>NC_137771.1:68240532-69655532 GCF_963455305.1 Plecotus auritus
GAAGTTAATAAGAACATGAAGAAATACTCTACCATTTATGAAAATTAGCAGAAACAAACCACAGAATCAAATCCCTAGCTCTTGGAGCTCTGAAAGTATTAGTTATAGACTGTAAAATAATTATAAATCAAATGTTTTTAAAGAGAGAGAGAAATCATGAAATGTGATAAAGGAATAAGATACTATCAAAAATGACCAGTCAGATTTGGAAAATAAATAAATTGTCTTGAAATAACACACACACACACATATATTGAATTATTAAAATAAGTAGAAGGGAGATCTGCTTTCAATAATAGTAGACTAGATATTTCAAATCAACTCTTCAGCTTAAAATAACTATTAAATGTGGGCAAAATATTTAAATATTTTTAATTCATTGGAAATACAACAAGAAAATAAAGAATTTTGAAGCCAAAATTCAAAAGAAAATAAAAACCCAGACAAATCAACCTACATTTGAATCTTTTCCTCTATATGTCTTTGCTGTTTCCAAAACAAAGAGCTGAGAGGCTGAAAAACTTAGCAAAGCTTTTAACAGACAAGTGAGACAAGTTTGAAAGAAGTTCAAGTTCAGAACCTGCCAACTGGGAAGTGATTGGCAACTCTCCTAGACTCTGGAATAAGGGTGAACAAAATAAACCAGTCTCAAATGATCTAAAACCTTATTTGAATTAAAGGAAACCTTGATTACTAAAACCCTTAACCACCTGTTAGAAATATACATAAATTTTCTCTGGTAGAAGATAACATTACCCTAAGCCTCAAGTTATCTCTATGTATTTTTTATATGCAATGACTATAATTTAGCAACCAAAATACTAATAACCAGGAATATAATTAATCGCATTAAAACCTAAGAGAAATAATATAACATAGAAGCAGACCCACAGAGAATCTGAGTAATGAAGTTATCAACTAGGAACTGAAAAATAACTATGCTTAATATTTCAAAGAAATATAAAACAAGATGATCAATTTCAGAAGAGAACATAAATTATAAATGTGGAAATTCTAAACTGAAATATATAATGATTGAACTTAAGAACTCCATGGATAAGATTAACTGTTGAATATACAAAACTAAAGGAACTACTAGTAATTTGGAATATAAAAAATATATCCAGCATATATTAGAAAACATATCTATATGTTAATAGAAATAGCAATGTCAACAAATACATTAATAAAAATATCTCTAAGATAAAGCACAGAAAAAATGTGAAAAACAAAACAGCATAAAAAATATGGTCAATGCAATAAAAAGGTATAATCTCTGTCTAATTACAGTTCCAAAAAAGTTGAAGAAGAGAATGAAGTTGAAGTATTATTTAAGAAGATAATAACAGTATGTTTTAAAATTATTGAGAGATTTTTAAGCCATTATTTTCAGAATGTACACCAAACTTCAAGCAAGATAAAATTTAAAATACCACATTGAAGCACACCATGGGTCCTATATCCCATTAGAGAATAAAGATACTCACCTTCAAATGAGCATCAATAAGACTAATAACTGACTTCCCCACAACAAAAAAGTCAAAGCTAAAGAACAATGGAATGATATTTCAAAATGCTGGAAGAAAATCCTGCCATTATAAACTGTTATACTCAACAGAATAGTCCTCAAAAATAAAAACTAAATAAAGACATTTTCAGAAAAGCAAAAATTAATTCAGGCCTGAACTAAATAAATATTTTAAAAGATATTCTTTAGATAGAATAAGAAGATCCCATATGGAATTGAAACATACAGTTATAAATGCCTAGGTTGATTAATATGCCACATTCATACATAGAATAGCATAATGTAGATAATATAGCAGTTTCCCTCAAAATTAATCTTAGAGGTAATAAAATTAAAGTCAAATCCAAACTAAACATTTGAGAAATTCAACAAGTTAATTCTACCAGTATAATGTATATGGGCAAAGTGCTAAGAACATCAAAGACACTCCCAAATGGGGAAGGGAGGAACAAGATAATAAAATATTTCTACCAGAAATCAAGGTTTGTTATTAAACTGTATTACCTCAGCCAGTGATGGATTTGCACAAATATAGGAAAATAAATAAAAGAAATATAATAGAGAGTCCAGAAACAGATCCACATGTACCCACATATGACAATAACATGCAGATAATTGAGGAAAGGACTAGTCAATAAATCGTATAAAATGGATTATTCATTTAAAATGGATCTGTACATTATACACAAAAGTATATTCTAGATTAATTAAATTTATAAATGTCAAAAGCAAATCTTTCAGAATTTTAAAGGAAATATAAGAGAATATCTTTATCACCACTAGTAGAGAAGGATTCCTTAAATAAGACTCAAAATCTACTAACATAGTTTAAGGCAAAATTAATGAATTTAACTCCTTGGTATTAAGAAATTATTAGCAGAACATTTTCTCTGCAAAACATACTGAATATGGCCTGACTTTCAGAAGCTACTGACCTGCTTTACAGTTATCCCATACTTGGGCTGTATTTACCAAAACCCCTTCAACTTCCCAACTCTGTTTTTCCTACTTGTATTGTTTATTATATTATGTTTCTGATTGTCCACTTTAACTTTTTTGATTAATCTGCTATCTACCAATGTTAATTGTGTTGCATAAAACAAGGCCTTTACTCTGGACAGGCATGACATAAATGACTTTGTTATTTAATAAAATATTAGCTTATACTCACTATTCAAAAAAAACACACATCCAATAAACTTAGAAAAGGCATTGTCACAACTATACCCAAAAAAGTTTACTATCCATGATATATTTAACAATACAGCAAATCAATAAGAAAAGTCAAATAATCCCTAGGAAAGTGGGCAAAATATATAAATAGGTATTGCACAGTAAAGAACACACAAATGGTGAATAAACATTTTAAAAGATTCACAACTGGATTGGCTACCAATAAAGGGCAAACTGAAGCTCTAATCTCATGTAATTTTATCTTTATTAGACCAGCAAAAATAAAATAATTGACAAAATTGAATAATATGAAATAAGCAATAGTTAAATTGTATACAATTTTTTGAAAGTTGAGATCACTGGTGTAGATTCTGGTTAAGTTTTTAAAAAATATATAATGTATTTTAATAAAATTGCTAACCTTAGAAGGGCTGACTTGTTGTTTATTTTCATTGTAATGACTGCACCAAATCTCTTGGATTTTTTTTTTTTTTTGGTTGTTTTCCAGTTAATGCTATTCTGAATGTCAGTGCTAATACAATAATTTAAAATAATTTTGCATGTCAAGTAATAGATTGTATGAACTATTTCATCTGAACTTCAACTTTATTAAGCCAATGGTAAACAAATTTGCTTGGATTTTTTTCCCTTGGATTTATAAACTGTTTGAGATACATAGAGTAGTTAAGAGCACTTATTTAACACTAGAGGCCTGGTGCACAAAATTCGTGCACTCGGGGGGGGGGGGGGTGGTCCTTCAGCCCGGCCAGTGCCCTCTTGCAGTCTGGAAGCCCTCGGGGGATGTCCGACTGATGGTTTAGGCCCGTGTGGAGTGAACCTAAGCCAGTAGTTGGACATCCCTCTCACAGTCTGGAACCCCTCACTCCTTACCACATGCCTGCTCGCTGCTCCTTACTGCTCGACTTGCTGCTCCTTAGCACTGCCGCAGAGGTAGGAGAGGCTCTTGCCACCACCACTGCACTTGCCAGCTGTGAGCCTGGCTTCTGGCTGAGCGGCGCTCCCCTGTGGGAGTGCACTGACCACCAAGGGACAGCTCCTGCGTTGAGCTTCTGCTCCCTGGTGGTCAGTGCGCATCATAGTGACCAGTCATTCTGCCATTCGGTTGATTTATATATTAGCTTTTTATTATATAGGAAGGATTGTCCAATAAATGGGATTTAAAGCTTCTTTGTAGCCTGCAAAAAAAAATTAGTTACAAATAAAAAGAATCTGTTGTTCCAATAATTATAATTATCAGCTAAGCTTGAAGAGTAAAACTAAGAAATAAAGAGTTAGCCTGATCTTTAGGGCAATATTAATAAATGAATTATATCACCTACTTGGATCCTTGGATTCACTGTCTGGAAATATAGTACCAAGGCAAGTGTTAAAAAAAAAAAAAAAAAGACTTGGCAACTCTGCATATCTGTGGCCTTAATTTTTTCAGCAGCTAAGTAAAAATATAACTTCATTATTTTCCCATGGTTGTTGTGAAGACAAATTAATAACTCATAAAGAAGCACTCGGCAAATATAAAGTGGTCTGTGTATGCTAAACATTAGTATTTGTGGAATAAAGTACCTTAACAGGAAGCCTAACAATGAGGTGTTTTTTATCCTTTCCACATTAGGCAATATGACAATTAACTATTTCAAAAGGGTGCATGGCATATATTACTGGTTCCCTTTTCACCTTGGTACTAAAATGAAGTAAAGAATTTCATTCTTAGCTTTGATCAATTTAAAACAACTTTCAAAATGTCTACCAACATTTGTCTTATGCTCTTAAGAAACTATACATTCTTTATAATACACTGGAAAAAAATATTGTATAGTCTTCCCTCCACTCCGCTCTCTGTAATTCTATTATTATTTTAAGCAACATTTTGCACAACTTCTTTTACTAGGAGAAAATATAAAAATCAGGCTGTGTTTGGGTCCAGCATTGGAAGAAAGCTTGTAGATAATCTCTACCAGCTCTCCAACCATACAGGACTTCATTTAATTACAGCTCTGACGAGTGGCCATCTATCTAGTCTTTGTTGGAGCACTCTCAGTGAAAGGCATTGATTGTGGAGATGATGGAAACTACCTCAGTTGTTTCTAGAATAACCAACTGAAAATTCTCTCTGATTTGACTCCAAGTTATCCTCATAATTTGTACCCACTGATGCTGTGTATGTTTTCTAGAACAAGAAATGGCAAACCTATTCACTCTTTCATGATCTTTCAAAAGTTTGAAGTACTGTTTCAGATTTTTCTTGGAGGCATTTCTTATCTAGTTCCTATATGATATGGTATCTGTAACATCATGAGTGGTATTCTCAGAGCAGGCTCTAGTTTATATAAGACCTTGTAAACATAGGGAACACAGAACTGAACTTTTGACTTGACACATGGTTTAGCTAATGCTGGTTTTAGGACAATGCTTGCTGTCTGTGATCTTTTTTCACTTGGCTTTTTAGCAGCAATGTTACACCAAGTCACACAGGTATCATGGGCAACTAACTACAAGACCTGCAAGAACTTTTCCATGAATCACCTGTCACAGCAGGTTACCCTGATGTTATCTTAGTGTATTTTTTAATCTAAATTCTATTTTATTTTGTTATTTTTTACTCAGATGTCTTATACTTCCATGTTTATCTTTAATCTTGATATAACATGCTGTCTAATAAAACCGTTTCACTGTCTATAACTTAGATAACCAGCTTTGTATGACTTCATCCAACCATTGATAAATAAGACAGTTAAAGAGAGAGTCCTACCACATATCCCTAGAATATTATATTCTCTTTGACATAGTCCAAGTTTATTCATAATCTCAAAACCACCCTTGCATCTAGCCCAAGTTTTTTAAATTTATTCATGAGTATACCGATATTTTTGCGGTAGTTAATTTCCTCAAATCAAGATGTTTATGAGAGTTTTTACATGACTACTACTAACAATAGTTATTTCTTTAATGTAACTGGTTCCTTTAGGAGGCCTTCCCTGTTACAACCAGACTTTAGTTCTGCGCCATATGATTGTTGATTGTTTTGTGATCAGAAACCTTTATAGTTTGTTTTCCTTTGTACTCTCACTGCCTTCACAGTATTTATACTTAAATTAATTTAATTGAGAAAGGAAGAGGGGGGAGGAAGAAGGGAGAGAGAAAGGAGGGAGGAATAAAGGAAAGAGAGAAGGGATAGTCTCATCTCTTCATGTAAGTTTTAAGCTCTGAGAAATAAGAAACCACCCCTATACACTTTTTCTCTCTCCACAGTATTCATTTCAGTATTTAATCCTCAGTCAGAAATCTACATCTTACAGAAAGACTAAGAACAAACCTTAAGAGACCATTGAGGATGGAGTTGATATCATCTATGGACTGATATAAGTAGATACAGAGGATAAGAAAAAGTTGAATAAATTAAAGAATTACAGCAGGTTGTTAGAAGATGTGCAAACCTATGAGGCAGTGAAATAGCTCTCTAGGTATCCTGAAACAGTTTGACAGAATTGAGAGCATATTGAATAATTCTGTAAGGTTCTCAGCTGCTGACACAGAGGAAAAGGAAAGGTTACTCATGCAGATTGATTAGTAGCAGGTTCTATACCTGGTGAGTGAAAAGAGGTATTAATGAGCCCAGAGTACAAGGAGACCCCTGTCCTAGAGTTAAAGTTTGGGAGAAAAGTCAATGAAGGAAATTAGGTGAACCAGGAAGGCCAATCAATTGCAGGTCACACTGGATCAATCACAGCTCCACCTACAAAACTGCCAACCAGAAATTCAGAGTCAGCTTTACCTTCTCTCGTTCCCTCACTTCTCTACAGGTTCCAAGACCCATCAATTCTAATTCGGAAATCAGTCCTTTTCTCCCTATTTATACTACTACTGCCTTAATTTTGGGTCATTTCTTGTTTCAACAAATCTTCATGCCTTTAGTCTTACTCTCTCATTCCTACCTGCTGCAAGAATTACCTTTTAAGTTACACATCTGGTCATGTCACATTGCTAGATAAAATCTTTTTATGGTTCCTCTACCTACTAGATAAAGTTCTTGACGTGGCATTGGAGGTTCTTCTTATCAAACTTCAACGTATTTTTCCAATATCACTTTCTATCACTCTCTAGCACACAGTATTCATATATATATATATATATATATATATATATATATATATATATATATATTATTGATTTATTACAGAGAGGAAGGGAGAGGGATAGAAGAGGGATAGAGAGTTAGAAACATCGATGAGAGAGAAACATCGATCAGCTGCCTCCTGCACACCCGCTACTGGGGATGTGCCCGCAACCAAGGTACATGCCCTTGACTGGAATCGAACCTGGGACCCTTCAGTCCGCAGGCCGATGCTCTATCCACTGAGCCAAACCGGTCAGGGCTAGCACACAGTATTCTTAAGTCACCACAAATGACTTCCTCAGCTTCTATAACCCTTGACTTTGCTCAAGTTTTTCCCTCTGCCTACAGATGCTCTTCTCTTCTCTCTACTTCATATATTTCTATTTTCATTTAGACCGAGCTGAAATGTCAAGTACTTTTCAAAGATTTTCCCAGTTTCTCAATCCCTCTTCCAAACACAGACTATTTCTCCCCCCTCAGGACTTCCACAATACTTTTCACATGCATCTTATTTTGCACCTATTGAATTGTGACTTTCTTCATATTCATATTTCCAGAGGTTCTGAGTAAATGCTGAATAAATGGATTAAATTTGTAGAAAACAGGTTCAGTGGTGAAAAGTGCAATAAGACAATAAAGAAGATGATAATATCTATCCTCTCAGTTGTAACTTTGAATTATTCTTAAACATTGAGTATAAATATCTCTAAAACAGTAGAATTTACATAATCAAAATATGTATATTTATAAATGTTGTGAGTACATATTTTGATGATTTATTATTCATAATCTTCATTGTTCTGAAACATTCAAATATGTGGCAAGCATACTCCCATGTATCTATCCCACAAACAGTTGTACCAAGAACTGTTCTAAGTACTGGATTACACTGGGGACTAAGATAGCCAAGGCACTTTTATAAACTTTACTAGAGGCCCGGTACACGAAATTCATGCACTGGTGGCGGGTGGGGTGTCCTTCAACCCAACCTCACCCTCTCCAATCTGGGACCCCTTGGGGGATGTCCGACTGCTCACCTGCCTGCCTGATTGCCCCTAACCGCTTCTGCCTGCCAGTTTGATCACCCCCTAACCACTACCCTGCCAGCCTGATTGACACCTAACTGCTCCCCTGCCAGCCCGATCGTCCCCAACTGCCCTCCCCTGACAACCCGGTCACCCCCAAATGCCCTCCCTTGCATATTCCCTCTTTATTAGATAGGGTTTTTTCTTTAACATATTGGACAGCCCTAACTGGTTTGGCTCAGTGGATGGAGGGTCGGCCTGCAGACTCAAGGGTCCCAGGTTTGATTCCAGTCAAGGGCATGTACCTTGGTTGGGGGCACATATACAGTAGGGAGTGTGCAGGAGGCAGCTGATTGATGTTTCTCTCTCATAGATGTTCCTAGTTCTCTATCCCTTTCCCTTTTTCTCTGTAAAAAATCAATAACATATATTTTTTTAAAAAAAGAAACATTTAAGATTCCTCCATATCTGCCTGGATGGTGTGACTCTGCTTGAGACCCCAGGCTGCCGCCATTGGGAGGGGAATCGCACCATGGAGAGTGAATTTGTTTTTGTTTTTTATAAAGGGTCAGGAGGGCCTCTGGGCAGCATTCCACCAGGCCGCTTACTCTGCAGGCTCTCAGCGGTAGCCCTCCCTGAGACTGGGGGACTCCATCAGGGCTGAGAGGACTGAGCATCACCATCTTGCGGCTATGGGTGCTACCATTTTGTCAGGAAGTGATGGTTAATTTGCATATTACTTTTTTATTAGATAGGATACTGTAGTAGCAGTGACTGTGACCGACAATACATAAATAAATTAACAATCTTACATTATGATACATGTTAAGTTCAACAGGATAATGTAATAAAGTAACTGGGCAGGGATATAGTTAGAAAAGGGCTTTCCAAAGACTTGACATTTGAGCTGGGGCCTAAATGATGAGAAGGAGTAAGCCATGAGAAGATATAGCTAAAGAGCACTTCAGGCTGTCTTGCCTGAACTACTGCTATACCCTTCTCCGGTATCCCTGACACCAAGTATCCCTACATCAACTTATATTGTTAAAATTTCTTTTTGAAAAGAACAATGAAATTAAGTTAGACACTGCTTACAAATTTATGAAGTGTCCACAAGTTCACCCAGTCCTTATTCTTCTTTATTATTTTAGCTAATTGAAAGGAAAGATGTCATTCAAGAAAACAGACTTTTATGACACCACAAAAATGGCAAATAGCATGATAAAGAGATAGCATTTTATTAAGCTTTAAATAGTGATGTTGAATACCTTCCCATTGTAGCTAATTATTTATTTTAAAGAGTATTATAGCCTAAAGTTTAGAATTACCTTTTCTGCCAAAGTAAAAAACAAAATTTATATAAAATTTATAAAAGCTGACATGATATGGCTCTGCCCCAATCACCATAATTTTGTCATTAATAACAAAAACATCTCTTAGCACTGCTCTTACTTATAACTATAATGTACATGTAAATGCACTATATAGTGTCAACTGAGACTTGGCCTAACTCATTATTTAAGATACACATACTTTACATTTACAGTTTGATGCATTTTGATAAATATATACACTTGTGTACCACCATTGTAATCAAAGCAAAAAACACATCTATCACCCCCAGAAAATTTATCTGTATCCCTGCCCAGTCACCCAAAGTACCACTGCTTTTTTTAAATCTTTATTGTTGAAAGTATTACATATGTCCCCTTTTTTCTCCCATTAACCTCTTCTAGTCCGTCCCCACCCCACCCTCACCCCAGGCCTTCACCACCCCGTTGTCAGTGTCAACAGATTATGTGTATATACATACAAGTTCATTGGTTGATCTCTTCCCACCCATCCATCCCCCGCTGCCTTCCCTTTGAGGTTCAATAGTCTGTTCCATGTTTCTATGTCTTTGGATTTATTTTGTTCATCAGTTTATTTTGTTCATTAGATTCCATATATGAGTGAGATCATGTGATACTTACCTTTCTTTGACTGGCTTATTTCACTTAGCATAATACTCTCCAGGTCCATCCATGATGTTGCAAATGGTAAGCGTTCTTTTTTTTTTCAGCTATGTACAATTCCAAAGCTTTTTTATCAACTCCTGCATTGATGGGCATTTGGGCTATTTCCCTAATCACCCCTCAGGAACAGGGGGAGGTGGAGAAGCCCTGAGGGATGATTGGAGCCAGCAGCCACCGCTCGCACCCGCTGACAGCGCCGAGCAATCGGGACCAGTGCTGGGCGCCGGCAATGGGTGCAAATGGTGGCTCCAGTGCCAGCTGCGGGTGCAAGCGGGGCTGGCACTGGCAGTAGGTGCGAGCCCCAGGTGGGACCATGGTGTGCAGGAGCCAAGAATTTTCAGTAACCACCAGAGGCTCATCCCAATGACAGCGACTGGTGCCCCGCCTTGGTCTGGTGCCCCCACTCACCTGCTCCACTATCCTGCCATGGCCGACGCCCGCCATGTTCCGTGCTCTGCCGCCTGCTGCCGATGCCCACCATGTTCCACACGTGTCCCCTGGTGGTCAGCACATGTAATAGTGACCAATTGTTCAGTTGTTTGATTGTTCCACCATTCAGTCTATTTGCATATTAGGATTTTATATATATAGACTAGAGGCCTGGTACATGCACTGGAGGGGGAGGGTCCCTTAGCCCGGCCTTCCCCCTCTCACAGTCTGAGAGCCCTCAGGGGTGGGAGGTGACCCGGCGATCAGGGGAAGGCGACACCCCCATCACACCTCTGTTGCTGCCACTGCCGGCAGCGCAAGCCTCAGCCGGCCCTGGTTACCTGAGCCTCTGGCAGCCCTGGGTAGCTGGATAGACACCATCCAAGGATTGTCTGCACCTCAGGCTGGCCCTGGGCAGCTGGAGAGCTGAGGGGACTGGGGGACTCCAGAGGCAGGCACGCCAGCTGGGCTGGGGACTGGGCACTGCCATCTTGTGGCTATGGGCACTGCCATCTTTGAGGGTGGGGCAGTCAATTAGCATATTCCCTCCTTATTGGCTGTGGGTGCTGCCATCTTTGAGGGCGGGGCAGTCAATTAGCATATTCCCTCTTTATTAGATAGGATTGGGTCTCTCTACATTGGCTGGTTGGATATCAAATGGCTCCCTGCTCTGTGGAGTCCTGTTAGTTGTTCAGTTTATAGTTCTTTGGTAGTTGTTCAATTTATAGTTCCTTGGTAGTTGTTCTTTCCCAGTAGTTAATTGTTCTTTGACAAACCTTGTGGATCTTAACTTATAAATGTGCAACTTACTATTCAGCAAAACTTCAGTGGTATTGCAGAGATTTTTGAAGCTCTTTTTCAGCATAGCTCCCTAGTCTTCAATATTTTGTCTTATAAATTCTGGAAGCCTCAGTATTACAGGAAGGCTATCCTAGTACCAGCTGCTCTATCATGGACTGAAGTGGAAGTTCATCATGGATAAGGATAAGTATATCTCTGAAAGCACATCTCACAACATAAAAGTAATTCTTAATCCCCACAACTGGTAATGCTCTGCCCATAAGTGTGACCTGCCCCCAAAATAAGCTGGATGGGAGAGTATGAATAATTTCTAGTACACCTGCTGCATTGTACTCTATTTCCTAATATTCAAGGAAAGATTTCACAATACCAGTGAGAAAGGGTATTGTTACAGTGCATCTGGTTTTCACTTTTCCCATAACATAATTCATAATTATTTGTAAAACATCCATGTGTCCAAATACTAACGTTAAGAATCTCCATTAATTTAAAGATAAAAAAGAAAGTTAACACATGATTCTTAATATCTGGCTTCCCACAATGTCTTCAGCCTCATCTCTTATGAATCTATCTTAACCACACCATGTTCCAGCCTTAATAAATTTCACATTTTTCCCAGAATGCATCATGCCTTTGCTCAATGCAACACTTTTACAGGTGTTGCTTCCTCTCCCTTAAAGATAAGATCATTAAGGCTTAGAGAATTTAAATACTTATTCAAGGTTACATAGCTATTAAGGAGAAAACAGGGATATACTAAATCCAGTTTTATATGACTTATATGCTTGTGCTTTTAATCAGTACACTTGTCATTCTTAAATTTTGTTACATATTAGAATTACCTAAGGAATTTTCAAAAATCTCCATACCAATTAAATCAGAATTTCTTGGCATATGAGTCAGACGTTAGCTTCTTAAAGTCCTGAAGATAATGCCAATGTAGCCAAATTTAGAAATCAGTGCACTTTTTCTTCAAAGTAATTTGGTATTGGTAAATGCAGGCTCAAGGATGTGGCCAATATCAAGTTTATTATACTGAAATTTAGCATTTACCAAATGATTACTTCTTATACCATCTGGAAGGATGTGGAGGAGGTAGAAATCAATTACTCAATGCAGTCACAAACCCAAGCACCAGGCAATTGTTGAGTAATTGAATATCAAAAGTCTACCATTAAAACATTAATAAAATATGCCTGGCTTGTTATTGTGGTTGGCTGATTCTGTCTAAGTTACTGTTCCCTAGGCATTGCAGAGTACCATAAAGTAAATAAGAGACATTACAAAATTGCTTTGTAAGTATAAGTACAGAATATAATACTGTTATATCGTTAAGTACATGCACTGAGCACTGCACACTATTAATAACCTTTGAGGAAAAGAGTGGAATCTGAGCTCATGCTCAAGTGAGAGAAATTTAAATTCACCCATCCATAATTATTGAGGACCATAACATTATATATCAGATGAGAACATGATTTTTTTAAAAATCTAGTGATTAAGTAGAACTCAACACACACCCACACTGCCCCACTCCCCACACCTCCCCATGCACATATTATGTTTCTAGTGACTTGCTTAGAATAGAATTATTTCTGGTCCAGTAGAAAATCAGCTTCACGATTAGAAATAATAAAATTCTATTAACTCCCTAAATTGGTCTGTATATTTACAAACCCAATGTGTCTAAACCCTGACTGTATTTAGCCCCTAATTAAATTCTGAGTTATATAGATTTATTTAATATTACTAGTGCTTGACCAAGAAGGCACTTTATAATATCACAGGAAATGAGACACTTTTCCTATACAAAGTAAAACTGCTTTTGAGAAACTTACATATTACTTAATTTTTGTTTTGTTTTATTAATATATATACCAATGATTAATATTAGAATATAATATTTTAAATGTATGTGCTTTATCAATATTCATTTAATATCCCCATTTTTTAATGGGAGGGTGTACCTGTTAGAATAGAGTACACTATGTTGCAATGACAGCAAAATCACCAAAATAATGGTGGTTTAAAACAATAATGGTTCACTTCTCAAACACACTACCATTCATCACAGATTAGTACTGCAGGCTTTAGGTTTATCACAGTCATGAGGATTTGAGCTGATAGACTGACTCTTGAAAGGGCTGGTAGCTACACCAAAAGGAAAGAGCGAACATAGTTAACCACTCCCTAACTCTTTAAAAAAAAAAAAATAACAAAACAAAAAAACAGGAATGTGCTCTGACCGGGAATCGAACTGTGACCTCCTGGTTCATAGGTTGATGCTCAACCACAGAGCCATACCTGCTGGACAAACCACTCACTAACTCTTTAAGCTTTCACCCAGGAGTAATTTCTTTCTACATGTCTTATAACAAAGAGAGCAAGGAAATACAAGCATACCATTGTCTGAAAAGAAAACCAGAAATTTTGGGAAAACAGAACTGATGACTACCACAGTCTTCCCTTCTGCTTATGAACCTCTTGGTTCATTCTCATTCTTACATGCAAAACATATTCATCCTTACCCAGGAGAAACAACTCAAACATTTTGCATGATTATAGCATCAGACTCAAAGCCCAGGATCTTAGGACAATGTATAGTGGTCTCTGCATCATTTATCATCACTACATTCAGAAAAGGGAAAGTAATTCACAGGGATTATTGGCCCGTGACAAATCTAAACTCCTGGGGAGATGTTTTGCGAGTCCCTATCCTGGAGGTGAGGAAGAATCCTTGATAGGGCCCTGATTGCCTCCTTATGCATCGCTCACTGTGGTCCTCGGGTTTGTATTCTGGAATTTTTTTCCTTTCCATTTTGTGCTTTGGCCACATATAAAATAAGCACCAGGGAGTATGCCCTCCCTGGGGGCTGAGCAGCTTTTTCAATCTACTTCCTGACCTTAGACCAGTGATTTTCAACTTTTTTTTAATCACAAATTACTAAAATTCTGAGGCATACCAAAAAATATATATTTTTTGTCAATCGCACATAAAAATAGGTATAATTTTGATTCATTCACACCAGACAGCTATTGTTGTATTAGCTATTGTCATATTTTTAATTTGACAATCTAAGGGAAAAGAGGTCAGTGCTTCTGACTAAATAGTCAGAGGAGGCATGTTTTTTATTCTTGCAGCACACCAGTGTGCCTGCCACAGCACACCAGTTGAAAATCGCTGCCTTAGACAGTTAAAACGCCAAGCGTCATTTTAAATCTTGAGCTTTTGTAGGATTGTAATTTCTTTGGCAGTACAGGAATTTTTAAAACTTAGTAGGCTTCTAATCAATATTAATATAGTAATTTTCACATATCAATAATAATACCTGTAATTCTTTTTAGACAGAATTCTTAGATTTGCTATATTCCTTTGCTTTATGGCCACCCCCACCTCTCTCTTGTTTTAAATGCTCATACTTAGGGAGTATCAGGTTTTTCTGAGAGGTCCAAACTTCAGTCTCTTTTCTCTTAGCCTTTTTGTCCAACTGAAAATCATTGTTAGGTGTAAACTTCATCCATCCAGAGGATCTTCTATCCCAGTGGTCGGCAAACTCATTAGTCAACAGAGCCAAATATCAACAGTACAACGATTGAAATTTCTTTTGAGAGCCAAATTTTTTAAACTTAAACTTTTTCTAATGCCACTTCTTCAAAATAGACTCGCCCAGGCCGTGGTATTTTGTGGAAGAGCCACACCCAAGGGGCCAAAGAGCCGCATGTGGCTCGCGAGCCACAGTTTGCTACCACGGTTCTATCCTATCTAATAAAGAGGGAATATGCTAATTGACCCTCACACCATTGCAAAGATGGCGGCACCCAAAGCTAGTAAGGAGGGAATATGCTAATTTACTGCCCCGCCCTCAAAGATGGCGGCACCCACAGCCACAAGATGGCGGCGCCCAGTCCCCTCAGCCCTGCTGGGGTGGCCTTGCCACCACACGCCTGCCTCCAGAGTACCCCAGTCCCCTCAGCCCCCGAGCTGCCCAGGGCTGGCCTGAGGCGCTGGTAACCAGGGCTGGCCAAGGCTTGCACTGCTGGCAGTGGCAGCAGCAGAGGTGAGATGGGGCATCGCCTTCCCCTAATTGCCAGGTCACCTCCTACCCCTGAGGGCTCCTGGACTGTGAGAGGGGGCAGGCCGGGTTGGAGGACACCCTGCTCCAGTGCATGAATTTTCATGCACCAGGCCTCTAGTATATATATAAAAGACTAATATGCAAAGTGTCCCCGCTAGAGTTAGAGCAGGAGACCGGGAGTTATATTGCTCGCTATGACATGTGCTGACTACCAGGGGGTGGCACAGAATGAAGGAAGGCCTGAGCTGGCAGCTGGCAGCTAGAAGGCTCCAATCGGCCCTGATAGCCATCCAGGCCTAGGGACCCTACCTGTCCACGAATTTCATGCACCAGGCCTCTAGACCTATATAATAAAAGGCTAATATGTAAATTGACCAAACTGTGGAACAACCAGTCGCTATGATGCACACTGACCACCAGGGGACAGATGCTTAATGCAGGAGCTGCCCCCTGGTGGTCAGTGCGCTCCCACAGGGGGAGCGCTGCTCAGCCAGAAGCCGGCTTATGGCTGGCAAGTGCAGCCACAGTGGTGGGAGCCTCTCCCGCCTCAGCGGCAGTGCTAAGGATGTCTGATAGACGGCTTAGGCTCGCTCCCCATCCTAAGCCGTCATTAGGACATTCCCCAAAGGCTCCTGGACTGTGAGAGGGTGCAGGCTGGGCTAAGGAACACCCCCCAAGTGCACGAATTTCATGTGCTGGGCCTCTAGTTCTATATAATAAAAGCCTAGGTGGCATCACACCCTCGAATGATGCCCTTGTGCGACATCATCACAAGATGGCCACCACAAGGTGGCTGCATGCACAGCAGAGGCAGGACCTGGCAGCTGCTCTGTGTGGTGAGGCCTGGGGTTCCCATGGCTCTGTGTGCCGCGGAAGGGGAGGGCAGTTGTGGGCAATCAGGCTGGCAGGGGAGGGCAGTTGTGGGCAATCAGACTGGCAAGGGAGGGCAGTTGGGGGCAATCAAGTGGCAAGGGAGTGGTTAGGGGGTGATCAGGCTAGCAGGCAGAAGCGGTTAAGGGCAATCAGGCAGGCAGGTGAGCAGTTAGGAGCCAGTGGTCCCAGATTGTGAGAGGGTTCAGGCCAGGTTGAGGGACACCCCCCCCTCGGGTTCACGAATTTTGTGCACGGGGCCTCTAGTATGTATATAAAAGCCAAGAGTCCAGAATGACCAGAATGACCAGTTGCTTTGATGCACAGTGTGGCCCCGATCGGCACTCCCACCCCAATCGGGGGTGGGACCAGCCAGCCAACCTCATGCAGTCTCTCCCCCCAGACCCGCCCCGCCCCCAATTTGTCTCCCTATCAGTGGTGGGGCCGGCAAACCTCCCACAGCCCCTCCCCCAGGCCGGCCCAGCCCTGATCACACCTCCTCACCCTAATTGGGAGCATGGCCAGTCAGCCAACCTCCCGTGTCCCTTCCCCCCTACTGGCCCAACCCTGACCGGCCCCCATGGGGCGGCTGGCCAGACCCCATCCATGCACAAATTTGTGCACCAGGCCTCTTAATTAACAATATTGTTGTATGCCCCTTGCAATGACAATAAGAACTTCTCATTTTTTATCTTTTACTGTTTGGATTGAAATGCAATCACACAAGTCTGAGTTTTTAGGTTTTCCTTATTCCTTTTAATTTCTACTTACAAATATACCAAATTTTTAGAAAATAAAATAAATTAGTCTTTCTTGTAGTGCTTTGCCAAACACACCCAATCACAGCCAAACCAAGTAGGCAGTCTCACATATTTTAAATTATTTATTAAAGCAGAACACAAAATTTTAGGTACCAATCCTTATGAGAGTCAGGGTACACTAAGCTATGCTAATGTTACAAAGAGCTTCAAATATCAGTGGCTAAAAATAGGGGGTGGTGTGAGGGCTTTTTCTTACCCATGCTGCAAAGCCATTGCAGATTGTCAGAGATATCTGTTCATTGCTGTCATTCAGGATCCAAATCACTATCTCAAAGTTACTGACTACCACACCAGACTGAAAGAGAGAACATGCTGAATCACACACTGGCTCTTAACCTTCCACCCAGAAATGAAATGCATCATGTATGTTAAAGCAAGCCACGTGGTCATGACTAACTCTAAGATGGTTGAAAATGTAACCCTACTGAATGTCCAGGAGAACTAAATATTACAGAGGAGGACTTAAAGAAAAAGATTTAGTGACTTAATAAGTGATAAAATAACTCAGCAAATCAAAGGAAGACATTTTCTCCTCCCTGTTATCAAATTATACTTAGAGAATATCTAGATTATAGATACTACACAAAACCAATAAAATGTAAAGGAGCAGTCTTCTAACAGTTTGCACGCAAAAAGAGACATCAAATCACTATCATATTTAGCAAAAATATATTTTCCATCCTCACATCTGCTATTTACCAGAGGACAAGATTTAACCTGGAAAAGTTTCTTGGATGAAATGAGCTAGAGTTTATATATTTTTTTCTTATATTACTTCTGGATGTTCTCTCAGCAGGCTCTATAGTCTCCTGATATAATGTGGGCTACAAAAAAATCTGAGATGGGTTTAATACAGAAGAGAAATTAGTGCTTTACTTAGGCATAACCTTGGGCGAGTCACTTGTTATTACTTTCTAAGGCTTCATATTCATAAACATTTGGCACCCATAACTACAGGGATGTTGGAAGGATTAGTGAGATAATGTTGAGAAGTCCCTTGAACCACGAAACACCAGGGTACTAGAGCCAATTTAAGAGATCATCTTTTTGAATACTACTCAATAAATTCATTTCTTGTTCCTCTATTAAAAATATTAACAGGAACTACCAAGTGCCACAGTTTAGCAGAATTAACATGTTGTTCTTTAACATACCTCAACTGCCTAATCAGTACAATTACTTCCCATTACCCTGCCTTTCCTCAAGCTGTTCAGTACCTAAAAGCTCTTCAAGCTTTACTATTCAAAAGCTGAATATGGGCCATCAATTTCTCCTTCTGTGCTGCTTCTAGTTGCCACAGCCTGAAGAGAGCTTCAAAGAAGCAGTTATTCACGTGACACTCACTCCCATCAATAACTCATTATCGTCCATAGTCCTCAAAGCCAACTGCACTGTGTTTACAAGACTCAAACAAAGATGGAGCAGAGAAGCGGGGTGGAAGCGTGCCACAAAACTTCATAAGTAATATCAATGCTCATCCAACTTGACCTTAACTTTTCATCTCTCGGTTTGATCGCCCACTCACTGTACTACTCTCCTTGCCCCTTTTTAATGCCTCACTTTGCCATACTAGCATTAGTGCCTGGAGTAGCCATCTAATGAGATCTTATTCATTAATCATAAACCACTGTATGCACAAATGTGATACTTCTTCTGTTTAAAAAAGTAATTTTTTCTCAAGATGCTAAGATTAAATTAGGGGAAATTTTATAATCCCATATGATTACTCAAACCTTGAGCCTACAAGTATCAAATATAATAGAAATTCTTAGTATATGATTTGGTTATGAAAATGCTATGTGATTGACCAAATATTCATCATCAGATCAATACATAATATTTATCAAAGGGTTAGCAATTTATAAAGCATTGAATATGATAAATGGTTTTCACATCAAAATTACCAATATAGCTTTTCATTAAAAATATACTTAAAGGGGACCCTTTCCCCCTCCCTACATGGGAGTCTGGAAGTGTTCTTCAATAAATCTCCACCTTTGCTATAATATATATATATATATATATATATATATATATATATATACTTAAAGATCATGATAATTCTCTAAGTTATTTTTATAAAACTATTATTATACCAGAGGTGGAAGTGGCAGATAAATTTTGTTAGTGGCATCAATTAATGACATTCTGGTATCAATACTTTTTGTCCTGTCATTTTATAGCTTCTCCTACTCTTCTTACTCTGGGTTCAGTCATGTAATTTTCCTTGACCAATTGGACAGGAATAAACTTAACACTAAAAGAAGCTTGAAAAAGTACTTGCACATTTTTGCTTCGTCACTTGTTGTTTTTTTTTTTGTTTTTTTTTTGTTTGTTTTTTTTTTCCTTCATAATGTGAACATTTCCAGGTTAGCCCTCTAGTAGATGAGACATGCAAGGCAGAGCTGAGTCAACCCAATTTTCCCAGCCAAGGCCTAGGACATGTCACAAAACATAGCTGCCTAGCAGACCTGTTGCTGGCCATGTCATCAAACTCATTTCAGATCATCCCACAGACCTAGAAGGAAAAACACTTATTTACTGTTGTGTGCCACTTGGGTTTTGAGGTTGTTTGTTAAGCAACATTTTTGTTGCCATAGATAACTGATATATTAAAGTACTGTTAAATAGAAATGTGAGGTTAATAAAATGCTATACAATAGAGTTCAACAATCAGTCATACAAAATTCTCTTGTAAAGTTACACAGTAACATATTATAAAACTTCTGAGAGAAAAATATTAATTTAGAATGGTTTTAAATGTCATTTTTCCATATTGAAAAAGCAAACATTGCTTCTAAAAGCAATTCCACACCCTTCTTTTTCTCCCACTAAACAAAACTAGGAAGACAGCTTGAAGGAATGGAAAGAACCTTAATGTGAAGTTGTTCAAAGCTGAGCAGTAAGAACAGCAATGCCTCCAAATCAACTTTACCTGACCTGAGAACGCACATCCTGGATCTAGTGAGAAATGAGAATGGGTGGAGAGGGACTCCCTGGAAAACTTCTCTGACATCCTCCCTGAGATTCTAAGTTGTATATATCACCCCATCCTAGAGGCTTTGCTCTAAATAGAACATCCTAAAACCAAATCACCATACCTTTCATGGTAATCAGTGGGATATGGGATACCACACAAGTTCAGCATCCTGCTGAAGGTCCATTTCTTGGACTTTGAACTGTACCTGCCTTTACACTTGAGTTGCTATCTTAGAAAAGCAGGTGTCTCCAATGTCCTGTTATGGAGTTGGAGGCGCGTGTTTCTTTTTTTAAAATGAGTGATGTGATTGCCCTACATTCTCATCCACTTGGCACCAAAGCCTCCACTGAAAAATGTCAAAGTCCCCCTTGTCACCCCTTCCATTACCTTAAAGTTCTGTCTCTTCTCCTCTGACAAATTCACAGATACAGGCTTACTTATCCCCAGGAGAAATAAGTTTTTATTTTATAATCTAAGGAGGCAAAACTGGAAATAAAAAGTATTGCCCCCCCCCCCCCCCCAAACCAAAGCACTGGGAAAGGAATTTGGACCTCCAATCCCAACCCAGTGTTTTTGCTAGGAACAGTGGATGTTCACTACTGAGAAAAAAAAAAAAAAAAAAAAAAAACAATACCAACATGCCATTCTCAAGTGGAAAGAAAGCTTTCTGCTTTCTAGTTATTCCTGGACCAGAGGAACCCAACTGTTAAACACTTAATTGTAATGAGCTCCTGAAGCATCCATCTTATATAAAAACTGCTGTCTGAAATTTTAACCCTGCTATTTTGGCTTCTGTAAACGCTTGCTTGCTTAAATAATAAGGAAAATAAGATTACTCCCATTCCAGAGAGGCCGTGGACTATGCCCCAGACAGAGTTGTCAGTGCTGACACCAGGCCAGGCCTGGAGATATGGTCTCATGGCCCCTTCCCACCACGTAGGCCTTCTTTCCCAGAAGGCCCGGAAGTCTCATTCCAAATTTGGGAGACAAAAGAGCTAGGAAAAGTATAAATAGAAAAGGTTTCCTCCGTGTATGTGTGTGTGTGTGTGGTGGGGGGGGGGGGAGGAGGGGGCAGAATTTGAAAGGCACATTTTTCTCTGGCCCTGCAGTTAATAAAATGTAACTCTCTTTCTCTAAGCATGGCTTGTTTTTTTTCCGGTCTTCTGTAACACTCCCACTTAATCACTTCTATAATCATTTTAATTTTTAAGAAAAATATATTTTATCCTGCTCCTTTCTCCTTTCCCTACCTCTCTCCCCTGTTTCCAGGTCTTTCTCCAATAGTATCAGTTTTGGAGGAGATCATGAGAGCTCATGACCACTGGGTGACCTGTAAGCTGGAACAAAGCAATCAGAGGTTCCTCAATCCCTCCCCTATCCTTGAATGTCCATTCTACCCTCTACCCCCACACTAGGAGTCACCTCATAGACACAGCCTTTGGAGAATAATGTACTATTGAGACCATTCCAGATGGTATATGTGACTGAACCCTGTTAAGGCCTCTACAGAAACTTTTAAGATTCTGGCAGGTGGGTGTGGAGATTTACTGTAGCCACCAAGACAAACCTCATATGTAAGTTCCCTTGCTTATTAAAGCTGCCACCCACCCATCTGGAGTGGTCTGCAACTTTCTCTGATCTCTCCCTGCTCTCAAAATACTGGGGCCAGTTTCAGACACTCCCTCCCCTTCCCCCCCACCCCACCTGCCCCAGGAAATTCCCAGATTGCAAACCCACAACCAGGAAGGCATTCCAACTATAATTCAGAACTTTGCACAAGAAAATTCATTATTGCCCTAACTCAGTGGTCAGCAAACTCCTTAGTCAACAGAGAGAAATATCAACAGTACAACGATTGAAATTTCTTTTGAGAGCCAAATTTTTTAAACTTAAACTATATAGGTAGGTACATTGGTATTAACTTAATTAGGGTACTCCTAAGCTGGCCTTTGCTAAAAACATCCTCAATCTGATAGAGCTACGTTCGATGAGGTCGAACCCTTCCAACTCTCCCATCCACACTCGTCTTGTATACTTGTTTCATCTATCTCCTTTCGTTCATCCTCTCTATATGTCCAAACCATCTCAACATACCTTTCTCAATCCTCGACACTACATCTTCTTTCACTCCACAACGTTCCCTAAAATTAACTTAATAAGCTTTACTTAAAGTTTTAAGTCTTAGTTAAACTATAAGTACGTTGAATAAAACTTGATATTATACTTAATAAAGATATTATTTATTGATAAAATTAAATTCCTTACAATTTACCTTACAATATCCATAAAATTAAATCATGACAATGACTGACAAACACTAATGTGAACAATGGCCTTGCATCTCCTTGGAAAGTTTGGGTAAGTCAGGTTTGTATGTTGTTTTTAATTTTAGCCACCATTCCAGGTTCTCATCAATAAGACGACTTCTCATTTTACTCTTGATAAGGTTCATGCTTGAAAATGATTGTTTGCATAAATATGTAGACCCGAATAAGGAAAGAACAGCAAACGCTAGTTTTTTCAGTTGATTATATGTCAGGAATACTGTTCCAGGTGTTAAAAATCAACATATCTTCCTTCTCCAGGTCTTTCAAAGCAGACCACTTGTGCTGTGAACTAAGTTCACATTTGTTTTTCTCCAATATTTCTATATCAGCACAAAGATGTTCAAATTTCGAGCTCCAGAATTCTTTGTTTTTTTTAAATCCAGCAATTGCATTTCAAACTTGCCAATGTCAATATTAAAGGAAGAAAAATTTAATTCTGTTACAGTAGCATTAAGAGGATTTTTAACAAAGGCTAACGTCACTTTGCTGTTTCTGAATTCCTGAAACCTGTTGAGAAAAACTTCCCTCATATTTAAAAGTGTTGTTTTGAAATAGTAAATGTCAATATCAGAATTATTTTCTTGGCGATGTTTCAACAGGCTTGGAAAGTGAATCAAAATTTCTCTTTCAAAATCTTGAGCAAAAAGAGATAATTTGTTTTCGAATGAAATAACTTCTTCTAACATCAAAAAAATTGTGTTTCCTTTTCCCTGTAGTTTACGATTAAGCTGATTTAGATGAGACATAACGTCTACCATGAAATAAAATTTTTGGATCCACTGATCATTCGTTAGTTCTGGATAGTGAACACCCTTCTCAAGGAGAAATGCTTTAATTTCTGTTAATAAGGAAGCAAAAAGTTTCAAAACATTTCCTCTTGATAAGCAACATACCTTGTTATGCAGCAGAAGATCTGCGTACTCACTCTCCATTTCAACTAAAAATTCTTTAAATTGGCAATGATTAAGAGCTTTAGCTATAATGGAGTTGATAATGTTAATCACCAATTCCATAACTTTGCAAATTTCTTCTGGAAATGTCTGCGCACAAAACGCTTCTTGATGAATGATGCAATGGTAAGTAAGTATCTCGTGATTAATTTTTTCTTTCACAATAGCAACAAACCCTTTTCTTACGCCAGCCATACTTTTCGCCCTGTCTGTTGAAATTGAGACAATTTTATCGAGTGGAATATGATGTTTTTCAATGCACTCAATTACAGCATTTGCTATACCCTCTCCACGTGTTTGACCTGTGGGTGGCAATAATCCTAAAAGTTCTTCTTTAGGACCTGTAGATGAAATAAATTGTACAAAAAGTGAAACTTGCGCTGTATCATTTATGTCACAAGACTCGTCAACTGCTATTGATAAAGCTGAAACCAATTAAGATCTTCTACTTGCTGGTCGGTTATATTCGAAGACATTTTGACTGTTCTTTCACTGTTTTAGCAGACAATGGTAACTCTTTAATTTTTTTTTTTAGAATATCTGCTTTGTTCTTAAAATCCTGAAATAGCTCTTTGGATGCATTTATAAAACAACTTTTTATGTATTCACCGTCTGTATATGGTTTTTCTCTCTTAGCAATCTCTTGACTAACCACAAAACTTGCAATATTAACATTGTTGGAAGATTGCATCCAGTAATTAAATACAGAACTTGATTTTTCTTGATTCTTCTGAAGTTCCTCAACTGCTTTCTTCCTTGCATCACTGACAGGATATTTAGTACTAAATGACACCTGTTTAGTTGTAAAGTGTCTCTCCAAATTTGATTTCTTGTTATGCACCAATTTTTCCTGACAAATAAGACAGGTTGGAAGGCCATTTAAGTTTTGTATAAACGCGAAAGTCTCGGTCCATTCAACTTTAAATTCACGGTTTTTGTCTTCCGTTTTTCTTTGCTTCTTCTTTGTAGCCATGTCAAACAGGGCACCTAAAAAAATGTTTCATTTTATAATAATAAAGCCACCAACACAAAATAATTACAATACTTAAATTGATGACAAAAATACCTGTAGGATTTGCAGCCGGTTGGAAAAATACAGGTAACTTTATGCTTTGAGTAGGTACTTTTGTCACCCGCGCGATTTGCGGACGTGACTAGCACTAACCACTGCACATGAGACTGCTGACTGACTGGCTCACTCAACTGGTGCATGAATTGAGCACACCTCCCCCGCACTGCATATCCCGCAGCCCGCCTGCACAGCGTCTCCCGTCACCCCACTGACTGACACCCCCACTTCTTCTAATGCCACTTCTTCAAAATAGACTCGCCCAGGCCAAAAACCGACTTCTGCACATTGGGCCACAAAGTTTCATTCGTACTGTATGTGCACGCCCACACATGGTATTTTGTG
Organism: Plecotus auritus; assembly: GCF_963455305.1. Taxonomy (NCBI): domain Eukaryota; kingdom Metazoa; phylum Chordata; class Mammalia; order Chiroptera; family Vespertilionidae; genus Plecotus; species Plecotus auritus. The sequence continues at coordinate 68,265,074 of NC_137771.1, forward strand.
GAAGAGCCACACTCAAGGGGCCAAAGAGCCACATGTGGCTCTCGAGCCACAGTTTGCCAACCACTGCCCTATCCGGTTTGGCTCAGTGGATAGAGTGTCAGCCTGCGGACTGAAGGGTCCCAGGTTCGGTTCAGGTCAGGGGCATGTACCTTGTTTGCGGGCACATCCCCAGTAGGAGGTGTGCAGAAGGCAGCTGATCGATGTTTCTAACTCTTTATCCTTCTCTCTTCCTCTCTGTAAAAAATCAATAAAATATATTTTTTAAAAAATTCATTATTAAAGAAATTACTCAAATGGGTCCCACCACTCCACCTCAAGCTTTGGAAAGAAATACTTCAAGGATCTTGGAGAAACTGCAAGAACTTTATTCTAATGATTAGCTACCTAAACTACATTGACCTTGGATATCACATATGGATTTCAGAGAATAATGTGAATAACATAAAATACAAAGTTTGAATATACAAATTCAGATGCCTTCTTTTGGGGAAAAGTTAATGTATATATAAAGATTGAAAGTAAGAAATTGGGCGCAAATGCACAATTTCTGAATTGATGTTAGAGAAACCTTTAAGGTCTGTGCTCCTTCTCAGTATCAGTGTGAATGGCTCCTCAGAGGGGGTTGACCACTAGTTAAAGCTGCTCACTGTTCCACTCCCACCTCCAAAATCACTTTGTGACACATCATCCTATAATTTTCTTTGTGATACTTACCTCTTAAAAATTCACCTGGTTGCCGTCTCCCCCACTAGATCACAATATTTTTAAAACTTTGCAAGCCTGCCCATAATGAACTTGTAACTGTATGTAGGTATCACAATTATATTGTTCTTATCAAAAAATATTTTATGTATGCTCATCTTAAATGTAAAATATTTGATTATGTTTTTTATATTCTTTCAATATGACATTTTCTTTTGGTGAAAGATTTGTCATATAGCATGTAACTCCAACTTTTATCAATATTAATCTAAGAAAAATTCCCTGTAATGTGCTTATGGTAATTCTATTTTACTTTTCACATAGCATCATTTGACGATCGCAGAAAATATGTGTATTACTGTATTTCAAATTGTCTTTGTGACTAATCTGATGAAAAGGTAAGTTTTAATTCTCAACCATCTTTAGACACACCCAAGTTTTCCAGCCTCATTCAGGGTTTGCATTCCAAACCTGCCATGTCTTGGAATATTCCCAAACCTATCAGAATTTCACGAATGATTTCTTCTACTGATAAGTTCTCCCTGGTTAGAACAATCCACAGTGGAATAATTTGGAAACTAGCAGCTTGGTCTAATTATTTGAAATACATTTTTGCTTAATAGCAGTAGGAATACTGGAGCTTCTCAAAGGTTTCTCTGACTAGCATCAATTCAGAAATTGTACATTTGTGCCCCCACCCCCAACCCTCACACAACTGGAACACAGCCTAGCCACTCCCAAAACCAGGCTTTCCAAAGACACAATATACATTCTGATTTTGTTTTTCAGGACATGTTTCCAATTTTCACTTTCAATAGGAATATTTTTAGAGATCATTGAAAACAAAATGTCTTGAAAATGTCTTCAAAACTTCTCTAAGTTTCTTTCCAAATGTCATGATTTTTGGAAAAGACCACACCAAGTGGTAAAGAGATGGACAAGACTGCAAACACTTCTAAAATCTCTTTGGAGATATTCCATGTACCACATTATATATGAACTGAGAAATGAAACATCTGTGACTAATACAAAATTGAGTCTGTCTTAAATTATAATTAACAGCAATGAGAAAATGTTGCCTGTTCACTTTTTCAGAGAATCAAGTCATCTTTTTATCATTAAAAAGCTTGAGCCAATGATTATTATTTGTATAATTGCCTTGCCCAGTGATTTTCCAAATTGCAGCTCAAGAATTACAATAGAATATGAACAATGAGGACTCTCACCACAATTTAATAGGCCTTCAAAAATTAGTTTTCATAGGACTTTAAGGTTTTCATAATGCTTAATCTGTAAGACCTCTTTTGGCCCCATATCAAATATTCACATCATCTTTTTCTTTGTACAAAACACCGAGTTGATAGAACTTTAACTTCTAGCTTTAGAAAATATATAATACTAATTTTTCTCCTGACAAAAATTCCAAGAGAATGTAACAAAAGAGAAGAGAATGAATTAAATTTCTTGGAGGACCCATGCTGAGGGCTCCAGGCTGTGCTCATGGAAGAAGTGAGCTCCTTGCACATCAGTGCTTTATCACAGATATGGGCCTGATTCCCAAGGCCTCCCCAGCCTCTTCTCCCTCCCACTGCTCTGACATGGACCCTTTACTTCAAACAGTCTAGGCTATATCTGTCCTGCCAACATTCCTCACAGCTTGGGGCCCATCGCTAATCTTTTCTAACTTTCTTGCAATGCATTCTTCAAAGTTCTTCCAGTCTCACCTTCCATTTTGAAGTTTCTTTGACAATGAGCATTCTTGCTTTACAGTGAACTCTCTGTCCTATGAATTCCCATTATAGCCCCCTGGTTTCTCCTTCTTAACTATGTGGGTGCCATATCGCCACAACTCAACCAGAAGCTACTCATAGGCACGGTGTTACCTATCCTTCATTAATAGGAAGAGCAATTCTTTGCACCTGTAAAAACACTATGGAAAACCATAAAACTGGTTTTCATATTGTAATCCCCTTACATATCCCTTACTAGTTCTGTTTCACAATAATCCTGTGAAGTAGGCCAGGACAGTCTTCTAATATTCACATTGTACAGATACAGAGAGTTAGACTTAGGCATAGTTAGTGGCAAGCCAATGGTACCCTAGCTGAGACTAGAAATTAGCTCTAGTGTTCTTTTTACTGCCGGTTGTTCCAATATTTTCACATGAGAATATCATTCAAACATCTGATGGACCCCCAAACGATTGTAGTCTTACTTAATTTATTGTCTATCTGCCCTCTGGTGCTTACCCACCAACTTTGTGTGCCCCTCTGACAGCCAATCAAACCTGCTTTGCCTGCCATACCTCTCCCAGTGCCCACTGCCCTCCTCTCCCCAATCACACTCAGTCTCTCAGCTCTGGTCCTGCTGGCAGGCCCTCTCCCACTGCCAACTGGTGACCCCTTGTAACATAAATCTTAGTTTCACACAAAGGAACAACTCCCTTCTCAATATGTTCCTACATCTTGACATTCCATACTATTAAGATGCCTGCCCTGGGAAAGGGGATTCCTGCATGGGCCCTAACAGAGCTGAGTCTCTATATAGTGAGCATCAGAATATATTTAGCAATCCTATCTAATAAAGAGGGAATATGCTAATTGACCCTCATGTCATCGCAAAGATAGCAGCACCTACAGCCAATAAGGAGGGAATATGCTAATTGACTGATCTGCCCTCATAGATGGCAGTGCCCACAGCCACAAGATGGTGGCACTCAGTCCCCTCAGCCCCACCCCGTCCCCTCAGCCCCCCAACTGCCCAGGGCCAGCCCGAGGCACAGGCAAGCCTCAGATGGCGGCTGCCCAGCTGCCCAGGGCCGGCCCAAGGTGCAGGCAAGCCTCGGATGGCGGCTGCCCAACTACCCAGGGCTGCCCAAGGCTCAGGTAACCAGGGCTGGCTGAGGCTTGCACTGCCGGCAGTGGCAGCAGCAGAGGTGTGATGGGGCATCACCTTCCCCTGATCACTGAGTTGCCTCCCAGCCCTGAGGGCTCCCAGACTGTGAGAGGGGGCAGGCCGGGCTGAGGGACCCACCCCTCCAGTGCATGAATTTTCATACACCGGGCCTCTAGTATATTATAAATTGGGATCCACAAAGAGTTTATCATTCTCAAAGAACACATATATCTCTGAAACAACTTGAATTCAAAATGCTATTAAGATAAACATACAAAATTAATGCTTTAAAACATCTTGTTGGCTCTCTGACAATGATGTTTACTTCTATTATCTCTTTTTCTTTCCTGCCTGTATCACTGCCTCTTCTCTTTTCCACCTCTCAACTAACCTGGGCCTTGAAGCATATGAAAAATGGTCATAGACAAGAAATGGGGCAAAAAACATTGTAGGCTGTGCGTGGGCAAAGGCATAGAGGCATGAATGGAAAGGTGCTCTAGTGTAGGGATTCGGGTCTGCAGTCAGGGAGACCTGGGCTCTAATTCAGATTCTGGCACTAACTAGTTTGTGTGATTTTAGGCAAGTTGCTTATGCTCTCTGAACCCATCTTTTTATCTATATAAAGGTCATAATACAATCAATTACAGAATATAATCATAATATAATCTCAATAAGTAACACAGAACAAGGAAAGGATTTAACACAAAATCTATCACATTTTTAATACCCAAAATATGGTGGATAGATAGATGTGATTAGAGTATTGGTAAATAACAACTGAGGGAGGCGGGCCCTCTGGTGCGTGCCTTACATACATCATTTCACTTTGTTCCCACCACAGTGAGGAATTCAAGGCTTAGACAGGATAAGTAATATGTTCAATGTAAAAACACTTACGTTGCAGAACTCTTCAGCCTACTGAACCTGAATCCTTAAGAATGTTTCCCTACTACTCTCCCAAGATGTCACTGATCGTAAAAACTTTGGAAGCCAGACCGTGAAATCTCTACTTTGCTCTGTAGACATTAGAGCCCGTGGCATGTGTTTCAGTGGGCAGCGATGTCTACCTAAGCTTTAGAAGGGTGCCTGGCATTCACAGGCATAATTGGGTGAGAAGGACCAGTCAGGAAGCTATTAAACTGAAGTGATGAAGTCCTGCCTGAAGCAGCAGGAGTCAAGTGTGGAAAGGAAAACAGGGGACGTGACCAAGGAGGGTCCTAAGCAATGTGCAGTGGGAGGATGGTGCCCTGTGGCATAGGAAAGATACAGAAAAAAATGGGGAACTGTTTATTTTTTAATAAACAACAGCATTTCACCTCCTTCTCCTTTCAGCTCCTTTAAAACCTGCCTCCTATGAGGTAAAAAGAAGAGTATCCTAGGAGTCAAATGGTCTGCCCATCCTTGCACTTCAAGCATGAAATAATAGTGTGACAGTGCTTTAAATAGCAGAAGGTGTTATTGTAACGAACGTGATAGCCAATGATGTCTCTGAGGCACATGAAATGGACAAAATACAATCCTGTACCAGCCTCCATGGTACGGACTAATCGACTGGCTGATTATTATCCAAATCAGGTTTACCTGATTTCAACTCTTTTTCCATTAGTGCTCTCCTGATGCATTTATTCTTTCTAATATATCAGATTTAAAATATCAACTCTGGTGCCGAGTATTAAGACATTCACGTTAAAATCACTGGCTTAAAATTTCATTGTATTGATCTGATTTTTAGTCAGCACTCACAAAAATATTAGCTATGCTATGCTGCAATACAAAATTGACTCAAATTGAACATAAAACTCACCCTGCAATAATGCAATCCGTAAACTGACAGAAGCAAAGACAAGCATGATCCAGGCTGATTCTCACCCCTGCCCCTGCGGATTCTGTCTCTCTGTCGCTATCTCTGTAGTAGTCTGTTAAAGGGCCCATAGCAATAGGGAGTGGTCCACAGAGTGAGAAACAGAGGAATCAACGTGGACAGGAAGGCATTATTAACTTCTGACAGATCATCAGAGGCAGTTAGAAGGGTGGAAAGTATACAAGCCTAAGAAACAAATGAACAAGGCCTGGTTGGTGGCATTAGCTTAGCTGAATCACTACAAGCAAATCACTTATCTGTATTTCAAATTTTAGTGACCATAAAATGACACACTGACATCTGTGATGTGGACAGAACTACATTTGGGAGCCACACAGAGCAAGGTTCAAACCCAGGATTCACCACTTTGGCTGGACAAATCCCACTTTTAGCTCATGTTTCTTCCTCAAACTGGGAGAAATAATTCATAATTCATACCTCAGCAGCGCCATAACAAGGATTAAATGAGATAATGTGGTAAATGTACTTTGTACAGAACACACTCGATAAGTGTTCTCTTCCTTCCTTCCTATTTTAAAGGGCTGTTATGGGAATCCAATTATAGTAGAAATGAATATACTTGAAAAAATTTGAAGATCTATGCAAGTGCAAAGCATTATTATTATGATTATGATCCTTCAATTCAATTTTCTCCTCTTATTCATACACTGGTGTTCTTTTTTTTTTAATGGTTTGTGGATAAAAGACAAGCAGAGAGGAATAGAGTTAAAAAACTAACGCAGACAGTGGAAAGCTAATGTTTCTTTATTTGTTCCCAGCTTTGTGGAACTCGGTAAATCAGCAAATAAAACCAATCAGTTTCAATTAACTTTCCTGAAAGTGAGGAGGCAAAAATAAAAGAGCAAGTTATATATGTATTTTTAAAACTTTTCCAGTACTGAAAAAGCCACTGAAGTCTGTAGAGCAAAAAATAATAATAATGTGCAATGACATTACTAAAAAATTACTACCTGAAACAACACTTCTAAGACACTCCAGTGACCGGGAAAGAGCAAGATCTCAGGGTTTCTGTGGGTCCTGCTCTCACTCATTTGCTATTGGACTGCTGTGGCTTTAAAGAAAAAGTGGATTTCCAAAGTCTGCACCCTAAATTCGGCAATAATGACACTCCCAAAATAGAAATAAAAAGGATGACTGACGTACCAGCAGCTATGAGAACTGGCCTCAATAATGCCACTGGTGGGCTGTTCTTATAAAGACACACACATAATGTGAATGCCCCCAACTGGACTCCAGCATGGGAGCAGAGGGAGAGGAATTAGAAGTCAAGACACTCAATTTCATTTCAGAAGACACATGTCAAGTTTCAAGATGTAATTTGTCCATTTCTTTTTTTTTAAAAGATACTACTTTTTTTCCATATTCCTTTTAAAATAAAATTCTTCAGGATTATCTTCCTAGGACAGTGTTCAGCAAACTCATTAGTCAACAGAGCCAAATATCAACAGTACAACGATTGAAATTTCTTTTGAGAGCCAAATTTTTTTTAAAATATATTTTATTGATTTTTTACAGAGAGGAAGAAAGAGGGATAGAGAGTTAGAAACATCGATGAGAGAGAGACATCGATCAGCTGCCTCTGGCACACCTCCTACTGGGGATGTGCCCGCAACCCAGGTACATGTCCTTAGACCGGAATCGAACCTGGGACCTTTCAGTCCTCAGGCCGACGCTCTATCCACTGAGCCAAACCGGTTAGGGCAAGAGAGTCAAATTTTTTAAACTTAAACTTCTTCTAACGCCACTTCTTCAAAATAGACTTGCCCAGGCCATGGTATTTTGTGGAAGAGCCACACTAAAGGGGCCAAAGAGCCACATGTGGCTCGCGAGCCGCAGTTTGCCGACCACGGTCCTAGGAGCTTGGTTATACAAGGAGCTCCTTCCTGGTACTGCTCACTCCTGTGGAATTCATTCTTCATTTAAAACATGGAAGGGAAAGGAACTGACATAAATCTGGTTAAAATATAGAAAATATTGTAAAATGGCTATTTTAAGCTGAAAATCCAAACATCGTCTCCTCTCTTCATCCACAAATAGTGTTTTACTTCACTGAGGTGCCTACACATTAAAACCCAAACACAGAGAATAAATTGTCTCCTTCAATACCCTCACTTCTCAAACAAGAAATACCTGGAATGTACTATTGGACCTGGCAATTCCCTGTCTAAATGCTGTAGCTCCGTTGGATTTGTAACAGTAATCAAGAATACTAGCTAAAAGGGGAGGAAGGGGGCATTGGTCAGCTGCTCCAGCCCTGTACACTACAGTTCTCTTCACTGTGGAGCTTTTTCATCTTTTGAAATTTGGGAAAGGGGTAAGATACATGCTATGTTTTTTAAGTTCACACCATGTAAAGAAACCAACCATCCAAATCACTTTGGTGTGCAGAGATTTTATTTCTGATCTTTCTGTGCACAATGCTTTGTTAAATCCTGATGACAACTTTTATGCATAATGCATATAATAAACGTTGCCAAAATCTAAGGCACTTCTTAAAAATCATGTAAACCCCTTCAGAAGCCGAGTGACACATCCCAGGCAGGGCAAGGCTCTGCGGTTCACTGGGAACACCACACACACGGTTGGCAGAAAGCACTGTGCTCCGTACCATTACCTTCCAAATGTCTGCTATGCGCGCTCACCTTGGTTTACTTGCATCAAAATCACATGCTATGTCTTATGAGACTCTTCACATATTGATGCCTCGTTTATGGACTCCATAAATTCAGTTCTGTCTTTAACACTTCAGGGAATCTTCACACTTTAAAAAGATCAGGTTCTTATTTCATATAACCGAGAAGAATTTTATCACTGATCGAAAAATGTTTTTAAGATATCTCTCTGTGTGTGTGTGTGTGTGTGTGTGTGTGAATTAGTATTTCTACACATGTATGTATCATTTGATAAATCAGATAGGTAACTGCAGTTCAAATCTTATGGCTGTTTTTTTGCTTATTTAAAACCATAAAAATAGAGACTGGGAAGGGAAAAAACTTAGCATTCAAAAGTAGGTGCTATAAATCCTGTCATGCACGAGCCAAATAAAAAATAAATAAATAAAGAATCAGAATAATAACCATGTATCACTAGCCAGTGTCACTAAAATGATTTGTTTTACTCCTCTAATCTTTACCGTATCTAAACTGACTATAATAAATGAATAATTGCTCTGAATACAGAGCAGTTAATTGAAAAACTGCACCAAGTATAAAAACCAAGAAATCATAACACAAAATACACGGTTTCATCAGTGTTTAGGAACTTGTCTTTGTCAATATTTTTAAGGTTCAATATAAATGATACTGTTTACTATCATATATCATAGACCATCATGAATTATGTTAGATGTCCCATGAATATTAATGGTCTTCAGTTACAGGACGTTTCATCAACACACATCCAGGTATGAAATGCTGATGGAGTTTGTCTTCTTCCTGAGAGAGAATAGTGTGAAGATCTAGGTGAGCTTTATCTTGAAAATCAAGTTTCTAAGGGTAGGCCCTATTCAAAAGGCAGGGGCCAATTTGACAAAGGGTGGCATCCGCTTGGATTTAGAAGGTGTGGCATCTAGCTCTTAGGCAGATTGTTGTGTGTGTGTGTGTGTGTGTTTTTTCAAGTTCCAGTCTGGACATTCATTTGCCATTGTATGTACAAAACAATTCAAATCCTAAGAGGGGGCTGGATATTAGAATGCAGAGACAAACATTGCATTGTTGATTTTAACCATGTTTTCCTGGGAGAGCACACCTTTGTTTAGGCCTCCCACAATACACAAAATAATTTTAAGAATTAGTTGAATGAAAACAAGGGCACAAAAAAAGAGTTGTTAATCATTTGGGCCAGTGAAAAATGTCCTTTCAGGAAAATCTTTGAAAACCTATAGCACCTGCATTTGCATGAAAGTTGTATTATATGAATATTTTTTTTATTGAAAATAAAGCATTTTGCGCTCAGTTCAATAGTAACAGCTTACTGGAGAGTAATTGAAGTTATCCAATTCTCTTCCTATTGAAAATGACCTACAGAATATACACAGAGGCACACACAAAAAGTCTGTCATGCAATTTTATTGAGACTGAAGTAAAAAGGAATTGGGGTTAGGCACTGTGTGAGCATTTAACGCACACCAAATGATGATATGGTAAGGGAAAATTATCCCTTTTTCTTCACGTTTCTTTTCCAAATTTTCATCTTGTTCCACCCCCTGCTGAGCTCCTATTGACTTCAAAGAGAGGTCCATGGGGGTCCAGAGCAAGATGAGGATTTGGCCCCGCATGCATAATTTTTGTGCTCTCTTATTCATAACATACACAATAAGCACTGGATTTGAAAAGGCTCTTACGGAGGCTGATAATGGCTCCCCAACGATCTCGTATCTTCTTGGTATACTAAACGATATGGCCAATTGTGCCGGTGGAAACATTGAAAACTCTGAGGAAAAGACCATGCCAAGTCTTTGTTATTATCCTCATCTATTATTATTACTCTAGCTAATAATAGCAATATTTATGTAGTGTTAGAACCACAGTCTCAGCACCGTAACTTACAAAGCCGCAGGCATATCTGAATCTTTTTAATAAGGAGGATGTGCAGAAAATTCTGAAATCTTCTCCCAGGAAATCTCAAGGTGCAAGAAGACATCATGTGGACCAGCACACAACAGCAATAACAGAAAATTACTGGGGACAATGATGAAGAAATAATAGGTGGGATAAAGTCACTTTTCAGAATAGTGGTAGGGAAGACAAGTTACTCTGTTTCGGGACTACAAATGACAGAGACACTATCAGAAGGGAAAGTTGAGGAGAGAGAAGGCTGGACTGGACCTGGAATCGGCGGGTGGGTGAACCAGCAAACTATTCTAGCATTGTGGAAAGAATAAGATATGAGAAGTGGGGGGAGAATGTGGAAGTAATAATGGCAACTAACAACCTAAAGGAATCTGACCATCTTGGGAAGCAAAAGAAATACAATACCATGTCATTACTATCTTATTCACAAATAAAAGCATTCAATCACGTACAGGCAAATGAATAGCAGGTAAAGAAAAATCAATATCCCTGAAACACATTTTGGTCCATTATTATTTCATCCTATGAAGTTTTGACCTGGGTATGTGGTTGCTCTAATATTTCCTCTCATTTTTAGTTTACCTTCTCAAACATTGATGTCTTACTATTATACTTTAGTATCAAAAAACTGACAAGATCACATAATTACTGAGCAATTCACTCACATAAATTTAAGTTATTTATCATTTCAATATTTCTTGAGATCTAGGATCCTAAAAACCAGTTGCTATCTTGTCCACTGGAAGCGCATTTGTAGCTTAGATGGCAGCAAGGCTGTATCCCCTATTTATAGAAAAGGCCTGCAACTTACAAAAGGTAGTGGGCAAAAATTAAAAGGCATCAAAACCTAGGAAGCACTTTATGGTTTGTTTACAAAGTAGTTTCATATATTTTATTTCATTTGTGTCTCTTCACAATACTGTAGATCACTTGAAAAGAAGAAAGTGGAACTTCTGATTATCAAGTCTCCAACAGACTTCTTTGCCCTAGCATAGAAATTTTCAGCCTTTTTCATCTCATGGCACACGTAAATTAATTACTAGAATTCTGTGGCACACCAAAAAATATATTTTCTTTTTTTGCCGATGTGACCAAAAAAAAAAAAAAAAAAGTATAATTGAGATTCATTCACACCGAACAGCTATTGTTGTGTTGGCTGTTGTCATTTTTTTATTTGACAGTCTAAGGGAAAAGAGGTCAGTGTCCCTGACTAAATAGTCAGATATTGCATGATGTTTTTTTTTTTTTTTATGTGTGTGTGTGTGTGTGTGTGTGTGTGTGTGTGTGCGCGCGCGCGCGCGCGCGCGCGCGCGCTGGGGCGGGGGCGGGGGCGGGGGCGGGGGCGGGGGCGGGAGAGTGGTTGTTAATCCTCACCTGAGGATATTTTTCCCATTGCTTTTTCAAAAAGAGTGGAAGGGAGGGAAGAGAGAGAGACATTGATTGGTTGGTTCCCATACAGGCCCCAACCAGGGGTGGGGAACTGGCAACCCAAGTATGTGCCCTAGACTGAGAATCAAACCTGAGACCTTTGGGTGCGAAGGCTGATGCTCCACTGAGTAATGCTGGCCAGGGCAGGTATTGCATGTTTTAAAAATTCTTGAGGCACACCAATTGAAAATCGCTGCCCCAGCAGATAGGGCACATAATTAAGAACCAGACATACTGCTTCTTTAGCCACTGACTTTACTTACTTGGATATGTTGCTTGTGACCTTTTCACAGCTTTTAACATTGCTATTATCACACATATATGTAAAAGGGGAAAAATGACAGTAACTCAAAGACACTAGTATACACTGGGGTAGTAGTGTACACTAGTATACCCTGCTTTCACTTCTTTGAGTTGAATGCTCTGTCCACACAATGTTATCTGCTGTGCTAGCTCTATGCTTCAATAGTGGTGGTTCTGAGGACTGAACAGGAAAAACAAGGCTTGCTTGATACCCTCCTGTTTTTCCTTCTTTGACTCACTATTTAAAATGAAATCCATGGGCTTGTGGTTCTATTGGTCCCCAGCACCTGGTTAAGCTCTTAGTTCAGAGTAGGTAATCAATAAACACTTCTAAAAGGAATGAATCAATCAATGCATGTGTTGTGTACAGAAACACCCTTTAAAAATAATTGAGTCATTTGCCTTTAAGAAGTTACTCAAGCCAAAACCGGTTTGGCTCAGTGGATAGAGCGTCAGCCTGTGGACTGAAGGGTCCCAGGTTCGATTCCGGTCAAGGGCATGTAGCTTGGTTGCGGGCACATCCCCAGTGGGAGGTGTGCAGGAGGCAGCTGATCGATGTTTCTCTCTCATTGATGTTTCTGACTATCTATCACTCTTCCTTCCTCTCTGTAAAAAATCAATAAAATATATTTTTTAAAAAAAAAGAAGTTACTCAAACTTGAAACCAATTTAAAATTTGGGGCTCCATGATTCGTTTTTCTGATTGGACCATTACTGTGGGCATTTAAAGGTGATAGAATAGAATTAGAACCCAGGCTTTTTCCTAGTCCACCAGGAAAGAAATCTTATGTCAGAGACCTTTTCTACTTGTTTCTCTGTGGTTGAGGAATCCACAACAAAATACAACACACAGGCAAAAATCACATGTAAATGGTTGAAGAACGTGGCATGCAACTGTCTCACAGTCTCACAGCCTTAAGTAGTAGAAGATTATCTTTGTAACGAGGATAATTTTATTTTTCACTAGATATCTATCAAAGGAAAGATTACAACATAGCAGCTGGAACGCTGGAACCTACATAATGTATTGCACATTTTAATCATGTTGGATAAAACACTCTTTCTATGGATATCAATTATACTAATGACTCTTATATAATACTCTCATGTGCCTACGGGATATGTATTGTCACCCCTCTTTTGTCATAAAAATAGTTAGTCGCTCTGGATCCACACTGAAGTAGTTGCTTTCATTTTTGTATAATGAATGAGCAACACTGTAAAAAAAGACATTTTATCCCATATTAGTTTAACAGAGTGAAGAGCTTTCACATATGACAGTGCTAAATATACTCTTAAGCTGCTAATAAAGCCAAAGCCTTCAGGGGAAAATTCTAATGATGAGCAATGCCAGAAGTTTGTATTTCTGAAACTAAAGCAAAAATGTTCCACTTAGGTATAATTTCTAAATATCTTAAAAAGGAATAGGGATTTCTAATAATTTCGTTTCCAATAAATCTCCCTAGTCAAATTGGAATAATTTTATTTGCAATAAATCTCCTCAGTCAGCTTAAAAGATAAGCCCATATTATTATTATTATTATTATTTTTCCTTTTCCCAGAATGCAATGCTGTAGAGGAAGCTCCTTTGAATGTATCCTTAAAATTAATAATGACAACAGAAGGTATGATTCATAGCCAGACTACTATGTGCTTCCTTTCTGTCAACAGAACAAGAATTCCTGCTAGAATGGTTGAAGATTATTCACCTAAAAATAAATAAATGAACACGTGACCAAATTCTTTAAGTGTTGTTCTAGAAATGCCTCCGCTGAGAGCCCATCAGTGTTCCCATTCTTCAGAGTACCTGCTAGCAATGCTAGAGTTAAGGCTTTAAGAGAATTTCCATTATAAACTTCTAGTTTTCAGGTTTAATAAATCAGTCATAAAAATGTGCTCAAAGCTGAAACTTGGCAAAGCAATTTAAAGAAGAAAAAAAAAAAACTTCTGCCGGGTCATTTTTAAGTTACACAAGTATAAAAAGATAAAGCTAGGAATAGGAAGGAGTCTTAAAAACATTCTTCCTACCAATAGATTTGAAGGCATATGATTTTAATTACATAGAAAGTTAGTCAAGTGATGGGTCGACAGTATAGTCAGACTATTTAGGGTAGTTTGAAAAAAAAAAGGTAAAATAATTAATTTATTTAAATTCTACCTAGAAGCTTTTATATGTGCATTTTGAATGTCATTCTCTTCAGTTCAGCAGAAGTTTTATTTTTATTTTTTTAAAGCACTGGATCATCACTTGCTTCTCATTTTGTTCAATTAAATAGGGTGTCCATATAAAAAGATCTTGAAAAATTTTCTCTAATTTAACTACTGACATTTAAAAGGTATGTATACATTTGATTAGTTATGTAGCAAAGTGGCATTGCTCATATTCATAAAAGTTTCTGATTTCTCCAATTTATTTTTATAAAAAATGCTTATAAATTTTGTGAGTTAATATATTTAAACATGTCAATAGATCTATTTAAACACTAAATCTTTGAGTACATATTGAGTGTTTCTTGGACTCTATTAATACAGTCAAATAGAATATTTGTTACTTGGTTATATCCCCTGTCTAATGGCCATTGGAGGCCCTAGTGATTTCGCCTCAGCAATCCAAACTGTGATGCATAAATATAAGGATTAAGAAGAATTTTATAAGACAAAGTCTTTGTAACTTAAATATATTCTGTTTCCCTTCCAATAATGGAGACATTCATTCTTTGGTATTTACATATTAATTTTTTACTATTCAGGACATTCTGAAGATTCATGTCATTGCATTTTTTAATTTTTTTGCTCATGCTTATTGTGAGACTGGTGTGTCAGAAGAATAACTTAGCTAGCGAGTGAGCTGCTCAGAATCATCCTAACTTAGCTTTGTTTTCTAATCACTTTTATGTATCCAGTAATAATATATTTATTTGTGAAAAAAATCTTAAAATAAAGGTAACTGGTATAGAAAGTGATATAGACTGAAAAGTAGTAATTAATAGTCATACAGTGAAGCAGTATAATATAGCATCTTTTAAATTATACTGCCTGGATTCAAATCCAAGATTCATTCATTTTCTAATTGTGTGGCTCTGGGCACATTACCTAATTACTCTAAAGCTCAATTTCCTCACTTGAAAAAAGGGGGATTAAAATAATAATACTGCTTCCTCCTGAAGTTTTTGTGAGAATTAAGTGAGTTTCAGCACTTATCACTGTGTCTGACACAAGATAAGTGCCCATTGACCCATTAATATTATTTTTATTATTACCATCACCATCGTCATTATCATCATCATCAACAACAGCAGTAAGGAGAAATTATAGGGGTGGTCCCAAATAAATCCCACCAAAAATATCCAAGATTTTATAAGCTTCCACCCTCCATATCAAATAGTTTTTATTCCACCTTCTATTTTAGTTCCTTTTGGCTTCTTCATGGTCACTTTCTCTCTACCTTTTAAAGCCTAACTTTCAAGCTCAACAACTTGCCATTCTCAAGTGAAACCAAGGGTTTCACGTCTACTACTAGTCACCAGCAGGAATAGTTCAATACCTGGCTAAGGATTTATAAATCATACTCATCAAATTAATATATGACACAAAGTTGGAAGAATTCCTTAATATGCTACATGACAGAATTAAGATCATAAAAGACTTGACAGACAAAAATAATATGTTGAAACTAATTAGGTGTTCAAATCACATTTTAAATATTGTGTTAGTTCTAGGCAAAAACAAAGTAAATTGCATCCAAAAAGCAATTAGAATGATGAGAGGATATAAAAACCCCAATGTCTGAGGAAAGATTAAAATACTTGTGATCATGTCTCGTAGAAGAAGACTGGGGATTCAAACATACTTTTTTCATATATTTATTTGAAAGGCTATGATTTGGAAGTGATCATTCTTATTCTGCATATTTTCAGAAAGTTTGACCCCAGGGCTAGTGAGTATAAATTTCAAATTATTAAGAGAAATATTTTCAAAAGATTATTTCTTTAAAAAGAGATTATTACCCTTATGAAAAGCTAAATTCCCAGTTTTGTCACCTTAATTTTTATATACCTTTATTGGGTTTGCCAGTGATTTATATGCTCACCACTGTCCTGACCTCTAGATCCAAATTTCCATTGGATTTCCAATAGCTCCCTCAAAACAGATTCACTATCTAAACATCACAAAATACTCCTATTCTGAGTGCCTATCTCACTTCTCAGTCACCTAAAATAAAAACTTGAAAGGCCCAATTTATCCCTAATCCTGATGATGGTGATGATAATGGTCACAGTGGTGATAACAACTACTTTCCATTGAATTTTTACTATCTGAAGTAATTGTGCTACATTTTACATATATTACTTTATATAATCTTTGCAATAATCCTCTAATATGTACATTGATATTTTCATTTTATAGAGGAAGCTGAGGCTTAGAAGGGTAAGGAGCAGAGCTTGGATTTGTAGTCAAGGGCCTCTGACTCTAAAGGCTATATGACTAGCCCCTCCACTATATAGCCTTTCCAATCAGTTACCGGTTCTACCTCTTCAAGTTCTTTACTGCAAGGCTTCTCACTTTCCCTCCCCTCTATAAGTGAGGGAACTCTGGCCTTCAGATGGCTGGCTTCTCTCATACTTCCTGTGGCATCTTGTATATCATCCTAACCAAGAAGACTCTCCCCTTATTCTCATGGTGCCCTGACCATAGTGCTCATCATGATTGGGGGTCTTTAATACTTAGTAACTTGTTTATTCCTTAATTCTCTTAAAGAAATGGAAGCTCCAAGGGGATAACTTGTTATTTGCTATTCTCTGAATGCCTAACACTGAGAATACTAAAACCTAGTTTGTGCTCAATCAATATTTGTTGATTGATTGGTAGAACTGGATATACACTTTACTCTGCCACCTCATATGTAGTCTTTCTACCACTTCATATGGTTTAAGCTCTTATCTAATTTGGACAACACTGATAGTCACCATCTTATCTCCAGTCTCTCCTAACCAGAATACAAATACAGAAAGAATTATGTCCCTGCTCTAAACTCTTTAATGACTAATCTTTGACTACAGAATAAGTCAAAACTTTTTAACATGGCATTAAAAAATTGATATTAACACTACATCTACAGTCTTCTATGTTCCAGTCATACCTTACTGCCAGAATTGTCTGAGCAAGTTGTATAATTTCATTTTCTTACATCTCTTTAATGATCCTCAGTCCCAGAAAATCTTTTTTTCCCTCTTCTGAAAAAAAAATCATTTTTAAAGAATGATCTCTTCTGCAAAGTTTCTTCTGGCTCCATCTTCCAGAGAAAAGTTAAACATTCCCCCACAACCATATGTTTCATTGCATTTTGACTACTATTTTCTTTAGTATATATGGAGTTGTATTACAGTTAATTATGCACTTTTCTTGTCTTCCCAACTAGATTACCGAGGTAACATACAATAGTTGCTTACTAAATGGCCAACTTTTGAATAAAAGAGAAAGTTGAACTCAATGATATCCAACATCCTCTCATATTTAGTATTTTATATATCTTTAATGATTTTGTTATTTTTCAATTGGAAATTATTTGGTAGCCCATGGCAAATTCTTTTAATTTTGATCCATGTCTACTCATTAAAAGCAGTTAATGTAAAAAAACAAACAGCCCTGGCCAGTGTGGCTCAGCTTGCACTGAGAGGTCACTGGTGGGATTCCCTGTCAGGGTGCATGCCCAAATGTAGGCTGTATCCCCAGTAGGGGATGTGCAGGAGGCAGCTGATTGATGTTTCTCTATCTCTCTCCCTCCCCCTTTCTCTCACTCTAAAATCAATTATAAGCATATTTTTATAAAAGAAAATAAATTTTAAAAGATAAAAATCAAACAAAAATATATAGACTGCCAAAGGGGTGGAGGTTTTCAAAAGAAGAAATGCTTGCCTTCCTAAATGTTAAGTCCTATTCAGCAATTAAATTTCTTGTTTAAATTAAAAATATCTTCCCATATCTCTGGTGGAAATTTAAATTGAAAAATCAATTTGGAGAGCAAACTAGCAATATCTATCAAGACTCTATAAATGTTTATGGCCCTTGACCAAGCATTTGACATATAGGAAATAATAAACCAGGAAAACATAGAGATAGAAAATCAGTTATATCATTAATTTATCATTTTATTATATAGTATTTTATTTTATACTAAAATATCTAAAGTTGGAAACAAGTTCAAGAACAGGAAAATGAAGAATAATAAAATAAATTGGGGAATTACTATACAATTAGAATCTATTTCTGAATAATCAAGGACATGAAAACCTAATCATTAACAATGTAAAAAGAAGTATTTACCATATAACCCCAAATATCTACAAATGCATACATATAAACATATACATATATATATACATATACATATGTATATATGTGTACTAGTATGTGAGAGACAGGGAGAGAACATTAACATAATATCCAGGTAAGAAGACTATGTACAATTATTATTTTCTACTAGAAGCCTGGTGCATGAAATTTGTGCATGGGTAGGGTTCCTAGACCTGGCCAGTAATCAGGGCCAATCTGTGGGGTGACTGGCAGAGTGATCAGGGCCTCCACTTGCACCTGCCTTGGCTGACCTGATGCTGCCCACTCGCCAGCCCCACCCACCACCACTGCCACCGGTCAGAGCCTGCAGGCTGGGGGCAGCTCCTGCATTGAGCATCTGCCCCTGGTGGTCAGTGCACATCATAGTGACCAGTCATTCTGCCGGTCATTCCACTATTCCATCCATTTGCATATTAGGGTTTTATATAGATAGATTGTGTTTATAATTTACTTATTTTTATTCTTTCTATATTTTTCCATCTCAACAAAAATTAACATACTAGTATATTTCTTTCACATCAAATTTTAAAATTTACTTTTAAAACTTTTATACTCAGTCTGGCACTAGGACAATTTTAACTACCTTTAACTATCTAGAATCCTACCTATATTGAAGCCTAGTAGGATTGTTAGCAAGTCATAAACCATACACTTTGTTTCAAACAAATGTACCCTTCACACAAAGCATTTTCCATGCAGCATAAGTTACAAAATGTCTTATGAAAAATTAACAAGTTTTTAAATAAATGGCTCAGTAAAAAATTGGATAAAGAAGGGGGTGAGTCTAAAAAACAAAGGGCATACATAACTTTCAGATAAAGTTAATATATGAAAGTGATGAATGGTTAACATAATGTGCCAAGAGAAAGACATGTGTGGGAGAGATGCCCTAATATATCATATGTACATATTCATATCTAGTAGGAAATGCAAAATGTATCCCATCTGTTTTCACCCTCTTTTCATCCTCTTTAGTTCCTCAAACATCTGGTTGTGTAGCACTGTACTTTCTTGGCAATCTCTCATTAGAGGAGGAAAATGGTCTCCATTATTGCCTTGATGGACTGGAGATGGCCAATGGGACCAATCCAAGGTGGCAGCCACTGTCACAGTTTATGCACATATTTCCTGGCATGAAATATTGTTAATTCAATTTATCGTTCCTGCTAGACACATTTTTTCTATATTTAGTTATAAAATATTAAATTTTCAGGACTTTTACAAATATTCCTGCTTCAAATAAGGTGGCAGAAGACAAGAGATTCACACAGACTGATCTCATTGCAATTACTTCATACATACTATGCATAATTTGATGTTATTCGGTTATCATCACCCAAAGTATGTGCAACATTGAACCATAACAGCAAATACAGCTTTTTAAATATTTCTATTTCAATCATATAAATAGTGTTCCTTTTGACTCAAGTCAGATGGCCATGATCTCAATGCTCCCAGGATGTTCTTAGATAATGAATTTAGTGTCTATGGGTCAGTGGAATATTCCTTCTATAAGAAATATCCTACATCATAAAAGGCTAATATGCAAATAGACTGAACAGCAGAACAACCAGAACAACTGAACAACCAAATGACTGGTAGCTATGACGTGTGCTGACCACCAGGGGGGCATGTATGGAACATGGTGGGCGTTGGCCGTGGCAGGATGGTGGAGCAAGTAATCAGGGGCACCAGAACAAGGTGGGGTGCCAGTTGCTGTCATTAGGGCAAGCCTCTGGTGGTTACTAAAAATTCTTTGCTCCCACACACCATGGTCCCTCCTGGTACTTGTACCCACTGCCAGTGCCAGCCCCACTTGCACCTGCAGCCAGCGCCAAAACCACCTTTCACACCTGCTGCTGCTGTGCCCAGCACTGGTCCCGATCACTTGGCGTCATCAGCAGGTGAGAGCAGCAGGTGCCGGCCCTGATTACCCCTGAGGGCTTCTCCACCTCCCCTTGCTCCTGAGGGGCAATTGGGGCAGCAGCCATCACTCACACCCACTGCTAGCGCCAACCCCAATCACTCCACACCATTAGTGGGTGCCAGTGGGGCCGGTGCCATCGGCGCATGGGAGCGGCAGTGGGAGCGGGACTCTCGGCAGGTGGCAGGAGGGGCTGAGCTGGGGTGCAGAGGATGGGCCAAGACCTGCCCCTGTGCCTACCACAGCCTCGTGGCCCACAGTTCCTTTCAAGGTGCACAAATTTGTGCACTGGGCCCCTAGTTCAAATATAATGTGCTGCAGTGGGAAGAACACTATGGGAATAATAAGATCTGGGTCTGGGTTCCACCTCTGCCTCTAATCATTTGTGTGATCTAGGATATGTCATTAAGTCTGCTCACCTTAAAATTAATATCTTCATAAGCTAAAAAGGAGTGAAACCCTAGAAGTCTATATTTCAACCTAAGTAGTTCTAAATCAGACATGACTTTGCACCACCCACTCAAGGCACATTTGGCAATAATGGGAGACATTTTCAGTTGTAACATCTTAAAAAAAGAGTGACTGGTATCTATTAGGTAGAAGCCAAGATGCTACTGAACATCCTACAATGCATAGTACAGCTCTAGACAAGAAAGAATTATCTGGCCCCAAATATCAATAGCACAGCTTTGCAATACCCTGACCTACCTTCTAGTTGCATCAGACCATAGAGGAGAAATTTCAAATGATTGATAGATACGAACTTTAAACATTTACATTTTTAGGTTATTGAAGTTTGAACATTTATAGTTGGATTCTAGACATGCTCAAATGATTGTAGGTGAAGACGAAAAATATTTAGAAAGATTTAGAATATCACCATTGATTTCAACTGTCACAATTGATTAATTTAATATTGCTTATTCATGTAAAATTAGTCTTCTACATCTTAGGCACCAATCACATTTTCTTTTCTCTCAGTAAGGGCAGTTAAAAATTCTGTTTTCATACCACCAAATTCTTAGCATCATGAATATAGTATAACTTGGAAATCAGTGTGGGCTTACCTATAGGTCAGACCATTTAAACGGTTGACCATCTACTTAGAGGTTATTTCCTTAACCCTGAGCTTGGTTATTTCTTGGTTATTTTTTTAACACTAAGCTTGTCAATGGCTTTTTATTATTGCAGTAATATGAGGATTATATGATAACATTCTTGTTAAAATTTCATTTCTGAAAGGGATAGAGGATATCCTAATATAAATTACCATTAATTAAATGCAAAGATTAGGAAAATTCCAAGTTGAGTGTTCTTTAAAAAATTATTTTAAAGCCAGAGTTTTATGAGATTAAATAAAGCTATATATAAAAGCTTATGTTTGTTCATTTGTATGCTTTCCTTTCTTTAACAGGAGAGCAGTGAAAACCTCTGTTAGTTATGCTAACCCACACTGTAGTTCAATGTGTTCTTGGGAAAAGAGATGGAGAGAAAAATCTACCTTATCTTTTTTTCTTAAAAATTACAACGATTTTGAAAAAAATTCTTGTCACCATGGATCCTAAAAAAGTAAGGTTCATAGCGGAAGTTTCTACCACTCACCTTGCAGATTTCAGCCGAGATGCTGTCAACTTCAAAGATCTGTTTTCCTTGGTTTCCAGTGTTGCCACACCCTATTGATATGGTGACAGGAGGGTCAATTTGCCTCAGATTGGAAGTTTCAATATAGAAGTGTAAACACATATCTTAACATGAGTCTTAGCTAAATAAGTCTTCTGAAAGTCCTTCAGTTAACACAAAATTTTTTTTTTTCCTCAATGATCAATTTAGACCTCAAAGGGTTCTTAAGTGTGAGGACCAGAGGAAGTTGTGGAAGGACTAAATGAACTTGTATATTATAGAAATCAGAGAATTGTTGGAAAAACATACACATATTTGACCTTCCTGCCATTTGTTCCTTATGTCACAGGCTTTCTTGTGAAACTTTGTGTAGTTACTTCCATTTCTTTTACTTATAGTTGATGCAATTTTAGCAAGCTCTAAAAGCTTTGAACTAACAGTCAATCAACTCTTAAAGTGCCTCGTCATTCTTGTCAAGTCAGCCTTAATGCTTCTTGGCAGAGAATCCAATTGTTTCAATAAGGATGGACTTAAACCCCAAGTTAATGATGAGAAGGATTCTCCATTTTCTAAAAGAAAGACATACAAATGCTTTCACTTGATTTGAGTGCTCAACCTTTAGTCTTTTGACAATATAAATTTTTGCTATGCCAGGCTGACATCACAGACAGAGCACTGGACTTGAACATCAGAAGTTCTGCCTAAAAATCACAGCTTTCTCATTTAATAGTGTTGAGCCTTTGGGTGTAATTACTTCACATCACCAAGTTTCAGTTACTCTTATGGGATTACAACACCTAACGCATAGGGTTATTGTTAGCATTACATGGAACAATGTTATGAAAGTACCTTGTATATTGTAAATCATTAGGCAACTATGTATATTTATATTATATTATATTATAATTTCTGCCTCTATGAATACATTGAGTGGTTACACTAAGTAAATGATTCTAGGGGTAGATATGGTAGAACACACATCACTATGACCCTGTGTATCAACATCATAACTACACAATCTTTTTCTGTATTACAAACAACCCGTTTATATAAATTGTAGAGAAAGAACCAGCATGTATTACAAGTAAGTTATTATCCTTTTTTCCAATAATATAAAATGTGTAGCAAGAGGATGACCTCATGATTTTATACAGATGTAAAAGTGAAGAGAGTTTATGAACTATAGGTGCACAATAAAAAGAAAGCCTTGCCAGGGGAGACATCACTGCTGAGGAAATTGGTTACCAGTATTAAGACGTGTAACTCAGGTACATATTCTTATAAAAAATGATGTGAGATGCAATAGATCTAGTTAAAAAAATAATTTGTCATCACTATCCGTACGCCTGGTTCCCAAATACATGCAAAAGGGCCTTGATAGGCAGCCTCTGAACCCAAACATTGCACATGCATTCTTTGTATAGGAAAATGTGTTTTAAATACAAACAAGTAAGTTTATATAAGCACAGCTCAACTCTGCTCAAAGTTAGGGATTGCTTGTATAATCAATCCTATATAATAAAAGCCTAATATGCTAAGTGTCCAGTTGCCTGTTCGGCCGTTCAACCAATCAAAGCATAATATGCTAATGATATGCTAAGGCTGCTCAACCACTCGCTATGACGTGCACTGACCACCAGTGGGCAGTCAGCCAGTCAACCAGTTGCTATGATGTGCACTGACCACAGGGGGCAGATGCTCCAACCAATAGGTTAGCTTGCTGCTGGGGTCTAGCCAATCAGGACTGAGAGAGAGGGGCTGGATATGCCTTGCAGTCCTCCCACAGTCTCTCCCCAGCTGGCCAACCTCCCGCATCCCTCCCCGGCCCACGAATTCATGCACCAGTGGGGTCCCTTGGCCTGGCCTGTGTCCTCTTGCAATCCAGGACCCCTCGGGGGATGTTGGAGAGCCAGTTTTGGCCCAATCTCGCAGGCCAGGCCAAGGGACCCCACTGGTGCACGAATTCGTGCACTAGGCCTCTAGTTAAATATAAATTATATTGCAAATTTTACTGGGATTAGATTTCCTGAGAATAAAATCAGGAATTCACCTGCCAGTGAACTCATAGTGGTGAACTGCTGCCCTAGGATGATCTGTTGAGAATCCTGGTGTGGTGGGAATGGTCTCTGTCTGCTTTGGTGTGGATCATCTTTATTTGGGTGTTTGCCTATTACCTTGCATTGTGCTTATCTGATAAGACAGTGTTTTGTTACAGTATTTTACTTGTCTGAATAAGAGGAGGAAGCCAATGAAATTGACCTTTTCCTTCTTCATTGCCAATGACACCATTCTTAAACTGCAGTGCTCTTTACAACCTGATGTAAATATTACTAAAGAAATCACTTTTTTAAATCCCTTAGAAATTAATGACTATGGTCCAGATAATCTTATCTCAGCTTTGTCTATCTGTGTCAATTAATAGCTGTGTCTGACTCAGTTGTGTGAGGATGTGGAATAACTGTTATGAATACCAATATTATTGTGTTATTTTAGAGTCTGCTTATTTTAGCCCTATAGACCCAAACTAATTCTGCTTTTCCAGAAAAGATATCATTAATACTCACATAAATTTGAGTGTATATTTTGCAATTTCTTAAACATGACATGCAGTTTGCTAAATATGTCATGGTTCCTTTGTACATTCTGTTACCTCTGCCTGGAACCCTTCCCTCCTTGCCTCTCAGGGGAACCAACCCCCCTTTCCCCTCTCAGAGTGTGTTCAAACACCAGCTAATCCACGTGGTCTTTCCCATCTCCTCCACTCTGCTCCCAGCCCAAACACAAATTCACTTGCTCCAATCATGCTCTCCCACAGCACTCTGCATTAACCTCCACTAGCACTTACATTACCATCTTATAAATACTTGTTTACAAACTGCTACAAGGAGGGAACATATTATTCATCTACAATAGCTATAGAATAAATTGTGAATCAAGTAAATATTCAATCATTCTTTTCTGACTACATGAGTTAGTGGTATTGAGAGTCAAGCATTGTGCTAGTGATGTTTTGGCTTCCTGACAGCTGAGATATCTCTTAGGGTAGTCATTAATCTTATCTATTTTTTAATCCAGTGTCAAGAGAAATAGTTGTAGCTTCTCTGTATCCCTTGCATGGACAAGAGACTATGGATCCTGTATTACCTCTATCCTCCTACCATGGAACAGTGATATCTTGATTCTCTCACTGGAATCCTCAAGCCATAATTCTACCCTGGTGCTCTGGGTGCTTACCTGAGAGTGACATGGAAGTCTGGTTCCCCAAGAATAGATTAGCAGTAGACTTGAGTTTGGTTGGACTCTCGGCAGCTCTACACAATATCTATATAAATTTTGGAACGTGACTTAACCTCTCAGGAATCTTGGGTCTCACTTCTGTATAATGAGAATGATACCTATGTCACAAGGTTGTAAGACAATATGTGTAAAATACCTGAGAGAGTGCCTACCTTTAGAGGGAATCATTACATGTTAGTTCTATCTGCCTATTTTCTCCTGTCCTCTTTCAAGGGCTAAATTTGATGTAACCATGTTAGAGATTATCCTAATGGCCACTATAATTTTTCCACAGGATAAAAGATTATTAAAGTGAAATTTCTAAAAATGCTGATTAAGTCATCTGCTTTGAAAAGGATCTATAATTCCAAATACCTCATTCTTTCATTTATTCTTTAAGAATATTTACTGAATTGCTGACATATGTCAGGACTTTTTCTAAGCTTTGAGAATACAGCAGTTAATAAGACAGGCAGTATTCCTGACTTTCATAGGGCTTCCAGTTTAGTGGCCTGTACACTATGTAGAAATCAAATGCTTGACATTATATAGAAAGCTGGGAAACAGTTTATGCTTCCTAAGCATGAAAGTTTTTTTTATTGTTTCTTAACTGAGATAGAATTTTCACATTGGATTGTTTACCAGTAATATATTTTAAGGTTATCACAATGTCTTGTACATAGTGGCTGCTTGAAAAAAAACATTTGTCAAATTAATAAAATTTTAAAGAGCCTTTATGTATTTTAGCTTTAAAATGCCTATGAAGACATAACAATCCCCCAAAGGCCTTAAAGATAGTCATTGAATGCAGAGCAAAGAATGTGAATTTTATCACCCGTTCCAGCTCTCCCGCCTCCACGGGGAAAAACAGACAGGTTGGCTATCTATATAAATAAAAACTTTTTACAGCTGGTGATTTTTGGTATTTAATTATGAGATAAAAAGGAACTGTTTTTTTATAAACAGAGGAACATGAAGTGGTCTCATCCGCTGAAATTACTTAAAAAGCATTTTATTCTGAGAATAAGTTCCACAAGAGAAAAAGGAAAAAACATACACCCGCTGGTACGTGAGCATACTAGACATTCATTCCGTTGAGCTTACTGTCAACTTTCTCCTTTTGCTTTTGTGAAGAGACCTGGGAGCCTTCCTATTTTGTCGTGTTGTAACTACGGTGGCTAATGGTGTATCATTTGGGTTTCTCTGCAATTAAGATGCATCTGTATTTCTTCAGGGAGTGAGGTTCTCACTGCATCACATGATGAAGAATACCGTCGCTCCAATCCACATGGCATTGTGCAGCACTCACCCAGGCAACGCTAACTTCATGTTCTGCTCTGGCACATAGGTAAAATTTGGGCGCTAGATGTGTACTTAGGATTTCTTAGTTGTTTGATCACATTGATGAAAGGATATGCAATCAATCTCCCCCTAAGACAGTGAGTGGTATTGGCCATAACTCATTACTCTGTCAAGGATTTGGCATTTCAATCGATGGGAAATGATGTGTGATCATTCTAATTTATTATACATCATTTCCCATCAATCGATGAGCTGAAGCCTTGACATAATAAGCACTTACAGACACTGTCAATCATTCTTGGTCCAAATACCTCCCAGTGTTGCCTTTTGGGATATCCTCAAATAGTCACGAAAATAGAATGTGCCCCAAAATTACAAATGTAATTATTTCATTCAGCAGAAGACTTGGAGATGACCTTGACTGGGGATTCCATTAGCAACTACTTACCATAAACACAGTACTATCCACCAAGCTAAAGGGGATGAAACTGATATATATACTGATTAGCCATTATTTCCCCCCAACCTCTCCAAATGGGATTCATAATCATAGGGGTACCCATTTTGCCTTTGAAAAATGCCACTCTCTACACCTACCTCATCTCAGAAAATGTATTACTTCCTAAGCGCTTTTTGGAATAATGTCAAATCCCACTGATTTCCCAGCCTTTGTCAATGTGGGGAATGCCATCACAAGACAGCATATCACCAAATAGTATCAGAATAGCAGAATTCATGAATTACCAGCACTTTTAAATAAGATCCCTCCACTGTCATTACTGCCCACACTGAAGCAATGGCTGAAAACTGTCTGGTTTGATTAGTTCTATATGTTGAAGTTTGATTCTCATGAAAAAATAGAAAAAAAAAAAAGAATCTCAGGTGTATGTTCTTAAGCAACAATGTACAAAGTTGTCATTTTGGACATCACATGGTTTTCATGGCAATTCCAAAATCTGCCTGCTGTTTCACATGAGTATTTTTTGTAATTTTGAAAATATGTCATGACATTTTCAATTTCTACTTTGTAATATTTTTCAGAAACAAAACCATATTCCCATGAAAATTTGCATGTGTTAGGAGAATTTTCATTTTCATCAGTAGCAAAAGGAACATTTTCCAAATAAAGGTGGGTGATGTGCTCTCTATACCTAACATACATAGCAACACTTTTGTAAGAACAGAGGAAAAACACTGCATTTGGGCTGCAAAAATTGCTTTCTTTGCTATGAATATTGCCTCTTAGATATCTGAGAAAATAAGTTAAGCTGCAGGGAACACTCATCTTTAATAAACTTTTAAAAAGAGAAAGAAAAGAAAGACATTCTACATGGTTCTTTATCACCAGCAACATTTGTGGCATCAGCCTTTTTTTTTTTTTTTTTTGTAAGGAATCCAGCTGTGGATGGCTGATCATTTTGAAGGAAGCCAGTGCTTTGCATGCAGTGTGCGAGTATGATCTGGAAGTTGGTTCAGGGATTCTAAATCACCGCCAAGAAAGTTTGCTCCCATCCTGTTCAAGGGCTCACTATTCAAGAGATTAAAAATGACAGCTAATACAATGGAATTTAATAGAATCTTTCTCAATGGATTTCAAAGCATTCATTAGCTCATTCAATCCTCACAATTTGCTTGAACCAATAACTTGCTAATCTTGGGGGAAGGGGAGTAAATGCCTTCCCCACTCCTCCCAGCACCAGCGTTTCCTCTGTGCTTCCTCGTCAGCAATCAGTGAGTCTTGGCAGAACCAGGACTTACTGGGGAGACAGCTGGCTCCTTTCGCTCTTCATACGCTCTGGGGCTTATCCGGGCTAAGAGAATCACAGTTCATTATGCACCTTCTTCCTCTACCCCCTGTGAAGAAGCTCAGTGTACATCAGGTTTGGGACAGGAGGCATCATTGCCACTGAGGCTGCCAAAAAAGAGCTGCCAGTATCCTATAGAGGAGTTAAGGGATATCAAAATTTGTAAGAAAATGTACCCTGACCCCAGAAGAAGTCTAGAAAGTAATCCAAGGATGCAGAAGAATTAGTGCCATTCACTAATTCTATCCAGCTATACATGAGGAAGGTAGCAGCCACCATCTATTAAGCTCTCACTATATTCCAAGCACTGTGATAAGCCTGGCACAAATATTAGTTCATTTAGATCTGAAAACAATCCAAAGAAATTGGTACTATTGTTGTCCCTATTTTTTTAGATGAGGAAACAGAAACAGGGAATTATATATGCAAAATAACTTGCCTAGAATCACATGGCATGTAAAAGAGCTGGCACTTCCATCTGAGTCTCAGTAGTAAGCCCATCTTCTTACCTGCTATCACCACGGTCTTTAAGAAAGGAGAGTTGCCATTCAATTCAAAAACAAAGAGGAAAGTAAGTAAAGGAGAGCTTTGTTCTGTGAGGAAAGGGAAGTAGAAAGGAACAGAGGAAGAAAAATGACAAGCATCTAAATGATCAAGATAAGTTTCCAAATAAGGTACAACTGCATGAAAGTATAACCTAAAAAATCATAAGAGCATCCTTATGATAATTAGAACATCTCTTTTCTTATAAATATTTATTTCTAGAGGAAAAAAGGTAGAAGCATTTAGAAACTCATTTTCAGAGGGGAAAAAAAACACACATAAAAAGAGAAACTTTTTTCAAATATCTGATGCAGAATCAACCAGAGTACTCTAACAGAAATGCCATTTTGTAAGAAATGAGGCCCCTGCTTAGGAACCTTCACTAACAAAAGAAACAACGCCTACAGTGAGTGCTCACATGTGAGGTTTGAGTTTGATATGATTTGAAAAGCTTGAGTAATAAACTCCTGAAAAATGGGGTTTGGTAATGAGCAAGCCTTTAACGATACAGACATGTTGCCAGGTACCACTTTAATAAACTATTACAATTGATCGGTGCAGAGGTGTTTCCAACAGCTGTTTATGCAATGTGGCTGGAAGAATTTTTTCAGAAAGAAGCTGTTAGTAGGAAAATTGGCCATGCATGGTTGTGATGTCAAATTCATACATAACAAACTTTTTCCTGTCAATCAACAATCTTGCCATAAATTGATCTATTTCTAACAAGCCTTTTTGTGAATTGACAACTTCAATGTGAATAATAGAGGGAGTCTTTAAAGAAAGTGAACTCAAAATGGCTTTTTGCAACTCTTTAACACCTGGGGAGAAGTGGCAAAGCTTTGTGGCTTTTCATTTATACTGGAAAAGGTGGGCAGAAGCTCCAAACACCATGGTAGCTTTCCAAAGGCAGCTGAATACAGCAAAGCCAGGTGACCTCTCAGGTTTGGCTTACAGAGATTAGGCGGAACCTGTTCATGTCCAATGATAGACACAAATGTTAGGGCATTTCCCTTGACTGTCTAGGACATTAAAATCAAGTGTAGATGAGATCATTGCATAATACACTCCTCCTTGCTTTCTGTCCAATGAGATGTAGCCAGCACCAGAGCCTCACTCAGGCCAGTGTGTGTGGGTGATCAGTATCATCACAGTAGGTATATCAGGCAGACCCTTAGACCCTGCTATTGGGTTCTGTTGTCTCAGCCTTGACCTTGTCTTTCACCCATGTTGTTGCTCAAACTCAATTATCTCTGGTTTCTGTGTCTTCCCCCCCTCAAAAAAAAAAAAAAATTAATTCACAAAAATCACAGCGATGTAAAGAATGCCTAGATGACATTAGGTAGGTGTTTCTATATGCTGCATAAAACTATACCCAAGGCAAGAGTTGTGTTATTAAAGATGGCTAGAGCTGGGAGACCATAATCCCTTCAGGGATCCCCAACCCAGCATTTCTAACTGCTGAGTTGTTGTTTTTACCTTCATGTATTACAATGGCCACTGTCATTACTAAAGGCAAAATGAAAAACAAAAATTACCTGACTATCCTGCCTATTTTTCATGCCTAATTTCAACATGCTTTGTCTTCTGGTGAAATAACATCTATTTCTGGAGCTGAGGGTCCCTTTCTCCAAAACTCTTTTCATACATATAACATTCTTGCCCTCTTCGATCTTCTCTTCACCTCTCCACTTAATCAATCCAATCCAAAAACACTTATTACTAAACTAGAGGCCTAGTGCATGAAATTTGTGCACGGGGGGGGGGGGGTGAGGGGGGAGGGGTGTCCCGCAGCCCAGCCTGCACCTTCTCCATTTCTGAACCCCTCAGGGGATATCCGACTGCCGGTTTAGGCCCAAACCTGCAGGGTAATCAAACATCTCCCTCGCAATCCGGGACCGCTGGCTCCTAACCGCTCATCTGCTTGCCTACCTTATCACCTCTAACCCCTCTGCCTGCCAGCCTGATCACCCCTAACTGCCCTCCCCTGCTGGCCTGATCACCCCTAACTGCCCTCCTCTGCCAGCCTGATCGCCCCTAACTGCCCTCCCCTGACAGCCTGATCACCCCTTACTGCTCCCCCTGCCAGCCTGATCGCCCCTAATTGCTCTCCCCTGCCGGCCTGACCACCCCTAACCGCCTCTGCCTCAGCCTCCGCCACCATGGCTTTGTCCAGAAGGAAGGCAGGATGACCAGAAGAAGTCCGGTTGACCCCGTCTAATTACCATATTACCCTTTTATTATTAGAGATTACTCTCAGGAGGTAAGAAAGCCAAAACTTGTATAACAGACCAATAGGATTCTTGAAATGTATTAGGAGTTTTTGTTTGCTTTACACTTTGTTTTCCTGCACTGGATGAAACCCCACTCTAAATTATCTACAATTATCTTATTAGTTTGTCCTTGAAAAGAGAAGCTGCAATTTGGACCCACACCAAGGCATTTCTCTTCACAGACGCCCTGTCCCTCTCTGTTAAGGAGGATTATTCTGAGATTCCTCTGTTCTTGCTCTGCCCCACTGGCATGCTTGCTGAATTGCCCACCTGCTTCCTGTTGGATCTTTTGAATCTATACCCCTTTTCCTGGTGGATCTTTCCAGACAGATTCACACACAGATATGGGCAAACCGTGCCTATATCTATCTGTTTCCCAGGTGCTCTACCTTTTCCACTGATTTTGGCCTCTTCGGTTCCCCCATGTCTTCATTTTGGCAAGGGCATATGGAATTTTAAATTTACTGTCCAAGTACGACCTCACTCAACTAGGCCACTCATGCCTCTGTAGAGCACACGTCTCCAATTGCACCATGTGATGGAGGAAGAAATTTTCCTCTACCCTTCTAGATTTTTTTCAGCTATTCTAATATTCAAATAAACATGAAAGAGATTATTAAGATAAAGTAACCAAATTAATTATATACATACACTAGTAGCCCAGCGCACTAATCCGTGCACAAGTAGCTCGCTGCCACTTGCCTCAGGGGGCAGCCCTGCCCACCGCTGCTTGTATCTCTCTGCCGCTCATATCTCCCTGCAGCACGTAGCTCGCTGCCCTGCCTTCCTGTAGCTCTCCGTCCTCCTGCTCTTTGGTCGTTACATGTCACAATGTAACGACCATTTGCATATTACCTCTTTATCATACAGGATATGAAAACCTCGCATACATGAAAGAATTAGCAGCTTCACATACATGAGCAGTTCAGAGACTGGATGGTAATATGAAGAATACATGGCATTGTGAGCTAAGGAATGAGGTCAGATACCTTGGAGATTCATATGGGGGCAGCTCATTTGTAGGGTGATAAAGAGAGCAGATGTTCAGTAATAGAAGTGTGTCCTGCCCTATTGATAGGCCACAAAAAGTTGTTTCTGGTGATAAATCTTATTATGGGCAAGGCCACAATATAAACTCTTTAAGGGAAAGACTAAAGTTCTCTTGAGCCATAGGTTCTCAATTGTCTTCAGCTCAAAATAATCCACATACCAAAGTAGTACATCTTGAGGGGATTGTTTGAACCCCTTCAAACATTACAGTCATTGATGAAAATAACTAGGCCTCATCACAGCACAGAATCTTT
The DNA here is from genome assembly GCF_963455305.1 of Plecotus auritus. NCBI lineage: Eukaryota > Metazoa > Chordata > Mammalia > Chiroptera > Vespertilionidae > Plecotus > Plecotus auritus. The sequence continues at coordinate 68,297,253 of NC_137771.1, forward strand.
AGACTGCAAGGGTTTTCAGATGCAGTATAAAGCACAGTGAGAATCACTCCGGGTGCATTTCCTCTCTCCTTTGGTCTATCACAATGTGTTTTATAACTGAGTAGACGCTCATGTGTTTGTTCAGTGAGTGGAAACAACTTCTCGTGGGCAGGGAGTCTACATTCCCAAATATCATTGCATGTGAATATTAGTTTAAATTTCCTCAATTAAGTTTTAGCATAAAGTGGAAAAATGTTATATCTCTACCTATCCTAAGAAAATCTTCTAAGGATCTTCTTCAATATTCTCATATTCTGTGACTATGAGGGGTTTTTTTTGTGTGTGGTTGTTGTTGTTTTTTTTCTTATTCACTTCACCTTTCTCATCTAGCCCCCAAACCCCTTTCCCTCTGACAGCTGTCAGTCTGTTCTTTGTATCTATGAGTCTGTTTCAATTTGTTTGTTTGTTTATTTTCTTCATTAGATTTCACATTTAAGAGAAATTATATGGTACTTGTCTTTCTCTGACAGGCTATTTTCACTTAGCATAATACTCTCCAGGTCCATCCATAGTGTCGCAAAAGGTAATATTTCTTTATTTTTATAGCTGAGTAGTATTTCATTATGTAAATGTACCACAGCTTTTTTATCTGCTCATCTACTGATGGGCACTTGGGATGCTTTCAAATTTTGGCTATTGTAAATAATGGTGCAATGAATATAGGGATGTATATATTCTTTTGAATTAGTGTTTTGAGTTTCTTCAGATATATTCCCAGAGGTGGGATCACTGGGTCCTAAGGAAGTTCCATTTTTAATTTTTTGAGGTAACTCCAATTGCTTTCCACAGTGACTGCACCAGTCTGCATTCCCACCAACAGTGCACAAGAGCTCCCTTTTCTACACATCCTCACCAACACTTGTTGTTTATTGATTTAATAATGACAGCCATTCTGACAGGTGTGAAGTGTTATCTCATTGTGGTTTTAATTTATATCTCTCTGATGACTTCCATTTCTCTGATAATTTTCATTTCTCAGACAACAGTATGGTGATTACCAGAGGAAAAGGAGGGTGGGGAAGTAAAAGAGACCAAAAGGGGAATAAATGATGATGGAAGGAGACTTGACTTGGGATGGTGAATGCACAATATGATATACAGATGATGTATTATAGAATTGTACACCTGAAACCTCTATAATTTTTTTACCAATGTCACACAATAAATTCAATAAAAAAGTATTCTCATCTTTTAATACAACTATACCTTGCCTCATAGGGCTACCAAAAGACAAAATGCCAGTATAGTCAAAGACACAATTACAGTCCAATCATTCAAAGCAGATAAAGCAAAGCTGTACCTATTTTTAAGAAATACATTTGTTCAAATTGTGGGGAGCATCTATACTAATAAAAGGGTAATATGCTAATTAGACTGGATGTCTTCCGGATGACCTTCTGGCCGTCCTTCCTGACAAAGCCGGGCCTGGGCGAAGCTGCCCAAATGCGGTCCTGGGCGCCAGTGGCTGTGGCTACAGCCCAGGAGAAGGAGAAGCCACCCGCCCCACGGTCCTGGCACCAGTGGCTGTGGCTGCGGCCTGAGAGAGGATGAAGCTGCCTGCCCATGGTCCCGGGCGCCTGCAGCCAGCCTGGGCAAAGCCTCCCGCCCATGGTCCCCTGTGGCTGTGCCCAGACCAGGTGAAGCCGGCCCAGGTCCCGGGTGCCTGTAGCTGGCTGGAGGAGGGAATCCAGGGTCCCAGGTGTGGGGCCGAGGCAGAGGCAGTTAGGGGCAATCAGGCAGATGGGCAGAGGGGTTAAGGGCAATCAGGTAGGCAGGCAGGTGAGCGGTTAGAGGCCAGCGGTCCCAGATTGTGAGAGGCATGGATTGGGCCTAAACCAGCAGTCGGACATCCCCCAATGGGTCCCGGATTGGAGAGGGTGCAGGCTGGGCTGAGGGACTGCCCCCCCCCCCGCCCCACATGAATTTTATGCACCGGGCCTCTAGTCTATACTAATAAAAGTGTGATATGCTAATTGGACTGAACGACCTTCCAGAAATCATTCCAGACATCCTTCCAGACAAAGCCACAGTGGCAGAGGCCGAGGCAGAGGCGGTTAGGGGTGATCAGGCCACAGGGGAGCAGTTAGGGGCAATCAGGCAGGCAGGCAGGTGAGCATTTAGGAGCCAGCGGTCCCAGATTGCGAGAGGGATGTCTGATTGCCCTGCAGGATTGGGCCTAAACTGGCAGTCAGACATCCCCCAAGGGGTCCCAGATTGGAGAGGGTGCAGGCCAGGCTGAGGCCCCCCCCCCCCACCCTGTGCATGAATTTTGTGCACCGGGCCTCTAGTCTTATATATTTAATGTTTAGGATATAATAACATGCTCATCCTCAATACCTCGATTATCTTTCTGAAGTTATCACCAAAATAAGTAGGTTGGTGTCAACTTGCTTGAAGCTAAATGTAACTTCTTCCCTTTCTTGCTTCTTTCCTTCAATATTCACTGAGCTCTCTTCATGTGCAGGCTCAAGGAGGCCATGCCATCCTCAAAGCCAGGGTTTTTTTCTGGCTACAGCACTCCAGCTGGACCCCAATGGCAGGATAAAGGTGATGCAAGAAGTTTCCAGCCAGATTTATTTTGTATTCCTTCACAAAGATTTACTGAGGGCCAGGCACTGTTCTAAGTGCCGAGGTTCCACCAGTGACAAAACATCTCAAAACAGACAAAAATTCCTACCATCATGAGGACATTCAATGCAAGCAATTCCTTCTTCTTTATCTCTACATTTTATTTTACTGACTCTAAACTGACTTTGCTAATCGAAATAATAAAGAAAAGGACAAAAAAGTATGACTGAAAGAAAAAGGTAGGACAGGAAGTCAGGGAGATGGGTTTGAGTTATGTTAATGTTACCAGAGAAAAACATGCCTTGTCTTCCCCTGTTGCTAGTGGGAGTCCGGTCCTTGTGATGTCCTGAGAAAAGGAATTCTCTTAGACTAGCATGGGAGAATTCAACATGGTAGGAAGCTTTATTTCCATGGAATTACATCCCTAATTTCCAAAGTCCAATTCCCTTAGTCCAGTCATAGAAGTGTAGCTGGGGTTTCAGTAGAGCTAAATTCAGAGCCAGTGTCCAGAGTTTCTGTTCCATGTTGGAGCAGGTGCCAGTACAGCATCAGGCTAGTTGTGGCCCATTAGTCCATTGTGTGTGTGGGTCCACATGGCATGGGCCATACAGAAGAATGCCAAGAATCCAAGTGTGGGCCATGAGCCACGCATGCCAAGAGAGCAAACTTCTTTGTTCAGGAAATTATATATCCCCAGTATCCACTCCCTTGTCTTAGCCACTCCCATTCTGGTCAACCATGGCCATCCTCAGGTGTGATCAACAAACAAGTAACTTCCCTGTGTCATCCCAACTTTACTGGGCATGCATCTATCTTCTTTTTGTTGGATCCCTCCCCCAGTGTTTTGCAGGGAACATGCCTGTCATGCCTGGCCTTCCCTTTGCTTCTTTCCTATTACTAATAACCAGCTAATTATAACGGTATCATTAAGATCAAATGTTTCTACCAAGCCCCCTGCTTTCTGTCACCCCTGCCATCTTTTATTTCAACACTTCATCCCCACCCAGCCATGAGCAGCTTCTCTGTAGGAAGCAGCAATCCAAGACTGACTAAATTTACCATTTATAGACATCTAAGACTTCCCTACAAATCCCTAAAAAAATAATAATAATAAAATAAATAAATAAAAAATTTTTAAAAATGGAGCACTATTGCCTAGAGCAGGGGTGGGCAAACTTTTTGACTCAAGGGCCACAATGGGTTCTTAAACTGGACTGGAGGGCCGGAACAAAAGCATGGATGGAGTGTTTGTGTGAACTAATATAAATTCAAAGTAAACATCATTACAAAAAAGGGTACGGTCTTTTTTTTTTTTTTATTTCAATAGTTTTATTCATTTCAAACATTTTAACAAGAAGAATGTAAACACTAATTATTATAATTTGAAACTTCAAAAAATGGAGGAATCATAGCACAATAACATACCTTATATTGAAGATGGCAAAGGCAAAATAAAATTGCCTAACAAAGGAAAGGTACAAAAGCCCTTCAAATTAAACTTAAATATAATAAAATAATTTAAAACTAAAACAAATAGAAAAGAACAAAATGTGTAAACAGTAAATTAAACATTTTCTTTAGTGCAACTTCCAAATTATGCCCGGGACGTAGATATAGATGACAATGTAGACTGGGTTGAAAGGTTTTTGGTCTTTAAAACATCAACTTCAGTGGGAACAGTGTTGTTGGTCTCCTTTTTAGCTAATGCTCTGATACTGTGCTCTCCAGGGGTGTGTCTCCCTACATCATCACGATAACATGTCTACGCATTCCCAGGGTGATGTCGGGGGACACGTCCGTGGGCATTACAAGGAGCCTCTGGAAGATTGAGAGGTTGTTCCTTCTACTGAATGGGCGGATATAAATCCACCCACTCAGAAGAAGGAGCTTCGGCCAAGTTTCCCGACGTTGCCATGTTAACACTGCTGCTGGTGAAGGAGCGGAGGGGAGAGCAAGAGAACCCTCAGCTCTTTCGGCTCCGCGGGCCGGATAGAACAGCCAAACGGGCCGGATCCGGCCCGCGGGCCGTAGTTTGCCCACGGCTGGCCTAGAGGGATAAATTAATTATTCATCCTTAAAAATCCATGTAAAAAAAAATCATGCATAAGGAAGAATATAATAACTGTAATCCTAGGTGGTTACATGGCTCCACTGATCTCAAAGGTTCCAGTTAGCATCATCGCCAGTCCTTCCACAGGGACAGGATCTCCTTTTGCCTGCTCGTATTGTTTCTTAAGTTCACATACCCTATTTAACTAAACAAGGATGGGTTAGCAAAATCTGGCACCAAGTTTTCTGAACTTATTACTATTTGATAATGATACTTTTCCCAAGAAAGACAATTAGAGAAAACTAACAAGAGCCAAAAGTTTAGGTGAATATTTTTGCTTTTTATATTTTTTTTAATTAGGAGCAGGACAAATGGAGATCTTAGGATAAAGTTACTGTAAATAAGATCTTTGTCTCTCAATGATCTTAACTTCCTCAAAACTGCTTTTTCTTTTTGACTTGAACTGTTCAGCCCCACTTTCAGTGAAATTCAATCACGTTCATTAGCATTTCTAAAGATGTAAGCTACTCAAAACAGCTGCATTGTCTTTCGTTTTCAACTGAAATACAGCTTTTCCTTCTGAAGGGAGAACTCTCCCTTTAGTTTCCCAATTCTTTCTGCTTGGTACCCATAATTTTCAATGGGAGAGCCAACCCCCACGAAACAGGAAGTGCAATCCCATTTGATCTCACTTGAAAGGAATTGTAAATACTTGGTAAGGTCGGAAACAGGGTCTCAAAGAAAAATACAACAAAATAACTGTGGAAGAAAAACAAAAGCAAGAGAGACTAAGTAAGAATCATTTAAATGGACTAACTCTGTGTCCCTGGAACTAACACTCTCGTTGTGGGAGCATTTAACATATTCCCCATGGGAAGGTGGCTGCTGTCTGTCAGTCTTCCTTCTATTTCATTGACTATTCCTGCAATTAGAGAGGGAAACATTGTCTCTTTTTTATCCTTAGGTCTATATAAAGAACATCCCATATGCTTCAAATGATAAAATTCCCTGTCTTTTTTTAAGGTGAGTATTGATGGAAATATATTGCAAGAAAGAGCCAAGGGTTTACAAGTTCATCTTTTTTTTTTTTTTCACTTAGGAAACTATCTTTTGTGTTGCTCAACTCAAAATTCTGCCTGTAATTTAACTATAAACCCAATTTTGTTTGGTTAAAGCCTATGAAATATGCTGTTATTTATAAAGGAAGATGGTGTCCCAATCTATGTTGAGGAGGGCAAGCCTTGGAGGTGTGTTTCAGAAAAGGTTTGCCATAATCTACACTGATGTCTAGTTGTCCCCTGTGATGGTGCCATCAGGCAAGGTTAGAGGGGCTGAAGGACCCACTGGTTTCAAGTTTTAACCCAGTGAACTAAGCAGGCACAGAGATAAGGAAGCTTCTGGGATTGCTAGAAATGGGGAAATTAGGCATCTACATTCATATCTGAACAGAACAAAAGAGTACAAAACTGAATCAATCTTCTGTTTCCAGTAGATATCACAGTGAATTGCAACACTCTAATTTATAAAAAGCTGACCGTAAGAACTTTTAAAAATGCAGCAGCTCATTAGTGGAATCTACTAATAGCAGCTGGGTCTGGTGCTGCGGAGGGTAGGGACAGAGGCAGTCAGGGCTCCTGCTACTAATGGGTGTTAAAAAACAGAGTTTCACATGTGATTTGCTCAAATTACTTCACTTGTGAAATTAGTAAATCCCTAAACAGGTGTGTCAGAGCCACTTGCTATGTTTAAACCTGGCAAACCAATTCCCTTCATAGAAACTGCTGCTGATCTGGGCTGAATAAGTAGCTCATAAGAAATAAAATCTGAATCTGAGACTACAAATGGTAATCAGACCTATTCTACAATTTTGTGAAATGTAAATCTTTCCTAAAGGAACTTCCAAATTCATGCTTACGGGGCACAGTAAGTCAAAAATGTCAAACTGCAAGTGAACTTCAAAAGAAGTACTTGCAGAAGTGCTTCTTCAGAGACTGTGTCAGGCCCTGCAGAGACAGGCTGGTTCACTCTCCAGCATTCTTGGTATGAAAATAACAAATTGTGGGCAGGAAACACCAGCCCCCTCTGTCTCTCCTCAACCGGGCTCTCCAGAGCCAGTTTGGCAGCACTTGCGTTCAGCCGATCAAGGGCCCAAGCCACAACCGGCACGTCAGATGCCTCTCAGGGAGATTCGGGGTGCCCAAGTGCTTGTTGAAGATGGGACCTTGCAGGAGGGAAGGCCAGTCTCTTATTATCAGCTCTTTACCACAAGTGACATCCTTAATTGGAAACATCACACCCCAGCTTATTCTGAAAAACCTCAGGCCATGGTAGACCTCCTAGAAACGATTTTCCAGACCCAGAAGCCCACCTGGGTGGACTGCAAGCAGCTACTTTTTACATTCTTTAACACTGAGGAGCGCATGAGAATAGTATCAGAGGCTCGGAAGTGGCTCCAGACCCAGGCCCCAGCAGGAATATTAGATACAGACAGATGGGCCGGGGAGGCCTTTCCAGATGAGGAACCTGATTGGAACCTGAACTCAGAAGACAGAAGGGCCAGGCTAGAAAGATATCGTCTGGCCTTCCTCCAGGGGGTCAAGGCCAGAGCCAAGAAGCCCACCAATATGGCTAAAATCTCTGAGGTTTTCCAGAAGCCTGACGAAAGTCCAGCAGCTTTCTATGAGAGACTATGTGAGGCATACCGGATCTATACTCCCTTTAATCCTGAGGCCCTGGAAAATCACACCATGGCAAATGCCGCTTTTGTAGGCCAAGCCCAGCCTGATATCAGGAGAAAATTACAGAAGCTGGAAGGGTTTGTGGGAAAAAATGCCGCCAAACTGCTGGAGATAGCCAACAAGGTTTTCATCAACCGAGACAGTGTGGCAAGGAGGGAGGAAGAAAAGAGAATACAAAGAAGGGCCAATATAGTAGCAGCGGCTTTTAGAGGCTCAGGCTCCCAGACAGATCAGAAAGGGAAGGAAGAATACGGATCAGGGGGAAAAGGAAGAGCGAGCCTGAGACAAGACCAATGTGCCTATTGTAAGGAGACAAGACACTGAAGAATGAATGTCCCAAAGGACAAAGTAAGAAAACTGGGCCCCCTTTTCCACCCAGTCGCTATCAACCAGAGCCACTCGAAGCAGATCTCACTGGGCTAGCAATGGCTGATTCCGACTAGGACAGACTAGACTCTTTTCAGCTGGGCCCCCGCGAGCCCATGGTCAGAATGAAAATTGGGGGCCAGACTGTGGACTTTATGGTGGATACAGGAGCTGAGCACTCAGTAGTCACACAGAAAATAGCGCCTCTCTCGGGAAAGGAGGTCACCATTATTGGAGCTACTGGGGACCAGACCCATAGACCATTCTGCTGGCCTTGCCAATGCCAACTTGGCGGCCACCGAGTAATTCATGAATTCCTGTACTAGCCAGACTGTCCAGTGCCTCTAATGGGTAGAGACCTTTAGCCAAAATGGGGGCAGAAATCACTTCTGCTCAAAATGGCTCAGCACAGCTTCGCCTAAGTGAGGAGACCTCCCCAATGATCCTGTCCCTAGCAGTGCGAAGGGAGGAAGAATGGAGACTTTATACCCCCCAGTCAAAGGCTTCACCATTAGAACCTGAATTAGAGAAAGAATTCCCGCTGGTCTGGGTGGAAAGGAATTCTCCAGGTCTGGCTAAGGACCACGCCCCAGTGCTGATTGACTTAAAGCCTGGGGCACAGCCTGTCAAAATCCGCCACTTAGACCTGCTGCTTCAGTGGGGACTTGTTAAATGATGCAGGTATCCATGGAACATGCCATTCTTGCCTGTCAAAAAGCCTGGGACTAATGACTACCACCCTGTCCAGGATCTACGGGCTGTTAATGAGGCTGTTATAACCCTGCATATCCATGGGGCCATATACAGTATAAGGAAAGGGGGCTCTTGACGGCCGGAGGAAAAGGAATCAAAAAATCAGAATGAGATTTAAAGTTACTAGAAGCAGTTTGGGAGCCCAAGGAAATAGCCGTCATCCATTGCAAAGGTCACCAGAAAGGGAAAGAAAGATTCAGTATCAGAAGGAAACCAACATGCTGACGCCACAGCCACGCTGGTTGCTAAAGAACAAGTGGCACCTTCACAGATCATGGTGGCCCCCGAATTACCTGAACCTCCAAAGTACACTCCTCAGGAAGAGGAATGGGCCCAGCAAGAAGGGGGCAAGAGAATGAAGGAAGGCTGGTGGATACTCCCAGATCGTAGGGTCTATGTCCCAGAACAGTTATCCCATAAGGTAGTCCTCCAGCAGCATGAACTTACTCATTTAGGGAAGACTGCCCTAGAAGCTTTGTTAGGCAGATACTACCTAATTGCCCGTCTTCCCTCCTTGTGTGCCTCAGTCTCTCAGCGTTGCCTCCTCTGTGCTCAGAACAATGCCAAACAGGGTCCTGTGGGACCGATAGGAGTACAGCGCTGTGGGCAAGCTCCTTTTGAGGACTTAGAAGTAGATTTTACAGAAATAGGGCCTAGCAGAGGAAATAAATACCTGCAAGTTTTTGTTTGCACCTTTTTAGGCTGGGTCGAGGCATATCCCACTCACACGGAAAAGGCGAGAGAAGTCACTAAGGCATTGCTGAAGGATATAATTCCACGGTATGGAATGCCTCTGACCATAGGGTCCGATAATGGCCCAGCCTTTGTAGCAGAAATAGTTCAACAGGTAGCTAAGGCTTTAGGAATTAAATGGAACCTACATACAGCCTACAGGCCTCAGAGCTCAGGGAAAGTAGAATGCATGAACCGGACTCTAAAGCAGACTATGGCTAAGCTATGCCAAGAGACAACCTTACCCTGGACAGATATCTTGCCTCTTGTACTCCTGCGGGTACGCTGTGCCCCAAGCGCCAGGGTAGGTTTCTCTCCCTTTGAAATTCTATATGGTAGACCCCCTCCCTTAATTCGGCCAAAGGGAGATTTGGGGGAAATAGGGAACTTAGAAATCCAGAAATAACTAGAAGGACTCGGAAAAACTGTCTTTGAGGTGCACAGATGGGTTACTGACTGACTACCCATCTCTGTAGGAACAGCCGTACATCCTTATAAACCTGGAGACCAGGTTTTGGTAAAGGACTGGAAAAGGGAGCCCCTCACACCTATCTGGAAGGGACCCTATCCAGTCACATTAACCACCCCCACAGCTCTCAAGGTTGCAGGACTGACTGCCTGGATCCACCACTCCTGGGTGAAGGCAGCCCACCAGCCGAGTGATGCCCAGCCTGAGTGGAAGGTGACCTCTGACCAGAAACACCCCCTGAGGATCACTCTCAAGAAGACAGTGGACCTGGCCGATCAACCTGCTCCAAGGAATTCAGAAACGCCTGGCTGAATTCTCCCTAACACTAATCTTTCTTTCTTATCTCCTCCTAAAGGTAATATGCTCTGGTATTTCTGGATAATCATTGGTTTTATCTTTTTAATAATTCTCATTTTGTCTTTTTATGAGTGCCGCCAGAACCCAAGGCTAGTACCAGGAGGAGAACTCATCTGTTCTTGTTGGGACCACAGAAGCACCATAAAATTACTGCTTCCCACACAGCAAGGAAACAAAGGCCTCATCATGGATTGCTGGACTACACCTTGTCATGCCATCCTTGGCTACATCTGCCTTGCAGGAATAGCCATAATACTGCTCTTTGTCCTAGCGGTTCACTGTTGTGGACCCCCACTGAACAGAAATAGAGGGAATAACATGCTCTCACTAATAATATTAGCTAGCGCATACTTGCCTCCCATAGGGACCACTGCCACGTGTCCTTGCTTAGAAACTTGCTACCCAAATATGCTAGACCCGGTAGCCTACAGGAAAGCCCCATCAAGCCAGATTTTTGTTAGCTATACTTATCAGCCTGTGGCATGTTATGACTCCACTACCAAATGCACGTGGGTGGGGGAGGGGGGATTGTATTGGATGGAAAAAATGATAGGACCTGTCACGGCCAATGGGAAGCTAACTAATGTTGCTCCTATTTGTTTCAGCAGTACCCAGGCCCAACATCCAACAGGTCGCCTTCCAGATGAACTATGCAACTCTATCCTCAAGACTGAAAACACCACCTACACCTGGTGCCCCCCTGCAGGAACATTCTACATGTGTGGGTCCGCTGCTTACCTCTGCCTGCCTGCAAACTGGACGGGAATGCCTTTAAACTTCAGAATTCCCTACAAACCCCTCATGGGATGCTAACCCCTTTGTCATTGTCTCTTTTCAGCTGAAAGCAGTTAAGAGTGGTCATCGTCCATGTTCACCATAACATCCCATAGTTGTTGTACCACAAGGCTAAGAGAAGCTTGTGGGACAAGGGGGGAGGGTGGAGAATGAGAAGGCTAAAAGGGGCTAATTCTAATGTAACCCTGATATTTGGGGCTAGTGATCTGAATCCAAGCCAGCAAGCTCAGTGTACATTCCTGATAACCTCTAATTAAGTCACTACCTCCTTCCCAGATACTGGTCTTGCAGAACCTGTTACTGTGAACAGTGCACTGCCCCGGAGGGAGGGTTATTAATGCTGGCGCCAGGCCAGACCATCAGATATGGCCTGGAGACCCCCAACACCTGGGGGCCCTCTTGCAAGGCCCGAGAAAAGGACCAGAAGCATAATCCACATTTGTGGGACAAAGACCACAGGGGAATATAAAGGAAAGCCCCATGCATGTTTCTTCACTCAGATTTGGAAGGCTGTTCCCTGAGTCCACCAGTGTATTAAACAGTGTCCCTCCTCTTCTTTGACGTGTCCTTGGTTTTCTTTGGTCTTCTGCAACAATTGGACAATTCCTTTAAAAAGAAATGCATAGGATCCACGGCAGGAGCAATGGCAAACCCATGATGTCTGTCATTGTTAGGCACTCTCCCAGATGGGAAAAACAGCAGCATTTCCTTGTGCTGCCAGCTCAAAGAGAACACATCTCTGACAATGTCGCTTGGAAGGAGCCTGTGGACTCCTGGTGGAAGCTGCACCAACCACCTTCCTGAGTTGTGGTCATGGTGGATGTAGAGATCCATGCTGAAAATGCATGGTCCTATGAGATTCCATCCTTTTTGTAGTGAACTTTGCCAGGTAAATCCTATTCTTCAAGATCCTTTCATTCCAATCCTGTTCTGATAAATCGGTCTAATGTGTGTGACCCCTGACTCACTTTTCGGATGTTATCTTTAAAAAAAAAAAAAAAAAGGCACTAGCATGGATGGAATGAAAGAACAGATGTGTGCATATATCCTGAATAAATATATAACAACAATACTGATATTAGCTGTCATTTATTGAGCTCTCACTTTGCGCCAGGGACAATGTTAAGGACTTTGTATATATCAGTCTCTTTAATCTCTACAATGACACTATGAGAAAGATGCTTCTATTAACCCCATTTTACAGATTAGAAAGATTAGGTGCAAAGAGGCAAAATGAATGGAACTCTTACTGTTAACCATACAGCTGTCAAATGATATGGTAGGACTAGTACTCAAGGGTGTTCATCATCAATCCCTTGCACTTAACTAAGATATTTCAATCTCCTACTTCATAAGGGCTACAATATCTCTGTCCTTGTAAAGCATTTGTTCTGTTTTGTAAAACTACAGAGAAAAATCATCCAATGATTTGCCCATTTCTACATGACTTCATAACTTCTATGGCTCAGCTCCAGAAACTGCACTTAAATTTACTTTTAGCAAAGATAAAGTGTTCTAAAAAGCTACACTGTCCAATATGATACCCACTAGTCACATGTGGCTATTGTATATGTAAAATGTGGCCAGTTTTACTAAAGAACTGAATTTTTCATTTTATATAATTTTAATTAATTTAAATTTAAATAACCACATATGGCTAGTGACTACCACATTGCACAGCTCATCTCTAGAGGGAAAATCATGATGCTCATTGAACTAAAACTATTAATTTGAATCCTTCACCCAATAGTTTTTGAAAGCCTACCAAATACCACACTCATTATTAGGCACTATACAGACTGTGTTGAACAAAATAGACATTGGTTTCTGACCAAAAGGAAGAATAAGAGAAAGAACCAGAGATGTTGAAGAACAGGGGAATGTGACATTATGAAAACTCTGAGAGGAGAAAGTTTCTCACAATGTGGATCCCTGCTCTGCTGCAGACTGCTGCTAAGAAGACAGAAAGATATGAGCTGCATATGTCATCACCAAGAAACTTGATTGCCTTATCAAGGGTAGTTTCAGTGAATTAAAGGAATTAAAAGCCAGATTAGAATGGGTTAGAATAAATAGGATATAAGAAAATGAATTACACATATGTAATACCTTAATCAATAAAGAAAAAAAAACTTTAATAAAAATTTTAATAAAATAAAAAAGAAAACTGGAAAAAAATTTAAAAAAGGAAGAAAATGAAGACAACCTGTGTAGAATCATTACTAAAAAGGGAAGTAAAGAAATGGGGTGATATTAGAAGGGGTATGATGGTCTAGGCATTTTGTATTCTCCATATTTGTAGGCCAAAAGGAATAATCTAATAGAGAAGGAAAGGTTGACAAGGCAGAAAAGGGCAGGGCGTTATTGAGAATGCACAAAGGGACTAAGTTCCAGAGACCAATGAGGGGACCGGTCTTGGCTGAGAGGGACACCTCCTCAGGTAAGAGGAGAGAGAAGCCAATACAAGTAAGTGTATGTTTGTAGATTCGTTCACTTAACTGAGCCAAGCTACCCTGGAGAGCACCTTAGCCAGGAGTTGCATTAAAAAATATCCGTCTAGTATTCAAACATAATTGAAAAGCAATTAAATATTTCTTGCAGTCTCTGAAGAAATCCCAAAGGGAATTACATTAATAATGCACAACAAAAACATAACTTCCAAAACTTCACTTCTCTCTCTCTCTCTCTTTCTCTCTCTCCCTCTCTCTCATTCAACCTCAATGTCTCTCTCTTTTCTTGTCACTCCAAAGTTTCAAGAAAATCTCTTACTAAAAGTATAAATGCAGTGTAATGAAATGATGTCCAATGCTAGCTCTAAAATTTTATAATTCTATAAATGATAGAAGTTGATATTTAAAAACCCCACCTTTTCATGTGGTAGAGGCTGGGCAAGCTTGGAGGAGAACTAAGCTTTCTGTATAAAGTTACCAACATGTCACATCATACATCATACTGTATGTTAAAATCTAATATGGAAAACCCCAAAATCGCAAGGGAAGTTAGTATGGGTGGGAAAAAAAGGTTTTGGAGAAGGCAGGCAAAGAGGGAAGAGGACCACAGAAAGTTGGGGAATCAGGGCCAGTATTGCCAAGCCCTGAGGAGAAATTAGAGATGTAGATGGAGGCATAACATCTGTTCTGTTCCAATCAGCTTTTGTTTCCAAATTCACCTCCTCTCCTTTCCTTGCCTCTGCCAGGCCCCATCTCCCTTTTCGTTGAAATGATATAAATACGGGAAAAGCTCACCAAACAGTGGAAACTACTCTTATACCACATCCCAAATAAAATGGGTGCACTTGGGCACGTAGGATGATAATACTGCTACCAGGGATTTCTAGTGACTTTTTTTTTTTTTAATTCAAGGGGAAGCAAAGGGAGGAGGTAGAGTAACTTACCTCTTAAGCTGTTTGTTTGAAAATAATATGCAGAAAGGGAAAAACAATCCTCAACTAACAACTGCCTTCCTTGCCATCTGCTTAATCTAAACATTAGCATATCACATATCTGAGTGAACTCAAATTGCACTGGAATTGGAGTGCTCTGTTCCACGTTTGCAGACCCTTGATGGGGGAGTCAAGTGCGAATTCTCTGTGGGATTATGTGGGCTTTCTGGGCTTCCAACATATGTATTTAGGGCCACATTTTCAGTCCAGCCTTAACTCATCATACTGTGACTGGAGGCAAAATTATGCCCGGCTTAATTAGCACAAGGACTAATCAAGTACTAATGAAATTTGCCCACAAGCAGTTCTTCAGACTAGGCACAAGTAGTGCACAAAATTTCCGTATATATCACTTAGCATGTCAGCACAAAAGGAGGGAAGTAATGAACAATTCCTCCCTAAAATGTGCTTCAGGCTAACCACAGGCAAACATTATCGCTCCCCAGAAGTCATCCATTAGTTTCATCAGTGTAAACTCCGTAAGTCCTCAATCTGCAAACTGCGTCCCAATTTGCCACATTAGATGGCAAATTTATAAAAAATATAGTGAAGGTTATCAATAAAGACACTTCATTCTCACAGATTTATGAGCTTTTTAAGAGCTGAATTTGGAAATGACTGTGATCTGTAATGTACCTTAAAATATATAGGCAGTCTTTCGAGCTAAAACATCAGTTCTAAAGAGGTGTCAATAATGTTGGAAAACAGCCCGATTTGTTTAAACTCAGAAAAATGACAAAAAGGAGTCCTGATTTTATCTCCTCCATCAGGGATCTATCCTTAGTCTTACTATGTTTTAAATCTGCTATTAAGATCTGTCCAAGCATAAGAACTTATTTACAGCACAAATATTAATTACACGAAGAAGATGTCTTCGATCCATCAATTATATCCCACTAATCAGAGATGCAGTAAGCACGTTGAAATAAATATTTACATAATCAAGCTTTGCACAGAGGGGACATTTTTGCTCTGGGTATCTCATGGTACTTTGCCAAAAATTAAATTCTGGGTCATCCGTTTTGGGGGGCCCGGGAGAAACAGTGATTAATTCCCAGAGCAAGGTCACGTTGAAAAGCCGAGCAGAAAATTAAGAGAGGACTCCACAAGGACCAAATGCTGCCATTCCTTCTGCCCTGTAAACTGCACTTCTTCCTCCAAGGGCTGTTACATTTCTCGGGAGAAAGGATCTTACCTTTAAGAAGCTGAAACTTACCCACTTTAACAGGTACAAGGGCCAGATGACGGGTTGTTCCCTTTATGGACTATCGACAAACATCACTTAAAAGAATAATGATCATTGGTGAGTGCTAAACCCCAGCCCATTCACACAATACCTTCATAAAATGAAATCCTAGAGAGAAGAAAGCAAATAATCCAGAATCAGGGGGACTAGGATGCAACCTGTCTGTCTCCTGTGGTCCCTCGCCACGAAAGCCTCCCAAACAGCTTCCCCGGTTTAGGACAAGAGATTAATTTTGATATTGACTTCTCCTGCCCTTTCAAAGATGCTATTGTCTAGGAATTATGTTATACACATTTTTCCATTTGTAAACATATTGAACTTATCTCTATAGGACAGTGGAAAGGAGGAAAAAGGAATTTCTTATCATCAGTAAGTTTTATTTTTCTTAATCAAATAAACGTTGTGAACTATAAAGGGTGTCCACATTTAACACACTGTAAAAGCAAGAAAAATTCATGAGGACCACAGCCATTAACAAAATTTAAGCCTGACATTCTTCAAAGGAACCAAGGGCCCCATCTGCTGATGCTTAAATGTACTACAGTAGCAAACGAATTAAAAGAAACAGATGTAGAAAGAACTTATTGAACTAAAATACAACTAAAGAGCCTAAGGCTGCCAAATCTGGGGAGCAAAAGGCACCTTGAGAAGTTGGAGAACCTGCCCCTCTCATCCTCTTCGGTATTGGGGGAGAAGGGGAATACCCGAATGGGAGTCATTCTGAGCAGATACGTAGTTATTTTGTGTGTATTTCATTTTTGTTTTGTTTTAGTCCTCAGGAAAGGACCTCCAAGCACACATCTCACTGGCACCACTTCTCTACTGAAAGACCTTTGACCGGAGCAAGTTCTCTCATTCCTCTAACTGCTGATTCTTGTTTTGAAGTAATTTTGAATGGTTTGGGTCTTAATGGATTTTGATGCTGCCCCTTTTGATGATAAAGAAGACATTCAAATCGCTTTTCAGACTTAGCTTTAACATGAGATCATTGTGGTTCCTTTCTCTGAAGTGTATTTTGTTTATGACCATGGCAGCAACTAAATAAGTAGATAAACCATGCGGGAAAGACTTTAGATAGGTTAGAAGGATGCAGTTCTGGAGTCTAGTTTCAGCTACCTCAAGTAGTCACTGTTTGACCATTTTCTACCTATTCACCTTAAAAATAAGGTGTCAGACAGTAATTCCTTTCATTGAAGCTCTAAAATTCATTGTTTTATCCATAAAGGTAGAGGGAATGCCATATAAATCTTTGCATATTGCATACATTAGGTGCTCCATAAAAAGTTTGAGTAATTCCTAAGTAATTCTCTAGTTTATCAAAGTCATTTGCAGGCAGCAAGCACTTTTGCCTTCTAAAGTTTTCAGAATACCACATAGTAGTTATTTGTTCAAATAATGAATGAAGTGCTTTATGTCCCAAACTACCCTTCCCTGTTAGTTAACCCTTTTACTACATCATTAGGGTCAAAAGGAATGCCTTTTACTGGAGGTCCAGCAAGGTCTTAGGTTAGAAGCATGTGGTTTACTGGGTTTACAGATGGTGTGTCCATCTGTGATTGGGAGACTAAATCTACATCCCTTTCTAGATGAATTCTTGATTTTCCTCCTTTGTCCCTGCCCCACCCATTCAACTTCTAGCTATACTTTTTCTCAGTCATATAAAGAAAAGCTAGATGGACCACCTCATTGATTAAAATACCATTTCTCTCCTTTTTAGTCTGAGTCATTTACTTCTTTTTTTATCTTGTTCCCAAGCACCTCTAACGTAAAAGCTTCTTCTGCGTCAGCTCTCTCCCATGCCTCTTCCCCAGAGCTCCTCTCCTTTGTTTCTTACCCAAGTCATGATGACACCACCATCCACCAAGTAACTTGACCAAACTGAAACATCAGCATTTCTCCCCCATCACCCACCACATCTTAGAGATACCACGTATATAGCTGATTCTATTCAAGAAATATTTCTTTGACATATTACCTCCACTCCACTCCTATTTGCAGTAGGGATTCTTTTCACCTCTTACCTGAACTATCCTCCTACCTTGTGTCTCTGCCTCCAGTCCTGCCATGTTTTTATGCATCTTTCATCTGCCACAGGATGATGGATCTAAAATGTAAATGTGACCTTGTCATTTCCCAACGCAAATGACAATGGTTTCCCATCACGTTCACTATGAATTCTAACCCGGATTCTGCCTGCTCTATTCTTACCTCCCACCACTCTGGACTTCCTTAAAGTCCCAGGAAGTTGAAACCATATGTGCTTTAGTCCCTAAAACATATTTCTTTCTGCCACAATTCCTTACACATGCTATTTTCTCTGACTAGTTTAGCTTCCCACTCCTTTCTCTCCTAGCTAACTTTGACTAAACCTGATAGCCACTGCATAGGTGTCATCTTTCCTAAGGAGTATGTTCTGACTATCACTAGACCTGGGTCAATTCTCTATGACCTAGAGAATTCTGTGCACCATAACCTCCTAACACATACAGGGCTAAATCTGAACACAGTGCCTGTGTTATGTCTCCTTCTGTGTGAAGCTTTTGCTGAACAGACAGCTCACTCTGAGTCCTGTGTTTACCATGTGACCTCACCCTCTTGTCACAGTTGATTGAATTAGGGATAGAAGGAGTGTATAAAAGGGCAGCCAGGGTTCGTTGAAAAACATGGGCTGAACCAATTCTATCATCTTTTAAAGTACTTTGAAGTATGTAACACAGAGAGAAAGTTAGAAGCAGGGGCAAATTCTGAAAGCCCATTCATTATGTAGAGAAAAATCATGACTGGGCCCTCAGAAGAAAAAGTTTTCAGTGAGTAGAAACCACAAGGAAGTTAAAGGAATGAGGCGAAGTGAAGAGAGTGTGTAAGAATTTGGCTACTACTCGGAAATGACTGAAACCCCCCAGGGCCACCAGAATCCAGAGCCACCCTTCAATTCTTGCTGTTCCTGAAGTCAAGAGACTCTGCTTTCCCTGGATTGTTGTGGGCTTATCTTCTTATAA
Organism: Plecotus auritus; assembly: GCF_963455305.1. NCBI lineage: Eukaryota > Metazoa > Chordata > Mammalia > Chiroptera > Vespertilionidae > Plecotus > Plecotus auritus. The sequence continues at coordinate 68,315,807 of NC_137771.1, forward strand.
TAACTTCTCTAACATATGAAGAAGTGGGAGCTGAGTCTTTGTTCAGTAAATAAAGGAGTCTAACCAAAACAGCACTGAATGTTCCTCTTTCTTCATGGGTCTTTGCCACTAGACTATACCCTTCCAAAGGGTAAGGAACAGATATAGTACCTGGCATGTAGTAAATACTAAATAAAACAGTTATTAGAATCTGTGAATGGGAAACCAAACAGGAGAAGGCTGTAGGAGGCATATGGTAGGGATCTGCTGCTAGTAAGCTTAGGTTAATCATAAGGGATTTATGTAAAACAATAATAGAGTATAATTGCTTCATCAATTACTTAAAGATACAACATTTTTATCTGACAGTTATGCAAGGGAAAATTTTCTACACTCTCTCTATCTAATGAAATATGGCACTGGAATTTGATGCTATATAGACTTCATTTTTTAAAATCCTCACCAGAGGATACATTTATTGATTTTAGAGAGAAAGAGAGAATCAATGTGAGAGAGAAACATCAATTGGTTGCCTCCTGTATGCACTCTGCCCAAGATTGAACTGCCAACCATTTTGGTGTATGGGATGACACTTCAACCAACTGAGCCATCTGGCTGGGGCTATGTACACTTCTTAATTACACTTTTATGGATTAATTAAACAAGGACTTAATGATAGCCTACTATGTGTTTAGCACATTGTTAAATGCTATGAAAGATACAAAACCAAAATGTAAAATTCCTGTTCTTAAGGACCTTATTTTCAGTATGTTTTTTTAGATAGCTTCATTATCATCCTGCTCCCTAAAATTTAAGCCTTTTGAAGCTTATTTAACCATCTATATACCTTGCTTATAATAAAGGCTTCCAAAAATGCAGTATTTTAAAAATTCCACAAGTTCTAGCTTCTTGCCCCAGATAATCTAGTAAAAGCACAGTGAAATATTATCAGCAGTAGACTTCATTTTTTTTACTACTTCAGCCACAATAAAGAGATTATGAAAATTCTAAATGTCTTGCAACTTAAAGCATATAAAATCTATTTTTCAAACTATATGAATAGCTGGAAGAAGCAGCTAAGAGTAAAGGCAAGCAGGGAATTGTAGAATAAAACTTTCATAAAGTCTCTAAGATGTCTAGTGAGGAAGTCTCAGGGCTTACTGTTAGGATGATTTAAAACCTTAAACACCATTTTGTTGACACATAATTCTTTTATATATTTTCAGTATATAAATTGTGAGCTCCTCTAAAGGAAACACCATTTTTCACAGTGGAAACAAAGAAAAGAGCCTCTAACTCTTATTACATTTTAAGCACTAGATAACTTTGCAAGTGGGTAACCAAGTTTATGAAATCATGTAAGTCAGCACTCTGTGAATCGGTGTGGCAGGAAGCATTTCCTGAGCAGACTTTCTATTGACACACATCTAACCCTTTTCACATTTATTATTTTTCCTCATGGCTGTTAATGTGCCTCAAAAATAGGGAAATGTGAAAACCAATAGATTCCGTGGCTACAAATTGGATAGTAACTAATGCAGACAGGGCTGGTTTCTTTCCCTTTGGGGTCCTGGAAAGTTTTGAACAACAATAGCCAATGGGTTGGTTTCTATTCCTTTAAAGAAAGCCTGTCTTATTCAAGACCCTGTTTCCACTGAACATGCTATCAGGATAAAGATGGGGCTTTTTTTCTCTATTAAACTGAGTGGGGGAAATTGATGCTCAACAAATATTTATTGAATGTGTATTGAATAAATAAATTGAATATGGATTTTATTCTAAGTATGTTGAGAAGTCATTGAAATAGATACCCAGACTCGTCCTTTTGTAGCTAGAATTTAAAAATGTGAGAATGGATACTCTAGAGTTCAAATGCATCAAGCAGAGCTCATACCATCAACCTCAGGTTCACAGCAACCATTTTTCAATCAATTCTCCAAATGCAATTCCAAACTCTGTACTTAGAGGAAGGTAGACATTTTTCTTAGCAATCAATCAAAAGATTATCAATAATAGACCTTAAAAAAAAAACTGACAACTTCCCATCAATAATAGGTGTTTGCAGGATCAAACTAAAGGTGAGCATCAGAAACAAGCCATTGACCATCTTGGTTCACAGGCTTTGCTGAAACTTGGCCTATGCCAGGTCGCTTTTACAGAGAATCCATTGTAGATATAACATCTATCTTGAATAATTTTTAGGCCTAGTTCTAAGAAGCATAAATCTAATGATAAGTCACTGTTTGATAATGGTATTTCATTGTTTTCAAACTCAGCCTAACTTCAAAGAAAGCATTTCTAAGTGAAAGCACTTCTTTAATGACTCATTAAATTAGTAATATCCATGTGTATATCAACAATTAAACTGTGTTAAAGCTCACAAAATGAGATGCTGGTGCTTGAAAATGGCACCCATTCTTGTGTTAGTCAGGGTAGACTAGCAACTATTTCACAACTTCCCAAATCTCAGAGTCCTGAGACCTACGATGTTACTTCTTGGCCTCATCACAGTCCAGGTTGACAGCCAGGGCCTCGGCTTCATGCAGTCATCCAGTGCCCAGGCTCCTCCCACCTCATTAATCTGCCCTCCTGGTCCTTAGAGGCCTCTGCATTCAACCAGTGGGTGGGAAAGTGAAAATGTGAGATTTTTACTCCACTTTCATGCCATCTTCAAAGCACCTCACTTCCTTGATATTCCTCCAACTTCCCTCTTCATTCCATCTTTTTCTCCTTTGCTGGATTTCTCTTCTCATTAACTTCTTAATATCAAGAGATGAGGGGAGATAGGAGCTGGATATCCAGTCCTGGAGTCTCATCTACTCTCTTTCTAGACTTGTTTTATAATAATACAGCCCAGTATCATGGCTTTAATAACACCTTAATGCTGAAGTCTCCTAAAATATACATGTCTATTTGGATTTCTCTCTCCAGTGTTCACACTTATATAACTACCTGCTTATTCAACATCTCCACTCACCATGTCCAAAGCTAAACTCACAAGCTTCACCAAAATTGGCTCCGCTTGCAGCCTTATCTGTGTTAACTGATAACTCCTACCTTCCAACTGCCCAGGCAAAAACACTTGCAGTCATTTTTGGATCTTCTCTTAATATTACATTTCTGCTAACTCTACCTTCAAAATACATCCAGGATCTTATGAAGCCGTATCTCCCTCACTGCTACCACCTGGCCGTGGATCATATCATTCTTTGGCTCTATTACTAAAATGGCTTCCTTGATTCTACTCTTGACCCTCCATAGTATTTCTGAACACAGTAACCAGAGTGCTCCTTTGTAAAGTATGTCAGGTCATATTGTTCTTCCACTCAAAACCCCCCACGGGTTTCTCACTTCCCATTTCACTCACAGTAAAATCCAAAATCCTTAGATACCTGCAAGGCACAGTGCTATATGACCTCCTGCTGGCAGCCTATCCTCATCCACCATGATACTCCCCCTTCCTTGCTCTGCCTGTATGTTCTTAGAATATGCAGGCACATTCCTGCCTTAGTGCCTTTACCATGATGAGAATGTTCTTTCCTCTGATATCTGTGACTAATCTCTTCACTTCCTTCACTCCAGTCTTTGCTTAAATGATACTTTAGACTACAGGTAACCCTGCCCGTGCCATGTAATACTGAATCTTGCCCACTTCCCACCTTATTCATACCGAACCACCTTATTCATCTATGTGTTTTTTTTTCCACTGCATGTATAACCTTCTAACATGTTATAAAATTTATTTTTAGCATGTTTATTGTTTATTTCTGTCTCTCCATCTAGGATTTAAGTAAGCTATTCAAGAGCAGAGATCTTTATCTGTCTTGTTCTAAGAAGATTCTCACTTATCTAGTTCAGTGCTTGGCGCAATAATACTGTTAAATATTTCTGAATGAAGGAAGGAAGGACAAACATCATAGTAGAAGCAGCAGAAAAACTATTGAACAAAAGTTGTTTGATATTCCTGGTACCTGATACTCTGCTCTTATTAGGTTCTGTTTCCTGCCTCAGCCATGTCTATGGACTTTGGACTCTGGTTCCCATTTGGACCAGGTCTCAGTGATTGTCCCATCAAGGCAATGTAGCATGAGATACCAGTGTGTGGGCTCTGAAGTCAGACATGTAAACTCAATTCCTGGCTCCACCATTTAGGTTATGTTATTTCTACTCTTTAGCCCTCCATTTTCTTAACTATAAAACACCAATTATAGCAATATCTAGTTTACAGTGTTTGTGAAAAATGAATGGGATAGTGTAAGAGTGATGACTAACACTGTGCTTTCACAGTTTTTGTATTTGAGAAATATTAACAACTGTTAGCTATTGCCTTTAAATGGATAGTCTTAAATGTGCTGACCTGGTGGCCTACCCACAATGTTCCTACCTGACCTGATCAAGACTTAACACTTGATCCCACAGACTACACCTTTCTCAAATTGTCACACAATGAACTAGGATAGTTGAGAAAAGAGCTCCATTTCCAAGTGGATTCCATGTATGTAAATAATCTAATTTACATTAGTTGAATTATATAAAATTACTGGTACTATTGGAAAAAAATAAATTTTCAAATACTGGTAATTTTATGTGGTCAGGCCAATGTTTTCAATTTGTTTAGAATATCCTTTTTCAATGTGACAGGCAAGTGTTAGTTGAGCCTATTTCTAGTTGTGAAGATGCAAATTGGGAGAAAAATACTGGAGTCATAGAAATACATCCTAGGACCTCAGGAAATATGGAATTGTTTCCTCCTTTGCTTTCTTTTTTCCACTTATTTCAGGGGCTTGAATCTTGCTCTGTTCTCAGAAATTTTTACTTCCCCTTTTTATTTTTTCAGAGTCCTCCCAACTTTCCATAAGAACTCAGCCTTCCCCATTATTTTAGTCAGGGTTCTCCAGAGAGGCAGAACCAATATCTATCTGTATCAGTATCTACATCTGTGTCTGTATCTGTATCTGTATCTATACCTACATCTATATCATCTATACCTGTATCAGTATCTATCTCTCTCTCTATCTCTATCTGCATCTGCATCTATATTTGTAACTATACCTATACCTACATCTATATCATCTATATCTATATCTGTATCTAGAGGGATTTTAACTAATTGGCTCATGAAATTGTAAGTGCCAAAATTCATAGGGCACAATGGCAAGCTGGAAATTCAAATAAGAGTTGATGCTGCAATCTTTCATCTGAATTCCACAGGGCAGGCCAGGCTGGCTGGAAAGTCAGGAAGGGTTTCTATGCTGCAGTCCTGACAGTGGACTGTTACAGGTTGAAGTGAGTCCCTTAAAAAGTGATATGCTGTAGCCCTAACTCCTAGTATCTCAGAATGTGACCTTGTTTAGAAATAGGGTCGTTCCATATATAACCAATTAAGATGGGGTCATAGAGGAGTGTGATGGGACTCTACACCAATTTGACTGATGTCTTTATAAAAAGAATGCCGTGTAAAAAGACAGACTCAGACACAGGGAGCATACCATGTAAAAATGGAAATTATGCTATCATAAGCCAAAGAAGTACCAGAAGCTAGAAAAGAGACCTGGAACAAATCCTTCCCTAAAGCCCTCAGAGCAAGCATGGCCAACACTTTGATCTCTGATTTTAGCCTCCAGACTGTGAGAAAATAAATTTGTATCATTTAAGTCACTCAGTTTATAGCACTTTGTTACAGTAGCCCTAACAAACTAATCCACCCTCCAACCCAGAACTATCTTGAATTCCTTCCTCTCTTTCTCCTCCAAGTCTTAGCGAGTCATCATATCCTTGTCTATCATAACATTAAAAACATCTCTCGAGTCTGGTCTCTTCTCTCCCATTATTTGGGGCCATTATCCTCTCTCACTTTGCATAACATCCTCCTAAGTGGGACTCCCAAGTTTCAGGCTCCCTTTTCTCCAGCCCATTTCAAAATATTGTTTCCAAAGGCCTCTTCTAAAAATATAAATCTAACTGTGTCCCACAACTGGTTGGAAAACTACCCACTCTCCTTTACCAGATGTCAATGTGTGCTTCCTTAGCACGCACTTGGTGTTCATTATCTGGAGCCAGCCTTTCTTCCTAGCTTTACCTTTCTGCTTTGCTTCTTTGTACCTTCTAACCACACCAAACTCCTCATTTTTAGAAAACTATTGTCCTTCATGCCATTGACTCTGCTGACTGATCTCTTCACTCTGATAGAACCTAGATCCCCTCTTCTTTGATTTAACGCTTTTTCCAAATGGCTACACAGTCATTGTCCAATACCATGCTTCTCTTCCCACCCCAAGTTTAAATCAGCCTGGCTGTCAGGGACAGATGAGAGGTTCAGTATTATTCCATAATTCTGAACTTTATGTGCATGGAAGGAAGAAAAGAATTGTGCTCAGAAGAGGGTAGAAGGAAGCAGGTTTAAAAATAGAATGGGAGGCAGTGGACTAGGAGCAGGCAAGAGTCCAAGGTTGCTCTCGCTTGTAGAATGAGTTTCACAGTTTCTTGAGTCTACTTTGTTTTTTCTTTTCATGTGAAATTTCTTGGAGAGGGACGTCAAGATCCTTTTGTATATAGCCTTGTGTTCAGGAATTTAGAAAGGCTGCAGTGGCACATTGTGTGTAAGGCTCAATTCCAATAGCCAAAATGCATTGGCTTATGTAAATACCTAAGGAAGACAGTGCTATATGGAATACAAGCTGTGGCAATGCGGTCCTTAGATTTCCTGAGGCTGCGTGCTTGCCAAATTTTACTACCAGATGCTTAGGAAAGAGAGAAAATTATAATTCCAACTGGTCAGTGTTCAGAAGGTAATATTCAAAACATCCTACCACATGGATAAACAAGAAAATAATTAGAAATTAAATGTTAGAGAATTCTGCAGTGAGCATGAATGTAATCCATAGGATAAACAACACTTGGTTGACATTTGAGTGAATAAATTAAAACCCAAAGTGATCTGAATAAAAATTCAAGACATGTATCAGAGAAGTTCACAGGAGACAAAAGATGAAATCTTGCTTTTGACATTTGAGCTCTATTGGAGTTTATGGGTAGGCCTGGAAAAGAAGGTCAAAGCCTTCCAATAGTACTATGGGATGAACTTCATTGTACAAGGCCATAACGTGACTCTTGAGAAGTCCATTAAGATGAAACATGTACATTCAAGACAGTGTGAGGCTGAAATTACCATACTCACAGCAAATAAAAAGTCAATCCAAACCATCTACATTGTCTCATGTTTCCTTGAAACAAGATTAATAATAACAAATCAGAGACATTCTCCTAGGCTTTCATTGCTCTCTGTAAAAGAGCAACAATAACCAACTACCCGGGTTAAGGTGCCAGATGCCTGCCTGTCACATGCATTAGAACATGTGCGTATGTGCACACACACACATAAACACAGAAACACCCATGTGTGATGGTTTTCTCTGAATAATAAGGACTCTGCTATCACAAAATTTACAGAATGATTCTAAAGTTGATTTTATTGTCCTATAGCAAATAATTGTTTAACAGAAATGGTTCTATGAACCTTTCACAGACTGAGTTTTTGTACTTTTGGTTTACAGAAAGGATCACAATCATGTGCAAATCTGATTCCTCACATTGAAAATATTCACTACAACACATACACACATTCACACACACAAACTCACATATACACTTACACACACACACACACACACACATAATATGTAGATTTTTGTTTACAACAGACTTAAAAAGTACCTGAGCTAATGATGGTTATATCACTAGGGTGACAACAAGTCTCTTTTGCCTGAAAAGAGGTGATTCAAGCAAGATGAAGCCCTGAGCCTGTGGTCTCCCTAGTGATATACTAGAGTGCTGCACTTGATACTGAGAGAAAAAAATATACTCTGCTCTTGGTATTTAGAGAAAAAAATCACAGATCCTAGAATTCTGATTGGATACAATATAGGATAAAATGTTTGTTCTGGTGGCCAGTGAGGATGCAGCAACTCAATGACTATACAGAGTGAGCCAGGCCATTGCCTAATATATCAAATCCACAAAGAAAAATAATTACATCCATATCAATTATTGGTCTATTAGAAATAAAGGCCTGGTAGAAGGACACTGTCCAAAGGTGATTGTCTAGTGCTTTAAAAATAAATGTCTTATCTCTGCCTTGGCATTTTCTGTACCATCAAAAGGCCATTATCCTATGACAGTTCCATTCCACAGACATTAACATTAGATACCAATTCTTTGTAAAGGCTCTTTACAATGCTTTGTCTCATTTGGTGGGTTTGCCAAATGTTCTTCACATTTCATTAATAAATTGACCGGCACAAATCCCCCAGGACTCTACGGGAAATTGAGTTTCATTCTCTTTTCTTCTTCTACTCTAATTAATACTATTAAGAATGAAAAGATGCTATCAATAGATCAATCAAGTCTAGTAAATTAGGCAGCATAATTTAAATGAAATAACATTAAATGGAAAAACTGTATTAATAAATATAACTATATATACCAACCGAATATCAACAGTTACGCTAAGAGCATTACATGTGTCTTATCTGTGCACACAATATTACTACAACACAGGTGTTATTTGTCTCCAGATTGTAGTTGAGAAAACTAAAGCTTGGGGAGTTACTAAATGCCGAAATCAGAATCTAGGTCTGTTGGACTTCAAAGCCATGGCTTGTAGACATTCTGTTTTATTGCCTTTCGGGTGATATTTTCTAGGACTGCCCTAAACACTGACCTCATATAGACTAGCCAAGCATCAGTTTCCTGTTGATAAAAGTGAAAATAGATAAACTAGTCAATCTCACAGTCCCTCCTTAGATGATCTTAACCACTTAGGTGGTTGGCAAAACTAGACATTATATCTTTAGGCTATGATTAAATGTAGTGGCACAAAATAAAATTATGACACATGGAGGAAGAATAATATCGCTAAAATCTTACTAGATCATGCTCTTTTTTCTAGCCTCTACCTTTTCAATGGCTCCAGGGGAAAGCCAACTTATCATTAATAAAAAATACAATACAGCTCGGCCAGCATGGCTCAGTGGTTGAGCATCGACCTATGAACCAGGAGGTCACAGTTAGATTCATGCCCAGGTTGCCTGGCTCGATCTCCTATTGGGCCCAACTCATTGTCTTCTGGTAAGTGAGTCAAAACCTCTCAAGTGAGGAAGTCTGATCTTTTAAAAACATTACATTTTACAGAGTGGTTCTCAAACCATGGGAAAGGGAAGAGAGAAAACCTTATTGAGAAGCCCAGAGGCAAACCAAGGTTCTCTTCTCCCTTCCTTGCTTCTCTCCAGGTAAAAGCCTGAAGCAGCCTAGTGTTCCTTCCCAGGATGAGGTAGATGATCCTCATGCCAACCTCTCTGTTTCCCCACATGCCCCATCATCGCCTCACACAGTGAGAACCACAGCCTCCTGGATGTTCAGTTCAGATATGTTTGCAACATAGTTTAAATATAGTACAAATGTTGTTCCTTTTTTCTTTTAAAACTTAATAATATTAACATATTTGGTCTACGTACATATAATTTTATTAATTTTTGGACCCAAACAGCTTTTCGTAAAAATATTTAAAATATATACTTTCCATTATGATGGCAACAGGAAATTATGGCTTGGTACTGAGGAATTAATTTGCAGGGGGCTCTAGGAATGCATGGTGCACAGGTAGAGGAATCCCATACAACCTACACATAGAGTGTTTTGAATGTAATGGGATGATGGAATGGGAGAGGAGGAATCATAATTAAACAAGATTAGTAAAAAGTGAGGCTAACTTCCCTCAGTGTGAAGAGTTAATCCCAAATAAAAGTGAGTGCCGAGAGCCTTCAAATAAATTCTCCTGTGAATGTGGAAAGGAAGCAAGTGAAAAGCAGGAAGTAATAAGGTGGGGACTGAGGAAGAAACCACTTACTTGATTATGCCTTAATTACATGTCCTTTGTTCCTCAGCTACTTCTTCAGGTAAAGTTTTGTGCAAAAAAAATTTTGGCATGTCCCCATAAAACTTAAGTGAAAGAAAGCTAAACCATCAAATTTGTGATCTGACAATTTAAGACAAAGATATTCAGAGTGAAGGTTGCTCCTCAATCCTTTAATCATCTGTTGTGTCCTGACATTCTAGGGGGTCTCAGAAGAGTGCATGACAAATAACATTCCATATGTGCAGTTAAAACTATCTGCAACAAGGGTAAGTGACAACTGAAGCACCCTGGTTCTAAGTGATTAATATCAACACCCGAAGCCACCCCTTCAGAGATGGTTAAAGTCACACACAAAAACACACACACGTACTGGTTTGCTTATGTGCCCAAAGATGCTGCCCTGATCTCCACCCTCCTGGGGGAAATGCTCACAGTTCCCTCACTGTACAGGTTCATCTGCAGGTTTATGGCCACAATCATTGGTTACCTGTGAATTCTCCAAACTAGAATCCAGCACATTTTCCCTCCCTCCTTCCCCTTCCTTACCAATGTGCAATTACTGAGCTAATACAAATTAACTGGCTTTTTAACTTTTATTTGAAGAGAAAAATGTGATTCCGTAGTATCTTATAGTATGGTCTGAAACGGGATAGAAATGAATTTTCTGTGCTTCTGTATTATCTCCGCACTTCCAAATGCAGAGATATTTTAGGAAGGAACAGGACACAGGCAGCCATGGGTATGGCTATTACATTGTGCTTGGTCTCCCATAAGACACACATAAGCACTCAAATATACATCGTTTTTATCAAGCCTGCTCCCATGCATACTGTAAACACCTGGGTTACTAGGAAAGATAGCACACTATATAAGCTCTGAAAACATTTTGGTATAAACAATGAAAGAAGGTTGGAGATTACCCATCACTGTATGTGAAAATAAGTGGATTTGGGTGCTTATGAATGGATTCATATCCTCATGATCAGAGTAATTCATAGGTATTTTTTGTGGTTAAAAACACCAACACTTTGCTATAGCTGGAGATGGGTAAGCACAATGTATATGGAGTTTCCCTGCTTTATTGAGTTTTGTTTTGAATAGTTGTGTCATGAAAGGGGACATTCTTTCCTAGACCCCCATTGGAATTGTCTGTGTGTGTATGCACTACTGGAATTTCTATGATGTTGCAAAGTGACTTGATAATAATTGTAAGATTTAAATGCATCCCCAATCAGTATAAAAAATTATTCCCAACAAGTTAAAATATATTCAAGTCCTTGCGGGAAAATGTTTTCAAAGAAAGTTGTGCTTTACTTAATGAGAGCAGTGTTTTGCTACAAAGGGAATCATTTTTATGCTTCAGCAACCAAATATTTTCTGTTATATGCACATGTGATGAGAATATACAATTTGGGTCAGTTATTCAGAGTCAAGTTCCTAATATTCAGCATTGTTCTGTATCCTATCACACCGCACCCTTTTTTAATCATACTATATGTAGTTGCTCATATAAATTCTGCAACTAAAAAAGGGAAGGAGGAAATCTAACAGAAAATTTCTTGCCAGATGGAGAAAATTGAAACATTACCCTTGTTTCTTTGCCAGCACAGATCCATTTTGACAGGCTGGAAATGATTTATGGGGGAAAAACGTATTTACACTGGCAGAGATGTTATTAATTGCCATACAATGTTCACATTTTTGCATTGTTTTGTATATGATTACTTACAAGGCTTAAATATACAGTCCAAATATGCTTTTTTTGCATGCTGATTATATGACAGACAAACTTACAATACATGATGCATACTATGAATTTCATTTAAACCTTCACAGACAACAGCACAGCAAAGACATGACAAAGCAGCAAACCCGCAAACAGCATCCAGAGAAAACAGGTCATTCTGTGTGTACATACACACAGGCACACACACACACAGGCACACACACATGGATGCAAATGGTTTAAAGGATTATGTGCAGTACATGGGTGTTGATAAATAATATAACACTCTCAACACATAGAAAGATTACGCTTATTACTTTTAAGAGAACCATTGCTACATGAAACTACTACTAAAAGAAGGTTCCAAAACGTTTGAAGATGAAAATATTAAAGCAATATATAATTTCTAAGTTAGAGAATTTTGCATCTTAAAAGACTACTTACTACATATGCTAACTTCCATAACAGAAGTTTGGTAGGGTATTTTTTTGTATTTTACTTCAAATGGTTTAAAAATAATATTTTGGGATGGCAATTTTCCTCTCATATACATACATGGCTATAAGAAAAAGAAAAATTAGGCTATTTAGTGAGAATAAAAGTGACTGCAATAATGACAAGGCAATTTATCATAGGCACTGACCATTAGCTGTCTATCTGTTTATTGCTTTTAAAATGCTGTCACTTTTTTATACTAATATAGATGGATATATTTATTACTACTTGCAATTCCAGATTTTAATCTCATATTAGAAAGATGTTCTCATATAACAGCTACTTGTCCAGGAATCGTTTACAATATATCTGTGTCCATTAGGACATTTTAAGATACCCTTCATTCTCATTGTGGAAAATAATTCCAAAGGTCTCAATTTTAAGCAGTCATATCAGCATTCTTAGAAGCATTTGCACATAGCTGTCCCTTAAGTTTAATGTTTTAGTAGCACAGTCTCTCCGCAATTAGTTTTATGCTTCTTAAATGTAAATCAGATGTAAGCCTCTATAAACACTCTCTATAGTGTTTTGCAGAGTGTTCCCATTGTATTAGGTTACTCTAGGAGGCAAATAATTCTAAATATGAAACAAAACGATGTGCATGTGCCAAAACTATAATTTAGCTGTGTATGATTTACCAAACTCAATTTTGCTTGGGAAAATGGATTCAATATGTCTATTTGAAATTAGTTCATAAATAAGAGCTTATTGTGAATGATTAATGAGTAGATTCTGCTTACAAAAGACTAATTCCACCCAAGGTCACTCTATCTCACTGGGAATTTGGGCATTTGCCCAGTGACCCCTTGTGGGTGGTATTCACTTTTCCAAAACGGGACACCCAAAAGGAACCAGGATCATCCAGCTGCCAAGCATCACATTCAAGCTACTTATTTCACTTCATCCCTCCTAGCAACTCCTGTAAGTTTCCATCCCAAAGCGGCTGAGAGAGGCCTGGCTCCATAGGATTTATTAGCTGCATGCTTCTGCATATGTAATCACTAACTCAAAAAGTTTTTCTTGAGCATCTACCTCATAGCCAGTCCCTGCTAAGCATGGTGGAGTGGTGGGAATCTAACACAAATCATTGTTATTGTTGGTTTAATGAGGTCAATTGCTGATGATGCAGCAGACTGGCATCTTCTTACTCAGAGACTTTTGGCCTCTATTAACTCAAATTAAATGATATCAAAAGTAATATTTAAATATGTAGTAAAAGTTTAAATATGTATGCTGGTTAATAGATGACTCAGAAAACAAAGAAATGAGGCTGGAGGACTGAGAAGGAATAACCAGAGCACGTGTTTTCTTTTTTCTGTCACTAGAAAGAATACAGTTTTCAGATGGGTGTCTTAGAAGGACAGATAATGTAGCATAACAATGAGGAACAGGGTGCTGGAGCCTAAACCTTACCTCTACCAGCCCTGTGAGTTATTTAACACCTTCATTAACTTCTCAGTGCTTCAGCTTCCTTATCTATAAGTCAGGATTAATAAGGATGATGGTAATGATGGTCATGATGATGACAAGACCTCAAAAGGTTGTTGAATGCTGTAAATTTCATTTAACCTTCAACAAAAGTGCTAATTAAAGATAGCTATATTAGAAGTATATATTTGTTTTCATTACTCAACCATAAAGTCCCTGACATTAGGAACTATATCTATTCCTCTCTGTATCCCAGTTTCTATACACACACACACACACACACACACACACACACTAGTGGCCCAGTGCACGAAATTCGTGCACATTAAAAGGAAATTAATTAGAGGAAATATTTTAATATTGCTATTTGCCCTTTCTCTATAGTAGAAGTGACAGAGATGAAAGAAAATTAGTAAAATGCATATGAAAATCTCCCTCCTGTCAGAGTCTGGGGTGTTTCGTGGGACCTAAAGTTAAGTCCCCACCCACCACCAGCACACACTTCAAAAATGCAGGAGACCCACACCCAGCCGGCCCCACCCCTGTCAAGCCTGGCTGGGTGGGGGGAGCAGCCTCAGGTCCCCTGGCCCAGTGCTGGGGCAGGGGGTGCGGTCCGAGGTCCCCCATCAAGCTCCACTGGGTCGGGGGGCATGGCCTGAGGTCCCCTGTCAAACCCCACTGGGTGGGGGGGCGTGGCCTGAGGTCCCCGTCAAGCCCCACCAGGCGGGGGGCACTGCCTGAGGCCTCCCTGTCTAGCACCAGGGTGGGGGGGGGCGCGGCCTAAGGTCTCCAGGCCTGGCTCCAGGGCAGAGGGCACGGCCTGAGGTCCCTTGCCCCAGCCAGGCACCATGCAGCAGCCTCAGGTCCCTGCTATTCCGTCATGATGTTACGGCATCCCAGCTAATTTGCATATTCCTCTATTATATAGGTAGACTAGAGGCCCAGTGCCCTAATTCATGAATCGGTGAAGTCCCTCAGCCTGGCCTGCTCCCTCTCGCAATCCGGGACCCCTTGGGGATGTAGTAGTGGGGCCACTCCCGCTCATCCTGGCCCCGCTATGCCTGCCTGGCTTCTGGGTATCATGTTGCCACGGAGGTGGGAGAAGCTCGTGCTGCCGCAGCTGCACTTGCCAGCCTGTGAGCCCGGCGTCTGGTGCCCTTCAGTCAGCTGAGAGGCGCTCATGCTGTGGGAGCGCACTGACCACCAAGGGACAGCTCCTGCGTTTAGCCCCCTGATGGTCAGTGTGCATCATAGCAACCGGTCATTCGGTCACTTAGGCATCACTTATATATATATTTGATTTTGAGAGAGACGGGAAAGGAGAAAGAGAGAGAAACATCAATGAGAGAGCAGAACATGGATTAGCTGCCCCCTACTGGGGATTGAGCCCATGAACTGGCATCTGCCCTGATGGGCAATTGAACCAGTAACCTTTTGGTTCATGGGACAATGCCCAACACAATAGCCAGGGCTATGTCATAGTTTCTATCAAAGTGTTGGCACTTAGTAGGTGCTCTGTAATTATTTGTTGAACTAAATTGAATCAGTTAAGCTTTTAAATACTTTTGAAGTTGAGAGTAATCACTCAAATGTTCTTCCAATTCTTGAGCCAATGGAGTCTTAAATTCTAATCATCTAAGATTTATTGAATAAACACATAATTCCCAGGAAGGAAAAATCTCAAGATGTCTCCTGCAACAGCAGCAGAAACAGTGAAACTCACACAAGGGCCCTGGAGTTTGGGCAAGGACACAGGCATGGCTATGTGAGGAGTGATGCTAAGAAAGAAAACAGCAGCAGTCATTGAGAAGTAAGAAATCTCAGCATCAGGGACTGTGGAAAAAGATTGGTCGGGGCTTTCCAGTCACATTATGGGAAGACCTGAAGTGGACATTTGCCAAATATGTGCTTGTTAGTCTACCAAGCATGCTAATGCCTTCCCTATTTGAGAACAATTCCGAAAGAGGGGGAAATCAGGGTGAAAGAGACAAGGAATTCCTTTCTCTCCTCTCAGATGCTGGGTTGTAAGCATGTGACCCAGACTTGATGTGGAGATGGAGAGGCATAGAGTGGCTGTTGGCACTGGTTGTGGGTGGTTTGTCCAGAGATCCAGGGGCAAGTAGCCACTGGAAGCAGCTTCAATAGTGGCTTTTCAAGTTGACTATTTCTGGAGCATTTTCTATAGAATTTGCTGCCAAGTATCCTTTGGTGCCTGCCTGTTTTTTGAGCCTGGCTCATAAGAACTTCCCGGCTATTTCATGAAATCCCTGATTTCCTTCCAATACATTCCTTTTCTGCTTCAGTTAACTAAAGTTGCTTTCTCTAGTTTACAATCAAGAACACGAATTAGTATAAGAATAGGGCCAAATGCCTATGTATTTGCCATATGCCAAAATCTTGATTGTCCCAAGTCCTACATCCTGTGATACTTCCTGGCTATGTGACCTTGGGCGTGCTACTTGTTTCCAGATTCTAGGAATGATGACAGCAACTATCTCAGAGGGTTGCAAGAGGATTAAATTAGATAACAAATGTGAAGTACTTGGAGAGTACACAGCACATAGTGCTCAACATATGTTGCCTAATATCATTGGCTATTATTAATGAAGCAAGGGTGACAGATCAGACTCTGAGACTTTGTGGCAATAACTTTATCCTGTTTAAGTTACACGTCTCACTACTACATCTCCTCATTAATGGAAATCATTTGATCGCATTTTCATAGCTTCTAATTGTCTGATGTAACACATATAAAGGAAACACTTATAAGTATATTGATGTTACAGAGCTTCACAGAAATGGAAGTGGAAGTTGACTTTTGTTATTTGTCGTCTTATGCTCTTATATCTCATAAAAAGATGGCAGGCTGGTCTTATATTGCCTGTGTATCCTCACAATGTCGAGCACATAATACGTGTTAAATATACACTTATTGATTGATAGCTCAGCGTTTAATTTGATTACTAGAGCCATCTGGGCCACTAAGTGATGTAGTTTGCACCCAATCATCTGGAACTCCCTCTGACCTCAGTCTGGTCCCCATTAGCTGAGACCAGTAACACAAACCACAAAGTCACCCAGAGATATGAAGGTGTGGCTCATAATGATCTGGTGGCTCAGGAGCACAGATCCAAATCAGCTTTCTCTTCACAGCCCCTGTGCTACCTTACATTGTCAAATAAACCAGAACTAAACCAACTTCTCCAGGACAGAACTAGCCAGGGGTCCTAACAGTTTTCCTAAGCAGGTTCGAGTCCAGTGCTCCACTTACCCAGGCTGTGGACAGCTATGAGATTTGCTTTTCTGAGCCCCTCAAGAAACCCTGCAATGATGAGTTTCAGTATCATTTTTTCTCCTTCGGGAGAATACTGTCACTGATTCCTCTCAGTGCACACTTTATTATCATCCAAGTTCCCAAAGGCACTTAAGAATATGTGATTAAAGGAATTCCCTACTGTCATATATACAATAAATCTAACTGGCTTTATTATCTAGCAGGGTTGTTTTTTTCCCCCTTCAATTAAATGTTTCCTGGCTGGAGCGGAAGCCACGCACCAAATTTTTTGAGCTTGAATTGAGAGGATGATGGTCAAGTGCCAACTGCCAGCACACTGGCTATTCCCAGATCAGATTTGCAAGGAAAGATTCTATGTTTTGAATATTCTAGTGTCGTATATGTAAATTAAATTTAGAATTCCCACATCTTCAAAGCAGAGGTTAGATCTGAGGGCAATAGAAGCAAAAAAAGAGCTTTTCTTCATTCCTATTTAATGCTCCAATCCCATGCACCCATTTCTAAGTGGAGGAAGAACATGTATAAACACTCCTGCCCTTTTCCACTGGTCTCCTCGCTTTCTTTCTTAGTCAGTGTGGGCTACTACCACAAACTACCATAGATTGGGTGAGTTATAAACAACAGACATTTATTGCTCACTATTCTGCGGGCTGTATGTCTGAGATCAGGGTGTCAGTATAATCAGGTTCTGGTGAGGGCCATCTTCTGGGTTGTAGGCTGCTGACTTGCTGTATCCTCACAGGTTGGAGAGCAGAGAGAGGAAGGAAGCTCTACTACCAGGCACTATTCTCATTCACAAGGGCTCCACACTCATGAATTTATCTAATCCTAATTTCTTCCCAAAGGCCCCAGCTCATAATTGGGAGTAATAGGGTTTCAAACTATGAATTCGTGGGAGACACAAACATTTATTCCGTAACACCTTCTCTTCATTCTCTTACCTTAAACCTCTAAGTGGTGGATGGAAGGAATGGTCATAGGAAAGAAACCATTCAGGGCCCTCACATATGAACCCTGAATCTTGAATACGATGAAAATAAACACTCTTGGGCTCAGAGGACTACTTTTTGGGAAGTAATTTGCCAGTCTGAGTTAGCTACTAATTTTATTCCTGTGTTCCCACAACACCATGTGCACCCTTCTGTCAAAGGACTTTTTTTTGCCTCCTGTTACAATTTCTGTTTTTATTGATTTTTTACAGAGAGAGAGAGGAAGGGAGAGGGAGACAGAGAGAGAAATATTGATGAAAAAGAACCATGGATCAGCTGCCTCTGCACACCCCCTACTGGGGATCAAGCCTGCAACCCAGGCATGTGCCCTGACCAGGAATCGAACCGGTGATCCCTCGGTGCATGGGACGATGCTCAAACAACTGAGCCACACCTGCCAGGGCTTCTTTCACTCTCTTAAAGTGATGCTTCCACCTGTGAAAAAGCTTGGTCTAAAAAGCTTGGCTCCTTTCACCAACCACCTGACAGGAAGAACCAATTGCTAGACATGTGATCAAGGCCATCTGAAGTCATTCAGTCCCTGTTTGGACACCATGTTGTGACAGCAGCCACATGAATGGCCCCAGATCAGACCAGGAGACGAACCACCCAGCTGAACCCAGTTAAAATGCAGACCCATAGAACCATGAGTAAATAAAATTATTGTTGTTTTAGGCCATTGATCTTGAAGCTGTTTTGTTACACAGCACTGGATAAATGATTCTGAGAGTATTCAATATAGATCTGTTAGATAAATGAATAAATAAGTCAATTAATTAAGAAGAGAGTGGGGAATCTCATCTTAACAATTGCAATGCCATGTCCTTATGGCCAGCTCAGCACATTAGCAGAATAGGTTAGCACTTACCTGATATGACAATTTTACCTGTAGTTTTCATGGTAATGATCACATGAACTTGAATGGGTTAGTTTCCTACTTGCATCATATCATCCTCTAGAAATTCTAGTAGAGTCTTACATAGTTTCATTGGAAGATTTTTCTTCTAGACCAAAATCTGGCACTGTTCAAGGAAGGTGGCTCTGGAGAAGTCTTAACCTCTCTGAATAAAGTAAACAAACATCCTGGTTTGCTTGGGACAATCCCCAATTTAGTGTCCCTTTCACTCCAAAGCACCCCACTTAGACAATAAATTATATGGTCACTCGATCTCTGAGTCTCAGCTCATAACTAATGAGGAATAATAAGAGGGTTGTTTTTAGAACTAAAGAATATAACATGTGTAAGTAAAAAACATTGTACAATGATAAGACATTTGAAAGAATGATGGTTTGGAAGGTCAAATAAAACTAAATTAATCCCCAAAAGCATTCCTCCCACCTGCTATGATTACAATATTAACCATAACCATAGATTGAGTGTCAGAACCTAATAACATAATGCCCCCCAACCTACCTCTCCATCCACTGGTGAACATAAATGAATCCATTCACAGCAACCAGTTCAACTGTTTTCCAAACTGGTTTCTGGATTCTGTGCAACAAAATCAAGAAATTTGTTTCAGCCCAGCCAGTGTGGTTCAGTTGTTGAGCGTTGACCTCTGAACAAGGAGGTCATGGTTAGATTCCCAGTCAGGACACATGCCCGGGTTTCAGGCTTGGTACCTACCTAGTAGGGGGCATGCAGGAGGCAGCCAATCAATGATTGTCTCTCATGAAATTTCATAAAGGCTTTTTTTTTTTTTTTTTTACAGAAAACAAGTATACCTAGACTTTACATAACCATGACAGAAAATATTTTCACTCACCTCAGTAAAATACTCTGACACATACATATATCATTAATCTACAAATCCTTATTATTATTCCATTTTGCAGATGAGGAAACATGAGGCCTGGAAAAGTTAAATAGCTTGTCCAAAACCATTTAGTAATAGAATGGCAGATTTAACCCAAGACCTATTGATCTCAAAGCTCTGCTCTTAAACTCTCTTCTGAAGTCCCACATTAGGTTACATTTTGTGGTAGATTACAAATGCAGGGTCACTACAAGAATATTTTTAAATTGTTTTTAAAATATTATTAGGGATGATAAGTCAAAATAAAGCTAGCACATTAGAGCCCTGAGGTTTTAAGATGTAAATAGATCATTCTAGTGAAATGCTGGATGAAGGGCAAAGAGACCAATAGACAAAGTATTCAGGTGGCAATAAAGAAGTGAAGCCAACAGAGGTGTGTGTGCAGAAGTGGGGCCAAGGCAGGAATACAGTGGGGTGGGATAGAAATCATGTAGACATGGGCAATGGGACCTTCCAGGCTACCATTTAGAACACGATCTGAAAATGGGAGTGAGGAGAGCCTCAAAAATTGATTTTTCCCCCCTGTGCTGACAGGGGTTAGCCTAGCCTTCTCCATTTTTATCTAAAAGAAGCTGTGTTTTAGGCTAATTCATGAGCAAAAACACTAATGTCCTCCCATTATCTATTGATGGGTACTTTATATTTGTTTTTACTGTTACTTAATAAATAAATTAGAACATAGCTAAACTTGTTCAACAGCCAGTCATTAGTGCAGTTAGATCTACTGTTCAGAAAACTGAAGGGCTATTGACTCTGTTCAGTTTAATGAAGGAAAATGAGTCACAGGAGATCTGGGCAGGAATGACTCATAGCTGCACCAGCAGCCTTCCCTCCACTGTAAACTACTTTTCATCATTTATAGTCAGCAAGAAGCTAAAAGAATGTTTCTTTGCTGAATGGTTCGCTTCCTGAGTTCAAACAGACTGAAACTGTGGACAACAGGAAGTCAACATTTCTATGGTAAGAGACCAATTATATAAAAAGCAATCAGGCAGTCAGATTCCCCATTAGCCTTTCAGAAATGACATATGGTGCTATCCTGAGAGGAGTTAGGAGACAATCTCATAGAGAATCTCCTGATAACAAAGGTCCTTCTGATACAGTAATGATCAAAAGGGAGAACTCTTCTAAAAATGGACCCAACATATACTGAATTCTACTCTAACATAATGTTACTACAAAGTTCTCAATAAGTTTTTCAGGTTGTCATGAGAGTAATTTCTCTTATTCATGCCTCAGTCTTAGAGAGATGCTGGTGATATAGTTATATGTGTTCTTAATGGGGACAAAAAAACAATTACCATTCTTCAGACATAGAGACAATGATCAGTTGTAGACATTGACAGGAAGGCCAACAGTAGGTTTCTGCAAGCTAAAGCTATGGAAGGAAATAGATCCTTATGATGAAGGATGGTGGCCACCAGAGAACCAAGGTGATTGATAAATTACATACAACTCTTGACTTAAGGAAACAAACAAAAAATATATGATTGTAAATACTCAGGCCTCAGATAGTTCTCACAATGTGGATATTTAAAGGCTTAGAAATGGAATTAAGGTAAGTTACATTGGGCAATACCACTTCTCTATTACTCCTGGCTTTCCCCTGATCTCAGTGTTACTGACATCATCTTGGGAAAGGTTTGGAACTCAAATTAGAATTTAATGCTCAAAGAATGATACACAACCAAATTCTATATAAATGCAGTAAAACTTTCTCAAACTTTTCCTAAAGAGAGGAGCTTTTATAGCATACCTTAAACTTTGTAACTGTAGAGCTGATACAATGATGAGGAACACAGAAATGGCTCTTGTACTCAAGATGCTTAAGGTGTAGTAGGTGATGCCAGCAAGTACACAGGTATTCATTGCACACTGTGGTGATAATTGTGATAGAAACAGCACAAGGTGCTGGAGAAATACATAAGAAGAGGGCTTACCACAGACTTTAGGAGTCAGATGATGCTTACTGTATAAGTTAAGCTTCTTCAGAGAAACAGAACCAACAAGACGTGTGTGTATGTACAGGGAGAGAGAGAGGGGGAGAGGGAAAGAGATTTTAAGAAATTGGTTCATGTGCTTATGAAGGTTTGCTAAGTCCAAAATCTGATGGGATGGACCGACAGTCTGGAGACTTAGGTAAGACTTGTAGTTTGAGTCCAAAGGCAGTCTCTTGGCAGAATCACTTCTCAGATAGGGGAGATCAGTCTTTGTTCAATCAAGTCCTTCAGCTGACTGAATGAAAACTACCCACATAATGGAGGGCATTTGCTTTACTCAAAGTCTACTAATTAAAATGTTAATTTTTTAAAATAAGAAGACTATTTTTATTTTTATATATTTTTAATTGGTTTCAGAGAAGAAGGGAGAGGGAAAGAGGGATAGAAACATCAATGATGAGAGAGAATAATTGATTGGCTATCTCCTATATACACCTACTAGGAATGGAGCCCAAAACCTGGGCATGTGCCCTGACCGGGATTGAGCCATGACCTCCTGATTCCTGGGTCCATGCTCAATCACTGAACCATACTGACCAGGTGAAATATTAATCTTTTTAAAAAACACCTTCACAGAAACATCCAGAATAATGTTTAATCAAATATCTGGACAACATGTTCAGCCATGTTGACATATAAAACTATTTGTTCATAGAAAAATTTAATTCATATTTATTAATATTTATCTCCCCAATAGACCCATTAAGCAGTCACTTCCCATGCTCTCCTCACCCAGTCCCTGGCAACCACTAATCTGCTTTCTAGCTCTATGGGTTTATGTATTCTGGATATTTTATATAATTGAAATGATATATGTGACATTTTGTATCTTGTTTCTTTCAGTTAGCATAAGTTTTCTAAATTTGCCCACGTTGAAACATGTAGCAGTACTTCAGTATTTTTCCTGACTAAATACTATTCTATTGTATGTATATGCCCCATTTCATTTAGCCATTCATGATGGACATTTGAGTTTTTTCACCTTTTAGCTAATGTGAATAATTCTTATCTTGATATTCATGTACAGGTATTTCTCTGTAATCCTTTTGGGTATATATTTAAGAGTGGAATTGCTGGGTAATATGGTAATTCTGTGTTTAACCATTTGTGGAACTACCGAACTGTTTTCCACAACACTTGTATCATTTTACATTCCCACCAGCAGTTATTAACACTTGTTATTTTTCATTGTTTTAAATGATAGTCATCTTACTGGGTATAAAGTATTAACTCATTGTGGTTTCAGTTTGCATTTCCTCAATGACCAGAGGCGTTGAGCATCTCTTTATATGCCTCCTGACCATTTTTTTATCTTTTTTGGAGAAATTTCTATTCGTGTATTTTGCCCACTTCTTAAAAATTGGGTTATCTTTGTGTTGTTGAGCTGTAAGAGTTCTTTATATGTGCTGACTGATAGATTATATATATATATATATATATATATATATATATATATATATATATATTATTTTTTTCCAAACATTTTCTCCCATTCTGTCACATTTGTTTTTGTCCACAACTGTATCCCCAGGACCTAGCACAATGTCTGGTAATGAATATGTGTTGATGAATGAGGAAAAAGGCTTGGAGATGTGGAGAGTCTGTAGAAGGTTTAAAATACCAAACTCAAAATTGTCACCAAGTGTTAATCATAGCGTGACACTGTTTATCTGAAAGTCACAATATATGAACTAATAGGCCATAAATAGGTCTCATTTACTGAAGTTCTTTGTTTGACTTTAAATGTTTTATTAATAACCTTTTGATAAAGATGTAGAATTGTAAACAGTGGAATCTCAGCATTGTAATACATGGAGAATGGAGCTTTAGGTAGAGGTAATAAGACCAGCATGCCATAACAGTACTTTTTTTTTTCTGGCAAGACAGCAGTAGTATTACCTTATGCTTGCTTATAGAATTCTTTATCTTCAAAGTGTTTTATAATCATTAATTAATACTCATAATGCTACTTTTAGATGTTTTTATTGCATCCCTACTCATACTGACATAAAATGCTTAAGGCAGAAAACACACACAAAATAGCTTCTTCTCTATAGTAATGGGATACAAATAAATTTTATCTCATCATTAGTTAATATCTACTTTTAATCTTTTCATTTCCTAAGTGCTGTTTCCTCTAGATGCAAACTACTGAGGTCAGCAAGAGAAATTATAGAGAAAAGTGAGAATGGGACAGAGAAACAAATTTTCTCTTTGTGCTCTCTCTAAACTCCATTTTTGGAAGACGTATGGATTTAGGAGAGATTTTTTTTTTAATAATATGAAGGAAAAAAAGGCAATAAAGAGTTTTCATTAAGGGAAAAGAAGCAACTTGAAAGACGTTTATAAGAGGGGAAAAAAGCAAACTGGTTAGGGTTCTAAGAAATATCTTTATCTTTTTAGAGTGAAAGCATAAACTTGGTGTTATACACTCAATGGTGTCACCAAAATTCATATGTAAAGCCCTATCCTTAGTACTTCAGAATGTGATTATATTTGGGGATAGGGCCTTTAAATGGGTAATAAAGGTAAAATGCAGTCACATAGATTGGCCCTAATCCAATATGTCTGGTGTCCTTACAAGAAGAGAAGATTGGGACACAGGCACAGAGAAAAGACCTTGTGAAAACACAGAGAGGAGATAGCCTTCTAAGTGTTAAAGAGAAAGGCCCTTGGACAAAACCAGCCCTGCTGACACCTTCATTTTGGACTTGTTGCCTCTAGAAATGTGAGAAAATAAATGTATGTTGTTAAGTCTGTGGTGCTTTGTTATGGCAGCCCTAGCAAACTAATACACTTTAATTTGCTTTATTATTACAAGGATCCTTTCCAAAGAAATTCTAGTTACATCTATAGCAAGTCTTCTAAATAAAAGTTTTTCACAGGTTGGTTTATGTAATCAATCAATGATTTATATTTCTCACTTGAATCTTTAAGTTAGATCCAAGCTGGAATTTTCATGAAAAGAACAAAACAAGAATTGAATTAGTTTAAGCTCATTGAATTTTCAGGAATAATTTTAACTAATACTCAAGTGTCTTAAAACAATAATAGTGTGTTTTTTCCCTTGTTTTGTTCCTCTCTATGAGTGTTCTCATGTCTGTGAGAAGCAGGGGGTCACAGCTATCTTTAATGGGCATTTCTGTACACTCTTAAAAGAATACATGTGTACATTGTCTTATAGTTTACAAAGTGTAATAATCCATTATCCCATTTAATCTTCACAAAAACACTGAGATACATCAAGACAGATGGTATATATATATATATATATATATATATATATATATATATATATATTATATATATTAACTGATGATAAAACTAAAGCTCTAAGAGGATAAATCACTTGCTCAAGGTCACACAGCTGGTAGGATCATTGCAGAAGAGACTTTGCTATGTGCTGACCAAGCCAATTTCCTTTTCCTTCTAGACAAAGTGTTGGCAAATCCAGCCTGCCACCTGTTTTAGTAAATAAAGTTTTGCTAGAACACAGTCACACCCATTTATTTCTGTGTAGTTAGGGACTGCTTTCATCCTACATTGGGAAAGTTGAGTAGTTGAAACAGAGACTATATGACCCACAAAATCTAAAATGTAAACTGTCTGGCCCCTTATAGAAAAAGTATGCTGATCCCTGTCCTGAACATACAAATGAACTATAGTCCCCTACAGTTCTCTTATCCAGGAGCTCCCACTTCCTTCCTCAGGGGCTGAATGCAGAGAATCTAATAGAGGATTCCAAGGGTTTAGGAAAAGGCAGAGCCACTCTATGGGAGAGGCTAGAGTGCTAGAGCAGATGCCCACAGCAACTCCACAGCAATACCATGCCATTGGTCTAGGACTGGCATGAGAAACAGCCTTAGTTTCTTAAGGTTTGGGGTTTTTCAATTTATCATGGCTAAGAGAATAGCATAACTTGGGTCTTTTTACTCTAAATCTAAAACTATATTCCCCTTGAATTGTCAAAGTGACCAGAAATGAAAAAGAATAGAGGCCCTGGCTAGGTGGCTCAGTTGGTTGGAGCATCAACCCATACACCAAAAGGTTGCAGCTTCCCAGCCAGGGCACATACCTAGGTTGCAGGTTCGATCCCTGATGCAGACAGCTGCAGCTGATGAATGTTTTTCTCACATGGATGTTTGTCTCTCACTCTCTCTTTCTCAAAACAACAACAACAACAAACATATCGTTGGGTGAGAATTTTGTTTAAAGGAAAGGAAAATAAATAGTGAGATAAGAACAGGTTCAATACCATATTGCCTTGACTCTTAGAGTAAGGGTGGCTAATGAGTTTCATCTCACGTTACTGTTCTGACAGTGCGAAGTGCTTACTGACTATGATTCAGAGGCCACCTCCAGGCTCCAAAGAAGCAAGTAATGCCAATTAATGACACATACCATGGACTCAGGAGTGTGGAGATAGAAGACAATCAAGGATTTTGCCATGCACACCTCTGAGAGACAACTGAATGATGAGAAAGCATTTTCTACCTTTAAGGATATGTGAAGGACAGCTTTCAATCTAAGCCACACAAATATGCTGCTACTACTTAGCACAAGAAGAATCATGCCTTAGACACCAGTTGTAAATGATTTGGTGTGAGGCAGGTGGAGGGAAGTGGAGGTGTTTCACTCAGAGAATTAAAAATAAAAATGTAAAAAGTAACATCATATAAAATGAATTTTACCACATAATATATACTAGGCTTCATACCAGAAGTTTGGCTGCATCTTTCTTTCATGGAAAAATAACAAAGTACTTTTCAAGGCACATGGCTCACCCAAGCCACACTTACTGGTCAACTAGACAGAGGCTTCTCTCAATCATCTTCCTTCATAAAAAGAAGGTATTCCATGCATTTAGTTGGGAAAATCTTGGAAAGAAGATTCTCATAAAAAAAAAACATCATTTTCACTTGACCTGGAATAAGATACAATTAAGAAAAAGAAAAACAATTTCTTTTTATGTCTTCAGCAACTTGAAGTTATTGCTCAAACAAACCACAGATCTCAAAATTCTGCTCCAGTCTGTTGTATTTTCTTCCAGCTTTCTCCCCCAATGAATGCAGAAATCCTCAGAAATATGGTCTGTTCTGAAGTTTCATGATGTGTCTTTCATGAGTGTTTACTTTTACGGCAATCATAGTAAATAGAAATGAGGTGGAAAATGTGCTATTTTCACCTGACCCCCTTTTTGCTTATTTTGGTAACACCATTGTAGGTCATTCTCCCCTTGCTGAAAATGTCTCCATCCTGTTTTCCAGCGTATTATTTTGATGTATTTGCTGGTTGCTTACAGGCTCTGCAGCACCAGTGAGAGGTTTGTGAACCATTCGCTAAGTGGTTCCTGCTCCAATGAATCACCTAGCTTTCATGAACAGCCATGCAGAAGCAAAGCAGGCAGAAAAATAATGAATACATTTGTACCGTGGCACTCTCTCCAACTATGAGCTTCTCACAACCATACAATTTCCCCATGAGGAAAGACAAGATTGCACTGTCATTAGAATAGGTAATCATTAGATTTATCTTTTATATAATTTGTAGCATCTTAAACTATTTTATGTAGCCTTATTACTACCAGGAGTCCTCTTTAACTGAGTTGATAAGTAAATAAAGTAGAAATTACACACCAACAAGAACCTGGAATATGTTGTTTTAGTGTATGTCTGAGAGCTCCCTTCAGCAAACCTAATCTGCACAGCAGTTACCATTATTTCTACCTCAATGAGCATCTCCTAATTGCTGTGTTATTGCTTGTGAAGAAAATATATTATTAAAGTCCACAACTCACGACTTGTTGCACATCTACCCATGAAAAAACTTTCACTTCATCAGCTTTTAATCAGTTTCAAATGGGGTGACCAACAGAAGGGCTTTTATTTTCCCCTCCCTTGAATATCTGTTCATCGCCTTTTCCTAACGCCAGGGTATACTTCGAACTGTCAAGATGCATTCATAATTTATTCAGATACCTGAAGATTTTATTAAACCAAATCTATTTAATTTTCCCTGAATCGGCTCAAGATGATTTACGTAGCTTTTTGTAATGAACAACAATTAGAAACTCCAAGGACTCAGAACCCCCTTTTAGTTGTTAATGTTTTATGCTCTGTTGTTGGTCTGCTGCCAGATAAAGACCCACAGAGCATTAAAATTTTGTATTAATATCATCTTACAAATGCAATATTGCTCAGTGAGGATGAGGTTTCCACATACTTCTTTCTGTTTTAGGTGGTTATTAGAAATTTTAGGTGATATTGAAGCTGACATCTTGGACTCTGGGTTTGGCATTTAAAAGTCTCAAAACCCACATTCTTCCTCTCCTCTAGCTGGCTTTTAGCCAAGGTGAAGTCAAAATAGCCACATGGCCCCTGAATGAATTTGAGAAGGGTAATAAGTTTGAAAAAAGAATGAATTTCATTATTCAATAACCTATTATGTCTTCCTTAATGATCAAAACAATATGGATCAAAGGCTATATGTAAGTATCAATCAACAACATGGACAATAGCATATATTCCTGCAGGCTTTCTATGTTATTGCTCCTGAGGCAGGGATTTGGAAGAATGACCATCAACAGACAGTACATTTCTCCCAACATACGTAATTCCAATAAGTATTTCATATTTTAACATTCTTGAGATCATCATTAATGATATGGGTCAGAACTCAGATAAGCTTAAAATATTTACAAAAGTTGAAAAGTGGAGGTAAAGCTCTCTTTGATTAAATACTCTGCTATGGAAAGGACACACATGGGGTGGTAAAAAATGAGGCTGGCACTCACCCAAAGGGGTCACATTAGCTAAATCACTCAGTACAGTTATCCAAGTCAGTGATCAATCTTTCCCCAGAGGCCTCAAAAGGATGGATCCATCCTATTATGACAGAGTCTAGGTCAGCCTGGTTTGAGAATGGGTGATAAAGAGCTTTACTCATCTGCCCAGTAACACTCCTTTGCCCATCAAGAGCCTGGTCAACCTTGTAACTACAAATGTCAAATTGGCTTTATTCTAAAAATCCAGGCTTGTTAAAACACCAGACCACTGAGAAGATCACCCCAGGCCAGAAAGCACAAGAGGAAGATTCCATAGTATTTTCTTCATTAACCTTTGCCTCAGTATTTTGCCTTTAGCTTTTTGCAAATGTCACAACAAAAAAAAAACAAGCCTAAGAGCTCTGCCTCTGAATTTTCCACAAAGAGAATATTAAAGATACTATCTGTGTTAGTAAAGCACATGGTTAGAGGATGAGATCTGGATCAGATCACCCAGGTTATAATTCTGGCTCCACCATCTACTACCTGGATGACTTCTGGCAATATTTTGCTTCAGTTTCCTTATCTGTAATGGACTTAATCATAGGCCTTACCCTTAGACTTCTTGGGGAAATTAAATGGATTATTGTCTGAGAAGCCCTTAGAACAGCAAATAAGTGCTCAGTAAGTGTCAGTTATTCTTGCCTAGCCGGTGTGGCTCAGTGGTTGAGCATCGACCTGTGAACCCAGAGGCCATGATTTGATTCCTGGTCAGGGCACATGCCTGGGCTGCAGACTAAATTCCCAGTAGGGGGAGTGCAGGAGGCAGCCAATCAATGATTCTCTCGCATCATTGATGTTTCTCTCTCTCTCTCCCTCTCCTTTCCTTTCTGAAATCAATAAAAATATGTATCTTTTTAAAAAGAAATACTGAAGTTATAGCTTGAAGTGTAGAAAAAGGAGGACTCACTGAGAAGATGACAGCTTAGTGCAGACCTAAAGGAGAAGAACCAGGCCAAAAAGTATATGGAGGAAGAGTGGTTTATGCAGAGCAAAGAACAAATGCAAAACTTCTGATGCCTGATATGTTCTAAAAATAGTACAATACATCTTAGCTATTAGTATTTTGGATGTTTTTGCTTTCTAAGCTCCTTTGCGAGTACAGCCCACATTCACTACTTCTTTTCATCTCTCATGAGGCTTGGTTCAGTACTGAAAGTAAAAAGGTCTTTCTCAAAATAAACTGCTAACTTTCTGTGGCAGAATGGCATCATTTGTTTAAAAGGCAACCCCTTCTCTCTTACTGATGTTTCTAACTCTCTATCCTTCTCCCTTCCTCTCTGTAAAAAATCAATAAAATATATTTATAAAAATAAAATAAAAAGCAGCCCCATCTCATCTCAGATCTACAGAATCTCTGAGTTTGTATCCCTGGAATCTGCATTCAGGTATTAGTAGTAAACATGTGTTGGTCTGGTGAATGCAGTTTTATTTCTATCCAGATCTATGAGTTTGCATTGTTTCAGCCCTGCCTTGCAGCTGCCCTATAGATGGATGAATGTTGAATCTACTTTGGAGAGAGATGCAGTGTTTGATAAAAGCCAGAAATCATGCTAGCATACATTTACATTGGATGAAATACCAATTCAATTTAGCTACAGTATGAAATGCTTCTTTTATTTGCATGGGAGATCAACCATATAAGGCATAATAACTTCTTTCAAAAGTTCATTTCTAGTCCCATACTAGCTTCTCCCAGCAGGGATGGCTGGCAGCTCTTCTTGCAGCAAGTAGAAAGCCATAGTCTGTCAAAGCATCAAGAGCTAATGAAATAAACAAAACTTTCCTTACCTGAGGCAGGTGCCAAAGCCTCCTACTCTAAGTACCCCCACTGGACACAATTTAGACTTGCTTTCAAATGCTAAAAACAAATAGGTTCTCCTAAGTGCAATTAAAGCTAAGCCTCATATTGAATCTATTGATACTGATGGAGTTATTTTGATTCCAAGGCTCTTAAGAGTTGTTCCTGAAATATCACATAATTTGGTAATTATTGTTTTATGCTAATATATGACAAGAAATGTCAAAAACATTCATGAGCTTTCTAGACTTTTTTTTTAATAATCTTGAATCAATACTGAGTATTTCTCCAAAGAACAAAGTAGCTACTGTGCCATTATAATGCAGTATGATTTAATTTAAATGATTAAATATTCGGTTTTAATGGGATGTATTCCCATATTAAAATTATTTATATCCCCTTCCTGTTCCATAGTTCCCACTTCAAACTCTGGAATAAAAGATTAATTCCAAAGCATGCCAATTATTTTACTATTTCTTTTTGCTTACGGGTTGTTTTAGAGAGGTTTTGTTCTATTAGGCTATTCAAGCCAATCTGACTCACAAATATCTCCAGTCCTTACCATCAAAAGTTTATACTGTGGACAAATGAAACTTCTATGTTAGGATGAAAGAGGGTACTATTAATCAGTATGCCAGGACAAACAGGCTTAAAACTCAGTACTGTGCCCAGCAAACCAGGAAGTATAGGCATCCTTTTAGGCCTAAAGAAATAAACATAAAAATGTGTAGATTCAACACTGCTTATACTATCTAGAAAAGGCCTATTAATATGCATCTCAGGCCCACATGAATAGTTCCACATTAACTTAGATTATAAGTAACCTAGCAGAGAGAATGAAAGGCTAGCAATCTTTGGCCAGGAGAGGACAGTCTCAAATGTGGGACAGGACACCGTTTATTCAAGCAACATGGCAGAAGAAAAGCAGCAACTGAAGAGCCTGAAGTCATTAGGCCCCTAAACCTAACGGAGGGTGTTTCAGAAGACACTTAGAAGCAATGGCCCACAAAGAGAGAAGAAAATACATAAGGCAAACTTTACCAAGTGTCTTCCTCTCTAACATGGAAGAATTCGGGGTGCTTTGCACAATATTCAAGGCCCTGATGTTTCCCGAAGCAGCCCTCTACCTATCCTCACCTTTTCTCTCACCCATTCTCCTCATTCCTTCTTAGGTTCCCAAACCCTAAGCAATGGCAGTTAGACACTGCCCCAAGCCCAGATATGGCAAATACCTTTGTTCTCAGGCCCATGATAGATCATTAAGCAGAATGTATCTCATCATTATTCTTGACACACAATTCAAGCAGACACTCATGGTTTATTGTCATTGACCAATGAGATGAATGCTATTTATATGTGATTTTAACCCTGGCCTAAACGAGGGTCCAGCCAACTTCAGTTGTCCATCCCACCTTATGGTAGATGTTGAAAATTACACTATCATGGAAAGGCAATGTCATGGGACTGGATCATAATTTACCTAACAAATTCTCTGCTAAACACACTATTGCTCCTAGTTTCCCAAATATCACAAGCAACATTGCAATAAAAATATAACTAAAACATACAAGAATATAAACTACATAAGATAAGTTACATGAGCCTGTTTTGCTTATCTAATACAAAGCCTGGATCTTAGTAGATGCTTACTAAGGATTTGATGGTTGACTGACAGAGGGAAAGACCTTTAAGGAACACTGAATCCAAAATATCATAAATGATCAGGAGCAGAGATGATAGAAAATTAACTTTATTTAAGAGGAATTAGTAAAAGATATAGTAGAGAATAACATTTGAGCTGGAACTTAAAAGATAATTGGAAATTTAAAAGAACAGGAAATGTGGAGGCAAACATTTCAGATAGAAGTCACAGCAGGAAATAGGAATAAAGATATGGAAATACATAGGCTTTTGAAAAAAAATATGAGTCAGTCAGTGTAGTGTAAATTTTGGGTTAATGACGTAAATCTAGAAGATTAATAAGCTAAAGAACTAGGTTTTAAAAGATCTTGTGTACATGCTAAAAAAATATGGACTTGCCCAGCCAGTGTGGCTCAGTGGTTGAGTGTCCATCCATGCACCAACAAGTCCCCAGTTTGATTTCCAGTCAGGGCACATGACTGGCTGCAGCTCAATCCCCAGTAGGGTATGTGCAGGAGGAAGCTGGTGGATGTTGATGTTTCATTCTCATTTGTTTCTGTCTCTCTCCCCCTCTCCCTTCCTCTCTCTAAAATCAATAAAAACATTTTTTTTAAATTTGGACTTAATCTTAAAAGAAAGAGAGATGGGGAAAAGAGGAGGTCCCTTAGACAGGCCTATATACTTTTAAACATTTCTTCTTAAGATTAAACAAACAAATATGTAAAGACATTCAGAAATATTTATCACAAAATTTATTACAATAGTTAAAATTCTAAGTAATATAAATGAACATTAAAGGAGTTTGAAAGTTAAATAAATGATGGTCCACTCATAAACTGTTACCACTAAAAATGATAATGAAGATATTAATTTAATGATAAAGAAAAATAGTCACACTATATTAGAGAAAAAAAACACGAGGCTACAAAATATGCAGGGCATGATCTCATTTTTGTTTTGTTCTGTTTTGTTTATGTGATATATGCTCAGAAAAGAATCTCTAAGAATATATACCAAAATGTTAGCAATGGTCATTTCCTGATAGTGTGATTTCAGAAAAATTTTATTTCTTGTTTTACATATACACTAGAGGCCCGGTGCACGATATTCATGCACTGGGGGGTGGGGGCATCCCTCAGACCAGCCTGCGCCTTCTCGCAGTCCAGGACCCCTCGGGGGATGTCCGACTGTAGTCGGACATCCCCCAAGGGGTCCTTAGCGCTTCCCCGGAGGTGGGAGAGGCTCCTACCACTGCCACTGCACTCTCCAGCCGTGAGCCCGGCTTCTGGCTGAGCAGCGCTCCCCCTATGGGAGTGTACTGACCACCAGGGGGCAGCTCCTGCATTGAGCGACTGCCCCCTGGTGGTCAGTGCGCGTCATAGTGACCAGTCATTCTGCCGTTCAGTCTATTTGCATATTAGCCTTTTATTATATAGGATATGTTGCATATATAGACCATTTCAACATCATATATGTATTATTTTTATAAACTATATGATTTTTAAATAAGTTAAATTTATTGATAAATACTTACCAAATAAGATTTACTTCATCTTTCCCTTTATTCCTATGTCTCCCTTTCTCTCTGTTATGTCATAAATAAATTTATCTTTCATGGTCACTTTCACCCTGACTAGGAACACTTGAGGTCAATTAACTTAATTGATCCTAAATGTCTGAATACAGTTTTAAAAAGTTTGGCAAGAAAATAGTATACAACTTGCAGAATAATAATTGCAATTATGAAATTAGAGGTCCAACTGAAACCTGGTAAGAGCATTAAATGAAGAAAAGTAGTCACTGAAGGCCACAGGCATTGTAAAGAAACAGGAAGGAAAGCAAAAGGCAGTTTGAGGGCATAATCAGTTGAATAATCATGTTGGGAAAGAGACCTTCACAACCCAACAATCCTATCTACGGTAATAAAGAGGGAATATGCTAATTAACCATCACTCCATCACAAAGATGGCTGCACCCACAGCTGAGGCCAAGTTCCCATAAGGAGCCTTAACAAGCAATCAGCAGGGACCTGAGGCTACACCCTCCCCCCACCCCCATGGGGCTTGACAGGGGACCTCAGGCTGGCCTAAATGTGCACCCCCAGTGCTGGGTCGGGGGAACTCAGGCCGAGCCCCCCGCCCAGGGGAGACCTGAGGCTGCACCCCCATGCCGATGGGGCTTGACAGGGCACCTGAGGCTGTTCCCCCCTCCCGGTGCCAGGCTGGGTGACCTGAGGCTGCACCCCCCCCCCGCCTGCCTGGCGGGGCTTGACAGGGGACCTCAGGCCATACCCCCCACCCAGCAGGGCTTGACAGGGGATCTCAAGCCATGTCCCACACCTGGTGGGGCTTAATGGGGGACCTCAAGGCATGCCCCCTGACCCCGGTCTGGGCTGGGGGACCTCAGGCCATGCCCCCCCCATCCTGGCACTGGGCCAGGGGACCTGAGGCTACATTCCCTGCCCAGCAGGGCTTGACAAGGGTGGGACTAGCCAGGTCTGGATCTAGTCCAATGAGGCGGGGGGCGGCCGGGTCTGGGTCTCACATGATTTTGAGGTGCATGTGGGTGGGCGGGGACTTGACTCTGGATCCCATGGTGTGCCCCAGACTCTGACAGGAGGAAGGTTTTCATATACATTTTACTGACTTTCTTTCATCTCTGACACTTCTATTATAGAGAAAGGGCAAATAGCAATATTAAATTATTTCCTCTAATTAATCCCCTTTTAATGTGCACGACTTTTGTGCACCGGGCCACTAGTGGTTATATAAAACTAGTGGCCTGATGCATGAAACTCATGCACGGGGGGTGGGGGTGTTCTTCAGCCCAGCCTGCACCCTCTCCAATCTGGGATCCCTCGAAGGATGTCCTACTGCCGGTTTATAGGTATTGGGCCTAAACTGGCAGTCAGACATCTCTCTTGCAATCTGGGACTGCTGGCTCCAGCCACTCACCTGCCTGCCTGATTGCCCCTAACCACTCTGCCTGCCAGCCTGCTCACCCCCAAATGCCCCCCCTGCCAGCCAGCTCACCCCCAACTGCCCCCCCGCTGGCCTGCCTACCCCCACCTTTCCTCCCCACTGACCTGCTCACCCCCAACTGCCCCCCCGCCGCTAGCCTGTTCACTCTAAACTGCCGCCCCCCCCCCCCCCCGCTGTCCTGATCACCTCTAACTGACCCCACTGACGGCCTGCTCACCCCCAACTGGCCCCCTTGCTGGTCTGCTTACCCCCAACGGCCCCTGCCATCCCATCCTGGCCTGATCACCCCCTGGTGACCCAAGGTCCTAGCCCCTCCTTTTTTTCTTTTTCTTTTATTTTTCAGCGCCTCCTTGAGCAGAGGCCAGGGCTGGCTGGAAGCAAGTATCTAGAATTTATTTATCTTCTATAATTGAAACTTTGTAGCCCTGAGCAGAGGCCAGGGCTGGCCAGAGTGGGCGGGAAGCTTGGCTTCCTCCATTGCCGGGGCAACCCAAGCCTCCTGCTTGCTCCAGCTCCATGGCCGGCCGCCATCTTGGTTGGGTTAATTTGCATACTTGCTCCTGATTGGCATGGCTTGTGGGTGTAGTGGAGTGACGGTTAATTTGCATGTTTCTCTTTTATTAGTGTAGATTGCAATAATTGTAGACCACAGCAGAAAATGAGGAGCTCAGATTTTCCTGAGTGCATTAAACACCAAGTCTTCAGAAACCAATTAGTATCTATAGAAAAATAAAAGTAAATTCAAGCCATAAACTAGGTCTATCCTGGCTCTTTTAAAACTCACATAGAAGAGAAGACCAAACAGCTCTGATGACATAGCTGAAATACAGAGTCTGTGATGAGATTATAAAATATATATTTCTCAAATTTAAAAAATATGAATGATAAACTGGGAAAATGAATGTGTATACTTCTCACCCAGAAGGGGGAAAACACACACACACACAATATTTAGGGAATTCTTACTTTTATTTTAATTATTTTAAAATATGATAAGTACATATAACACTTGTTTTATAATTATTACTATTTATAGAATAAAAAAGGCACTTATAGTTAACCACTATATTCTTTTTTTAAATATGTTTTTATTGATTTCACAGAGAGGAAGGGAGAGGGAGAGCAATAGAAACATTGATGAGAAACATCAATATTGATGGGATGCCTCCTGCACACCCCCTACTGGGGATCAAGTCCACAACCTGGGCATGTACCCTGATCAGGAATCAAACTGTGATCTCCTGGTTCATGGGTCAACACTCAACTACTGAGCCACACCAGCCAGGCTACCATTATATATGCAGTGACTAAAATAGTGCTAAAAATATAGTAGGTGCTCAATAAATGTTTATATTATGATTTTTTTTATTAATGAATTTTAGAAGAAAAATATGTGATTGGTTTAGACCAGTGGTCGGCAAACTGCAGCTGCCCCAGTTTGCTGCTCTGTTGACTAATGAGTTTGCCGACCACTGGTTTAGACAAATAATAAATCAGAGAACTCAAAAATAATGATACTGGTAAAACATATTAAACTCTTGATACTAAAGACATCAGGTACAAATAATTAAAAAGGCACTTATATTTGAAAGGAAATGACCACTTTATGCATTGTCATATTGAGTGGAACATATTTGGAAAGTCTGCGAGTGGAAATCAAGTGTTTAAATCCTGAGTCACCACTTAATGCTGTGACCTTGAATGAGTAAATTATGTAATCTCATTACTAGGGGTGGCCGCAGTTACCTCATCTTTAAATGAGGATAAAAATATCATCTGCTCTACTGATGTGACTATTTTGCTATTAAAACCAGCTCACATATATTTATACTAGAGGCCCAGTGCACGAATTTTTGCATGGGTGGGGCCCGGCCGGCCCAGCCCCAATCAGGGTGGATCAGGGCCAGGCCTGTGGGAAGGAGGAGGTTGGCCAGCCGGCTGGGGGCAGGGGCCATGGGCAATTGGCCAGCAGGCCCCATCCCTGAATGGGGTGGGGGGGACAAGCAGGGGCCAGCAGCCTGGGGGAGGGGCCATGGGTGGTTGGCTGGCTGGCCCTGTCCCTGATCAGGGTGGTGGGGGCCCATTGGGGGTGGTGCTGGCTGCAGGAAGAGGCCACAAGCAGTTGGCTGGCCAGCCCTGCCCTCTATTGGGGTAGGAAAGGGGAGCAATCAGGGGCAAGGCCATCAGGGGGGAGGGGCTATGGCCCAATAGGGATGGTCGGGGCCAATCGGGGCCGGGGCCAGCTTGGGGGAGGGGCCACAGGCAGTTGGCCAGCCGGCCCTGCCCCTGATTGGTGGGGCTGGGCAGAGGGAGGGGTTGCAGGAGGTTGGCCGGCTGGCCCTGCTCCCTATTGGGGTAGGGGAGGGACAATCAGGGGTGGGGCTGGCCAGGGGGAGGGCTGTGGGCCGATCAGGGTAGTGGGGGCCCATAAGGGTTAGGGCCGGCTGGGGGGAGGGACTGCAGGAGGTTGGCCAGCTGGCTCCACCGCCCCCCCTACCCCCCCACCCCCCCCACCCCCGATCGGGCCAGTTCCCTGGTTGCAGTGGGAGTCACAGTGACTGGTAGTTCTGGTCATTATAGCATTCCAGTCACTGGCTTTTTATATATATAGAGAGAAATAGTAACTTTTTAAAATTTCAAATGAGGGCTATTTTTGGTGGAGAAGAGTATTTCAATGGGCAAATTTGCCTCCTTTGTTATATTTGGCTCAGTAAAAGCCTTGAAAATTGAGTGGTAAAAAACAACCATGATCAAGTGGTTGCCTTCTATTAAGCACATTATAAACATTATCTTTTTTCTCCAAATTAAAAGAGTATCCTAATTTTAGAGATGAAAATTGATGTTTAAGGAGGTACAGTGAATTGCTCAATGCTGTACAATCTATAACTGATGAAATGGCTCAACTTGTATTGAAATGCCTACCTTCAGCATGTACCCTGGATGGTGTATTAGTTTCCTAGGGCTGCTATAACAAATGACTATATAGAGAGTTGTTTAAACAGAAACTTATTCTCTCACAGTTCTGGAGGTCAGATTTCTGAGATCAAGGTGTGAGCAGGACTAGTTCCTATGAGGGGGCTCTGAAGAAGCCTCCAGTTCCATCCTTCTCCCCTAGCTTCTGGAGGTTGTAGCAATCCCTAGTGTTCCTTGCCTTGTAGACACATTACTCCAATCTCTGCCTCTGTTTTTACAGGGCATTCTCTGTGCCTTCACATCATCTTCTTATAAAGACACAATGTATATTGGATTAAGGGCCCATCTTACTCCAGTATGCCCTCCTCTTAGCAAATTACATCTGTACCAACCCTATTTCTAAATAAGGCATTCTGAAGTACTGGCAGTTAGGACTTTAATATACCTTTGTGTGTGTTTGTTGGGGGGTGGGCACACAATTCAACCCATAACAAATGGGTATCCTCAAAATTTCATGTTATTGAAAATGAATCAAATGAACCACATATTATAAGATGGGCAGTTTTATAAGTATAGTCACAAGAAGAGAAAAATATGTAGTGGTCCAAACTTTCATCAGTAGCCATTGTTCAGCAAAAGTAAGTATTTAAAATCTTACAGAGGCAAATTTAAGAAGTAAATTAAAATATTTAAATGCATCCAGAATAGCTCCTGATTATATTCACTTTATATAAAAGCACCTAAAAAAAAAAAAAAGAAAAAAGAAAAGACTAACCCTCAGTGTTGTATTAAAATTAGCAGCTTAGTAACCATATAAGACAGGGATCTAAACCCATATATCTACCCACATACAAATCATCCTGAAGATTACTTTCCAGAGAATGGAAATCTGGAGGAGAGAAGCCCCCTCATTCTGTAATCAGTGTCTGCTGATTTTGGTGAAGCATAAAGGTACCCAAGCACAGAAAGGTACGTGGTAGGAATAGAAGGCTTGTCATTCATTACCCAGCAGTATAGACTGTGTTATTGTATCTGACCCTGAGTTCTGCATAGTCAACCACCTCTGCATTGCGTACCCAGGGGATA
Source organism: Plecotus auritus (assembly GCF_963455305.1). NCBI lineage: Eukaryota > Metazoa > Chordata > Mammalia > Chiroptera > Vespertilionidae > Plecotus > Plecotus auritus. The sequence goes on from NC_137771.1 coordinate 68,354,694, forward strand.
ATTCATCATAAATGAAAATGCTCTTGGTAAAGGTTGGGGAGGAGTCAGTGGTCATGGCTGGAGCTGGGATTTATGACATTTTAATAAGTTAATTAACTGCTGCACTCATTGCTTTTTAAAGAATGAGAATAGCATATAAACGCACATGCTAATTAAGAAAGATATCTTAAGGCATACCAAATACTTGTTAGGGAAGATGTCTTAAGGTGAATTAAAATACAGAATTTTATGAGGTCTAGGCCTATACCTTGGTTATAAGAACTAAAGAATTACAGGCTAATGGTACTGAAAAGATCTGATTGAGTTACATTTGTGGACATGTGCAAAAATTGCCAGTTCCAAAATACCAACACAGTACATACTAATAGGAATAAGTTAATTTATCCCAAAATAACCAGTATGCCTGGATTTTTAAAAAGATTCTGAAACTAGTGAATAAGCTGTTCATAAATGGAGAGAAAAATCTTAATGCATTGTTTTGAGTAATTTTAATACAGTCATAGAAACACACTTAAAAAAATGTATCCAAAAATGCTTTTGTAACAAAAACAATAAACACAAAAAAGCAGGGTTAAAATGTTCAGAGAATATATTGCTACTCAAATCTAATCAAGAAAAAAAGATAAAAATTTCACAAAAGAGATTTTTAAATATATCTTATTGACTTTTTTACAGAGAGGAAGGGAGAGGGATAGAGAGTCAGAAACATCGATGAGAGAGAGACATCGATCAGCTGCCTCCTACACACCCCACACTGGGGATGTGCCCGCAACCAAGGTACATGCCCTTGACCGGAATCGAACCTGGGACCCCTCAGTCCGCAGACCGACGCTCTATCCACTGAGCCAAACCGGTTAGGGCACAAAAGAGATTTTTAAATGAGAATGGAATATAGATAGAAAAAATTTAGAATCCAATGTGGTTGAATATTAATACATTTTAAAACATCAAGGAACTTAATGCTTCATGTAAACTAAAATATATCAAAATTAACACAACAGGTTTAAATTAAAATCAATTGAGAATGTTATCTAAATCCCTAGAAAGAGAATTCAGAGTCACAATAGATTTCCTAGTAAATTCCTTCAAACTTTCAAGAAACAGATCTTTGCCACACTATATAATTTGTTTCAGAGAATAGAAAATAATTAAAAGTAATTCAGATCATTCTAAGAAGAAACATTCTCTAAGACATTTCTAACAAATTTTAGGAAAAAAATGCAGCTGAATGTCACTTAATAAAAATATAAAAAACATAAAATGCTAGCAAATAGAAGTTAATAGTATAAAATTAATATTGTACATCTAACCAAAGAGGATTTCTTATAGAAATCCACAGTCTAAAATGAGAAAATCTATTAATATGTAACATCAATAGATTTAAATTAAAATCAAATACATTTAAAAAGATAAACATCTCAATAGTAGCATATCTTCTTAACATATGTTTAAGATATCTAATTCAAACCATCATCCAACATTTTATTTAACAGCGAAATAATAAAATTATCATTAAGTTGTGACTAAAAGATAAATATATGAAATTACTTTATTATTCATTAATATTACTAATAGCATTCTATGACAAGAAATAATGTCTTATGTGACAATAAGTGCAATACTGCATTGAGAGATATAAAAGTTTTTAAAAAATGAATAAAGGAAGAAGCCTGTGTTCCTAAATAAAAAGAGTAATTTTTATGAGATAAGTTTTTCTCAAAAATGTTAGTGCATTTATTAAAATTATATTTCATACCCAATGTAACTTTTCTGAAATTTGACCAAATGATTCTAAAATGAATTTGATACAGAAAAGTAATAATTGTTTTAAAGAGAGGGATTAATTTTAACAAAATATTAAAACACATAAAACTAAAAGAGTTAGAACTTATTGACAGATTTTTTAAAAAAAGGCAAATCTATAGAAAAGAATAGACCTCTCAAAATATACCCCATTATACATATATTTTCAGTGTTTGAGTAAACCTGTACGTATGACATATCAAAGGAAAGGTAAAATTTTAACCCAAAGTAATCATAGCTTATCTACAATAGGAATGTAAAATTTTGTCTACTTTAAGCTTCTGGAGAGAGGACTTCCTAAACCAGGGGTGGGCAAACTTTTTGACTCGAGGGCCACAATGGGTTCTTAAACTGGACCGGAGGGCCGAAACAAAAGCATAGATAGAGTGTTTGTGTGAACTAATATAAATTCAAAGTAAAGGAGAGGAGGGGAGAGCAAGAGAACCCTCCGCTCTTTCGGCTCCGCAGGCCGGATAGAACAGCCGAATGGGCCGGATCTGGCCCGCGGGCCGTAGTTTGCCCACGGCTGATCTATCCTATATAATAAAAGGGTAATATGCAAATTTGACCCAAATGGTGGAACGACCGGTCACTATATTGTGCACTGACCACCAGGGGAGCTCCACAGAGTGCAGGAATATTTGTGCACCGGGCCTCTAGTATATATATAAAAGGCTAATATGCAAAGTGTCCCCTCAGGAGTTCGACTGAGAGAACGCGAGTTCGATCACTTGCTATGACGTGTGCTGACCACCAGGGGGTGGCTCAGAACATGGTGGGTAACCAGTAGTGGTGACAGGGCACTGAGGGAGCACGGGAAGGAAGAGGGAGGGAGGCGGGGAGGCAGGGAATCTGATCGGCCCTAATCACCAACCAGACCTAGGGACCTTACCCATCCACAAATTTTGTGCACCAGGCCTCTAATCTTATTATAAAAGGCCACCATGACTATGAAATCTTAAACTTACTGTGAAAAGAAAACTCAAAAGAGAGTAAAATTTTTAAAGGAATTTAGAAGTCACAACTCTTCATCACAATTTCCCAGTACTCTGCTACATTGCTATATTCTGCTTTCCCTAAAAAAGTGACAAAAACACTGAAACATTAGTCAATCCAGATATCTGCTAATCACTCTTACAGTTCATTTGAGCAACAGAGAAAGGAGTCAGTGTTCTTAAATTAACCCTGCAGAGACAGATTAGCATAGAAACATAACACAAAATCCATTTTGACATCTGGAGTTCTGTGTAGTAACTATACTCAATACACAAGTATATTTTGTCATGTTCTCTTAAAGCAACTGCAAAATCATTTCTTATGCTCTCAAGGCACAAAAGATGATCGCCATGGCCAAGGTCTATAGTTTTGATTAGGAATAAAACAGTGTTCATGGTCAACATACAAAGTGAGAGTGCAGAATTTAAAATTGCATTCAGTGCTGTTCTGTCTATGAGTTCCCAGAGTGCTCCATAGGGTATGTTATGTGACTTATCAAGCTCTCCCTGTGTCTGTCCTCCTCTGTGGACTGAAAGTTCTCAGAAGGTGACAAAACAAAGAACACATACCTTATATTGCCTTGAACAGTGACTTACATTTGGTAGGTGTGCAGTGCCGGTTTTTTTCACTATTAGAATATGTATTACATTTTATCATGTAACATGGAATATGAACAGTTTGCATTTGAAAATATACCATGCCAACATTAAAATGTTTTTAATGTTTACCTTTTAAGTCATTTGCATTCTATTGTAACCCTCCATATGAAATATAGAAGATGAGCAGAAGAAGGAAGTCAGAGGACCTAATTGAAAAATAAGAAAGCCAGTAAATGGGTTCTTCCCTTAGACTAAAGTCTTTTTATTTACAGCTCACCATTAAAAGATTAATTTAAGTTAACATGCCATGAGCTATCTCATACTAAATACTAGAATCACCCAGAGCAACACAAAAATCCAAGTATTCTGAAACATTGACTTAATGTGGTAAATTGTCCTTAAATATAATCATTCAAACATAGGAATTAGTTTATTGTTAGAAGTGATCATCATTTCATAGCAGACATCATTCAATCTTTCATTTATAAAATGTTTTTTGAGAGTCAATATTGTAGGAAGATGAAGAGTGGTCATTAAAATCATACATTAGACATTTGTCCCTTTACCCAAGATACTTTTGTCTGAAAAGGGGAGAAAATATAGACATAGTTGGGATATTAGCTCCTTTTGTTAGCCAGAGTTATATAAAAGTTGTTAACTTAGAGATATAAACAAGGTACTATTCATTTGTTTCTCTACTTATCTATATTAGGAGGTCATGTCAGAAAAATGACTAATACTACATATAGTCAGAAAGTGTTAAAGTTTGAAGAATCCATAGAAATCATCTAGTTCCTCTATTCTCCTCCCATATTAAAAAAAGAATCAGAAGAGCTAAATGCATTTTTCAAAATTACACAACAAAGCAACAAATCTGAGACAAGAACATAAGTTTTCAGTCCCTTCAAATTTTCTACTAACACCACATTATGGATATCTTTAAGAAAAATAAGGTATTATCCACATTTATACAGAAAACACAAATTGCTTCTAACATTAACATGCCCAACTATGTATGCATTTGTCTTTCAATTGACTTTTAGCAATTCTAACTCAGCTGTAGTCCAGTGACCCCCCCACTACAAAATGTACATCTCTTTATACATATTTTATCATTTGTTTTAAGTTGTACTTTACAAGGTGTCTAAGTTTTTTCTCTGGTATCCTGATTTTAGTTAATAGCAGAAAACAACAACAAGAGCAAAAATATAAAATAACAGTCCTTGATCTAGACGTGTTTAGTGTACCAAAAAAAAATGCACCAGGGCTGCAGGCACATGAAAACATGTCAATCAGATGTAATTGCTCTCCAAGAGAAACACTTTTCAAGCAAGTAAAAAAGAACTCATCCTGAACACAAGGCTTTGTAGCAGCAACTAATCTACTAATGACAAGCTCGGTTTGTTACTCTCAAACTCCTTATTTAAGATTCAGCATTTGAAACATGACAGAAAAGGACAACCAGACCAAGTCAAAGCTCTGAAACAATTATAAAATTGATGTGTGCAGGCATTTATAGGCTGGATAGATACATAGATAAATAGATGATAGGTAGATAATACATATATATTATAATGATATTTCATTATATCATTAATAGTTGCTGAGAATCAAAGTACCTTTTAAGTACTTTGTGATTACATGTACCAGTGCAGACAAATATCAGAACTCCAGCACATTATTTTTTTTTAAGTCCTCTGCGTTTTTGCACAATAACTCTTAAGGACACTCAATAGGCCGTTCTGCCTGAAGACAGTGAAGCCCACCTCCCAGGGGGAGCTATTTGAAGGCTATATTTGGCTGGATGCATATAAAGACAGCTTTAAAATTCTTTCAATATCTTTTTCCATTATTGCAGAACCTACTTAAATGGAAACTTAATAATCTCTGCAACAAAGGGCAATTGCTAACTCCAAAAAGAAAGAAATGGCCTCAATTTTTGCTGCTTACATTCATTTCCCCAAAACTGAGATGTCATATTTTTATAGCTCTAGAGTTGAAGTATTCAATAACTAAAAGGTCTAAAAGTTAAAACACACACACACACACACATAAATAAAAGAAAATAACAAACACTACAGTAAGCCTCAGCCAAGAATTCCATTGTAATCTCCACTTAAATTTACTAAATTTGGATGCCAGCTATTAAGACACTGTCATTCTCTGAAATGCTATATTTGGGGATGACCATAAACTATTTGTTTATAAAATTCATTTTAAGTTTTAAAATAAATGATTTTCTGTTTAAATATGGACATGCAAATGGAAAGAATATATAAAGTGGGATTTAATGGTAATTGGGCACACAGGATTCTTAGGTAGGATACTTTCTTCTCTACTCATTTTATTGCCTCACTTTATGGGAGAAGGTTAGGGCACAACACTTTTGGCCAATCTATTCACTTCCTAAAAGCTCCTATCCAGCATGCAAGAGTGACTAATCACATTGTTCATAATATGGGGTACAGATTAGCTACATTTCCCTAGTTGCCATGGTTATGGTGATTTAAAGATAGATCTAGGCTCAATCCCTTCTTTTTTCCTCTTCCTGTGCTCAGGCAATAGGATGTCTCTGCATGTGACTTCCAGGTTGTAAGTATGACCTCTAAGTGGCTTTGTCCATGTGGACTGTTGGAAAGAGTGTTTGGTTGGTATAGCAGACATTACAATGCACAGCCCAGATCCTCCTTCAAGGAAGAACTTGTTACAACAACTTCTGGCCTTTAATGCCAGCTCCTCTGGGGATTTAGTCATAGAGAGCCACCCCCTTTCCCCAAGATCACTTATCTTCCCAAGGCAGCCCATACCCAATAACTAATTGATACAGGAACATAAAAGCCTGGCATCTCGGCCCAACTCAGGAAAACTCCAAAGGCCCATTCTAGCTCCAGAACTCACAGAGTCATCCTAGACTGTGATTGACCTGCATCACAGCTCAACTTCCTCCTCTGTCTATACCTGCTTTCTTGTCTCCCCTTTCACAGAAATAGATCCCTGAGCACTCACTGTAAGTAGTCTGCACAGTAAACTTTGACTCAGAGGTTGCTTCCTGAGGAACACAATCTGATCTCCATTCTTAACATTCTAGACTAGAGGCCCAATGCACAAAATTCATGCATGGGGGAAGGGGGGTTTTCTCAGCCTGGCCTGTGCCTTCTTGCAATCCGTGAATCCTTGGGGGATGTCCAACTGTCTGTTTAGGCCCGATCGGGCCTAAACCGGCAGTCAGACATCCCTCTCGCAAATCGTGACCCCCTCACTCCTAAACACCTGTCTGCTTGCTCCTAACCACCCACCTGCTTGCTCCTTACTGCTTGGGTCACCACTCCTTAGTGCCACCGCAGAGGCGGAAGAAGCTCCTGCCACCACCGCTGTGGTCACCAGCCATGAGCCCAGCTTCTGGCTGAGTGGTGCTCCTGCTGTGGGAACACGCTGACCACCAGGGGTCAGCTCCTGCATTGAACATCTGCCCCCTGGTGGTCAGTGAGTGTCATAGTGACTAGTCGTTCTGGTCATTCCAGTCGTTCCACTTAATGGTTGCTGGGCTTTTATATGTAGAGATTCTAAAGAGTAGGAATCTCTGTTGAGGTTTCTAGATCTGAATCTCCCTCTGCAGTTTCATTTACCAAAGTCCTAAACTTGGATGTCATGAGCACATTCTAGCTATTAATAAAAATTGTATTTGATTTTCCTTTTGGCTATTGCCATCATGTCATAGCTTACATGTCATCAGAGCAGATTAGAAGTGGGCAATAGAACTTAAGCATCAAAACCCCACTCCATATCCCTAATAAAGCTTATTCCTGACGTCAAATGGAAAGAAATAGTATAGAAATCCAGATATGTCAAGCCTTCTTTATCAAATCATTTAAATTTGCCCTCTTGAGATTCCTCACTTCCATGACAACTCTGAGAAGAGTTAGTGAATAGTTTGCAAAATGCAGAAAAAGTTTTGGAGACTGAAGAATTTAGGAATTAAATTTGACTAGTTAAGTTAAATGAAGGTAAACTTTTCTTTGATGTTTAATAAATGGAAAGAATATAAATCTGGCCCTGACCCATGTGGCTCATTGGTTGAGTGTTGTCCTATGCACCAAAAGGTCTCAGGTTCAATTCCAGGTCAGGGTAATGCCTGGGTTGTAGGCTTGATCCCTGGTGTGGGGGGTGGGTGAGCTGGGAAGCAGCCGATAGATGTTTCTCTATCTTCCTCTTCCTTCTTCTCTCTATTAAAAAAATCAATAAAAACATTTTTAAAAAAGAAAATATGGATCTGAAAGAATAACTTTCTTACCCATCTCCACCAAAGGAGCAAAATATTCCCCATTTTCAAAAAATGCAGTCTCCAGGGAAATCTTCATTTAACTACTCAGAACATTTCGAAAATATTCACATTTCAGTGCATACTACATAGCCAGCCTTTGTAGGCAGAAGAGAATGATACAAAATTAATGCACACTCCAAGAAGGTACTACCATGATCTGATACTTATTTAAGTAAACTTAATTTCTTTGTGCTGCTTAAGAAAGCTTAACACTTAGATTGCTGAGTTCAACCTACATGAAAATATAAAGATTACCTTTTTTTTTCCTAATGTTATCATGACTCTGCAAATACTCTCTGCATTCAAAAAATGAAAGAAAAAGTTATCTTGATAATCCATAATATAGTAGTCAGAATCCATTATAATTTTATCAAAACACCTAATCTGGTCACTTACACATTTTTCTCCATCAAACTATAAATGTATCATAATGTCTTTGTGAGGCACATCAATAATGCCAGCCAGTTTTACAGAAGAGAAAACCAAAGTTGAATTTAAAATTGCCCAGTAAACACAGCTATAGACTGAATGTTCTTGTGCCCCTATATTCAGATGTTGAAACCTAATCCTCATTGTGATGATATTTGCAGGTAGAGAGTTTTGGGAGGTGATTAGGTCTTGAGGACAGAGACCTCATGAATGGGATTGGTGTCTTTCTGAAAGAGACCCCAGAGAGCTTTCTTGTCCTTTCTGTCATGTGAGGATGCAGTGAAAAGACAGCCATTTATGAACCAGACAGCTAATCTGCCAGAGCATTGAACTTGAACTTCTCAACCTCCAAAACTGTGAGAAATAAATGCTTGTTGTTTAAGCCACCCAGTATATGATACACTTTTTAAATAGCAACTTGAACTGACTAAGACAACAACCAACTAAAAGATTACCATAAAGTCTTAGGATCATAAACATCCATCAGTTTGCAAGACAACTTGGCTTCTCCACCTCCTGGAATTACACTTAAGAAATTAAAATGTTCAGTACTGGTCCAGTTCAAAATCCAGCACATGCTTTTTAACATAACTTGACAGTTGACATTTCTATTCCTTAAAAAAGAACTGATGTTTTGTTCCCAACATCTCCACCCATCACCTCATTTGAGTGATCAAGCAAGTATGGATAACTTTCCAACCCCAGCTCTTAACCTGTGCCAGTACTTACCCTAACCAAACTGCCCAGAAATAATCTGAGCTTTCCTGTGACTATGCTTTTGCTCACCTTTTTGCCCTTCCTTATAAAATAATTCTAACTTACATTTTAATAGCAATTTACATTGCAGTTTTACAAATACTACATTAAGCCCCTCTTCTTTGCTTATCTTAAGTCTTCAACAATAGGAAGCATGCATATATTTTTTATGTAGGCTATGAACATTTCTTTAAAAAGTACGTGAGGGCATGAGTGGGGGGATCTGGGGGAGCCAATGAGGCAATAAGGACACATATGTAATACCTTAATCAATAAAGAAAAAAATGAAAAAAATACATCCTTATTACTACATACGTGTTCACAAGTTAATAAGTATCTTGAGAGTCAAATGCTATATACATCATTTTATATCCCAAGTTTAAAATAATGTCTTATAAGAATTAATATGTTAAAATATTCTGCTGTTTTGATATGGCTGATATAAAATTCCAGTATGTAGTATTCCTATGGTAGTATTCTTATGGTTTTATGAAATATGAATTAAAATCTTTATTGAAATAAAAGTTAACTTGACATTCTTGTCAAAATCATAAACTGAATGTGTTACCTTGTTATTAATGTAAATTATTCTGAACCTCTTTTAGGTCATTTGTACAGCTTCTTTTAGTTTTAATCACTTTCTAGATAAATACACAGTTATTTAATTTGGGTTCAAGATAACAGACTAGGCCATTTGCCTCCCATCCCTCTCAAGATTTCACTAAATTAAAGCATAAAAAGTATATAAAAGGAATAAATATGTAATAGAAGACAGACTTAGGGTTGTGTAGGTATCAGTGAGTGAGATATTTTAATTCCTGAAATAAGGGAAAAGAGCAATGGGTAAACCAGAGAAAGCTTCAGCCTTAAAAATTATAAAGCAAAACTTCTGTAAAGATGGAAGCCAATTTTTCTAACAAAACACTACCAAAGTCCTGGACTTAAGAGTCAGAAGATATGGTAGAAGAGACATAAGAAGTGGGCTGAAAGTGGCATAGACATCAAACTTCTGATTAAAGCATTCAACAATGTATTAATTAATTTTATTAATTAATTTATTAATTGATTTAATTGTATTTTCCCCATCCCCCCCACAGGAAGAGACAATGGGGGGGGGGGAATGGAAAAAATACAATTATCCAAGAAATATGGGAGTTTTCTAGCATTGAAGAAAAAATATCTTCAGATTAAAAAGATTCACTGAATGGATACAAGAAAACAAATTCTGAGGGAAAATCCTTTCAACTTTAAATTCTTTACTCAACTAATCTACAGTATTATTAAATTTGAAAATAAAAAATAAAGACACTTCCTTATATAAAACATTCAGAAATTTTACCTCTCACATATGCTCTTTTTAAAGAAAGTTCCTTAAGAATATGTCCCAGAAAAAAAAATGAAGAAATACACCAAAGAGAGAGAGAGAGAGAGAGAGAGAGAGAGAGAGAGAGATCTAGAAAGCGCAGGTCCAGTCAAGGAGAACAGTCAAAAGAAGTCTTGGGATGATGACTGCACATTAACTAATCCAGCTTGAAATAACACAGAAAACTACAAACTATTAGAGGAAAAGAAGGGCATTTGATAGAAGAAAAAGTGTAATTTAAGTGAGGAGAGGGAGGGAAATCAAATAAATTAAGAATAAAAAGCAATGTAATTTTTAAATTCAGGATATATACCAACTATTAATTTTTCAAATATGAAATCAATTAAGGCAAGAAGCAATTGATGGTACTCTAGGAAAAATTTTTTCATTTACAGTAATTAATGCAAAGAAGAGTTTTATTTTTGTGGCCCAAATACTTTTAACTATGTGGTACTCTAGAGAAGGAAATTTAACACCCTAATTGGACCAGCATTAACAATAGCCATAATCATGCAAATATTGTTCATTGCTTTTCAACTTTCTATTCATTTCTAGACTTTGTGACTATAAAGCAGAATATGTTTTTAACAGACTTAATAATGTAAAAATAAAAGTGATGCTGACAGAAACTGTTATGTGAAAGAAGGAAGAGAACAAAAAGAATGAATAGGAATATTAATATTTTCTTTTTAAAAACTTGGTAGTCAAGAGATAATAGAGGAAATTGATGAAGCAAGAAAAATGTTTAAGGATATTATTTATATGTACAAAGATAATGTACAAACTAAAAATGTTATAAATGTCATCTAGTTGGAGGGGAGACGTGATATAAATGAGCCAGATCCTCATCTATCATTTCAAAGAGCTAATAAATATTGTCCAAAATACTATCATTGGACAGGTTGAGGTGTGTGCCACATTCCCTCATCTCCCCCACCCTCTACCGCTGTCTGGGGGGGGCAAAGTCATGTAAGAACAAGGCAGCTCTTACTGGAACTAGATGGTTAAAACAGGGGAAAAGAAACTCTTGAAAGAAAAGAGAGATGTTATTCCAGGGTGTGGGATTGGGAGATAAAAATACCAGACAGATAACACAGTAAGTGTTTGCTAACAGGATGCATTCTGAAACAGAAACAGAAATACATTCTCGAGTCTTTTGGTGAAAGGATGCATCAAAAAGAAGGGTAAACAGATTGACTTTTGATAATGGGATTCAAGGAAAGGAGACAATTGCGGGGATACTGACTTACTTGCATTATTTATTGCCATATATGTCAAATTTATTTGATACAAATAATACAAATAATAAAAAACTTTAAATGAACATGTGTTGAACTCCCTAGAGAGAGAGATATATTTTGAGGAGCAGAACTCTCATTCTTTCCCAGGGTAACCCATCTTTCTCTCGGCCTTTTCCTTAGTCACTGTCTCCACCACCCAGTTCCATGGCTCTTCAACGTCTACTCTCAATTCTCTTTCTTCTGATTAGAAGTAATCAGAAATTACTTCTAATATGGAAACTTGTCATGTCACTGTGACTTCCATGATTTTGTCTGACATTCTGCACCTCTTCCTGTCACATTCAACAGCATGTGAATATGAATGTGATAGAATGACATGCCATTTTTTAAGAGGCAAAATATCTTGGTGTTTTACGCAAGCACAAATCGGTCTGAACTGTTTCGATTACAAATAATATAAACCAAATTCAAACTTGTTAACAAGACAAAGAAGTAATTATTGTCTCCAGGACTCCAAGATATAGTTAAATGACCAAATCACAGAAGTAGGGGTACCAGGAGGCCACAAAAAATGAGACCAGGAACTTAAGCATTGCCAGGATTCCCTATCTCCATCATCAGTTTTTCTCTGCACACCAACTTTGTCTTCCTCACTGACGACCAGGGTCCTCCACAGCGTGGCACACATGGGGCAAGCAGGATCACAGGCTGCATTCAGTCCTCACAGCACCTACCTTGACCATCTGAGAGACACTTCCTCAGGTGCCCAACTTTGGATGAATTAGCCATGCTCAGAAAATACTATCATTGGACAGGTTGAGGTGTGTGCCACATTCCCTCATCTTCCCCTCCCTCTGCCGCTGTCTGGGGGGCAAGGTCATGTAAGAACAAGGCAGCTCTTACTGGAACTATATGGTTAAAACAGGGGGAAAAAAAACTCTTGAAAGAAAAGAGAGATGCTATTCCAGGGAGTGGGATTGGGAGATAAAAATACCAGACAGATAAAACAGTAAGTGTTTGCTAACAGGAGATAAAACTATTTCAAAGAAATTGCCTGGTGCATAATAATTGTGGGAAAAATCAGTTTTCACAGCATTGGGATTGTACTATCCTATATAATAAAAACATAACATGCAAATTTACCAAATGGTGGAACGACCAATGGAGGGGGAGGGGGGACAGCGAGCAGGTGGTGCCAGGCCAGCCAAGTTGTGTGCCAGTGGGCAGAGGGAGGGGACGGTGATTGGCTAGCGCCATCCCCTGATTGCCCCCCCAGTCACCTCCCCCAAAGGGAGGCAGCACAGGCTGCACTGAGCGACCCCCTCGCCCCCACTAGTGTATGAATTTTCATGCACCAGGCCTCTAGTTGAGAGATAATAGTTAAAGCATTGATTTGATTTCATTTTTCATAAAGACCCATAAATGGGAGGAAGAATAATTATTTATCAACTTAAAGATTATCTAATTTTTGCCCATCATCCCCCTAAAACAATATCATTTGAATATTCTTAAAGTTGAAAAAACTTTGTCCTTAAAACTTTGTATATGTAGTTTTAAAACAACTAAAATTTAATTGGATATATGTGAAAGGAAAAATAAGGAAGGCAACAAGGCTACAAGTTTTTATTTAAAAACAATGTTTTAGGTTTTAAAATAAAATAAATGACTATAAATAATACAACCAGTACCAGTTTTCCTGTGTGAGTCTAAAGGTCATTCCAAAGAAAGGTTAAATATCCCAATAACATATTTGGAGCAAGAGGAGTAGTCTTTAAACAAGTGTGTAGCAATCTAGAATTAGTTCTTTGCTATAAACAGATCATTTGAAGACAGGTGTCCACCATCAGTCTTGCTCCTCCTTGCCAGGGATTGAAAAACTTTTTCTATAAAGGGCCAGATAAATAGTTTAGGCTTAGCAGACCATACCATCTCCACAGGGACTACACAACTCTGACAGTGCTGTTTGAAAATAGCCATAGACACTAGGAAAATAAATTGGTATGATTGTGTTGCAATAAAATGAGTTATTGGAAATGGCCTCTATGTTGTAATTTGCTGGCCCATGCTCTATATTAACCAAATATTCATCACCTGCACTCTCTCACTCTCTTCTATATGCCCTACCTGGTACTTTCACTCTGTTTTAAAGCACAAAGTAAAAACTTCTAATGACAAATTCCAGTTCTGGTCAAGACAGAGCAGATTGTATCACACCATCCTCTCAGCGGGGGAATATCTACAAAAGTGAAATACAATATAGAACACAATTATTTGAAGTTAACAGACAGGAACCAAGGTACCAAAGATTTGAGGGGCTAATAACCTAGAGAGAAGGGGAGCACCTTGAGCTGCACCTGCTTCTTCAAGTTTTCCCCTCACGCATTTTCCAGTTCACAGCACGGTGCACAGAAGCTGAACTGAAGGAGCAGCACAAAGCTTTGGCATTCTCACAGAGCCGAAGAGGCAAGGTCAAGGCTCCCAAGTCAGTCAGGACTTGAGGTACCAAAACCCCAGAGAAAAGGCAGCTTTCTGCACAGCAGTATTCAAGGCTTTCAGTCTTGAGGTATTGGTCAACTCCTGGGTTGTGAAGGACTGAGAGGCTCAGAAACCAACATCTTGACTTGAATGCAACTTGTTCTGTGCTTTACACACCATGAACATTTAGGAAACAAGTATTTAGTCAAGCGCCAAATGGCATGGCTTTCAACCTCAACATAGTTGCTATCTGATTGGAAAATACCTAGAATCCGCAAATGAAATTACATTAAAACAAGGTGAAAAGAAATCAACACAGAATAATGAAACATAGGCGCTGATCAAACATCAAAATCTTTAGGGTTCTTCAACCTGTTATTCTTTAAACCTCTATGATTTCAGTTCATCAAATCCTCTTTGTCAATTCCTACATAGGTCTAACTAATCTTGTTAAATCTTTTTTCCTATAGATCAAGTTCAACTTCCTTGCCTATTTCCAAAAGTACTTTAAGACAAGTTTTATCTTCCAACTCCAAACTATGACAGTCATTTATGAACTGAGATATCAAGTCCCACACACTATTCACATTTGTGTTTGTGATCTCACACAAGAAAGCATCAAGATGCTTGACCTTGTATATATCAGAGTCTTTTTAAAAACTACCTGTCAGTCTACTCTTCCCATTTGTTACTTATTTAAACACCTTCTCAGGCAACATATTTTTAAAAAGTGCATTGTTCATGTAGCAATTTTACAAACTCATTATGAAACACTTTGAACAAGATGAAAAATATTTTAATTAAAACTCACTTGACACCCAACACTCAGTAATAAGTATTCTTAACATTCCTGAAAAAAAAATGTTTAAATAGGTGTATTGATGGGTAGCATGATAGGCAGAATAATGATTCCCCCTAAAGATGTCCACATCTCAATCCCCATTGCCATGTTATCCCACATGGCAAAAGGTACTTGGGAGGTATGATAAGGGTTATAGACGCTGATATGGGAGATGCTCCTGGATCTTTGGGTGAGCACACTAATCACACATCCTTAAAAGCAGAGAATTTTTTCAGGTTGCAGTCAGAGCAACGCAACAATGAAAGAAGGATCAGAGAGATGTGTGAGGGCTCCACCTACCTTTTCTGGCTCTGAAGATGAAGAAAGAAGGACATGAGCTGGCAGAGTGGCTTCTAGAAGCTGAGTATGGCCTTCAGTTTATAGCCAACAAAAAAATGAAGACCTCAGTCCGATAAACTCAAAGAACTGAATTCCATCAATATTTCAAAAGAGCAGAGCAGAAGAAATATTCTCCCTTAGAACATACAGAAAGAAACAAAGTCCTGTCAGCACCTTGACTTTAGCCCAGTGAGATCCACGTTAGACTTCTGTCTATAGAACTGTAGTTTTGGTGATTTGTTGTGGTAACAATAGAAAATTAATACATATACATAAGTGAAGAAATGGATACAGGACTCTCCCAAAATAAATCATTCTATATATCCCATTTTTTAATTAAAAAACCCTTTATTAAGTTTTATATAAATTTAATAAAAACTAAAAATTAAAATTGAAACATTTCTTTAAGAGGTGTGTTTCTAAAATGAAATTCATTTAACATTAAAAATATTATTAAAAATATTGAAAGTTATCAGTTTTTTAAAATACGTTTTTTATTGATTTTAGAGTGAGGAAGGGAGAGAAAAAGAGAGAGAGAGAAAACATCGATCAGCTGCCTTCTGCACTAACCCTGGGCACGTGCCCTGACCAGGAAACAAACCTGAAACCTCTTGGTGCATGGGACAACACTCAACCAATTGAGCCACACCAGCCAAGGCAGAATTAGTATTTTTTAAAGTTATGTTTCTGATTTAAGTAGTATCTATTATTCTCACTATGAAAATGAAGAAACTAGCATATTCCCACTTCTTCCTATTTCTCTCCCATATCACCAAATTTTATTCATTATATTATTCATTTTATTTTATCCGAGTTTATAACATTTACATTATGTTCTCCAATCAATATTTTCAAGAATTTTTCAGTTATTATTTTTTATCTTCCGATGCTTAATACCTGTCCTTTTTTGCCACAACTTCTTTATTCATGAGTTTAATTTTAATCATCTTTTGGTTGGCTGGAATTACCAAATATTTTTTCAAGAAAGGCTCATGAGTGTTGTTTTCCCTGAGTGTTTGCATATGAAGAATGCTTTAAACTTTAAGTTTGAAGGATAAGATGGTTGACTATCAATTTCCTTGATTACATTTTATTTCCTTCATAAATGTATGTATATTGTACCACTGCCATCTAGCACTGGATGTTGCTGTGGGAAGACTGAGGCTAGCCTAAAACTAAGTGTGTGCACATTTTTATTTCTTAGTTCTTCTTCTCCTGATAGAAATGGATTCTACTTTAGCCCTGAAGTTTTCTAGAATATATCTCTGTGTGGGGAGCTTTATATCAATTGTTTTCTAGGACACTGTTTACCTATAGATCCAGGAATTCAATTCAGGGAATGCATCTGCTATTATATTATTTCATTGTTGGGTTTTTTCCTGTTCCATTTTTTTGTACTCTTTTCTTAAATAATTAACATGGCATTTTCCATCACATTCATTCATTTTTCTTTCTCTATGGCTTTCATCATGCAATGTTTTTATTTTCTCTTCCATTTCTTGTAGAAACACTGCAATCTCTCTTTTTCATATTCTCCAGTTTTTTATTATATTTTTCTTTGAAAACTAGCACATTTCCTTTGAGCTATTTTTAAAGAGAAATCAGTGAACTACATTTTCTTAAACCTGAAAATTTTACCTTTTCCTATTTAATTATTTCTGTCATATATTTTTTCATTTATCTTCTCTTTGTTATTTTTCTCATATATTTTACTAGTAGCCCTGCACTAGTAGCTCGCCAGTAGCTCACTGCCACCCTCCAGTAGCTCTCCGCCCACTGCCCTGCACTCTTGTGGCTCCCTCTGCTCCCCTGCCCCCCCTCATAGCTTGCTGCCCTGCCCCTTCCTGTAGCTCTCTGCCGCCCGCTTGTAGCTCGCTGCCCCACCCTCCTGCTGATCCGTGATCTGGTCATTACACTTCATGACGTAACAACCATTTGCATATTACATCTTTATTATATAGGATACTTTATAGCCCCCACACTAGTTCTTCTACAAGTATTACTCTTATTAAAATGCAGCTGGCTACTTATGGAAGAATGTGTGAGGAGATGAAAAGAGAGTTAAGTCAAAGCAATCAATAGCTTCTATGGGATATGTGTTTTAAACACTCTCTTAACAAGTCTGTTATTACCTGAAGGAAAAGATGTGGCTAGAGATAAGCATATAAAATTTTTGCTGTCCCTTAACACATTTTTTAAAAAATATTACCTTTTCATACATTTCAAAATATTGCATCAGTGGTGCAATATTTTAAGGAATATGTTGAAATGATGCCTATAATGAAAAGATTCTAGGGATGGTTTGCTTGTACAATTCAAACATCAGTGTTCAGACTGCTCATTCCTTAAACTACAAAGCATCACCTTTACTATAACTTATACCAACTCTTCTTCACCTATAGTACCTCCTCCTTAAGACAGATGATTTAAAAATTAAGAGTGAGGTAGGGAGCGGGGTGAAGGCAATGGGGGAAAGAAGGGGACATATGTAATATTTTCAACAATAAAGATTTATTTAAAAAATAATAAATAAAAAGTGAGATGGCTTGCTAGCATGTTTTCTCCTTCAAAACCAACTTGAAGGACAGTGGTATTTAAGTTTCTTCAGAGTTACTTCCCACTTCTTTCTTGGCACACCTACTCCCCTAGATGTTATCTCTAATAAAAAGACCCTTAGATAATATCTTTTAAGATCAAAGAAACTTACTTTTAGGGAAGTATAGGTTCCGCTCTGGGTTCAAGGTGGCATTTGCGGACTCCCAGCCTCCTTGTCACTCCCATTCAAACTTCACACTAGGTAGGTATGCTTTCTTATACACATTTTCAGTTGTAGCAGATACTTTACTTTTTTATATGGTGTGTTTCTTTTTCTAGTTTACATTTCTATAGTTTTTATGGGTAGATTTGGAGGGAAAGAAGTCAAAAAAATGCTTCTGCATTTTTAACTTTGAATCTCATATAATTTTTTTAAAATAAATAAATAAAACCTTAGCCTTTTGGCTATGAAGTTGAGATAGAATTTGAACATAGGTAAACAACTTGGACATCAAAATGATGATCATTGAATGAAAAATGGGGGGAAAGTCAATGTTCATGGGCATTATCAGGATAACATTGTGAAAAGGTAGCATATTCATGTCACAATATTTTAACCTCAGGAATGATGTAGTGAGAAACAGCAATCTTCAGAAATAGTGAGTATAATTTAGACTCTTGGTTTTTGAAACAACAGATAGATCTCCAGCAATACTCTGAAGGGATCTTGAATATTCCACACTAAAAGCATGAAAGGTTTCAGCTGCAGTTTCAGATCATTTCTAGCAAATAGGAGTGTGAGGTGGCCCATCATAGACTTAAACCTTGTTTATGTCATATTATCAGGCATCTCTCCCTAAAATAGATGAATTTCATCTCTGTGGAAGACCCATTGAAGCAAATTACCCTCGCTGTGATCATCCCAGCAAGGGTAATAGGGAACTAACTCCTCAGCAGTTACAGCGCCACATTCATTGTGCTGACCACTCACTTTGATTTTGTGCAGATTGGAGGAAGTTCCATCTGGGCTTGATGGAAGTCTCATCGGTGATGCACTATGCTTAGCTTTCAGGTTCTCAAATTCTTAACCTTCCACTGAATTTACATTAAGCTAATGTGAACTCAGAATTTACTTTGATCTTCTAGCCATGCACTCAAAAGATTTTCCATCAATCACATATTTTCATCTCTTGTTAATTACAGTTGAATGTACTCATGCTGTATTTTTCACATTATGGCTAACTCAGTGTGTATTTCAGAATTTTCTCACTGTCAAATGTCTAATTCACAGTGAATTGCAATATGTATCATTGTCTCATCTCTTTCCATTTTTCAATGATCTTAACTCTGTTTCTATCCTAACCTATACCTCTCCTTACTAGAATCATTGTTATGTTGGCATCAATAATACTCTAAAATTCCTCAAATCTAAACAGGAGAACTGTCTATCTGTAGGCTTACAGAAATGACAATAGCTGAGAAGAAGCTGCTTGTAGCCAACACCACAACTGGTCTATTAGGATAGTTTGCTCTAGTAGTTATTCTTATTCAAATATTTGTGAAAATATACCTCTTTGAGCCTTGAGAGGCAAATTACTAATTCAGTAATGCTGCCTTCATGGGTCCATGATATCAATTAGAAATATAGGCAAATATTGCTGAATATGCACCTAAATATATTAAAATATTTGGCTAAAAAATGGACACAATTGGTACAAGGATCTTCTTTGTTTGTTGTTGTTTTAAATCTTTATAGTTGAAAGTATTACACATGTCCCCCTTTTTGCTCCCATTGACCCCTTATAGCCCACCACCACTCCTCCACCCCCTGCCCCAGACCTCCACCACCCTAATTGTCTGTGTCCATGGGTTATGCATATATGTATACAAGTTCTTTGGTTGATCTCTTCCCACCTACCCTGCCACTGTACCCCACCCCAACCCTGTCATCCCTCTAAGATTCAGAGTTTGGACAGTCTGTCAAGGATCCTCTTTGTATCTCAGTATTCACATGAAGAAAATCTTGGCCACCACCCCCTACTTTGAGGATACAGATGTCGTTCTAATTATTACCAAATTATTTTCTTTATGGTAGCACTTTCTCTTTTAAAAGTTTAGAGATTTTCTGCTTAATGCTCTTAAAGTTATATTTTTACTTCCATTTGTATAAATGTGAAGGTTGCCCATGGGAACCAAAGGAATCCCTCATGTCATCATTGACATTTAGATGAAAAACATGCACTGTTCATTCATCTCCAATTTGCTTGACTATGTAGCTCTTAGACTTAAAATATGTACTTCACACTTTCTCCATTCTTAGCCCAGCACCTTATACAAGACCTAAAGGCACATTATCAAATATTAAGAGGTGATTATTTGACATTTATGTCTACCATGCAATTAAATGGCATTAAAATGTTCTAATTCTCTGCTTGGACTCAAATATGTTGTCAACAGTCTTAAATCCAAGGCCAAAATGTTGGCTAAAAATTAATAAGAAACTCCTTATCACCAACACTTATCCACAAGTTCCTTAAAAATCCCACACAATTAGTTTTTGATTGGTCTATCACAGCCATTAAAGACAAAAAAGGCATATGTCATTATTTCCATTTATTTCTTCACAAATACACACCTTTCCAAATGGAATTCTATGGTTTTTCTTGAAGGAAAAAAAAAATGGGATCTTTGGTATGATTGCTGTTTTTTAGGATATCATTGAAATACATTTAACTAGGCATCTACTGTTTGGGGAATTTGCAGTGATTGAGTTCCAGTTCATTACTTTCAGGGCTACGATGCTATTGTCAGGGCCTCAAAATCAGTCAGAGAGGCTGTGATAGCACAAAGGCAATTATGCTGCAAGAAAAATGTTGTCCACTAATCAGCTGGCAATCAATTACTAAGAAGAGAAGATAACCCTCTCCCCACTCAAGCTCTTCAGTATTAATAGTGCCATCGTGTAATTACTTTCGGCTTGGGCAGGTGCATGAAAGGACAGACTCTATAGCACACTGCATCGAAGATTAATGAGTTCTGTCAATTTGCCCAGCAGACATCTGATTCTCCTGCTTTCTGTAGCTACTAGTTTTACACTTGCCTCAGGGTTCCCCCTCCCCGAAAAAAAATTAGCTAGTAATTTAAATACATTCAATAAGCATACATCTTTAGGGAAGGAAAAAATACCCTAATTTTGAAAAGTACAAACCAGAAAGACTCATCTGAATATTAACATAGCAAGTGGTTCATAATGGTGGTATTCTTTTAGTCATGCTTTATCTTTAAATGTTGCAATTAGCCATGTACAGGATTTAAAGGCTATATAAACTCCTCAAAGTGGGATCATGTAAACCCAACATCCTCGCTATTCTCCATTCCCCTGGCTGGCCCAGTGGCTAAAAATAAAAAAAAAAAAAACTGAGAGCTCCAATAAATAATAGAATTCTTTTAAAGCCTCCTACAATACAAATGGCTTGACTGAGGAGGAGACTGTTAGCCTACTGATTTTCTGGGTAAAAGCTATTGAGACTGCCCCCACATCCCCACCCTACAGAAAAATGTAGCATTGGCCCACAGAACTTGGTCACCTGGACCTATACATTTGCGTCAGAACAGAAATTGCCTATAAACTGAAATGAATATCAGGAAATTTGCTGTTGCTCTAAATTGATATTTTATAACCCAACTACTGTAAAATCTCATAATCTTTAAATACATGAGGTCAATGTACTAAATGGCTATTTTATGACACTTCCTAAAGCCTCCGATTTGTTTCTCATGAAGACCTAAGTCTCTTAGTTCATGGCTCTCCCTCAATTGCTCTTTCCATGATTGGTTGAATAAAGGAGAGAAAAATCTGACTCAGAAACACTAGTTGTTCCTTTCCTTTCTGCTTCCATTTGATATTACAATCACCACTCATGAATTTTTTTTCAGACTACATTTATTGGATATTAGATTTTGCTAATTAATTCTTTGTATTAATTTCTTCTGAAGCAATGTCATCAATCATTCCCAGTAAAAGGGGGAGGAAAAAACTGAAGAAAAAATCCCAGCCCAGCCATAACTTGATTTTCACATAAATGTATTTAAGCCTAATGCTACAGTCATGTTTATCATTGATCCATGATCATCGGTTGATGCTATTTAAATTATTATTTTCTAGAGTAAAAGACAATACAATGGGGAATATTTTTGATCTGGAGAAACTGTTCCTAAGAAGATAGCAGTACCTCTGCTTCCTTGAAAAATAAATGTCTTGTGTCTCTAAAGCTACTAATCTCCAAAGTTGGAAATATTTTAAAACCCACATCAGACACAGAATCTGCATCAAAAAGAGATGAGAGGCATATTACCAAAGCCATGACCTCATATAAATCAACAAGGACTGATGCCACCTCATCCCCCACTATGAAAAAAATCTTAGCTGCTTACATTTTCCTTCTTATAATATTTTTACCTATGTTGGTATCATTTTATTCATCAAGGGGTTGCAAAAGAGAAAATTTTCCCCAAATATCTATTACCTTCTAATGAAGCCCTTAGCAGGCATTTCATAAGAGCTATTCTTCCTGAAGTCATAAATCTAAGAGTCTAACCCTAATGTCTAACAACCCTGAGTGGTGCCACAACAGGTGTCAGAGAGCTAATTTTAATCACATTCATTCAAATATATGCACACGTATGTATATTTAATTAGTACTTTAATACCATTCCAACTACTAACTCGTGGTCAACAGAAGCTGGTTACTTCAGAAACTAACATTTAAGATCTATTTGAATCCTTTCTCCAAGAAAGAAAATCTAAGTAGTATAAATTAAATGGTAAAAATGGGTAGGCAAGAAAAATAGGCAATCCTATAAGCAATATTAGCTCTCTGGTCCAAAGGAAATCTAGGTTCATTAGTCTCTTAATATCATTACTCTATGAGTGGATATATTATTGACTGATCCTAAAGGGGAAAATTATTATGAAATGAAAAAAGACAACTCTTAGTAAAGATATAAAATGTCTGGACCTCCATAAGCCCAGCCTAAACAGGCAGAAGAAAAACTGGATTTAATTGATTTCGTTCCAATACATCTCCAAGGCAGAGGAGATAAGGAAACTTAAGGGTCTACAAGCAGAAGAAAGTTCACAGGAGAACAGGGTGATTTCCCATCTCTGACCCTCATCAGTCCTGGGGGGTGTTTTATCCAGTTGGTTCTCTGTTATAAGGCAGAATGCTTCTGAGGTAGGGGCTTCTTTTAACTGGGAAGGCTAGGACAACTAAGGCCAGACTTTTCTTCAGAGCATACCAAGCAGGTAGCTGTATAGAGAGGTCTGCTTATATTCGTGAAACAGAGGGGCATTACCTGAGGACCCCAAACTTCCCAGCTTCTTTTATCCTGAAAACTGATTTAATTATCATGTTTTGAAAGAAATAATCACCATCTATCAGTGTTTCTGGGTCTATGAAGTCATCCAGGTCTATGAAACCTATCACCACTTTTTAAGCCCCTGTACAGAACCTACGTAGTATCTATGAGGGTATAAATTCTCAAAGCTGGTCACATTTAAAATTTAGGCCTTCAGAAAAAATTTTTTCAGGCCTACCATCTCTCAAAACACCCTCATCAGTACTCCAAATATGAAACCATATAACATTATAAAATACAACTTTATATTTTAAATTCATAGTCTAAAAACATTTTCAATGATCTATATAGTAGAGGCCTGGTGCATGAAATTCATGCACTAGGGGGGACGGTCCCTCAGCCTGGCCTGTGCCCTCTTGCAGTCTGGGAGCCCTTGGGGGATGTCCAACTGCCGCAGAGGTGGGAGAGGCTCCCACCACCATTGCTGCGCTCACCATCCATGAGCCTGGCTTCTGGCTGAGCGGCACTCTCACTGTGGGAGCACACTGACCACCAGAGGGCAGCTCCTGCATTGAGCATCTGCCCCCTGGTGGTCAGTGCACGTCATAGTGACCAGTCGTTCCACCGTCGGGCCAAAACCGGCTCTCCAACATCCCCCAAGGGGTCCTGGATTGCAAGAGGGTGCAGGCCAGGCCAAGGGACCCCACCAGTGCACAATCGGGATCAGGGAGGGACACAGGAGGTTGACCAGCCAGGGAGGTACTGTGGGAGGGCTCCAGGGCATGTCCGGCCTGTCTTGCTCAGTCGCTATTGGCCAGACCCCAGTAGCAAGCTAACCTACCAGTTGGAGCATCTATCCCCCGGTGGTCAGTGCACATCATAGCAAGCGGTTGAGCAGCCTCAGCATATCATTAGAATATTATGTTTTGATTGGTTGAATGGTTGACCAGACAACGAGACACTTAGCATATTAGGCTTTTATTATCCTATCTAATAAAAGAGTAATATGCAAATTGACCATCACTCCAACACACAAGATGGCTGCCCCCATGTGGACACAAGATGGCCACCACAGGATGGCCAGCAGGGGAGGGACCAGGTCTGCAAGGGAAGGCAGTTGTGGGCGATCAGGTCAGCAGGGGAGAGCAGTTGGGGGGGACCAGGCCTGCATGGGAGGGCAGTTAGGGGTGACTAGGCCTGCAGGGGTGGGCAGTTAGGGGCAACTGGGCTGGCAGGGGAGCAGTTAGGAATCAATCAGGCTGTCAGGGGAATGGTTAGGGGGTGATCAGGCTGGCAGGCAGAAGCAGTTAGAGGCAATCAGGAAGGCAGGCAGGCAAGCAGTTGGGAGCCAGCAGTCCTGGATTGTGAGAGGGATCCCAGATTGGAGAGGGTGCAGGCTGGGCTGAGGGACACACACCCCCATGCACGAATTTCATGCACCGGGCCTCTAGTATAGGATATAAAAGGCTAATATGCTAAATGTCCCTCCTACCATCCTACTGGTCACTATGATGTGCACTGACCACCAGGGAGCAGACGCTCAATGCAGGAGCTACCATGACATGCACTTGCCAGCACCATGGACCTGGTGCTGACAAACCAACACTCAGCTTCCCCCAAGTGACATAGGCCCGACCACCACCCCATAGCAATACCCCACCAAGTCGCAGCCAACGCTGCCAAGACCCCATGGCGCAAAATGCAGCCCACAGCCCAGCCCAGCCCAGAAACAGTGGCTTTGGGCACTGGGTAAAGATGTCACATAGCAACACCCAGCTTCCTCTCTCTAGCGACTAGCCTCCTTTGAGTTTCCTCAACTCAGGAACACAAGTGGAAACATTTTACACTTTAACCAAATGTCTGTGAAGTGTTTTCCTGTGTCTCATCTCCTTTGATCCTCACAGAAGTCCTGGAGTAGGTAAATAGGAGACTCAGTAGAATCCTATTTTCTTTTCATTAGCAGGAAAATGGAGATTTAGAAAGCTTAGAAACTTGACCCGATGAAAAGAAGTAAGAAATGGTGAACCTTGGAAATGACTTCAGGTTTCCTCACTGCACAGAATACAAACACTGCTACAGTTAAATATTTTACCCTTTGTTCTCCCTGTGTGATCTACAATAATAATCTGCTTTGTGTTGATATTTACTGCTGTGTTGTTGACAATTACCTGAAAGAGAAGTTGGGATGCTTCACTGGGCTGGAAAAAGTTTAGCTACATCAGAAAGCAGGTCTAATTAAGCAAGTTTATTCTATATATGTAAAAGGCTAAGTTGACTCACACATGCACGATACATATAAAGCTCTCACTGGCACCAATCGCACGCATATGTTTCAATCTGTCATTGTCGATAATTAATTTGATTGACACTTTTATTATAGAGAAAGGGTGAATAGCGATATTAAAATATTTCTCCTAATTAATTTCCTTTCAATGTGCATGAATTCATGCACCAGGCCACTAGTTACAATAATAAAAATAAAAAATAATAGCTAACACTTACAATTACTCAAGTCAGGTACCATTGTAAGTGCTTCATGTGCGTTAACACTTTTAATCTTCATAACAACTCTGTAAGGTAAGCACTATTATTTTTCTCATTCTGCAGATAAGAAAACTAAGATGCAGAAAACTAAGAGGTTTAGCAATTTGCTATCACATGGCTAAGTAGAAAAACTGGGATTCCAATTCAAGGAGTTTTCCTTCAGAGTCAATGCTTTTTACCACTACATTATGAACAGAATTTTTTAAGCAATCATACTTAACAAAAAAGGACAATATAATAGAAATAAATTTTTAACTGTAAGAAAAAATAGCTTTAATAGTGAGCATCACCTATCATTGAGCAATGTTGTGATAGAGATATTTAATCAACCTAGCATATCAAAACACCCCAGTTAAAAGCTCAAGGTTCAGTCAATTAAAATCCTGAATTCACCAAAGTTTGTCTTCAGTGCTCACCCTGAATGCTCATTGTTCAACCAACTAATTCTTGTGGTGGTTGGCACCACGCTGATTGCATCACTAGATTTCAATCACAAGACATATAATATTCTTTTCTGGTCAGACTGTCTATGAGGATCAGCTTGAATGGGAACTCATCTCGTTCTTAGAGAACTTACTAAAGATTGAGAGAAATCATCAACATCCTTCAGAACCCCGCATTGTCTGCATGTCCTACCTCTAATTCCCCAGACTTTGAAAGGTTTTGGGTGGATTCCCAAGACACATTGATGACAGTTTATCAGCTACCTTGCTGTACCATTTCAGAAGCAGGTTCAACTACAAATAACAGAAAATTGAACTTATGGTGGCCTAACCAAATAGAAGTTTGTTTGTTTGTTTTCACACAATAAGAGGTCAGGATGTAGAAAGTACCTGACTGGTGTGGCAGTTGTACCGTGATGTTATCAGTGCAAAGCCTTCTTCTATCTCTGCTTCACGACATGCCTTGCATGTGAACCCAGTCTGAGTAGCCTCAGACACTATGATGCTGACACAGACGGGCGGAAAGGGGAGGGGCAAGGTGAAGGTACATGCCAGTTGTCAGCTAAGAACTTGCCTTAGTCCTGTGCTAAGACTTTTCATTATATGTCATTGTCCAAAACTACATCACCTTGCCATACCCAACCAGCAAAGGAGTCTGGGAAATGTGTTTCTCAGCTGGACACTTTTCCACCTGGGAGAATAACTTGGATTATGATAGCAATAAAATAGAGTAGAATTGGCTCAACTCTCAGTCTGCCACACTCACATTAGTCATGCATGAAGAATCCTGACACGGCTGTATCTTGCCTCTGCTTAACCAAATCCATAATTTGGAGTTTCATTTATGATATGTAATGATATTTTTGGTTGTTAGTCGGGGGGGGGGGGATCCAAAGTAGCTTAAAATAAAAGAAAACTAATAAGAGCACATAAATTAAAAGCCTGGGCATATTTGCTTTGGATACAACTAGGTCCAGGAACTAAAACAGTGTCATCAGAGTTCTCCTCTACCTCTTTTTTCTCCTCTCCATCCTCCTCTTCCTATTAGATAAGCTTTCTCTGTGTAGCAGAGAAAACAAATTGGCTACCGGTCATTCATGTACTATAAACTTATTATTCCCAGTGGAAACAGTGATTGTGTATGGTATTGAGGTTCCGAAGATGAATGATAAATGATCCTACATTTAAGGCGTTCACAAGTCTAGTGGGAATGCTTTAAATTTGGAGTGAGCATAAGCTATGTAAAAGTAAAGTATTATACTTTCATTAATTGAAAATACTTTTAAATGTAATGTTCATCGCTAGTCTGTGCTAGTACCCATTACTATTACATAAATATCCCTTTGACTCTAAAGCCATATGACTGGGCATCAAACCCCAAAAGGTATTCCAAAAAACAAAAGTTCTGCCATGTTACATAGAAAAGGGGTTCCATGCCAAATAAATGTCAGAAACCATGCATACTACATCTTATTTTTATAGATTTACAATGTTCATTAACATATTAAGGACTCCAGGAGGTCCTGAAGTTAGAACACCTGTATAATTTTTTAAAAATATATCTTTATTGATTTCAGAGAGGAAGGGAGAGGAGAGAGAGATAGAAACATCAATGATGAGAGAAAATCATTGATCAGCTCCTCTTGCATGCCCCCTACTGGGGACTGAGCCAGCAACCCAGGCATGTGCCCTTGACTGGAATTAAACCTGGGACCCTTCAGTCTGCAGGCCGATGCTCTATCCACTGAGCCAAACTGGCTAGGGCCAACCTGTATAATTTTTTTAAAATATATTTTTATTGATTTCAGAGAGGAAGGGAAATGGAGAGAGAGATAGAAAATCAGTGATGACAGAGAAACCTTGATGGGCTTACCCGCCACTGGGGATGGAGCCTACAACCCAACCATGTGCCCTGAATGGGAATCCAGGCATGACCTCCTGGTTTATAGGTCAACACTCAACCACTGAGCCATGCCGGTTGGGCAAACCTGTATAATTTTATATAACCCAACATTTATCAAACATTACCACACAACAGTTTTTGAGTTGAGTGAACAAAATTCATCCCTACAAAGCCAGCCCTTGGATTTGATAGAAATTTTGAAAGGTAGGAAAGTAATGAGAATTATAATATCCTGTCAAACAATCTGCCTTTTACCTATAAAAACATAATTCCCTGTTCATGACATAATGCAGGTCATAGTTATAGCAAAGATAAGCAGGGACCCAAGCAAAGAAAAGATAAGAAAATTATTCAATTTGGTATATACTTGGAGATTGAGTTATTTCTTTTAAAAGAAGCTCTGTCTTCCAACAGGAATCCAAGTGCATTTTGACAGTTTAATGCTGAATGGTTCACGTTGTTTATTCTTCAGTATTTTAGTTACATAATTATGCACTGAAGTACCTGGAAATAAAATATCTCTTTTATGTAGCACATACCTAATAGAGTGCTGAATAGGTTGAAACTACATGGCTCTCCTTGTACTCTGCCATGTTGCTGAGCGGCTTAAGCACTAAGAGGATCTCTTTGTACTTGATGTGGACAATATCCATGAGCCTTCAGCAACAACTAAACCAGTTTAGTGACCATTTCTCAATACACTTTCCACTTCCCTACATTCACAGCATTGTGCAAGCTATTCCTGCTATGTGCATGCCTATTCTGAGTCTGATGAAATTCCACCAAATTTTGATTCCATCTTCTCTGTGAAGTTATCCTTGACAAAAACAAATCTAGTTAATACTTAGTAGGCACTTAACATGTGCCGTGGTTAAGTGCTCCACACACATTATTTATTTGCTCCCCACATACCTTAAAGCCCTATGGGGTCAATTTGATAATTATTCCCATTTTATATAAATCCTAGCCATCATACCCTGTTCATTTTCCGTTTTAGATAATTCTCACTGATGCATGGATCTACTGATAGGACAGCACTGTTCCCATTCCTTGACCATTTTGACACAGCACTAGTTGTAGGTGTTTTGTGTCAGATTGCAAATATAAAAGGTTATATAGAGTATATGAGCTAAGGCTGACTATTGAGGGACATGGTAGGTTGTTAAAATCAAGGAAACAAGAACTTTCTGAGGCATATGAATCTTAAAAATCATCATCACCTACCTATTAAGCCATCCAAAGTCTGGATCAGATGCTATAAATAAAATCTGTTTCATCAAAAGAAAGAGGCAGGAATCCAGTCACTGAAACAGATAACGTGCCTTTAAAAAGTATTTGATTTGAGCATTTAAAATATTGTGCTTCACTGCCGGTTTAATTTTTATAAATGTTCCCTCTCTTATAGATCTTCTCAATAGCCACATCAGAGGAAAGTGAAGCAAGAATAAGCTCCTCATTCATGCACTCAGTACACTCCTGCTTGATTGGAATGGATATTGTACATAATATGTCCCTACAGATGTTTCCTCCATGGGGCACATTGAATTTCATTTAAATGCCAAGGCACAAAATCTAAAACAATGTGACTTTAACAAAAAATCTGATGAGGAATTTGATGAGAAAATGGCAAGAATTCCTGTGGCATTTGGGTAACAATTTCAAGCCTTCATTTTAATAGAATAAACAGGATCATATTTCATTCAAATCTGGCAATGAGATGAGCTTTGGGTATTACATTGATATAAACCAATAAAGAATTTGCAAATTTGAAGCACTAATTAACAGACACAATATTAAATGAAAAAAGTTTGCTCCAGGGGCAAATATATTTTGAAGACTTTAAACTTTTATTAAAAGACTTTTCTGAATCACTTCTTTTGTAGTTTACACTTTTGCTGATTTTTATAAAATAGGGAAAGATTATAATATTTCCAAACTGATACCTTTAGTACAGAATCTGATATTCTCTTTTAACTTTTTGAGGCAATACATCAATGTCATAGCATTTTAAAATGTAAAAGAAAAATAAGCCAAAACATGAGCCCTAATATTACAGAATAATCAAAGCAAGCTTCATTTAAGATATTCTGTCAGGGCTCGGCCAGTGTTGCTCAGTGGTTTAGCAGCATCCCATGCACCAGGAGGTCACAGGGTTCAATTCTGGTCAGGGCACATGCCTGGATTGTGAGCTTGATCCCCAGCAGGGAGGCATGCAGAAGGCAGCCAATAGATGTTGATGTTTCTCTCTCATGGATGTTTCTATTTCTCTCTGCCTCTCCCTTTCTCTCTCTCTAAAGTCAATTAAAAAATACTTTAAAATATGATATTCTGGCCTGGTTGGTGTGGGTCAGTGGTTGAGCATCAATCCATGAACCAAGAGGCCCCTGGTTAGATTCCCCATCAGGGCACATGCCCTGGTTGCAGGTCCAATCCACAGTAGGGAGTATGCAGAAGACAGCTGATGGATGTTTCTCTCTCATCGATGTTTCCATCTCTCTGTGCCTCTCCCTTCCTCTCTCTCTAAAGTCAATAAAAACATATTTTAAAAAATATATTCTGTTAATGGTTACAGGCCAACAAACTATAGCTGTTCAAGTTGACCACAGCAGTACATCCTATAACAATGATGGGGGGAAGGGCTTAGTTTGGCCTCCTTCCTTAGCACCACCCTTGCCTTGGGTATAGCAAATAGGCCAACCACCCCCAAGGGCAAGTGCAGTATTCAGAAAGGCTGTCATAAGGGCAGAAAGATCTGGTTCTACCACCTGGACTGCAAAAGATCTCAAGATTCTATTCATGTAATGAGGTAACTCAATTCCACTACCACCATTCATTATCCAGGGCGTGTACCCAAACCCCCTATGAGCCTTTGTGACTCCTTGTCCCTCAGATGTCTCTAGGGTACTAATTTGAATGCAGTTTCACCTGGATTAAAATGTGACGGGAGACAGAAGGATAGGTGTGAGTAGACACAGTGTATTTAATCAGCCCTTGCAAGCAGACAACACTTTTTTTTAATGTTTATTGAAAGTATTACAAATGTTCCCCCTTTTTCCCCCATTACCCCTTTCTACCCAGTTCCTGCCCTGACCCAGGCCTTCACCACACTATTGTCTGTGTCCATAGGAAATGCATATATATGAATATAAGATCTTTGGTTAATCTCTTTCTGCCCCTTGCCCCCCTTCCCTCTGAGATTCATCAGTTTGTTCCATGTTTCCATGCCTCTGGTTCTATTTTATTCATCAGTCTATTTTGTTCATTAGATTCCTTGTTTGTTTATTTGGATTTTTAGGTTCCATTGTTGGTGGATATGTATTTATTGCCATTTTATTGTTCATATTTCTTCTTCTTCCTCCTCTTCCTCTTCCTCTTTCTCTTCTTAAAGAATATCCTTCAATATTTCATGTAATACTGGTTTGGTGGTAATGAACTCCTTTAGCTTTTCTTGTCTGTGAAGCTCTTTATCAGACTTTCAATTTTAAATGATACGTAGCTTTGCTGGGTAGAGTAATCTTGCTATTCATCACTTTGACTATTTCTTGCCACTCCCTTCTGGCCTGCAAAGTTCTGTTGAGAAATCAGCTGACAATTGTATGGGAACTCCCTTATAGGTAACTAACTGCTTTTCTCTTGATTCTTTCAAGATTCTCTCTTTGTCTTTAACCCTTGGCATTTTAATTATGATGTGTCTCCGTGTGGGTCTCTTTGGGTTTCTTTTTTGGGAGACTCTCTTGGCTTCTTGGACGTGTAAGTCTATTTTTTCACCAGGTATGGGAAGTTTTCTGTCATATTTCATCAAATAGGTTTTCAATGTCTTGCTCTCTCTCTCTCTTCTCCTTATGGCACCCCCATAATGCAAATGTTGGTATGCTTGTAGTTGTCCTAGAGGCTCCTTACTTTATCTTCATATTTTTGGATTCTTTTTTCTCTTCTTTTATTTTTATTTTAAATCTTCATTGTTTAAAATATTACAGTTGTCCCCTTTTCCCTTAATTGACACCTTCTAGCCTCCCCCACCTCTTACCCCAGGCCTTCACAACCCTATTGTCAGACAACACTTCTTAAATGAATGACCTATTAAATTTTTAACATTATGAGAAAATCCTATCTAATAAAAGAGTAATATGCAGATTGACCATCACTCTGCCACACCCACAAGCCACGCCCACCATCCAATCAGGAGCAAATATGCAAATAAACCCAACCAAGATGGCTATGGCCACAGAGAGCAGGAGGGAGGCTTGGGTTTCCCCGGCAATGGAGGAAGCCAAGCTTTCCACCTGCCCTTGCTGGCCTAGGCCTCCACTCAAGACTACACAGTTTCAATGATAGAAGATACATAAATCCAAACAGAAATGGCAGCAACCAGGGAGCTGGAAAGAGCAGGAGGCTAGGGTTGCCCCCGGCGATGGAGGAAGCCAAGCTTTCCGCACACCCTGGCCGACCCAGGCCTCTGCTTAAGGCTACAAAGTTTCAATTATAGAAGATACATAAATCCCAATAGAAATGGCTGCTGCCACGGAGCGAGCAGAAGGCTTGGCTCTGCTCCAGGCTACAAAGTTTCAATTGTAGAAGATAAATAAACCCCAGATACCAGGGCCTCCGCTTGGGTTGCCAGGGGGTGTGGCCGGCCTGCAAACCACCACAGGCCCCTTGCCCAGGCTGCCTCACGCCCCAAGGGAACCCCCACCCTGATCCGGGACACCCTTCAGGGCAAACCAGTTGGCCTCCACCCGTGCACCAGGCCTCTATCCTATCTAATAAAAGAGTAATATGCAGATTGACCATCACTCCAACACACAAGATGGCTGCCCCCATGTGGTCAAAGATCCTGCCCCCATGTGGACACAAGATGGCCACCACAAGATGGCCAGCAGGGGAGGGCAGTTGGGAGGGACCAGGCCTGCAAGGGAGGGAAGTTGGGGGTGACCAGGCCTGAAGGGAAAGGCAGTTGGGAAGGACCCAGGCCTGCAGGGGAGAGCAGTTGAGGGGGGGGGGACCCAGGCCTGCAGGGGAGAGCAGTTGGGGGTGACCATGCCTGTAGGGGAGGGCAGTTAGGAGTGACCAGGCCTGCAGGGGAGGGCAGTTAGGGGCAAACAGGCTGGCAGGGTAGCAGTTAGGTATCAATCAGGCTGGCAGGGGAGTGGTTAGGGGGTGATCAGGCTGGCAGGCAGAAGCGGTTAGGGGCAATCAGAAAGGCAGGCAGGTGAGCAGTTGGGAACTAGCGGTCCTGGATTGTGAGAGGGATGTCCAGGCAGTTGGACATCCCTCGAGGTGTCCCAGATTGGAGAGGGTGCAGGCTGGGCTGAGGGACACCCCCCTCTGCAGTGCACAAATTTCGTGCACTGGGCCTCTAGTTATTTCATAACAGTTCTAGAGGAAGAGCTCTCTGAAACCTTAGCTTACTGGTCACAAGGGCACTACAGAAAGAGAATGTTCTCTACCTAAGTGCAGTGCTGCACAGAGTTACTTTCTTGAGGCTATAATATCTAAGACATATGTATCTAAAGACTTACATTTCAGAAAATAGGAATGTCAGCCAAATTGTTAAAGAATCAAATATATGAGACTGACCTTCACATAAGATATAGTAGGCTGTGTGTGTGTGTGTGTGTGTGTGTGTTCATGTGCACACATGCAAGTGCATGTCTTTGTTTGAATTTGTGTATTTTTAAACACATAGTTATTTTATCCTAAGCATGTACTCAGCAGAAGTCAGCTGGTGTTAATATTAACTGTACCAATAATTCTGCAATCTGTGGCCACTTACAGGTTTCAACTGAAAAGTAATTTGTTTGCATTATAACTAAACACCACATTCTCCAAGAGGGAAGGGAAAAAAAGGGGGATTCAGCATAGTACAAGGAGCTTTATATACATTTTATCCTCAGAACGACCTAAGAGAGCGGTATAACTGCACCTATGTTACAAATGAGGAAAGCAAGACCCAGAAAGGTTAAGTAACTGACCCTAGATCACACAACCAGCAACAAAAAATAAAGTACCAGAATTTCAAACCAAGTAGATTTGGCTTCAGAACTTAGGCTTTTCTCACTATACTAAAACATCAGAAAAGTTGGTTGAAAAGGGAAAGATTTAATCAAATTAGTTAAGCCATTAAATAACTAATTTAACTTAACTTAACTCATTTTTCACTTTGAAGGAACTCAAATCTAATCCAGTGCCAAAAATGTCTATTTCATGGAATCTGTGAGCCAGTTTTTATCATAGAAAGCTTAGGAACAAATTTGTACTTGCCCCCTCCCCTGTCCCTCTAGTGTGTCAAGCTATCATTAGAACCTTATTTCTAGCTCCATTTTTACCTCACTTGTTTTTCTATTTTGCCAATTTGTTATATTTTGCACACCCTTGTTAACTACAAAAGAATGATTCCACTTAGACTTGTATTCACTTGACATAGAACTCTCCCACTTCACAGACCAAGCACAAATTTAGTAAACTGTCCATCTAGTTCACTGCTAGGGATGCCATGATCAACTAGCTGATGCCACAGACCTGTGCAAGTCAAGACTGTTCTAATTAATGCTTTGACATTGTTGTCCATTATAATAACCATGCCCACCTTGTTTGTGGCAATGAAGTGCCACCACATGGCCCTTGACATTCCAGGACTCAATTTTCCCCATTCTATTTAGTTGTCCAATTCGGCAGTAGCCATTCCCACTGTAATCTCTGACCTACCAAGAAGAGTGACCACAGACTCTTCAAGGATACTAGAGCTCCTTCACAAATGCATTTCTCAGAGTGGTGGTGCAAGGTGTATCCTCTGCACCCTTCTAAGGCAGATGAGCAGGCCTCACATGATAAATCCACTCTAACATACAAGAGTTAGGTGTGTGTGGACAAAGGGCTCTGAGGGGAGGAAACAGAGGATGGTGTTTAAAAATAAAATAAAAGTCTGGTAGAGACTTTAATAATAAGTGTTTTATTTCTTTCAGTGCTGACTGTATCAAACCATAATCTTACAAGCAAGGACTTGGCTTTTCCTTGTGGTTGACTATAGTCTTTCCAGGTCTGGGACATCTCAGCATCCTCCACACTAATTTTCCCTATCTTCCAAAGATAGTGACATAAGCTTTTTTCCCATTTCCAAGCAAGAAGTAAGTGCTTACAAATATAAATGAGCCACAGCTTGCAGATGAAGTTCCTGATTGTCTTTTCAGACACTGGCATGAATCAAAGCCAAGAGGGGAGGAAAGCAGTGCCAGTTCAGCATTGATACTATCAACAAAACTTGAAGAAAATTGAATTCTGCATTTAAAATGTCATTAACTGTGAAAATAATTTAACTGGCATGTAAAAAAAATTATAAATGTCTACCCCAATATCCATGCTAATAGTTTAGTCTTGCTACTTTAGTATACAGAACTGTTTTTCTATTTATTTATTCAACTTATCTTCAAATAAAAAATCATCTGGGAAAGTGACTTACATATTACACCACTGTGTTAAGGCTACAATGGGTTTGCCTCCTAGCATAGTGCATTTGAGACACAAAATTTTTCTTCGTTTTTTTGTTTTGTTTTGTTTTGTTTTTGTGACTACTGTATGTATCTGCATTCTATTCATGTGTAAAGCCATTTTCCTTAGAAATTTGTGGAAACATTGGTTTTACATAATTACAAAGGAACCAAAGGTTGGGGTGGTTTTTTTTCCTG
Source organism: Plecotus auritus (assembly GCF_963455305.1). Classification (NCBI taxonomy): domain Eukaryota; kingdom Metazoa; phylum Chordata; class Mammalia; order Chiroptera; family Vespertilionidae; genus Plecotus; species Plecotus auritus. Next base: position 68,390,322 of record NC_137771.1, read on the forward strand.
TTCCTTCATCTATGGGAACCTTTTAGGTTCATCAATATGAGTATTATTGAATCAGACTATATCATTCAAGAACTGATAAGGAAAGTTTGAATTTTGAATATCAAAAGTTGTTTTTTAGTTCCAATTGACATCTAAAATTGCCTATACCAGTGGTCGGCAAACTCATTAGTCAACAGAGCCAAATATCAACAGTACAACGATTGAAATTTCTTTTGAGAGCCAAATTTTTTAAACTTAAACTTCTTCTAATGCCACTACTTCAAAATAGACTCGCCCAGGCCGTGGTATTTTGTGGAAGAGTCACACTCAAGGGGCCAAAGAGCTGCATGTGGCTTGCGAGCCGCAGTTTGCTGACCACGGGCCTATACCATATTATTTTAATTATCTATGTATGTTTCTGTCTGCCCCAATAGAATGTGAGCTTTTAAAGACAGAGCTCTGTCTAATTCAATTTTTCATAATCACTGGCTAACACTGTACTTGGCATGAATCTCTATTGGTATGGTGTTTTAGCCTAAGACCCCCATATGAAGATTTTCTTCAGTTCTTGCAATCAGATGGATACAGCAATTTAGTGAAATAGAATTATTGGGGGGAAACTGTCCGTGGCACAATCTAGCTAACAGACTGTCTGTTCCCTTATCCGCAATCACTACAACCACTGTTAGCATTACAAAGTCATATTTAGTAATAGTTGTGTCCTAGAAATCTCCAACTCCATTTAGTATAGAGCTCAATGCAGCAATCTGGGGGCCAAAGTTCTGGGAATCCTGATACTATCTCTGAAACCAAAGCTATCAACTCCATCCACATATTCTTACTTTATTTTAAACCTCCAGTGCATAGAATTTAGTTATTGCACACTGCAGTTTATGATGCATTGCTATCATCTCTGATACCTGTGTAACCCAGCCTTCAGGTGCTGGTGTTCTCAGAGGATAAATCAGAGCATGACAAAAGTCTTGTGCTTGTGAGATGCTTAGAGAAACAGGTGAGAACTAACTAACCTCAGATAAGTAGCTTCTCACCCTTGTTCCTCCAAACACCCAAGGATGATGAGTTGCAATTTATTCATGTCTTACCTTATAGCTGCTCTCCTTGGAGAGCAAAGATCTGATCTAAGGAATTTTTTTCTTCAACCCAAATGTCACACACACACTATCACACACTTTCTCTCTCTCTCTCTCTCTCTCTCTCTCTCTCTCTCTCTCTCTCTCTCTCTCTCTTTCTCTCTCTCTCTCTTAAACACACACTGAACTCTTTGGAGCTGACCTTGACAAGGGCCTTCTGGCCTTCCTCTATTTTAATTTCCTAAAAACATAGCTGGTACTCACAGGGGAAAATGAACTCATGGGCCCAAAAAACAAGACAGTTGAGAAGCACAACTAATTCAATGTGCTGCAATATGGATATCATTATAAGGAGAAATATTAGAACAGACAGACCAAGATCTCAAAACTAAAAAAAAAAAAACATGTTTTTTAAAAAGATATTCTTATATGGAGCAAAAACATTAAAAAAGAGGCAAGAAAGGAAGGGTTGGCAATTTCAAATAAGGTATCCAGGGTGGCTTCACTAGAAGGTAACACTTAAATAAAGACCAAGAGAAACAGAAGGAGTTTGTCATGTGGATACCGGGGAGAAGAGCAAAACGAGTGTGGAGCTGGAGCCAAGAGAGGGGAGGCAGAGCGAGTGGCAGGACAAGAAGCCTGAAAGGGAAAAAGACAGACTATTGGGCCACAGAGGCCATTGTCACAACTCGCTCTTACTCTGAAGGGATGGGGAAAGCCAATGGAAGGTTTTGAGTCAAAGGGAGACATGATCTAACTTACGTTTTAACAGGACTGAGAAGGGGTGGGGCCGGGAGCAAAGCTGACAACAGGAAAACCAGCCAATAGGCTATTCCAGGTGAAATGACGGCAACTAGGACTAGCCTGGTAGCACTAGAGGTACTGAGAACTGGTCAGCTTCTGAATAGAATGGAGGAAAGAAAGGGTGGCCATTTGCTGAGTTAGAGGGAAGAGAAGGGTTTGGAAGAAATTTCAGCAATTTTGTTTTGGATATGTTAATTTTGAGAATGCTTGTAGAACAGTCAAATAAAACTAGAGGCCCAGTGCATGGATTCATGTACCAGTGGGTCCCTCGGCCTGGCCTGCACCCTCTCGCAATCCAGGACCCCTTGGCGGATGTTGGATAGCCTGTTTCAGCCTGATTCCTGCAGGCCCAATTCAGACAGGAGGGAGCCCGATCCTGTGCATTGAGCGTCTGTCTCCTGGTGGTCAGTGCACATCAAGCTACCAGCTGGTTATCCGGTCATAATGGTCGCTTAGGCTTTTATATATATATTAGTGGCCCGGTGCACGAAATTCGTGCACAGTGAGGGGAGGGGGTGTTCCTCAGCCGGGCCTGCACCCTCTCCAATCTGGGATCCCTCAAAGGATGTCCTATTTCTGATTTACAGGGATCGGGCCTAAACCAGCAGTCGGACATCCCTCTTGCAATCCGGACTGCTGGCTCCTAACCACTCACCTGCCTGCCTGCCTGATTGTCCCTAACCACTCTGCCTGCCAGGCTGTTCACCCCCAACTGCCCCCCTGCTGGCCTGCTCACCCCAAATTGCCCCCTCCCCCGCTGTACTGATCATCCCCAAACTGACCCCCACTGACGGCCTGCTCACCCCCAACTGCCCCCTCTCCTGCCGGTCTGATCACCCCAATGCCCCCCCCAACAGCCTGATCACCCACAACTGCCATCCCATCCTGGCCTGATCACCCACAACTGCCCTCCCCTCTTAGCCTCTAAACACCTCTACCTCGGCCCCACCACCATGGCTTTGTCCAGAAGAACATTTGGAAGGTCTCCTGGAAGGCCTCCCAGTCTAATTAGCATATTACCCTTTTATTAGTATAGGTAGAGGCCTGGTACATGGGTGGGGGCCAGCTGGCTTGCCCTGAGGGTATCCCTGATCAGGGTGGGGGTTCCCTTGAAGCATGGGGCAGCCTGGGTGAGGGGTCTGTGGTGGTTTGCAGACTGGCCATGCCCTCATGGGGTGAGGGTCCCTTCTGGGGGGGGGGGCGTGGCAAGCCTGGGTGAGGGGCTGAGGGCTGTTTGCAGGCTGGCCATGCCCCCAGTGGGGACTCTTACTCCATGAGGGCATGGCCAGCCTGGGTAAGGAGCTGAGGTCTGTTTTCAGGCTGGCCACACCCCCTTCAGGATGGGGGGTCCCGCTGGGGTGCCTGGCCAGCCTGGGTGAGGGGCTGAGGGCCGTTTTTAGGCTGGCCATGCCCCCCCCCCCCCGCCACTGAAGCTCCCAGCCCCTCCTTAAGCGGAGGCCAGGGAGGGCGGGAAGCTTGGCTTCCTCCATCACCAGGGCAACCCAAGCCTCCTGCTTGCTCCAGCTCCATGGCTGCCGCCATCTTTGTTGGATTAATTTGCATACTCACTCCTGATTGGCTGGTGGGTGTAGCAGAGTGATGGTCAATTTGCATGCTTCTCCTTTATTAATGTAGATAGATGTCAATTAGGCAGATTGATATAGAAATTCTGCATGTTAGAGGAAACATCTGAACTAGATATAAAATCTTGGAAGTCATGATATGAAAGAACTAAAAAGTTTTTCAATGTGATAAAATAAATGAGTGGATTTTCTGATTTTGAACAATGATATTATTCCCGGAATCAAAAGTACTCAATCATGACATATTAGTTTTTAATACAATTTAAGATTTAATTAGCTAACATTCTTTATGCATAGATTTTTATGTCTATGTCCATGAGTAATATTGGCCTATAAGTCTCTTTTCTTAACAACAACTTTCCAACACTTGTACAGACATACCTCAGAGATATTATGGGTTCAGTTTCATATAATCACAATAAAGCATGTCTTAATTTTCTTGCTGATGGTGGGTCATTTTCAATTTTAAAACAATACAACACCTGTGAAGTGCAATAAAGCAAAGTGCAATAAAACAAGGTACCTCAATGTGGGTAGTAGGTTTTACTTACTTCATAAAATGAGTTTGGTAGCTTTTCCTCTTTTGCTAGTTTCTAGAACAATTTGTATAAGATAAAGTCTATGCCCAGTCAGCTTGGCTTAGTAGCTGAGTGTTGACCGATGAACAGGAGGTCATGTTTCGATTCCCAGTCAAGGCACATGCCTGGGTTGCGGGCTCAATCCTCAGTGTGGAGCATGTGGGAGGCAGCCCACCAATGATTCTCTCTCATGATTGATGTTTCTATCTCTCTCTCCCTCTCCCTTCCTCTCTAAATCAATAAAAATATATATTTTTAAAAAAGATCAAGTTTATGCCTTAGATCAAGAAAAGTAATTCGAGGTTTATTCCAAGTGTGATGGTAAACAACATTTGATTAATAATTTAAACAGATTAATTCAACTGTGAGGTGGAGGATAAATCATTGGAGGATTATTGTTGCAATAATCCAAGTGAAAGATAATGGTGTCTTGAACCAGAATAACAGTGGAGATGAAAGAAAGTGAACAAATTCACAATATATTTTGGAAAACCTACTTGGTGATTGTGTATGTACAATGAGCTTCTAAGAGAGAAAGCAGCAACCATCGTGATGATGGTGACTAACTTTTTTTTTTTTTTTTTTTTTGGTGACTAACTTCTTAAAAGTCAGAAGAATCATGTGAAAGCAGGACAATAGCCACCACACACCTGACATCTTTATCTATCCCTACTCCCAACCACAAATTAAATGTACAAATTACATTAAAATTTGTATTAACATAAGTAGGCTTTATCACAAGTTTCTTAATAATATGTTTCACAGAGAAACCAAGATGGTGGCATAGGTAAACACCTAAACTGCTGCCTCGCACAACAATATCAAAACTACAACTCAAAGACAAAATGGACACCATCCAGAACCACAGGAAAACTGGCTGAGTGGAAATTCTACAACTAGAAGGAAAGAGAAAAGCACATTGAGACTCAGAGGAGCTGCAAAAGGCTGAGGTACGTAGATGCGCGCACGCGGAGAGGACAGGCGGCTGAGTGCATGGGCAGCTGAGCACGTGGCTGGCTTTCCTGAGCAGGAGGGAGATGGAAGCTCCCTACTGCGCTGAACTCCAGTACCGGGAGAGACTCTGGGAACCCAGATGCATTCGGGGGAATCTGGACTGTCAGGAAAAGAGAAAGCACACTGAGACTCAGGGGAGCTGCGGAAGGCAGAGGTCTGGAGGCGCGCACATGCAGAGAGGACTGACTGCTGAGTGCATGGGCTGCTGAGTGCGCAGCTGGCTTTCTAAAGCGGGAGGGAGACGGAAGCTCCCGACTGTGCTGAACTCCAGTTCCGGGTGAGTTTCTAGGAACCCAGACTCATTCAGGGAGAAACTAGACTGTCTGGCAGCAGGCAAAACTTGACGGCGGCTTTCTCTCAGAGGTGCTTGCAGCAATTACCACGGGACACTGAGACCCAGGGGCCTTATAGGGTAGGGCTGACGGGAAGCCAAGGCTGTCTGCTCTGCCCTGAGACTCTGCCCCATCCAAGCTGAGCACAGAGGCTTTTGCAATTTTGTAAGTCTTTTCTCATAAGGGTGTCTCCAGCACAGAAGTTCTCCCAGCATAGACACAGCTGATCCTCACAGCCAGTTGGCCTGGAGGTCAATTCCTCCCAGTGATGCCAACAACAATCAAGACTTAACTACAACAAGACTGTGCACACAGTCCACAAAGAGGTGCACCAAGAGTATCCACCTCAGGTAACTGGGGAGGCTGAGCCATTGTGTCCTAGAGGACACCTACCACACAAAGCTACTCTACCAACTCAGGGAAGCAGAAAAAATGCAGAGACAAAGAAACAGATCACAAATGAAAGAAATGGAGGAAAGCAAACGACTGGATATAGAGTTCAAAACCAAGGTTATAAGGTTTTTCAAGAATTTCCTAGAAAAGGCCGGTAAATTTAGCGAGACCCTCGAGGATATGAAAAAGGACCAACTAGAAATTAAACATACACTGACTGAAATAAAAAATATTATACAGAGACCTAACAGCAGACTAGAAGACCGCAAGAATCAAGTCAAAGATGTGAAATACAAAGAAGCAAAAAACACTCAACTGGAAAAGCAAAAAGAAAAAAGAATCCAAAAATTTGAAGATAGTGTAAGGAGCCTCTGGGACAACCTCAAGCGTACCAACATCCAAATTATGGGGGTGCCAGAAGAAGAGAGAGAGCAAGATACTGAAAACCTATTTGAAGAAATAATGACCGAAAACTTCCCCCACCTGGTGAAAGAAATAGACTTACAAGTCCAGGAAGCACACAGAACCCCAAACAAAAGGAATCCAAAGAGGACCACACCAAGACACATCATAATTAAAATGCCAAGAGCAAAAGACAAAGAGAGAATATTAAAAGCAGCAAGAGAAAAACAGTTAGTTACCTACATAGGAGCACCCATACGACTGTCAGCTGATTTCTCAACAGACACTATGCAGGTCAGACAGGAGTGGCAAGAAATATTCAAAGTGATGAATAGCAAGAACCAACAACCAAGATTACTCTACCCAGCAAAGCTATCATTCAGAATTGAAGGTCAGATAAAGAGCTTCACAGATAAGAAAAAGCTAAAGAAGTTCATCACCACTAAACCAGTATTATATGAAATGCTGAAAGGTATTCTTTAAGAAGAGGAAGAAGAAGAAAAAGGTAAAGATAAAAATTATGAACAACAAATACATGTCTATCAACAAGTGAATCTAAAAATCAAGTGAATAAAAAATCTTATGAACAGAATAAACTGGTGAATATAATAGAATCAGGGGCATAGAAAGGGAGTGGACTGACAATTCTCGGGGGGAAAGGGGTGTGGGGGGTGTGGGAAGAGACTGGACAAAAATCGTACACCTATGGATGAGGACAGTTGGGGGGAGGTAAGGGCAGAGGGTGGGGTGGGAACAGGATGGAGGGGAGCTATGGGGGAAAAAAGAGGAACAATTGTAATAATCTGAACAATAAAGATTTATTAAATTAAAAATAATATGTTTCACATTTGTAAGGAGATATTTTCAGTGCATTTTGCATTACTGCCAGGTGTTCATGACTATTTGAAAAAAAAATCCTAGACTAGAATTTTTTAAATAAAAAAAAACCTAGTTCTCATTTTTGTCAAACAGAAAAATATAGCTACCAATCCCAGGTGAGGATTTCCACTGCTTGGAGCAGGGGTCCTCAAACTTTTTAAACAGGGGGCCAGTTCACTGTTCCTCAGACCGTTTGAGGGCCAGACTATAGTTTTAAAAAAACTATGAACAAATTCCTATGAGCACTGCGGGCCCGGGATGAGTCGGCTGCTAAGCAGGACAGGCAGCAGCACCCGGCGGGCTGGATAAATGTCCTCAGCAGGCTGCATGTGGCCCGTGGGCCGTAGTTTGAGGATGCCTGGCTTGGAGGATGGTGAAGCATGTTAACAATGCCAACCACCAGAAACAAGAGCCTACAGACATGGACCCACAGGTTCCATGTTTCTACGGGTTGTGAGTCACCAAGAACTCACCACACAAGACACTGGTTAGAACAATGCTTTACTCAAAGGAAGAGACACAGCAAGATCAGGGTCGGTAGTATGCGTCTGTCTCTCATGCCTATGGGAGTCTCTCCCAATAGCCCAGGCAGGGTGATGGACTGTATATATCCTTCTTGAGCTGCAGAAGAGAGTAGAGTGGGGCTGGCCCGGTGCCCATGGCTAACACACTTAAGCAGTACAAGAAGTTCATAACAAAGAAGAGTCTGGGACCAAGCAATAGCTTGGTATCCAGACTCCATACAGAGGGATGTTCCAGTCCCAGTGCACTGATTGCACAATCCCCGAATGAACAACAGTTCCTGTGATTATGCCCCTAACAATTTTTATAGGCACCTGCTGTTTATTCTAACTTTTCCATTCTCAAGTACTTTTTCACAAGCACGTCGGAAAGGCTACAAAATCACAAAGAACTATTCAGAAAAAGCTATTAAATTGTACAATGAATTCAAATTTTCTAATCCATCCTTCTTCTCCAACACATGTCATGTTAATGAAGAAAATGGCTGATTTTGGAAATAGTAAAGAGTAATTGTTATATGATTTGCATTGTATCAAAAATAAGTGTATCACAGGGAGTCGAGTAAGGTAGGAAATGTTCATCACACCAAAAATTCATTGAAAAAATGCACCTGTAAAAAAACTATTTTTCAACCTTTCAAAAGCAGCAGGTGGGTTATGGAATTCTACCAGTTCAAGTAATTTCAGTCTCTGTTTTGAGATGAAGTTGCTTAAATCTTTACCACTACAGTGCTTACTTGTAAGATATATTTGAATCAGAGCAGCCTTGATAGATATCTGCTAAGAATCCCTTCTGTAACTTAAGAGCTTATTGTCACTGGTCCCCACAGGACTGTTCATTTTTATGAGTTTACATATATCGATTATACTTTAATTAATAGGCTCTATTTAACTATCAACAAAACTTGTGTCAAACTGCAGACAGGCAAAAAATCTAATATGCTACCAGTGAGAGGATCCATGGAAATAGATTGAAAAGGTCAAAAATAATTTACTGCAGGCTTCTTTTAAGCACTCTACTTGTTGAGTGCTAAGCTGTCTATTCCTGAAAAAGAAAAAGAGGTCTAATACCCAAGTATATAAAGCAAACATAATATGGTTTCTGGAAACCTACTGAGAAAAACAGGACCCCAACTTCTAAAAGGCAAAATACAAAGCTCCTAAAATATAAAAGCCGCACTATGAGAATTTGTAACCCAATTTGAAACTGTCATCTAGTGTTTACTGGTATAATGTTTTGGTAAACCATAGTATTGAGACAACATTTTATTTTTCAATTACATTCTTGCCACATTTGTGACTATGTATATTTCTCTCATGTTATGACTATGTATATTTCTCTCATGTTAAAGTGCAAAGTTGTTCAGATCAGGGAATCTGGCATAATGGAATTAGGGTAGATTCCAAAGTTGAAAGACTTGATTTTGAATATTATATATGACACTTTTCACGTATTGAAACTTAGGCCAGTCCCTTAGCCTCAGTTTTCTCCTCTGTAAATGGGAATAGCTACAACAGCTACTTCCCAAGGTTTTAAATGAGAAGGTGTCTGAGAAATGAATGTGCAAACTCTAAAGCACTCCACACATATTGGATGACTATTATTGAATACCTTGTATCCCCCAGGGTGAAGCACAATGTTTTGAACATTTGGAGCACTCAGTACCTGCTTGTTGAATAGAAAACAGTGGAAGTAGTGAATTAATCTTCAATGATAAGAATTGGGAGTTTTCTTCTTCATGAGACATGTCTCAGAGGCAGGGAAAACTCAAATTGTGAAGCAGGCGTACTTTTCCCCAAGACCCACAGCGTGTTTAATGACCTCAAGTTGTCCCTCCGGCATGCGAGAGCTTATTACTTTCCTGATTTAACCCAAACCCCTCTCCTATCTTCAGTTGTCTACTTCTCAAGAATCTCATTTCCATAAAACTCAAAGTGTCAATTTTGAGTTGTATGGAAACTCAAAATGCTTTTCAAATAGAAAAATAAGAAGTATAGAATCCAGTATCACCCCTTTCCTACCATTATCTCAATATTTCCCATTTTGTATATATTAATGAATTTCTCACAAACCCTGGGTCCCCTTCTGAGCAATATTGAAAGCCTGCTTTAAAACAGTTAAAAATATATTCAGTTGTATTTAATTAATATTGCTGTCACTTTCCAAATTTCTGTAATTGTTATGAAAACCCAAGGTTCCACCTGGACAAGTTTGGGTTTCTAACATTAGTATACTGACCACTAGATATAACATATGAAAAATGATTCCTAATAAATACTTAGGCTAAAGGTAGAGATATTCTTCACATGTATTTCCTACATGACGGTCTTCAGAAGTCTGTGTCAGAGACATTTTCAAAATCACAAATACTATGATAAAACAATTATGTGATATTCCTCTCTTCTTGAATTCAGAGTGCGTCCTGTCAAATCAGCAAACCATAATTAGGAGTAGAAAATATAGAGTCAACCAGTGAAAATTTGAATATCAACTACTCATTAGTTATGTGATCCTGGACACATCGCTTAGCTTCTCTAGGTTATAAAGGGGAAAATAATAGCACCTACTATTAGCCCCACTGCAAACTCATCGGGGCCTATATAAAAACCTGCTCCTTCCTCAAAGTTCTTTATTATCTGCTAGAACATTGTCATTATATGTAGATACATAGGATGTACCCCGAAATGTATACACACACTTTGAATAATTATGAAGGTAGTATTTATTAAAATAATTTAATTTTCAAAATTGAGCTATCAGCTATTAAAGTGTGTATACATTTTTGGGGGGACACCCTATATATATATTACTATGTATGTATAAAGAAGTGAGCAAAAGTATGTTTACAGTTGTTCATATAGAAAAAGAAATGCAGGTTATGATTATTACAATAACTTTATTAACTGTTAGGTATACTCACAACTGTATATACAAATATACAATGACCATCAGTGAACGATACTTCCTACAGTTTATGCAGTATACAACCTGCAGAGCCACATACTGTGAGGATCCCTCCCTCATAAGTAAATGAGATTTTACCTGGCTATTTAAAGCATTTAGGACAATTTCAATAAGTACTACTTTATTATTATTATTATTATTATTATTATTATTATTATTATTATTATCTCTACTACTATATGCCCAGTCTATCTATATATATAAAAGCCTAAGCGACTGTCTGACCATTCAACTGTTCAACCATTCGACCAGTAGCTATGATGCACACTGACCACCAGGGGGCAGACGCCCAACGCACAGGCATGGAAACATGGTACAGACTGATGAATCGCAGACAGGAGTGGGAGGAGGGAGGGCAGAAAGAGATTAACCAAAGATCTTATATGCATACTAGAGGCCCGGTGCATGGATTTGTGCACTGGTGGGGTCCCTCAGCCTGGCCTGCAGGGATCAGGCTGAAACCAGCTCTCCAACATCCCTCGAGGGGTCCTGGATTGCAAGAGGACACAGGCCAGGCCAAGGGACCCCACAGGTGCACAAATCTGTGCACCAGGCCTCTTGTATGTCTATGATACCAAAAAAGACTATAACATTGATATTGTCCTTCCCAGACAACAATAAGCATTAAAACCATTTTCTAAATACTTTCAATATTTTGGAACCTGGTAAAGACTTTAGCCAGAATTGCCACTGACCAATATATATTTATCAATGCCCCTCCAGTTTTCCTTTTCTCTGTTTATGTTTTTTTATATTTCTTACATTGACAGAAAACAAGCATATAGCTATATAGCCAAGTATTTTTGCAGTTCAACCCTGGACACAGATTCCCAGGAAAAGCAAGCACAAAAGAAATATCAAGGGGAAAAATATACTTAAATTACATTGTTTCCCTGTTGAAATAAAATTGAAATTTCTTTGGAAAGTTAAAATGTGCTTATTTGATCTCTTTGATTTGGTTTTGTTAATTTTATTTTTTTAGGGTAGAGGTGGATTGTTAAAAATTTGGAATAGGGGACAAGAACCTTTCATTTTTAAAAAGAGTAGGTTTATAGATCAATATCAATCTGCATTTATATGTAATCTGCATAGATGATAGATGATAGATAGATAGATAGATAGATAGATAGATAGATAGATAGATAAAAGAAATCTTAGTTTAGCCTTTGAGCTCCAACCTCATAGCTACAATCTAGTCTAGAAGCAACTTCATTTGCATTAAATTCAGGGGGAAAGAACATGTTTATAAATGGAAAAAGAAATACTTTATAATTAAGCAGAGCTGAATACTCTAACGGACAATACACAAGGAATAAAAATGAAGAACATTTTGGTCCTTCTTTTGCTTTCTTGGTCTAACACATCTCTCCTTGATGAGCTGGTCTGACCACAGCTGGGCTTTACATTTCTGTAATTAGCACAGCAGAAGCCCGAGTGAGGGCACAGCTTTGCCTCTTCTATTGTTTTCACATTGAGGGGGGAAGAATTCTAAATGTCAGATGCTTCTTCCTATTACAAAGTGGCCTACCAGCTCCTCAAAACCAGTTTGAAAACCTTTCAAGAACCATTGAATTTGGCCCCATGTCCCACATTAGACAGGGATTCTAGCAGCAGGGCCCTCCAAAGGGCTACTCAGTTCTCTTAGGGGAAAAGGAATAAAAATAAATGAGCTTTCAGGTTGCCTTGTGGAAAGCCCTGGTGTAAATTGAGAGGACCCTGCCCCTTGATTTCATTTTCACATCATTCCGTTGAAGGAGTGATGCTTTCTTTTAAGTCAGCAGAGAAAGCTGGAGGAAAAGGCAAATAGTGGCTTCTGTTTGAAAGTCTTTACCACCCATCCAGTGCTATTATGAAGGTAGTATTTATTACTGTACAGATATTAGCATTCCAATTATCCAGAATGTAGGAAAAAAAGAATTCCCAAGCATTCATTTTCATTCCTATCTACTGGCAGCTAGATCTCCTAAGTCAGTAAATAACCTAAGAGGAAAGTGTTTGGATTCTCATTTTCCTGACAGTTATATAATATGTAGGCCCTGTAACACACTAAGCACAGATTTTATATCACTAGAAAAGTGTCGGCTATCCAGACACCTCTAAGTTTTATATAGTCCTAATTACTGCAGTGGAGGGTGGCAAGGAACTAAATCAACCATTCATTTTCCCCCTATGAGTTTCCAACACCTGGAAATAAAGCCCAGGATTAACTTGAATGAGAAAGAAACCCTATGTTGCTTAGGTTATTTGAAAAGTTCATGTATCTTGGACACCACACACTTTTATCTACTTTGCTATTTTTCTAAGCTAGATGAAGCCCTAAAGATCATGATGCAAAACAAAATAGTAATCATTGTTCTGGGAGCTGTGCAGGCCAGCCTGGCCTAAGCACCTGCAGCCCACTAGCAAGTAACATGGTATAAAATTCTACTGAGCAAAGCTATGTACATCACCACAAAACCAAAGAGCATGATCACAGATTCATAGCATGAAGGGCAAGAATCAAGGTAGTGATGGTGAGAAAGAGGATGGATAATATCAGAAGCATGTAGGACAATTTTTACCCCTGGTGGGTCATACTCCCATTCCACTACATTAGACAAAATTTCCTAAATCCTTCTCTATTTTTTTTTATCTGAGAAGGGAAAAAATTGGTGTCACCAACAACAGTCTTGATAAAAAGGAGGAATCATATTCAGAAGATAGGAAAATTTCTAATGATGAATGACATTTCTTTCTCATATATCAGTAAGTTCATTATGCAACCAAGTGCTTATCTGTGGGGTAGTTTTTAATGTTTAGAGAATGAAATGAAGTAGACAGCTGAAGGAGAGAGAAATATAGTTAGAAAGAAGAATACTACTTTGTACTTACTTGGGTCTGTTCCATACTTAATTTTAATCTCTAGTGATGTTCTCCACCCCCTCATGAACTTCCATAATTTCTCATCAAACCAATACATTATTTGTCTGGAAGCAGAAAGAATATTATGAAGAGTCACATGCAATTCATGTATCTTGATCCATTATATTTCCCTTCCCTTATATATGTATATATGAGTGTGTTCATCTAGTATATGCATGTGTGTTCATATGTATGCATATGTGTGCATGTGTATGTGTACTCAAGAGTGTGTATGTGCCTGCAAAAAGCCTTAATTCTCAAAAATACAGCTCAGTGCTGTCCATTAGAACCTTCTGTGATGTTGGAAATGTTTTATATCTGCACTGTCTTTTAAGTAGCCACTAGCCCCAGATGGCTATGGTGGATTTGGAATATGGCTAGTGTGACTGAGAAATTAAAATGTTAATTAATTTAAATAGCCAAACATGGCGATTAGCTACTATATCAGACAGAGTAGTTATCATGTCTTTAATATATGTAATATTGGAACATCTTGGCACAAATAAACATTGTGATTGTTCACAGATCAATCTCAAATACAGAGAACAATAGATGGTATTTACTATATATAGTATATATGTAGTATGTATAGTGTAGTATCATATGAATAGATGAGTCTTAGCCATCTCATTTGTCATGAACAAGTTATGCAGTCATTCGGTAACTCAGAATTCCAGTGACTTACAAGGTTGTCCTATGGATTTCCATTCCATTTAGCTGGAATGGGAAAGAGCATGGAGGGGGCTGTGTCAGAGATCTGGATACATCAGGGCTGGAAATAGAATACTTCCAGTTATGTCCCATTGACTAGAATTTAGTCATATTTGTCATTGAGTCATTTCTAACTTATCAGCAAAGGTTAGAAATATAACTATGTATTCAGGAAGAAGAGAAACAAACTTTGGTAACCAACTAAAAGTACAATTGACCTTAGTCTTTCTACTATGAAAGGTTTCTATGAGAACATGTGTTTCCCCAAAACAAGAGAAAACAAAAGTTTCTTTTTTTAAGAGATTTTTTATTGATTTCTAGAAAGAGAGAAAGAGAGAAGGAGAATGAAAGGGAAACATTGATGTGAAAATGAGACATCTATCAGCTGCCTTCCACACACCCCCTACCGGGACCGAGCCCGAAAGCCAGGCATGTGTCCTGACCAGGAACCCAACCTACAACCTCTCCACGCACTGGATACTGCCCAACCAACTGAGCCATACTGGCCAGGGCAAAAGTTTCATTTTTGAAAGGAATCCTAAATATCTTTCTATAAGAACATATAATAACTAATATCTAAGTTTGAAATACACCTTTCAGGCCCTTGAAAATGATTAATATGAAATAGGCTTTGTGTATAGAAAATATAGAAATTAAAGCTGAAATGAATGTTTAATATCATCTAGCCATTTTTCAGATAAGTCAGTGTTTCTAAATCTTTTTTCAATCATTGTCCCCCAAAAGAACCTTTCTAAACATTTTATTTCTAATTACTCCTACTATGAAATTTTAGTATAACAAATATGTTGTACATCTGTTTATGTAATATATATCTATATAGAGAGATGCATATCATATAGAAATCTATATATCATATATTAAAAGAGTAAGGTTTTTTTACCCACTCACCCCAAGAACCAATTTTTCATCCCCTTGGGGGCAATATCACAATGTGATAAGAAACCTGAGTCCAGAAAAGTTAAGCTACTTATCTAAGGTGACAAAGCTAATTAGTTGATCAACCAGAAATGATATTCAGGTGTCTTGACCACCAATCCAGTGCTATTTAACTATACTGCACACAGATTAGCATCCCATATTAGTAAGACAGGTAAAACTATAACTTAGAATATCAATTGTCCACAATGTATGAAGGAAGGGAAAAAAAACGAACAATGTCTTAGATACAATATAGTTGCTGGTTGGAATGCTGTTGTTTGCTTGTTTTGGGCTAGTCTCTTTTATTTTTATTTTAGGGTTTTTTTTCCCCTATATAATAAATAACACAGGCACAGGAATACCCGGAGTTTTAATAACCTTCATTTGTAAAAATGCTGTGGAAGAGGAAATGAAAATCAAAGTAAAACTGACACACAGTCAACTATCCAATTGACCTTCTTCAGGTCAAAATGTCTTTCCCCTCTCAGTGCTTCCTTCAGTAGCAAAGAATGGCTCCAGGAAGTGTGGTCTGATTATGCCTTCCCAAGTACTAAACCAAGACTTGTTTTAAACAACAATAACAAAGTGTCTCAGTGTTGTCAGTACCAAAAGGGTCAAGGATGGCTGTTCTAGGGAAGTAGCGTTGCCATTGTTTCCAAGCAGGCACTAGCTCATGGGAAATATGAAAATCAAGAACCACCTTTCACAAGCACATGCTTTGTGCTCAGATCAAAAACAAGAGGCAGATGTGTGTCACACCAGGAATAGCTTTCCAAATCTATAGGAGTAATTTTTAGAACTGCTTTAAAATATTTTATAGAGGAAAGATGATAGCACTGCTACAGGCATTAGAATAATCTGACAAGAACAAAGTTGATGATCCCAATGTTACATCAAATTAATAATAACATTTTTGTTGGATTCTGTTGTAGAATATTGTAAGTGTATTTGAGAGTGAGAAGAAACCGCAAAGTTACAGAGTGCTTTTAAAATCTCTGGAAGTAGCTCCAGAAATAAGCATAACCCAATGTTTCTTTTTAGAAACTGCTTAATCTTTTTTTTAAAAAAATGTATTCTTTCCTTGTAGTAGGGCAAGTAAAATTGTCACTTAGAACATCAAGCCATTAAATTTGTTTTTTTAAAAGAATCATTTCTTAGATTCCATAACTGCAGGTTCTAGGTAATTTTCTACTACCTTTTGATGGAAAGAAAAACCTCGCTAAAATTGTACAATATGACCTTTGCATTAATAGTCTTGCCTCTTGCCTGTCAAGCTAATGAAGAGTTTGGGGAATCATAAGGACTCATCTGGAAACGATAGAATTTCTGCCTTTGTCCTTCCTCCCTGGACACTAATGGCTTTTTGTCAGTCCTCTTCACTCAGTGTATGACACATGAAGCCATTCCATTTAGTCGTCCATTAACTCCAAGCATTAGGACAAGAACAAAGCAACCCCCTAAAGAAACTGAACTCAAACACTCATATTAAATGTCTCCAGTTCCTCAGCTTATTAAGGTGCTGTTTTCAATTGTCAATAATGTTCATAAGAATAAGCGCTATCCATTACTAATTAAAACAAGCTGTTTAAACAAACAGGAAAGGTCATCAAGCCGGTAGATCAACATATTCCTGCTATTGTTTGGTTTCCTGGTGCATTACCGTCTGAGGATTTGTTTCTATCTTCCAGTCACCTGTTTTTCTAAGTAACAAATACAGAGAATAAACACGCAGAAAGCAACCTTCCATGGTAGGTGGGTGCCATGAGGCCCGGGGCTCCAGTGTGGCAGTGGGTATTGCTCCCTTCAGATCAGCAGTGTGTATCTTATCACTGCAAATGAAATCAAAGAAGTTTTGAGTTATTTTTCCTGGATTTGTGGGGATCAAAGGCATAAACTGCAGGGGAAATGCAGTTTTTATTAGGAAAAGTGACACTTGTTTTCTGCAAGATTTTTAAACAACCTTTTATCTATATGCATGTGCTATTAAGGCACAAATAAAATGTAATGCCTTGTTTGACATGCTGAACAATGTCTTACTTAAAAAGTTTTCTTTATTTTCATGCCACTAAGTGGCCTATAAAACATTGTTAAACTATATGCTCAATCTTCACTTGAGCACTGACATTGGAAACTGACTTTACTTTTAAAATTGCATTCCCTAACCGTATATTCATTCCATAGAGGAGGGTATAATCTCTGAATTAATATCAAACCAATTGAGCAAGGCAGTGTAAGGAGTCAGATAGACATTTTAAGCTACTTAATATTAAGTTGTGTTACTATAATCAATTCCAGATTATGAGCAGATGTAGAAAGGGAATAATTTAAATTAACAAAATTCAGAGATAATTTCCAAACCTCACTTTAGCCAGAAGTATCACCATTCTCCTCTATAGCTTGTATTCAAAATGTTTATGCACAATTATGTTATTAATTTACAAATTTTTAAATTCATCTCTTTAATATTTTCCTGGGCCAAACTATAGCAGATGCATAAGTGAATCTTGAAGGAAGGAAGAGTAGGCAATGATCTCTGTTCCTCATCTACTACATTCCTGTCTGAGTAATAAACCTTTTACATACATTATCTCATCTCATTCTCATGCCATTCTGGGAGACTGGTAATATTACCCACAATTTGCAAATTAAATTACTAAAGTACAAAGAGTTTACAGAAATTATCCAAAGTCATCCAACTAGCAAGGAGTAGAGTCCATACTGACCTCAATTGTAAAAGCCAAGTGTAGCAGCCAAAGGGGTCTACTAAAGTCAATGTGATTCTGGTACGTTAGCTAACCCGAAGACATACTGAGTTTGAAAGTTTTCTATGGTGTTTATTTGCAGTACATAATGGAGTTGCCTTATTTCATTCCGACCCTATGATTACATATATTGTGACTTTGCTTCCAACTTTACAGCATTGTAGTTCGTCAGTGCACAAAAGCACTTCATTAGTTATCATGCAGTGAAAACAATACAGCTGGATAGTAATGTTGACTTTTCCATTCAACACACACACAAAAAAGGATGTTTGTATCTGAGAGCTATAATGCTTAGACATTTGAAAATTGTGATTCTTGTCAAATTCTAAGATACTGCCAACTTGTAACCATCACTTAAACTCCACTTACCATGTTCTCATTTCATTGCCTGAAAAATAAAAAGCAGGCACATTTTTTGACACATGCAACACTGTGAAAAACAACAAACCTCAAAAGCAGAATCTACAGGACAGTGCATTAAAAAAAAGAAAATCTGGTCAGCCTTCGGACTGGAAGGTCCCAGGTTCGATTCCGGTCAAGGGCATGTACCTTGGTTGCGGGCACATCCCCAGTGGGGAGTGTGCAGGTGGCAGCTGATCAATGTTTCTCTCTCATCGATGTTTCTAACTTTCTATCCCTCTCCCTTCCTCTCTGTAAAAAATCAACAAAATATATTTTAAAAATTAAAAAAAAGAAAATCTGGTACTTAGGACAACTTCGGTAATTGGCTTCTGGATAAAAAGCTACTGTATCAGATATAAACTAAGCCAAAATTAATGTGATTTGCCAATGTTCGAACCCATTTACAAATCACCATTTTGTTTTGGAAAATTTGATTTAAAACATTTTGAATAATTAAATGTATGAGAAACTGTGAATTAAATATTTCCATGCCTCAGAAAAAAATTAACTTCACAGATATTCAGAATAATATAAAATAGAATGTTTAAGAGTGAATAATTCAGAATACTGTATTAAATGTCCTTTAATAACCTGAGTTTCTAAATATAATGGGAAAAACCTTCCCAATGTTTAAAAAAAATGTTCTGAAACGCAAAACATAACAAGAATTTGAGATAGTTTTGATGACAAGAAATGAAAGCTCATCCAACTTACTACCTCTACCCAGACTTTCCATTGCCCTTCCTTTTTTTTCCCTTTCCACTTTCCTCAGCATTAACATATTCACCAGAGCCTGGTTAGGAAAAATCAAAGGACATGAATTTCAAACCCATTGATTCTTGCTGTATTTTAGCTACTCTGGTAAGAGGTCTGGTGGAGAAAATGGTTTTGCCTTGCAAAATAAAGTACATCATTTAATGACTTGTAAGAATGAATTTTTTCAGGCAATTGAGAGCTGACTTATAGATGTCTTTGCCCTCAATACTTTTAGGAAAAAAGTAACACCAGTGTGACATAGAACATGTTTTTTGAAATGTTCACTTAATTGTTCATTAAACCTTAAGAAAATAAAGACTTCGTTACATGAAGTCTTCATAACATACTAGAAAGAAATAGGACTAGAGACACACAGGGAGAAACTGAGTCATGTGGCTTCAGAGCAAGGGCTGTTTTCCTGCATGCCCAGCAGGGCCACTGGTCCTCTGGTCCTCTGTTGAGCCTTCCCCGCCCGCTCCCCCCCCACCCCGCCCCACACACACATGCAAGGCAGTAGCCTGGCAAGCTCCATGAGCTCCAACCTGACAATCCCTTGAGGCCCCACACTACCCAGCTCACACCAGGCCAGAGGTTCTGTCCTTGGAAACCAACCTGGACCTGCACTGCAGTCTTTCTTAAAACACTCTCCAGGAATTCCAGTCAAACTGAAGGGAAGGAAAAGGGGAAAGAGACCACAAGGTAAAACTGAACAGTTTGGCTTCAGGGAGAGGGCCATTTTACCACACAGCCAGCAGGTGCCACCTTTCCTGTGTTAAGGCCTCCCTCCACATACCCAAATCTTAATTTGCACTAGCCTGGTGAACTCTACTAGCTCCACCTTGACGATGCTCTCAGACCCAGATATATGCAATAAAAAATGAAACTAGATCAGTTTTATACCATATACAAAAATAAGTTCAAGTAGGATTAAAAACTTAATATATGGTCTCAAAACCAGAAAACTCCTAGAAGAAAACATAGGCAGTAAAATCTCTGACATTTCTCTTAGCAATATATTTTCTGATATATCTCCTTGGGCAAGAAAAACAAAAGAAAATATAAACAAATGGGATTAATCAAACTAAAAAGGTTTTTTACAGCAAAGAAAACCATCAACAAAGTAAAAATACAACCTGCTGAATGGAAGAACATATTCACCAATGACACATCTGATAAAGGGTTAAGATCCAAAATTTATAAAGAACACATACAACTCAACACCAAAAACAAACAATCCAATTAATAAATAGAAAGAGGACCTGAATAAACAGTTCTCCAAAGATGACATGCAGAGGGCCAAAGACATGAAAAGATGCTTAATGGCAGTACTCATCAGAGAAAGGCAAATTAAAACCACAATGAAATATCACCTCACACCTGCCAGAATGGCTATCATCAATAAGTCAACAAACCAGTGTTGGAAAAGATGTGGAGAGAAGGGAATCCTGGTATACTATAGGTGGGAATGCAGATTGGTTCAGCCATGATAGAAAACAGTATGGAGGCTCCTCAAAAAAATTAAAAATGTAATTGTTTTATGACCCAGTAATTCTACTTCTTGGTATATTTCCAAAGAAAATCAAAACACTAAGTCAAAAAAATATATGCACCCCTATGTTCACTATTTACAGTACCCAAGATATGGAAGCAACCCAAGTGCCCATCAATAGATGAGTGGATAAAAGAAACAACAACAGTGGTACATATATACAATGGAATATTACCCAGGCCTAAAATAAATAAAATCTTACCATATGTGACACATTGATGGACCTAGTGAGTATTATTCTAGGTGAAATAAGTCAGATAGAGAAAGGCAAATACTATATGACTTTACTTACATGTAGAATTAAAAGAACAAAATAAATGAACAAAAAACAACAGCATGGAACAGACTGTCAAATATCAAAGGGAAGGTGGGGGTGAGTGGGTTGGTGGGAGGGAAGTGATTAACCAAAGAACTTGTATGCATATATACACAACCCATTGACACCGACAATAGTGTGGTGAAGGCCTGAGGCAAGGGGTGGGGGCGGGCTATAAGTGGTCAATAGGGAAAAACAGGGGACATATGTAATACTTTCAACAATAAAGATTTTAAAAAGAAGCAGAAACAGACTCACAGATGCAGAGAACAAGCTGATAGTTGCCAGAGAGGAGTGAGTTTGGGGGATGGGTTAAAAAGGTGAAGGGATTAAGAGGTACAAATTTGTAATTAGAAAATAGTCACAGGAATGTAAAATACAGCCCAGGGAATATAGTCAATAATCTATATATATAAAAGCCTAATATGCAAATTGTCCCCTCAGGAGTTTGACTGGGAGAGCGGGAGTTTGATCACTCACTATGACGTGCGCTGACCACCAGGGGACGACGCAGAACAAAGGAAGGCCCTGCCTGGCAGCTGGGGAAGGGAGGCCCCACCCAGCAGCCAGAATGCCCCGATCAGGCCCTGATCGCCAGCCAGGCCTAGGGACCCTACCCATGCACAAATTCTGTGCACCAGGCTTCTAGTATTGTAATAACTATGGTGCCAGGTCTGCACTTGAATTATCAGGGAAATCACTTTGTAAATTATATAATTGTCTAACCTCCATGCTGTACACTTGAAATTAATATAAAATAATAATAAACATCCACTGTAATAGAAAAATAATAAAAAGAACATAGGACTTAAAAGAAGGGCTGGCTTCAAATCTCAATTTTCAAATTTAAAATTTTCATAAGTCACATAAAGTGGAGATAATAATACATGAATTTGCTTCAAGAATTAAATAAGCTATTGCATTTAAAGCACCTAGCATAGTATCTGGCACTTAAAAGATAATTAATAAATGTCAAGGACAATTCTGATAATGTAATTATTCCAATAAAGTTATATAAGTCCAAAATGACCCAATGACCCATTTTTATTGATCTCCACTCCCCATAAAAATTTATTTTTAAAAATTCTCAGCACATGCAATTACAGAGTATGGCCAACCAAAGGAAAAGAAGAGGAATGAAATAAGCTACAGTGAAAACTCTTAGCCATTTCTGCCACAAGCTCACACTCATGGACTCCTAGTCAAGGCAGAAATAATATCATTTTGACTCCAATTTTAATAAAAATTCAAATGGCTGCTTTATTTTGTAGATCTTCAGCAGCAAGGCTTACAGACTGGTGTTTGGTTACTAATTTAACAACACATAATAAATGCATATGTGATTCTGTGACAGATGAGAGACCTCCAAATTATTAAAAATGTAACATATTAACCCTTATGGGGAAGGTAGAAATAGTGAGTGATTTTTGTGACTTTGGGGGATGAATTGAAAAGTACAAGATCAACTAAATATTGAATCTAATATTGAATCACTTAAATGGTGTTAAGGAGAAGTTCAAACATAACAATGGAAACTTGGATTTCATAGCAGGGTAGGGTGCAATGAGAAAAGGAAATAAACTAGAAAGAAATATTTTTTTTGACTAGTAATTTCAAGACAGTAAAAGTGATAAGTACATACTGCAATGCCATTTTATTGCCGTGGCAAGATATAATATGGAACTTTAATAATACATTGCATTTGAGATCAACAAAAAGTGTCAGCTGATAACTATAAACTGTACATTAATAAGTGCAATTAATGTGGACTCTCACAGCACATATCCTATATAATAAAGAGGTAATATGCAAATTGACCCTCACACCCTCACACAAGATGGCCACCCCAATGTGGTCAAAGATGGCTGACACAAGATGGCTGGCAGGGGAGGGCAGTTGGTGATGACCAGACCTACAGGGGAGGGCAGTTGGGGGCAATCAGGCCAGCAGGGGAGCAGTTAGGCATCGATCAGGCTGGCAGGGGAGTGATTAGGGCAGCCGTGGGCAAACTACGGCCTGTGGGCCGGATCCGGCCCGTTCAGCTGTTCTATCCAGCCCACGGAGCCGAAAGAGCGAAGGGTTCTCTTGCTCTCCCCTCCGCTCCTTTACTTTGAATTTATATTAGTTCACACAAACACTCCATCCATGCTTTTGTTCCGGCCCTCCGGTCCAGTTTAAGAACCCGTTGTGGCCCTCGAGTCAAAAAGTTTGCCCACCCCTGGGTTAGGGGGTGATCAGGCTGGCAGGCAGGTGAGTGGTTGGGAGCCAGCAGTCCAGGATTGTGAGAGGGATGTCCGACTGCTGGTCAGACATCCCCCGAGGGGTCCCAGATTGGAGAGGGTGCAGGCTGGGCTGAGGGACACCCCCCGCCAGTGCACAAATTTCGTGCACTGGGCCTCTAGTATTTTAAATATAATAATGTATCAGATATACTCACAAAGATTACTCTCAGGATGATCCTCAATGATCCTTGTAACAAAGTTTTCTCACTTTGTTTCCTATATATAGTAGTTAGGGAGTCCAAACGCCACTTTAATTTTGAATTGTGTGTCCCTTTTAGATCAAGCTGGAGGTAGTTTCATCAGTACAATTCCCTTAAAATTGTGTGGGTCTTCTACAAATCTATTAAGGTTAATTCTATTAGACAACAGCCACACCCACAAATCTTGTTACAATACGTCTTCGTCTACCTTACATTTCCTAATAATGCTGCTGCAGAAAAATATCCTAAAGATTCTTGGAATCGATATCGTCAAATGAAAATGTTTTGTGAAGAATGCTCTTAAAAATCAATGCTGAGACTTTTTTCTGTTAGAGACACTACCTTAAATCTTTCTGAGTTTTTTCACAAAATGTTTTATAGTTACACACTTGACTTCATCTTTACACCATGTTTTCCTGACAGTGCCTGAATCTGATATTTGCCAGGATGACTTTTCTTATGTTTAGCATTGTTTGCTATCTGAAGAGCCTGGGCATGAGAAACAATTTCATTTTTTAAATATGTTTGCATTGATTTTAGAGAGAGAGGAAGGAAGAGGGAGAGATATAAACATCCATGAGAGAGAAACATTAACATTGATTGGCTACCTTCTGCATGCCCCCTGCTAGGGATTGAGCCTGCAACCTGGGTGTGTGCCCTGATCCGGAATAGAACCAGCGATCTCTTGCTGCATCGGTCAACACTCAACCACTGAGCAACACTGGCTGAGCCAATTTTATTTTTTGAACTCAGTTCATTCGTATTTAATGGAACTTTTCCAAATTTATCCTGCTCTTCTTGCATTTTACCTAAGTGAAGAAAATGAACAGGTGGTAATTTTAACAATCTGCCTAAAAACATCCTTAGCTAGATTATTCAGTTTATTAAGTACATTTTTCACTTTCAATGTTGCCACAAATGACAGTTCTGAACTTTCCATAAATATGTAACAGTACACCTCTCTCTGGCTTAAAATAACATATTTCTCACTTCCTTTAAGCCCTCAGGAATAGCCTCCTCAAGGGCTTCTACTAACAGTCTCTTCAAGGCCCTTCCAACTTACACTTACCATTCAGTCCACAGCAATTATCACTTTTATTGGCTTTTGTTTCAGCAATGTCTCACTTCTGGTAGCAAAATTTGTATCAGTTATTATGGTCGTGCAACAAATTTCCCCAAAACATGGGGACTTACCCCACACATTTATTATCTGTTGTGATTTCTGTGGGTCATGAATTAAGAAAGGTCTCAGCTGGAAAGTTGTCATTTGGGATATTTCGTGTGATTTCAGTCAGATGTTTGCTGGGGTTTCAGTTACCTGGAGGCCATTTTTTAATTGAAACAGAAGGACACTTCCTAGGATACAACAAAAAACCCAGAAGCCAAAGTGAATCATTCCCAGGCAATAACACTGAGCCTTAATCAAGGGACAGGCACCATGTACCTGACTAGACTTCAAAATGCTTTGAAACAGTGACTCTTGTGTACCGCTCATCGACCCAGTCTGGAATAGGGGAAACTATAGTCAATAATCCTTGCCTGGGATACCATTGTATGTTGGTTGGATGGAGAATCAGATAACATATTACTTTAGTTCAAAGGCCTTCAAATCAAGAACTATACTCAAGAAGTGTTAGTTAAGAAGCCTTATTCACCTCTGGACCTGGGTTAGACAATAAGACACTTGACTTACATCTTGAGCTGATACTGAAATAGATGACACTTTTGGAGCCTTGGGAGGGACAGGTACATTTTATGTGTGGGAGGGATGTTAATTATTAGGGACCAGAGAGGGCACTGTAATTGCCAGCCAGGCCCCAAGATTCTTTTCTCCTCATGTTCATGTCCTTGTTTATTACTATTCCGTGGCCTATATGATAAATAGATTATGAAAGAAGTGATAGTATTTGACTTCCAAGGGTTAATCATAAAAGGTATTGAGTTTCTGCCTTGGTCTCTTAGATTTCTTATTCAGGAGGAAGCCAGATGCTATCTCATGAGGACTCCCACACAGCCCTACAGAAAGGCCCATTTGCAGAAAACTGAGGCCCGTGACTCACTGTCAGCACTGGTGAGTGAGTCACCTTGAAAGCGCATCCCCTAGTTCCAGTCAAGCCTTCAGATTACTGCAACCCTGCCTAACATCGGACTGCAACTGCAGAAGAGATCCCAAGTGAGAAGTATCCAGCTGGTCCCTTCCCAAATTTTGAACCCCCAGAACACGTGAGAGATAATAAATCATTGTTGTTGTTTGAACAAAAAGTTTTTTCAGTAATTTGTTATACAGCCATAGTAGCTTATGCAAAAATACAAGATTAAATGACTTTGTAAATAGGTAATTATTCAAAAGTAAAAATATAATAAAGGAAACAGATTATCTTTTGTAGCATAGAATGTACATTAAGGGGAAAATATGACAGGAGAAAAGATATTGTGACTCATGAGAAGAAAATTTATGTGTTTTACAATGCACTTTATTTCAGTAACAAGATGTTATATATCATTAAAAAGATACTACATATAAAATCACTCAACACATGTGATAATTACATACTAGACATTATCAGGTGCAATTAACCCAGAATTACATAGTACAGCATTCTAAATATGTTAATGTCATATATATTAACAAAATGCACAGAATTGGTTAAAAAACTACAAGTGTCTAAAAATGTATACTTTACAAATAGAGACCATTTTATATAATTTGGAATGTAAGCCAAGTTAATGTTATAATTTTAACAAGAATTTAAAATACTGCCAGAATTTTTTTTAAGTGAACTGGTATTTACCATAAATATGGCACCAAAAGTTTGTTTACTCTTGCAATAGGCAATATGTATTAACCTATCCAACTTTACATATAAACTAATTGTAATTATTACAATCCATAAAATTTAGCAGATATTTTTTTTAAATTACACCCAAGCAACACCTTTCCATATGGCCAATTAGTAGAGTCGTAAAATGCAGCAAATATATGATGCTGTATTGAACATCTGTGTTGGTTATCCTATGGGAATTTTTAATAAAGGACCAAGCAGCATATTGATGTTAATTCTACGTTACCGGGACTTTAAATAAAAAACTAAAATAAATAGCATCCATTAAACTGATCATACTGTTGTAACTCAAATTGTGTTTATTATGCTAATGGAACATGAAATTAAGAAAAAGACCTTTATGCCAGTGGAATTAATTAATGAGCTTTATGAAGGCATTGGGATGTAATTTATTTCTAGATAAGTAAGTCTAATTTGCAGTTCCATGGGTCTCTGCAATGCTGATTGTAATAGTTATTCCTGCAGATGTGCTGCTCACAGCATGTCTTTCCATTAGAACTGAACACCTCATTATATAAACTGTACCTAATTAAACATAATACAGTGGTGACTTGTTAAACTGGCCTTTTTAAGTCAGCAGCTGCCTAAGCTAATAATACTGTACACAAGATTTATATCATCTTCCCTATAATTCTGATATTAAAATATACTGCCCAAGGGATTGATAACTAATTTACCAGTATGTAACAGGTACATTTCTGATTCTGTGATAAGAGATTAAAGACCAGCAGCCCATAAAAATAAAATGAATTCAAGTCCATTTGAAACTCAAGAGTACTAGGGAAACTTTATTAAAACTACATACCTTTTTTTAAAAATCAGTAAAATAGTCATGAAAAGAAAGTGAACACTAAGAGTAAAAAGTATAAATAAATAAATGTGAAATATCTAGAGGCCCTTCAGATATTTTTCCAAGTGCATACAAAATTTTTTCAGACTCAACATGCTACAGTTACATTTGTCATTTAAAGTCACATCTGGGTATGAAATATGTCATTTGCCACTAGAGATAAGGAGAATACTTATAATACTAGACCTGTTCTGCTTAATTGGGTTTTGAACTGACATCCTTAAGAGATACTATAATACCCTTACTTTTTTAGTTTGTTGGCTAGTAATGCAGTCATGAAGCTTAAGCTCAGTAACACAACATAATACATATACAGAAATATCCATGATAATTCATATTCTTTTTCAATTCCACAATTACATGGTTATACTATTCATCCTTCAACACTTAACTCAGGCTTGAAATGCTCTGAAATTTTTGACTCACCCCGTCTGTCTTAGTTATCTCTTGTTATTATCTCCTGAAAACCATTTCTTCTCTCTAATTATTACAGGTATAATGCTATATTATAGATATTCAGCATATGTGTCTATTTTCTAACTCTTCACCACCAATTAAATTATAAGACAAGGGCTATCTATAACTTATCACTACAACCCAACTCCTAACTGGAACATAGTGCTGCTTAATATGTATTAGTCAATTGAATGATTCAAATAAACCTCAGCATGTGACTTTGCTGTTACTACTTCTGCATCTCACTTAACAACTTTATAGAAACACTAGAGGCCCGGTGCATAACAATTGTGCACTCGGGGGTGGGGTCCCTCAGCCCAGCCTGTGCCCTCTCACAGTCCGGGAGCCTCCAGGGGATGTCCGACTGATGGCTTAGGCCTGCTCCCCTGGGGCTTCTGGCTGAGCAGTGCTCCCCCTGTGGCAGCACACTGACCACCAGGGGGAAGCTCCTGCATTGAGCATCTACCCCCTGGTGGTCAGTGCACATCATAGTGAGCAGTTGAGTGGCCTTAGCATATCATTAGCATATTACACTTTGATTGGTTGAACGGACAACCGGACAACCAGACACAGTATATTAGGCTTTTATTATATAGGACTAGAGACCCGGTGCATGACATTTGTGCAAGGGGGTGGGGCTGTCCCTCAGCCCAGCCTGCACCTTCTCAGGTGATGTCCAACTGTCGGTTTAGGCCAAATCCCACTGGCAGTTGGACATCCCTCTCACAATTCAGGACCGCTGGCCTGCCTGCCTGCCTGATCACCCCTAACCATTCTACCTGCCTGCCTGATTGCCCCTAAACACTCTGCCTGCCTGCCTGATTGCCCATAACTGCCTCTGCCTCAGCCCCTGCCACAGCAGCTTCGTCTGGAAGGACGTCCAAAATGATGTCCGGAAGGTCATTTGGCTGTCTGGTCTAATTAGCATATTACTCTTTTATTATTATAGATAGCAGATCACTTGGTAAATATTTGTCACTTTAATGCATTGACACTATTAAAACCAAAGTCCATTTAACTTGTAAACCAAATATTAGTTTAACATCAGGCTTAATGATTCCACACTTCACCCAATTTTGCATTTTTTGGTTGTGTCTTTCTGGTCCCCAATAGCCACCTCCACTTATGATATATATTACTTGGGTCATGAAAGTATCTTCTTTCAGCAATTCCAAATATCATCTACTAGAAGTACTAAGAAGTGTCCATATGGTTTCTTTGAAACATTTAAACATAAGGCATAGTAAGTTTGTATAATTATAAACTGGTATTTATTTGCAGAAAATAGTAGAGCCACCATAATCCTTGCTGGTAGTCCAAAAATGTTTATGGCGTGCTATCCTCATTTTAGGTTAGGAAAGAGCATTAACCCCAGGTTAAAAAAATCACAGGCTAGCTGAGAACCAGTGGCCTGCCCATATGGGCTGACTGAAAAAAAAATAAACTAGGCAAATGAGATTCTATTTTGGTGAAAATTGAAAAAACTAACATGATTAGCTTGTTAGAAATGAAGCTTCATATGAAAAAGATTCATGAGATTGGGTAAAATCCATGGCAGGCCAAAGCCATTTAGAAACCAAAGATATGAGAAAATAGAAAAGGCACAGCTTATATGGTGAGAACCGATGGTCAAAGAACAGTTCAGTTGCTCAAATGGAGTAGAGGTGCCATAAGAGGAGCAGCTGAGCTGTAATGATTTCAGTCCACATGGGAAAAAAGTCTTCTTTTTCTTCAGGCGACTTAAGTAGGCATCTGTTTTTTATAGCTAAAAGAACCAAAATCAAGTGCATTATTAAAGGGAAGGCATATAAATTAGTATATTGCTAGCTGCTGCAACAAATAAAACCCCAAACTTCAGTAGCTATTCTCATAAATGCATTCAAAGGCCAAAGAAACTATTGCTTCCAAACCATTTGCAATTATTGAACTAAAAGTGTTTGTTTCACTATGAAATGAATATATTGACTCTATAAAGGGGAAATAATAACTCTGATAAAGGCAAGAAAGAGAAAGAGAGAGATTTAAGCTCTATTTGTTTTGAAATACAATTCTTATGATGCATGAACAATGCTAGGACCAAACCTGGGAGGATAGGTGTGAACTTTGATGAATGTGAAAACTTGATAAAACACAACTGATATTAAGAGAAAGTAAACTTCACATTGCCAGAGATGGAAGCGATGCAGTTTGATTTTAAGACACTCTAGCTACCAGTTCATTTTCTTTGTTGTTCTATCATGGTTGGTCTACAAGAACCAGGGAATAATGCAAGGGGTCTGAATCCTACCTTAATAGCTATGTAACTTCTAGCAAACTTGTGAATGTCTTCGAGCTCCAGTTTCCATTTCTGAAAATGGGATAACCTACTTTGCAGCTGTTGAGCAGGATAACATTTGCGGCTGGACTATAGGTCTTAGTTTTAGGTCTATGGCTAGTTCAGCTTCTAAATGTTACCTGAGCATGACACGATTATTTTGATAACATGTTACATCTAGATTTCTTAGAGGATCAGAATTGCTCCCCTTTCTAAAACAACTAAGGTCTCAAGCAGCACATATGCCAATAACCCCTGAATTTAAAAACACAACACCTAAAAATATCATGGCGATCTTAGCTGTATGTTAGGTACCAAATTAACAGTGCAAATTATTCTGCAAATCTGTTCCTAGCCATGACCCATTCAGTAGAATATTAGACACTTTGTTCTGAATGAGAAGAGGCAGCATATAGCAATTGTAATCCAAAGTTTCCCCCAACCCTCACCAACCTGCTGATAGCAATGTTCCTAAAGAGGAACAACCCAAATTCACTGTCACTTTTGCATAATGCTGGAACTCAGCCTCCAGCCAGTTTCCTCCAGTTATTTCAGGGATTCCTGGGGTTTGTCTCCCATGTTATTACAAATATCATGTCTTGCACTTACAGTGTGCCTCTTCCCCCCACCCCACACCACCTTCTGCTTCTATATTTCTACACTGCTCAAGAACCCTCTTGAAGGAAATTCTCACCTGGATGCTGTTTCTGGTGTACCCAAAACTACAAACGCCGAAGTATAAAAGTGAGCTGGTGTTATTTTCAAACCTCACTATGCTGAAGCCTCTCCAGACTTTCATAGACATGGGTAGAATGCACGTCTCCATCATTCTATCCAAGAGAGCATTACTGCCTTCACAGCTTAGAGTGTCCCCCAAAAAACAATCTACCTCTTTCTCCTAAGAACTGTGTGTAATCCTCAGTTTGCTCACTCCTCTAACCCTACTCTACTTCCAACAGAAGTACTTCATATATCTCTTCTTCGAATAAATAAACATTAAGTGCCACAGGCTGTACCAATGTATCTCACAAGCCAGACATGGGAGAAAGCGCAGCCAGCACCCTGGATATAATAAAATATAGAGAGATTCACATACTAGCAAAGATGTAATAAAAATACCACTGGGTTAGAAAAACCTGTCTTTTTTTAAGACCCAGGTGTTCCATTTTAAACAATTCTAGACTCAAGATATACCAGCTGGCAAATAAGCTGGTAATTTGGCCTCTTAGAGATTTCTCATATAGAAGCTCATCACAGGTTGACCAAAGAAAACCAAAACCACCAGAGTAGAATTGTGGCAATCAACTCACAGCACCAAACCTTACTAAGTCCCTTAGCACCAAAAGCCAAGCTTCCCATAGCCACCTTAAGCAAAATTTATATATATATCCACACTCTAACCCACATCTATAAATGTCTGCAGTAACTCCTTTGGAGAAGACCCTATTTGGTTCTTCTAGGATCAGCTGTCAGAGTCTCTAAAAAAAGATAAAATGTTTTGGTCTTTTTTGTTAATCCTCACCTGAGGATATATTTTTCCCATTGCTTTTCACAGAGAGTGGAAGGGAGAGTGGTAGAGAGAGAGAGAAAGAAATAATGTGAGAGAGACAGATTGATTAGTTGCCTCCCCCACACACCCCAATTGGAGTCGGGGAGCAAACCCGCAACCGAGGTACATGCACTTGACCAGAAATCGAACCAGAGACCCTGTGGTACATGGGCCAACACTCTAATCACTGAACCACACTGGCCAGGGCAGAAGTACACTTAATAGGTGTCCTTAGGAAACAAAAGCAGAAAACTGAATGTTGTAACATCAAAACAAAATCACAACTAACTGAAGATAATGAGGTCTCATTTCAGTTCTTGAAAGTGGATTATTGCTATAATAACTTGAACCTATCCAGTTCTCTCCAATTCCACTGCCACCACTTTTGTCTAAGCCATACTCTTCCCATCTGAACTAACTACTGCAACAGCCTCCAACTTGCTGTCCTGCATCTTCATCTGCATCCCCATTTTCTCTGAACCTTGCTTATTCCCATCCTATCTAATAAAAGAGTAATATGCAAATTGACTGTCGCTCCAACACACAAGATGTCTGCCCCCATGTGGTCAAAGATGGCTGCCCCATGTGGACACAAGATGGTCGTCACAAGATGGCCAGCAGGGGAGGGCAGTTGGGAGGGACAAGGCCTGCAAGGGAGGGCAGTTGGGGGTGATCAAGCCTGCAGGGAAGGGCAGTTGTGAAGGGACCCAGGCCTGCAGGGGAGAGCAGTTGGGGGGGACCAGGCCTGCAGGGGAGGGCAGTTGTGGGGGGGACCAGACCAGCAGGGGAAAGCAGTTAGGGGCAATGAGGCTGGCAGGGGAGGTCAGTTAGGGGTGACCAGGTCAGCAGGGTAGGGAAGTTGGGGGGGGCGGGAACCAGGCCTGCAGGGGAGGGCAGTTGTGGGGGGACCAGACCAGCAGGGGAAAGCAGTTAGGGGCAATGAGGCTGGTAGGGGAGGGCAGTTAGGGGCAAACAGACTGGAAAGGGAGCAGTTTGGCATCAATCAGGCTGGTAGAGGAGTGGTTAGGGGGTGATCAGGCTGGCAGGCAGAAGCGGTTAGGGGCAATCAGGAAGGCAAGCAGGTGAGTAGTTTGGAGCCAGCATTCCTGGATTGTGTCTACTGGGATCGGGCCTAAACGGGCAGTCGGACATCCCTTGAAGGGTCCCAGGTTGGAGAGGGTGCAGGCTGGGCTGAGGGACACCCCCCCCCACCCCATGCACGAATTTTGAGCACTGGGCTTCTAGTCTCTATATATAAAAGACTAATATGCTAAATGTCTGACCGTCCAACTGGTCACTATGACCCGCACTGACCCCCAGGTGGCAGATGCTCAATGCAGTAGCTGCCATGACGCACACTGGCCATTTACAGAGAAAGAGCACCATAGACCTGGCCCCCACAAAGCAACACTCAGCTTCCCCCAAGTGGGACAGAGGCCCCACCACCACCCCAAAGAGACAGCCCACCAAATCACAGCTGACGCTGCTGAGACCCCATGGCGCAAAATATGGCCCACAGACCAGACCAGCCCGTAAATGGTGGCTGTGGGCACTGGGTAATGATGTCACATAGCAACACCTGGCTTCCTCTCCCTAGCAACTAGCCTCCTTGCAGTTTCTTCAGCCCAGAAACCCAACTTGCTTTATAACCAGGTGCAAATATTTCACACTTTAACCAAATGTCTGTGAAGCATTTTCCCATGCCTCATCTCATTTGATCCTCACAGAAGCCCTGGAATAGATAGATAGAGACTCAGTGGAATCCTATTTTCTTTTCATTAGCCAGAGAACAGAGATTTAGAAAGCTTAGAAACTTGACCCAACTGAAAAGAAGTAAGAAATGATGGACCTTGAAAATGACTTCAGGTTTTCTCACTGCACAGAATATAGTCAAACACTGCTGCAGTTAAATATTTTAGCCTTTTTTCTCCCTGTGTGATCTACAATAATAATCTGCTTCTTGTTGATATTTACTGCTGTGTTATTGACAACTACCTGAAAGAGAAGTTGGGGTGCTTCACTGGGCTGGAAAAAGTTTAGCTAAATCAGAAAGCAGGTCTAATTAAACAAGTTTTTCTATATATATAAAAGGCTAAGTTGACTTGTGCATGTGCAATACATATAAAGCTCTTGCTGGCACCAATCATATGTGTGTGTTTCCATCTGTCATTGTCGATCGTGAATTTGGTTGACACTTTTATTATAAAGAAAGGGTGAATAGTGATATTAAAATATTTCTTCTAATTAATTGTCTTTCAATGTGCACAAATTTATGCACTGGGCCTCTAGTATGTTATAAAGCTACAATGCAAACATCAATAGCTCAAATAAAAAAAAAATTAAAGCTTTCCTCAACCATTCTTGTCCTAGATAAAGATAATGTGATAGGCAACATAATGGTCCCACAATGATATTCTAATCCTTAGAACTGCTACATTATATGGCAAAGTAGAATTAAGGTTACAGATGGTGTTAAAGTTGCTATCCAGCTAACCTTAAACTAGGGAGATTATCCTGAATTATCAATGTGGAACCAATGTAATCAACAAGGGTTCTTAAATGTGGAAGAAGGAGCAGAAGAGGAGACCAAAGTAAGTGTAAAAAGGATCCACCTGCCATTGCTAAGTTTGAAGGTGGAAAAAGGGAGCCACAAGCCAAGGAATGCAGGCAGCCTCTAAGCTAAAATGAGCAGGGAAACAGATGATCCCCTAGACCAGTGGTTGGCAAACTCATTAGTCAACAGAGCCAAATATCAACAGTACGATTGAAATTTCTTTTGAGAGCCAAATTTTTTAAACGTAAACTTCTTCTAATGCCAGTTCTTCAAAATAGACTCGCCCAGGTCGTGGTATTTTGTGGAAGGGCCCCACTCAAGGGGCCAAAGAGCCGCATGTGGCTCGTGAGCCGCAGTTTGCCAATCACGGCCCTAGAGCATCTAGACACCCTGATAGTAGCCCAGTGAGACTTATTTTGGACTTCTGACTTCCAGAACTGTAAGGTAATAAATATGTATTCTTTTAAGTCATGATGTTTGTAGTAATTTGTTAGAGCAGCAGTATAAAATTAATACATCCCTTTATTACAAATTCTCATTGGACAAGTTTGGGTCAACTTGTCAAACTTGTAATTACATTAGTTTTTTAAGACAATGTCTCCTCAACCCTTAGAGTGTATTTGCATTCTGCCCTGCTCATAACTGGCTTAGCACATTGCCTGGAACATCATATGCTCTTTGTAAATATTAGTTGAATTAGTAAATGGTATGTGCAGCAAAATATGCCCATCCCATGCAACAAAAATAATTGTATTCCAAGTGATACTTAATTCAGCACCAAGTTGATGTTTATAGAATTAAAAGATGTATGTGAGGCCTTATGTACACTTTGTAAAATCACTTTATTTTTTAAAAATTTTATTTTATTGTTTAAAGTATAAAATCACTTTAAAAGTGGAAACACCTTAATTTATAAGTAAAAAAAGGATACAAGAGTGAGGAGAGACAAAGAAAATTTAACGTACAAATACATATCCAAAGAAGAAAACTAAAACAAAGGAATAGAACAAATACTAAAACCTATAAAACAAAGAAATACCTATAAAATAAAATAAAAATTGAAATTACATATCGAAAGAGTACTCTCTGCATCTGAGGAGGTCAACTTCAGACAATCAACCTTCGGTATATTTTAGTAATTTTGGAATGTCCTAGTTCTACCATTCCCTATGCTTAAGAACCAGGATTCTCAGTGTGAAAGAAAAGAAATAAAAATGTAACAAAAAGAGTATAAAAAAACTTTTAGTTTTGAATTTGAATGGGAAATTCCAATATAAACTCATGAGGTATTTAAACTTTAAAGACACACATACACACACACACACACACACACACACACACACAATCACACATTTCTTAGACCTGTCCCTCAAAATGGTCTAGAAACAATGATCAATCCAGAATCAGTGAAGACCACTAAAACCCAGACTCTAGCCTCAGTAGGGTTTTTCTTTAAGAGAAACTATGACTATAGAGAGAAATGAACAATTTCAAGTCAAGAAAAGGAAATGAACAAGGTTGGCCTGGGATATCTTGACAAATTTTATATCAAGGAAAATATCAGACAACAAAAGTAATAAATATATATAATTCAGGAGACAAGAGGAGAACCAATGTTCCAAAGATAAGAAAACTTGAGCTTTAATAAGGATAAGATTGCAATCAATTGAAATCCATAAACTATGCTTAAATCCATGAATTAATAAAAATATTTATGAATACACAAAAAATTGGTCATCTGTGAATCATAAGGAATCAATTCAGTATCTTGAAAACTATACAAATAAATGGTAAATGCCAAGAATTAATCCTGTCTTCCTTATGTGATCTGTATCCATAATAGATTATAGATAACGATAGATGAGGTGAAGTATCTTCTTATAAAGCTATTACAGCTAATAAATGAAAACAACTTGATGGAATTATAATATCACTATTTTACAACACCCACTGATTAATGGATCCAGGTATTGAGCATTAATGGCAGTTTTTTCTTTCTACAAAAAAAGGGGAAAAACCAGATAACATGTGACTTCTGAAGGAAAAACATAATACCTCCTACAATATTCCCAAAGAATTAAACCTAAATCTCATTCAGCCTCTGGGTCCAGCTGCTAATTTGTAGGGAATACAGAGGACAGAGAACCATGTAAAATTGCTTTATAAATATGTAATCAGGGAAATCCTACAAGTCAAATACCCAGGTTCCTTTATAGATAACTTATAAATAAAAGAAAGGTAATTGTGAAATTTTAATTGTAGATTAAAAGAGTCTTAAAATACATCTACATCTGTTTTTTTTTTATATTCAAGACTAAACTCTAGTGTGTAGGGAAGTGATAGTAGCATAAAGGAGTTCTAAAAGTGAAAACTACGGAAGTCAGAATAATGATTACCTTTGGAAGGAGGGAGAGGCTGTGATGAAGCAGAGGGGTGGCTGGAAAAGTTCTATTTCCTGTCCCTGATGGTGGTTATAATGGTTTCACCTTATAATAATTTACAAACTATATATTTTGGTGTGATTTCTTATATTGTATCCTAATATATAAAAACCCTGGCGCCATCACATCCACAACCGGAGGCTCAACCTAACGCCCAGGCTGCGCGTGCAGCAGGCTCTGGTGGGTGGGGACTTGTGGCAGCGGAGACAGGGATGGGGGAGGTGGGGCCAGCACTCACAATCACTCACAACTGCACACACACAGAGACAAACACAGCACCCACCAGCTCACAGCCTTTTCTCCCTTTCTTTCCCTCCCTCCAACTCACTCTTGGAGCCTCTCTCAGAATGAGGAAACAAAACAGACTGGGCCTGAAGAGGCCTGGATGGAAGGGAGGGTGGGCAGAGGGTGGAGTGGCCCCCACTGGCCCCACCCGCTCCCAGCCAGGAAAGAGGAAGAGAGAGACAGGGAGGCAGGGAGGCCTGGAGGACTACCGAGAAAAACAAAGAGAGACAGAGACTGGGCGAGATCAGGGCAACAGGGGAAGGCAGTTGGGGGCAACCAGGCCGGCAGGGGAGGGCAGTTGGGGGCAAGATCTGTTTGGCAGGGGAGGGCAGTTAGGGGCTATCAGACAGGCAGGCAGAGGCAGTTAGGGGTGATCAGGCAGGCAGGCAGAGAGGTTAGGGGTGATCCTGCAGGCAGGCAGAGGGGTTAGGGGCAATCAGGCAGGCAGGCAGAGGCAGTTAGGGGCAATCAGGCAGGCAGACAGGTGAGCAGTTAGGAGCCAGAGGTCCCAGATTGCGAGGGGTCCCCAACTGGAGAGTGTGCAGGCTGGGCTGAGGGAACCCTCCCCCCATGCACGAATTTTGTGCACTGAGCCACTAGTTTTACAATAAAAAGCTTTTAAAATATTTATGCAGTTTCTAAGCAAATAGACAAAAGAGAAATAATGAAGCAACTTCTTACTCCCTGAATTGATTACAGCTATGATAGAAATAAATGCTGAGGAGATTAATAGTAATAGAGTTATCAGTGGTATTAATTTATTAGATTTTTAATTCTAAGCAAAACATATCTAAAGGATAAAAGTAAGGTCTGATTCACCTAGATTGTAAAATCCTTGAGAGCATAATCATCTTTTCCCCATAACTTTTAAAATGATTATGGCAGTTGGGGATTGGAATAATAATTTATGATTGATTTACAAAGTCACAAACAGCTACAAATTTCCATTAACATTTTAATCTACAACATGGGATATTTGAGAATTTGGGTTTGTTTTATTTTTTCTCCCCTTCATAATATCATTTCTTAGGTGCATCTGAGATTAGGGGTGAAAATAACAAATCAACTACTTAAACTGAACCCCATCCTATTTAATTTAATAAATAAATAACACAGATGACCCATTTTGACATAATTATTAATAATTTTGAATGATTATTTAAAATTATCTTAGTTCCACAAGAAAGTTGGGATTCTACTCAAAGTTACATTTCCAAAACACGTACAGAATCAATATAATCAATCACTAAGCACAATCCATAAGCAATTTAGACCCAATTGCTATGAAGTGAAATAAACTTGAATATCACCCTGAAAATATATTAAAATTAATAGAGACAGAAAATAGATTAGTGGTTGCCAGGATCTGGGAGAAGGGAATGGGGAATGACTGCTAATGGGTATGCAATAAATATGCTCTAAAATTAGATAGTGTGATGATTGCACAAGTCTGTGAATAGACTAAAACGCCATTGAATTGTACACTTTAAAGGGGTGGATTTTATGGTATGTGAATTATATCTCAGTAAAGCTGCTAACACACACACACACACACACACACACACACACACAAATCAATGAGCACCCCTTTGCTTTCTCTCTTCCTCTCTCCCTCACTCTTGCTCTCTC
This sequence comes from Plecotus auritus, assembly GCF_963455305.1. NCBI lineage: Eukaryota > Metazoa > Chordata > Mammalia > Chiroptera > Vespertilionidae > Plecotus > Plecotus auritus. Next base: position 68,428,602 of record NC_137771.1, read on the forward strand.
CTACTCTTTTCCTATTTTTATTCCCTTGTCCCTTGGCCTGAAAGGTAATCAAATTAATTCTTTAAAAAGTCTGTTATGTGTGCTTTCTCTAAATATCAGGGCATGCATACAGTTATAAGAGGTTGCATCCTTTAATTTTACTTACTTCAAATTAGAGCTTTGGGAATTTGTCATGCAAATTTATGCAAAATAAGAATATGAGTGGGTTACTATTTCATTTCAGAGACAAGAGCACTGTCACTTTAAAAAATAGAACAAATCTACCTCACTGTTATCCTGATCTTTCTAATTTTTAAGAAATAGCAACTATTTCTGATTAAAGTACTTTCTCACTATTCTATGTATTTCTAATAGACATTAATAGCACATTGCACATATTACATCCATTAAGTGAAACACATATCGGTAAATTTGTGTGCCGCACGCATCGAATGGAGCAGAGATGATAGCATATTTGATTAAAATACTGGGTAAAAGTGTTTCAATCCAAGAGTCTCTACTAAAGATATAATTTAGTTTATGCATATATAAATTATATTAACTACCTTGGTATCTAAGTGTTTAAGTGTAATGCTACAGTGATTTTCAGCAACATGTACCTTTACTACATTTCTCATGCCTCTACAGATTAGATATATCTTCAAAACATTAATGTAACACCAGAATTTTATCTTATCTTTTCATGACTGCAATCTATAAACCAAACACTTCAATAATGTTTTTAAAATTCAAACAAGACAACTACCGTTTTTGCATTGGAAATTTTACAGACATAACTGGGCTTTAATTAAATTCCATCTCCACATTCTCCCTGATTATTTGAAAAGCATATCAAATTTTACTTATAGCAAATGCTTAAACCTTAAACATTTTATTTGCATTTGTTTCAAGGCCAGAGATTTATTGAAGCAATATCAAAAAACATTTTCTAAACTTTAGTAAATACACTCTCATTTTATAAAGCAAAATATTCAAAAATTGTGCCAGTTTTCCTGTGGTTTGTAAAATCTGCTGTACAGTATGTTTGGTGAGTGAAGCCAAATCATTGGGATAGAAAATACAGTCCCAAGTTAATACATCACTTTACCTTCTAGCATTTATCAAACACATAGTGGAAAGTAGGAAATCAGCACTAAACATGTTTTACATTTTAATGTTGCAATTCATTGGAACATTTTCTTAAAATCAGGTATCTTTCTCTAAAATAAACTAATCCCCATTCTTTAAGAAAAAAAAGGAAATTTATTGAAAATGACAAAAAAACAAATTGTAAGACAAGTCTGTCTGTCTGTGATGAAGTCTTTTTTTTCCTTACTAGGGAAAAATAGAACATATTTACACTGCCACTATCCCTTTTAGCTGCGTGATTTCAGTCAAAAATATATTTTAAAAGAAGAATTTGAGACATTTGTTAAAGAGACAACATTAACTTAAGACCATGGCATTCTTACATCATGATTTCCTCTCATCTGGAGTGCTATCCTATCTAATAAAAGAGTAATATGCAGATTGACCATCACTCCAACACACAAGATGGCTGCCCCCATGTGGTCAAAGATCCTGCCCCCATGTGGACACAAGATGGCCACCACAAGATGGCCAGCAAGGGAGGGCAGTTGTGGGCGATCAGGCCAGCAGGGGAGGGCAGTTGGGAGGGACCAGGCCTGCAAGGGAGGGCAGTTGGGGGTGACCAAGCCGGCAGAGGAGGGAAGTTGGGGGCGACCAGGCCTGCAGGGGAGAGCAGTTGGGGGGGACCAGGCCTGCAGGGTAGGGCAGTTAGGGGAAAACAGGCTGGCAGGGTAGCAGTTAGGCATCAATCAGGCTGGCAGGGGAGTGGTTAGGGGGTGATCAGGCTGGCGGGCAGAAGCAATTAGGGGCAATCAGGAAGGCAGGCAGACGAGCAGTTGGGAGCCAGCAGTCCTGGATTGTGAGAGGGATGTCCGACTGCCGGTGGGATCGGGCCTAAACGGGCAGTCGGACATCCCTCTAGGGGTCCCAGATTGGAGAGGGTGCAGACACCCCCCTCCCCCATGCATGAATTTCATGCACCGGGCCTCTAGTTTATAATAAACCAGAAGCCCAGTGCAAGAAATTCATGCATGGGGGCGGGGGGCAATCCTTCAGCCTGGCCTGCACTGTCTCGCAATCTGGGACCCCTTGGGCAATGTCCGACTGCAGGTTTGGGCCCAATCCCAGGATCCGGCCTAAACCAGCAGTCGAACATCCCTCTTTCAATCCAGGACCGCTGGCTCCTAACCTGCTCACCTGCTTGCCTGCCTGCCTGATTGCCCCTAACCACTCTGCCTGCCTGCCTTATTTCCCCTAACCATTCTGCCTGCCTGCCTCATCACCCCTAACCACCTCTGCCTGCCTGCCTCATCACCCTTAACAACTCGACTGCCTGCCTGCCTGATCACCCCCAACTGTTCACCTGCCTGCCTGACTGCCCCTAACCACTTGCTTGCCTGCCTGATCACCCTAACTGCTCACCTGCCTGCCTGATCACCCCTAATCACTCTGCCAGCATGCCTGATCACCCCTAACCACTTCTGCATAGGCCCCTGCTGCAGCAACTTGGTCCAGAAAGACGTCCGGAATGACGTCCTGAAGGTCATTCAGCTGTCCGGTCTAATTAGCATATTACGCTTTCATTATTATAGATGGTTCGACCCAGCTACAGACATTCTGATGGGAAGCACTAAGAGGTCATAAAGTTCATGAGTCCTTTCTCTCTTTTTTCCTAAGATACTTTATGTTTATTTCCTTTTCATTCCTCAAAGTTGCCTTTTTGAAAGCCTAAAATTTCCTGTTAATCTGTATATTTTAACTGAAGTTACACAGTTAATGTACCAAACAATTTCTAACTCTGAACACCATGTTATGAAGCATGTATGCAAACTATGTCTACTGTTATCATCCTCTCTAATAAAGAGGGAATATGCTAATTGACCGTCACACCCTCAAAAATGGTGGTGCCCATAGCCACAAGATGGTGGCACCCAGTCCCTTCAGCCCTGCTGGGGCGGCAGGCGCGCGGCACGGCCAGGCCTGCCCCCAGGCAGGTCTGGCTGCTCTGTGCACCTGCCTCTGAAGTCCCCCAATCCCCTAAGCCCCCAGCTGCCCAGGGCTGGCCCAAGGTGCAGGCAAGCCTTGGATGTCGGTTGCCCAGCAGTGCAGGGCCGCCCAAGGCCCAGGCAAGCCTCAGATGTTGGCTGCCCAGCTGCCCAGGGCTGCCCGAGGCTCAAGTAACCAGGGCCGGCCAAGGTTTGTGCTGCCAGCAGTGGCAGCAGCAGAGGTGTGATGGGGGCATCACCTTCCCCTGATCACCAGGTCGCCTCCCACCCCTGAGGGCTCCCGGACTGTGAGAGGGGGCAGGCTGGGCTGAGGGACCCCCACCTCCAATGCATGAATTTTCATGCACCAGGCCTCTAGTTTTGTAATAATCAAACATTAAAGCATAATCTGGTTATCATACTAGTTTTATATATTCATATATGTTAGACTTTGGGTATGAATCATTCTGCTTAGCAAGTCACTGATTAAAATAAAACTAATATTGTATGTGGTAAGGCTTCTGCCAAAATAGAAAGTATTTGTTGTTTTGTACACAGGAATGATTCTTCATTGAAATCAGCAAAGCCTACTAGAAAATACTCCCCCATTAGAGCAGGAAACTTGTCTAATTTACCTCTCTATCCCCAACACCTAAAAACAGAGTTTGGCACATATCATGGGTTCATTATATATGCACTAAATAAATTACTTATTAGTGAATTAATAAGCAAATCAAATTCAGGATGATTGATAGCAACCTAAAAATGCTTTCTATAAATACCAGAACTTAGAATGCATAGAGAGGCAGCATAAAATGACTGTAAGTTTTTTAATTTTTTTAACTACTCAGTGTTAGAAAAAATGTAGAAAAATGAAAGCGGAGCTATCATCTATAGCTGGCGAAAATGTAAATTGATACATATTTGGATGACAATCTATAATACATAAGTTTTATATCTGAAAAATCTATTTTTACAAATGTACTCTAAGAAAATGATCAGAGATGAGCTCAAATATTTGACAAAGATAATATAATTGTTTATAGTAACAAAAAATTGAAATAACTTATGCATCCAAAACTAATGGAGTGATTAATGAAATCATAGACTGGAATTCTATACAGCTATTAAAAATTGTCGACAACTACTCTTTGTAATACTTTAAGCAATAAAATAAAATTTAAAAAAAAGAAAAAATTGTCAACAACATGTCAGTTAACATTGACAATAAAAATCATCAATAACTTGGAAAAGATGTTCTGGAAATACTGTTAATGAAAAAGAAAGTAATGAAATAGCATAATCTCCTTATTTTAAGAAGCTTTAATATGCATATGCATTTTAAAAAGTGGAACACTCCTCAAAATACTAATGGTAGTTATTTCTTGGTGGTGGGACTATAGGGGATATGTATTTTTAATACTTTACAATTGTTATTTTTCAAAATTTTCAAATTCTCTACAATATAAAGACTACTTTTGAGGTCAGATGATAATGATTTAAAAGCAAAACACACACAAAAGTTTGAAACCAGACAAACCTGGGTTTGAAATTAGGCTCAGGCACAATTTTCTTATCCCGTCCCTTTATGTAACTAATACCATCTAAATTATAGGGCTTTGCACATAGTAGATATTCAATAAATGCTACCTAATATGAACTACATCCAGTAATACCATATACAGGCATCTATAGATGAAAGTTCAAAAATTAATTTTTGGACAATTTCCCTTTTTAACATCTTTATCCCCATCAAAACCATATTTCATTGCCCCATTACACAGGTCCATTTAAAAGATAATTAATTACATATGGAAAGACCATGTGAAATTATAGCCAAAACAATTACTAATGCAATTTATCGGTGTATTTTTTAGTATATTGCTCAAATGCTTAAAATGTGATTTTTTTTAAATGTATCTAAAACATTTTATAACTGCCCAGCTTTTATGACAATTTATATTTTTCCATATGGCCAACAGCTGACAGTATTATGCCAGCTTTAGTGTTCCTTTCCTTTTTTGTATAAGTACATACTTTCAAAAACAGACTTAAATTATTGAGGAGAGAACCACGAATTTTTATAGAATTCATGTTGACATAGGGCTTTGTAGTACTTAAACTAAACCTTTATAGTACATCTTTTATATCATTTTTCTCCATAGCACACATGGAGTTTAACTCTATAAAAACCTTGAGGAAGTGGGTTTAAAGTCTCTTTAACATTGTTGATTCTTCCATAACAAATTTTGTGCTAATAGTTCAGCTCAACTGAGCTTTTGATTATTCAAGATCTAAACTTATATTTCAAAGATCTGCATTGAAGTCCTAACCCTTTCACTTCAAATTTAGTTTCCTTGTTTTTAACATGGGGATAAAAATATTTGTATCACAGAGATAGTAAGAGGATCAAATAAACTCAGACACAAGCAAGCACTCTAGCAATGGTAAAACCACTGTACCAGAGTCTCCCAAATAATTGTAGTCTATTGGCTCCAGCTCTCCATGAAAATGGGGTTCTGTGCCCACACAAACTTGGGAAACTATTTTCCTGATGGAGAATCCCTGCCACATTAACACATTATACCTCTGACTCTCAATATTGATGAAGAGGTTGGTGGAAAGGGGTAGAAATATTCCAGGATCATCTAGAGAACATCATCAGGATAAACATACAATCTTATTTCCCCACCTCTACATACCCAGCAACCAGACCTGAACTCACACATAAGGTGAGGATATCACTGTTGGGGTGAGGAAAATAAATCTGGGTTTTTTTTAAGTATATATGGACTTTTTATATATGGTCATGTCAGAGTGTTTAAAATTATTCAAGTTGATACTTACTACATTAATATATGGGCTTAATTTTTAATCCCACTAATTCACATACTGTTTTTGAATAATGTCTATTACTATCCCACACAACTAGTGTTCTTCAGAACACATCTCAGAAAACACTGCCCTTTTCAATGTAAGTTAGCATCATTGCAATTATTATTTACCACACAGGCTTGAGAAAACCACATTGGTAGAGAGGATGTGGTCACCCAAAGATGCAATCCCTCCCTGGGACTCTGAAATGTATATGTGAGGTTTTCAAAGGTTGCTAGTTAAGATCTTTTCTGAAATTGAGCAGATATGTACACAAAATATTCAACTCAAGGAAAATATGGAAGAATATGTCTATGGCCTACAGATAGAAAAACCTTTTTGAAATAAAACACACACACACATAATTAAACACAAGACACAATATAAATAAGTACTCTTATAAAGTAGGCAAGTCTGTTTTTCACAACTGTGTTGTCAAAAAGAAAATGAAATCCTTAGGTCTGTGTGCCATTCATTCTTTTCTTTATTCATTCATTCACCAAATATTTATTGTATATCCATGTAACAGCTTTAGAGGTGATTTTTTCAGAGATTTGTGTACTAGTTATCATTTTTTAACATAGAATTTCCTGCAGCAATCATATTCAGTATCAGGAATTTTCAGTCATGACAGCTTGGCAAAATTGGAAATTGTGATCTCTCTCAATTCTGTTCTTTCTACCCACTTCCTTCTTCTTCACAACATGAGGCTTCAGAAAGTATTCACTTCATGAGCTAGCAAGATATCTATTTCTCTCATAGTGATAGACTAAACATTTAGATGAGAACAATCAGAATGCCTTGCACAAAATAGGGTTATATCATGACTTAATGTGATTTATTTGAGGGTGCTTTTGTTTTTGTTCTTCAAAAGTGGATCTTTGCCCTAGCTCAGTGGTCGGCAAACCGCGGCTTACGAGCCACATGCGGCTCTTTGGCCCCTTGAGTGTGGCTCTTACACAAAATACCACGGCCTGGGCGAGTCTATTTTGAAGAAGTGGCGTTATAAGAAGTTTAAGTTTAAAAAATTTGGCTCTCAAAAGAAATTTCAATCGTTGTAGAGTTGATATTTGGCTCTGTTGACTAATGAGTTTGCCAACCACTGCCCTAGCTGGTTTGACTCAGCGGATAGATCGTCGGCCTGAGGACTGAAGGGTCCCAGGTTCGATTCTGGTCAAGGACACATGCCTGGGATGCAGGCTCCATCCCCAGTTGGTGGCATGCAGGAGGCAGCTGATCAATGATTCTTTCTCATCATTGATGTTTCTATCTCTCTCTCTCCCTCTTCCTTCCGCTCTGAAATCAATAAAAAATAATATTTTTTTAAAGTCATCAAAATACATTGATTTTTGGAAATGTGATCAACATAGATTATGTACCATTTTACAGAATTAACAACTGTGGGTGGGGGGAGAATAAGACAATTCAGAAACCTGCCTGTGAAGCAAGTTGGTATTCCAAGTTTATGAAGTCTCTGCAAGATATTCTGCATGGGCTTCTGCACTCTGCTCTTTGGGGCTGTCTCTCGGGATATCTCTGGGTATGGATTTCTTTGGATGTATACTGTTTGAAATTAGTTCTTAAATATACAGGTTTGTCTTTTACCTGATTTGAGAAATTTTCAGCCATTATTTCTTTGAATACTTTTTTCAGCCTCATGCTTTTTCTCAGCTTCTTCTGGGAATTGGTTGATATGATTGGCACATCTCTTGTTATATTTTGATAGGTCCCTGAGAGCCTGTTCATTATTTTTAATCTATTTTCTCTCTTTTGCTCATATTGAGTAATGTTTATTATTCTATTTTTAAGTTCAGATTCTTTCTTCTGCTTTGTCCAATAAGTTTTTAGTTTTAGTTATTGTATTTTTCCATTCTAACCTTTCCATTTGGTTCTTCCTATTTGCTGTTTCTTTGCTAATACTTTCCATTTTTTCATTGGCTCAAGTGTGTTCATAATTGCTCATGAAGTGCTTTTATGGTGGCTGCTTTAAAATCCTAGTCTGCTAATTCCAACATCTATGCTATCTTGTTGCTGGCGTCTGTTCATTATATTTTCTCATTCAAGTTGAGCTTTTCATGGTTCTTGATATGACATGATTTTTTATTGTATTCTGGACATTGTGAGTATTTTGTTATGAGACTCTGGATCTTATTTAAGTCTCCTGTTTGAGCAGGACTCCTCTGACATAGAACCAGCTAAAGCAGGAGAGCTGCCTCATTTCTGCTCCGTGGGAGAAGTCCAGGCTTCCTGGTAGGCCCCCACTGACATCGCCCTGGCTGGGAGAGGGCGAGGCTCTGGATCACTGCTCTGCACGTGGCCTCCTCTGACACCACAGTTTAGGGAGGGTGGCTCGTGACCTCTGGGAGGTGCAAGTCCCAGGTTTCCACTCAGCCTCTCTGACACAACCCCAGTGAAGAGTGAGAAAGGTGCCACATCACCTCCAAATGAGGTTGCAAATCTGGGCTTCCCATTCAGCCTTTGCTGACAAGAGTGGGAGTAAGGCCACCATTTTTCCCCACGGTGTTTGGCTAGAGTAGGGACTTATTTTCTAAAAGTTTTCTGTCCTGCTAGGCTGACCCTTCCTAGGACTTTTGCTAGAGTTTAGGCTTTTAATGGGGCTTTTTTTTTTTTTTTTTTTTTCTATTTTGGCACTTCTAGGTTTCTGGTTTCTCCATCACCCAGTCTGGGATATCTATGGCAAAAATAAAACTAAGGGAACTCATCACCATGTTGTTCCCCAGGCCCCAAGGTTTCTAAGCAGTCTGGCTTCTTCTGGACCTCTTTCAGAATTTTCTTATATTTGTTTTATATGTAATATCTGGAGTTTTAAACAGCATTTAGCAGGAGGAAAATAGAAAAATGTGTGCATCCTATTTTTCCCTGAACCAGAAGTCAATATGCTTAGTTTTAAAATGATCTATAATACATATAAGTTATTTCTCCAAAGATTTTTGTGGCCTGATACTGTCATGATTTTATTCATTTGGAAGCTCACTTAGAAATGTTTTTCATAATGACTATCTGATTTCTTCGCATATTTCTCTGAGAATTTTTTATTTCACTGTTAACATTTTCTTAATCTGCAATGCATAGCCAATTGCATTTTTGCTGCAAACCTATGTTTCTTGGAAGGTATAACAGTCACAGTCACAAAACTCAATTTTAATGAAAGTACAAAGGTAGTGTATGATCATTCCACATGGGCAAAGTATGAGAAGCTACATCATATCTTTCGTAGACTTTTTCCAAATGCACACGACCAGAGCCTGATTATTCTCTTAATTTCAGCCTCACCTGAACAGATGTTCCTAGCTGATTTTCTTTCACTTGTGCACTGATAGTCTCATTTATTCTGATTATCATTTTGTGTTTTTATTGAGCATGATCTTCTATTTGCTCATTTTCATTCCCCATTTCTGTTTGAGCACCTCCATCATCTCTCACACAGTTTGCTTTTGATGTCTGAAAAAGCCAATAATGCCCACAAATCTGCTGTGGCTCAGATGCTCACTACAAAAGTCTCTTCCTTGTCAGTCCATCTCCTGAAGATATTTTCCTGGCAGGCAATAAAACAACTTTGGAGAAATAATGTGTCATTTACTTCTCTCCACGTAATTTGTGGGTGTGTTTGTTTGTGTGTTTCCTGATCTTGGGAATTAGAATGAGAGAAAAACTTCTTTGTTTTGAGCCTGTCTCATGAACTAAACATAACCTCTGACAACATTTCAGTGATACATTGTTCATTTGGACATTTTTCTAAAAATGTAAAACCTGCTTGGTGTCGCATGTCATGCTAATCATTATTATTACCACATCTGCACTATTTTGAAACAAAGGATTGCAAAATCCAAGTAATCTTGTCCCTGACTATTCTTTTAGTTAGCAAAGTGGTTTTGTGAAACTTAATGGGTAGGTGATATAAATGCACACAAGTAAAACTGATTCTTAAGCTGATATGAGGTCTTCATTCCACCATTCCTTTTCTTGTCTCCAATCACCCAAGAAATTATTTTTTAAAAGTAAAATTAAAAAATGGGGTTAAAAATCTTAGAAAGACTGGGCCTGCTATTTTGTTTTTCCCTCTTTGGGACATGAATAGAATTGCTATTGAAATCCTCTTGGCTCTTATGATGTCATTATAGAAATGCCCTCTCGCAAATCTTTCTCATTTGTCTCTTTCACTGCCTGCTCTGTAGTTGAAACAATTCATTTCAAAATAAGTTACAAATTGTTTTGTATGACACTGGTGACATTTATTACAGGCATCAAGTTCAGCAAAAGATACCCAATTATTTCTACTTAATTTATTTATCCAATGTTAAGGGCTATGGCAAGAATTTAGAGGTCATGTCACTTAGTATTTCATAGTAAGGAGGACGGTTTTATTCCTAGTCAGATGAGCTAACATAAAAGGCATTGGTCAACAGAAAATCTTACAGAGAAGTAGGAATGGTGGCATTAAACAGAGAGTCTTGAGACAAAGGCCAAAGATTAACCACAGTACAAATGGTTTATTTGATTTGATGTCATTTTTTCTTTTAATCTTAGACAGGGCCTATTTTCCACTATTTCCTTAAATTATTTTACTTGTTTTGTTTTCAAATTGTTATGTTACGTCAGTAAGAATGATTCTTTGGATAAATCTGACTCTTCAAACTTAATTATTATCTTATATATACCACTGTACACACAATGGGATTATCTGAAATGTAGGTAGAAACCACATTCAATTTTTCTCTCTTGTCTGCTCACCATGAAGTTTTAGAGAGCAAATATTTAGTACTGCAAATATTTCTAAAATTATTTCTCCCCATTGAAATTTGATTTGAAGACATTGTTATCACAAAATGGGGTTTATGGGACTCTGCCTCTGTCTATTGCACAATAAAATTCCTTTTCCTCCATCCTTGCCTCTACTAATATGAGAATATATTCAAAACCATAGGGATCAGTCTCTGCATTATTTTCATTGACTTTGTCTAATGTAAGAAAATAACAACTATTGGATAAAACTGGAGTATCATTCTCTTATTAACTTCCATTCTTACTATGCTTATAACTCTAGCTGTAAAACTGGTCATACTGATGTTTTAAATGTAGTGATGATTAACCTCAAAGAAGGAAATATCCCAAGATTTGTATTGAATGATATCTTCAATAGAACTATTTTTAACTCAGTTTCAACATCGATTATTAATGTATAGTGGGTATTATGAGTTTACTTAGAAAATTATTTAAATAGAAATGAAGCTCTCCAGTAGTCCTCACAAGTGAGAAAAAATTCTCAAACTGATACCCAGGACATTTCTACAGGTTGGGACCTTGAGGAATGTGTAAAATAGATGCCACATAGAATTATAACAAAGACCACTAATGAGTGAAAAAATCATCAAAGTCAGCTGAAGTGCCCTGTTCAGATGGACCGCTAACCCAGTGAAAGAGATAGCAGTAATCACATACCATTGCACTGTCGTGTTAGCTGGCCTTTGACTAATACTAAGAATCCTCCAGTGTACTAACTTTACCCTGGTACCTGCACCCTAGAGCCTTCTCTTCTTGCAGGATGAGAGAGTAGGCATTATTCATTCTGGGATGCTTAATGTACTCGTGTTAAATGCTTCATATGCTATTCAAACATTTGCATGTTGATAACACCTTGAGGTCTCTAAAGTTTATCTGTGTGCATTTTCTTGTCTCTTGGCCCACAATTCCCTTTTCTTCATCTACTTGCCTTTATTTATCCCACCATATTTACTGATATCTTACAAAGAAATGGGACTTTCACATTTTTCCCTTGCAGTACTTCTCCCCTAGAGTCAGTGCCAACAAATTGCAGCCAATGATGGGCCCTGGTGTGCTCACACACCTCTGTGCACCACCACTAGAAACAGCAAGAGACAACAGAGACTGCAGATCGAGCACCCAGTGTGGATATAGAGCTTACATCCACCACTTGGCAAGCCGTGCTCATGGAGGCTTTCTTGGCTCTCATTCCGAGATTATTATAAAAATAAATCTTTTAACATTTGTTAGGGATTAAAAGTGAGGGAATCTAGACTCACATTTTAAATGCACATCCTGATGAATAATAAATACGCTTAGTAAGTATACATTAAGGGGGGGTATATTTTCTGCAGCTTGTTGTGTTTCTCAGAAAGCATTCTACATACAACAATGAATTAACATAACCCCCAAATATCAGACAGAGATTGGAGTGGTGAGCGTGTAATCTTTAGCCTCTCCTAGGAAAGAAAGAGGCCTGAAATAGAACAGACCGAAGTGAAAGGGGTCTGTATGAGAGGGAAGAGGTGTGCCCTGCAGGACCACCTCAGGCAGCAAGCAGGATCCTGCCTGGAGTGTGCTGAGAGAGCACTGTGCGCCTAGCAAAAAAAAAAAACAAAAAAAACATGAATTCTAGTCTTGGTGTGGCTGCCAACCCTCTGCCTCTCAGTTTTCAACTGCAAAAGAAATGGCACTGCCTCTGAGGATCACAGGACCTCGCAGCTATGGAATTACATGCAAACTCTGTAGTTGACAAGTGGGAAAGAAGGCCAGCAATCCCGCAATTTCTGGATCCAGGGGACATCTAAGGAAATGACTCCATCAGGCTGTCCACAAGCAAATCTTCCTCCTTAGATCCTCTTTTTCCACTTGTTCATTTCCACTAGTCCTTTCCTTCCAAGCCCCCAGTGGTGATCAGGAGCTCATATCTGCCTTCCCTCTATTTAGTCCTCCCTTCATGCACACTCCCCCATCTGTTGGATAACCCCCTTTTCAGCTCACCACATCAAAGTTTAATTGTCTTGTCATACCGTCTTTTCCCGATCCCATTCGCTGTTGATGCCAACTTGGAAGAACACATGGGCTCAGAAATCAAGAATCTAAGTTCAAACCTAACTCATCTGCTTGCCAGACTGAGAATTGGCAAGTAGCTTAAACCCCATGTGCCTTTGTCTTCTAATCTGTAACCTGAAGATAATAATAGTACTAGCTTCATAGCATTTTCGGGAGAGTAAATAATAAGGATAAAACCTCTGGCACAGTGCCTGGCTCATAAATGAACACTCAATAAATGTATTATTTGATCTAAAATGTTAATGATAGATATCAGTTTAATGTCACTCCTCCCAAGCAACTCTTTTTTTTTCTTTTTAACCTGCAGGCTTAACTTAAAAGAGTGTATAGTTGTGTGATTTTTAGACACTATGACAAGGTGCTGAGGGAGATACTTAAGGGCAGGGGGCAAAGGGTCCCTTGGGATAGGCCATTCCAATCATCAGTGTCAGTACAGGGTGTTTCAAGTCACAGAGAGCCCTGCTTGCTGGAATTCTGATAGTCCGTCCACACATCCCCTCCCTAATCTGCAAAACAACAGAAGATGCAGAGGCCTGGACCAGAAGACAGGAGGGAATATCCATCAGGATTTTGTTTACTCTGGGGCCTTGTCAAATGATCTGCTCTTTATCCAGAACTGAGTAAACAGGAATTCTTTTGCAGAAACAAACACTGTACTGTGCAGCGATTTCACAAACAACTATTTAATAGTCCATTACCAGCTTTTCCAGACAAGCGATCAGGCACCTCCTTTTCTGTGGAAAGAGCAGTCATTGCTTTGTTTATGGCTTGGGGGGGCAGGGGAAGGACGGGGGACAGGAGGACAAGGGAGGTGACACTAAAATTATTTTCCCTCTTTCAAGCTTTCCAGGTAAGCTGTGCCCAGACTCAAGGACAATGTGTTAAGACTGACTCCTATGTCGCCCCTGAAAAGCCCTGGGAATTTTAATTGAAATTACTTTTCAGCACTGGCATGCTGCCTCATTTGCAATTTGTATTATGAAGGACAATGCTACATAAGAAGAGTGACTTTTTTTTTTTTTTTTTTTTTTTGAAATCCAGACTCTGAAACTGTATGTTGGCCACCGGCCCCTCTCCACCTAAGGAATAAACACAAGATTTTCTTTTTTCTACCAAAGGATAGTAAGCATCTTTGGTTATCGATATTCAAAAGCCAACTAAAACAGCACAGCAAGCTGCAGTGGGAGAAGGTCCCCAAAGTGAAAGCTATTCATGGAAATGGAAACAAGCAGCAGAACAAACAGAAAAATCTCCATGTTTTCATCCTACATTTCAAAGCCGCATTAAAGTCGCAGTTCTTCTTGCCGCAAGGTATTTCCTGAAAATTCATGAAACTCCATAAAACAGAAAGTTTAGACTCTTAGCTTTTCAATACTATTTTTCCTTCTCAAAATCCTACTTTAGCTTATTGACTCATTTAACAGAATAATATATTTTGAAACTAAAATCTGAAAACCTCCCATAAATACCTTTCCTGAAAAGTCCCCGTCCACCTCCCCTCACTTTTATAGTGTTCTAAGCTGGTGGCCCTGCTGCTTTCCTGGGACTGAAGAACAGTTTTCCCCAGAAGGCAATCCCACAGTAAGCAAGATTTATCTTCTCAACAATGCAACCAAGTTAGAGAAAATTGTATTTAGCTAATTATGAGATATGCTAGCATTTTTAGGGGGGAAATCAAATGCTGTTATTGAAGAGAGGCAATCTCAATAAACCTTCAACTTCTTCATGTAGGAACATGGAACCATTTTCTCATGCCCAGATATGTGCCAGAGATAACACACCAAGACAATCATTTTTCCCTGTATGAGCTACAATGATTACCTCTCCCATTATGAGTCAAGCCCTCGAAAATCCAAAGGTAAGCCGCAGTTAAACAGCCATAAACAGTGGCTAATAAGAACTTTGAGGAAATGTGGTGAAGTGACAACACTGTAAAACCCACCGCTGAAATGAATCCCTATGTGTGAAAGCGTGTTTCCTAAATATCAGACTCCAGGCACTCTCTCTCCTTTTTCTTTAGTGATCCTCTTCCTTTTCCCTATCTCTCCCCTTCTTTTTCCTTCTTTCTCCTACTCTGTGTTCATTTTTCCAGTTTATTTTTCCTTACTTCCTCTGACTCTCTTTCTCTCCCCATTTTTGTCTCTTGCATTCTCTCCTTTTATATCTTATTTCCACACACATCTTATTACTTCATTCACCCAATAACATGTCACAATATTGCATGGAAGTTTATTGTAACCATATTTGGGTTCCCTGTCATTATTTTTTAACTAAGTTAACTCTTTCATATCACTCTTTCTATATATAAAACTAAACCAAGTTAAGGTGCTTTTTATTTTCATATGATATGCCTATCTATTTAAAAACTTTTTGCTGATGTTGAAAGAGGGGAGAAGTAACATGCCAAAGTAACTCTTCAAATTAGATTCCTTTAATTCCATCTGCCTTTTTTCCCAGGGTTGTTGTGTTTTTTTAACTGTTGTTCATCATTAATTTATTGAATACTAATGTTTGCCAGGAAGTTGACGCATAGAAACAATAGGTTGGTAAAAGGGTTATAAGCAAAAAAAAGGCATCTTTTCTACTTTTTCCTCACAGATTTATTTATCTTTTCTCTGTGAGGAAACCAAGGCAGAATTAAACAAGAGAGCAGGAACCCCCTACACACAGACACCCACACTCATACACAACACACACACACATACACACACAAACAGAAGCCTAGAATATTGGAACTTTCATTTTCCTCCCTTCCTACATCCTTTCCTCTCTGTAGACCTCACCCTGAGACTGGACCTATATTAAATGAGGGGGTAAATTAGGTGAAGGGAGAGAAACAATACCCAGAGGCCAAATTCTTTCCTCCCCAAATCTAAAGCACTTCAGGCAGGGAGTAGAGATCTGCAGCTGATGGTACTCTGAAAGGTATAGAGGACCAGTTGGCCTGCAAAGTAGACATTGTCATTCTTGAATGTTGGGTTCCAATGAGATAAAATACCAGCAAGTATATAGCAGATTCTAACCTGGTTATCTGACTGCAAGGCCTCTTTCCACTCTACTCCATGGCTGCCTCTCTGCCTTGACACACTCCAGTGGTTCTTTAACACTCAGGTTAAGCTTCCTTCCTACGTAAATGATCCTTCACTCTCCTTCCTCTGAGCCCTGTCTCTACCTCCATTATAACACTTATTACAATGATGGCAATTATTCACTTCTCTGCTACTTCAACCATTCACATGTGAAGTGCTTACGGGGAAAGTAACCATTCTGTTCATCTCCGTAGCCCCTAAGACCAATCATGTAGCACCTTATTCAGAGAGGTTCACAAATTGTTGGTTGCATCAAATTAAGTTGAACACAAAAGAATGGCAAAGAATTTTGTATTTAGAAAACCTATTTTATTCTAAGAGGATAAATGGCAAAGCAGTTGGGTTGTCACAGAAAGAAAAGAGATACCAACTCCAAAATATTACTTACTGTGCTTCAGACGAGGGGGCAGGACAAGGGAAACAATTTTTCAAGAGGAACCTATGAAAGATGCGAGGACAAGGACAAGAGAACCCAATGGATTGATTTGGAGTTGAATCAATGAGGCAGAAAATGTGTATTGGTCAACCTGACGAGGCAACAGCTAAATTCCTCAGAAGAAAGGCAGTGAGGAGGTGTTCCCTCATCAGTGGTTCCAGAGGGAATCTATCCATGGGAGTTCTAACATTATAGCCAATACAATGACCATCTGAAAGGCCTGCAATCTCTGACCTGACACTCCTTACAGACACAGAATTTTTCTTAGTCCGTATTTTTTTCAGCTTTATTGAGGTATAACTGAAAAATAATATTGTAAGACATTTAAAGTGTACAACTTGACGATTGGATTTATGTACATATTGTGAACGGAGTCCCACCATTTAGTTAATTAACACATCCATCACCTCACATATTTACCATTATTTTCCTTTTTGGGGGGAAGGGTGACAATATTTAAGATCTACTCCCTTAGCAAATTTCAATTATATGATATAGTGTTATCAACTAGAGTCACTATGTTTTACATTAGCTCCTTAGACTTGATTCATCTTACAATTGAAAGTTTGCACCCTTGTCCCAACCTCTCCCTATTTCCTTCATCTCCCATCCCCTAGCAACCACTTTTTATTTTGTTTCTATGAGTTTGAATTTGTTTTAGATTCCATATATAAGGGATACTGTGCAGCATTTGTTTTTCTCTGTCTGGCTTATTTCACTTAGCATAACACCCTCAAGGGTAACCATTGTCATAAATGGCAGGATTTCCTTATTTTAAGGCTGAATAATATGCATGCGTGTGTGTGTGTGTGTGTGTGTGTGTGTGTGTGTGTGTGTGTGTGTTGATGGACACTTACGTTGTTTCCATATCTTGGTTATTATGAATGATCTTAGCCAGTGTTCTAATTCAACTTAAGCTAACAGGTGTAGAAGAAAGCCCCTACCCTGTCCACTCTTTACTGAAGTTTGAGCAGATCTTTAGACAAAGCTCTCTCTGAACTGAATCAACCATAGACAACAAATAACCTACACTATGAAGTGACATCACTTCACTTAGGGCTTTTGTTTGGATTCCTACTACTTCCTTTAAAATATTCTTCAAAAATTTTTCTACACATGATGATAAACTCTTATTTTATCGTTGAAATGATATAATTCTGCCTGAGATTTTTTTATTTTAATTTGGAAGAAAATGTTATTGATTTTAACTGAAATGCATTTGTGTATGCTATATTTAAAGCTATCTTAGTTTTCTAGCACAGAAGAGTAAAAACCCCAGTTTTATAGGTCTGCAAATAAAATAGATTTAGTACAATAATTTGTTTAGAATGATAGGAAAAATGTGGTATTCTGGGTAACCACATTTAACCACACTGAACTACCATATTCATCATAAGTCAGACTAATTCTCAAAAACTTGGTACAATATCCAAAAACACTTAATAAGGTTTTATCTGTCTTGATTTCATTGGGGTGTTAGGAGTTCTTAGAAAGACATCATTACAAACATTATAAATCATCATTACAAATTCTCATTATATAATGTTATCAAGATGGAAGTTATAAAGTTCTAGCCATTATCCAATGAACAGAAGTGCACAGATTATTTCAATGACCCACAGGCTGGTGTTGATGAAAGAGACCTACCTGGGTCCTAGGCAAGGCTGTGAATAGACACTGCATTTCAGGTACCTCCTTCCTACCCTCATCAATGTCTCCATTCTGCTTTTCTCCTTTCTTCCGCTCCTTTCCTACCCTCATTCCATCTCCCAAATTCCTCTAACCTGCTGTATACAACAGCCAATCACTGCTGAAGTACCAAGTAACCACTAAGATATTAGCTAACAAGGGATGAAGAGGAGATTACTGTGACCCCAGGAATATTTGTACTCTAACGGACGCTACTTTAACAGATGCCCTCCAGACTAAAAGGAGAAATGACTTATCCTTAAAGAAACACACAAGATATTTACTGGTCTGACCCTTGGCTTTGTAGTTCAATCTCTCAGCACTTCCTGGCACAAACCTACAGCCAGCTTTCATTCCATTCCATGCCTCTAGCCCCCCAAAGGCTTTCCCCTTGACCTGGACAAACCTCCCTAGCACCCACACCACCCCGTAGCACCATCACCTTCCTCGCCTGACTGACTTACCCTTGAGACAGGGCTCAAGTAGACACTGCACAAGCGCTGAGAAGCTTTCCCAGGCCTCCCAGGCTGCCATAGGCACCCCTCCTCTGTGTGCCCTCAGCGCTTTACGCACACATTAGAACACTTACTATTTCATGCAGTAATTATGGGTTCCTTTCGGTGTTTCCCACTAGCTAGACTGTAACCTTCTCACAGCGTTATCAGTGTTCATATTTTCAACACCTAGCAAATTGCCGAGTACTCACAGCTCGTTAAGGTGGAGCAAATGAAAGATTGCAATGAAGTGGAGATTTGGGATACCACTGTTTCATGAGGGAAGGAATAAATAAATACTGGAAATACTAATTAAAAGTGTTTTCTTCCCCCACTATAGAATATAGGACCTAATATGCACAGAGCCTATAGCGCTATAAAGTTTCCTGGGTTGTTTTTTTGTTTGTTTGTTTAAAAAAAATCCCTGATACTAGCTTATTAACTTTTCATTTGTTCCCGTCTCACTAAAGGAGAGTACAAAACGATCCCACTATTTCTGCTTCCCAACTGTCTATGTTCTAGATAAATAGGCTTACCCGGTGTGTGTGCGCTTTTATGCAATTTAATCAATATATTTCCCAGTTTGAACAAGACAATAAATTAATTCCTGTCTTTTTTAAACTAGTTTCCACTTACTCAAAGATGTCACTTCACAACTGGGAGGCAGCCTTGGATAAAAACTTCCTTGGTCCAGAAGTTAGTGTACCTGTACGTTTTAGTCCTGGCTCTGCCTCCAGCTGACTCTGTGGCCTTGGGAAAACTACATAACATTTATGGCCTCAGTTTCCTCATCTATAAAACATAAGAGTTGGAACAGATGATTTTTAAGCACCCTGTCAGTTTTAAAATTCTATTATTGTATACATCTTTAATCCTAACGTAGAGCAGGTGGACCCTGAAAAGTATTAGAAACGAGGACACCGTACTGTCACACAAAGAAGATAATCTCCATCACCTGCAATTCAATTTAAAATTCACGGCAAAGTCAAATCCGCAAGCACTATGTCTGAGTGGCCAAGAGTAATGAAACACGTACATGGAAGGAACAGGAAGCTGGGGGGGAGGAGCTCATGCACTGTGAAACAGTACACGTCCTAAATGAATTTTCTCACACTGATGTATTTTAAATTTGCGACTATGAACATACCACAGTGAACAGCTTGAAGTTCTTTGGAACAAACATCGCCTCATCTAAGGTCACTCCTGAAGGAACTGCAATAATAACATTTGGCATATGTAGATAGAACACTTTGCACACTGGAGCATGGAGAATTATGCTCTGCATGTTCCAGAAAAGATGATCCATGATTCAGGTGGGGGAAAAAAATGTCAGATACATTTTTGACAGTGGCAGCAAACCCAAACAGTAGAACCATACAATCAATATGGACGCCCTCATTAAAATCCCCAAGAAGCTGCAAGTTTGATTTTCAGCAAGGTCTGAACAGGAATAATGGATTTGGTGGCCTGGAGGAACATTAGAGGTTTTAATAAAAGGAACTTAAAATTGCCAGTGTTGGCCCTGGTTCCAAGGAAGCCCTGGCTCGGTGTCCGTAACAACACAGGAGGAACCTAATTCCTTGCCTCTTGGATTCTTGCTATTCAGTTTAAAATGCCATTTTATATGCAGCCTGATCATTTCTCCTCAAAAATAAACCCATAAAAAATTGCTTTAAATTTCTGATCCATGTTTTCTATTCACATAGATATTAAACTGAATTTCCTAAAGCCTGAAAAGCTAATTATGCATTCAATTAGAGTTTCTTAATAAAGATTAAAACTTTGAAGTCTATCACAAGCCCATATTTAATTCAACTGCCATTTTATCCATGCCATGGAAGTGTAAGTGGTAACAATGAATATAAATTATAATATATGCCATAGAAAGAATGCTATTTGTCCAAGTACGTTACTATAAAGAATTAAATTTTGCTATCAGTTCCATGATCTAGTTAAAATTGGTGTTCTTTATTTGGTCTTTCAATGTAGTCCAATTTCCTACTTTGAAAAACAAATTCTAGGGAATAAAGAAAAGAGATTAATTTATCATTAAGACTCTGCTTAATTGAAGTCAATTCCGAACAAACTTGAATTCAATTTCTGCTCATTAAATTGAATGTGCTCTGCGTTCCTCTCTGCATTGCTTTGAGCAAGCAGCTGAGAACAAGGGACTAACATCAAAATTATTAAATTGAGGAGATTTTATTTGGTCTTCACATGCCAGAGCCGCTTTGATGAGGAGCTGTTTTGGCACTGAAAGGAAAGAAGAGCAGCTGGAGGAAAAATCAAATGAAACTAAGCCTTGGAAAATTGAAGAAAACGCGAGCTTAATAATATTTAATAATTAAATTTCCACAAACAATAGCGGCAAATGAAGTAATCTGCAAAGTCTGTGAACTCATTTGCATAATTGATGCCGGTCCCCTGTAAATGAATAATGAAGATAATAAAAGATGTTGCTAAAAATGGGCACAATAACAGCAAATTTCATCAAGCCGCGCGCTCTGATTAATCTGCTCTTGCAAATCAGCAGCGAGAGGGGAGCGCGTGATTAACCGCGCCGAGGACGGCAGCAGGCGGCGGCGCTGCCCTTTCTCTGCGTGTCTCTGGGCGCGTCCCGCCCGCTCCCCGCGCCGCCCACGCTCCTCTCGCCGCAGCTGCCGCTGGGGCTGCCGCGGGCGCCGCTCAGCCGGAGCGCGCCTCGGCCCGGCCCGCCGCCGCAGCGCTGCGTGCGCTCGCTCCTGAACCACCGAGCCGCTGCCTTTTGTCGCGGCCGTTTACGGGGCGATGGCTGCCCAGCCCCCTGGTGCCCTCCTTCACCCCCCAGCCCCCAGATCTCCAACCCAGGGGCTTCCCGCCCGGAGCTCACTACCTGCACGCCGAATAAACTAAGAAACAATTAGCGAGCCGGGTGGGCAAGGTGCGGGTGACTCAAATGTCAGTCGGCTGCAGGCCCCCGCGCGCGCGTGGCTTGGGCATTGTGGGCAACTGGGAATTTCTGTTTCGGAAGGAGGGTGAGAAGTGTCGGTTTGCCCACTAGGACTGCGGCTCTGGGAGAAAGCGGGGCTAGCTCCGTAAAAGGCACAGGCCCTTTTCCTCCTTCTTCCCCAGCAGGTTCAGAAAGAAAGGACCTAGAAAGAGATGTTTATTATGCACTTTGAAATGACTATTCAGAAAACATCAGGAGGCACAATATAAAAGTGCTTCCCACCCCACCAATCCCCTTCCCTTAAAGAATAAAAAGAGAAAGCAACCCACACAGGTAAAGCTGGGCATTTCAGATGCGGTGAGTTTTGTTTTCTTTCTTTATTGTTATTATTATTATTATTATTATTATTTTATAATTAAAATAGCATTTTCCTGTTTGAGACTTATATGTCCCACTGTATTTTTCTCAGGGCCAAACCCGGGGGCTAATAAAATCTATGAAAGCTGTTGTGCCCAAATGCAGTTTGTGTGGGAGTTTGTGAAAGCGACTTTGCCGAGTGCAAACCTTAGACGAAGAAACAGAAAATACTTCGAAAATCACAGGATGCTCTTCCAGCTCTCCAGGATAAACTTGTCTTGGGAAAATAAAACTTGATAAACCCTGGTTCCAGACTGTTACTTATTTTACAGCCTTAGGTTTGCAATCCATCATAGCTTGGGCCTAACAGGACTGACTCGGGCTTTTCATTTGTTTATAGTTTGTGCAATGTTTCATGCCTCCAGCGTACCATGTCAGCTATGTAAAATAATGCGTGATTTTTGTTCGGATTCTGGATCCACTTCCACCATGGTATTTGTTTAAAATAAAGGCTGTGGTTATTTTCCATTATTACAGAATGGAAACTTCAATCCTAGACATCTGAGAAACATAACTTAAAAATCCATTTGGGAAAAGCAGAGAGGAAGGTGCTCGTGTTTTACTTTATTTGTAGAGTGCAACTGACTCTGTTTTAACTTGACCAGTTTTAATCCAATCTAGTAAACCAGGAGCTTGCTCCTGCTTCAGAAAAGCCAATATGCTGCCCTGGGTCCCAAATACCATCTTTCTCCCTGCCAGGTCATCAGATAAACCTGTGATTCCCTTGTTTTTGCTAAGCAAATGGTTCTTATGTTGCAGTTCATTTTTCTGGTGCAATAGGCATGTTGTATTTTTCCCTGACTCTCTCTATGACTACAAAGAGATCCTAGAATCATGGAATTTTGAGCCAGAGGGAATCTTTTCCCTTTACATGGGAAGAAATGGAGATTGAGAGTAGTTAAATGACTGCACACCTTCACATGGCCAACTCTATCCCCACACTCCAGGTCTCCCCATTCCCAGATGAGTGGTTTCTGCCCACCTCCAGACCTAAAGAGACCAAAGAAAGGAAACTGGAAAAAGACTCAAACAGCAACATTTCAGAAAGCACAGGGAAACCAAGAGAATGAGCTAACAATGAACAGAACATGGGAAAAGTTAGAATGATAAATCCAGGTGGTAGAATGAGTTTCAAAGAATCAGGAGCCAGATAGAAATAGGGAAACATGGGAAGGGCAGAGGCTGTGTAAAAATCATAATAATATGGCAAAATAAGAAATGTGGAGACAAAGTAAATGGTTTTTAAGATGCATAAATATGGGGTCAAAGTTAGATAAAGAGAAGAAAGGACAAGTCCGTGGCATGTTTGTAGATAGGAAGGAGACTATACGAACTGGTATCCAAAAGGTTCTTTCTGTGCAATGCTTCTGAGGAAGAAAGGGTGACAAACTGCCTCATGAGAATGAATGGGGAAGAGCTGAGCTACCAGGGAATGATGGCAGTCAGGTGAAATGTAGGCAGCTGGGAGAGCTTCATCCCAGGGGCATGTTGAGAAGCCAGGGCCACGTTAAGGGTGCTCCATCTGCTGGAGACTGTCCTAGGACCAGTCCCGTCTTCGATGAAGAGGCCTCGCTGTCCAAGGTCACCCAGCCGCTCAGTACCCGGCAGAGACATTTCAGGCTTTCTGATTTCCGTGTGCGCGCTCAGGGTCACACCACTTTCCTGGTTAGAAATTGAAACTGTTCCGTGAGGAAGGGCCCTGAAGAGGAGCCCACAGAGTTCTTTGCTGTTTCCTGTTTGAAATCACCGTAATGTACAAAATAAGAATGTATTCTACAGCATTCCTCAGCTTATTAGCTCTCATGTAGGAAATGAATGATTCTCATTGTCCCTGGAAATTGGACATTTTGGAAATGTCTGGGCTACCAAGAATGTACTTTTAAAAAAAATGTATTTCAATTTGGTAAGTCTTGAAAGTCAATTCAACAGTCATGCTTTGTTCTAATTATTCCTGGCTAACATTGATGGAAAAGTAGGTAAAGTCTGATAGCCAACTACTTGGTGTTTTTTTTCCCTTTCTCTCTCTCTCTCTCTCTCTCTCTCTCTCTCTTTTAAGGACTGACCAGTTTGGGCAAAGGCCTAACACTCTAAGTAGATGAACTTGGCAGCAGTGTTTCTGAAACCCTGGGTTCTGGGATACTTTACGGCTCTTCATCACCTTCCAGAGCTGTCCTTATGAGGCCAGGAATCTAGCTGAGTTCCATGTGGGTAGAAAATGTACTGCTCCTCTGTTGCCTGGATACTTTGGTTAACTGCTGATGACTACAGACCAGTGCCTGATTCTTAGAAACGTTGACAGTTGTTGAAGGAGAGCTCTCCTTACATAGAGCAACAGGCAGAGGTGGTTGGTATTCTGACAAATGAAAATACTCATACCGTATGATATTTACTGTCTATTTATAGACTGAATTTAACTCATCCTTAGTGAACAATAATGTCTTTATTGTGATCCCGTGGTCCAAACAGATCGTTTATCTAGTCATAATTAGCTACAACAATTGTGTATTTTCCCATTCAATTCAACTTTTCTCACAGAAACAGAAAGTTTTGTTTTATTAAAATAGAAATTAATTAAAAATTAGCATACAAACTAAAGGAGAAAATATTTAATAGGATACCCATAATCCCTTTAAAGCATAATTTATAGGTATATAGACATTTTAAACAGGAATTTTCCCCGACTGGTTACTTTGTTTTTTATTTAATTTATTGGGGTGACATTGGTTCCTCACTGGTTATTAATTATTTGTAACTAGAGGCCTGGTGCACGAAATTCATGCACAGGGGTGTGTGTCCCTCAGCTCAGCCTGCACCCTCTCCAATCTGGGACCCCTCGAGGGATGTCCAACTGCCCGTTTAGGATCAGGCCTAAACGGGCAGTCGGACATCCCTCTCACAATACAGGACTGCTGGATCCCAACTGCTCGCCTGCCTGCCTTCCTGATTGCCCCTAACCACTTCTGCCTGTCAGCCTGATCACCCCCTAACCACTCCCCTGCCAACCTTATTGATGCCTAACTGTTCCCCTGCCAGCCTGATTGCCCCTAACTGCCCTCCCCTGCAGGCCTGGTCTCCCCCAACTGCTCGCCCCTACAGGCCTGGGTCCCCCCCAACTGCCCTCCCTTGTAGTCCTGATCCCTCCCAAGCGCCCTCCCATGCTGGCCTCTTGTGGTGGCCATCTTGTGTCCACATGGGGGCAGCCATCTTGTGTTGGGGTGATGGTCAATTTGCATATTACTCTTTTATTAGGATAGAGGCCTGGTGCATGGGTGGGGGCCAGCTGGTTTGCCCTGAAGGGTGTCCCAGATCAGGGTGGGGGTTCCCTTGGGGTGTGGGGCAGCCTGGGCGAGGGGCCTGTAGTGGTTTTCAGGCCGGCCACGCCCCCCGGCGACCCAAGCAGAGGCCCTAGGATCTGGGATTTATTTATCTTCTATAATTGAAACTTTGTAGCCTTAAGCAGAGGCCAGGGCCAACCAGGAAGTTTGGCTCCCTCTATCGCCGGGGGGAAACCCAAGACTCCTGCTCACTCTGTGGCCCCAGCCATTTTTGTTGGGATTTATTTGTCTTCTATAATTGAAACCTTGTGGCCTTGAGCGGAGGCCTGGGCCGTCCAGGGTGTGCAGGAAGCTTGGCTTCCTCCTTTGCCAGGGAAACCCAAGCCTCCTGCTCACTCTGTGTCCACAGCCATCTTGGTTGGGTTAATTTGCATACTTGCTCCTGATTGGCTGGAGGGCATGGCTTGTTGGGTATGGTGGAGGTACAGTCGATTTGCATATTACTCTTTTATTAGATAGGATAATAATTTTGTTGTCTACACTCCTCCCAAGATAAAAAGCACAAGTTATTTATCTTTTTTGGTTTGTTCAGGATTTTCCAGATTCTATTTAAAAAACCCTAAAAAAAACTATCCAAACTCCTGCATCTGCCTTATTTTTATTTATTCTACCCTTCTCTTTAGCTGGAAAGTCATAAGCAAAGGAATTAAAAAGAAGAGCCTGTGCCCCATCCAGTTTGGCTCAGTGGATAGAGAGTCAGCCTATGGACCAAAGCGTTCCAGGTTTGAATCTGGTCAAGGGCACATACTCAGTTGCAGGCTCCTCCCCAGCCCTGGCCCTGGTTGGGGCTCATGCAGGAGGCAATAGATGTGTTTCTCTCACATCAATATTTCTCTCTGTCTTTCCCCTCTCTTCCCCTCTCTAAAAATCAATGGAAAAATATCTTCAGGTAAGAACTAAAAAAAAAAAGAAGAAGAAGAAGAAGAGCCTGCAATTCTAAATTCCTTACTCCTGCTCTTTTCCTTTTCACTATATTCAGTTCAATCAATATGAGCTGAGCACCCACCATGTAACAGACACTGAGAAAACTGGTGAGTACATATGTCCCAGCCCTCTAGGAATTTACAGCCACCTGAGGAGAAGGGGGAAGGGAGATAGCTACATGTACAGAGATAATATTCATGTAATGTGGTAAGTGCTACAAGTGCTTAGCCCAGTCTCAAAACTCATGAATTGTTAAGAAGAAAAACAGTGGGAAAAATCTATATATGTAAAAGTCTAAACAACCGTTGGACCATTCGACTGGTAGCTATGATGCACACTGACCACCAGGGAGCAGATGCTCAATGCACAGGCATGGAAACATGGAACAGACTGATGAATTTCAGAGGAAGGGGGTGGGAGGAGGGTGGGAAGAGATTAACCAAAGATCTTATATGGATACTAGAGGCCTGGTGCATGGATTCATGCACTGGTGGGGTCTCTAGGCCTGGCCTGCACCCTTTTGCAATCTGGAACCCCTTGGAGGATGTCGGACTGCCAGTTTTGAACTGATCCTCACAGGCCAGGCCGAGGGAGCCCACCGGTGCATGAACCCATTCACTGGGCCTCTAGTTGTATGATAATGTAATTCATGATCTCCTTATTAACTTCATGATGGTTTTTTACAACCATATACATCATTTTATAATTGCCCATTTCCCACCGGTATTAGTAAGTTTCATTATTTATAGTTCCACTAGTCTGTTGGCAATCACAATTTAATTGTAGATTATCCCATAGAACAAATCTTTTCATAAAGTTTCAGTTTTAAAAAACATCCCATTGGCCTATATGGGTTAACTTAAGAGTGCTGTATATATGAAAACTATATTAAATATATGTATGTATACACCTTCATATATATGTTTAACTCTGGATATTAAATTACAAGTTTTACGATGACTTGAGATTCTGTTGAGAAATTGGCCTAAGAAACCAAATATAAAAGTTATCAGGAAATTGGGACTTGATGGAAGTTCTTGGAATTTATGAATGGCAATATAAACATTACTGCAGCCTAAGAGGATTGACCAACACACAAAAGAAATGACCAGTAGCCAGAAGAAACTGTGGCTGGTGTGTGCCACAATGCAGGGATTGACAAAGGGTACCAGGAACCTACACTCTCAGCAACTATCCTCTAACAAACCTGTTGTATCAGATTCTATTGCTTTCACTGGTATATAACAGAAACCTATTTGGCTTAACCAAATAGAAATTTGTTGTTTTTTTTTCACTTAGAAGGAAGCAGGCCAGGGACTCTACAATTCAATTTCCTCTGTCTTTCCTCTGTCATCCTTAACATGTGTTTTGTTTTTTCCTTATAGTGACAAGATGGCCCCTTTACCACCTTATCCTATATAATAAAAGCCCAGTGATCGAAATGGTGGAACGATCAGAATGGCCAGAGACCAGAATGACCACAGCCCCTCACCCAGCTGGCCGCCCCCCAGCGAGCAGTTAGGGGTGATCAGGCAGGCAGGTGAGCAGTTAGGGGCCATCAGGGAGGCAGGCAGAGTGGTTAGGGGCAATCAGGCAGGCAGAGGTGGTTAGGGGAGATCAGGCAGGCAGGCAGGCAGAGTGCTTAGGGGTGATCAGGCAGGCAGAGGCAGTTAGGGGCAATCAGGCAGGCAGAGTACTTAGGGGCAATCAGGCAGGCAGGCAAGTGGTTAGGGGCAATCAGGCAGGCAGGTGAGCAGTTAGGGGCTAGCAGTCCTGGATTGTGAGAGGGATGTCTGACAGCTGGTTTAAGCCCAATCCACAGGGATTTCTGCAGGATCGGGCCTAAACCAGTAGTTGGACATCCCCCGAAGGGTCCTGGATTTCAAGAGGGTGCAAGCTGGGCTGAGGGATCCCACCCCACCCTCACCCCCCGTGCACAAGTTTTGTGCACTGGGCCTTTAGTGGTAATTAAAGCAAAGAGATATTTTACCCAAGTCATTTGTGTCTATATTTTAAGCAGAAAGAAGAAAGGGATAAGGTGTGGTCAGCTGAGTTTGTCCTTTTTTATAGCTTGCTGAGAGCCTTACCCAATAGAGTTTTGCTTGCATATCATTGGTTAAAATTAGGTTACATGTCATTAGTTGTAAAAGACTCAGCTATCCAAAACAAATCCAAATTATCTTGGTAAGGAAGGAAGGAGAAATGGATATTGGGTAAAG
This sequence comes from Plecotus auritus, assembly GCF_963455305.1. Lineage (NCBI taxonomy): Eukaryota > Metazoa > Chordata > Mammalia > Chiroptera > Vespertilionidae > Plecotus > Plecotus auritus. The sequence continues at coordinate 68,456,916 of NC_137771.1, forward strand.
AACCAGTGCTTATTGGATTAAGGTTCCCAATTCTAGAAGGTATTGCCCGACACTCCAATGCATGAAGCTACCCTGTATTTACAGCATAACACTGTTGTAAAATAAAGATCTCAAATCATTTTCATATCTCCATATCTCAGTATATTTCCTTTGGGCAAAGCGGTAGCATATTTGTAAATGTATCAAGTAGGCTGTCAAAATACCCAATGTTACTATAATTAAAGATATCTTTCTGGATCTTAATCTCACACTATGCTATATTTTTAAAGGGTTTTCTGTCCTTACTACTGGAAGTTTATTTGCTGGTTTATAATAAATGTACAGATAATACTAAGTAATGCTTTAATACACAAGCAGTTATGAAGGCATCTGAGCAACACAGGAATTGGGATCTGGATCAGAAACAGGTGAGGAAGAGTGGAATGAACAATATATTGTTATCATCATATATACCTCTCATTGAAAAACATTTATTAAGTGCCCATATGCACATATCACAATTGTCAAAATAAAACAAAAAGATATTTGTTCTATTTTATAAAATCAACTCTTGATTTTATTAATCCTGTTGTAAAATCTTTTTCCACTCTGCAGTACCTCAACCAGTGCAGGGGGCGGGGAACATAACCCTCAGACCAGTCAGCCTAATTATGTTTTTAACCAATAGTTAAAAGTTTGCTGAGAGGATATGGAAGCTATTTGTAAAATGAGGTTTGTTTTTGTGGATTTCAGTTATCCAAGGTATTCCTGGTCCCTATTTTCATGGATAATCATTGGATGAATCTAAAACCGTTGTTTTGGAGCAAGATTCGGTTGCTATCTGTCAGAAATCATAATTAGCATCAAAACGCATTTATTCCACCCTACTTTTGTACAGGGCATTGTACTAGCTGGCAGCAGCGGGGACATTTGGAAAATGTAATGTTGTAGCAGCCCTCTTACCACATGCACATTTTCTAAGAAAAAGCAAGTAATGAGTACATAAGTGTATAACCTTCAACATGATGGGAGGAAAGAGTACACGTATTTTATTCCTCAATAATTAGATTCAGATTCTTAGGAGTCTGGCTGAAAGGCATCTGCAGACGTGCATCATCTCATCCATTTATCCCAAAAGGGAAGTTTGAATGTTCAATTTACACAAATGTGTTGACTTAGGTTTTGCAAATGAAGGACTTTTTTAAAACAGCCATGCTATGCTCCATGTCAGACCTATTCTCAGTCTTCCTTTGACTGCAATGCACAGAGACTGAGTTCTATCAATTACATTGTGACCTTGAGCAAGTTGCTCAATCTTTCTGGGCATCCCTTCCTTCATCTTTAAAATGGGGGCAACAAAATCTAATCTGAGGAGTTGTTATGGGGAAGGAAATAGGTGACTTTGGATATAAAATCACTGTAAATTGTAATGTTCTATATCAATATTAGTTATTCTTATTTCATTAATCCAAACATACTACTGAGGGATCTTTATCAAATGCTGAAGTCATTGAGAATTTGAATGACTTTGAGCTTTAGACAATTTTGTTGAAATACCCCCACTGTCTTAAAGACCAGCCAACACTGGCCAGCTGTAGGAAAATCTCTGGTTCTGAGTGAATGCCAAGGTAGTATATTTCTGCTTCAGAAATATGGTTTAAGATCATTGTACTTTGTAAAGAGTCACCAATCATTTTCCAGGTTTGTTGAAATAAACGATCCTCAGCCTTCAGAAAGAACAGAGAAGTGAGTAGGCACAGTATAGAGTGTTATTGATATCTATGAAATGTATCAGAAGAAACCTTTATATTTTAGGTGCATTTGCCCTTTTGAAAGAATGCACTAACTAACATTAAGAAGACATTGCTGTAATTGGTATGTTAGTCTAAACAAATTGCTACCACCTAAACTCTATTTGTTGTGTTCGCCTTTATAACCTAAGCTTCAGCTTTGCCCAACTCAAAGGACACCCCCAATGATAAAAATCCCAAGTAATTCTTGCCTAATATTTTGCATTAAATCATCCATGTTCTTTCAACTCTTTAGTTGTTGATATCACTATGAATCTTCTCTCAGGTACCCAGTTATCATAGGAAGTATTGGTTTTTAATTTTTATTTCTTTCTAAACTTTTGCTCAATTCTTTTGGTGATTTGTAATGGTAGGTTCATGCTAAATAACATCAGGTATAATGGTAAACTATTTTTCAATGCATGCTTTCAGCTTTTTGTGGGTAGTTTCTAAAATGGGTTCTGGGCAGAGGGTCTTAGAGAGGAAAAAGTATCACTAGTATCCCTCCTCAGCTAATTTAGCCAAGTACATTGCACAACTCTCCCAATCAGTATATTAAGCAGATGTGGTCTTTGTCCACCTAGTAAGTTGTGTTAGACCTTTCAACACTCTGCAGTCTTTTTATCACTCAGCTGCCAAGTTCCCTGGGGTAATCATAGACAGCTTGTCAATTTAATTGCAAAGAAACAGGCTTTCTTGTGACCATTCCAATTTTAGCTGCTACTTTAAATTGTACATGATAGTTCTTCCATGCTGTCTGCCCTTTAAACAGTGTGGATCTCTGCAAGCCTTTAATGGTGATGGAAAGAAGAAGCAAGGCTGAAAATCTGGCTTGCTGATAGAGCATTTTATAGAGATAACATGCATTTTATTAAGTTGCTGCTTTAGGAAAAGAAGCTTTTCCTTGAGCCCTGTGTGTTGCCATTACATCGGCAATGCTAAATCACTTTTTTTTTCTTTTCAATGTTCCACTTTCCTGCACATTTTCTTCCTTTCTGGGTGACAGAGAATTCATAGGCCATCTGGATTCTGAAACATCTGGACACTGAATTTCTGCAGAGGAGAATCAGAGGGAAGAGACCATCAGTGGTACTGGGTGTCTCCAGAGAGATTTAAATCAATGATGATATTTTGGTTGTCTCCCTTTTGGAAAGTTAACACAAAAAATGAAAGGAAAAAACAACACATCACAGGAACTCAGTGTTTCAAGGATACCAAGAGTATATAAGAAGGTAGGACTTCTTTTACTAATTTAGGTTAGTAACAGAATACATCTCTATATTAGAATCACTGCTAGAATTTCCCCCTATTTTTTTAGTTGTCATGCATTTGGGGATTTAATTTATTTAGATGTACTTTTAACAATGCCAAATTAAATGGTGCATCATTTCAGCACAACATATTTTTCTTTAAAACTGTGTGTGATTCAATACAATTTTATTAATTACATAAAAATATAATAATAAAAATGTTGGTATGTTCAGCTTGATTGAAAAACTAAGCATGAGCACCACTTGGGTAAATCAAAAAGAGTTACTTTTCTAAGATATACCAAAGAAAAATAGTACAAAGAGATAAACGATGTTTCCCAGGACAGTTGGAGTTGTAAGTTTCTGGGTCCATAACTCGAGAACCAAGAAGATAACATGAGTTTGAGAGAGAGTCTCGTCAGACTTTTATAAAGTTCAACTGCCCTCCTACAAGCTCAGCTTTCTGTGTGTGTGTGTGTGTGTGTGTGTGTGTGTGTGTGTGTGTGTGTGTGTGTGAAATCGCATAGCGACCGTGAATGCTCTGGAAGTGTGCAGGGGACCACTTTTTCTAAACCATCAATCTCGGTGTTACACCACATATAATATGATTACACAGTTCAGTAGTCTAATTAGGCAAGAGCACAATGCTTACTTATCACCCTCAGCCTTCCCTCCACTAACATAGCCTGGTTCATGGTCTACCTTGAACCTGAGCTGCAGGACCAAAATAACAGTTAGTTGCTCAGACTGCTCGAGAATCATGGGAACGGGCCCTTGGAGTCTTTAGGTTTCTCCTTGTGCAAAGGCACTAGACCTAGGTGTCAGGCAAGTGGTGAGGAGATGCTTAGATCTTATGATTTATTTCCCATGCTATTGCAAAATTGTATCTTTTCTTTCACTATATTTTCTCTGGTAAATATTTGGGCTCTTAATTAATAGATTTTCTTTCCTGAACAAATTGAAATTGATATAGAGTGCTCTTTAAAATATATGAATTTGGCCTGACCAGTGTGGCTCACTGGTTGAGCATCGACCTATGAACTAGGAGGTCATGGTTCGATTCCTGGTCAGGGCACATGCCCAGGTTGTGGGCTCAGTCCTTAGTGTGGGGTGTGCAGGAGGCAGCCAATCACTGATTCTCTCTCATCATTAATATTTCTATCTCTCTCTCCCTCTCCTTCCTCTCTCAAATCAATAAAAATATATTAAAAACAAAAGACATGAGTTTGAAACAACTAATCAGATGCACCTTCATGCAGTTTTCCTGAAGTATGAGATGCTCTGCCACATATAAAACCAGTTAAAACTGTCAGTTTAAGTTGATTTCTAGGAAACCAGAATAGTTCAAAAGAAAAAGGACCCAAAAGTAACATTTTAGTAACTATTTTTAAATTAGACATAATTAAATATAAATATAAATAAATGTATGTTTATTACACTTAAATATAATAATGCTCTGAAATAGGGGACTATAGACATATTCTCTGGTTTCTGCCACTCCGTTGGGTCCTTAATTTCCTCTAACTGCATCTTCAGTGAGCCCCACAATGAAGAACAATATTAGATGTTCAATTGCATGATATCAACCTTGTATGAAGAGAATGAATAAAAAATGAAGTTCTTAGCTGTGATCTATTTCAAATTAGCCATTTTCATTTATAAAACTGTTTGTTTTACTTTGTCAGTTTGAAGGTCAATCAAACTTCAAATTGCACATTGCAGAATTTCAACAAAGATACGAGGCCCATCTCTGTCTGCTTCTGTTAAGACTAAAGGTGAAAAGCTGAGTCTTAACCAGGATATTAAGCAGAGCTTTATGAAATGGACCAGATCACATTGATATAAAACTTGCAAAGACAGTTTGCCCTGAAACCAAAGTATCAGGCCCGGGACAGGGCAATAGATGGCATCAGGGTTACCAAGTATTAATTGTGGACATTAACCCAAAATAATCTATAAGAGCAAGTTCAAGAGACACTTGTCATACACTAAGGAAAGAATAAACAACAGTAAACATAATATCTATCATTTATTAAATGCTTACTATGTATCAAGGACTATTCTATGCATTTTAGATAAATTATCCCACTACATCTCTACAAGAACTTTGAGGTGGATACTATTATTATCACATTTAACAGGTGAAAAAGCTAAGAGACAGGCACATTAAGAATTTTGGCCAAAATCCTAGAGCAAGTACATGAAGGAGCAAGGATTCAAACCAGGCAGAAAGACTCCAAAACTCACATTCTGAATGACAAGGCTAGTGTATATGCACTGTGAAAGACACTGTGAAGGCCATATCAATATGCTCAGATAATGACCTACATTAAAAAAGAAACCCAGACCTGCATACATACTCCCATAGAACTATTGAAAACATTATATATATATATATATGCATATTCAGTGGAATATCACTTAGCCATAAAAAAGAAGAAAATCTTACCATTTGGGTGGGCAAACTTTTTGACTCGAGGGCCACAATGGGTTCTTAAACTGGACCGGAGGGCCGGAACAAAAGCATGGATGGAGTGTTTGTATGAACTAATATAAATTCAAAGTAAAGGAGCGGAGGGGAGAGCAAGAGAACCGGATAGAACAGCCGGATCCGGCCCGCGGGCGGTAGTTTGCCCATGGCTGAAGACGGTATTATGCCAAGTAAAATAAGTCAGACAAAGACAAATACTGCATGATACCACTTATGTGTGGAATCTAAGGAACAAAATAAACAGACATAGATACCAAGAACAGACTGATGGTTGTCAGAGGGGAAAAGGGTTAAGGGACTGGGTAAAATAGGTGAGGGATTAATTGACTATAGTCAATTTGGCTCAGTCAATTTGGCTCAGTGGAAAGAGTATCAGCCCATGGACTGAAGGGTCCCAGGTTCAATTCCAGTCAAGAGCATGTACCTCGGTTGCAGGCTTGATCCCCAGCCCTGGTTGGGACAAGTGCAGGAGACAACCAATCAATGTGTCTCTCTCACGTGAATGTTTCTCTCTCTCTCGCTCTGTGTCCCCCTCCCTCCCATGCTGTCTAAAAATCAATGGAAAAATATCTTCAGGTGAATATTAACAAAACAAAACAAAACAAAACAAAAAAGTAGTACAAATTGGTAGTTACAAAATACTCACCAGAATATAAAGTACTGCATAGAGCACGGCTGGTGTGGCTCAGTGGTTGAGCACTGACCTATGAACCAGGAGGTCATGGTTCAATTCCCAGTCAGGGCACATGCCTGGGTTGTGGGCTCGATCCCCAGTGTGGGGCCTACAGGAGGCAGCCAATCAATGATTCTCTCTCATCATCAATGTTTGTATCTCCCTCTCCCTCTCCCTTCCTCTCTAAAATCAATAAAAACATATCCTTGGGTGAGGATTTAAAAAAAAAAAAAAAAGATACTGCTTCCTCTTAAATTGTCTTTTCGGGAAGCAGTCTTTTGTTTCTAGTAAGGAAAACAATTTTGCTTTTGACTTACATATATTCCTTTTCTGAAAGGACCAAGCTCAGAAACTACTGTGAAATAAAATCATAGGTGCACTATTTCATATGGTGTGAGCCCAAATTTATTTTTTCTTTGATGGGAATTTTAGTAATGCCCATGAAATATATAGCTTTCCTAAATCAGTGAGCTACAAAAAGGAAGTACGTATTTAGCAAGTGATTTTAAAAATGTATTCTCGTGTTGTAATAATCCCCATATAAGTGGAGTTACTTATTAAAATCATTTTACCATTTTAACCTTGCCTACACCAATTATAGCCCTTTCAGCCTTAGCTGAAACCTACAATGTTTTAAAGTCTTTAAAACAAACTCCACTATAACAAAAAGTATTAATAATTCTTTGTTACTAAGTATAATAACAGCTGACATATTTTTAATGATCATAAGCATTGTTAATATAAAAACAGTTTTTTAAATTGCCAACACATTTTAAAAAGTGACCTATCCACAACCTAAGAGGGAAGGGGGGAAGGGGTAAGAGATCAACCAAAGGATTTGCATGCATGCATATGAGCATAACCAATGGACACAGACAGTAGGGGGGTGAGGGCATGTGCTGGAGGGTGGGAGCAGCCGGGGAGAGATCAATGGGGGGAAAAAGGAGACTCATGTAATATTTTAAACAATAAAGAATTTAAATTTAAAAACAAAAAACAAAAAAGTGACCTATCCAGGGTTCTTAACTTGTGGCCCATGTATAGAATTAAAGTCTTTGAATTTGGGTAAGAGTAAAAATTATAGTTTTATTTACATAAACTCTAATTAAAATGTTGCATTTCCTTTCATTATAAATGTCAGGAACCAATCATAGTAGTATTAGCAGTCCTGTGATTTTGTCATCAATAAAAATCACTAGCATGTTCAAATTATATTACAGCTACTGCAAATATTTCAAAATATCATTTTACCCACCATTATATCAAAATTAGGGTAGTTAAAAGACAAACTACTAGAGCATGTTATTTAATGTGTTAATAATAAACTCATGTATTTCTAAATTACAATGTTTTAATATTTTGCTAACTGCCTTTTCATATAATTGGTTTCCTTCATAATCCTATGTAATTTACTTTATGCATTTAATAACTTTATTGTGAGAGGGAATCATAGGCATTATGAAACTGCCAAAGGGGTCTTTTGTACAAAAAAAATTATAAATTCCTATTTAAAAACCATATTCAATAACTTAGAGTATGCTATGAACTGAATTGTGTATCCCCAAAATTCATATGCTGAAGTCCTAACCCTCTTATGTGACTGTATTTGGAGATGGGGCCTTTATGGAAGTAATTACAGTTAAATCCTATCTAATAAAAGAGTAATATGCAAATTGACCATCACTCCAACACACAAGATGGCTGCCCCCATGTGGTCAAAGATGGCCACCCCCATGTGGTCAAAGATGGCTACCCCATGTGGACACAAGATGGCCACCACAAGATGGCCAACAGGGGAGGGCAGTTGTGGGTGATCAGGCCTGCAGGGGAGGACAGTTGTGGCCGATCAGGCCAACAGGGGAGGGCAGTTGGGCAAGACCAGGCCTGCAAGGGAGGACAGTTGGGGGCAACCAGGCCATCAGGGGAGGGCAGTTGGGGGCAACCAGGCCAGCAGGGGAGGGCAGTTAGGGGTGACCAGGCCGGCAGAGGAGGGCAGTTGGGGGCAAGCAGGCCTGCGGGGGAGGGCAGTTGGGGGGGACCAGGCCAGCAGGGGAGGGCAGTTAGGAGCAACCAGGCTGGCAAAGGAAGGCAGTTAGGGGTGACCGGGCTGGCAGGGGAGGGCAGTTAGGGGTGACCAGGCTGGCATGGGAGGGCAGTTAGGGGTAATTGGGCCAGTAGGGGAGCAGTTATGCATTGATCAGGCTGTCAGGGGAGTGGTTAGGGGGTGATCAGGCTGGCAGGCAGAAGTGGTTAGGGGCAATCAGGCAGGCATGCAGGCGAGTGGTTGGGAGCCAGCAGTCCTGGATTGTGAGGGCCTAAATGGGCAGTCGGACATCCCTCAAGGGGTCCCAGATTGGAGAGGGTGCAGGCTGGGCTGAGGGACACCCCCCACCCCCGTGCACGAATTTCATGCACCAGGCCTCTAGTGAAGTTATAAGGGTAGAACCGTGATACAATAGGATTAGTGTCCTTATAAGAAGAGAAACCAGCCTTAACTGGTTTGGCTCAGTGGATAGAGCATCAGCCTGCGGACTGAAAGGTCCCAGGTTCGATTCCGGTCAGGGGCATGTACCTTGGTTGCAGGCACATCCCCAGTAGGAGGTGTGCAGAAGGCAGCTGATCGGTGTTTCTCTCTCATGGATTTTCTAACTCTCTATCCCTCTCTCTTCCTCTCTGTAAAAAAATCAATAAAATATGTTTTTAAAAAAAAGAAGAAGAAGAAGAGACACCAGAGCATGCTCACTCTCTTTGCTAGTGGGAAATCAGCAAGGTGGCAGCTGAAAGGGTTCCTGGACCCATTTCCAAAGTGTGGGGTGCGTGCATGCATGTGTGTGTGTGTGTGTGTGTGTGTGTGTAGGCTTCCCCACACTAACAAACAATTCTGAGACACCACCTGCAAATCTGTGCTTTCAACTCAATTCTGACATTATCTACCAGGAGATAGCATCAGATTCCATAGGTAATGCGCTCAGTTCCACAAGACCACTCTCCACTTCGTTTGCCAGTCACTAGCCCAGGTTATTAACCTTAGCTTCTGAGCTTCCTGCTACAGATTGGAAGTTCCAATGACTCCCTCCAACCCAGGATGCCAATGGCAAATCCAGGTTGTTACCTGTACTTCTAAGAATGGCTAGAAATCAGAGATTTCCACACCCCCTCCTTGGATTCTGTTAATTTGCTAGAACAGGTCACAGAACTCAGGGTTCTCCTGAGGTTACTCACTAGATTACAGAGTTATTACAAAGGATATTAAGGGGTACAAATCAACAGCCTGATGAAGAAGCTTCTGTCGTTTTGGAGGTTGGAGCCCAGCCCAGTGGCATGTGGGAGTATTCTGGTTCTCCCCAAGGGAAGCTCTCTGAAAAAAGGGGCCCACCAGCTGTCCTTTTGGGTTTTTACGGAGTCTTCATTATAGTCACGATTGCCTAAGTCATTGGCCATTGAGTCACTGATTCAACCTCAAGACTCTCTCCCCTCCTAAGAAAAATTAGGGGATGGGATTGAAAATTTCAATCTCTTACCCAGGGTTGGCTCCTAAAGGCAACCAGCCCCCACCCTTCTGTGGAGTCCAAAAGTCACCTTATTAACATAACAAGAGACACCACTGTTGCTGTCCTTACTTGGAAAATTCCAAGAATTTTTAGGAGCTCTGTGCCAGACACTGGGATGAGAACCAAATATATTTTTTTATTATAAATCACAATATTACAACAGCCATGTGCAAACCAGAGAGTTCCCACCAGAACCTGACCATCCTGATACCCTAATCTTGGACTTTTAACCTCCAGAAATGTGATAAAATAAATTTCTGTTGTTGAAACCACCCAGTCTGGAGTATTTTGTTATGGCAGCCCAAGGTGACTGATACAGGGTAATACTAGCTTTCCCCTCTTTGAAGTGTCCCTTGATGTCTCATTTAGTTGCAAACCTGGTTGCTACTGGGGAATTCAATGCACTCCTTTGTCAGGATTCAAGACCCAGAACCACATTTAAGCTAAAAGTCCTATGAGTTGGTATTTAAATAAATATCATAAAAAGGAACCAACCTATTAGACAATAATATTTTAAATACAGTTGACATTTGTCTCCGAAGTAGGTGGCAATTGCTGCAACTGTTATCAGATTTTACTTCCATCAGCAACGTTGTTTTTATAAGACCTTTATGATCCAACTCTTCTGAGCGTTCAGCAGCTCCTGGTACACAGTGACTTTGCAGGCCCCTGCGCTATGGAGAACACCACAATTCACTCAGTCAGGCAGCTGGGTGTCCTGATTGCAAAAGGCTGGCTAATGGTGGAGGGGATTTTTGTTAAGGACCTGTATTCCTACATCAGCACTTATAACCTACTTCAGGAAATACACCATACCATCTCTGGTTAACCTTAAACAATCACGTTAAAATAAAGAGGATTGTCAGTAGAGCAATTTTATAAATAGCTAAAATTAAACAGAGCAAGCCTGGCAGTACTAATGCATAAGCAAAGAACTGACTTCCTGCATTTCATCGAGAATTCCTGATAGCAAACTGCAGTATGTTTATTATACATTAATTCAACACAGCATTCAAAATGAATTTATGCTCAGGCTTAAGGGTGCGATATTGAAACTAAATATTATTTATTATCTTAATATTAGTAACCACACTAAAAAAAATTGTGTTAACAATTCAGAGTGTTTAAAAAGCTAAGGATACCATAGCTCTACTTACCAACCAACCACTCTTGCCTTAATTTATGCAAGTGTAGCCTATAGCTAAAAGCTTTGTATATTTGTTTCCCCATGGTATTAGTGCTCAAAAATAGGACATTCTTTCAAGGGCACCTTATAAACACAGAACTATAATTTATTTGGCAAATTAAAGCTCATATAAAATGTGCACACAGAGGTACAGATTAACATATTTAATTTCAATATTACCTGCAAACCTATTTTTTTCCATACACTGTTCTAATTAATCATATAAAATCGAGTCGGTGTATTATAAGCAATTATTTTAGTGGAAATAGAAACTGGATCTGAATTAAATATACTGTAAGAAGATAACACTTTTATGGAAATTAATATATCTATTTGTATCTAGAAAACTGTGTTCTAGTTAAATGGCATGAAATGTTGAGCATTCAAAACATGATTGCAGTAGAAGTTGAGATTTTTATGATTTAATAAAACAGAATAATATACAATCTTGGTAATATACCAATGTTTATGTTTTGATGGTATTTCCAAGTTTCCAAATGCCTAAGGACCATTAAATTCACTTTTTGCTGTGGAATTTTTCCTGTTATACACTCCCCCTACAGTTGAATGTGCAAATTGTTTATGAACATTTTATTTAGCAAATGATTCTTTTCCTATTAAGCCTGTGCTAGGAATTATGGTGGTGTAGGCCCCAAGATTACATTGCATTAAAATAGCTGCAAATAGATGCTGATAAAGGATTATGCCTGTAAGTAAACTGAGGCTATAACTTTAATGGCAGGATTGTTAGGCTTTCTAAAAGTTGTCATAGACTGACATAAAGGGGATTAAAAAAAAAAAAAGAATTAAATTGAAGCCAATTGACCTAGTATGGGACATGTGACTGGGATGATCTAATGCCTCAGATGAAAAACCTCCCATTCTCAGGTCTCAGCTCAAATGTAACATTTCCAGAGAAACCCCTAAACTCTAATCTCAGTTGGCTCCCTGCCCCAGCCAACCTGTTATTTCTACCGCCCTACCCGATATGTTACTTTCTTAGAACAAATCAAATTTGCTCATTTCCTTGTTTATTATTTGTTTTCCCCATTAGAGTAAATTCCATAAGGATTTGAACCAATCAAGAGTTTAGCCCTGCTGCTAGCACAAAGGAGCTCAATTATCATTTTGAATGAATGAGTGAATGAGATAATATGATTTTTCTTTAAGATGTTGCTAGAAGATTAGTTAGTATTTGGTTGCCAAGAAATCTTAAATTTCTTAAAAGGTTTTTAAGACATTCTCTTTAATTCGGGATTAGCTGTCCACAATATATTTTCACAAAAACATGGGGCTAGAAGAATCATGTCCTCCCCCTTTCCTGTATTTTTCAAGCAGATGGGAATCGGCCTTAGAGATTTAAGTACATATCATGTGGAGAGAGCCCAAAGAATTCCCTGAATGACACACTATTGCTTTCATGGCTACCCCATGTCCCCAGGTAACTTCCTGCAAATTACTGCTAACTTTCACATATTATCACTTCTTCTTTCATCTATGTTAACTCTGCTAACTCTCTTCACTCCCATCTTCCTGGAATGCTTTCCTAGTTTGGGGTAATTATAACTAATAAGTCCAAACAGCAAAACATACTAAGATTCACCATAGTTACTTGTTTTAAACACTGTCAGCCTTCGGTTTGTGCAGCTTCTAAAGACCTTCAGAAAAGGCAAGCTTACAAAATTCATTGTAATGTATAATAATGCAAAAATTCCTCCTTCTACCTCTCCTAAATCTTTCCTAGGGACTTTATTTTTTCTTTTTGGACTTTCAGGGTAAATAGAAAACAGCTTGTCACCATTCATTAACCATGACCTGGTCTAACATTACAACAAAGGACAAATGGGACCAGCCACCTGGTCTTTTCTGTATCACTCTATTTTACATGCCTGATTCTATTCTTCTTTCCAATTTAAAAGGCTTTTGCAACTCTCTGAGGGCCACACCACCAGGCACACCATACCTGGTTTCTATTATTCTTCTCTAGTTTAAAAAAATAATAATGAAATGACTAATATTAACTATTATTCACGATCCTATCTTGCTTTGGTTTAAAAAATTGTATCTCAAAACTCTGTTTTGTAACTTTGCCATTCGGCATGCTTTCTCCTGTGTCTTTAATGGGCATTTTAAGCAGAAACTTCCATTACACTGTCCTTGAAACACTTCATTATTAACTTCTTTCCAGCTAAAGGATTTTAATCCATTATTTTATAGTCCTTTACTTAGCATTTTGAATGGCTTCCAATTGCTCATAAATTCAAAATCCTCACAGGGTCTGCAAGCCCTTGCTTAATGTGGCCCCTTCCTTCCTCTTCAACCTCATCTCACATCACCTTTTCCCTGGCACTCAAAGTTGTCGCCACAGTTGCCTGCGCTCTGTTCAGCAAGCACACCAGGCCCCGCTCTGCCCCAGATCGCTTGCTCTTGCTATAGCTCTGCTCTGATCCTCTTCTGCCTTTTTCGGGTGAACTTTTCCTGCTTATCTTTCAGGTTTCCTTGCAAGTGCCACTTTCTGCCGGAGGCTAGCTCTAAAAGTCTTACACCTCAGAGACCTATGAGGTTTTCCTTCCTAGCACTTTATAGCAATTACAGTCTCACAGGTATGTGTTTCATGCCTGGAGCAGAAAGAGAGCTTGGGTCCCTAGCCCTGTCTCTCTCCATTCTCACTGCCTTGGCAGTCTCATCCTTTTCAGGGCTTTAACTCTCATCACTATGCTGGAAATTCCAAGAGGCATATACCCATTCCATTTCACTCCCAAACTCTAGATTCACATCTAATTTCCTACTTGACAGTTGACCCAGATATACTTATAAATACATCAAGCCACATGTTCACCTCTGAACTCCTAACCTTCTCCTTAAAACCTGTCTACCTGTAGCCTTTCCCCATTTCAGCTGATGCAACTCCATTCTTCTAGGTGCTCAGGCCAAAAAAACTTGGAGTCTTCTTCATATGACTTGCTCTTACCTCCATCAAATTTCTCAGTAAATCCTGTTGGCTCTTCATTCAAAATACGTTCAAATTTTGTTCATTTCTCACTCTTTCCACTGCACTATCCTTGGCCTGGGCCACCCCTCCCCTCTCCCGGATTACTGCCTGGGCTTCCTGACTTGGCTTCCTAATAGGTTTGTCCTTCACACTCTATCTCATCCCAACAGCTGGGTGGAACTCTTAAAACCCAAATGAGATTGTGTCACTTGTCTGCTTAGAATCCTGTAAAGAATCATCATCCCATTCAAGGAAGAACCCAAGACCTTACAATGAGAAGAAAGAGAAAGGCAAAAAGAAACACAAACACTAAGGAAAAATATGACAACAAACATGTACTTGTCAATAATAACATTAAATGTAAATGGATTAAATGCACCAATCAAAAGACATAGCGTAGCTGAATGGATAAGAAAACATGACCCATATATTTGCTGTCTCCAAGAGACCCACCTCAGAGCAAAGGATTCACACAGACTGAGAGTGAAGGGATGGAAAAACATTTTTCAGGCAAATGGAAATGAAAAAAAAGCTGGGGTTGCGATACTTATATCTGATAAAATAGACCTCAAAGTAAAGGCCATAACAAGAGATAAGGAAGGCCACTACATAATACTAAAGGGAGCAATTCAACAAGAAGATATAACTCTGGTAAACATATATGCACCCAATGCAGGAGCACCCAAATACATAAAAAAAACACCTGGAAGATATCAAGGGAGAGATCAACAACAATACAATCATAGTAGGAGACTTTAATACACCACTGACATCACTGGATAAATCCTCTACACAAAAAATCAGCAAAGAAACAGCAATTCTAAATGACGCACTAGATCAAATGGACCTAATTGACATCTTCAGAGCATTTCACCCCAAAGCCACGGGATATACGTTCTTCTCAAGTGCACATGGGACATTTTAAAAAATAGACCACATACTGGGTCACAAGCAAAGTCTCCCCAAATTCAAAAAGATTGAAATCATATCAAGCATTTTCTCAGACCACAATGGCATAATATTAGAAATAAACTACAATAAAAACATTCCAAAAAATTCAAACACTTGGAAGCTGAATAGCATGCTATTAAACAATGATTGGGTGATCAACGAGATCAAAGAAGAAATTAAAAACATCCTGGAGACTAATTACAATAAAACCACAACAATGCAAATGCTATGGGACACAATGAAAGCAGTCCTGAGAGGGAAGTTTATAGCTCTACAGGCCTACCTCAAAAAAACAAGAAAAAATGCTAATAAATCATCTAACTCAACAACTCAAAGAATTAGAAAGAGAGCAACAAGAAAAGCCCACAGTGAGCAGAGGAAGGAAATAATAAAGATCAGAGCGGAGATAAATGACATTGAGAGCAAAGAAACAATACAAAAGATCTACAAAACCAAGAGCTGGTTCTTAGAAAGGATAAATAAGATTGATGAACCTCTAGCCAGGCTCACCAAGAAGCAAAGAGAGAGGAACCAAATAAACAAAATCAGAAATGAAAGAGGAGAAATAACAACACACCCCACCGAAATACAAAGGATTATTAAAAAATACTATGAATAACTCTATTCTAACAAACTACACAACCTGAAGGAAAAGGACACATTCCTAGAAAAATACAACCTTCCAAAACTCAGGAGGATTCTAAAAATCTCAATAGTCTGATAACTATGAAAGAAATTGAAGCAGTCATCAAAAAGCCCCCAGCAAACAAAAGTACGGGGCCAGACGGCTTCACAGGGGAGTTTTACCAAACATTCAAGGAAGAACTAAAACCTATCCTCCTCAGACTATTCCAGAAAATTCAAGAGGAAGGAACACTTCCAAGCTCCTTCTATGAAGCCAGAATCACCCTAATACCAAAACCAGATAAAGATAACACAATGAAAGAGAATTACAGGCCAATATCCCTCATGAATATAGATGCCAAAATCCTCAACAAAATTCTAGCAAATCGAATCCAGCAGTACATCAGAAAGATCATACACCACGACCAAGTAGGATTTATCCCGGGGATGCAAGGATGGTACAATATTCGCAAATCAATAAACGTGATACATCACATAAACAAATTGAGATATAAAAACCACATAGTCATATCAATTGATGCAGAAAAAGCATTTGACAAAATCCAACACCCTTTCTTGATAAAAACTCTCAGCAAGGTGGAAATAGAAGGATCATACCTGAACATAATAAAAGCCATATATGACAAACCCACAGCCAACATCATACTCAATGGGCAAAAACTAAAACCATTTCTCCTAAGAACAGGAACAAGACAGGGATGCCCATTCTCACCACTCCTGTTCAATATAGTGCTGGAAGTACTAGCCATTGCGAACAGACAAGAAGAAGAAATAAAAGGCATCCAAATTGGAAAAGAAGAAGTAAAACTGTCCTTATTCGCAGATGACATGATACTGTATATAGAAAACCCTAAAGACTCCATCAAAAAATTACTAGACTTAATAAATGAATTCGGCAATGTAGCAGGATACAAAATTAATGCCAAGAAATCTATGGCATTTCTATACACCAATAATGAACTTACAGAAAGAGAGACTAAAAAAGCAATCCCATCGCACCAAAAAAAATAAGATACCTAGGAATAAACTTAACCAAGGAGGTAAAAGACCTATACGCGGAAAACTACAGGACACTGAAAAAAAGAGATAGAGGAAGACGTAAACAGATGGAAGAACATACCATGTTCATGAATAGTAGAATCAACATCATTAAAATGTCCATACGACCCAAAACAATCTATAAATTCAATGCACTTCCCATTAAAATACCTACGACATATTTCACAGACCTAGAACGAATTTTCCAAAAAAATTTATCTGGAATAAAAAAAGACCCCGAATAGCCGCAGCAATCCTAAGAAAGAAGAACAAAGTAGGTGGGATCTCAAAACCACATAGCAAGCTGTATTACAAAGCCACTGTTCTTAAAACAGCCTGGTACTGGCACAAGAACAGACATATAGATCAATGGAATAGAATAGAGAACCCAGAAATTGACCCAAATCACTATGCTCAATTAATATTTGACAAAGGAGGCACGAACATACAATGGAGTCAAGACAGTCTCTTCAACAAATGGTGTTGGGAAAATTGGACAGATACATGCAAAAATATGAAACTAGATCACCAACTTTCACCATACACAAAAATAAACTCAAAATGGATAAAGGATTTAAACATAAGATGGGAAACCATAAAAATACTAGAGGAATCCACTGGCAGAAAAATCTCAGACATATGCCAAAGGAACTTCTTCACTGATACTGCCCCTACGGCAATGGAAACTAAAGAGAAAATAAACAAATGGGACTACATGAAAATAAAAAGCTTTTGCACAGCAAAGGAAACCATCAATAAAACAACAAGAAAGTCCACTGCATGGGAGAACATATATGCCAATGATATCAACGATAAGGGTTTAATCTCTAACATTTACAGGGAACTCATGCAGCTTAACAAAAAGAAGATAAACAACCCAATCAAAAAATGGGCAACTGATCTAAATAGACACTTTTCGAAAGAAGACAGAAGGAAGGCCAAGAGACATATGAAAACCTGCTCAAAGTCACTAATCATCAGAGAGATGCAAATCAAAACAACAATGCAGTACCATCTCACACCTGTCAGAATGGCTATTATCAACAAATCAACAAATGACAAGTGCTGGCGAGGATGTGGAGAAAAAGGAACCCTCATGCACTGCTGGTGGGAATGCAGAATGGTGCAGCCACTGTGGAGAACAGTATGGAGTTTCCTCAAAAAACTAAAAATGGAACTCCCATTTGACCCAGTGATCCCACTTCTAGGAATATATCTCAAGAAGCTAGAAACATCAATCAGAAAGGATATATGCACCCCTATATTCATAGCAGCAATTTACCATAGCTAAGATTTGGAAACAGCCTAAGTGCCCATCAGCAGATGAGTGGATTAAAAAACTGTGGTACATCTACACAATGGAATACTATGCTGCGGTAAAAAAGAAGGAGTTCCTACCATTTGCAACAACAGGGATGGAGATGGAGAGTATTATGTTAAGTGAAATAAGCCAGGCAGAGAAAGATAAATATCACATGATCTCACTCATTTGTGGAATATAATGAACGGCATAGACTGATGAACAAGAACAGATCCAGAGACTGAGAACCGTCGAACAGCACGTCATACCTCAGGGAAGGTAGGGGAGAGTGGAAAAAAAAAAAAAGACCTTACAATGGTCTGTGGTATCTGTCTGACCTTATCTCTTCTTTTCTCTGCTCCAACCACACCAGCCACCTTGCATTCCCTTGGATTTAGAATCTTTGCACCGACTGGCCTGTGATCTTGGATCTTCAAGCAGATATTCCCATAGATTATCCCTCACCTCCTTCAAAGCTTTTCTTTTTCTGCAGTAACTATCACCTTTAATGTCCTCCGTAATCTGCTTATGTTTACATCTATTACTTATTATCTGTACTCACCCCTAGAGTGCCAGCTTTATGAGGTCAGGGATTTTATTCGCTGATATGTCCCAAGTTGCTGAAATATAGTGGGTTCTCAACTATTTGTCACATGAATGGAGAGGAGGTTCCTACACAAACTGCAGTTTACAAGTGTTACAGGGTTGTGTTAAGGATAAATGAAATAGTGTGTGTGAGAAAGTGCTTTGTGGGCTAAAGTGCACTTTGACAAATGCCCCAATCTTTATTTCTTCCACTGAAGCCACCATTGTTATCAGTGGCATATTTTTTTCCACTTAATTTATTCACATATACCCATGATAAATATATTCTTATTACATGTGAGCTTTTTTAAAATAATGAACAGTATTATAAGATTGAAAAACAAAAACCCTTTGCCACATGTAAAGTTTTATATGTGTGCGAGATTATTGTTGCTTGGGAGTAGGGATTAAGGGATTCTCCAAACAAGTGATGAATTACAGATTTTTGCAGTAAAGCTGTACCCTAACTCCAGCATGTCTCTTGAATATCCCCCTTTTGACAATGGCATGCCCTATGAAAATCAAAGTAAATGCAATTTCCTTAAGAATGAGGCAAAGATTGGGAAGATAAAATTCGCTTTTTAAAGAGATAGGCTATTCTCCATGTGTTCTGAAGGGTTCTGGTGAGATTTATATTCAATTTCTGAAAAAAATGCTGAGAATTCTAGATTCAGAAATATCACAAAAGAGAATGTTTTCTCAGTCTTCTAGATGTTTAATTTTTATGTCTACTTCTAATTTTGACTTCAAAGTTGATGTAAGTTATAATTGATTGCCACTTATTTCTAGAACATTTGACTATTTTTAGTCTACCTAACTCACCATTTCATCTTTTCATCCATATAATAACCCATAGCACTAATTTCAACGTTTCCTTAAATGAAAACCACCAGTTGGTTCCTTTGAAATGTTTTCCCCTGAACGGAATGCTGCTTATTTACCTTAAAAGTTGATTGTGCCACTTCCCCTTTTAAAGAGCTAGTCTTGTTGTTTTTGTAACTTTGCCAATTTTTATATCATTTTTGCCATCTCCATCAATATTTTTAATTAATTATGATTTCTAAACAAGTTAAAATAGGCCTATAATAGGTTCATTGTGGTTTAACCCAATAAATCTAGCAACTAAAATTGAAAGAATGAGTCAATGAAGCCATGCTGGGGTATGGTGCCAATTTAGCTATCAAAATTAATCCATTATGATATAGTTTATTACAAAGTACATTTAACACATTAATTATTAATCCACAGTGCAAAGCTTTTACCAAAAGCCTGTCCTTGATTGCTTTGTTTTCCCAAGTAGCTAGATTCCACAAGCTAAGATTAGTATTCGGCGCCTTGACCAAATTCCTAAAGTTCTGTAATGTCTCTTTTTATTGCCAGTAAATCCAGATGGAAATGGCTTTTACTGTTGTTATTAAGTGTGAGTTTATTAATGTTATCTATTAAGCCCACACTGCACATTGCCCATATAAGAACTTTCAGAATCATATTTGATGAATGTACCATGTAAGTCCAAAAGGTTTAAGAACAAAATGAAGACTCTAGTATATAAATTAAAACAGTTTGCTGGCGCTTACAAAAGCATCCTGGACACAGAGTTCTAACTCATTAATTATATATTAGAGTAGAGCCTCTCATCAATAAAGTTGTTTTTAAACTATGGGCACAAGTTGCCAAAATGGACTTTAACTAAAATTTGAGGAGGAGAAATAAAATGAAGCCCATTAGAAAAATATTAGCTCCTGACATGGGCCTGGGGGTGAGGGTGGAGTCAGGAAGCAAATGTAAGCTGAGCTGCAGAGGTCATCTGCTGTTATAGAACATTTCTACACCAGAAGACTAGCGTAAAGTTAATAGTGCCAACTCCTACACTTACCCAAAAATAATTTGCTCAGACGCAGGTTTGTACTCTCCAAATGTTGATCCTCTCATTAAAGACCCCGAAAAAGTCAACCTGTTCACATTTCCAAAACTTAACTCACATGCTAGCAACGAACTGAAATCATCAGTAGATGAAGTGTTTAAAATGTTTTATCTTCCTAAATTTCTAGCATTATTTCCTTGAAGAGTTTTGCTTTAAAAATCAAGTTGTTGCCAAAACCAGTTTGGCTCAGTGGATAGAGCGTCGGCCTGCGGACTGAAGGGTCCCAGGTTCGATTCCGGTCAAGGGCATGTACCTTGGTTGCGGGCACGTCCCCAGTGGGGGGTGTGCAGGAGGCAGCTGATCGATGTTTCTCTCTCATCGATGTTTCTAACTCTCTATCCCTCTCCCTTCCTCTCTGTAAAAAATCAATAAAATATATTTTTAAAAAAAAATCAAGTTGTTCATTTAACAAGTGAGAGAGAGAGAGAGAGAGAGAGAGAGAGAGAGAGAGGCCATTGTTTTTGCAGAGGTCTGAGAGTGAAGGCCTGAGGCATGTCCACACTGCAAATCGAACCTGTCTAGGCTGCATCTGTCAGGAAGTGGGGCTGGATGTCAGCTTGCCGCCCCATCATCCCCCAGGATGAAGTCCGAGCTCAATGGAGAACAGTGTGGTGTGGATGGATGATCAAGGAGGCCCCGGGTGGGCGGGAGAGATCAGGCTAAGTCCCAGCCCCACGGCAAGGGCTGGAGAAGAGGGTAGTTTTTAGAACAGCACGGTAAAGAGCAGCAGGGTGGTCCTCCACCTACACTCACACCTTTCTTGGGGTCCAAAGCCAAAATCAGAGCTCTAAGACCCCTGTCATGAAGAGCACATAGAACAAAGCCCTGCATTGTTAAAGTCTCTGTAAGAAATAGAGCCCACCAGTCCACTGTGCTTTGCGGCTTAGTACCAGGGCTGACATGGGTGAAAGGGACACACGCCTTCAGGGACCAAGGCGCTGGCATGGGTGCGCAGCTATGGCAACATCTCAATGGTGGGGGAGTCACAGTCCCTTCCCAAGCCTAGCAGCCCTGATGAGAGCAGGAAGAAATAACGTGGAAACATTGGAGTACAGGAAATCCTCTTCCTTTCCCCCTACCTCCGCCCAAGGACTGCCTGCAGTAATCAGAAATAATGGCAGGAGTGGAGAGATTAAGCCGAAATTTACTCTGACTCATCTTGGAATCCTATTCCACCATCGACTCCTCTCCTTCCCCTCTGGAACTGGTAGGATGGCCCACCTGAGCATTTAACCTGAAATGTGGGATCCAAACAGAACCCTCATAGACAAACCAACAAACTGATCCCGGAAATTCTGTGCTTAGGGAGAGAGAAAAAGGCTGGTGAACAGAGTCAATTATTCCCCTCCAAATGTTTTCCTCCCATTAGATATATCTAATAATTAGACATTTGGTGGCCATTGATTTGTGCAAGTTCTTTATTTCTTTTGTTATGAAATTCCAATGCAGCTGCTTACTGGCCTCTATGAAGCATTGCTGAGCACAGCACCACAGCAATCCATTTGCATAATGTACAGTCATAATAAAGGGTTGGGATGACCAGATTTTAAATCCACCTCTGGCCTTCACCTCTTAATTTTTCAGTTTTTGCTACTTATTAACAGTTTTTAGGTAGGTGAGGGATCATTCATCTAAAAAGAGCAAGGATTTTGGTACTTTACTTGCACTCTGTCGGCATGATTCACCCCCAAACATTCAGAACAAAACAGCTCTGAGCAGCTGTAGGTGACCTCTCTGGCCATCAAAGAATCAAACTGGGCCCTCTCTTTTTATTGTGAAGGAACTCAAGATGTGACAGTTAAACCAATGCTTCGCCATAAAGTGCAAGGGGAGTGACAGAAAGAGTGACGGACAAATTAAAGAATAAATTCTGTTTAGCAATTTGGGGTGACAGCACTTAAAATTTTTAGCTCGAGGATTGTTTAGGAATGACAGTATGCAGCTGAGAAAGGCAGGCTACCTGTTATAAAAAGGAATTTGTGTGAACTTAGAAAAAGCAGTCCTTAAAACTGGAAAAAGAAATCTTTGCATGTGTTATTTAAATAGTAACCCATTAACCTTTTACACAGTGTTCAGATCGTCTATTACTGCAATTCCTCATTAGCCCAATGTTTGAATCAAGGCTTTCGGAGAGATTTTGTTTCCCTGTCCTTACAGAATGTCACTAGAAATTGGATTTTACATACAGTCATTGTGCTCATTGTTGCTGTTGTCATTTTTCCTTCCAATGGACTGTGCTATCATAAACACCATCTCTGACCAGTAAAGGACATTAAGATGAAGCCTCCTCATACAGTGCTTGCTGCCTGTGACAACAAATGGCGCCAAAACTTGCACTGATCTCAGTAGGGAGATTAATCACTTATTGAGTACTTATTACATACTAAAACTCTGCTAAGTACTTTGTACTCATCATCTGTCTCTGACATATATAATGAACACTCAGTAAATGGGAGTTGGTGGGAAAGAGGAAGGACTGAAGAGGGAAGACGAAAGGAGGGAGGAAGGACAGGTGGAAAGTAAGAAAGTTTCATTATAATTTATAACTTTTGCTGAGCATACTTTTTTGTAGGTCATTTTAAGAACTTGAAAAGCAAGTTGCTGAGCAGATAGAAATATTCATTTTTGCCCATTGGGACTTACTGAAGCTGGTCCCAAACCTGACTAGAAACATGCCCAAATTGCCTTTTGATTTTTGCACTCACAGCCTTCAATCATGAATACCTCTGCTGCCAACAACTAAGATAAATAGCTCAGAAGTAGAGATGTAAACAACAGTGTTTCTCAATTCAGAGAAACTCTGAAATAAATCCAGTTACCATCAGCTCCTTGCTTCCCCTTTGCTTTTATTGCTCTGTAAAGTTGAATCAAGAGGCAACCCCTACGGTGTAAACAACAAGGGATTACTCACAGATTGTATAAATAGAAGATGAGTGTAAGGGTCAAGGCCAGGATCCAATAGTCATCTGAAGAGATACATCAGCTCCAAAGCCTGTCCCAACATTCATCGCAAACAAATTTCAGAGTGTTTTATATGGGTTTGAGCCAGGTTTTTACCTTGTCCATATCTGAAAAAGAGGATCCATCCCAGTTCTAAGAACCTTCAAATAACAATAAAAAATTATTTGCTTATAAGAGAAGGGGGAAAGAAAATGGCCAGCCTCCCAATGATTCAAACAGAGTCTGAGCAATTGGGGATAAATTAATGCATCGGAGCATCTACCATATTACAGATTGACATTCCAGATGCTATTTAGGATGATTTTGTGTCAAAGCATGAAGTTGGAATTACACTGCCTCGTGGGTTAAAGTGTTATGGACATTATAAGAGATTTCTTTTTATGCTGGTGCTACATTCAAGCTTACAAAATAACTGTACATACTTTGTAAACAACAAAGGAAAATGTATGTCTTTTTACTTCTATTGTGTTGAAAGGATTATTTGTTTCTATTGTTAACTAATATTGATCAAGTTATTCTTGTTGTTACCAACTTTAAAATACTCCTCTACATCCCATATTTTGCATCTGCAAAACAATAAAGGCAAACATCCATTTGAATATAATTTGTGGTTCTTCATATGTTCCCAACCCAGTCTGATTCCAAACTAATACTCACTAACTTCCTAACTTAAAGCCTGAACTTTCATTTGCTGCTTATATAATTATATTTTAAAATGCAGTGAAAGTATGTAATAGTCATTCAAAATTTAATTTTAAAACTCTTTTAAAATTATGAATAGAAAACTTTCTAACCTGAAAAATAACATCATCATAAACCTATAGCAATAATCATCTATATATATCTATATCCTATCTAATAAAAGAGTATTATGCAAATTGACCATCACTCCAACACACAAGATGGCTGCCCCCATGTGGATACAAGATGGCCACCACAAGATGGCCAGCAGGGGAGGGTAGTTGGGAGGGACCAGATCTGCAAGGAAGAGCAGTTGGGGACAATCAAGCCTGCAGGGGAGGGCCGTTAGGGGTGACCAGGTCGGCAGAGGAGGGAAGTTGGGGGTGACCGGGCCTGCAGGGAAAGGCAGTTGGGGGGCACCCAGGCCTGCAGGGGAGAGCAGTTGGGGGTGACCAGGCCTGCAGGGGAGGGCAGTTAGGGGTGACCAGACCTGCAGGGGAGGGCAGTTAGGGGCAATCAGTCTGGCAGGGAGCAGTTAGGCATCAATCAGGCTGGCAGGAGAGTGGTTAGGGGGTGATCAGGCTGGCAGGCAGAAGCGGTTAGGAGCAATCAGGAAGGAAGGCAGGCGAGCAGTTGGGATCCAGCAGTCCTGGATTGTGAGAGGGATGTCCGACTGCCCGTTTAGGCCCGATCCTAAACAGGCAGTTGGACATCCCTTGAGGGGTCCCAGATTGGAGAGGGTGCAGGCTGGGCTAAGGGACACACACATCCCCCCATGCATGAATTTCATTCACCGGGCCTCTAGTATATATATAAAGATCCAAGGTCTGTAACATCCAAAACAACTGAAGGCTTGACTGAACACTGAAAGTCAGTCCTGCAGTCAGTGCTGGGTTGCCATGGTGCAGGGGCCAGGAGAGAAAAGCAGGGTCTGATTGCAGCCCCTGTGGCAGTCAGTGCTGGGTCGGCGTGGCGGAAGTCAGTCCTGCAGTCAGTGAACACAGGGTTAATTAATATCTCTTTGAGAGGAGTTGAGAATATAAAGTACAGTGTAGAGCAATTACTTATATTATTTCACATAAAACTCTTTTCAACTAAGATATTTTCCTTCATTGAAAATGTATCTTTATTGTTGAAAGTATTACAGATGTCCCTTTGTTTTAGTTTTTTGTTTTTTTTTCCCCATTGATCTCCTCCACCCTGCACCTGCCCCTTCCAGGCCTTCTCAAGACTATTGTCTGTGTCCATGGGCTATTCCTATCTAATACATAAAATTCTAGAAAGATTTAGAGAAAATAAAATAAAAGATATGCCAGGTAAATATTGAACAGAAGAGCTGAAGTTGCTGCATGAATACTGGATACAGGCTTGAAGCCAAAACACAACTCATGAGATAAAGTTAGTCATTGTAACATAACAAAAGGTTCCTTTCACTAAAGAGATAAGATGGTTCCCAATACTTATACACATAATAGAACAGTTGGGGTTCAGAATGAGCCTCACCAAGATGTGTCTCAGTGGTATGCAGATTTTTGAGCTAAGGGCAATTTTAGCTTCAGACTCAAGTGAAAATTCTGCCCCGCCCCCCTTTAACTACCTAAAAAAAAATTGAATTAAAGGCCTTGCCCATAATAAGACATTATCCTATATAATAAAAGGCTAATATGCAAATTGACTAAAAGCAGAATGACCAGTTGCTATGACACGCACTGACCACCAGGGGGCAGATGCTCAATGCAGGAGCTGTCACCTGGTGGTCAGTGTGCTCCCACAGGGGGAGGGCTGCTCAGCCAGAAGCCAGCCGGGCTCATGGCTGGCTAACACAGCAGCAGTGGTGGGAGCCTCTCCCACCTCCACGGCAGCACTAAGAATGTCCGACTGATGGCTCCCAGACTGTAAGAGGGTGCAGTCCGGGCTGAGCGACCCCCGCCTCTGAGTGCACAAATTTCATGCACCGGGCCTCTAGTATTTAATGATAAAATTATAGAATAACCCCCATTTAAAACACAAACAAAATAAGATAATTACTATCCTACTATTTCAGCTTCTATTCAATATTATCCTGGAGGTCTTACAATAATAAGATAAAAAATATAATAAAATATGTAAATATTAGAAAAAAACAAAATTGCTTTTTTATATACAACAGGATTATTTACAGAGTATATTCAAAATAACCTACAAACTATTGAAAACAAAAACAGAATTCAACAGAGTGCTTAGATAAAAATAATTTGACTAGCTAACACATACCGAATTTTTATTGCAGGCCAGGTACAGTTCTAGGTACTTTCCATGTTTTATTAACTAATAATATGAAATAATCTAATACAACAGCCCTGAGAATAATACAATTACTATGCCCAAAGAAAATTAATATACAGAAAGGTAAAGTGACTTACTGTTATAGGTTGCATTGTGTTCTCCAAAATATATGTTGAAGCCCTAATCCCTGGTACCTATGAATATGATCTTGAAAACTAGGTCTTTGCAGATGTCATCAGGGTAAGATGAAGTCCTTAGGTTGGGCTCTAATCCAATGTGACTGATGCCTTTATAAGAAGAGGGGAATTCAGACACAGACACACATAGTGACAATGCCATGTGGCAACAAGTCAGAAAATGGAGTTATGTGGTTATAGGCCAAGGAATGCCAAAGAGTGCCAGCAACTACCAGTAGCAAGAAAGAGGAAAGGAAGGATTCCCCTACAGTTTTCAGAGAACGCAGAGCCCTGCTAATATCTTGATTTCAGACTTTTAGCCTCCAGAACTATGAGACAATAAATTTCTGCCCAGTTGAAGTGGCTCAGTGGTTGAGCATCAACCTATGAACCAGAAGGTTACAGTTCGATTCCCAGGCACATGCCTATGTTTCAGGCTTGGTCCCTAGTAGAGGGCATGCAGGAGGCAGCTGACCAATAATTATCTCTCATCATTGATGTTTCTCTCTCTCCCTTTCCTTTCCTCTCTGAAATCAATAAAAATATATTTTTAAAGATAAATAAATTTCTGTTGTTTTCAGCCACTCAGTTTGTGACACTTTGTTAGAACAGCCTAGCAAACTAATCTATATATATAAAAGCTTAAGTGACTGGTCAACTGGACAACTGGACGACCAGATGACTGGCTGGTAGCTATGACACGCACTGACCACCAGGGGTCAGGTGCGCAACCAGGAGCTGCCCCCTGGTGGTCAGTGCACTCCCACAGCAGGAGCGTCACTCAGCTGACTGACAGAAGCCAGATGCCAGGCTCATGGCTGGCGAGCACAGCTGCAGCAGCGGCACAAGCCTCTCCCACCTCCGCAGCAGTGCTACTGAGCTGTGGCAGACACAGCAGGGCCAGCATGAGCAGGAGCAGTGCCCTGGCCGCCTGCCACTTCCCGCACTACTACATCCCTTGGGGGATGTCGGACTGCTGGTTTCAGCCCGATCCAGGCCTGTGGGGATCGGGCTGAAACCGGCAGTCTGGCATCCCCTGAGGGGTCCCAGATTGTGAGAGGGTGCAGGCCAGACTGAGGGACCCCCCCACCCCCTGAGTGCACGAATTTCATGCACTGGGCCTCTAGTATTATATACAGTAAGATAGCATGATTTTGCTACAAGCCTAGACAAATAGAATAAGGGTATGGGGGGTGGGGGAGAAAGACCAAAAGTGATATAAACTTAAATAGAAATGTTCTTTATGTCTGAGATGATGTTACAAATTAGTGGATCATATTCACAAAATATGATCAAGAGCAGTAAATTATCTATACTAATAAAAGCCTAGGTGGCCCTCGCACGACACCCTCATATCATCACAAGATGGCCACCAGAAGACGGCCACCACAAGATGGCTTGCAGGGAAAGGCAGTTGTGGGCGATCGGGCCAGCAGGGGAGGGCAGTTGGGGGCGAACAGGCCAGCAGGGGAGGGCAGTTGGGGGCGATTGGGCTGGCAGGGGAGCAGTTAGGGGCAATCAGGCAGGCAAGCGAGTGGTTAGGAGCCAGCAGTCCCGGATTGTGAGAGGGATGTCTGACTGTCAGTAGTCAGACATCTCCCAAGGGGTCCCAGATTGGAGAGGGTGCAGGCTCAGCTGAGGGTCACCCCCCTCCAGTGCACAAATTTCATGCACCGGACCTCTAGTCCAGGTAGAAAAAAAATGTCCCTACTTCACATCATATTAAAAATAAATTAGGAAAAAATATCAAAGACCAAATGTGAAAAGTAAATGTTTAAAGCATTTAGAAAAAAAATAGAGAAGATACCTTAATGATTTCTAGGTAGGGATATATCCATTTAGAAGGACAGAAAAAAACACATACTATAAAGGAAAAGATTAATAAATTTAACATTAAATTTTTTAAAACCTTACTAAAACACACCATACAAAGTTAAAATGCAATGTATTGGGTGTGGGGAAAGTATTTGCAGCACACACAATTATTTTTAAAGTTAATATATAAGATTTGTATAGAAATCCTACAAATCAATAGGAAAAAGACAAAAATCTTAGAGAAATAGACAAAGGGTATGAATGTATAGATGGTACTCAACAGCATTAGTAATCAGAGAAATGCAAAATTCATTAAATTCCATTTCATAATCATTAAATTGACAAAAATTAGAAAGTCTGAGAACCCTACTTTTGGTAAGGATGTGAAGGAATAAGAACTTTCAACACTGCTGATGGAAATCCAAATAGCAGAAACACTAAAGTCAAGGCTGTGTGTATCCTTACACTCTACAATTCATCTTCTAGGTGTAGTCCCTGGGGAAATTTCATGTGTGCACAAGAAGATAGGTACAAGAATGTACATTGCAACATGAATTGTAACAGCAAAAGCCTGGATATTACCAAAATATCCACTAACAGTAGATTCAATTAATTATGGTTATAATAATGCAATAAAATATTATATAGGAGCTAAAATGGGTACATTTTTAAAAATAAGATGGAGAACGATATGTAAGAATTCCATTTATATAAAGTTATTTTAAAGCAATATCATATAACTAGAAGCCCGGTGCAGGCGGACATGCCTCTGGCAGTCTGGGACCCCTCGCTCCTTACCACGTGCCTGCTCGCTGCTCCTTACCGATCCGCTCGCTGCCCCTTAGCACTGCTGCAGAGGCGGGAGAGACTCCCGCCACCCCCTGGAGGTCAGTGCACATCATAGCAACCAGTTGTTCTAGTTTCCACCGTAATGGTTACTTAGGCTTTTATTATATAGATATTTATTCATATGTACATGTGTCATAACAGTACAAAACATTCATGGAAATGATGAACTTCCAATTTAGGATAGTGTTTTTTCTGGGGGAGGGAACAGTATTGAGGAGGGCAGGTCAATTATGCCTACAATTTATTATCATATTTTTTAATTTATAGCAAAAATGATGAGTTTAAGAGTTAATACAAGAGAGATTAGGTGGGTGTTTATTGTAGTCTTCTCTATAACTCTCTGGGTGTTGGCAATATTTAATTTAAATAAAAAACATTAAAGTCTGTTGAAATTGGAAGAAACTTGATGTCAGTTTTTAGTTTTAAATTGAGCACTTGCTGTTAAAATTTAGAGCTTGCCATTGAGTTCTATAAATAAGATAATAAAATATAAGAATTACACTTAATCCTCTAATTACTCTAAACTTTAATCAAGCCTTTATTAACATAATGTGTCTAGCTTGGGGTCTTAAAACCTGAGAGGGGATTTAGAGAAGAGTAATCAAAACAATGAAAAATAAGTAGGTAATATAAAGAAAGGCTAAAGGAACTGGGATGATTTAGACTAGTGAAAGAAAGCAAAGGGGAAAATATATTGAGGAGAATGTAGAATTTGCTCTTTTATTACTGAAATCTGTACCTCAATTAAGGCCTGACTAATATTAGCTGTTTTGGTTATTTATTGCTATATAGCAGACCACTCTAAAACATAATGACTTAAAGCAATAATAATCATTTATTTTGTTCTTGAATCTGTAATTTGGTCAAGACTTCAGTGAGAATGGTTCCTTACTGATCCTTGTGGCATCAGTTGTAACAGCTCACCTGAGGCTGGAAGATCCCATTTCAGGATGATTTACTCTCATGTTAGCAAATTGGTGCTGGCTATTGGCTGTAACTATGAGGCAGGACTGTGGGCCATGATCCTTGTGGGCCTCTCCTTGTGGGACTCTCCAGGGCTTCTTGGACTTCCTCACACCATGATGTCTGGATTCCAAGAGGGAGAGCCCCATGGGGAAGTGTATGACACCATTATATACTATCCCTAGAAGTCAAAGTGTCATTTTCACTGAACTCTGTTGGTCCCAGTGGTCACAAAGACCCACCTGGTTTCAAGACAAGGGAATGTACTCTCCACCTCTTGATAGGGGAGTGGCGTTTTTGTAGAACTTTGGGTGGAAAGATATTGTTGCAGCCATCATTGTAAAATACAATTTGCCCCACTGACCTCCTTCCTCAAATCTCTGTCCAAGTCAATCTATTTTTCTCACTGCTCCCAGAAAGAGTTCTGATCACATCATTCTCTTGTTCAACAACAGGGGAGAGTGTTCTCTGCTCTTATCTCACAAAATCAGGTTTGTTCTGTGTGGCTGCAAGTCTTCATGGAGTCAAAATGCATATAATACACTGAGTGGCCAGATTATTATGACCACCTGATGTTTGTAGGCAAATTTGCAGTACGCTACATCGTATGGGATGTGGAAGCCGAAGGCCTGTTCGAACACCTTCGCTGTCTGCAGTTACCAAGATAAAACATTTCCAATTGGCACAGGAACACAAGGATTGGACAGTTGAGCATTGGAAAAAAGTCATGTGGTCCGATGAATCACATTTCCAGTTGCATCATGCAGATGGCAGAGTGAGAATGTGGCAGAAACAGCATGAAAGCATGCACCCCACATGCATGAGTACAACCCTTCAAGCTGGTGGGGGCAGTGTTATGGTTTGGGGCATGTTTTCCTGGCATGATTTGGGCCCTTTAATTCGTGTGGAACAACATCTGAATAGCACAACATACCTATCATGTTGATGGCGTATCCCAATGGAGATGGCTTCTTCCAACAAGACAATGCGCCATGCCATGGTGCTCATATTGTGCAGGAGTGGTTTCAAGAACATGAGGGAGACTTTACCTTGCTTAGGTGCCCCCCACAATCACCAGATCTCAATCCAATTGAGCATTTGTGGGATGAAGTTAAAAGAGCCATCAGGCAACTGGTTCCACAACCATCAAATCTCACAGAACTGGACAGGCATGGTGTCAGATTCCCCATATCACCTTTCAACATCTCGTGGAATCAATGTCAAGAAGAATCGCCACAATATTGAAGGCAAAAGGTGGCCCAACGAAGTACTGATGGGGTGGTCATAATAATCTGGCCACTCAATGTAATTCATTCAGAGGTCTTGAAACTTTCACTTCTGTGACCAAAATTTAGGAAAGGCTGACCAAAAATATTGATGTTTCAGATGCTTCTCTACAGTACTTGAGTTTAGCAAAGATAACATGACAGGGCATTCCTATTTCATGGAACCTGGTGTCAAGTTCATGTGCAGACATATGCGCAACCCAGGTGAATTTGAGGAATTCACACAGCACTATTACTGCCATGCTCTTCACGTTCAAACAGAATGTGATCCATCAATCAAATCTGATTTTTAAATTTTTCTAAGCCAGAGAAAGACAAAATAGGCCTTGGAAAGTTTTTCTTTCTATTCCTTTCTTTAAATTGTTTGTTTTGAGATTTTTTAGCACAACAGTCAAAAGTGGTATTTATTAATTCAAGGGTCTGATACTTGGTCACAGCATTAGGCTTCCATTTTTTACCCAGTCCACCAAATAAATACATCATCTTATTATTATTTTACTAAACTTGGAAAATTAACTACCATTTCACACCAGAACAAGTTCTCCCAATTCTTTCTTGTTGAAATTGTTAAGCATGCTTCCTGAATGGATACCAGCTGGAGTTGTCTGACATGTGAGATTAGTTTGCTGTAGGGACAAATTTGGACTCTACCTCTATTAGGTTGAACCATATTAAGTTGCTGTTTTGGCCATCAGAAAATGGAAATTTTAAATAGTTTGATTTATATTCGTTGATCAGATTGAGAAATTTCCTTGCAGAACCCAAGAAGTCACGGATTTGAATCAAGGTCAGTCTAGAATGAGTCCTAGCTGAAGATCCAAACTGCTTTTCCAGGCACATAATGTGTTTTAATATAAAAGCCCAGGAAAGTGGTACCCCCAACTCTTAAGCGAGTTAACCAGTTGAGTTCTATATGTGGGGGCTCACCTATAGGGTGGAAAAAAATAAGAAACCCTTGTTTATCTAGACCTTTTATGGATTTTTTAATAAACAAAATTTAACTGGGTGGTTGAAGATTTTTGTTTCCTAATCTATGAAGTAGAGAAACTAATTGTGTTGTATCCCAGAAGTTAGAAGTAATGAGAAGAATCTTTAAGCAATACTTAATAAGTACTTAATACTATAATTATTATCTATAAATTAGGTATCCATAAAAATATGACCACACTGATTGGGAATTATGATTAGTGAAATGTAATAAGGCTGTGGACAGAGTATAGAAGATAAGCAACTATTTCAAATGTTTTTTAAATATCATATGCTAAGAAAATTAAAATAAAAGAGATGTGTAATTTAAAAACACATTAACTTCATTTGATAATCTTTGGGAATAAACATAGGATTAGGATAAAGCCTTTGTGAGTGTTTTGGAGGAATACGAAGTTTACCAGTTGGTTAAACTTTCTGATTAAGTTTTAGCATTTCTAATGTTTTTTTATAAAGCCCTTGTTCTACTTGGGATGTTCCTAGTTGTGTGGCTTAACAATGTAAGGATAAAAATTACATTGAATCTAACACGCACAATATAATACTCTGAACTTCCCTTCTAAGTACAGTAAGTAGCTAATAGCATGACCCTCTGCATATTTGAGGAAGACAGGGTGTTTTGCACACCCAACCACCCAATTCCATCCCACCATTCTTCTCTCTAATCACAGTTTGTCCAGATAGAAAAATATAAGGACAATTCACTTATTTTTTACATGTGGTGACAAGAACCCCATGATCCACATTTGAATCTATACTATTCATGTTTATTTGAATTCCTCAAAACTATGTATAGATTGCCCTATCTTATCTTAAAGTAACACATTTAACAGCATTTTTGAAAGTGTGTTTCATAGAAGTCTAGCTCCACAAGATGTTAATAAAATTATGATGACAGCTCTGGCTGGTTTGGCTCAGTGGATAGAGCATTGGCCTGTGGACTGAAGGGTCCCAGGTTTGGTTCCAGTCAAGGGCACATGCCCGGGTTGTGGGCTCAGTCACCAGTAGGGGGCGTGCAGGAGGCGGCCGATCAATTATTTCTCTCTCACCATTGATGTTTTTATGTCTCTCCTCTCTTCCTCTCTGAAACCAATAAAAATATATTTTTAAAAAATAAAATAATTATTTTTGTCATCATCTTTTATGATGACATAAAAGAATTTCATGTCAATGCCAGGTTAAGCAAATTTATTATATTTACTATATGTATATTATACACATATATAAAAACAAAAATAAATCTTCTATGGTTTATATAGCATGTATAATTTCCCAGAGTTATTTCAATCATGAAAGCCATTTTGTAAAAATATTTCAGCAAACTAGAACATGCTATGTGAAACTCAAATGTAAGGCATTTCTTATATTTTCTTGATACCAATGTAAACTATGCCTCATTTTTTTCTTTCATGGATTTTACCCTCATTTTACAGAGTAAAACATAAAGTAATTTTCTAAGCAAGAGTGACTTCAAGAATTCCAAGTTCTTGTATATTTGAAAAACTCTGTTTTTGCCTTCATACTTTGATTGGCTATAACTTCTTCTCAGAACTTTGTAGGCCTTGTTTTCTCTATTGTCTCCAAGATCCCATACGTTTGAGATTGCCAAATGTCAGTCTGATTCTTGTCACTTTGTAATTGACCTATATTTTCTCTCTGAAAGCTTCTCAGACATAGTTTATTTTTGATAGCTGAAGTTTTCATGATCCTGTGTTTAGATGTGTAGGTCTTTTTTGTACTCCTTTATCTCAACATTGCAAGGTAGGATTTTTATGCAACAAAGGCTTCTGTCTTTCTATTCAGCTCTGGATATATTTCTTCTATTGTTTTGATCATTTTCTTCCCTCTCTTCTGTCTTTCTGGTATATCTATTAGTTAAGGTTAAATATCTGGATGGATTCACTGCATATGCCAACTCTGAACTGAAGTTCCTTTATTTTTTTCTTGACAGGTGAGTTCTTTTCATGGTTGCAGACCCTGCTTCAGGGCCCTGGGCTGGCATTTTCAAGTTAAAAGAAAAAAAAAAGTGTATCAACAGGCTTCTAATCTATTCTCCTTCCATCTTTCAGACTAGTTGAAATACTTCATTCACAGATGGCACCCCTCTCTTTCTCTTGGCTTATTCCTTTGTGTTTCCTGTATTTTATTTTATTTTCAGACATTTGTGTTCAGTCTGCCATTTTACCAGAACACATTAAAGTTTACCATGGGTGACACAGTGGTTGAAATAAAACCACTGCACCAATTTCTCAGCAATACTGTATTTAATATTTATTTTTACTTTTTAAATATGTTTTTATTGGTTTCAGAGAGATAGGGAGAGGGAGAGAGATAGAAACATCAATGATGAGAGAGAATCATCAATAGGCTACCTCCTACAAGCCCCCTACTGGGGATCGAACTCACAACTCAGACATGTGCCCTGACCGGGAATCAAACTGTGACCTCCTGGTTCATGGGTCCACACCCAACCATTAAGCCACACCAGCTGAGCAGCAGTGCTATCTTTAAATACAAAAATATTTTGTACAACTTCAGTAACACAAAAACACAAGTGTAAGTATTTAAGTATTTTATCACTATAAAATAGAATCTGAACGGCACAATACACCCAGGATTTCTTTTTTTTTTTTTTTTTAATTCTTCTTCTGTTGGTATTTTTCATTTTCATGTAGAATGTAGCACTTGAACTTATATAGCTTTAAAACGATTTTTTTTTCATTTATGTGATTTCTTAAAAGCTTCTCTGTACAAAAACTTAAATGATTTTCAGGAGAGATTTTCCCTGTGTCCTTGGACCAATTTCTGATTCTTTTAAGACATGCTACCCACTGTGATATTAACGTATTACTGTAAGAGTTGTAACAGCGGGAGACAGCTTTTTTCTTCCTCAGAGAGATAGAAGGGATATGTGCCTACACTTTGTATGAGAATTTCCTTGACATCCAACTTATACTGTTGGCAGTCTAAGTACTAGAGTAACAGTTCTCTACTTTAGTGGGCTTTTAATGAACTCAAGGTTATTTAAGCAAAACATATTTTTATATATCTAATACTCTCATAACTAGTTGTTTATAGATGAGTTAAATGTATATATTCAATAAATATTTGTGCTGAACACTATGTTTTTCCCAGGGATGCCACAATAAACAAGATATCATGCCCTTGAGGAGATCTAATGAAGGGATACACACAAATAAACAGTAAATTTCTAAAATAATGAAGCAGTGTTATTGTGGAGTACTCATTAAGTGTTTAAGGGCATATAAAAGGACCAGTGAACACCATGGAGGAGGATGGGGAGTTTAGGTGACAGATGGCTCCCCAAGGAGATGACTTCTGAGATAAGACCCGCACAGATTAGCCAGGAGAAGGAAGTTGAGGTAGATGAGTTAAAAAGAACAGTCCAGATGTTCGAAACAATATGTGTGAAGCCCTGAGGCAGGACCATGGCTTCATGAACCACAAACAAAGATGGAAACAGATGAAACTGGAGAAAAATCAGAAGCTAGGTTTAAAAGAATTTGTAGTATAGCATATCAAAGAATGTGGACTTTCTCCTGAAACAAGCATAAAGAGCTATGCTCAGTATAAGAGCAAATCCTTCATGCTCTCTTTGAGCAAGTTCTAATTTTTCTTCATAGAGGAAGTAATAAAGTGACAAATTTTCATGATGGGCTTACTGTAGGCAAGACACTTGGAAGGAAGGAAGTAAAGATATTCAACTTCAGGAATCAGTGTGAAAACACATCAGAATATTTGGGGCTGCTGTGTATTCTGATGCGAAGAAAACATATAGGAGCTCTGGGTGGTAGGAGATAAAATTAAAAAGTTATGTTAAGGCTAACATCATAGTAAGGATGTGGATTTTACATGATAGACATGTTATCCAAGTGTTTCAGAAAGGAATAGACCTGGCGATATGTGTGTCTTACCTAAAATATGTATTCCTACTTTTTATTATACAGCGTATGTCAAGAAATATCTCACTTGGCTTGAAGCAATTAAAACTTTGCTCTCTTTTAGTTAATTAAAGACTCGGGTTATCTAAATGAGCCACTGTGGCTTGTTTTAAATATTGATGTTGGAGACTACTGCTCTCCAAATTGAAATTGAACATTTATTCAACTTGCCCTCAAGAAGTTCACAGTCTAAAGTTACTACCAAAAGAAACTTTTATAAGCTCCCATTATATTTTTTCTGTTATTATTCAATGATGGTATAATTGAACA
Source organism: Plecotus auritus (assembly GCF_963455305.1). NCBI lineage: Eukaryota > Metazoa > Chordata > Mammalia > Chiroptera > Vespertilionidae > Plecotus > Plecotus auritus. Next base: position 68,493,486 of record NC_137771.1, read on the forward strand.
AGCACGAAATCTCCCCATGGTTCTTTCTCCATTTCTCCATCCATTTCTCTGGGATTCTTACTGAGTAATCAAATTAAAGATGGTGATTTAAGTCCTTATTCCTTCTCCTACCCAAACTGTCAAGACATCGTTTATTTTCTGGAAACGAACTAGTCCTTTCTACCTCCTTCTCATGAGCAGGAGCAGATCCAGTTTCTATGGACATGGACTTTATTCATTTGGGAGAGGGCAGGACTCATTAAGAAAACAGAATAAAATTATACCTACAGCTTTCCTAGCTTTTCTCCCTGGAAGAACTTGAAAGGGGTTCTTACGAGTAAAGAACAGGCCTTTACTAGCTTTATGGTAAACTCTCCTTTCTTGAAGAGCAAATATATTAATATGCAGTATACTTTCAAGAGTTATCAGTAAAATGGCATTGACCATTTGGGTGTAAGAAATATAACAGAAACATGAAGGTCCCTTAAAGGCCCCTGTATTCTGTTATACTCACCTTCATTTGCCAAAACCCTGACTCATCACCAGGAGCAGCTGTCATCTGAATATTCAATGAACAGAACATTTTTGTGTAATGCCTATCCTCTTTTCCTCTCTCCTTGTCTTTTAACTATTTTACAGATTCTAGATTCTAATCCCCAACACTTTAGCAATGAACCTTTACTTCATATCTGCCCTTCCAATAAGTTCCACCCAGAGAGATAGGCCATTTTCAAATGCTTGCACCCATATAGCTAAGATAATAAGGTAGAGGAGATGTGTTTTATCAGGTAGAAAAAAACAACAGGGAAAAAGCTGTTTGGGCAATGTCCTTTAAAAGTCTGTCTCTGCAGCCAGTGTTGGCTGCTGCATTTAGCTGCTTAGTTCTGTGGAAACCAGTTGTATGACTGCAGATATAAGGCTGTAGACCTCTGGAATACAAGCAAGTAGCACCTCATTATACAAATAGAAGCAACTCAACTATGCGTGCCCTCAAACTGAGTTCGGTGTTCTGTTGCATTTCAAAAATATCCATCTGTTCCAAGAGAAGAAACAGGAAGTTTTGTTAATTATCTCTTACAACCCACTAGTTGATTTCCAGAAAAATCCCTAAAGCCATATTTCCTGAATAAATTTTACAAGTAAGTTACAAGATGCAGCACAGTAGATAAACCTTACATTACTCCTTTTAAATGAACCACATCTATCAGTCAGCTAGTTGCATCCTCACTGCCGCTAAGCCCCTTTCCATGCCCTCAGCACCCAGCAGACAAATATTTTCTGTATGTATGTGTTTTTCATATGACAATATTGACTAATAAAGCAATATCATACTAGAGATGCACAAAACACTACTAAGATATTAGACAAGCACTTGAGAGATATTTCTGATGTATTTGCTTTAGGCACAGTTTTGCTTCAAGATTCCATTAAAATACCTCACAAATTTTTACACTATTAGATAAAATAAATTCATGGGCAATATTGTTGTTGGTTATTAGTTCATTTTAGGTATCTCTAAAACTTCTTCCCCAGTCCAATCATGTTGCCTTAACTAAGATTCACACCAGAGTGTTCTAATGTTGTTAAGGATACACATGCCCAGTTGGACTCCTGCCATTATTCTATAAATCATTGCCAATTATGCCAATAAAGCAGGCTGGGTAATGATTGATTTCTTTAGTTACACGGTCAGCTGTTCTTCAACACTTAATTTTCCTTCACATGTCTCACCCATGGCCTAGTTTCCTGAAACCGTGATGGTTTACATTGCCCCAAAAGAGACATTTGTACACATCTGTGGGTGAGAAAAAGAGTTTAGAAATTCAGTGAAACCTCATTAATCCCATCTAACTGTTAGAGTGGATAACCCAAATTTGTGAAAACTCTAGATTATAAAAGATGTTTTTAAAAATACAAAGTAGTTTTTTCTACGAAGAATCACTTTTTAAAGTGCTCAGAGTTTGTGAAATGTATGGTAAGTTTATAAAACTGTAACAAATATTTAACATTACCATGACAATTGACTGTTACATTCATTTCACTACATTCATTTCACTAACAAAGAGATAATAGTATGGAATTTTTGAAGCAATCAGCTCTTTTATTTTTAGTAGAATTAATTATTTTGCCAAAGTTTAAATGCATTTTTGATCAGATATCATGGATTAAGGCTGAATGTTTGATATTTATTCAGATATTAACACTAGACCCAGCTGGAAAACAAAGTGACAGAGTGGAAATTCCTTAGACCATGAAACCAAACAGACTTGGTTTCAAATCCCAGCCCTATCCTCTACTAGCTCTTAGGATTTATTAACTCGGGATTTAACTATTAACAAACATGCATTGTACAGCTACTCTGGGCTGCAGATACAAAGGTAGAGCCTATACCAAGGTCCCTATTTCATGAAGGTGAAATGTCCATGGAGAGAAGAAAATAATCAAATAAAGGAACAAGATAATTTCAGACAATGTTTAGTCTATAAGGAATGAAAGGAGTGCGGGTGGGAGTGGGATGGTATGTGTAGGTGGTTAGGGAAGACCAGTAGAGATCTGAATGACAAGGAGAGCCAGTCATGCAAAGGCTAGAATGGGGCAGATTATTCAAGCAACTGGAACAGCAGAGTGGTCCCAAGTTGGAACAAGATTGGCATATTTAAAGAAAAGAAATGAGGCCATGGCACTTGCTCTCTAAGAGTGACAAATGTCTTCAGATGTGCAGTGGAAATAATAATCATGCCAATTTTTTCAGGATTATTATTAGAGGTTTTTATTTGCAAATTACCTCAGCAGTGCCTTAGCATATCTTAGAAATTCAAACAAAGTAAATATTATTATTATCCTTATAATTAATGTTTGGGGCACTGAAATCCTATAACTATTTCAATATCTACAAAACCAAAAGAAGTTAACCACCCAATTATAGATAATTCTCAGGTAATGTTAGCAAGCTGTGTTTATCTAACATCCCAAAACTGAGTTTTACTTTATTTCTTCAGGCATTCATATTTAATTTTAAATACTCATGAATATATATATTTAATTTTAAATATTCATGAATATATGTCTGCCATGTTCAAAACATTTTAATAAAACCAACTTTGAAAGGTGCTTCATAAACCTTGAGGATGTGCAATAAAAATTACTATTAATAAAATGGCAATGTGTCCACCTAAGTAATTTACAAATGTGCATATTCTTTGCATTATCTATACAAAATGGTCCAAAGAAATAGACTTGTTGCACCACTGTAACTAGAATTAAGTGTTAATAACACACTTTCTAAAATAGCAGCCTAAACCTGTTAATAGTACTAAGCACAAGAAAATTCATAAGCAGCCTCTTAACATTTAACTTTTAAGTCAACCCTGGATGATAACTGACTCAATCATACTACTTCATAATAATTGCCCCAATATTTACTAAGGCCTAAGCAACTTAATTCATTCAAACAATAAAAATGCCTGCACACCAAGAAAGCTACTTTCAAATACAATTCAAATCAAATAGGCAAAACCTTGCAACTGTAAAAAAGAAAAAAAACAAGCAGTTTCTAATTCAGTAAGAAATTACTAATTAAAAAAAGCCATCTTATTTATTTAAAAATGCTAGAGATAAAATGAAAACTTGCCAGCATGCATTACCTTCTCTCTGGGTTCTTTGAAAGCCATAAGACACAGAGAAAATAAATAATCTCATTTCCATTTAAATATCTCTGTCTTAAAATAAAAAAGAAAATAAATTTGAGCAACAAAATGAAGTATGTTTAGATTATAATCCAAAACATAAAGTAGATATCAATATGTCCATACTAATATAAATAAATGATTAAATAAATAAATTATATATATATGTATATATATGTATATATATATATATATATATATATATATATATATATATATGTATATATTTATGGCTAATATGCTAAGTGTCCTTCCGACCATCCAACCAGTCGCTATGACCCGCACTGACCACCAGGAGCAGACACTCAATCAACACAGGAGCTGCCATGACGCTCACTGGCCATTTACCAAGAAATGGCACCACACACCTGGCACTGACAAAGCAACACTTGGTTTTCCCCAAATGGGACACAGACCCCACCACCACCATGCAGTAACAGTCCACCAAATCTCAGCCAACGCTGCCAAGACCACAGGCACAAAATGCGGCCTACAGCCCAGCCCAGCCCAGAAATGGTCACTGTGGGCACCAGGTAATGACATCACGTAGCAATGCCCAGCTTCCTCTCCCTAACAGGTAGCCTCCTTGCAGTTTCTTCAGACCAGGAACACGACTTGCTTTATAGCTAGATGCGAACATTTTACACTTTAACCAAATGTCTGTGAAGCGTTTTCCCATGCCTCATCTCATTTGATCCTCACAAAAGACCTGGAGTAGGTAGATAGGAGACTCAGTGGAATCCTATTTTCTTTTCATTAGCCCAAAAACAGTGACTTAGAAAGTTTAGAAACTTGACCTGACTGAAAAGAAGTAAGAAATGGACCTTGAAAATGACTTCAGGTTTTCTCACTGCGCAGAATACAGTCAAACACTGCTGCAGTTAAATATTTTACCCTTTGCTCTCCCTGCTTGATCTACAATAATAATCTGCTTCATGTTGATATTTACTGCTGTGTTATTGACAATTACCTAAAAGAGAAGTTGGGGTGCTTCACTGGGCTGGAAAAAGTTTAGCTAAATCAGAAAGCAGGTCTAATTAAGCAAGTTTATTCTATATATGTAAAAGGCTAAGTTGACTTGTGCATGCGCAATACATATAAAGCTCTCACTGGCGCCAATCGCACACGTGTGTTTCAATCTGTCATTGTCATTCGTGAATTTAGTTGACACTTCTATTATAGAGAAAAGGTGAATAGCAATATTAAAATATTTCTTCTAATTAATTGTCTTTCAATGTGCACAAATCCATGCACCACGCTATTAGTAAGTAGATAAATAAGTAAATAAGTAAGGAAGAAAGACAAACCTTCCATTCAGAAAAATTTTAAATAATTGATGTATTATTTTCACACACAGATTAAGCATAATTCTTCACTTCTTAAGTGTGGGCAACACATAGTAATTTTCTTCCAAAGAGTACAGTATGGAAAGTGGGCAAAAGGGTAATTTGACATTGGAGAAGTCTGACAGATGCTACCTCAGCCAAGTGATCAAGGTCAACATCAATGGCAATATCATGTTGATAGTATGCACCCCTGGTATGATGTTCTGAGAGATAATGTGTTAAGAGTTGTACCTTACCTCTGTGGTCTTCCTTCCAAAAATCCATAACCCCAGTCTAATCATGAGAAAAACATAAGATAAATCCCAATTGAGGGGCAATCTGCAAAATACCTGACTAGCATTCCTAAAGTCATAAAAACAAGAAAAGTTTGAGAAACTGTCACAGCCAAGAAAAGTCTAAGGCAGGCGTCCTCAAACTATGGCCCGCGGGCCACATGAGGCCTGCTGAGGACATTTATCTGGCCCGCTGGGTGCCGCTGCCTGTCCTGCTTAGCAGCCAACTCGTCCCGAGCCCACAGTGCACATAAGAATTTTTTCATAGTTTTTTTTTAAAACTATAGTCCAGCCCTCCAATGGTCTGAGGGACAGTGAACTGGCCCCCTGTTTAAAAAGTTTGAGGACCCCTGGTCTAAGGAGACATAAGGACTAAATATAATGTGTATCCTGGGGATGATCATAGAACACTAAGGAGATCTCATCCTATATAATAAAGAGGTAATATGCAAATTGACCCTTATGCCCTCACAAGATGGCTGCCTACGACCAGGTCAGCAGGGGGGTTAGTGAGGGACGACCAACTGACTGAACAAGCAGGCTGAGTGGGGCAACCAGGCCGGCATGGGGGGACAGTTGGGGGCAACCAGGCCAGTGGGATGGGTGCAGTTGGGGGTGACCAGGCCAGCAGCGGGGGGCAGTTAGGGGCGATCAGACTGGCATGGAGAGGTAGTGAGGGGTAATCAGGCTGGCAGGGGCAGGCAGTTAGGGGTGATCAGGCCAGCACACAGAGGCAGTGAGGGGCAATCAGGCCAGCAGGGGGGGCAGTTAGAGGTGACCATGCAGGCAGGCAGGCTGGTGAGCAATTAGGAGCCAGCGGTCCAGGACTGTGAGAGGCATGTCTGACTGCCAGTTTAGGCCCGATCCCCAGGATTGGGCTTAAACCGGCAGTCGGACATCCCCCAAGGGGTCCGGATTGGAGAGGGTGCAGGCTGGGCTGAGGGGACACCCTCCCACCGCATGAATTTCATGCCCCGGGCCTCTAGTTAAAATATAAACTCTAGCTTAAGAAAAAAAATGCACATTCACAAGGCTCCCAAATCCTTTGAAATGAGCCTAAGTAAACCAGAAGTAAAATGTACTATTTTCACTATCTTATTTTCAGGTGATTGGTTAACTCAATGTAAGTCACTATCAATAACTGAGAGGTAGCTTTTGAGGAAAGCATTAAAGTTGTCAAAACTGTATCCTCATAAGTTGCTTTAAAAATGTACTGATTTAAATAACAATGGAATTGCAAGTGATCTATTTGGAGAAGCAAAAAAAGAAAGCTCAGGAATCTTCTCTACCCCCCCAGGAATTTTTCCCCTTCTGTGGTGCTCTTCATAATATGAACCCTTAAAACAATATTAAATATTGACAGACTTTTTTTAGCACTTACTATGTACCAGGAATCATTATAAGTCCTTTATATCCTATATAATAAGAGGCTAATATGCAAATTGACCAATCGGCGGAACTACTGCTTGCTATGATGCACACTGACCACCAGGATGCAGACACTCAATGCCGGAGCTGCCCCCTGGTGGTCAGTGCACTCCCACAGGGGAAGTGCTGCTCAGCCAGAAGCCGGGCTCATGGCTGGCGAGTTCAGCAGCAATGGTGGGAGCCTCTCCTACCTCTGTGGTAATACTCAGGACCCCTCGGGGAATGTCCAACTGCCGGCTTAGGTTCGCTCTGGCAGTCGAACATTCCCCAAGGGGTCCCAGACTGTGAGAGGCCAGGCTGAGGGACACCCCCCCAGGGCACGAATATCATGCACCGGGCCTCTAATACTATATAAGCTGATTTAAGTCTCACAACATCATCATTATTATCATCATCTCCATTGTACTAATGAGGTAATTGAGTTACTGAGAGGTTAAGTGCTGGGAAAACAGACTAGTGACAGAGCCAGTTTTGTAATTCGGGCAGTCTGGTTCCAAAGTATGTATACTGGTTTGCTAAATGGACTACACACAATCCTCACTTCTTTCCCCTAAAGCCTCTATCTGAGCTGCCCTGACCATTGTCCCATGCTGAGTGCTCCCTTTTTCAGCCACCACCAATTTTGGGAAAACTTACCAGCATTTCCGAGTAGGCAGGTTCGTTTCTTTTCTATAGAAGTTTAGTTTTCTAGGAAGCAGATTCTGAAACAGCTTCGAGTGCAGGATGTTCATTAGGGAGTCTCAAGGAACCAACACTTGTGGGAGGGAATGGTGAAAAGCACAGATGGGCAGAGGGAGAAGTCAAGCTGTGTTGTGCCCCAAACAACCTCAGCAGGTTCTACAGGGACCCTGGGTTTAAAGTGGCCCTTAAAGTTATTTTCAGGTGGACTAAGGTGGTCAGACTTTCCTAAATTGCATGATCACCTACCTGAGATCCACCACAGTTAGCACAGAAGGTACAAACTCCAGTTCCCTCTGCAAGACAAGCCAATTCTATAGCTGGATTCCCGTAGTTTTGCCCAAGCAGGACCAAACTGGAATAGGTAACAAACAGAGGGCTTTCATCTCATAGGCATCATCTCCCTCTCTACTTACAGGTCAAACATAAAGTTTGAAATTCCACCATTAGAAATACATTCTTTTTTTTTCTACTCTGAAGCTTTTTTGTCATACAAAAAACTTTTACCAAATTTCAAATACCCCTCCAAAAAAGGCAATATAAACTATTTTCAGCTAATCTTAATGGAAATTAACTGATTATAGCTGAAAACAAAGAACAGAACATCTTGAAAGAGAAATGAGGCACTAGAAGAAGTAAGGGGGTGCTAACAAATACTCCCATACTTCACAACTTTAACTTCAACCCTACCCCTGACTTCTCACAAAGGGGATATTCTCTTCTCTTTCCTACACGTGTCATGTTAATTCTCTCAGACCTCTAAAAAACAACATAAAGACATTTCATGGAGCATCATCCTATATAATAAAAGCTCAATATGCAAATCGACCAAACGGCTGAACGATCGATGGGACAACCAGTCACTATGATGCGCACTGACCACAAGGGGGCAGATGCTTAATGCAGGAGCTGCCCCCAGCCCACAGGCCCCAGGCCAGCCAAGGCAGGTGCCAGCTGCCCCCGCATCACCCCACCAGTCACCCCACAGATTGGCCCTGATCACCAGCCAAGCCTAGGGACCCTACCCCTGCATGAATTTCATGCACTGGGCCTCTAGTGTTTCATAATGACATTATAGTTTATAAGATAGAGTCTAATTATTTCTCTGAACTTGATCTCTTCCCATTTGGACAATGTTTGTTTCTTCTTAGATCTTCTTGATTTCTGTTGTATAATGCCAGGAGAAATATGCCTAGAGATATCTCTGACACAAACTTTAGTCCTACCAGATCGTGGGCTCCCACAAATATAACTAAGGGTTTAATATGTACCCTTATATTTACAGATGTCAATGCAAGTTGAAGAAGATGTAAAAATTACTGGAAACCAATTTACAGCAGCTGAAGCAACTTAGGGCTTTAGGGCAAGTTGCAAATTTTAAAAAGAAAGGAATGAAGTAATGAAACAACCGGCTGTAGGCAAACCATATGTGCCATCTTTATTAATGAAAGTTTAGCTACATGTTAAAGAGAATTTAGGTCCTACGGCAAAGATCCCACTAGCAATAAGCAGATTGTAATACTTTATTCTCCAGATGAGTTGCCAAGATTTGTACAGAGATTTGGGGCAGTTTCTATAGTGGCCTTATACTCAGATGTTTGAAAGACCTCTACATTATTCACTACACTGCCCAAATATCAAGGTACATTTTGAAATTTGAGAAAATAATACATTTAATTTGCCAACTTAGTTACCTACAAAGAATGTTCAAAGTAGTTGGCATATATAGCTTAATTACAACTGAGGTTTTTAGCAGTTAACCAAAACTATGTTGGTGATAGGTCAAAAGTTACCTTCTAATATTAGTGATAATCTATATGGGGTCATAGTTTTTATATATGTTATGGTACATTGGCTAGAGAATGTGGCATCTCTGAACAACATTGAAGAACCAAAGGAATTTTCTGCTCTGATGACACCCAAAAATGACCCTTCAAATGAGCTAATTACGTACGCACCAGCCCTTACCAGCATACAACAACAGAGGCAAAAAAGATTATACAGCAGACATATCTAAAGGTCAACTTAATCTCAGCAACTTTTAGTCAATTGGATTGTGACTCATAAGCCTTGCTCAACTTTAGAACTGATCCACCCATTTTAGACTTTATCTGGAAGGTTCTTCACCCCCAAATACTTACATTTTGCAAAGTTGTTTCAGTGAAAAACAAAACAAAACATGGAAATATCATTATAGATGAGAACTGGATCAAGACCTATTATGTGTTATCCTCATCAGAATGATTTTCTTCTGATTCTCAGCCCTATGTACATGCCTAAATTCTTCTGGTTAGATTTTTTAGCTCTCCAACTGGTTGTTCTATATGTGAAGACAAAGCCAAATTGGCAAGTGTCTCTTAAACATTACCCTGCCATTGGCTACACTTACTTTCAAAAGTTTTATTATTAATTACAACTCACTATTATCTTGAATTAAATATTATTAAAATAACACTGAAAAGATACAGATTACCCAATTCTCCCCATTATTTGTAAATTGGTATTACAACTTAAAGTTACATTATAATTCTTATAATAATGCCTGAATATTATGTGTTATTAATAGTGTGCTTTTTTATCTACTGTATTTGAAGTGTACTTGTTGATATTCCTAATCATTACCTATGAATTAGAATAAAATATTATCAGAGTCTTACTCTATAATTTGGTTTCTAAAGAGGAACCAGATGCTCTTTGATTCCTCCAACTGCTATATCTAAAGGTTGCTCTTAAACATTTGAAGATACCAGCACAAAATCCACCAATCACTAATCATCCGTATACATGTCTCTCTGGAACACTCCATTACCAAGGCAATAAAAAATGATGGTCCTTTTGAGTACAGCATCAGTATTTATATACTGGAGATAGTTTTACAGTTGAACATGTTATTATGTTTATGCCTAGCAGTTATAGCAATGTTCTCTGTTTAGTGATGACATACTATAAGAGAGTGCTCATAGTAAACTGACTAGAAATAATTCACAAACATTCATCATGAGATGGACACGCTCACACTAAAAATCTTATTAGCTACAACATTAAATGATCCTTTGTATATTGCTTACTCTAGGATTTAGATACTCTGAGGTCAACTAATTAAAAAATTAGACTTCCTTGTAATTACACAAGTCCATTTTTTCTATTTAATGTGTTGAATCTCAATGTGTGGTTTTAATCATTTTACATCATTAAACCCTTAACATGTAATTTTTCATGTAAGTTATGATAGCTGCAGAAGTTTTGATCCATGTGGCATACTGATCACATAATTGCCTAGTCTTGTAATTCCCTTAGTAGGTCTCTAGTAAAGTTCTCTCAATTTCTTCATTTCACTCAGTGTGTGTGGCACAGAAGTCTTCCAACACGTTATGCACCTATCAAAAGTTTCACTACTGCATTTTATTAAAAGCATGGAGGGTGTGATTTCCAATCCTTTATAATTTCCGGATTTACTAATTAAATTGCTTCACTCATGTCAAAAGCACTTTTTATCACTTGGAATATTAAAATCAGCACTTTTTGGAGAACAAAGTCAATCAGAAAAAACTCTAAAAGCATGAAAAAATGTTTCCTGTGTTCAGATGACTTGAAAGGAGCTCAAAGGAAATTTACCAAATTTAAATAAAAATCCATCGTCCTACAGAAAATAAGCCTGCAAATTAAAGCCACAGAAGCCAGTACACTGAAAACAAGCCTAGGTAAAAGACAGTCCCAACCTACAAGGGGCACACTCTCCTACAGTTCTTATTATCATCTTTTTTCCATGCCCCCAAATCTGTTTAGACACATAGTTGTTGTTGTTGTTTTTTCTTAAATGGTCAGCAAACAGGGTGTTTTGATTAATGTATTGAACCAGGGAGACAGGACTTAAACATTTTCCAAACCTATATGTGGTTAGCATGGTCCAATGTATTTTAGATCATTTTGTCTTCACAGTGTCCTGCAAAGTAGATATTCTCATGCCCATTTTTCAGATGCAAAGACCAAGGATGAGTGATGTTACATGTTATATAACTCTTCTGAAATTATTGGTCTAGCCATAAAGAACTGTGATGTAAATCAAGTTATTTGATTCCAAAGCTTCTACTTTTTCATTTACTAACCTGAAAAAAAAATATATATATATATACACAAAAATTACTACTTTCCAGAGAATTAGCATATGATAAAAAATTAACTTGGATCACAAGAAACGTAAGTTATTCCCTTTGAAGATTCAAAAGACATTTAAGAACTTAGTCATACCTCAGAGTCATCATTAGAAACATTAGCCATTCTTTCATTATCAATGTATCAGAAGTTCCTATTAACAATTTTATGGTGAATGGAATGACAAGGAATATATCTGTACATATACATTCTTCCTATAGGAATATGACAAATTTCAGAATTCCAAGACTATCTAAGTAAGCACTTCATGATTGTACACTACAGTATGATTTCTCAGCAGCATGATTGTACAGGGTTCTTTGCATATTGGCCTCGCATGAAGACTTTAAAATTTATTCAAAGCACAGAGCATGGTCTGCCCATCATCATACTTGGTCTTTAAACTCCATGGCACATTAGGTTCAAGCTTAACTTTCAAATCCCCAGAAAGCTACTGTTTTTAATTCCTAATTAGACAATGATCTCAAGTAACCACTAACATCATCCAAAGGAAAAGATTGTTTCATTTGTTTTTCCAATTTGTCAGATTAAAGATAACCCTAAACAAAGTCACTTTCATCACATTACCACCTTAGGGCCAAATATTGCTCAGCTCCTCTAGGCAGAATTTGGATTTTTAAAGTTGTTTTTAATGATTAAAATTTTCCTGACCCACAATAGCCTTTCTAGCCCTGGCTGTGAGTTGAGATTTGGAAGACAAAGAGATTACCCTGGCATCCAGCCGTGGGCAAACTACAGCCCGCGGGCTGGATCCGGCTGTTCTATCCGGTTCTCTTGCTCTCCCCTCTGCTCCTTTACTTTGAATTTATATTAGTTCACACAAACACTCCATCTATGCTTTTGTTCCAGCCCTCCGGTCCAGTTTAAGAACCCATTGTGGCCCTCGAGTCAAAAAGTTTGCCCAACCCTGCCCTAGCCCTTCATGGAAGTTGGATAGTTGCCTACTCTACCAGGCTGACTCTGATTCCCCCCATCCTAAACTTGATTTTTGATGAACACCTATCTCCTGCCAAATACAAAGTTCTAATCATTTCTGTTTCAGTATATTTGTAGTTCCGCATTGCTGTGGAGTGTTAGAATGGGCAAACTGATAAAGCAGAAAAATAGGAATGTGTAACCTATGCATATTTACATTATACATGAATCTAGATCTATTGGTGTTTTCTCCTCAAGTTCCATTTTAAATGATACAAATACATGCCATAGATGGAAACTTTTCCTCTTAAAATGACTTAGCTGAAACTATGATAAATAAACCATTTCTGATTTATAGGAACTCCCTAAAAGATCTCTTATTTGATATGTGTGAAAACTAGGAAATATGTAGCAGTTCATATCAGAGAAGGAGGTAAACTGGGAAAAATCATGTGGTCAGATTTATTAGTGATCTAGGAGTTGCAGAGAAAGAAAGCAAATTTAAAGCTTTGCATATAACTTGAAGCTTAGGATATATTTCCAACTTTCAGTGATATTTGGGAAGTTGTAACAATTTAGAAAATCAAGAAAGTTGTGTTTGTTTTCTAAGGTTGCCATAACAAAGTACCACAGACTGGGTGACTTAAACAACAGAAACTTATTTTCTCAAAATTCTGGAGATTGAAAGTCTGAGATCAGGTTGTTGCAAAGTTGGTGGTTTATTTTGTTTGTTTGTTTGTTTGTTTTTTGTAAGGCCCCTCTCCTTAGATTGTAGACGGGCATCTTCAATCTGTGTCTTCACAGGGTCTTCCATCTGTGCATGTCTGTGTCAGAATTTCCTCTTTTTATAAGGATGCCAGTCATGTTGGATTAGGGTCCACTGAGTGAGCTCATTTTAACTTAACAAGCTCTTTAAAGAACCTAGCTCCAAATACAGTCACATTCAGAAGTACTGGGAGTTGTAATTTCAATATATGGATTTGGGGTAAAGACAACTCAGCCTTATGGGAATAAAAAGTATAATCCCATTCCAAGAATGCCTGTGCCCTCAGAAGATTTCTGTTATGAATGATGCAGAGCAAAGTGACCTACTTTGGAATGAGAGATCGGGACCTGTGGTATAGATATCAAAGATGGTTACATGAACAAAGGCAATATTAAAAGAAGCCTGGAGATCCAAGATGGCAGTGGAGTAGATGGAAGCTACCTCCACCCAGGACCAAACAGGAATTACAACTAAAATATACAAAAATCAACCTGAATAACCAACTGAGGACTAGCTGAACAAAAGTCTTAAAACCAAGGATTTATAGAAGAAACCACATTAAGACTAGTAGGAAGGGGCAGAGACATGAAAAGGGCTGGCCCCACTTCCACTCACAGTGACTGAGGTTCCAGAGGGATATCTCAGCTGCACAGGTTCCACCTGAGGAGTATGGGGTGTCAACCTACACCAGGATCCCCATCCCAGAGCACCAGAGCCAGGAATAGGTAGCCACATAATATCTGGCTGTGAAAATCAGCAGGGATTCTGTCTGCCAAGGAGATAAGAGTTTTCTAGAGACAGGTGCACTCTTAGAGGGCCAATGCACAGTCACCAGGATCCCTGTGCTGTCCTTCTCCCACACCTCAGACACCATCTTTCTTGGGTAGAGCCTTTCCTTAGACATCAGCCTGGGGGAATAAAATAGCCCCAGCCTCTAGACTCCCTGTCACCCCACCCTGCAAAGCTTACTTCCTGCTGAGGAGTTAGCTGCCTGGGCAGTGGTATAGAGATCCAGGCAGACTCAGAGGGTGTCAGTTACTGAGTTATGTGTCTCTGGGGCAGGAGCCACAGCTTCAGCCTTCCCCCAAGCCTGACTGGCACTCCCCCCAAACGTAAATACACTAGCCCCACCCTCCTGACTTCTAATAGCCTGCCCTGCTGATCTCGGGCTTCTGGCTGAAGCTGCTCCAAATTGAGTTGTGTGGCTCTAAGACAGGGGCCATTTTTCCCTCAAACACCCAACTGATGCAGAGCCTATCCTTCATGTGCCTAAATCTTGGTCTGTGTGGATTTCACCCTGACTATTTCCTGAGACCCTGCTCCACCACAAATGTCTGTGGACACCTGGTAGGTGGCAGCTAAACTTGGTATACACTGAGACTTTGCTGAGTGGCCTCAGACCAAGCACTGGCACTGAGGTTGAACCTGTACCAGAGTCCCTCCTAAGTGGCCCCAGAATCAACACATCCTGTGGCCGGCTTCAGACAACATGAGAGCAGGATTCAATTAGATTCACGAATGGACTATTGAAAGGGAGATTTCAGCAGGCACCAGACCTTGTTGAAGTAAATTCTGCTTAGTATGTTCAGCACCTACACAGCAGCTCATACATTGTGGTCAAGGTCAATCCTCACAGTCAGTCATCAGCCTGAGTATTGAACCCAAGCAAAAATGGGCCAATAGCAATCAAGACTAAATTACAACAAGAGAGCTCACATAACTCACACAAGGGACATTCTTGAAGGACCCAGCTCAGGTGATCAAGGAGAATGTGTCACGGGATCCAACAGGGTATCTACTACACAAGGCCACCTACCAAGACTGGGAGACATAGCAGACCAACCTAATGCACAAAAACAAACACAAAGAGTCAGCAAAAATGGAGAGACAAAGAAACATGCCCCCAAACAAAAGAAGAAAAGAAGCTAAATGAAATGGAGGAATTTATCAAATACAGAGTTCAAAAATATGGTAATAAGAATGCTCAAGAAACTTAGTGAAAACCATAATAGCATGAAAAAGGGCATAGAACCATAAAAAAGAACAAGTCAGAAATAAAGAATACAATATCTGGAATAAAGAATACACTAGAAAAAATAAATAGTAGGTTGGTTGAAGGATAGGATCTATCCAGCAATTTGGAAGATAAAGTAGCAGAACACATCTAATCAAAGATACAAATAATAATAATAATAATAATAATAATAATAATAATGAAAAAAAGAATTTTATAAAATGAAGATAGTTTAAAGGATCTTTGGGTCAAGGCAACATGAAGCATAACATCTACATGATAGGGGTACCAGAAAGAGAAGAGAAAAAACAAGGGGTCCAGAACCTATCTGAAGAAATAATCACTGAAAACTTCCCTTACCTGGTAAAGGAAAAAGATACACAAGTTCAAGAAGCACAGAGAGTCTCAAACAAAATCAATCTAAAGAGGCCCACACCAAGACACATCATAATTAAAATGGCAAAAGTTAAAGACAATAAGAGAATCTTAAAAAAGAGAATCTTAAAAACACAGCTAGTTACCTACAAGGGAGCTCCAAGAAGATTGTTAGCTGATTTCATTTCAGGCCAGAAGGGATTGGCATGAAATATTCAAAGTGATGAAAAACAAAAACATATAACCAAGACAACTTTATCTAGCAAGGCTATAATTTAAAAATTGAAGGAGAGATAAAGAGCTTCCCAGACAAGAAAAAGCTAAAGGAGTTCATTACCAACAAATCAGTATTACAAGAAATGTTAAAGGATCTTTTTGAAGAAGAGGAAGGACGAGGAGGAGGGGAGTGGGAAGAAGAGAAAAAAGAAGAAGAAAATCAGAGGAACGTAGTTATAAAGAATAAAATGGCAATAAATATGTAACAATCTATAATCTCTTAAGTGTAAATAACTTAAATGCTCTAATAAGAAGATATAAGGTAGCTGAATGGATAAGAAAATAAGACCCATATATATTCTGTTTAGAAGACACCCATGTCAGAATAAAAGATACACACAGACTAAAAGTAAAAAGATGGAAAAAGATATTTCATGCAAATAGTAATTTTAAAAAGCTGAGGTAGCAATACTTATATCTGACAAAATAGACTTTAAAACAAAGACTATAATAAAAGACAATAAAGGAAATTTAGTAATAAAGGGATCAATCCAACAAGAGGACATACGTTTTTAAATATTTATGCATCTAAAACACGAGCACCTAAATATATAAAGCAAATCTTGAAGGACATGAAGGGAGGATTGACCTAACAATCCATTGACATCAATGGATAGATCTTTCCAGACAGAAAATTAACAAGGAAACAGTGGCCTTAAATGAAAAACCATACCAATGGATCTAATTAATATTTTTAGAGCATTTTACCCCATATAAGCAGAATATACATTATTTTCAAGTGTATATTGAAACATTTTTTAAGATCAACCACATGCTAGGACACAAAATAAGTCCCAATAAATTTAGGAAGATTGAAATTATATCAAGCATCTTCTCTGACCATAATGGTATGAAACTAGAAATCAATTACAAGAAAAAAACTGCAAACACACAAAGACATGGAGACTAAATAACATGTTACTAAACAATGAATGAGTTAACAATGAGAAATAAATTAAAAGACATCTTGAAACAAATGAAAATGGGAACACAACAATCCAAAACTTATAAAACACAGCAAAAGCAGTCCTAAGAGGGAAATTACAGGCCTACCTCAAGAAGCAAGAAAAATTTCCAATAAACAGTCTAACTTTATACTTAAAGAAGCTGGAAAAAGTACAACAAAGCCCAAAGTGAATAGAAAAGGGGAAATAATAAAGATAGGAGTAGAAATAAACTAGAGTCTAAAAAACAATACAAAAGAACAATGAAACTAAGAGTTAGTTCCTTAAAAAGATAAACAAAACCAGACTCTTTAAGAAAAAAAGAAAGAGAGGACCCAAATTATTAAAATCAGAAATGAAAGAGGAGAAGTAACAACTGACACTAAAGAAATAGAAAGGACACAGACCGTAGGGTGCTGAAGGCCTGGGGCAGGGCTGGGGGGTGGAGGTGGGTTAGAAGAGGTCAATGGGTAAAAAAAGGAGACATATGTAATACTTTCAACAATAAAGATTTATTTTAAGTCATACAGGGGAAAAAAGATTCTTTACAGATTTTAAAAAAAGGAAGTTGTTGTACACAGACAATCATGACTAATCCTTCTAAGTTACCAACTGGCTGCTGACAATTCTGTGTCATAGGTTTTCAGGTAGTTAAATCCAATTTTCAAAATGTCATCTTCAAACACCAAAGCTTGGTGGGGAAATTGCAAAAGCCACAAAGGGAAAAATCACTGTAATGCAGGTTGTCTCTGTTCATTCTTAATGGACTCCTATTACTCAAACAGACCATGTGACTTGGAAAGTCTTTGTCTGCATTAAATTGCAGAGTGGTTTGAATATAGTACAGATGCCATGGAAAGCAAAGATGGACATTTTTCAAATTGAAATCATGTAATTGTTGCTTAGTACAGAAATAAAAACTTGGCTAATGGAATAACCCAAATTGACTTGTAAAACTCTTGAAAACAAACAACTTTTCATTGCACATCTCATTTCTCATCTCCAAGCTTTGGCAGTGAGCATTCTTTCTTTGGACGGCTGGTCTGATAGAGAAAGCTTTTACTGCTTCATTTCATGAAAACCATTGTTTGTGTCTCTGAGTTCAATGAAAAGTCAAAATTATCAAGAGAGCAGGAAGAGTTAACATGAAAGAAGGTCCCAACAATCCTCTAGAGATTATGAATCTGTTAGATGAGAGCATTGCCTGTTCTCCATGACGTTTTTTTCTTATAAATGCAGCAAGCCTGACATTGCCTGCAAATGTCAATGCCATGCAGAGAGAGTAGATAAATTTAGAGTGAATGATTTCCCGGTTAAATAGGGACCAACGGTGAGTTTATAATAAAACAATTTGCACACAGTTTGCAATTTGACAATGGTAATTGTTCTTATGTTGAAAACAAACCTTTCCTGAGCTGTGCTTGTGGCAGAGCAGGTCATGTCCTAACACAGTCCTTCCCGAATCTCTATACAGTACTAGGAAGGCCATTAAGTATTTGTAACATTTGCTCAGCTCATCTGAGAACATAACACATTGGGAGGCATGATTACACACAAGAGTTTTCAAACCTTATTTTGAGCTGAAAATATAGTGTTCAACACCAGACATTTGAAAGCAGAAAAAGAATGGACTGTCCTTTCATCTTCCGCTGGTGGTTGATGTTCCTGTTAACTAAAACTTCTGAAGATGTTTTAATCCTGGCTGCACAATGAAACCACCCGAGGAGCTTTGCTGAACTGATGTCTGGGCTACACCTCCAGAGATTCTACTTTAAGTGACTTGGGGTGTGGCCAGGCACTGGAATTTTTAAAAGCTCCCCAGGTGATTCTAAAGAGCAGAAAAGGTTTAGAAAGACTGTTTAAAAATAAATAAATAAAAGGAAACTATCAGATGACATTCTGTCATTTATAACTACAAAAGTTAAATCTATCTAAATAGTTCAGGTCCATTTTTATTATTTGATAGTCACACAAATCATCATAGAAAATGTGGAATAATAAAATACTTGAACTACAAGGAACCCAAGAGATCACTTAATCCAAGGATTCTCCAACCAGGAGTTCTTGGGCTCTTGGGAGTCCTTTAGGTGGTGTGGCAACCCCTTGAAGTTGCAATACATTTTTCTGAGAATATCCGTAGACTCCATCAGCTTCTATAAAGAGGCTTCTCCCCATCCCCTTCAAATTAAAAACCATTTATGGGGTCTAAATCCCTCAACATAAGAAGATAAAAGAATATATTACACACCAACCCCTTCAGGGCCTCTCAGACCTAAGTCCATGATGGCTCATACGTTTTTGCACAAAACTGGTTAAAATCCCAAACAAAACAAATTGAGCCCCAAAACAGACTGAAATTTTAACTAAATCAAGATTTCAACCAGGCAGCTGAAGTATACAGAACCACAGAAGTCGTAATATTTTTGTGGACTTCACAGAGAAAAATATCCACAGAATGGGACCTCTAACTAAGAACTTTCGGCTCAAGATTTTATCAGATTAAATATAAAGTCAGGAAGTGAGCAAATGTTAGCCAAGTCCAAACAGAGATCATCTAGTGTTTCCAATGTAGCATTGTAAACTCAATTTGATTTTTCCCAAGTTTGTGTCATGTTTAATTTATAAATTAAATTATTAAAGTTTGGTTCCTATGTATATTCATTGACAATGACCTCACTGGTCATTCAGGAAAAAAAGATTCTCTAAGGGAGCTCACTGATGTGTCTATACATCACTACATAGCATGTTACAACTGTGGGTGACAGAAACCAGAGGGAGAGAGTTTTTAGGTAACTAAGAACCAGCTCTAGGCAAAGTAGCCATAGGCAAAGGTACAACTTTCTATGACATTTTGGTCTTTAGTTGTTGGTGAGACTATTGGGAATTATTTTAATATCTAATTTCTTCAATTTTCTGACTCTGGCATATGCTAGCAGAATTTTTTAGGTGTCCTCTCTGATAAGGCGTTTATGTATTGTACTAGTGGCCCAGTGCATGAAATTCGTGCATGGGGCGGGGGGGTGTCTCTCAGCCCAGCCTGCACCCTCTCCAATCTGGGACTCCTCGAGGGATGTCCCAGTAGGATCAGGCTTAAACGGGCAGTCGGACATCCCTCTCACAACCCAGGACTGCTGGCTCCCAACTGCTCTCCTGCCTGCCTTCCTGATTGCCCCTAACCGCTTCTGCCTGCCAGCTCTGATCACCCCCTAACCACTCCCCTGCCAGCCTGATTGATGCCTAACTGCCCTCCCCTGCAGGCCTGGTCACCCCTAACTGCCCTCCCCTGCAGGCCTGGTTCCCCCCAACTGCTCTCCCCTGCAGACCTGGTTGCCCCCAACTTCCCTCCTCTGCCGGCTTGGTCACCCTTAACTGCCCTCCTCTGCAGGCTTGATTGCCCCCAACTGCCCTCCCTTGCAGGCCTGGTCCCTCCCAACTGCCCTCCCCTGCTGGCCTGATCACCCACAACTGCCCTCCCTTGCAGGCCTGGTCCCTCCCAACTGTCCTCCCTTGCTGGCCATCTTGTGGTGGCCATCTTGTGTCCACATGGGGGCAGGATCTTTGACCACATGGGGGCAGCCATCTTGTGTGTTGGAGTGATGGTCAATCTGCACATTACTCTTTTATTAGATAGGTTATGTATATGTATATGTATATGTATATGTATACATATATTGCATAATATCAAAAACTATTCTTCACTCAGTATTTATACACAAAGAAATCCATCAGACTAAATAGATAAAAGTTAATAAGTTTGGGAAGTTGGAGTCAAACCTGTGTCCAGCTGATTCCCATAGAGGTTATGATATAGTTATGATTATAATTCAGTAAGATGATTATGGGTTTGGGAATCAAACGGACGTTTAAATCTTGGTCCTGCTACTTATTAGCTGTGTGACCCTAGGCAAAGTGCTTAAATTCTGTGAACCTCTATTTCCCTTCTGAAAAACAGAATTAATTGCAACTCCATCAGAGAATTGATATGTTGATGGAAAATACCTAATTTACTGCCTTATATGTTATAGATTCTCAAGTATGATTCACCTTCTTTCACTACCTCCTAAAGTTTGTGTTCTTTCCACTAGACCTGTGGTCGGCAAACTGCCACTCACGAGCCACATGCGGCTCTTTGGCCCCTTGAGTGTGGCTCTTCCACAAAATACCACAGCCTGGGTGAGTCTATTTTGAAGAAGTGGAGTTAGAAGAAGTTTAAGTTTAAAAAATTTGGCTCTCAAAAGAAATTTCAATCGTTGTACTGTTGGTATTTGGCTCTGTTGACTAATGAGTTTGCCGACCACTGCACTAGACCAAGTAATGTTTCAGAATGTTTCCTATTCTTCCCCACTTCAGCACCACTAACCAAAAATGAGCATTTTTTAAAATTTCTAAATCATGTCAGGCTCACTTAAATGGTCTTTGATTTCTTGATTTTTTTTATATAAACTTCACATTTGTCCACTGAAGCTTTTAAAATCCAGAGCAGAAAACATTGTATTAATGAATAAAAGATCTTGAATACTTTTGTTCCCACGTGCTTTGAATTCTTACTCCACGTGCAATAACAAGGTCAAAGTTCATATCATGAATCAAAAAGAGGAAAGGAAGAAAGAGAAAAAGCCAAATTTAAGGAAAATATTAGGAGAAAGAGAGGTATTTTGGCAGCTAGTTATATTTATTATGGTTTGAGGTTTACTTACAAAATGGTATCCAGTTTATTCACTCATTTGCTAAATGTTCCCTAACAAACTAATATGAAGTCAAAACTATGTTATGGCTGAGTGTGGGGTGGAATGTCTAATAGATATTTCATTTCGTCCTTTTGGACTTGTTGTATTTTATCATAAAGGGAACATAAAATTATTCAGTAAAAATGTAAGAACATACGTGATTTTAATGAATGATACAAACATTAAAAGCTATAATTACTCATATAAAGAGGAGAACGAGCTGAGAGAAGTGGGCCTTGAACTAAGAACTAAATGACTGGAAATGCTAATCTAGAGGACATAAACTTTGGAGCAACTGAAGAAAGCAAAGTATTGGGGGGCTGAAAGGACTAGAGGATGTCAATCCATGAAGCAAAGTTGGGGAAAGGCTCCCTGCAAGTGAGATAACATCCTAGAGTTGAAACATGTCTATAGCCCATGGACATTCTCTAAGCCTAGTAAGCACATTCAGTGACATAAAGAAGAAGCAATTAATAGTAGAAAAAAATTCTTCAAAAGTTCCCTAAGAACCTAAAGAAACTCTAAATGAAGAAAAATCTAAATATGGCCCATTTCAGGTTTCCCAATGCTTATTTACATGTAGCCATTTCCCAATAATTTGCAAAATACTTCAGAATTTCAAATACACCTCAGACTACACATATAAACAAGAGACAAGCCAATGTTGCAGTTTGGTGATTCCAGTCTTGGTGTATAAGTATTGCTCAGCAGTCAACTGTAAAACTCACCTGAACATATTTGTGACATTTTTTAATTTATCCACCATTTTAAAAGCAGCAGACTCAAAATTGTTTGCTAAAGCACATAGATTTTTTTATTTTATTTTATTCCTTTATTTATTTTGCTAATTTTACTGTGTTTTACTTGGCAAAAATAGAAATTGGTCATTGGCTATGTTATCATAGTTCTTAAGGAATGGTGGTATTTTCCCAGTGGTTTTTATCCCTGAATTTCCTACACTAGTAACTCTCTAGGCTGAAGACATGGGTCAATCAGACCTCAGAACATGGTCTATACCTAGAATACTGTCAAGGGATTATTTAAAATTAACTAATAATACTTAGCATGAATGATTCCAGTGCTTGCCGAGGAAAAAAGACTGCTGCTGAGGGAAGGTGGCCCTCCTCAGTTTCCCTTGGAACTGTATGTAAACAACTTGAAGTCAAGGAACATAAACTAGTGCTAGCTAGTGAGATCAAGAGTTATGTCCTTGCTCTGGAAATGCTAGCTTGCCCGGGCTATGATGGAACCCAGACAGAGGAAAACATCAATAATGTTATGTAAATGTCTCCTTCTTCATTGTGAG
This sequence comes from Plecotus auritus, assembly GCF_963455305.1. NCBI lineage: Eukaryota > Metazoa > Chordata > Mammalia > Chiroptera > Vespertilionidae > Plecotus > Plecotus auritus. Next base: position 68,516,371 of record NC_137771.1, read on the forward strand.
TGGGAAAAATCAGGGAAGCAAGAACAAAAATAACAATAATAATAAAAGCAAATCAAGAGTGAATAAGCAGAAACAAAGATAAATTCAAAATGAAGGGAGCTAGTGAGAAGAGTGAATATGAGATGAAAACTTCATGCTAACAGAAATAAAAAAGAGTGGCTGAGATAAAGATGATGCTGCCAGCAGTATTAAGCACGACTACCTTTTTATCCTTAAAACACCATTGGCATCTTTGCAAAAGTTGCTATCTCTTCCCAAAGTTGAGTGCAATTTATCTTACAGGCATCTTACTGGTTAATGCATCTTTACAATAAACTCTCTGCAAAGTGTAAAGAACTGGAGAAATAAATTGAAGTGGCTTTTATGGTGGCTGGGGGTACCAGATTGACAGCTTTGAAAATGGATGGCTTCTTTTTCTCCCCAGAACAGATACAGCCCGATAAACAGAGGTGTAAGATTCCCCCTACTGCTTCACCAATATGCCTTCAACCTGACAAAGTAATGGCTGCAAGAAAGAAAGAACAAGTCACCTTTCCCAGCCAGTTCTCTGCTGACACTGCTCAAGAGCTGCCATTTAGCACCAAGGTGATAGGAGCATTTTCCTTACTACCAGCAAAACACAGGCACAACTCACTTATTTCCCTTGCAACGGTGAACAGTCAAATCAGATAGTAATAACTTTTGACTCCCCCTCAACTCCACTGGATTCAAGGTGCTGAACTTAAAGTGAAAACTAACTTGAGTTTCCCATTACAATTTCCCACAGCCATCTAGTTCTCTAACAGTCCTCGGCACTAAATCAGGTAATGTAGTATAGTGTAGCTATTTTATCTGGTTCTCCCAAAGATACTTGAAATGAGCACTCTGCCATCCATGAAATCAAATGAATCTCAGGGACATTTCTATTTATGCAGTGTGAGAGGGATCTTTCAAAAGAGAAAGAAAAAAAGCCTAAAAAGGGATGGAATGTTTCCAAGAGAACAAGTAATGTGCATTTTCCTTTCTGAAAGAAAAGCAGCAAATATGTATGAAAAATTGAGGGGCATAAGTTAAAGTGGAGTCTTAACATCATTTATTTATGTGTTGAACTTAAGAACCACTAAAGTAATCTTCATCGCCTAACCTTAAAATGAGCAGAGAGCAATATAGCACGACTATCAGATTAGAGTCAGTAGATGTTAGAAAACATATGCTTTGTTTGTCTTATACTTTTCCTAAACAATCATGCACAGCTTTCTTTTGTTCCAGGAACCATTCAAGCATATAATAAGAGTTCCAGCAAGTTGAAACCTCTTGTATCTGGTTATTTTCAGGGCGTTGTAAACCTGCTGCTGCCGAGTCAGTAGTTGTCAGCGAGGATTTAAAAAAAAAAAAAAAAAAAAAGCCATCATTCCGATTCTGGTTAGTAAAGAGCTTCTCCATCTTCAGTCCTTCCATTAACTCTAATTAACAGTTTGTATTTACTTTTAAAACAACTTTAAAGACCTCTGATGCTTTCAAAATAAAAAAAAATGCTCACAATGCAGCCTGCAATTCTCATTTATTCTTTCCTCAGCTATTATAGTTTTTCACCCTGGCTTTCCTCTCTTGTATATCCTACAGCACATCTCCAACCACCAGCCTTACAGGCCTCAACTAGTTTTCCCATATATTCAAACTTTGTCTTGTCTTTACTCATCTATTCACTTTCCCTCTCTCTCTCTTTCTTTTTTTCCTTTAACAGACATTTACCTAGTATCTCCTCTAGTCTTTACATGTCCTACAGACATGTTGAATCAAATCCAAGAGAAAATATTATGCAGGTGAAAAGGCACTGCAATAAAAGCCCTGGGTCCTAGTTTTAGCACTGTTATTCACTGACTATGTGACCTTGAGCAAGTCACTTTCTCTATGTATACTTACTTCTGTTAATAGGCATAGGGCTATAATATGTCTAACATCCCTTAGAGCTCTGAAATTCTACAATTTTATTGTCACCAAGGATCAGTGCAAACAGACAAATCTATAACACAATGTTAATAATTTTGAGATACTAATTTAAGGATATTTACATTTTTTAATCATTGAGTTCACAGGGAAGTAAGGAAATGTTAACTTTGGTAACTTGGGTATAATAACGGGCCAATGGAGGAATACTTGAAGAGAGAGATGCTCAAATTCTGACTGGCCTGGACTACTAGTCTATTTGCTGTCTCCAATTCATCTCCTTCAATTCTCCATTTATCCACTCCAAGTAGGCTTTTACTCCCACACATCCAGTGAAACTGCTCTTGTCAAGGTTACCCAATAACTTTCACAGAGTTAAATCCAGTAGCCAACTGCTACACCTCATGTTACTTGACCCGTCATCAACATTTGACATATTTGGTCAGTCATTCATTTGTACACTTTTTTCATTGCGTATCTATGACTCACCTACTTCTCTTCCTACATCACTGGTTGTTCCTCATTTTTCTTTGCTGGTTTCTCTTCTTCACCTCAACCCCCTACTGTTATAGTACCCCCAGCATTGAGTTGTTAGTCCTCTTCTCTGTATGCACTCACTCCCTTGGTGATCTGATCCAATCCCATGATTTTACATTCTATCTATATGAAAAAAAAAAAAAACACACAAACAAACAAAAATACAAATTCATACCTCTAGCCAAGACCTCTTACTTTAATTCCAGATTTGAATATCCAGATGGCTAATAGACCTCTAAAAAAAATTTCTGATGTTCTTGCCCAAACCTAATACAAACAGTTCAGTTGATAAAAGCTCCGTTTTTCAGATGCTCTGTCAAAAAAGTCTTGTAATTTTGGTCCCTTTATTTCCTCATTCCCTACTTCGCATCCATTAGGATATTGGCTCTAGATTAAAAATGTATCAGAATTTAATTACTTCGTACCTCTCTGGCAACTCTCTTTTGCAGCTGCAATAGCTTCCTAACAGGTCTCCCTGCTTCTATCCTTTTCCCTTAGAATCTGTTTTCAACACAGAAGTTACAGTGGTCTTTTAAAACACGAACTCAAACCCTCCATAGGATCACCAAAGTTTTCATAGTGGCTCCCAGGCCTTATATCATCTGGCCTTCATAACCCCTCTGATTTCACCTCTCACTACTCTCCCCCTTGCTTACTCCACTCCAGTTACACAGGCCTTTTTACCTCAAACATGACAGACATAGCCTTTAGCTATCTGCACAACAAGTTCCCTCATCTCCTTCAAGTCTCCTTAGATTTCACTTCTTTCATGAATCCTAACCCTGACCATCCTACCCTGATCAGGCATTCCTGATCCCTCTTTCCTTGATCTATCTTTTAGTTTTTCCATAGCCATTCTCACCATCCAATGTTCTTCTTAATCTGCTTATATTTATTGCTTATTTTCTGTCTTTCCATGTTAGAATGCAAGCCACAGAATCTTTTCTATTTGTTCATTGATGTATCTCAGGTACCTGGAACTGCCTCAGGTACCTCCTTAAATGAAAGATGAATCAAAAGATCACTGAATGAGCAAATAAATATACTGGTTCTATAGCTATCAAGTTACAATCAATGTCATAAGAAGCTACAAATCTATCTATATAAAACCCTAATATGCAAATCGACCAAATGGCGGAATGACCAGTTGCTATGATGCTCACTGACCACCAGGGGGCAGACGCTCAACCCAGGAGCTGCCCCCAGACCACAAGACCCGACCAGTAGTGGTGGGGGGGGGGGGTGTGGCTGGTGAGCAGGCGGTGACAGGCCAGCCAAGGTGGGTGTGAGCGGGGGCCTTGATCATGGGCCCTGATCACCGCCCCCCTATTACCCCACAGATCAGCCATGATTGCCGGCCAGGCCTAGGGACCCTACCCATGCATGAATTTCATGCACCGGGCCTCTAGTGAAATAATAAGCTTACTACAGCCTCACTCTAATTATCCAATCATTGCCCAATCCTGCTGCCTCTTCTTGATTATTTGATGCTCCTGATTCCTTCTTCCCATTGTGGAGACCCTTGATCTTCACCCACCAGAATCCTCAGAACAAATTACAATCTTGGACTGAAGAGTCATAAGAGCTCTGTATCCATCCTGAGTGACACAGAATCTATATATATATAAAAACCTAAGTGACTGTCTGACCATCTGACCATTAGCTATGACAGGGGTTCTCAAACTATGGCCCGCGGGCCACATGCGGCCCGCCGAGGACATTTATCTGGCCCACTGAGGACATTTATCCAGCCCGCTGGGTGCCACTGCCTGCCCTGCTTAGCAGCTGACTCGTCCCAGGCCTGCAGTGCGCATAGGAATTTGTTCATAGTTGTTGTTTTTTTTAAACTATAGTCTAGCCCTCCAACGGTCTGAGGGACAGTCAACTGGCCCCCTGTTTAAAAAGTTTGAGGACCCCTGAGCTATGACATGCACTGACCACCAGGGGGCAGACGTTCAACACAGGAACTGCTGAGCTGCAGTGATTTGGCAGCTGCGGTTCTCAAGTGACACACCCAGAACCAGAGAGGAGGGAGCCCGATTCTTGGGTGTGTCAGGAGACTGAGAACTGCCCTCTCGCAATCCAGGACCCCTCAGGGGATGTCAGAGAGCCAGTTTCAGCCCGATCCCCACAGCCTAGGCTGAGGGACCCCACGGATGCACAAATCCATGCACTAGGCCTCTAGTCTTTATATGTAAAAGGCTAAGTATCCATCTGTCCAACTGGTAGCTATGATGTGCACTGACTATGAGGGGGCAGATGCACAACTCAGGAGCTTCCATGATGTGCACAGACCATTTAAAAATAAATGGCCAAAAAAAAAAGATGGCGGCTGGCAGGACGGAGGTGAGGGAGAGGAAGTGAGTGAGTGAGGGTATGAAAGGAGAGTGTGTGGATGTGCGTGTTGTGTGTGAGTGAGTGAGGGAAAGTTAAATCTCGCAGGAGCAGCAGGGCTGGCAGACAGGCTCTCCTTGACAAGAGAGACTACCACCACTGCGGGCACTCCCCGGACGGTGGGACTCCAGCATGGAGCCCACGCCATCTTGAAGGGGAGAACGGCCTTTTTTAGGAACTCATCAACACCACCACCAATACAGGCCTTGGAACTGCCCCATGACTCAGCAGCCACTCCAGCCAAAATCCTGCTACCCCAGCTGCAAACCCACGGACCCTGGGACCTCCACCTCCAAAGGTGCACTGCTTGGCAGCAGTAAGTGCAACCTCCCCCTCCCTGCAGGCAGTCAGGGCACTCCACTCCAGATTTGCGCGTTTCCAGCTGGATTCGCGCGTTTCCAGCCACACAGACAGCCAGGGCACTCCACTCCTTAGGCAGCGCTTGGGAGCTACTGAGAGCCCCCAAGGGTGTGATTCTCTACAGACAAGGGTGCGCAGCCCCGCAGTAGAAATTCTGAATTCCCTCTTCCTGGATAACTGCCCAAATTTACTCCAGCGGCTCAACCGCGGTGCCAGGACCCCTCAGAGTGCATCAGAACTCTGCGCCCGCCTCTGTAGCACCTCCACAGAGGTGAAGTTCCAAAAGGCAGGCACCCTGAGCCCATCTACCCACAGGGCGCTAGTGGGAGCCACTGTGAGCTCTCCCTGGGTGTGATCTTGAACAAGCAGGGGCGCACTCCCCCCCAGCAGTAGAAGTTTTGAATTTACTCATCCTGGATACCAGCCCACAGGTACCTCAATTGCATGGCTACACTGCCAGGGCCCTTCAGAGTCCTTCAGTGTGCCTCGCTGGCAAACATACCACGGGTGCTCCTGTGAGCCGCCACTGGGAGTAAGCGCCTAACCACAGGTGCAAGAGCAAAAGCTGGGTCCGCCCACCCCTCAACTGCAGAACTCTGGGCACCATAGTCATGCCTTTCCAGAGAGCCGGCCCCCTGAGCCCCATCACCCCAACAGACGGTTGCTGGGTGCCACTGTGAGTCCCTGCTGGGCACGTGTGATTTCAATTAAGGGTGCAAGACAGCAAAAATTGGGACACTCCCCTCCACGGTGGCGGACTTCTAGAAAATGCAGTTGTGCCTCTCAAGCTCGCATGACTACATCAAGAGAACCCAAACAGCTCAAGTAGGGAGCCACACTAGAATACCAAGCCCAGGAGAACTGAGAGATTACGCCAATAGCACCATCCCCAAAAGAACCTGGGTAGCAAAGCAATTGGATCTACAATTAAAACATTACAGGAAAACATGGGAAGACAAAAAAGCAATCCCCAAAGGAAAGAAAAAGAGGATCCACCACAAAGGGAGTTAAATGAATTCGAGGCTAGCAGCTTATCAGAGATAGAATTCAGAGTAATGGTTACAAGGATGTTTAAATGGATGGATGACAAATACACACAACTCAATGAGAACTATAAGGAGCTGAATGAGAATGTCACCAACATGAAAAGAAACCAAGAGGAGATGAAGAACGACATAGCTGCAATAAAGAACACAATGGAAGACCTAAACAGTAAAGAAGAGGCTGAGGACCGCATCAGTGAATTAGAAGACAAGGTAGGGAAAAACACACAAACACAGCAGCAACTGGAAAGAAGACTTAAAAAGCAAGAGGAGAGCCTAAGGGAACTTTGGGACAACACAAAACGAAACAATATTCGAATAATAGGGATACCAGAAGGAGAGGAAGAGAAGCAAGGAATAGAAAACCTGTTTGAAGAAATAATAACAGAAAACTTCCCTGATATTGGCAAGAAAAAAAGTATGCAAGTCCAAGAAGTACATAGAGTCCCAAACAAGTTGAACCCCAAAAGACCGACACCAAGACACATCATAATTAGATTGGCGAACACCAACGACAAAGTAAGAATCTTAAAGGCTGCCAGGGAGAGAGACAGAAAGTTACCTACAAGGGATCTCCTATTAGAATATCAACTGATTTCTCAACAGAAACACACCAGGCCAGAAGGGAATGGAATGAAATATACAAAGTGATGCAAAGCAAAGGACTGAATCCAAGAATACTATACCCAGCAAGGCCATCATTCAAAATCGAAAGTGGAATCAGGAGCTTCACAGACAAAAAAGGGCTAAGAGACTTTATGACTACTAAGCCAGCAATGCAAGAAATGCTAAAGGGACTGCTGTAAAAAGAAGAAAGAGAAAGGCAAAAAGAAACACAAACACTAAGGAAAAATATGACAACAAACATGTACTTGTCAATAATAACATTAAATGTAAATGGATTAAATGCACCAATCAAAAGACATAGGGTAGCTGAATGGATAAGAAAACATGACCCATATATTTGCTGTCTACAAGAGACCCACCTCAGAGCAAAGGATCCACACAGACTGAGAGTGAAGGGATGGAAACATTTTTCAGGCAAATGGAAATGAGAAAAAAGCTGAGGTTGCGATACTTATATCTGATAAAATAGACCTCAAAGTAAAGGTCATAACAAGAGATAAGGAAGGCCACTACATAATACTAAAGGGAGCAATTCAACAAGAAGATGTAACTCTGGTAAACATATATGCACCCAATGCAGGAACACCCAAATACATAAAAAAAAACTCCTGGAAGATATCAAGGGAGAGATCAACAACAATACAATCATAGTAGGAGACTTTAATACACCACTGACATCACTGGATAAATCCTCTAGACAAAAAATCAGCCATTGTGATCAGACAAGAAGAAGAAATAAAAGGCATCCAAATTGGAAAAGAAGAAGTCAATCTGTCCTTATTCGCAGATGACATGATACTGTACATAAAAAAACCCTAAAGACTCCATCAAAAAATTACTAGACTTAATAAATGAATTCGGCAAGGTAGCAGGATACAAAATTAACTCCAAGAAATCTATGGCATTTCTATACAGCAATAATGAACTTACAGAAAGAGAGACTAAAAAAGCAATCCCATTTACCATCGCACCAAAAAAAAATTAAGATACCTAGGAATAAACTTAACTAAGGAGGTAAAAGACCTATACGTGGAAAACTACAGGACACTGAAAAAAGAGGTAGAGGAAGACATAAACAGATGGAAGAACATACCATGTTCATGGATAGGTAGAATCAACATCATCAAAATGTCCATACTACCCAAAACAATCTATAAATTCAATGCACTGCCCATTATAATACCAAAGACATATTTCACAGACCTAGAACGAACTTTCCAAAAATTTATCTGGAATAAAAAAAGACCCCGAATAGCTGCAGCAATCCTGAGAAAGAAGAACAAAGTAGGTGGGATCTCAATACCAGATATCAAGCTGTATTACAAAGCCACTGTTCTAAAACAGCCTGGTACTGGCACAAGAACAGACATATAGATCAATGGAATAGAATAGAGAACCCAGAAATTGACCCAAATCACTATGCTCAATTAATATTTGACAAAGGAGGCACGAACATACAATGGAGTCAAGACAGTCTCTTCAACAAATGGTGTTGGGAAAATTGGACAGATACATGTAAAAAAATGAAGCTAGATCACCAACTTACACCATACACAAAAATAAACTCAAAATGGATAAAGGACTTAAACATAAGACGGGAAACCATAAAAATACTAGAGGAATCCACTGGCAGAAAAATCTCAGACATATGCCGAAGGAACTTCTTCACTGATACTGCCCCTAGGGCAATTAAAACTAAAGAGAAAATAAACAAATGGGACTACATGAAAATAAAAAGCTTTTGCACAGCAAGGGAAACCATCAATAAAACAACAAGAAAGCCCACTGCATGGGAGAACATATTTGCCAACGATATCAACAATAAGGGTTTAATCTCCAACATTTACAGAGATCTCATACAACTTAACAAAAAAAAGATAAACAACCCAATCAAAAAATGGGCAACTGATCTAAATAGACACCTTTCAAAAGAAGACAGAAGGAAGGCTAAGAGACATATGAAAACAAGCTCAAAGTCACTAATCATCAGAGAGATGCAAATCAAAATAACAATGCAGAACCATCTTACACCTGTCAGAATGCCTATCATCAACAAATCAACAAACGACAAGTGTTGGTGAGGATGCGGAGAAAAAGGAACTCTTTTGGCACTGCTGGTGGGAATACAGATTGGTGCAGCCACTGTGGAGAACAGTATGGAGTTTCCTCAGAAAACTAAAAATGGAACTCCCATTTGACCCAGTGATCCTACTTCTAGGAATATATCCCAAGAAACTAGAAACACGAATCAGAAAGGATATATGCACCCCTATGTTCATAGCAGCACAATTCACCATAGCTACAATTTGGAAACAGCCTAAATGTCCATCAGCAGATGAGTGGATTAAAAAACTGTGGTACAGCCAAAACCGGTTTGGCTCAGTGGATAGAGCGTCGGCCTGCGGACTGAAGGGTCCCGGGTTCGATTCTGGTCAAGGGCATGTAACTTGGTTGCGGGCACATCCCCAGTGGGAGGTGTGCAAGAGGCAGCTGATCGATGTTTCTCTCTCATCGATGTTTCTGACTATCTATCCCTCTTCCTTCCTCTCTGTAACAAATCAATAAAAATATATTTTAAAAAAAACAAAAAAACAAAAAAACTGTGGTACATCTACACAATGAAATACTACGCTGCGGTAAAAAAGAAAGAGTTCCTACCATTTGCAACAACATGGATGGAGATGGAGAGCATTATGCTAAGTGAAATAAGCCAGACAGAGAAAGATAAATATCACATGATCTCACTCATTTGTGGAATATAATGAATGGCATAGACTGATGAACAAGAACAGATCCAGAGACTGAGAAACATCGATCAGAACCTCAAACCTCAGGGAAGGAGGGGGTCGGTGGGGGTAAGGGGGAGAGATCAACCAAGGGACTTGTGTGCATGCATATGAGCCTAATCAATGGACACAGACAACAGAGGGGTGGGGCATGAGTTGGGGTGAGGGGTAATGGGGGAATAAGGACACATATGTAAAAAAATAATAATCCTATCTAATAAAAGAGTAATATGCAAATTAACCTTCACTCCGCTACACCCACAAGCCATGCCCACCAGCCAATCAGGAGTGAATATACAAATAAACCCAACCAAGATGGCTATGGCCACAGAGAACAGGAGGGAGGCTTGGGTTTCCCTGGCAATGGAGGAAGCCAAGCTTTCCACACACCCTTGCCGGCCTAGGCCTCCACTCAAGGTTGCAAAGTTTCAATGATAGAAGATAAATATAGCCCAACAGAAATGGCGGAAGACACAGAGCTGGAAAGAGCAGGAGGCTAGGGTTGCCCTGGCGATGGAGGAAGCCAAGTTTTCTGCACACCCTGGCCAGCCCAGGCCTCGCTTAAGGCTACAAAGTTTCAATTATAGAAGATACATAAATCCCAACAGAAATGGCTGCCGCCACAGAGCAAGCAGAAGGCTTTGCTCTGCTCCAGGCTACAAAGTTTCAATTGTAGAAGATAAATAAACCCCAGATACCAGGGCCTCTGCTTGAGTCACCAGGGGGCATGGCCAGCCTGCAAACCACCACAGGCCCCTCACCCAGGCCGCCCCATGCCCCAAGGGAACCCCCACTCTGATCCGGGACACCCTTCAGGGCAAACCAGTTGGCCCCACCTGTGCACCAGTCCTCTATCCTATCTAATAAAAGAGTAATATGCAGATTGACCATCACTCCAACACACAAGATGGCTGCCCCCATGTGGTCAAAGATCCTGCCCCCATGTGGACACAAGATGGCCACCACAAGATGGCCAGCAAGGGAGGGCAGTTGTGGGCGATCAGGCCAGCAGGGGAGGGCAGTTGGGAGGGACCAGGCCTGCAAGGGAGGGCAGTTGGGGGCGATCAAGCCTGCAGGGGAGGGCAGTTAGGGGTGACCAAGCCGGCAGAGGAGGGAAGTTGGGGGCGACCAGGCCTGCAGGGAAAGGCAGTTGGGAAGGACCCAGGCCTGCAGGGGAGAGCAGTTGGGGGGAACCAGGCCTGCAGGGGAGGGCAGTTAGGGGTGACCAGGCCTGCAGGGGAGGGCAGTTAGGGGAAAACAGGCTGGCAAGGGAGCAGTTAGGCATCAATCAGGCTGGCAGGGGAGTGGTTAGGGGGTGATCAGGCTGGCAGGCAGAAGCAGTTAGGGGCAATCAGAAAGGCAGGCAGGCCAGCAGTTGGGAGCCAGCAGTCCTGGACTGTGAGTGGGATGTCCAACTGCCCGTTTAAGCCCAATCCTGGTGGGATCGGGCCTAAACAGGCAGTCGGACATCCCTCGATGGGTCCCAGATTGGAGACGGTGCAGGCTGGGCTGAGGGACACCCCCCCCCCACGCCCCGTGCACGAATTTCATGCACCTGGCCTCTAGTAAAAATAATAAAAAATAAAAATTGAAAAAAATAGAAGAGAAATTGTGAGGTAACCAGAACCCCAAGAATAACTGACAACGTCTTTCTTGCCATGCTAGCAGTCATCAGCTGTACGGTAATATTACCTGGGGCAAATGGGGAAGTATTTTGGACTTACGTTCCTGACCCTTCATGGGTAAGAGCCGTTACGTGAGCTGATCCCCCACCTAATGTAGTCACCAATAATACCAAACACCTTGGTCATCCAGGAGGACCATGGGTGGGGCAAGGAAGTATAATTACACAGGGGTCACCACCAAGCTTCCCTTTTGTATGACACAAAATCAAAACACTGCTCCTTTGTGTGTAAAATTAGAGAGAGGTTTCTGGCTTGCGTGGACACCAAAGGAAGGGACTATCACTACTTATTCCTGGGAGAGGTGCAGAAAATGTAACTAAGACCTTGTCTATACAAAAAGAAATTGACAGCCAGTTTGAAATGGAATTGCCATGGCCTAGGGCAAAGAATACCCTTACATGACATTATTCTATAATGTCATTATAATTTTTCCCAGATCTGTATTACCCCCATTACCTACAATAGTACCTCGCACCCTTGGGAATCAAGGTCATCTTTTTGGTGCTTGGAAACAAAGGTAACACATCTCTTGATATTTTAGAATTACAACAGCATAATGTACAATTATCCCAAACAAACTTACAAACTAATTCTTTGAATGTCTGGCAGCAATTTAAAAAGGACATGAAAGGATTTAATCCCTTCCACTGTATAGAGGGCCCCCTGGGAAGGCACTTGAGCATTCTATATTGGCCCCTCTTGCCCTTTTGGCCAAGAGAGACCCTCTTCTCACAATCCAATTACCCACAGCTGTTGCCTGAGCTTTCTGTTCATGCTGAGGTTGAAGCCTCGTGGTGGCTGGTACCATGGATCTGTCTCTGGCCCAGTGGGGTGAGCTGGGCCCTCCCTGGAGAAGAAACCTGGGTTCCCCAAGATATGTGATTAGTGCCGGGGCCCTGCCAGCAGGCGAGGGGATCCCAAGGCAGATGCTGGGCGTGGAGGCCACAGGGGCATAAGCTACCAAGGAGACAGAACTGAACCTCACATCACCCTGCTTGGCCCCGGAGGATGACTGGTTAGCCAGAGATGGGTAAGATTCCTCAGGGAAGGAACAACCTAAGACAGGCACAGTCGCAGAGGGGCCATCAGGTGAGAACTTGGGGGTCAACAGAGGTGGGGCACAGACCCTCACACCCCCCCAACTTTTCAGGGGCCTGAACCCTCACACCTTCTGAGGGAGGTCTCCTGCCCCCATGGCTGCTCTGCTTCCCATGCCCAGCTCAAATCGGGACCCACGTAACAGACAGAGACTTGGCCAACAGCAGCTGCCCTCTCACTGCAACAAGACTTGTTTGAGTTGTCTTGTACCCATGGTATGGGGAAGTGGGTTTTTGATATCTAAATCCAGCCTAGCACCAGGAATGCTCAGGGCCTACTCAGGAAGGCAAATAATCCTTTCCACTAATATTTACAGGGTAAAATAAGATTGTTGTTAGAGTATTAAATCTGACAGTAAAATAGTAGTCAAGTTCTCAGACTAATTTAAATTGGCTAAGTGAAATAAGCGAATATTCTAGAAAAATTAATGGTACTGGACAAAAAGCTGTTCCTAAAGTGTTAACTAAAATTTTTATTGGTAGTTCATCTCATGGTAAAATTGCGTAACATGTAATGAACCTAAAGCAGTCATATTTTAGTGCAAAAAATTAAAATTTAAAAGCTATCAAGACTACATTATAAAATTTCCAAAAGCCTCCTAATATTTAAATCAAAAAAGGGGGGATAGTAGAAGAATATCATGTAGGGAAAAATATCCTGTAAGTAAATTACATCTAGAAAATTTTTACTTTAGAAAATTAACTTTCATTTGTAATGCTAACAGCAAGACACCCATGAAAAACATACATGGTGTCAAAACAAGCCAAAGGAAAATCATTTAGACAAAAAATAAAAAAGGATCCCAAGTCAAATTTATAGAAAAGATTCCTTTATTAACTTTTGGTTGAGAATATGTTTGTATATTTTCAGAAAACAACTCCAAGACCATGTGGATTCCTGCAACAGAGAGGAATTGACAGGACTGCTCCAGCCATGAAGACAGAAGAGAAACAGTCCAGAGATGGAAGACGCTGACAATGCCTTGCCATACTAGCAGTCAGCAGCTGTGCGTCACTGCAGGTTGCCCAGGACCAAACCAGAGAGGGTCGGACCTGCATTACCACCATTTGTCCACCATCCAGAACTGAAATATCATTGCTGACATGTACACATAAGGAACTGTTTGACATTGAAATTGGGACTCAAAAGAACTGTTAGCCCAGAAAGAAACTCACTACAGACTAATTCATTTGCCTCTCAGCATAACCATTATTGCTTGTCTCATTTTCAGTTCTTATAAGTGTATTTCTAATATCACATGATCTCACTCATCTAGGGGAAATAATGAACAACATAAACTGATGAACAAAAACAGACCCGGAGACAGGGAAGCATCGATCAGACTGTCAAACCTCAGAGGGAAGATAGGGGAAGGTGGGGGTAAGGGGAGAGATCAACCAAAGGACTTGTTTGCATGCCTATAAGCCTAACCAGTGGTCACGGACAACAGGGGGGTGGGGGCATGCGTGGGGAGGGGTTTGGGATGGGAATGGGGGGATGAGGACAAATATGTGATACCTTAATCAATAAAGAAATTATAAATAAATAAATAAATAAATAAATAAATAAATAAAATAAAAATAAAAATAGATGGCCTGGGACCTGGCACCGACAAACCAACACTTGGCTTCCCCCAAATGGGACACAGGCCCTGCCACCACCCCGGAGCGACTTCCCACCAAAACGCAGACAATACTGCCAAGACCTCATGGCGCAAAATGCAGCCACAGCCCAGTCCAGCCAAGAAACTGTCACTGTGGGAGCTGGTTAATGACATTACATAGCAATGCTCAGCTTCCTCTACTTAGCGACTAGTCTCCTTGGAATTTCTTCAGCCTATGAACCCGACTTGCTTTATAGCCAGGTGCAAACATTTTACAGTTTAACCAAATGTTCGTGAAGTGTTTCCCATGCCTCATCTCATTTGATCCTCACAGAAGTCCTGGAGTAGGTAGATAAGAGACTGTAGAATCCTATTTTCTTTTCATTAGCAAGACACAAATAGTGATATTAAAATATTTCTTCTAATTTATTTCCTTTCAATGTGCATGAATCCATGCACCAGGACACTAGTAAAGTCTATAAAATAACTATCTTATATTCCTTCTGTGAGAAGTATGAAAGAGAAGTATAATAGTTAACACTTATTGAAGCCAAATTATGTGGCAGACATTATTCTAAAATTTTAGAAATATAAACTCATTTCTTCCTTACATCAACCCCTACCTCACACCTCTCTCCCTATTATTGGATGTGACCCATCTGGACAACAATCTTAAAGTTACAAAAGTGCAATGGAAGATACAAAACTAAGGAAATAAGCCATGGCTTTTAACATTTTTACAGAAAAATGTTATCTCTGTCAAGCACAGCTACCATATTTCCATGAAGCCAGGTTGAGAAAGCACTTATGTTGACACACGGAAGGTCAAATAGTCAAGGGTCAAGGGTAATTAGATTTCTCCAAGGTAAACCACAGAGATGGCCTAGTTAGAAGTGGATATAGAATTTTTGCTGCCTACCCATAAATTTACACTGACTTGCCAAATATACTTAAGCCCATTTCTAAGTACTTTTGCTTGAAGTTTATATATATATATATATATGTATGTATGTGTGTGTATATATATATATATATATATATATATATATATATATATATATATCCTAATATGCAAATAGACTGAATGGCAGAACAACCAAACAACTGGTCACTATAACATGCACTGACCACCAGAGGGTGCATGCAGAACATGGTGGGCGTCGGCTGCAGCAGGATGGTGGAGCAGGTGAGCGGGGCGCCAGACCAAGGCAAGTCACTGGTACTGGTAGCTTTCATCAGGGCGAGCCTCTGGAGGTTACTGAAAATTCTTCGCTCCTGCACACTGCGATCCCACCCGGCGCTCACACCTGCTGCTGGCGCTGGCCCCACTCGCACCCATTGCTGGTGCCCGATGCCGGCCCGGATTGCTTGGTACTGTCAGCAGGTGCAAGCGGCAGCTGCCAGCCCCGATAGGCAGCTGCCGGCCCTGATCGCCCCTCAGAGCTTCTCCACCTCCTCCTGCTCCTGAGGGGCAATAGGGGGTGGCAGCCAACCCTCACACCCACTGCCGGCCCCAGCCCCACTTGCATCCACTGCTGGCACCCGTCTCACTTGCACCCGCTGCTGGCTCCCGGCACCAGTCCCAATCGCTCAGCGCCGTCAGTGGGTGCAAGAGGTGGCTGCCGGCCCCAATTGCCCCTGAGGGCTTCTCCACCTCCCCCTGCTCCTGAGGGGCAATCAGGGCAGCAGCTGCCACTCGCACCCGCTGATGGCACCAGCCCCACTCACACCCACTGCTGGCGCCGGCCCCAATCACTCTGCTCCATCAGGAGGTGCGAGCGGGGCTGCCAGAAGACAGGGGTCATAGTGGGAGGGGCCAGGCAGGGGCATAGAGGATGGGCAGACACCCGTCTCTTTGTCCACCGTGGTCTACAGTTCCTTCAAGGTGCACAAATTCATGCACTGGGCCCCCAGTTTTTACATATTTTCTGTTACTAGTCTTTTACAAAACTGATTAGCTTCACACGCAAAAATGTACTAGCTTACCCATACTCAACTCAGTATTATTTCAAGTGGTTTTTTATTACCCTATTTCACATCACAGTAAATACAAGAAAAAAATGTCATTTCAACTAACTTCCTTAAAGTCATCCAATCATGTAACATTCTCAAAGTTGAATATTTTCACTTCCCCTGGATATTTTTCATCAACTCATTCAGTTTACGTTTATTGACTGCCTATTGAATTGCAGTTACAGACCTAAACAGCACAACCCCTCAATCAAAGAATTTAGTGTCTAATAGTAAAGGAGAAACCAATACACTGAAAGTTTCACATAAGAACCCTAACATCTATAAAAAGAGGACTATATAAATAAGACATTTGTGTTCATAAAATGAAATACTCTAACATATTTTTTATTTTATTCAGGTTGTTATGAAAGCAAGTTTAAATAGCATTAAAAAAAAAAAAAAAACTTCATGAGACCATACAATGCTGTGTTATGTGAATGGTATCTAGTACTCTGAAAGTCCCCTGGACACTTTGATCATATCCAGTGTCAGTAAAGGGAAGCTACATCCACATGATTCCCAATCACAATGCCTCTCTCCAAAGCAGACTGAGGGTCCCTTGCCACTTTACTGAGCCAGCTGCAGCATGATCTCATCCCAAATTTGGGCGATTGAATTATTTTTCTCAGTGAGGTTTTAGCAACCATTATCACTATCCCAGGAAGCTGTCCTTTCTTGGAGATAAATTGCCATAGGAAACTATGTTTTCTCCTTCAGCACATATTTCCAAATTTCATTGCTCTGCATGGAGGGGAAGAAGCATATGTCGCTTCTCAACACCACTCATTTCAAACAACATGTTGTTTCGGCCAGAGGAGCAATGGACATACACCATCCAGAAATCTCCTTTATTCTGACAGGCTAAAAATACCACAAACTTGTATTAATAACATGCTGTTTTTGTCCATCATCAACCCACTAACACTGCACCAACCCTTCAAAACAATATCAGGACTCAAAAATCCTCCCCAATCTCCCAACCCCTCTTCTACACATTTTTCTTTTGTCTCCCAAAGAAGAAGAAAGAAACATGTCTGTGATCTTACCAGGTTTACTTAGCAGCATTTATTAAAGTTTCCGACTTTGTCACATTGTCTTTGGTTTGCAGGAGTGTTGTCACAGAGGGGATTGGAAATAAACTAACTTTACATTTCAGGAAAGCCCACTCAAAACCACAGCCAGAGTGGTTTCAGTTGTTGACATTTGGATCTAAAGACAACAATCCTTTTAATCAGCAATCCATTTAATCCAATGTCCTTCCAAAATGAAGGGTAGCAGAATATGCCACCCCAAAATTTGCTTCTTTGGCATAAGGATTATTTTGAGCTGAAGGCAATTGAAAATAAGCAGATATAAGAAAAGTTCTCTGTTCTCCCTCTATTTGCCTAAAAACAGGCTATAAATTTGTAAAGCTATTCACTCCCACCCCTCCCCCACTTCCCCTCTCTACCAGGAAGGACAGACATTACCAAAGACAAGTCTAGACCCTTATCAGCACCAGAGGAATCCACATAACAAACTTACTACCTAGCCCTTACCTTCCATTAATTCCCCATATATTAATCTTTCCACAATTTGCCACCCTAAAAACTCAAAAGTCCTTTTCCTTTGTCTTGTCACTTCTCTAAAAATCTACTGTTCTTTTGTTAAGATGCTGTATAAGCCCAAGTTCCAACCACCACTTTGAGATGCTCATCATTGAGTATTCCCATGCGTACTCACAATGCACATGCTAATAAACTTGTTTTTCTTTTGTTACGCTGTCTTTTATTAGTCTGTTTTACAGGGCCCCAGCCAATGGACCTAAGACGGGTGGAGGGAAAAGAGTTTTTTTCCTCCCTTACAAAAACACACTAGAGGACGAGAGGTGGTAAATTACTTTTCTCTACCTAAACAGAGATATTATCCATCCCTCAAATTATTGGTCTAGTGTCTTCTATGGTTACAAAACCTCCCAACAATTACAGATAAGGCATAAATGGAAGATAAGCCATAATTTTCATATTTTTAGCTTTGAAAACTCTAAAATTAAAATAATCTTTTCTTTTTATTTAAGAGAAGCAGAGACCAATAGGCACAGTACATCTAATGTTGCATTGAAGGTAACATTTTAGAGTTCATCCCCAAAGACAGGCCAAGCAACAGTAGAGAAATCTATGGGATTTTGACTAACCATCACAATTTTTCATTTTATTTTTTTATTAGCTTTTTCCATGCATAGCTGAAAAACACCAAACAGAATCAAAGGCAAGTTTTGTAATTAGACTAGATTGCCCAAGGCAAGAGAAAAAGAGACAGGCAAATCTTGTAATTCAGTTCCTAAGTAACATCCTCCACATGATAGTTTCTTCATACATTTTTAAATCAGGTTTTTAAGTTTTGCATACATGTACTGAAATTAGTAAGTGTTTCTGTTGGGAAAATATGTTATTTTGCATCAAGGTTTTCTTTTTCTTACATACCTTTCCTTAAACATACCTTTTCCCCCATATTTTAAAACATCAGTAAATAGAAACAGGTAGAAGCAATAAAGAAAGGAAAACCATCATGCGAGATAAATAGATGATAAAATTTATACACATGAATTCATTAATACATACATTAATACATACACTAAACTATAGTATGAACCAAATCACATGCTCTAGAATAGCAAATAAAAATCTGTCATATGTTTTCTATATGAAAAGCAATATAAATCATATAGTAAAATATCTAAATTAAAACAAAATTAATTTTAATTTATCATGTTATTTCTTTTTTTATACTTATTTTTTATTGTTCAAAGTATTACATATAGTAGTACATATATCTCCTTTTTTTTCCCCCATTGACCTCCCCCCAGCCTCCCCTACCCCATGTCTCATGCCCTCAACCCACCCCCGCCAGTGTCTTGTGTCCATTGGTGTGCTTATATGCACGCATACAAGTCCTTTGGTTGATCTCTTTCCCCCCTCCCGAACACTCCCCACCCTTCCCGCTGTAATTTGACAGTCTGTTTGATGCTTTACTGTCTCTGTATCTATCTTTTTGTTCATCAGGTTATAATGTTCTTTATTTTCCATAAATGAGTGAGATCATGTGGTATTTTTCTTTCATTGCCTGGCTTATTTCACTTAACATAATGCTCTCCAGGTCCATCCATGCTGCTGCAAATGCTAAGAATTCCTTCTTTTTTATAGCAGCGTAGTATTCCATTGTGTAGATGTACCATAGTTTTCTAATCCACTCATCTGCAGGTGGGCATTTAGGCTATTTCCAAATCCTAGCTATGGCGAATTGTGCTGCTATGAACATAGGGGTGCATATATCCTTTCTTATTAGTGTTTCTAGTTTCTTGGGATATATTCCTAGAAGTGGGATCACTGGGTCAAATAGGAGTTCCATTTTTAGATTGTTGAGGAAACTCCATACTGTTCTCCACAGTGGTTGCACCAGTCTACATTCCCACCAGCAGTGCACGAGGGTTCCTTTTTCTCTGCATCCTCGCCAGCACTTGTTTGTTGATTTGTTGATGATTGCCATTCTGATAGGTGTGAGATGGTACCGCATTGCCGTTTTGATTTGCATCTCTTGGATAATTAGTGACTTTGAGCATGTTTTCATATGTCTCTTGGCCTTCCTTCTGTCTTCTTTTGAAAAGATTCTACTTAGGTCCATTGCCCATTTTTTTTTATTGGATTTATCTTCCTTTTATTAAGTTGTATAAGTTCCCTGTAGATGTTGGAGATTAAACCTTTATCAGTTTGCAAATATGTTCTCCATACAGTGGGCTTTCTTGTTGTTTTGTTGATGGTTTCTTTTGCTGTGCAAAAGCTTTTTATTTTGATGTAGTCCCATTTGTTTATTTTCTCTTTAGTTTCCATTGCCCTAGGAGTGGTATCGGTGAAGAAATTGCTTTGGCATATGTCTGAGATTTTTCTGCCTGTGGATTCCTCTAGTATTTTTATGGTTTCCCGTTTTATGTTTAAGTCCTTTATCCATTTTGAGTTTATTTTTGTGTATGGTGTAAGTTGGTGGTCTAGTTTCATTTTTTTGCATGTATCTGTCCAATTTTCCCAACACCATTTATTGAAGAGACTGTCTTGACTCCATTGTATGTTCATGCCTCCTTTGTCCAATATTAATTGAGCATAGTGGTTTGGGTCGATTTCTGGGTTCTCTATTCTATTCCTTTGGTCTATATGTCTTTTCTTGTGCCAGTACCAGGCTGTTTTAAGAACAGTGGCCTTGTAATACAGCTTGAAATCTGGTATTGAGATCCCAACTACTTTGTTCTTCTTTCTCAGGATTGCTGTGGCTATTCGGGGTCTTTTTTTTTTATTCCAGATGAATTTTTGGAGAGTTCTTTCTAGGTCTGTGAAATAAGCCGTTGGTATTTTAATGGGTAGTACATTGAATCTATAGATTACTTTGGGTAGTATGGAAATTTTAATGATGTTGATTCTACCAATCCATGAACATGGTATGTTCTTCCATCTGTTTATGTCTTCCTCTACCTCTTTTTTCAGTGTCCTATAGTTTTCCGCGTAAACGTCTTTTACCTCCTTAGTTAAGTTTATTCCTAGGTATCTTAATTTTTTTGGTGCGATGGTAAATGGGATTGCTTTCTTAGTCTCTCTTTCTGTAAGTTCATTATTGGTGTATAGAAATGCCATAGATTTCTTGGCGTTAATTTTGTATCCTGCTACATTGCTGAATTCATTTATTAAGTCTAATAGTTTTTTGATGGTGTCTTTTGGGTTTTTTATGTACAATATCATGTCATCTGCAAATAAGGACAGCTTTATTTCTTCTTTTCCAATTTGAATGCCGTTTATTTCTTCTTGTCTAATCATAATGGCTAATACTTCCAGTACTATGTCAAACAGGAGTAGTGAGAGTGGGCATCCCTGTCTTGTTCCTGTTAGGGGAAATGGTTTTAGTTTTTGCCCATTGAGTATGTTGTTGGCTGTGGGTTTATCATATATGGCTTTCATTATGTTAAGGTACGATCCTTCTATTCCCACCTTGCTGAGAGTTTTTATAAAGAAAGGGTGTTGGATTTTGTCAAATGCTTTTTCTGCATCAATTGATATGACTAGATTTTTATCTCTCAGTTTGTTTATGTGACGTATCACATTTATTGATTTGCAGATATTGTACCATCCTTGCATCCCCAGGATAAATCCTACTTGGTTATGGTGTATGATCTTTCTGATGTAGTGCTGGATTTGATTTGCTAGAATTTTGTTGAGGATTTTGTCATCTATGTTCATGAGGGATATTGGCCTGTAATTCTCTTTCATTGTGTTGTCTTTATCTGGTTTTGGTATTAGGGTGATGCTGGCTTCATAGAAGGAGCTTGGAAGTGTTCCTTCCTCTTGAATTTTCTGCAATAGTCTGAGGAGGATAGGTTTTAGTTCTTCTTTGAATGTTCGGTAAAACTCCCCTGTGAAGCCGTCTGGCCCCGGGCTTTTGTTTGCTGGTAGCTTTGTGTTGACTGCTTCAATTTCTTCCATAGTTATTGGCCTGTTGAGATGTTTAGATTCTTCTTGAGTAAGTTTTGGAAGGTTGTATTTTTCTAGGAATATGTCCATTTCCTCCAGGTTGTCCAGTTTGTTGGAATAGAGTTGTTCATAGAATTTTTTAACAATCCTTTGTATTCTGGTGGGGTGTGTTGTTATTTCTCCTCTTTCATTTCTGATTGTGTTTATTTGGGTCCTCTCTCTTTGCTTTTTCGTGAGCCTGGCTAGAGGTTCATCAATCTTGTTTATCCTTTCAGAGAACCAGCTCTTAGTTTTTTTGATCTTCTGTATTGCTTTTTGGTCTCTATGTCGTTTATCTCTGCTCTGATTTTTATGATTTCCTTCCTTCTGCTTACACTGGGCTTTTCTTGTTGCTCTCTTTCTAAGTATTTGAGTTGTAGGTTTAGGTAATTTATTACCATTGTTTCTTGTTTTTTGCAGTAGGCTTGTAGAGCTATGAACTTCCCTCTCAAGACTGCTTTCGCTGTGTCCCATAGATTTTGGATTGTTGTGTTTTCATTGTCATTTGTTGCCATGATGTTTTTTTTATTTCTTCTTTGATCTCTTTGGTAACCCAGTCATTGTTTAATAGCATGATATTTAGTCTCCATGTGTTTGATTTTTTTGGATTGCTTTTATTGTAGTTTATTTCCAGTTTTATGCCACTGTGATCAGAAAAGATGCTTGATATGATTTCTATCTTCTTGAATCTGAAGAGACTTTGCCTGTGACTCAATATATGGTCTATCTTTGAAAATGACCCATGTGCACTTGAGAAGAATGTATATTCTGTGGCTTTGGGGTGAAATGTTCTGAAGATGTCAATTAATTCCATCAGGTCTAGTGAGTCATTTAGGATTGATTTTTCTTTGCTGAATTTTTGTTTAGAGGATTTGTCCAATGGTGATAATGGGGTATTAAAGTCTCCTACTATGATTGTATTGCTGTCAGTCTCTCCCTTGATATCTTCCAGGAGTTTTTTTATGTATTTGGGTGCTCCTGTATTGGGTGCATATATGTTTAACAGAGTTATTTCTTCTTGTTGGATTGCTCCCTTTAGTATTATGAAGTGGCCTTCCTTATCTCTTGTTATGTCCTTCACTTTGAGATCTAATTTGTCAGATATAAGTATTGCTTCCCCTGCTTTTTTTTCATTTCCATTTGCCTGAAAAACCTTTTTCCATCCCTTCACCCTCAGTCTGTGTGTGTCTTTTTTTCTGAGGTGGGTTTCTTGTAGACAGCAGATATATGGGACATGTTTTCTTATCCAATCCGTTACCCTATGTCTTTTCATTGGGGCACTTAATCCATTTACATTTAAAGTTATTATTGATAGGTACTTGTTTGTCACCATTTTTATTCTTTATCCTTGTGTTCCTTCTTCCCTTCCTATTTCTCCTTTTTATAGTAGACTCTTCAGCATTTCTTGCATTGCTGGTTTGGTGGTAATAAACTCCCTTAGTCCTTTTTTGTCTGTGAACCTCCTGATTTCACCTTCAATTTTGATTGATAGCCTTGCTGGGTACAGTATTCTTGGATTCAGACCCTTCCTTTGCATGACTTTGTATATTTCATTCCATTTCCTTCTGGCCTGGTGTGTTTCTGTTGAGAAATCAGTCGCTAGTCTGATGAGGGATCCTTTGTAGGTAACTTTCTGTCTCTCTCTGGCCGCTTTTAAGATTCTTTGTCATTGGTGTTTGCCAATTTAATTAAAATGTGCCTTGGCGTCGGTCTTTAGGGGTTCATTTTGCTTGGGACTCAGTGAGCTTCTTGGATTTGTGTGGGTTTTTCTTCCCTATATCAGGGAAGTTTTCTGTCATTATTTCTTCAAACAGGTTTTCTATTCCTTGCTCAGTTTCCTCTCCTTCTGTCACTCCTATTATGCAGATGTTGTTTTGTTTCGTGTTGTCCCAAAGTTCCCTTAGGCTCTCCTCCTGCTTTTTAATTTTTTTTTCTAGAAGCTACTCTACTTGGGTATTTTTTCATACCTTATCTTCTAGCTCACTGATGTGGTCCTCTGCTTCTTCTAGTCTACTCTTGATGCTTTCTATTGAGTTCTTTATAGCAGTGATGTCATTTTTCATTTCTTCTTGATTCTTCTTCATTTCCTCTTGGTTCTTACACATATTGTCGAATTTGTCTTCCATTCTTTTTATCCACCTCATGACCATTTCTCTGAATTCTTTCTCTGGAAGGTTGCTTGCCTCCATTTCGTTTACTTCCTTTTCTGGTGATGCCTGCTTTTCTTTCATATGCAGGCTGTTTCTTTGTCTCCCCATGTTCTCTCTTCTCCGGGTGTCTGATTATGTAGTTCTCTCTCTCCTTTCCATGGTGAAGTGTAGAGCTCTTCTGAATCCTCATGCTTGCGCCACTTGGGAACCAGGGTTCTTGGGTTCGCAGCTGTTCGCTGGGTGCTGTAGTTGTAGATTCCCCGGGTTTTTCAGGCTCCCAATAACATCCACTTTCCCCTTCAATATGGCGCGGTCTCCGCATCCGAGCCAGTTGCTCCAGGAGGGAACCCAGCAGCAGTGGGGACTGCCCAGTCAGGGGATCCCCATCCGACAGTCCCCCACAGTCTCCTGGAGTATAGCTGTTCCTCAACTCACCAACAAACACTCCCTGTGCGACCACACACTCTCCCTTTGTTTTCTCACTCACACACTATCCTCCAGTCTGCCTTCCTGTTGGCAGCCATCTTTGATTCTATCATGTTATTTCTTATGGTCAAAATGGAAAAATGTAGACTGCATGATAGAACAGTTGCACAAATATACCCAAAACAGTATTGATAAGAGCATCAAGGTCATCCTGGAGCAAAGATCTTCATAGGATGACACAGCTCTCTGCCTTTGAACCACCAGTTTTTCTCATCAACAACATAGTTGAAAAATAAGCTTAGCACATTAGTAACAAGTACACAAACTGAAAGGAATAGCTAAGATGGTAAAATAACTATATTAAGATTCCAAAAGGACTAGAAGTACACTCTAAAATTAATAAGATATAATTTTATAAAAATATGGTATAGTTCCACAACAGGATCAAAAACTCAGGTACAAAAATAGAAAATGGTAGAAAAATAGAAGTGAGGATCTCTATATTAGAAAAAGTCTCAAATGTAATAATTTGAACACACTATGGCTTCAACATTTTAGCTCTCTTATCTCTGTCTGTTTTCTCATCTGAAATCTGAGCAAAACAGTATCTACCTCTCACGGTTATTGAGCAGTTCAAGTGAGATAACGTGTGCAATAGAATCTTATACAGCTGTCTATGTGGGCCGAGGTCTTGTGAGCCCACACACAATGTCAGAGTCAGATCAAGACTGTTCTTGCTACAGGTCAAACTAAGGGAATCTATATATATACTAGTAAAACCCTAAGCAATCAAACAACCCAACGACTAGTCAACTGGTTGCTATGGTATGCACTAACCACCAGGGGGCAGATACTCAACACAGGAGCTGCCCCCTGGTGGTCAGTGAGCTCCTACAATGGGAGCTGACTGAAGGGCGCCAGACACTGGGCTCAGGGCTGGTGAGCACAGCTGCTGCGGAGAGCCTTTCCTGCCTCCACAGCAGCTACTGGCAGGCAGAGGGGGCCAGGATGAGAGGGAGTGGCAGGCAGGAGCGGCAGGCAGGAGCAGCAGGCAGCGTTGGACAACCGGGTTTCAGCCGATTCCCGCAGGCCACCCTAAGGGACCCCACCGGTGCACGCATCTGTGCACCAGGCCTCTAGTAACACTATAATCAGGTTTAGGAGAGCTCAGTTTTAGAGGAATAGAACAAAGTTAGAAAACATTTATTGAGTGCCCAAATATGTGTCTAATAGCAGGCTCTGGGGTATTCAGGTGACCCCATGGTCACTCAAGGAGCTCTCAAACTAGAAACAAATGATAGGATAGTTTATCTAGAAGAAGCTGGTTTACATGTTGTCAGTTCTGTATGCAAAGTCAATGAGAAATTGTCTGAAGCACCTTTAGATCACCCACTGCATCTACACAGCTTTTGCTCATTGTACCTACTCAGTAAACATTTTTTTTTAATGAATGATAAAAAATTTTCCTAGAAAAGAGAGAATTTGGGGAGAACAAGAAAACTCTCTTCAATGTTTTGAAATTTTAACTTAAGGGACAGACATATATTTGTAGCTTCAGAAAGCAAAACTGAGACAAAAAGATTGAGGAGTCAAAAAGACAGATTTGAGTTTTGGGTGGAAAAACATTCAAATAATTAGAACCACTGAAACAGAAAAGACTGGCTTAAGAATTGGTGAGGGCCCTGTCACCAAGAGTATTTGCAAGAGGCTACTTGAGATGATCAGGGTGTTGTAGAGGGGATTCCTACACTGGGCTGCTGAGAGCTGAACTACATGGGAAAAGATACTTTCCTTTTCAGAGATGCTGACCTGAGGTTTAGAAGGCTAAACATTCAGTTTAAAGAATAAAAAAAAAAACCTACAAGGGAAAATGTAAATTTAAAAATACTCTCAGGTTATAATGAGGATTCCACTAAATATATAGCATCCAGTATTGGTATGTAGAAACTACAGCTCTGTCTTCATGCAATTTTGCAGAAACTTCTCATGAAGTCCTTGGTTCCACAATGGAAGACTGAATTGGAGCAACTATTCCATAGTTGACCAAATGCATAAAAGGAATTTTTGCCAGTGTGTTTGCAAAAGAGTATCATTGCTTCATATGTAACAATCTATGTAACAATTCCCAGATTCAGGTTCAGATCCTCCAAGACAGCAACTTCATTTTGCCTTCAATAACAGGAATCAAGTGCAGTTAACCCCAAACCAGAGTGAAAAGTGTGCCCATGTCTTCATTATGGGCTGCCCTCCAGGCCCTAATATCTGCATACCCTGTGCGGAATCAGTCTAAAGAAAAATGCTGATAACAGCACTGCGGGCTCTCAGCCATAGTAAACACCATGAGGATGGTGCATGAATGTCCTATACTTTATAAACATTGTTCTGTAACAGTGAAGATATTATTGCTGTAAGATTAATTAAGGATATTGTATTTTATCTAAAGTTTGGTCTCCTTTGTGCACCTCTATTCAAAGACCACAAGCCATGGTGTCCTTTTGTGAGATATTTGCCTTCATAATTAAGACAAACTCTCTGAGACCTCAAAGAAAGATTTGGATAATGGGTGTAAATTATACCTTCAGAGAATTTGTGTACTTGTCCTCTTCTAAAAGTTATATAGTTTTGCTTTTCTTTGCTTCAAAAAAAGGGAAGGAAGGAAGGAAGGAAGGAAGGAAGGAAGGAAGGAAGGAAGGAAGGAAAGGAGGGAGGGAGGGATAGTATGCTAAGTGAAATAAGCCAGTCAGAGAAAGATAAGTATCACATAATCTCATTCATATGTGGAATCTAATGAACAAAATAGATCCAGAGACATAGAAGCACAGAACAGACTGTTGATTCTCAGAGAGAAGGGGGTTGAGGGGTGGCAGTGGGGAGAGATTAACCAAAAAACTTGTATGCATACATGCATAACCTATGGACACAGACAATGTGTGTGAAGGCCTGGGGGTGGTGCAGGTTGGAGGAGGTCAATGGGAAGAAGGGAGATATATGTAATACTTTCAAAAATAAAGATAATGTATGTGAAAGAAAGAAAGAAAGAAAGAAAGAAAGAAAGAAAGAAAGAAAGAAAGAAAAGGAAAAGAAAAAAAAGAAAAGAAAAGAAAAGAAAAGAAAAGAAAAGAAAAGAAAAGAAAAGAAAAGAAAAGAAAAGAAAGCTTGATCTTTTTTCTTTTCAGTTCTCTTAATTAAGATCCAGGGTTTATGAATGACTGACAATCTGCAGGATCCTTTGCCTGGTCCCCTGCTATTTTGTGTTTGTTATTATATCAGGGACACTGATATTCCAACCCAGGCCACTTCAGCAGCACATTTCAACACTTTTATTTAAAAAGTGGTTTGAAATATTCCCCAATTGAGTTTAACACATCCCAAAGTACATTTCCAGGGTAAATCACTGCCAAATGGCCAGCCCTGCTGTAAACACAGGTAGGAGCAGCTAGACCAACAAAAGAGGTTACATTTGTTTGGCAACTTCCTCCAGACTATTAAGAGTTGAGACTGTAAGAAGCTCAAATGAGAAGTGGTTCTCCTTTGCAGTAAACTAAGCAGAATAGCAAAGAGCAAGGCCCAAGGCCTGGAACAAAGGAGAGGGATGCGCCACCTGAATGTTTAAGCTGCTCAGCAGGGTCACAGACCAAAGCGCTGCGTAAGGCCCATGGTGCAACTTGACCGCATGGCCCTGCCAGAACCCAGGCCAGCAAGTCCCAAACAGCTACTTCAATCCACCGCTCCAACCTATTTTTAATTGTTTAACTAAACATGGTGAAAAATAAATGAGGTTGCACTTAAAGCTGTCAAAGGCCTCACAACCTTACCTCTCCAGAGGGCTTCTGACTAGTTGGCTCTACCTTCCTGCTCCCTCCATTTGCCCAAGGTTGTTAGAGTAAATTCAGGCTCAACCCTTCTTAGGCTATAATCCACAATCCCTTTTTCATTTAACTTCTAAATGTTAAGATAAATAGAAATCTCATCAGTAAACATTGTGACAGTCATCTTTTTAACTGTCATTTATATAAACATATGCACATCTCCTTCTAAATCATGCTAAGATGGATCACTTGTTCAAATATAAACATATTTAGCAGAATTCTGTCATTTCCTCACATGTATATTCATTTGTGAATGACTCACTTCATACATCTTTATAAACCTGAGAAGCTATCTTTTGAGTTATTCACAGATCCAGGCGATGATGCCAGCAGAGTCACAAGCTGACAATGTATGCAGGGTCAGCACTGGAGAAAAAGTAGCCATGAGTCATGGCTCTGGGATCATTTTAATCTGTGTTTGGGTACAAGAAATGTCACAGAGGTTCACCTGAAATTAAATTATCCCTTTCTCTTAGCTTGTTTTGTACCACTTAATCCTCTAACTCTTTATTAAACATTATCTTTCCCATCTGCTCTAGTGAATGTTCAACACCTTGTGGACCAACTCCAGGCTGATTGGTTTTTATGGGCAACATGATCTCAGTTTTATGCACATACTTAGGATTATCTCAAGGACAAAGGGGATGAACAATCCATTAACTATAATAAGGAACTACGCATCTCAAGATAGCTACAGTATATATTTGATTTTAAAAGAAAAGGCTGAATTAAAATATGTCTGCCCAAAAATGTCTAACCTCCAACACATAGAAACAGCATTTTCTGTTCTCCATGCTCTGCTGAACGGTGCTACTAGAAATCACATTCCAGTCCCACTCAATCAGACTTTCCAGCCCTTAAATCTTATTTTAAGATCTGACACTACAGCAAGAAAAAAGATCCTCTTGAAATCCCTCTTTGTGATGATCTGTGAGCAAAGCATGCAGAATGCAGAATGTACACACACACACACACACACACACGCACACACACACACGCACATAAGCACTTTTTAAAGGAAAATGCATTGTTATTGTTTTATATAGAAAACTTACTTCTTTAGTTACCTTAGAATTACATTTTTGCTTACATTTATAAAATATCAATCTTGAAAATTCAGTCAATACACAGTTATCTGATCAAGGTGTTATATAGCAAGTCAATGCTAATTACAGACATTAGAAAACCATTGCTATTGTTCATTTCAATATTTAACTCAATGTAGAAAGATCTACTAGAACCACATTTGCCCACCTCCTAATTTAAATACGAACATTGTTGTAAGTCTCTGCTCTCCTGTTTTATTAATAAGCTCTGTTTTCTTGGCTGACCCTTCCAACAAAGGTACTTGCTTATTCTGTTGCTTTAAAGCTTTATGATCCTGTAATGATAACAATTATGGGGACATCTGATCACACTGTATATATTAATGACAAGACATATCTGGCCACATGTCTTCACAGCTTACTGACTTCATTGATGAGAGCTGTGAGGCTGCCTCCTTGAAAGTTGTATCTCAAGGTAATTAAAAAACCAGCTCTTTTTTTTTAGCAGTTTGAACTTCATTTTACAGTGAATTGGAAATATCGCATGCCGCAGAAAACATGTACCAGTCACCTGCTTGGTTTTGCACAAGGAAAGGTGTGAAAAACAGGTACAGTAGTTAATCATGTACCTGGAGTGAGGGCTTTCAAGCCCTTGCATATGTTCCTTTATTCATTACTTTGCTTAAGGAAAGAATTATAAAGTGCAGAGCTGAGTGTCATCTTGAAATTGCAGTTCAAGCCCTTATATCACAGGTGAAAGTCAAGGTAAAGCCAATGTGAAGAACAGATCGGGGGTTTAAACAGGCACCAGGTGTTCAGAAGAATGCCCATGGGGACAGAAGAGGAGGGGTGGCAGTGAGAGGGAGGATTTCTTTTCACTGGGTTCCCTTTTATTCTCTTTGAACGTGTTACCTGATGCTCATATGACTTGAAGCAAACAAATGTAGCAGTAACTAAATAGTATTTGCCCCCTCCAAGCCCTATGACAACCCACACTGATCCCAAAAGTCAGCACTAGAGACAGGCCCAGCCCCTCACTTCTTTTCCTCCTGATCCCTTGTGAGGGTTCACTTCTCCCCTGTTCTCTCCACCTCAGCCGGGGCCCTAAGATTTTCACCCTGTCAAAACAAGTTTCCAAGACACTATGGGAATCATTGAATATAAATGAATGCTAACAGTTTTGCTTTCATACACAGACATACAACAGCCTTGTCAGAGTGAAAGAAAGCATTCAAATCTTGATTGTGAGAACATTGGAAACAAATGTCCCTAGATTAAGCAGTTGTTTAGGGAAGATGGCTGTGTGTGTTCTGGTTTGCAGGAGACTTGGGGGGGTGGGGGGGTGCAGGTAGGGTATCTAAGACAGGAATGGAGGAGGGCTGAGATCATGAGCAGAAGGGTTAGCAAGTTTATGGAATGTTGTGTTGGAGAATGGCCCTAGGGCTCATCACCGGGCCTCACCGAGAGCATCTCAGCTGGGCCTGACTGAGCTTAGCTCTGGGCAGAAAGCTAAGAAAACAGGATCCTTGCTCCCAGCCCCTCCTGGTGATGCTGGTGTCTGCTGGAGCCCTAGCATGAGGTATGCATAAAACACTACCACTGAATGTCTTTGATGTGGTATAGCAATGTCACCTAGCAGGACCCTAGGGGGATTAAAATATACTCTGTGAACGCTCTCCATGAGATCGCCCTAGCCTTCCTTAGCTGCCTAATTTTACCATTTCCCCCCTTCTCAGTGCCCTTTTTGGAAACTTCAAACCCTAAGTTTCTCCTTCTATTCACACACATACGCATTAGAACACAGTAAGACAAAAGATTGCCTACTTGAGAATTAAATGTTTCGCCTTTAGATGGTTAGGAAGGCCAAACTCATTAATCTTCTCCTATTTGCTGTTTTCTGCAGCATAATTATATGGCACCAACCAGTGAAATTGCTGGTTAAAGGCTGTGTTATGACTCTGTGGCTGCCTTTCACGCCCATGTCATTCTGTAGAGAAATTGGCATGAGAATGCTAGCTCCTGTTACAAAACAATGCATGTAAGATCTACCTTAAGACATCTGCTTTTGTGTCAGACTGGAAAATTATTACTTTAAGATTAAGCATAATTGACGCTTTTTTCCAAAATGGAAACACCTTATTGTTTTGTTGATTTTAAAGTAATGAATACCCGCTTTACAAAAGTCTAACACTAGAGAACAGTACAAAGTTGTAACTGAAAGAAAGGCCTCTTTATAATCTTCCCTGATTGGGATATTCACTGTTACTGGTTTGCTATATATCTTTAGAGATAACTGTTATGCATAATGTTAATGAAAGTATACTATACATACTATGTCACAATGTTATTGCAAGTGACAAAATCTAATTCATGCTAGCTTGAGCACAAAAGGTCTCACATAACTAAAAACCCCATCCAGATTCAGACATAGCTTGATCCAGGGACCCATATGACAGCACCAGGATTTGCTTTTCTGTATCTCTCACCTTTGCCATTCTCCATGTTGGTATTATTCTTGAGCTCCATATGTGTCCCCCAGCAGCTCCAGGATCACCTGTCCTCAGGTTAGATTCTAGCAACAAAAGGCAGAGAATCTCTTCCTGCTATTTCTTACACAAATCTTATGATTTGTATGGTTCACCAGGGCTGAAATGTCCATGTCCAAACCAATCAGTAGGACCAGGAAAATGAAATATTCTGATTGACCCAGCTTAAGTCTCACATGCAGCCCTGGAGCCAGATCTGAAATCAACCCCATCTTAAACATATGGGACTGAGGGGAGATGTGCCCAGAAAATCAGAGACTATTAACAGAAGAGTAAATGAATGCTGATAAACAAAGGCAACAGATGCCCCAATACCTTTGCTTCTTTTATCACTGGCATCAGGGCCAGTTACATAATTTGTGGGCTCAGTTCAAAATGAAAATATGGGACTCCTTGTTCAAAAAGCAGTAAGAAAGTAGTATTAATGGTACTAATATATATATATAAAGCCATTTCTGTTCTAAATGCAGTCTCTCCTATAATTAGTCATGGTGTTTGGTTTTTGCTATATAATGTTGTTCTAAGTAAAGAAAAAAGAAAAATTAAATGTATTAACATGAATGTTACCATTCATCTTTATATTTTTCTAAGTCAGTTTTAAATGAAAATATAAAGCTTTTAACTCATACATGGATCACCAAAATTACACAATTTATATTTTGTAGCACATACCTGCATATGTACTTCATTCTTAGAACAGTGAAAACTAACTCAACTGTTTTAATTTCACCTCTTGGCCCTGAGTAGGTATGCACCTTCTACAACATTGTCTACCTTCAGGTTACTGATAAGTTAGCAAAGACTTAAAGGAAAAGTAATTATGTGTCGTTCTTTCATTTTACTTTTGTGTCTTCACTTTCAGCATAAATGGTTGGCTATAAAAGGATATGATAGGTTTTCTTGGTCATTCATATCTCTGAATATGTCATTACCTTCTTTCTGCATTCGAAGCAAGTTCTGGTTTGAATAAAAATCATGGCCTCTGGGAGATGTCAGGGACCTGCTTGCTCGGTCACAGATAAAGCTCTCTATACTCGCTTTGAATCTCACTAACTCCCACATGTCATGGGTTAACTGGAATTCTGTGCTCTGGAGCATAGAGAATGCTATGTGCAAATGAGGGGGCAGAGAACACATGCATCCCATGTATCTTCTCTTTTCATGCACATGCTTCATAGTCTCATCAACTTTCACATACAAAACAGAAATTCAAAAATACAACTCTTAAGAATTCTAAGAGCAACAACTGAGTATTAAACCAGGCTCAGGGCTCCTCTGAGTGTAGGCCTTTGCAATTGTACAGGCCATAGGACCCAGGAAGCTGGCCTTGGGTCTCAATAAACAGAATGAGACTATTTAAATAACCAAAAGAGATGGAAGATTCTGTGGAAAGACTGAGATGTAGTTAAGGAAGCCCACTTCTGATGAAAAAAAAAAAAAAAAAAAAAGATGTTCCACTGACAGCATTGTTAATGGCTATTGGAAAAAAATAGAAATCATTTCAAATATATGCCCTGCAACTTATGACTACTCAATCAAAACTATTACACACATAAAATCCATTCATTTTTAATGGTTATGTAGTATCTCATTGTATGATTACACTATAATTTATTTTAACAGTCCCATATTAACATCTAGGTTCTTTCCAATTTTTCAATAAGACTTTTATGAATATTCTTGAAAACTTATCTGATTATTTCCATAAGATAAATTTTTAGGAGTACAATTGCTGAGTCAAACAAGATGCCTTAAATATTTTACACACATCATCAAACTGCCTGTCAAAATGGTATGTCAGTTTATGCAGTAGCAGCATATGAGAAAACCTTTTCCCCATAGCCAACACTAGTATTACCACTCTTTTTCATCCTTGACAATCTGGATGATAAAAAATGATATTATTGTATATTTCTTGAATTATGGCCAATGATGAGCATCCTTTTTATACATATTATTAAATTTCATTGTTAACATTTCTGGACATTCAAATTCTACTTGAGGTGCCCTTTCTCACACTCTGTGAGAGATGAAGGAAAAGAAATGAATCAAAGCAATATGCTATTATTTTCTACCAAAATAAGGGATAAAAATAACAGCAGCCATTTATTAAGTGCTTACTACATATCGATCATTTTATATACCTCATCTCTTTAAATCTTCACAATCTCATTGAATCTTAAAAATCAAAAGGACTATTATTGTTCTCATATTACAGAGGAGAATAGGTTTGAAAAGTTAAGTGGCAAAACAAAGACCTTATTGAAACGTGGGTCTATTTGAAACCAAAGTCCTATTCGTAAGAGCCTGCTATAAATTATATATCCCTAAACTCAATCTAACATCTCTAATTTTCATATTAACATAGCAAACTGCCCTGCATCTAGTTGAATTAAATCATAAAATAATCCTTAACTGCAGAATGACTTTGCTTAATACTTAGCAAACCCTGGGGATGTTAAAAGGAAGAATGTTACCTAAACTCTATCTGTCTGGCCAGGAGCTGAAAGGCAACTAGGAAAGCTGAGTGTGTATCATTCATCTTGAAGCCTCGTAAAAGAAGGGAAATTGTATTTGCAAGTCCAATTTCTGAATGTCTGAGGAAGCCTTGCAGGAACACAGCAGTGAGGAGTTAAAATGAGGTCCCTGAGAGGGGTGTGGATAATATAGTGTGTGAGGCTCTCCACTGCAGGGAATGTAAATCCTTTATACACTAATTCAATTACATTTTCAGATTATGCAGGAAGACTGGTTTAAGCAACAGCCCAAACCACTGTCCCATCACCCATGCATACATGCAGGAGAGTTCAGAGAGCCAGGTCAACCTTAACTATGGATTTCTTGACTTTTATGGGCTTACGTTGGAACTTTAATGTTTTATTAATGTTGAGTTTTGGAGTTGGTATTCAAAATGTTTCAAGCAGAGATATGATGGGTCTCAAAGACCTGAAATCTGTTTACATTGGCAGTTAATAGAAAAATATATATATTATTTTAGGCAAATTATCAACCATTCAAAGAACTCAATGGGATCATTTTGCATAAATTATTAATCTTCTAAAATGTAAAAATATTTAACTTGCAATCATTGATAAATTCATGACTAATGTATATAATTATGAACTTTTGAAAGTCCTTATTCCAATGTATAACTAAAAACATTCTTAAATTGATCATCTTCAGAGCAAGGGCAATAAAGAACCATAAATAGTTTTGCTCAAAGCACAAAAGAAATAAACTAACCCATGTTAGTGCCTCAAAAAGTCAAGAAATTCTAGAGTGTCTTTCATATTATTTATATCTCATATTGATTTATGCAAGAAATCCTTTCAAAACCTTAAGGCCCTGGTTGTATGTGTGATTTTCTAGAAGGAAATTCAAAAATGACCCAAGGATGTAATTTCTAGTAATAAAAACTTTTCTATCACACTGGTTCTCCTTTATTTCAAAAAATTTGGCCTTTGGAAAAAAGTAAAACTTATGTAATACATTTTTGAAGGAGAAGAAAAGAGTGGCATTAAGAGTTAATTTCAATGTTTTGCATCCGTTGGTTATTCTTATATGCATGCATATAAGTCCTTCGGTTGATCTCTTATTTCCCCCACCTCTCCCTAACCAAAACATTGGGGGGTGAGGGCATGTATGGGAGTGGGGTGGGGGGGAGCAATGATAAGATATGTACACATATTATTCCTTAATAAAAAAATTAATTAATTAATTAAATTTTTAAAAAGAGTTAATTTCAGCATTTCTTGCATTGAAATAAATAATTGTATTTTCTTTAAAAAATACTATTTAACAACATATTTCCCTTTTAAAATACCAAGGATCAATGTGCTGTAAAAATTTTAATCAGATTGTTACCATTAATGAGTCTTAACACTTTTTCTCAGTGTTACTTCTGTTTTGCCACTGTTTATATGACTTGCTTTACCTCTTTCCAAGTTCATTTGCAATACTCACAAGTTTTACTGGGGAGAGTTTTATTTTTCTGGAAACTGAAGATTTTGAGTTACTTTGTTTCCATATTTATAAATGTCTTGAGTATGAAAAGTAAAGTGAAAAGATATTTAAGCTGGGCAAAAACACTGCTTATAAAATAGTCACTCAGGAATAATCATCTCAACAAAAGCCACTATTTGTGCAAAGACAAAAGGAGCCAAATTCTGTCCTTGGATGTGCACACACAGCTCCTATTAGCTTTTGAAAACAGCTACGTGAGTGTAGCCAGAAACAGTGTTTAGCCCAATTTGATCTAATTTATCCAGACCACTGCAGCCATGAAAGATAAAGACAGATTATAAGACATTTTGCATGTCAGTACAGCAGCATGCTTTGTGTTGTTCCAGTCCCCAGGGGCTTCCTTCATCAGGCCAAATGTCAGTGATCACATCTGAGAAGTTTGAAAAGTATATACATCAAATGTACTTGCAATGCTACTTGCCAGTGTTGGCAACCCTAACTCAGAGGATGCAATTTTTTCTGTGTAGGGGGGCCAAGCTCTATCAAATTAAATTTACAAAAAAACAACTTGGTCATATGCAAATGAAATTAAATGCCAAGATGAACATAAAAGAACATTGATTTTAAACAGTTTTTTTAAGATCAATCAAGAGATTGAATGAAAGAAAGTGAAGGGATTAGCCAAGAACATATATGCATAATCCATAGACACAAACAATAGTGTGATAATGGCCAGACAGAAGGCTTCATAGATTGGGGGTGAGGGGGCAGGCAAAGGCAGGGAAAAGGGGTACATCTGTAATAGTGTCAACAATAAAAATAAATTTTAAAAGGAGATATTGAATTGATGTGTTTTAGACAATCTAAAGGAGAGGATTTTTTAATAGTTTGCTAAATTAAATTTCCTTCAGAAATTCTTATAACTATATACATGGTAGTCTACAATGGTAATTTACTCCAGAATGGAGCTTAAATTATGGAATTGCTTTGTCTAATTCAATGTTTAGAACATTGATGAAATAGGTGTTGACCCCCTGCCAAACTGTTGCCTCTGCGCACTATACATATCTTGACTATCAGATGACCATCCTTTTATACAATATGATACAACTATCCAACAATGAGACCACCAGCCTCCTCTTTTTTCTTTCATTGGTATTCTATACAGAAAAAAATAATTTGGCAAACTACTTTGTAAATCCATGTCAAAGAACACACTACCATTTACGATAGCTAAGATTTGGAAACAGCCTAAGTGCCCATCAGCAGATGAGTGGATTAAAAAACTGTGGTATATCTACACAATGGAATACGATGCTTCTAAAAAAAGAAGGAACTTTTACAATTTGCAACAGCATGGATGGGACTGGAGAGCATTATGCTAAGTGAAATAAGCCAGTTGGAGAAAGATAAATATCACATGATCTCACTCATATGTGAGATATAATGATCAACATAATTTGATGAACAAGAATAGATCCAGAGACAAATGGTAGGGGAGGGGGGTTAGAGAGCAACCAAAGGACTTGTATGCATGCAAATTAGCATAACCAATGGACACTGACACTGGGACGGTGGGGGCTTACCCAGGGTGGGAATGGCTGGGGAGGGGGGGTCAATCGGGGAAAAAGGAGACATATGTAAAACTTTAGACAATAAAAAATAAATCAATAAACAATAAACAATAAATACTTTCAATGATGAAAAAAAAACACTGCCAACTACACTCTGTTCATTGCAGCTAATGAGTACCCTAGGATTCTTGTTCTTGTGATTCGATACCTCTTAATTCTCTGGTATTTTTAGAATGCTTCCGGTCTGCTGCACATGACTAGGGGCCTGATGCAGGGCCTTTTACATAAGTAAAATTTCTTTCCATGTCAACAAAATGCTCAACATGAGTGTAAGATATTCACTAAGGCCATCTCAGAACTTCTCAGGAAGTTTCAACTACAGATTAAAAGAGGAAGAGAGTTATACCCTAGCTACTATTTTGCCACTGTTTGCCACTAGGGCCTAGTATAAGTAATTTCTCAACTGTCACAAAATGTGAATGGATATTTTATGCAAATGGTCTACTACTTTCTAGAGAAAGAAAAATTTCAAGTAGCATGAATCTGATATGCTGATGGTAATGTGTGTTTGTGTGTGAAGGGAAGGAAATACACGTGTGTGTGCATCACAGTTATACTATGTACTCAGACTAGTCAGGTTTGTACATAGCAGTACTTCTGCAAATAGCTTAGCTTTAAAAAATTGAATCTTTTAGCCAACATAAGGCAACTAAATGTGCTATACTGTAAAATGCCAGGTGAGCAATAGGTTAATAATAATGGTAGTAGTACAGAGAAAAAAGGGTGGTACAGTAAGAATATTAATCTATATCTTTCTTCCCTCAGAAGAAACTCCATGGTTTTTTATTTCCTTCCCCTGAATTTTCAGAAGTGAGCTGGAAAAGTCTGCTCCCAATATTTAAGGCTGAAGTTGATCATCTGGGTCATGGATCAGTGTAAGATAATGGTGTGTAGGAAGCACTTATGAAACAGAAACTAAATTCAATGCAGATGATACAGGAGAGATTTCAGACTTCAAAGACAGAAGGAGTCAAACACAACTTCAGGGAGTGAAGAACTAACAATCCAAAGTCAAACTGAAGAAGGCTGGAAGGCCAAGAAATTGGGCTACCTATGGAACGAGTGAGGTGTGTACTCCTCAGAGACATTAGTGCCATCCCAAAGGGTTGTTTTTTCTCTGCCCTCTGCTAGGCTTGAGTGGCCCTGGAACCACAAATAGAGGAGTGAAAAGACTTTCCTGCTTGGTACAAGGACAAATGTGCTAACTTGATCTGGAAGTTTCCTTAAACAGTCTCAGAAGCTGAGCCAGTCCCTCAAAGTCATGATCATGTAGAACACAGACTAGATCTCAGTGGCAAATTACACAGCAAGGGAAATGGACACCTGGAATTTTCTTTCTTAACTTTGTGGCTTAGTATCAAAGCTCAGCACATTTTTGGCAATTTCTCAGTCTGTGCATTGAAGTTAATAATAAACATACTAAAGTTCTTGGAGCTTTTGGAGAGAGTTTGAAAAGTATATAGAAGTGCTTATCTATACCAAAAACTATAATAATGGAAATAATAGCTTCCGTTGAATGAAGATCATTCATGTGCCAGATAATATGCTAGGTATTTGACACATGATTTCATATGTGCAACAATTCTAGAAAGTGGTTTTTATTTTCCCAGTCATACAAATAAAAATAATTGAAGGTTCAGAGAAAATAAGAAACTTGCCCAATATCACAGCAAGGAATTCAAGGTAGAAGTGGCAGAGCTGTTCCTCCTACATGAAAACTGGTTCTCAAGTCTGTGCTTATCAGATCTCAGGGTACTATGAACATAGGACTAATCCTCAAGAAGCACGCTGTTTTTACTTACAGTCATCAGAAAGATTCCTGGTTCCACAAATATTAATTTGTCTGTTTCCTTTTCTCAGTGTCTTCATGGATACATGCGGTTTTTCCTCCCCATAATTAGGTATTGTAGATTGCTTTGTTTCTGTTTTTGGTTTTCTGAAAAAAAGAAGAAGAAGAAGAAGAAGAAGAAGAAGAAGAAGAAGAAGAAGAAGAAGAAGAAGAAGAAGAAGAAGAAGGAGAAGAAATGGAGAAATACTCACAACGTGTTTCTATCCACAGACAAAGCTGAACTGAATTGGTAATAAATTGACTCTCAAGCATTGTTGTCATTTGCTAGTGCTGCACCTTATGACTGACAATTACCTCATCTTTATTCTCAAACAAGGTCAATGGCATTGGTGTTCTTTGCATTGTATGAAGGAAAGACAAAGTCAGGGATTTGCTTTTATTTGATTGTCAAACTGATTTTTCAAAATTGGCAATTTGTATTCACACCTTGATATTCTTTGGGAACTCATCAGGGTCCTCAGTTACACCAAACAGGACAATAACACAAAAGCAAAGAACTGTTAACTATTTACTGTGTCACCAGATATGTCCCCAACATGTCATACAATAAACTGAAACTTTGCCAGTTGAATTTTTTAAATCATCTTTGAAACCTTCTCCTTAGGCTTATTGTTTATGATTTCTCCCTTTCCTTCTGCCAAACCTTTTGAAAAATAAAAGTTCACTAGAGTTTAACCAGAATAATTTTATAATCCAATCTACCTCGGTGGGCCTATCTTCCTGCTAAGTCAATTGGTGAAGGCCATGTCTCCTTTGGGGTCTCTCCTTGAGCCCTCCAGAATGCAAGGCTGCTTTTTAGGGAGAAAGAACAATTAGTATGGGAAGCTCTCTGAGCACTTTGGTCCACAGGAGAAGAAATGACCACCCCCTATATCTCCTCTTTTTGCCATTTTACTCATTTGTTCACCAAAGTATGGGGCAAAAAGAAGAAGCTTTGAGAAAAAAAGGAATCTGGTGTGCCTTAAATAACACTCTATTTCTGCTGCATAGAGTAGTGCCTGAGAATTTGGTAAATATTTATTAAGCATTATTGAATAAATGAAGTCATATATGAATATGGGGTTATCAGGAAATTTTTATTATCCAAAAACTTCATTCTCCTTTTCTCATCATAACAAACTCATGTAATTGGTATGATTATAAGAAGCTCACACTGTCTTCCCTTCCATTCTCCATGGCTGAAAATCTTTGTCTAAATGTTTCAGATCACAAAATCAGATTGTGTGCATCATTGGGATATTACTACCTGGGCATCTTGGCTACTGAAGATCTGATCTTTTCCCCATTCATTACAGTAGTTTTATATAGAGGATAGAAAGATTAAATAACCAGTAAACCTAAAATTTCAGTAGGTAACAAGATAGATAAGTAGGTATGACAGATTAGATGGATGATAGATGATAGATAGATAGATAGATAGATAGATAGATAGATAAAATAAGTGGATACTTATCAAGAAAAATTATGCTGAACACTATTAATTAGTTAATAATATGACATTGTAGTGGGTTTTATTTAATCTATACCTTTTCTAACTTAAAATAAGAATGTGGTAGACAGAATTTCCAAAATGGCCCCCCAAAGACATCATGCCCTAATCCCCAGACTATGAATATGGTGAAATATGACACCCATAAATGTTACATTACATGGTAAAAGGAACTGCAGATGTAACTAAGGGTACAAAGCAGATGTATTTAGAATAGGAATATTATCCTGGATTATCCAAGTGAGCCCAATGTAATCACAGGAGTGCTAAAAAGCTGAGAGCAAGGTTAGAAGGGAAATCAGAGATATTCAAGGCATGAAAATGACTTAACTAGCTATGGAAATTAGTTAAGTGTTCATCAACAGGTGAATAGATTAAAAATATAGTATGTAAATATCTATATAGATATAAATATATAACTATATGCAATGGCATATTATTGAACCTCAAAAAATACAAAATCTTATCATTGGCAATAACCTGGATGAACCTGGAGGGTATTATGCTAAGAAAAATAAGTCAGAGAGAGAAATACAAAAACTGCATGGTATCACTTATATGTTGAATCTAAAATATAAAAAACTCGAACTTGTAGAAACAGAGAGTTAAAAAAGGGTTGTGAAAGACTAGGGCGTGGGGGATATAGGGAGAGGCTAGTAGAAGGGTTCAAACTTTCAGCTATAAGGTGAATAAGGTGGGAGGGGTTCGTGTATATAATATGGTGACTGTAGTTGATATTACTGTATTGTACTAGTAATTCTGAAATTTTCTAAGATAGTAAACTAAAATGTTCTCACACACAAAAAGCGATGTGGTGAATGTGTTCATTGATTCAATGGGAGGAATCCTTTTATAATGGGTATGCATACCAAATCATCACTTTGTGCACTTTAAATATCTTACTAGTACTATTTTATTTTTCAATTATACCTCAACAAAGCTAAAAAAAAAAATATTTGACTCAACATTGCTGTTTTGAGGATGGGAGAGTGGGGGCATGTGAAAAGAAATATGAGTGGCCTTTAGCAGCCAATAGCAACCCTTGGTTGGCAGACCACAGGAAAGTGGGCCCTCAGTCCTATAGCTGTGAGGAACTTAATTTGTCCAGCCATCCCAATGAGCTTGGAAGCAGGTTCTTCCCAGAGCTTCTACAGAAAAGCCCAAGTCAGTTAACATCTTAATTTCAGTTTAGGCATACAATCCAGTCAAATCTACCTGGACTTTTAATCTACAGTAGTAATGAAATAATACATTTGTGTTCTTATAAGCCTCTAAATTTGTGGCAATTTTTATAACAGCAATCAGAAGTTAATAAAAAGACAATAGTGTGTTTTCCTTCATATTATTAAAAATAAATTTTCATAATGAGTTTAAATGTAAGAAAAAGTTTCATTTGTAACTTAAAAAGAAAACTTTTAATAGGTGAAACCAGCCTCCATAGTTGTATAATAATGGGAGGGTGGCAGGTGTGGTGATGATAATGATAGCAAGAAACTAAAGACAATTGCAGGGAATAGTTCTATCAATTACCAAGTCTTTTCAATTTTTTTGTTTTGTTTTTAATATTTTTATTGATTTCAGAGAGGAAGGGAGAGGGAGAGAGAGAGACAGAAACATCAATGATGACAGAGAATCATTAATTTGTTGCCTCCTGCACGCCCCGCACAGGGGACCGATCCCACGACCCAGGCATGTGCCCTTGACCAGAATTGAACCCAGGACCCTTCAGTCTGCAGGTCAATGCTCTATCTACTGAGCCAAACCAGCTAGGGCAATTACAAAGTCTTTTCCATTATTTATCCTTCTTATCACTAAAATCCATCACTTGCTTTCACCTTTTTCTATCTCATTACCATTCCCCTGCATTGAGCCAGAACATCTGGCCTAGATTTCTGCCACAGCCTTTTAACCCATATACCTGCCACCACTCTTACAATCACCCAATTCATTATCTTCTCAGCAACCAGAGTGGTATTTCTAAAATGTGACTGATTCCATGTCCCATCCTAGGTAGCTCCTAGTCATCCCTCAAGCCTCAGTTAAGAAATAAATAAAGTCCTCTTTCACCCTATGGGTACAACAATGAGCACTCTTCCATGCATAGACTTTATTTCTAAATTTGTACTTAACTGTTTACTTGTCTTTCTTTTCCCCAATTGTAACATCCCTAGAAGCAGAGGCCATCTGTTACTCCCCTTTGTATCTCAAAAACCAGAGCAGTAAAAATGAATTCTGATTGGTATTCTGGAAGCCAATGGGGGAAAAGCTTCAAAAAAATAAAAAAAGTCAAGTGTTAAAAAGCTAAGAAAATGATGAAACTTAAAATGGGCCATAGGATCTAGCCATCAGGAAGTCATCCATAATCTTAAAAAGACCAGGTGGTTCAATGGGATGAGAAGTGAGTGGGAGTTGAGGAAGTAGAGACAGTGTTTTCAAAATGCTTTGAAGTACTGGAAAATGTCTGAGACCCCTTTGCCTGCAGAAAAGACCAAACTTTGGCCCACCAGGTCAAATTAGGATCCAGGAGGTACAGGAAAGCTAAAACCAGAGAAACACACAAGATCAAAATTTGCAGACCCAGAAATATCTGTCTAAAGGAAGTTTTAAGAACAAGGAAATAGAGCCCAGCCACTGTGGCTCAGTGGTTGAGCATTGACCTTTGAACCAGGAGATCATGGTTCAGTTCCTGGTCAGGGCACAGGGAGAGTACAAGGGGCATACAAGAGATGTGCAGGAGGCAGCTGATCAATGATTCTCTCTCACCATTGATGTTTCTATCTCGCTCTCCCTCTCCTTTTCTCTCTGAAATCAATTTTTTAAAATGTATTTTTTTTAAAAAAAGAATGAGGAAATAGAGAAGAGCATGATAAGCTAAGAAAAGAAAGTAAATAGGCAAAAGCTCTCAGGTGATTACCTGAAATAAGAGTGACCTTCTTTTTCTAATCCCCAATGCACAGAGAATGGGGAGGGAAGTTGCAGGTGGAAGACAGGGTTGGCTGCACATAAAGGCCAAATGTGACAAGAACAGAGTTGGGGATGTTAAAGTAGTAGTAGATGGTGAAGACCAGATTTGATCATGTCTGTAGGCTGAATAGAGGGAGCCAGAGAATAGGGAAAGAAAGAGATTGACATCTTGAGAAGAGGCCATGGAATAGACTCCAATACACCTAAAAGGTTAAAATTAGAATGAAGAAAAACTTATCTTTTTTTTTTACTAATAAATCTTTATTGTTCAAATTATTACAGTTGT
Organism: Plecotus auritus; assembly: GCF_963455305.1. NCBI lineage: Eukaryota > Metazoa > Chordata > Mammalia > Chiroptera > Vespertilionidae > Plecotus > Plecotus auritus. The sequence continues at coordinate 68,560,193 of NC_137771.1, forward strand.
TCCTCTTTTTTCCCCCCATAGCTCCCCTCCACCCAGTTCCCACCCCACCCTCTGCCCTTACCCCCCACCCACTGTCCTCATCCATAGGTGTACGATTTTTGTCCAGTCTCTTCCCACACCCCCCAAACCCCTTTCCCCTGAGAATTGTCAGCCCACTCCCTTTCTAACCCCTGATTCTATTATATTCACCAGTTTATTCTATTCATCAGATGTTTTATTCACTTGATTTTTAGATTCACTTGTTGATAGATATGTATTTGTTGTCACTTTATTGTTCATAATTTTTATCTTTACCTTTTTCTTCTTCTTCCTCTTCTTAAAGAATACCCTTCAGGAAAGAGACAAAATGGCGGCAGAACAGACAGACATGTCCCAAGCCTTGTCCTGGAGCAGATAGAAAGAACAGCTGAAACAAATAACATACAACCCAAATTCGTGAAGGAGACTCAGCGGGTGAGACAGTTTGCAGCCAGGAAGGGCATAGGATCCCTGGAAAAAGGTAAAATCAAGGAGCTGGACAGGCGAGTCTGCCAGACCTCTGAGCCCAGAGGGTCAGAGGGAACCCACACAGCACCAAGCTGTGCCCCTGGGGACATGCACAGCATCTGACTGTGGAAAAAGGGGCCACAGGACTGCTGGACTGCAGGGGATTCTAGAATTGGGTCCACAGTCACAAAAGGCTGAACCCAGAGGGTGCAGCCTGAAGGGCTGGCCAGACCGCACAGCACCGGCAGGAGAGGAGCACGCAGAGACCCAGTCTCTCCCCTCTCTGTGGCCTGAGCCTTTCTCCACTGAGCCTACTTCATAGGACCTTTTTGATATAAACATTTACCCGTGGCTGAGGTGAGGGAGAAGGTGCGGACCCTTGGAGTCTGGGGAGAGTGGGGGGCCCAGGAGAAGGGGCAGCGTGTCTGGTGCTGAATCATACCTGAGCCTGGGACCTGGGCAGCCGTTTTGTCCTGAAGAGATAGCCTCTCCCTCCAGTTTCCAGGCAATCAATACAGCCACACCCAGATCCCACCCTGAATAGTAAAAAGGATTTGGGAAGAAAATAAAATCCAAATAATCCCTGAGATTCCAAAGGGACTGGCCTAAAGACAGTACAGAAGGCTGGGATCTTAAGCCAGCCAAAGCAACAACACTTCACTTTTTTATTTTTTTTTTTTAATTATTATTATTTTATCTCTTTTTTTCTTCTTTTTTGTTTCCCTGTTTTTATTTTCTTTTTTTCTTTATATTGCTTTATTTTTATTTCTTTTTGCATTATTTTTCATCACTCTATTTTATTTTATTTTTATTTACTATTTTTATACCAATTTTGAAATCAATTTTTTGTAAATTTATTATCATTATTATTTTCTTCTCGTTCTATTTCTTCTTATCCACCCATCCCCTTTCTACTTCCTCTATACTGAACTGAGGACCTCCCCATATTCATCCAATTCTTAACCTTATTTTCTGTATATAAGCTCAACCTCTACAGATTCTGCCCCCACTCTCTTTGCTGGGTGTTTGTTTGTTTGTTTGTTTGTTTTATTTTGTTGTGGTTTTTTTTTTTTGTTTTTGGTTTATCTATTGGTTCTGTGGTGTTTTCATATATATATATATATATATATATATATATATATATATATATATTCTCCTTTTTCTTCCTTTTTCTTTTCTCTCTTATCTTTTTCTCTCTCTTTGATATCATCTGTGCTCTCTTTTCTCTCCCCTAATTCTCTTCTTAGGTGGTTACTTATAGTGGAGTCATTGGTGTTGTGAGTATATTCGTGCTTTGTTCCCTTTGTGTTGTGTCTTGTTGAGGTGAATTTTATCCTGTCTGGCCAGGAGCTAGAGAGTGAGCCACATTAACCAAACACCTGGAGAGGAAACTCCATCCACTAACGGGTCAATAACACCCCAGACACAGCTACAGAGGCAGGAAGAAGGCGGCAGTGAGGGAGAGAGTGTGAGTGAGGGAGGGAGCAAAAGAGGAATGTGTGGTTGTGTGTGTGTGGGGTGTGTGTGTGTGTGTGTGTGTGTGTGTGTGAGAGAGAGAGAGAGAGAGAGAGAGGCACAGTTAGATCCTGCAGGACCTTCTGGGGCAGGCTAACCTGGCTCGCCTAACTAGGCAGCCTCTGCTACCATTGCAAACAGTACCAGGAGGCTGGCTTTTTGAAGGGGAGAGGCCTAGCCTTTTTGAAGGGGAGAGCTGCTGTAACTGGGAGCCCAGCCTCACCTCCACCCAGGGTGCCCTCAGAGAACACCTGGGACTCTACAACTACCCCTGGCAGCGTCCTGTTACCTCGGCTGTGACCCCACGGTCAACGAGTATCCAGCCACCCTGGGCGCAGGCTCCTGTGAGTTCGGAAGCAGGCTCCCCTCTGACCAGCCCAACGCTTTAGCCCAGGGCACTGCAACCACACGAGCAGCAGACACGTGAGCAGCCCACTCCTGTCCAAAGAGCAGCAGCCCCACGAGCAGCCCGCCCCAAGCCTAAGAGGAGCAGCCTCACGTGGCCTGCCCCTGTCCAAGGACAGCAGCTGTATAAGTGGCCCACTTCCGCATCCGAGGAGCAGCAATGATGCAAGCAGCCTGCCCCATCTGAGGAGCAGCCCACCCACATTTGAGGAGCAGCAGCACCGCGCTGGCCGCCCCCATCTGAGGAGCAGCAGCTGTGCACAGCCCGCACCCTGCACCTGTCCGAGGAGCAGCAGCCATACAAGCAGCCTGTCCCCATCTGAGGAGCAGCAGTGGTGTGAGCAGCCTGCCTCCATATGAGGAACAGCAGCGCCGCAAGCAGCCCGCACCCATTCGAGGAGCAGCAGCTGCCCAAGCAACCCATCCATGTCCAAGGAGCAGCAGCCCTGTGCAGCCAACACTGGTCAGAGAAGCAGCAGCCACACGCAGCCTGAACTGGTCCAACGAGCAGCAGCTGGCTGAGCAGCCCGCCCCCAGCTGTGGAGCAGCAGCCACACATGCAGCTCAGTCCTGCTCAAGGAGCAGCAGCCACACAAGCCGCCCATCCCCTGTCCAAGGAGCAGCAGCTGGGTGAGCAGCCTGCCCCTGTCCGAGGAGCAGCAGCCGCACATGCAGCTCACTCCCACCTGAGGAGCAACAGCCAAGCAAGCATTCCATCCCCCATCCGAGGAGCAGCAGCTGCGTGAGGAGCCTGCACCCATACGAGGAGCACTAGCCCAGCAAGCAACCTGCTCCTGTCCAAGAAGCAGCAGCCTCACGAGCAGCCCCCCCCCCCCCATCTGAGGAACAGCATAAGTGTGCAGCCAGCCCTGACCCGTAGAGCAGCAGCCATGTGAGCAGTCCTCTCCTGTCCGAGGAGCAGCAGCCATGCGAGCAGCCCACCCACAATTCAAGGAACAGCAGCTGTGTGAGCAGCCTTCCCCACCAGCCAGAGGAGACACCACTGCTGCGAACAGCACCCACCAGAGGATCCACTGCCAACTGAGGAGCAGCCACTTCAGCGACCCCCTGAGGAGCAACCTCAGCCTGAGGAGCCACTGCCACCCAAGGAGCAGCCCCTGCAAGACTCTACATCTAGATCATTAGGTGAGACCAAAAATGGATAGACAAAGAAACCCCCAAAGGAAAGAAAAGGAGGAATCACCAGAAAGGCAGCTAAGCGAAACAGAGGCAAGCAATATGTCAGAAAAAGAATTCAGAATAAGGGTCATACAGTTCATAAACTGGATGGAGGAAAAAATCAACAACTTATATAAGAATCAAGAAGAAATGGATGAAAAAATCAATAACTTATGTAAGAATCAAGAATAAATGAAGAGTGATATAGCTGCAATAAAAAACACCATGGAACGTTTCAACAGTAGACTAGGAGAAGCAGAGGACTGAATTAGCGAATTAGAAGACAGGGAAGCAAAACACACCAAAACTGAACTGCAATTGGAAAAAAAAATTAAAAGACAGGAGGAGAGCCTAAGGGAGCTATGGGACAACATGAAACGAAGCAACATACAAATAATAGGGGTGCCAGAACAACAGGAAGAGGAACAAGGGTTAGAAAACCTATTTGAAGAAATAATGTCAGAAAACTTCCCTGATGTGGGGAAGAAAAAAGTAACACAAGCTCAGAGGGTCCCAAACGATATGAACCTGAAAAGACCTACACCAAGACACATCATAATTACAATGGCAAATGTTCAGGACAAAGAGAGAATCCTAAGGGCTACAAGAGAGAGACAGAAAGTTACATACAAGGGAGCTTCCATTAGATTATCAAATGATTTCTCAACAGAAACACATCAGGCCAGAAAAGAATGGAAGGAAATTTACAAAGTGATGCAAAGCAAGGACTGAATCCAAGAATACTCTATCCAGCAAGGCTATCATTCAAAATTGAAGGGGAAATAAGGAGTTTCGCTGATAAAAAAAAAAAAAAAAAGGCTAAGGGAATTTTCACTACCAAGCCAGCAATGCAAGAAATGCTAAAGGGACTGGTGTAAAAAGAAGAAATAAAAAAGTAAGAAAGAACACAGGCACAAAAAATAAAAATGGCTACAAACAATTACCTTTCAATAATAACTTTAAACGTAAACAGACTAAATGCTCCAATCAAAAGACATCAAGTGAGTGAATGAGTAAAAAAATATGACCCATATATATGCTGTCTACAAGAGACCTACCTTAGAACAAGGGACTCACACAGGCTGAAAGTTAAGGGATGGAAAAATATCTTTCAGTCAAATGGAAATGAAATAAAAGCTGGGGTAGCCATACTTATATCTGACAAAATGGAACTCAAAGTGAAGGCCTTTCATAACAAGAGATATGGAAGGCCATTTCATAACACTAAAGGGATTGATACAACAAGAGGATATAACTCTGATAAACATATATGCACCCAATGCAGGAACCCCCATATACATAACAAACTCCTGGAAGATATGAAGGAAGAGATCAACAACAATAAAATCATAGTAGGGGACTTTAATACACCGCTGACATCACTGGATAAATCCTCTAGACAAAAAAAAAAAAAAATGACTCATTAGATCAGATGGACTTAATTGACATCTTAGAACATTTCACCTAAAAGCCACAGAATATTCTTCTCAAGTGCACATGGGACATTTTTCTAAAATAGACCACATATTGGGTCACAAGCAAAGTCTCCCCAAATTCAAGAAGATTGAAATCATATCAAGCATATTCTCAGACCACAATGGCATAATATTAGAAATAAACTACAATAAAAACATCCCAAAAAATTTGAACACTTGGAAGCTGAATAGCATGCTATTAAACAGTGATTGGGTTATCAAAGAGATCAAAGAAGAAATTAAAAACATCCTGGAAACTAATGACAATAAAAGCAAAACAACCCAAAATCTATGGGACACAACAAAAGCAGTCCTGAGAGGGAAGTTTATAGCGCTATAGGCCTACCTCAAAAAACAAGAAAAAATGGTAATAAATCATCTAACTCTACAACTCAAAAAATTAGAAAGAGAGAAACAAGAAAAGCTCAGAGTGAGTAGAAGGAAGGAGAGAATAAAGATCAGAGCAGAAATAAATGACATAGAGACAAAAAAAAAAAAAAGATAGAAAAGATCAATGAAAACAAGAGCTGGTTCTTTGAAAGGATAAACAAGATTGATGAACCTCTAGCCAGGCTCACCAAGAAGCAAAGAGAGAGGACCCAAATAAACACAATCAGAAATGAAAGAGGAGAAATAACAACACACCCCACCGAAATACAAAGGATTGTTTAAAAAAAATACGATGAACAACTCTATTCTAACAAAATAGACAACCTGGAGGAAATGGATATTTCCTAGAAAAATACAACCTTCCAAAACTCAATCAGGAAGACTCTAAAAATCTTAATAGGCCAATAACTATGGAAAAAATTGAAGCAGTCATCACAAAGCTTCCAGCAAACAAAAGCCCGGGGCCAGATGGCTTCACAGGGTAGTTTTACCAAACATTCAAGGAAAAACTAAAACCTATCCTCCTCAGACTATGCCAAAAACTCAAGAGGAAGGAACACTTCCAAGCTCCTTGTATGAAGCCAGCATCACCCTAATACCAAAACCAGATAAAGATAACACAATGAAAGAGAATTGCAGCCCAATATCCCTCATGAACATAGATGCCAAAATCCTCAACAAAATTCTAGCAAATCGGATCCAGCATTACATCAGAAAAATCATACACCATTACCAAGTAGGATTTATCCTGGGGATGAAAGGATGGCACAATATCTGCAAATCAATAAACGTGATACATCACATAAACAAATTGAGAGATAAAAACCACAGTCATATCAATTGATGCAGAAAAAGCATTTGACAAAATCCAAAACCCTTTCTTGATAAAAACTCTCAGCAAGGTGAGAATAGAAGGATCATACCTCAACATAATAAAAGCCATATATGACAAACCCACAGCCAACATCATACTCAATGGGCAAAAACTAAAACCATTTCCCCTAAGAACAGAAACAAGACAGATGCCCACTCTCACCTCTCCTGTTCAACATAGTACTGGAAGTACTAGCCATTGCGATCAGACAAGAATAAGAAATAAAAGGCATCCAAATTGGATAAGAAAAAGTAAAACTGTCCTTATTCGCAGATGACATGATACTGTACATAGAAAACCCTAAAGACTCCATTAAAAAATTATTAGACTTGATAAATGAATTCAGCAATGTAGCAGAATACAAAATTAACTCCAAGAAATCTATGGCATTTCTATACACCAACAATGAACTTACAGAAAGAGAGACTAAAAAAGCAATCCCATTTACCATCGGACCAAAAAAATTAAGATACCTAAGAATAAACTTAACTAAGGAAGTAAAAGACCTATACGCAGAAAACTATAGGACACTGAAAAAATAGATAGAGGAAGACATAAACAGATGGAAGAATATATCATGTTCATGAATTGGTAGAATCAACATCATTAAAATGTCCATACTACCCAAAGCAATCTATAGATTCAATGCATTCCCCATTAAAATGCCAATGGCATATTTCACAGACCTAGGACGAACTTTCCAAAAATTCATCTGGAATTTAAAAAAGACCCCGAATAGCTACAGCAATCCTGAGAAAGAAGAACAAAGTAGGGGGGATCTCAATACCAGATATAAAGCTGTATTACAAAGCCACTGTTCTCAAAACAGCCTGGTACTGGCACAAGAATAGACATACAGATCAATGGAATAGAATAGAGAACCCAGAAATCGACCTGAGCCACTATGCTCTATTAATATTCAACAAAGGAGGCATGAACATACAATGGAGTCAAGACAGTCTCTTCAATAAATGGTGTTGGGAAAATTGAACAGATACATGCAAAAAAATGAAACGAGACCACCAACTTACACCATACAAAAAAATAAACTCAAAATGGATAAAGGACTTAAACGTAAGACAGGAAACCATAAAAATACTAGAGGAATCCACAGGCAGAGAAATCTCAGACATATGCCGAAGCAATTTCTTCACTGATACTGCTCCTACTGCAATGGAAACTAAAGAGAAAATAAACAAATGGGACTACATCAAAATAAAAAGCTTTTGCACAGCAAAGGAAACCATCAACAAAACAACAAGAAACCCCACTGTATGGGAGAACATATTTGCAAATGGTATCACTGATAAAGGTTTAATTTCCAACTTCTACAGGCTGCTTATACAACTTAATAAAAGGAAGATAAAGGATCCAATAAACAAATGGGCAACGGACCTAAATAGAATCTTTTCGAAAGAAGACAGAAGGAGGGCCAAGAGACACATGAAAACATGCTCAAAGTCACTAATCATCCGAGAGATGCAAATCAAAACGACAATGCGATACCATCTCACACCTGACAGAATGGCTATCATCAACAAATCAACAAACGACAAGTGTTGGCGAGGATGCAGAGAAAAAGGAACCCTCGTGCACTGCTGGTGGGAATGCAGACTGGTGCAGCCACTGTGGAGAACAGTATGGAGTTTCCTCAAAAAACTAAAAATGGAACTCCCATTTGACCCAGTGATCCCTTTTCTAGGAATACATCCCAAGAAACTAGAAACACCAATTAGAAAGGACATATGCACCCCTATGTTCATAGCAGCACAATTTACAATAACTAAGATTTGGAAACAGCCTAAGTGCCATCAGTAGATGAGTGGATTAAAAAACTGTGGTACATCTACACAATGGAATACTACACTACAGTAAAAAAGAAGGAATTCTTACCATTTGCAACAGCATGGATGGAACTGGAGGACATTATGCTAAGTGAAATAAGCCAGGCAGAGAAAGATAAATATCACATGATCTCACTCATTTATGGAATATAATGAACAACATAAACTGATGAACACAAATAGATCCAGAGATAGAGAAACATGGATCAGACCATTAAACCTCAGAGGGAAGGTAGGGGAGGGTGGGGGTAAGGGGGAGAGATCAACCAAAGGACTTGTATGCATGCATATAAGCCTAACCAATGGACACAGACAACAGGGGGGTGAGGGCATGAGAGGGGGAATAGGAGGAGTAATGGGCGAATAAGGAAACATATGTAACACTGTAATCAATAAAGAAATAAAATAAATAAAATTTTTTAAAAAAGAATACTCTTCAGCATTTCATATAACACTGGCTTGGTGGTGATGAATTCCTTTAGCTTTTTCTTATCTGTGAAGCTCTTTATCTGACCTTCAATTCTAAATTATAGCTTTGCTGGGTAGAGTAATCTTGGTTGTAGGTTCTTGCTATTCATCACTTTGAATATTTCTTGCCACTCCCTTCTGGCCTGCATAGTTTCTGTTGAGAAATCAGCTGACAGTCGTATGGATACTCCCTTGTAGGTAACTAACTGTTTTTCTCTTGCTGCTTTTAATATTCTCTCTTTGTCTTTTGCCCTTGGCATTTTAATTATGATGTGTCTTGGTGTGGTCCTCTTTGGATTCCTTTTGTTTGGGGTTCTCTGTGCTTCCTGGACTTGTATGTCTATTTCTTTCACCAGGTGGGGGAAGTTTTCAGTCATTATTTCTTCAAATAGGTTTTCAATATCTTGCTCTCTTCTTCTGGCACCCCCATAATTCTGATGTTTGTACGCTTGAAGTTGTCCCAGAGGCTCCTTACACTATCTTCATATTTTTGGATTCTTTTTTCTTTTTTCTTTTCTGGTTGGGTGTTTTTTGCTTCTTTGTATTTCAAATATTTGATTTGATTTTTGGGATCCTCTAGTCTCCTGTTGGATCTCTGTATGTTATTCTTTATTTCAGTCAGTGTATGCTTAATTTCTAGTTGGTCCTTTTTCACATCCTCGAGGGTCTCACTAAATTTATCAGTGGTTTCTAGAAGATTCTTGAGTAACCTTATAACCGTGGTTTTGAACTCTATATCCAGACATTTGCTTTTCTTCATTTCTGTCATTTGTGACCTGTTTCTTTGTCTCTGCATTTTGGCTGCTTCCCTGTGTTGATAGCGTGGCTTTGTGTGCTAGGTGTCCTATAGGGCCCAGTGGCTCAGCCTCCCCAGTTACCTGAGGTGGACACTCTTGGTGCACCCCTTTGTGGGCTGTGTGCACAGTTTTGTTGTTGTTAAGCCTTGATTGTTGTTGGTATCACTGGGAGGAATTGACCTCCAGGCCAACTGGCTGTGAGGATCAGTTGTGTCTATGATGGGAGAACTTCTGTGCTGGAGACACCCTTATGGGGCAAGACTTGCTTCAGTGGCTTTGGTGCTCACTAAGTCTGCCCCCTCAGTGTGTCTCTTGTGGATCTGAAGAGTTGTAGTCTGGATCGTCTCTCTCTGACCACTGGGTACATTGGCTCTTGGATCTCCAAGGGGAGAGGCCACCCAGCAGGAGCTACAGAGAGATCTGCAGATTCCTTCTCTGTGTTTGGGGTTTGGAGGTGCCCGAATGAGGCCCTGCTGTGAAGCAATGCAAGCTGCTGTCGAACCTTGGGTCTTCTTTTGGAGGCTCTGGGGCTCTTTGACCCAGCTGCAGTATGTTAGGTTTCAGATTGCAAAGGGCCAGGCCATTCATATGCAAAAGCCTCTGTGCACAAATTGGGTGAGGTGGGGTCTCAGGGAATCACCAGGGTGGAGCAAACAGCAATGGCTGACCGTCAGCCTTGCCTGGAAGAGGTCCTGTGTCTCTGTGCCCCGCGGCACCGTACAGGAACAATGATCGCTGCAAGCATCTCTGAGAGAAAGCCGCCCTCAAGTTCCACCCTATGCCAGACAGTCCAGTTTCTCCCCGTATGAGTCTGGGTCCCCAGAGTCCTGCCCGGAACTGGAGCTCAGAGCAGTCAGGAGCTTGTGTCTCCCTCCTAATTGAAAAAGACAACAGCATACTCAGTTGCCAGCCCTTTCCACATGTTCACGTGCCTCGGTACCTCTGCACTTCACTTCTGCACCTCTGCTCCTCCTCGGAGTCTCAGTGTGCTTTTCTCTTCCCTTCTAGTTGTAGAATTTCCACTCAGCCAGCCTTCCCGTGGTTCTGGATGATACCCATTTTGTCTTTTCGTTGTAGTTTTGAAGTGGTTGTGCGAGGCAGCAAGTTCAGGTGTTTACCTATGCCGCCATCTTGGTTTTCTCTCGGGAAACTTATCTTCCTTCAAAAATGAAGAAGAAAGAGGTTAAAATGTGTGTGTTTCCGTTGGTGAGTCTCCAGGTAGAAGTAAAGAAAGTCCAAGGAGATGCTTGGAAACTGCTATATTCTCTGAAAATTATACAGCAGGGCTAAAGGTTGAGAATGAGAGGGGTGAAAAGAATGACACAAGTTTAAAGGTTTGAAACAGCTGCCTCAAGAGGAATTCTAGAAGCTGACCAGGGACAAGTAAGAGGATTGCCCGGCAGCATTGAGGGCCCAGCTGCAATCAGATCATTAAAGAATAATGATACTTTCCTGATTTTTTATGTCCATACACATGCAGATAATGTTGTCCTGCTCGTCTATGTTCCTACTTCCACAAGAGAAAGACACTGAGTTTAAATGAAAGAAAACTCTATTGAATGTTTAAAAGTAAGTTCTGTATTTAAATGGTTTGGTGGGTATTTATGGTTGATTTACAAATATTGGAAAAATAAGCATTTTTGTAAATCACAACCATATGTATTTTCTACTTGTGTCTATTCATTTCTACTTTTTCACATTTGGCATTAAAAAAATAGGTGGTGGTGGGGGAAACACCAACCAACAGGGTTTTTTGGATCACACAGCCCCAAGCAATTAAGGTGCCATTGTTAATTTTCAAATTGTCATAATCCATTTGAGAATTTAAGACAATTCAAAAAACAATTATGACTGAATGAAAAGTGAATTGGGCAATCAACTGAGATGAAATTCAGCCTAGAGAAACAAAACATTGAAGGGGGGGGGGAAGTAAAGTAAGGGAAGAATGAGTGGCATATGGAAGTGACTAATTGTGTATGGATGGTCTTTAAAGACCAAGGTTAGTTGACAAGAAGGTGGTGGCGGTTTGTGTTATACTAAATGAGATTTAGTTGTTTTGTTAACTGCAGCAGATCTGGTTTTTCATGTTTAAGTTGCATAATAAAAATGTTGAAGCTTACCCAGATGCACATAGATACAACTATATGTTGTTTACCTAAGACTATCGTAAAGCAGCAAATAAACAAAACTAGTCCCCACAAACATTATGAAGCAGCTTGTAGCAAAACAGAATTTTGATTGCTTATTCTCACTCTATGAAGGAAGATTAATTTGTGATGCAGCTAAGTGAATTATTAAACCCTAAATAAGCAAGTTCAAATCAGCACATCCTGTGATTTTATTTCTGGAATTTGAAATAAATGTAGGTAGCAGAATCACCTTTATCATCAACCAACTTTAAACCACCCTGAAAATACTGGGTAGAAGGCTACTCTATTGTGTCCTGAATGAATTAAAAAAAAAATTCTTGCTCTCTGAAATATTACATTTCACCCAAGCAAATAGTCCCAGGTAGAGGACTCGAATATTGTGGCTCCTGTCATTTTCCGTTCTTCTTACTAAACCTTTATTCTCCTCCACACCATTTCCTTCTGTTCCAATCTTTAGTCTATGCCTTTTTAACGGTGTTAGCCAAGATTTATCTCCAGTCTGATGCTTTCCTTGGTAAATCACATCCCATCATGATCTTTTTCATGGTTCATTCCCTCTGAACTCATTCATTCATTCAGTCATTCATTCATGCATCATTGTGCACTTACCATATAGGAGTCCCATAGCATCAAGTTCTGTGTTCTACATGGAATAAAAGTGCATATATCCTATGCCACCGTAGGGCCCTGGACCTATGCGAGGCTCCATAAAGTTTATAGAAAGAAGTATATGTAAGTATCTGTTTCTCTCAAAAAGATTTAGAGTAACCGGCTGTTTAAAACAAGTTACAGCATAATAGCATAGTCACAAAATAAAATAAAAAAACTCAAGTAATAAAAAGGGAAAATTATATCAAAATTTTCCTGAGTTTCTAGCAGCTAAAAAAGGGAAATTAAATGAATTATAAAGTTCTCATTCTCTAATAAAAGAAATGCTACTCATTCTCTAATAAAAGAAATGCTACTAAAACAAGATTCTAAGTTGAGCAAGGATGGCAAAAACATGGCAAGTCTGATACTAATAACACAACCTTAGAATCCTTCTTTGCACAACATTCCAATGAACTACAAATTTATCAGAGCTGCCATTCAAAATAAATTCTCAATATCTCTTTTACAAATGTTTTTTCCTCAAGAAATTTTCCATTTGAAAATAATAATAAAACATGCCCTGACCCGTTTGGCTCAGTGGATGGAGCATCAGCCTGTGGACTGAGGGGTCCCAGGTTTGATTCCGGTCAGGGGCATGTGCCTTGGTTGCCAGCACATCTCCAGTGGGGGGTGTGCAGGAGGCAGCTGATTGATGTTTCTCTCTCATTGATGTTTCTAGCTCTCTGTCCCTCTCCCTTCCTCTCTGTAGAAAATCAATAAAATATATATTAAGAAAAAGAAGAAAATAATAAAACATGCTTGCCTATAAAAATTAGAGAACATTTGAAACCTAAACTATGTATGCTAATTGACAAAGTCTTATATTTCTGTGTGTCCCTGATAACCCTGAGTATAGGCCTTGCCCATAATGAGCATATGAAAACCTTTGCCTGGCTGTCTTATAACACAATATGAATTCAGAGAAGGAAGACCCTGGTACTAAGGGAAATTAAATGAATTATAATTAAATGAATTATAATTCTCACTAGTAGTGAGAATTCTGCTTTGAAAATGAGCTGAAGCTGAGCCTTGAAAGATGAGTGTTGAATCAGTTAACCACTAGAAGAAGTATTTTTAAATAAGTAAACCTATTGAATCTATAGTCTTGCTTAGTGACTTCTCCATTGAAGGTGCATTTTCCTGATAATCCTTTGTTCTTCTCATGTTGAGCCCCGAATTCTTCTCTCTTCAGACTTGAATACATTAAAAATCCATAGTTAACAACTCAATTTTATTAGCCTTTGTCAGCCACCAACTCAAGAAGTTGGGGCACTTAGTTGATGTCTTCAGCTTTATCTTCCTGAGATCCAAACAGGTTTTGTGTCATCTAAGGAAGTAGAGGTTCTTGTAAGGTAAAGAGTTCAAGGAGCAAAAAGACTATTTTAATTGCATCAATAACCCACTGACAGCACCTATTAGATTTGTCTCTTAAATCATCCTTTCAGTTTTCACCAAAAAAAGGAACTCATTCTCATTTCCCTCCTGTTGCTGGTAGTTAGACTTTGCAATATGCAAAAGCCTATATGCTATAACCCCCTCAAATCAGTAAGTACTCAAAATTGTGTGCAAAATATGAATAAAATATTGATTTCATTAAAAATGTTAAGGACTACTTAATTCAAAAACATTTTATATGTTTGCATATTTATTTCTGAATTTGCATATTTGTTTGCATATAACTTGTAAAGATGAATGTTAATTATACTTTAAAATCATTTATAAATTGTAACTAAGAATGTTGTATGAATTTTTAAAACTGCCAAATTCTCAAGTACCACTAATTATAAAGTGTCATGTAAAGTACACTGGAGCAGGCCTCATATTGAAAAAATATTGAGACCTTGACAAATAGAAAAAGCAGAATTATTAACTGTGCATGCTGATTAAATGATACCTGAGGCAAGTGAAACTTAAGTGACACTCCGTGCTTTTCCAAAGCATCCATTTACCTTCACTGAATTATGATGAGAAACTCATGTTCATAACTAGACAAATATTTCACCTGATGCCTCCATGTTATTCCACATTTAAACGTGAGCTTCTGAGAATTATTCCATGTTCTAGCTGTACTTTTTCTGAAAATGATAAAAGTAAGTAAAGAAGAATCACAATAAGCAGTAAGGCTACCTCAGTGGCTCTTATGTCAAATGAGTAAGCTGGGAAGATTTGACTGTCACTAATTGGATTTGTATAATGTTTTGAAATGATTTAAAAAACATTTACACAAGGTCAAATTGGAACTGGTTTCCAAAAAGAACCATTCAGAAGAATGAAATGTCCAATTAATTACACTGGACATCACAATCTAACGCTCTACTAAATTGGGCATGAAATTGGACTTTTTAAAAGTACAGTAGATCTTACATTTTAAATCTCTGGACAATTCTCTATTTCTGATAAAATGTTTAATTACCCTAGGCACAGATATGCCATAGATAGGAGTTATTGCTTATGTATCGCTTTTCCTAAATTAGTCACTACTATAAGTCAATGTCTCTTTAAATTTTTTTAAAGAGTTGCAGCACAGTGAAAATTGTCAGAGTCATTTTAGCTTATTCCAACGCCTACAGTCTTGGCAGTAGAAAGGTAATGCTACCTACCAGTTCCTCTTCCTCCACCACACCACCATACCCCTTGTCTCTATTAGTTTAGGGTTAATTTGAAAATGTCTTACTATAGGAAGTAATTATGTTAAATTATTCCATGTTGTTATATTATCAGTGTCCTATCTGAATCCATACTAATATGATTAGAGATAAAGTTGACACTGAAATAACAAGTAGCTCTTAAAGTTCTATGCTTATTAAGTAGCATTTACACTGCTGGCAGAACAGAACTTAAAACTCAAAAATAATTTGATATTAAAAGACAAAAGTAAACAAATTAGATTGCAAGTTTGTTCTTTTCCTCTGGGTATTAATCATCCCTAGTAAACCTTGTATTGTACTCTTCAAATCTGTGTTAATCAGAATTGAGGTTTTGAAAGGAAAAAGGAAAAAATTGTCTCCCTCTGGTGGGGAATATAAGTTTTTCTTCTTTCTTTCCTTTTTTTTCCCCCCAGTAATTTGTTTTTCCTACAGTCCATGTCAGATAAGTTTGATGATGCTCTAAAAGAGTACTCGTGAATAACCAGATTTTACCATTTTTAACAGATTTTATGTTTTGAACATGGCTGACACTCAGAAAATTCAGATTAAAAAATGACCTTTACTTCCTTCACTATTTTTTCTGAAGAGAATAAAAAGATAAAAGGAGGAAAATAAAAAACCAGCATCAAGAATTATGCAAACCATGCTGGTGGCAGGAGTGGGTGGGGAGAGGTCAATGGGGAGAAAAGAAACATATGTAACACTTTCAACAATAAAGACTTTAAATAAGAAAAAAGAAAAGAATTAGGCAAACTTGGTATTTACATGAAATGCCCTGCATCTTAATAAACTGGATTGCCAAAATTCACTTGAGAATCTGTATTTTTGAATAAGGAGTTTCGGAAGAGGAAGATCCCTAGCAGGGCCCCTCTCCTTCCACCAGATCATCTATCAAGAGTTCCCTTGCCTTTCTCCCTTCTCTGTGATTCTGGAACGTTTTCCCATAGCCTTCACTATATTACCTATTACCTTACATTGTTTAAATTACAGTCTCTTCAGTAAGACTATGGGCCCCTCAAAGGTAGAGTCCATGCCTTATGCATCTTCAAGTTACCAGTAGTAAGGTTGGTACTCAGCACAAGGGAAAACTTATGTCTGTACCAGCCAGTGTGCAAAGCCTTGGGCATAAACCATAAGCAAGATATGCCTGGCTCCTGCCTTCATGAAATGGGGAATAATGTGTTGACCTGAAGGACCTTTTAGCATAAAAACAGCATATTAAATAGTAGCTACCAGCCACAACGCCTATGCAATCCACATTGTAGTTGAAATAAATTAAAATTTTTCTTAAAGCTCTATAGAGTTATTCTCATTGTAAAGTTTAGAAAGAATTATGAACTAGAAGTTTGTATGCCTGGATCCATTTATTCAACAAACATTTATCGAGTACCTACTATGTGTCAGGCACTGTGCCAAACCATGGAAACACATTCTAGTCAGGAAGGTCAGGTAATAAATGAATAAACAAATTTTTAAAAATTGAATATAGCCTGTAATTTGTGTTAGGAGGGAAAAGAATAAGGTGACAGAGGATGGGATATAGCCACCAGAGCTCAAGCAAGAAATCAATTTTATACTCATTGGAGCAATTGAGGAGAGTTTAATAAATGGATCCTTTAAAAAATGTGAGCAACATTAAGATAAGCCAATAAGGGACAGTGAAGTACCTTGTAACTGCTAAAAAATGGGAGTTGATACTATCTCTAGGCCTAAAAAGACAAAGATACCAGAATTAAAAGAGAAAGCCATCACTGAAGGAGGATCTCCCAACAGGAACTGGCTTTCAGTAGTGAACACAGCATCAATGACTTGTAGTCCAGGCCATCATGGTAAGAAATGCACTGACTTCACTCTCCTCCTACTTGCCAATACCGTGTCAAGTCTATAATTTGGCCAAAGCAAACCAGTTTTTGCCTACTGATTTTGTCCCTAAAGATCAACTCCTGGGGTAGGTGTAAAGAGGCTCTAGAGGGGCACAGTAGAACATGTTTGCAGTCATTAGCTGATCCAATATTGAAAGAGGTGAAATCAGAGCTTGCTAGATGTGTGATCTTGTACCAGTCACTTCAATAAAACGAACAGGTTAAACTGTAATGACTTCTAAGATCCCTTTCAGCTCGAACCGTTTGGGATTCTCTGAATTTCATAATTCCATTTTCTTTTATTATCCTTCCCATGATGCATCAATGGCATGGGTATAAATTGAATGTTTATAAATTAGGGTCTGCCTAGATTTTCTGTAAGTTTACAGTCCCAGAAGTGAAGAAGAAGGAAAACTTTAAAACTGCCTATCCTGATCTTACCTGTGGAGTTAGGAGCAAAATCTCTGGCCTATATATAAAAGCTGATTAGGATACCTGGCTCATGTCACAACCAAAGCCAAAACCTCATCATGGAAAATGATTTAATTAAAAGTATCCCAAGTACGTGATTTACTTCTCTTAAAGATTTCACCAAAGAGTTTTTTTCATTTTCAGTCAAAATTCTTTAAAAATCACATATTTAAAGTTAGTGAAAGAAAAATTCAAAAACATGGATCATCTTTTTTTTTGCAACTAATATATGTCAGGGTTTTAGTGTGGCAGTCACAAATGAAGTGCACTAAATTAAATTATTATTACCATCTCAACTGACTCATTGGGTGGGAAAAAGTTCATACACCAGTATGTGAGTTGATCCACATGACTGTATCACTGAAAAATATAAATTAGCATAGTATGTATGTACCAACTAAAAACTTACATACTTCTCTCTCTCTCTCTCCTCTCTTTACTTTTTAATTGTTCTTATGGAGACTAGATAGCTGGAGTTCTATACAACATGTCAGAATGCGGTGGTAGAAGTAGCCCAAACTTTATTCATACATTAGCTCATCACAATTAGCTTATGTCAATTTATTCAATATTGACTTACTAAATACCAAGTGTCAAAGTTTGTGTGTCGAATGGTAAAGAGCCAGTACCAGTCTTCATTAAGTTAATCCATCTAGTGGGAGCTGCCACCACCAGATATCACTAACTCCACCCCTCACCATTCACAGCCTCAGTGAGGCAGGAAACCTCTTCTAACACGAATATTTACCACATTTACTCAAAAATTGGTACATTTTAGTGTCTGCTAATTGAAAAACATATGACACAAGCTACTATAAACTCTGTAATCCTTCTAGTAAATCTGCATTTATTTATCATAATAGTCTCTATAAGACATTTGAAAGAAAACAGTGCATCCATTAAAGAGATATATAGTTTTGCTCATCAACAATGTATCATGTGCATATATAATTGTGGTCCTCTTGCCATGGAGCTTAATCCCTCCCCCAGGAATCTACAGACTTCAGGTACAATGATTCTCTGCTGAAGCCTGTGATGACCTAAAGCAGACTGTAATATTCACAATTCCAATGTACTTGCTGTATTATGCCATGAGGATAATACCATGTAATACCATGTTCACATGTGCTTGTATGTTAATCTCAATCAGTACTACTTTATTGTCCCAAAAATCCCACAAAAAGGTTGGTATGAAACAGCTTTAAGATGTTTTAGTTATAGCCTCTTTCACATCCAGCCACACCACTTCTGACTCAGACATAATTGGATAGGGGCAGGAGGAATGCTGAACTGGAAGGAAACCCATCCTCCTAGCACAAAGATGATGTTTTTAAAAAAACAAATGTATTTCTGATTCTCTATTTTACCCAACATTATCCTTGCCCCCAAATGAGACTTCTTCATCCCTCAGATAAATGGACTTCCAGTAGGTCCACTTCACTAGTTTGACAGATGTGCCTAGAAATGTCCAACTCCCCAATGAAAACACAGCGTTATCTGCTACTAAGATACTCCACCATGCTAGACAGTAGGTAACAAAATCCAACAGATGAGCTGACAGAAAAGAGAGAAGATGGCACTAATTATGGGGGATGGGGGGAGCTCCCAGAAAATGAATTTGACCTGCACCTAAAAAAGTAAGAGAGAGGGCATTCCATTTGGGGAAAACAGCATTCCCAAAGGAACAGGCAGAAATAGAAAAGATAGATGCCCTGATGAAGACAGAATCTCAGACGGAAATGATCTTTTCTTCCTTCAAACCCTTTGGTATGTTTTATTCTACCCATATGATACTTATCACAGATTACCTTGTCATTGGTCCTTTATATTCTTGTCTCTTCTCCTCTGTTGGATTACAATTAAATTCATATACAGGCAGCAATGTGATGGAGTGGAAATAGCAAAGGATTTATAATCAGATAGTTATGTTCACTTCCTACACTTTCATGTATGTGACCTCAGACAAGTCTTTCAATCTCTCCTTTCCTGTGGTCTTCATACAATATGAATGGCAATGTGTAGATCTCAGAGTTGTTTCAAAGATTAAGTGAGCAAAGTAAGGCATAAGATGTCTAGTATACAGTAGATACTTAACAAATATGCTTCTTCCCTAATCCCACCTCCATGCTTTGAATAATATGGTTTGGTTTGTAATAGACATAAAATTTACGGTATTCCCAAAATCATTTATTAATCACCTTCAATATCTGGCACTGCTAGGACCCTAAGTGTATGTTCAACATGGGTCCTTGAACAAGAAATTCTAGTTTAGTGAGTTATTCCTTTATTGGACTTCATCATCATCCCTATGGAGGGACTTTTAAGGAAATAAGCCAATTGTATGGTGAATACGGCCATTATCTCCTTCATCAGAATGTTTTGTTAATACTATGAGGGCTTTAGACCAAAATTAATACCACAGTTAAAAATCAAGATCCTTAACAGGAGTAAAAATCAATGGAGAAGAGGTTTTATTCTATGCTCACAAAATCGTTTGATCTTACTAATGAACTGGTCATTTAATTATGATATGGGTGAATAGATTAAAAACTGGTTTAAGAGCATTACAAAACTCCAGTGTACATACTTTTGTATAACCTCAGCAGCTTGGAAATGGCAGCTCCAGGTTGTGATCCAAGATGAGATAACTATTCAAGATAGCACCATGCAAGCTAGACACTTAGAGGAAAGAGGCCCAGTGATAATTCAGGGTGTAGCCACAAGTCATCTCTCCAGGACAGGATTTCCTTCACTGAGGTGGTAACTATGGACAAACACAAAAGCCCAAAGATGCAGGACAGCAGGAAGAGGTATGAGAACTCAAGCATGTCTTAGATAATTAAAAACTGAATTAGAGTGGCTCAAAAATAAATTTTAAATTAGTAAAATTAGGGAGAAACTCTCTCCCTCACAGTCACTAAGCCTCATTCTCCTTTGTTTCCCTCTCTAGGATCTTGACCTATTTCTTTTTTCTCTTCTATATCGGTGTGGAGAGAATATATATAAAATCCCTCATATTGGCCAGGCACTGTTCAGGCATTTCACATAGAATATTGATTTTATCTTACAATTGCTCTGGAAATTAAGTGCTGTTATTAGCCTCAACTTAGAGATGAGGAAATTTAAGGCTTAGAAAAAGTAAGGACTTGCCCAGATTCACACACAACTCACTGGAAGAGCCAGGATATAAACTCAGATCTGTCTGATGACAAAGTCTGTGCTTCTTAAACTGTTCAAGTTTCATATGTTATCCCTCAAACAGGTACTTCCATTTTATAAATTCATAAGTTTCTTCAATTGTAATCTATTAGATGTTTTTGGAAATGAAAACTCCTTTTAGGCCCAAGGGAAAAAATATCTAATGGTAAGATTTCAGCTAAAGTCAAGTGATAACTAGACACTAGACAGATAAGGACAATAGATACTATCTTAGTTGAACTCAAATTATAGCCCATAGGTGGCTAATGTAGCCAAGTCATAAGGCTAGTCATGGGTAAGAAAGAAAATACTTATGAAATTGCAACAGAGCCTCAAAGTTGTATGGTTGAAGGAGAATGATAAGGTCAGACAAAAACTGTCTCCAACATAACCTCAGGAAAGGGGAAAAAATTGGGAATACACTTCAAAATGGGGATAAGAACTAGATATACTGGTGCTGGATTTCCCTTTTTCCTAAAATACTTCCCATGACTGTACTATGCGTGAGTATAAATGTTTTCTAAGTCACTCCCAGTTTTAAGAAAAAGCAATTGACCATATCCTTTTCACCATTTTAATGTTGAGCTATTATAATCTCACATTCCAGTGGCCTTCTAACTGCATGGTTATAGCCTCCTTACACTTATTCTGAAATTGTTTTTCCATTGTTATCTTACATTATAGTCGCATCGTAATGTCATGTTTAAAGGTTCCCCATACACTTGTAATGAAATTGTTTTGCAGTTCAGAATGGCATCATATTGGCACTTTAAGCAGGGTATCCATCACCCTGTATTGATAGTTTTCACAACAAAACACCCTATTTTAGTGACTGTGAAAGTAAATAGTTGTTGCCAGTGATCTGTTCTTCCATTTCAAACTTAAATGGTCTCATCTGTTTTATTCTACCTTGCAATTTTCAAACCCACTGTGGTATGGGCCAAATTTTTACTGTTTGCTTTCAAATGAGGACTGTCATTCCATTGGCTCCTAAATGTTTATATGACAAGCCACTTATCTGTTTTGGTTTGGCCTTTGTGTCATAGATAATTCATTACAGTCTGATAATCAATTGTTTGGCCACTACATTTGCAAGGCTTACTCATATTTTCTAATCAAACTACCTGAATACCTAAAAGTAATGTATGTAACTATGAAACTTTATTACACAATAACAACAAAGAAAGAATTCCATTTTCAAGTAGCCACACATGAAATATTTGAGTAGTGTTGTAAGACAAAGGCTTAAAGACATGCAAGAAATTTGAGAAGAATAAATGTCGTATTATTATAGTTAATACCAAGAATCCGGCACTTTTGTTTTATTATTTTAAATGCCATCATCACCCAGGGGTGGTTAAACTTTGAGAGGTTAATAATTTGGTTCAAATCTCCACCTCAGAAATTAAATGTTACCTAACCCAAGTCTAATCCAAACTAACTCACACTTGGAAGTCGGCCAGGGCCGGCACAAGTCTCCTGACAATAGGCTTCACTTTTGAGATCTTTCTATTCTCTGCTGTTAAAAGAGCCATTACTGCCTCTGAGACAACTCCTCTACAGCAGTTTTGACGTTTCTTCACAGGTCCAGCTAGAAGTCAGAGGAGCAAAAAGAGAATAAAGTGATAAATTTTTATAGGAAAAGATTTCTGCTAGCATTTTCAAACTCAAAAAAAAAAAATGGCATTCAGTCAGAGCTGGGAGCAAAGCTTCAGCTAAGCCTTTATTTTATACAAAACTACTTCTCTGTCTTTAACAGAGATAATGCAGATGACTCAGCTAGCAAATCAGTTGGGCCCAAGTGTTAAGTATTGTAAATCCACTTGTTTTAGGCATTTGTGCCTGAGCTAATGCTTAAATATATTTCCTGTTAAGAAGCAAGTGGTAGTAACTGAAGCAATGATTTTTTTTTATTCTTACCTGAGGATATGTTTATTGATTTTTGAAGAGAGACAGGGAGAAACCTGATACATCGATTGGCTGCCTCCTGTACACGCCCCAACCGGGGATGGAGCCCTGACCAGGAATTGAACCAACAACTGTTTGGTGTAAAGGATGACACTCCAGCCAACTGAGCTACCTGGACAGGGCTAAAGCAATAATTTTGGTTCTTGAATAACCCAAGATGCCCCAAAAGTGATAATAAATTCTTCAAAATATCCCCTCAAATTTGAATTTTCTTTATTTAAAAAAAAAACAAATACATGTGCTTCACAAGAGAATATGGCATGAATTGAAATATACATATATGATGGGGTTAAGAATTGCTCCATAATGCCTAGCCCAAATGCCCATCTCTATTGTGAAGCCCTCACAATTATTATTTCAAAATTGCATTTGGAATGAACCCAGAGAGGAAAATGCATATCTGAATGACCACACATGAAAAACTTGAATACTGTTTTAAGATACAAGCTTAATTATAGGCATCTGAATGCTGCCTGGAAAAAAATAATATAATCTTGCAAAAGGGCATCCTTATATTTTCACTAGAGGCCCGGTGCATGAAATTCGTGCATGGGGGTGGGGGGTGTCGCTCAGCCCAGCCTGCACCCTTTCCAATCTGGGACCCCTTGAGGGATGTCTGACTGCCCGTTTAGGCCCAATCCCAGTAGGTGTCGGACATCCCTCTCACAATCCAGGACTGCTCGCCTGCTTGCCTTCCTGATTGCCCCTAACAACTTCTGCCTGCCAGCCTCATCACTCCCTAACCACTCCCCTGCCAGCCTGATTGATGCCTAACTGCTCCCCTGCCAGCCTGTTTGTCCCTAACTGCCTTCCCCTGCAGGCCTGGTCCCCCCCAACTGCCCTTCCCTGAAGGCCCGGTTGCCCCCAGCTTCCCTCCTCTGCCAGCCTGGTCACCCCTAACTGCCCTCCCCTGCAAGCTTGATCTCCCCCAACTGCTCTCCCTTGCGGGCCTGGTCCCTCCCAACTGCCTTCCCCTGCTGGCCATCTTGTGGTGGCCATCTTGTGTCCACATGGGGGCAGTCATCTTGTGTGTTGGAGTGATGGGCAATTTGCATATTACTCTTTTATTAGATAGGATAGAGGCCAGGTGCATGGGTGGGGGCCAGCTGCTTTGCCCTGAAGGGTGTCCTGGATCAGGGTGGGGGTTCCCTTGGGGCATGGGGCGGCCTGGGCGAGGGGCCTATGGTGGTTTACAGGCCAGCCACACACCCCCAGCAACCCAAGTGGAGGCCCTGGGATCTGGGTTTTATTTATCTTCTATAATTGAAACTTTGTAGCCTTGAGCAGAGGCCAGGGCCTGCCAGGTGTACAGGAAGTTTGGCTTCCTCCATTGCTAGGGAAACCCAAGCCTCCTGCTCACTCCATGGCCAGCTGCCATCTTGGTTGGGTTAATTTGCATACTCGCTCCTGATTGGCTGGTGGGGGTGGCTTGTGGGTGTAGCAGAGTGAGGGTTAATTTGCATATTACTCTTTCACTAGATAGGATAGTCTCTGAATTTCTATGCCCTCTGACTCTGATAAGCATTTTATCTGCTTATAATCAGTTCCCTGTCCCATTCCTGAAAGTAACTGCTAATTTCAGACTTTCTCCAGTCTGCTCAGAGGCTCAACTGTGTGTTTCTCACTCATAGCAGTTGACAGCCCCTCCCTCATCAGTGGGAAAATTACATCCATAGGTATAATCTCATACTCTAGCTTTCTATCCACCATAGCTGCCACAACCTACAAGTGTGTCTGTGGTCACACACATTGACACTTTTGCCCTGGTCTTGGAAAATTAAGTGAGTTTTTCTTTAAGACTCATATCCTTCCTCTGGGACCTCATTTAATCAGTTGAACTCTGTCTCACTTATATCTTAAGTTAAACTCCTCTCTCCCTACTGCCTCCTCTTCAGTCTATTAACATCTTCAAGCTGCTCCCATCATTTGAAAAAAAAAGGAAATTATCTTGATTCCCTGTGTCCCTTGACCCCCATATTTCCCTCAACTATGGCCAAGCCTCTCTTCTCCCATACCAAATGTCCAGCTAAACTTTCCAAAAAAAAGCAATACCCATTCATTTTTATTCGCAGTTACACTGTGACATCTTCTAAACCCTCCCTTCTGTTGAAACCTCTCATTTCAGTAGTCATCTTTCTGTTGCATTGCTACAGTGAATTGATAATTAATTCCTCATTAATGACACTCTATCCTCTTTCGACATCAATTCTACCATCTCTCCTGATGTTCTTTATAACATTCTGACTATTCCTTCTCTTTTTGACATGGACTCCCCTTCCTCTGTCTACCATTTAGTGGTGTTTCTTTACCTTCTGAATGCCATTTCTCCTCTGCCCTTATATATCCTCTTCCATCCTTGTGACTCCAAGTACCACATACAAGTGGATATGTTCTCTACCTCTAGCACTCACTTCTCCCCTGAATTTCTTTTTTTTTTAATATATTTTATTGATTTTTTACAGAGAGGAAGGGAGAGAGATAGAGAGTCAGAAACATCAACGAGAGAGAAACATCCATCAGCTGCCTCCTGCACACCCCTACTGGGGATGTGCCTGCAACCCAGGTACATGCCCTTGACTGGAATCGAACCTGGGACCTTTCAGTCCACAGGCTGATGCTCTACCCACTGAGCAAAACTGGTTAGGGCTCCCCTGAATTTCTGATTCATACTTATAACTGCTTCCTAAACAACTCTTCCTTGTCATCCTGTAGAAATCATAAACAGCATGTTAAAAATGGCATTTATCATCTCCTGAATCCATCTCCTGTTCTCTTTCTACATGGGTATCACCACAATCCCCTGAGATACTCAAACTAGAAACTGAGGAATTATTCCTGACTGCCTACTTCATTCTCTACATTAACCAAGTATTTCTGACTTAGTCCATTAAAATGTTGTTGAATACTATACCCTCCTCCCCATTCCTACCGCTGCTCCCCTACTTAAAACCCTTGTAATCAGAAACCAGCCTACTTAAATCTCCATGTCTGCTTCCCTTTATTAAATCTTGTCACTCTCAAATTATCTTCCACAAAACCACCAGTGTGATCTGCCTCCAGGGGTCCTCAAACTTTTTAAACAGGGGCCAGTTCACTGTCCCTCAGACCATTGGAGGGCCGGACTGTAGTTTAAAAAAAAAACTATGAACAAATTCCTATGTGCACTGCGGGCCGGGGACAAGTCGGCTGCTAAGCAGGACAGTCAGCGGCACCCGGCGGGCCGCATGTGGCCCACAGGCCGTAGTTTGAGGATGCCTGGCCTACAAGAAAGTCTAACCATATATCCTCCCTCTTAAAAACACTTTAATGGCTCCCTCGGCTATAAGATATTTTCCAAGCTCCTCCACATTTCATACTTTGCCTTAAGACCTTCTCCAGCTTCATCTCTCACTTTTCCATGACTCGTATTTTATGGTCTAGATTCAGACTAAGTCGTTTGCATTTTCCCACAAATACCACACTGCTTCACACATCCATGGTTTTACTTGAATTCTAGGGAAAATACCTCAGGGTCCTTTCTCTAGGTTGACTTTGATCTACAGATCTAACAATGTATTTGTTGAGCTTTTTCAGACAACACACTCAAATTACCTCAGTGATTATAGCACACCTGGGAAGTAAGAGACAGGAATTCTCTGTCTCTTATACATGGTCCTTATAAAGGAAACACAGAGCCAGACCTGCAAGAGAACTGGAATATCATTCTAGATACAATAGTAACTCCAGTAGGGAACACTCCACAGTTCCTCAGAGTGTTGCCCCTCCAGAAGACGTGTCTATTGCTCATGGCCCAATCACTCCATCATTATTGTGGCCCATCATTATAATGGTTTTGCTTTACTGCTTTTGCCACAACTGATTCATGTACTATCACCATATTATGACTTCTCTCTACTCTTCTTTCTAGCTCACAGCCTTCTCCCTGTGTGTCTCTCTGCTCTTACCCCATTTTGTCTTATCATTTTTTGTATGACTAGAACTTAAACTTCTCATAAGAGAGGATCAGATTGATTGCCAGACATCATTTGTATGGATTCCATGCATACCTCTTTAGGCATCATTGCCCCCCTTGACCATTTCATGGACCACTTTGTGTCAAGTGTCCTTTCTTGGGTGTGTGGGTCATACAGAGAAATTATGAAGATTTCTGAAGGAGTCATTACCAAGAAAATTGGTAAACGCAAGTGTAGTCTGAGACCTCTCAAAAGGAGGTAATATAACTGACAGAAATTTTCAATGACTTAAAAAGTGAACTTTTTAAATTCTTACAAATATACCAGCATAATGCCACTCACCATTTATTGAGCAATTACTATGTGCCAAATAGTTTACATCCATTATTTTTAATTCTTTCAAAAACACTGAAAGACAGTCACTATTAACACCTTGCTAAGAATCAGCAAGTATAATTAGTGTGCTTGAGATGCACAAATGACCTTATAAATGTAAGATCATTTGAATCCAAAAATGCCTGGCTCTAAGGCTAATGTAATTCCATCTGTACCTTACTGTTTCTGGACTATATTCCTCCAGCCTCTTGTCTCTAATTTACTATAGACCACACTGTGATACTACTTAAGAGTTTTTTTTTTTCTCATTCTTCAGCCATGTCTTTGTACAATATAAGAGTGAAGTTGCATCTTTTGACATGTGATCATCTAGTCTCACTGTCTAATATATGTGAGAACTTCCTTTCCAAATGTCTGTCTTTATCATGCTCAAAAATTGATCAAAGTTTAAAATTGGCAGTACAACGTCCTCATTAGTCCAGCTCTTCTCTCATTGAGACGATGGCTTCAGTATAGAAACAGCCCAGAAGCACCTTTTTCTTTAGAATGTAGCTGTACATTTCATATTCAAATGTGCTGACATCTAAGTAATTTTTAAAAGAGGGAAATGAATGTGGAGTTTTAACTTCTATTGGCTCAGTAAGGAGAATATAAGAGTTCACATTTTTAATAAATGTAGATAAAATTTAAATGTACATTTGAAAAGAGTAGCAAAAATGTATACCATAGTGGGAATGCAAATATCCCCATCCTTTTTTTATGTGAAGTTTTAAAACTGAAAAGCTAAAAGCCATGAATAACTACACACCCCCAAGCTTAGCCTAGTTCAAATACCCCTCAGAGGTACTGAGTGGAGAGGAACCTGTCTTGGGATCAGAATGCTATACAACTAAACATGATTGCCAACATTTTATTCCTACCTCTCTTTTCAAATTGCATTTACTTCCACAACTGCTCTCTTCTATTGAAAGTAAGGGCAATAATGTTTCTTCTTTTAAAACAGCAATAATATTATAAAAGAAAAAATACTCCAAGTTTGCAGATTTTTTGGAATTCTCAATGGAAACCAATTTTTATTTAACATCCCCCAATCACTACCTGGGAATAATAGCTTACAAATTTTTACATTAAATAAATGTAAAGCATTAGAACTGGTGCAAGGTACCATTATTTTGACATACTCTAATTTGAAAAGGGTAAATCAATTTAAACCATTTTTGTTTAAAATCAGCTCCTTAGGCTGTATACTCATAGTGGTTGCCAAGTTTCAACCCAAAGTGAATGTTAAGGTCTATGTTATTAACCCTTGAAAAATGAGCTCTATCATGGAAACAATGACAGACCTGGGGACTACCAGGTGCAGCTGCTAAAGCTGACAGTCAGTCAAGTAAGAGTAATGTCTGGTTTCTTCATATGCAAATCACATAATATGTGCTTACCTTTAAAGGGCAATGTCAGATTATTGTAAAAGTGTTTAGATATAAATACCTTTTTTTAAGGAACCAAATTCATTTATACTGAACTCTCTATGGCTGACATACCATGATAAATCACCTCATTACACAAGAAGCCACAAATATGGCTATTGAGGATGAGTGTGATTGTAAATGAGACTGCTGAAACTCTACTGTGGCTTGCAGTGACCCTCAATAAAAAGACACCTGTAGATCATGGCAATAGTTTCCCTGGGAACTATCTAGAAATAATATGCAGCTATTACCCCACACTTTAAATGTTATCTGAATAAGTTTTCTAAGGCTTGGGGTTTGCTCCTTAAAATGAAGCTATTAGGGATATATATATATATATATATATATATATATATATATATATATATACTGAGTGGCCAGATTATTATGATCTCTGAACACATAATAATCTGGCCACTCAGTGTATATCCTATATAACAAAAGGCTAATATGCAAATTGTCCCATCAACCAGGAATTTGACCAGCAGGCAGGCCGGCCAACCACCCATGTCCCCTCCCCCTGGCCAGGCTGGCTGGACCCCACCCATGAACGAATTCATGCACCAGGCCTCTAGTATACATATATACCAGAGGCCCAAAATTAGTGCACGGGGGGGTGTCCCTCAGCCCAGCCTGCACCCTCTCCAATCAGGGACCCCTCGAGGGATGTCCGAGTGCCCGTTTAGCCCGATCCCAGTAGGATCGGGCCTAAACGGGCAGTCGGACATCCCTCTCACAATCCAGGACTGCTGGCTCCCAACTGCTCTCCTGCCTGCCTTCCTGATTGCCCCTAACCGCTTCTGCCTGCCAGCCTGATCAACCCCTAATCACTCCCCTGCCAGCCTGATTGATGCCTAACTGCTCCCTTGCCAGCCTGTTTGCCCCTAACTGCCCTCCCCTCCAGGCCTGGCCACCCCTAACTGCCCTCCCCTGCAGGCCTGGTCACCCCCAACTTCCCTCCTCTGCCGGCCTGGTCACCCCTAACTGCCCTCCCCTGCAGGCTTGATCGCCCCCAACTGCCCTCCCTTGCAGGCCTAGCCTCTCCCAACTGCCCTCCCCTGCTGGCCTGATCACCCACAACTGCCCTCCCTTGCAGGCCTGGTCCTTCCCAACTGCCCTCATCTGCTGGCCATCTTGTGGCGGCCATCTTGTGTCCACATGGGGGCAGCCATCTTGTGTGTTGGAGTGATGGTCAATCTGCATATTACTCTTTTATTAGATAGGATAGAGGTCTGGTGCTCAGGTGGAGGCCAGCTGGTTTGCCCTGAAGGGTGTCCCGGATCAGGGTGGGGGTTCCCTTGGGGCGTGGGGCAGCCTGGGCGAGGGGCCTGTGGTGGTTTGCAGGCCAGCCATGCCCCCTGGTGACCCAAGCGAAGGCCCTGGTATCTGGGGTTTATTTATCTTCTACAATTGAAACTTTGTAGCCTGAAGCGGAGCCAAGCCTTCTGCTTGCTCCGTGGCGGCAGCCATTTCTGTTGGAATTTATGTATCTTCTATAATTGAAACTTTGTAGCCTTAAGTGGAGGCCAAAGCAGGCCAGGGCTGCAGAAGCTTGGCTTCCTCCATCACTGCGGGCAACCCTAGCCTTCTGCTCTCTCCAGCTCCATGTCTGCCGCCATTTCTGTTTGGATTTATGTATCTTCTATCATTGAAACTTTGTAGCCTTGAGTGGAGGCCTAGGCCGGCAAGGGCAGGCGGAAAGCTTGGCTTCCTCCATTGCCAGGGAAACCCAGGCCTCCCTCCTGCTTTCTGTGGCTGCAGCCATCTTGGTTGGGTTTATTTGCATATTCCCTCCTGATTGGTTGGTGGGCATGGCTTGTTGGTGTAGCGGAGGTATGGTCAATTTGCATATTACTCTTTTATTAGATAGGATACCAATGTCTGTGAATTAAACAACTATAAGCCTTCTTCTAAATAAGTTGCAAGAGATTAATAATTACAAATTGATGAATTTAATGCTCGATAGGATCACAGTCTGCTGGGGTGCTGAGGATATTCTAAATCTCTGTTAATGGTCATTACAAGGAATATGTGTGTGTGTGTGTGTGTGTAATTATAGAGCTTATTATTTGTGTACTTTATTCTATGTAAACTATTTCACAATTTTAAAATGAGATAAAAAGCAAAGCAAAATAAAAACATTCTGACATCACCAAATCATTTTTTAAGTGACAGCCTAAGACGAGAACTGCAAATGAGAATCTTAAGTGTCACATCCCAAACCGGAAATCCATGTCCTGCTCTCCAACCCTTGCCTCACAAGTCCTTCCAGATTTTCAAGTATAAAAGTGTCCCAGCAGAATTATTTCTGATGTGGATTTACTATTCAAATCTGGAAATATTCATGCTAAAGTGAGATTTCAAAAAAACATGGTATTGTCTGTATAGAGAAGTAAGACGAGATGTTGTCTGAACAGCTGGCAGGGGAAATAAAAGGACAGAAGGAAGGAGAAAAGGGAAATGTTCTGAAGGATATAGAGAGCTGGAGATGAAAGATCCCTGGCTTTCCTATCCTCAGGAGTCCCCCCATAGGCTTCTGGATCCTCAGTTCATCATTCCCACCACTATTTACAATCTTATAACCCATGCCTCTCACATTTATCTCACCCCCTCTCACCTGCTCAATCACCAGGTATTGGGCAAAAGGCACTGAGGAGTCCCCAGCTATGCTGCCTGACAGAGACAATGGGTGCTGTAAAAATAGCTCAGCCTCATGTTTAAAAATCAAATCATCTATTTGATTTTCTATTTATTTCCAAGTTAGGAACTTTTCTGGTTCTTGGTAAAGAAAACCCAAAGCATATTCAATAGCTGCATTTATGCAGTACACAGACGCCTGAGTATATGGTAAATGTAGTTTCAGCAGCACGCATCATTCCTAATTTAATTCATCTAGCCTGACATAGTTGGTAAAAATGAATGCAACAATAGTAATATTTCATTTAGGTATCCTGGCATTTTCTCATGATGTATGTTAAAAAGATGTAATATATATTATAAATGTGAGAGCAGGTAGATACACAGACATGCATTTCACTCCAAGGTACATTAATAGATTGACAAATTCCATGTATTAAATCTACAAGAACCAAAATACTCTGAGTTAAGACATCTGTACAGAATTAGGTGCCAAATGAAATGTCAAATAACACATCCCTTTATGAGAATCATAGGGTTTTTAGGGCTAGAAGGAGCCTTTGAAATCATCCAGTAAAACTTGCTCTTGACAGACATCTAGTCTGAGCTTAAGAAAGATTAAATGATACATAGAAGGTCACAACTAGTTAGTGGAAAAGCCATAACTAGAACCTTCCTTCTCTAGGCACAGTGCTTTTTCCACTTCATCATTAGCAAGAACTGCTTTTGAAGCAAAAATATGCAAGGGCTCACCATAACATCCTCATGTGTTCATTTCGGTGTATTCATGGATGTTCTTTGTGTTGTGTGCTTACAATATATCACACTTTTGCTAACTTAGTCAGCCGCTTTTCCTCTTGAAGACTGACTGAGTCTGGAACCAAACTGGATTCTTGAGACTCTAAAGCACATAATACAGATCCATAGACCCTGTGATCATTGATATAGTTGTTGACTGGTATGCAACTATTGTGTATTCATATTCTATATGGATATTCTCACAGAGCCCACTTCTCCAAACAAGCAAGAACAAAATTATATTGATTTAGTAAGTACCTTTGTTCTAGCTACACAAGCCTAATCTGAGCACTGAAATTGAGGATAAATAGTAAGACTGAAAATGTCTCCACACAGAGCTCAGAAGCAAGGCGGACAAATGCCAGGGTAGTGGGGAGTGTGAGGAGGTGATCATTTCAGGTTCCCAGTCCCAGAGCACATTGGGTGCTCCCTGTCAAGTCACATCTACACAAAGATTTCCAAACTGAATCACAGATTTAAAAGTTCTTTGAGGCATAGTCTAATCTGAAAAAAATATATGAATCGAAACTGAAATGCTTCACCAAATAGCTGACTTGAGATTACCAAAGACTCAAGCTGAAGGCCAGAAAGAACATTAAAAAAAAAAAATCCAGAAATGCCCCTTCCCAATTTACCTTTGGGAAATTAAGTTTGAGTGACACAGACCTCAGTTGACCTTCTTCTGTACAACACCAGAAAAGTCAGAACCTATATCTCAGCTGAAATGTTGCACGAACTGAGCACAAGGGAGCACACACCGCTTAGACAATACATTCTTACAACTCTGACCACAAGGACAGTGAAATACCACACACAGTAGGAGCAGGTTGCTAACTAATTCCAAGATTCAGTGTAAAAGACTAAATTTAGAAAATTAACCAGGAAACAGAAAAAAACTAAAAAACTATCTAACACAGGACAGGTTGTCTTTTGTTCTTTTGTAGAAATGTGTAGCTAGAAACTACTAGCAGGACTGCCTTGGACACTAGTAAAATTCCTGTAGAGTGTTTTATAAAGGTAATGAACTTGTATGTGCCTCACTGAACAGGCCTGCTATTAAATCCTCCCTTTAAAAAAATGGGATGAGATTGCTGGGTGTTTTGTGAGCAATGTGAGATTTGCCTGTAGAATAGTCAGGAATTTTAATTGCTGGCTCCAAAATTATGATTTCCACTAAATGAACTAGAAAACAACCCAGTACACACTCCACATCATCAATTTTTAATCTACCTTATTTTTAAGATTTCCCTTATTTGGAGTAGATTTGGGTGAAAAGAGTAAAAAGGAAATCTCAAATGACAAATGTCCAGCCCTGACAACCCAATCACAAAAAAATTAAATGTCCATCTCTGCCACAGCTGGCAATTCCAGTCTGGCCTGGGGAAAATCCTCCATGTAGTTCAGAAAAAAATGTATTAGAAGCTAATCAAAATCTAATGAATCCCTTAAGAAAGTAACTTCCTTAGTTCACATCTATAAGAATTATACTCAATTTGGGGGAGGTATCTACCAGTTGGTTTGTAAATAGCAGAGTTGTACACCCCCAGGAAGACAGTTCAGCTAAGTCTATTATTCAAATCTATGTCTTCACTCACCAAAGTGTCAAGGTGATGCATTTGTTGATCTGTCCCACGATATGTTTTATTGCTGACATGTAGAGTGAAAAGACCAGAGGAGAAAAGTTGGGCAGGGCAAAGGAAAAAAGATCATTTTTGCTTTCCAAACAAAGCCTGCCTGTAACTACTGGATCTGACTAGCTCTGCCACTTTATTTTGGATGAAAGGGATGAAAAGGAAAAAACAAAAGAGAGGGGCTGATAAGGGTGAGTTGGGAACATTAGTTTAACCTGAGGAAAGTCAGGGACAAGAGAAGGGCAAAGAAATAAGAAATGTATACCAAGAGAGTTATCATCAACGTGAATCCGATTTGTCCTGAAATCCTGATTCTTTTCAGAACCTCTCATTGCCGAAGGACAAGCTCTTTCAATAAAAAGTAAAAGCTGCCCTACCCGGTTTGGCTCAGTGGATAGAGCATCGGCCTATGGACTCAAGGGTCCCAGGTTCACTTCTGGTCAAGGGCACATGCCCCGGTTGTGGGCTCCATCCCCAGTTGGGGGAGTGCAGGAGGCAGCCAATCAATGATTTTCTCTCATCATTGATGTTTCTATCTCCCTCTCCCTTCCTCTCTGAAATCAATAAAAATATATTTAAATTTTAAAAAAGTAAAAGCTATCACAACTTTATCAAATATTTCTCACGTGCCACACATTATCTTTAAATCTCATGGTCACCTGGCAGAAGGAGTTATTATCCCCCATAAAGATGAGGGAACTGAGCTTCAGAGAGGCTAAAACCTTGCTGAAGGTCAACCACAAAGCTGTTAAGTGGCAAATGAAAAGTCAAACCCAGAGGCTGAGCTGTTTCCACCTTACCACAATTAATTGAATCCTTTCCTTTCTCTTTTTCTAGTCTTCTCAATGGTTTTTTCTCCCAGGAAACTCCTATGGCTTATAGTTCCAAATATAAGGCAAGTTAAAAGCTGCCTCATACCAAAAGCATCCCTACTCCAAACCATATAATCAGAAAGATGGGTTAAAAATCACTTGGCTTTCTTACTTTGCAGATTATATAATTAGTCAAAGCAAAGTGGGCAAAGGCATGTGAAAGCAAAGAGTAGTCTAAAGCTGCACTCTCATGTATATTCAGCCTTTGCACAAAGACTTACTGTTCTCACCTTTCTTGGCAGATGGAAAAGCGCTGGGTTCCAACATCGCTTTAAGGTTTAAAGTCCCTGGAAGGTCTCAGATGAAAATGAGGCAACATCCATATGGTTTCAGTTTTGAGTTGTTGTGGTTTTTTTTAACAGAGAAGCCTACTACACACCTCTAATTAAAGTATATACATTAGCATTGGAAATGGTAATTAAAGGATTTATAAACATCTAGGGTCCTCTGACAACACATGTTCATTCATGTTACTATCTCAAAGTTTGATATGTTCCCATGGGAATTTATAAGGAAAATGCTATTTTATGGTCCATTTGAAAGGTAAGTTTCAAAGGGGGTGGAGACATCTTGGGGGCGGGGGGAATCTAGAAACTTAACTGTGTTGAAATGATGTATTTTTTTTAATTGCCTGTAATCTTTCTGAGAACTGTATTAGTAATCTTTGTTAAGAGCCATTTGGCATCCACATTTTAGTGTCCTTGGGAACAATGTGCTGTCTCTGAGCATCAGTGTAGCATAGGAGCAAGAAACTGGGAACTGGAAACAGAAATAAAACAGCTTCCAATTCTAGCTCTGACTTAAAGTACATTATTTAAATCTCCTGAGTCACAATTTCCTCCTATGTAAAGTGAGATCAATATATGTTGCACAGGGTGGTTTTCAGAATTGAATAAGGTAAAATAAATAAAGCCCAAAAGAATGCCTTGGCACATAGCAGAATCAAAACCTGTTTCACTCAATATTTTCTTTTTTAGATTCTAGCAACAGATTCATTCAGTGTTTCAATAAATGCTTTTTACACTTCTCCTAGGGCAGTGGTCGACAAACTGCGGCTCGTGAGCCACATGCGGCTCTTTGGCCCCTTGAGTTTTTAGAAAAGGCCAGCTTAGGAGTACTCTAATTAAGTTAATAACAATGTACCTACCTATATAGTTTAAGTTTAAAAAATTTGGCTCTCAAAAGAAATTTCAATCGTTGTACTGTTGATATTTGGCTCTGTTGACTAATGAGTTTGCCGACCACTGTCCTAGGTAACACAGCACAAATCTAAGACTCAAAACACTGAAATTAGTAATTATTATCTTTCCTTATTATTAAAGAACTTATAGACTAGTAGAGGAGTATTTATATATTACCCATATATAGAACTGTTTCTTTAGACATTATGTGATAAAGAAAACTAATAGCTAATATTTACTGAGCACTTTCATTGTGCTAAACACTGTGTTTTATAGTATTTAGTGTAATGTCTACAACTTCAATGTTATGGGAGGTATAAGTAAAGTGCTATGAAAGCTTAGAGAAAGAAGTTATTAATATCAAGAAAGAAAATCATGAAGGCTCTTTGAAAATATTTGCAATATGTAAAACAGGTCTTGAAAGATGAATAGGACATTAACAGCCTGATGTGCTTAACAGCTTGAGAGGAGAAGCTCATTGTGTTCAGAAAACCCAGAGTGGCCACTGGCTAAGGAGATGAGGCAGCAGAGATAGACTCTAGAGACCACAGAGACCATGCTAAGGACTTCATATCATTCTCCAATGGAGAACCTGTGAATTGCTTATCTAACTTTTAAGAAGACCATGGCAGCGGATAGGGCACATTAGGGAAAGGGCTAACTAGATATGGGAGCCTCATTCTGAACCTGGAAGTGACAGTCAAAACAGTGTATGTTCACTGCTACCCCTCCCACAAGTGGGGAGAAATATGGTTCCTTCCAGTCGTATTGGTGTGTGGAGAGGAAAATAAATGATTTCAACTAAGTCTATGGCTGTTATTGTCTTCCAGAAGGGTCAGACTCCTAAACTCTGAATTTAAAGGGGCCTCTGGTATAAAATCCAATAGGCGAAGAAAAGACTTTTAATAAAATTTAAGACCCAAAGAGTAGATATGAGCCTCATCTCAGCCTCAGGAGGACTTGCACCAATATTTTTACTTATCTGGGCCTCTTTACCTATACATCCCACTAGTAAAAAGCCAATCATCTCCTAAAGACTTTATAGCTGTTTGTTTGTTTTTGCAGGGGGCACAAGGATAGTGGGTATTGTATACATATTAAATGCCCTCAGCTCCTCAAGAAAAGCTTCTGTTTATCCTCATCCCTACACAGAACATGGGACATACAGGATGCTGCATAACTCAACAAATGGTTAGTTATTTAATCAATCAACTTAAGGCAGTAGACAATAATAAGTTAAACCAGACTTCTGCTGGTTCTATTTCTCTGGGAACCACTTCTTTAGCATTTTAGGCAAAGGGGGCTCAGTGAGGAGCCTATCTATCTTTGTTCCAAAATAGATATTTATTCCACTTCCGTGTATCTTTTAAGCATAGTGTATTGGCATTTGTGTGAATTGGTTTTCCCTAAACAGGTAAATGCCTAATATAATATATATAGGATCGGGCCTAAACGGGCAGTCAGACATCCCTCTCACAATCCAGGATGGGCAGTCGGACATCCCTCTCACAATCCAGGACTGCTGGCTTCCAACTGCTCGCCTGCCTGCCTTCCTGATTGCCCCTAACCGCTTCTGCCTGCCAGCCTGATCACCCCCTAAACCACTCCCCTGCCAGCCTAATTGATGGCTAACTGCTCCCTTGTCAGCCTGTTTGCCCCTAACTGCCCTCTCCTGCAAGCCTGGTCACCCTCCCTTGCAGGCCTGGTCCCTCCCTTGCAGGCCTGATCCCTCCCTTGCAGGCCTGGTCCCTCCCAACTACCCTCCCCTGCTGGCCATCTTGTGGTGGCCATCTTGTGTCCACATGGGGGCAGCCATCTTTGACCACATGGGGGCAGCCATCTTGTGTGTTGGAGTGATGGTCAATTTGCATATTACTCTTTTATTAGATAGGATAGAGGCCTGGTGCATGGATGGGGGCCAGTTGGTTTGCCCTGAAGGGTGTTCCAGATCAGGGTGGGGGTTCCCTTGGGGCATGCGGCAGCCTGGGCGAGGGGCCTGTGGTGGTTTGCAGGCCGGCCACACCCCCAGGTGACCCAAGCAGAGGCCCTAGGATCTGGGATTTATTTATCTTCTATAATTGAGACTTTTTATCCTTGAGTGGAGTCAAGCCTCCTGCTCGCTCCCTGGCATGGGCATTTTTGTTGGGATTTATTTATCTTCTATAATTGAAACTTTGTAGCCTTGAGTGGAGGCCTAGGCCAGCCAGGGTGTATGGAAAGCTTGGCTTCCTCCATTACTAGAGAAACCCAAGCCTCCTGCTTGCTCTGTGGCTGCAGCCATTTTGGTTGGGTTAATTCGCATGCTCGCTCCTGATTGGCTGGTGGGTGTGGCTAGTGGGTGTAGCAGAGTGATGGTTAATTTGCATATTACTCTTTTAATAGATAGGATATATATATCTTTTTAGATAGATAGGCCTATGCATGAGGTCTAAAAGTTGTTGCAAAATTCATTTTCCTCCTTAAGACTCCTCATCGGTCCATAATTGAGTCCCTCTTCTCTGATCCATCTCTGTCTTCACCTTTCATTTATTCCTGACCCCCCTGCACAGTCTCCAGCTCTTTCCTCTTGACCCTGAACATGAGTTTTCAGTCAAATGATCCTATCCAGTTTCCTCCCCACTGGAGCTGTATATGGCTCTTGCAGTTCTAGGGTGACTAAGAAGATGAAGGAAAAGAAATTCCTAGTTAAAGCTCAGAATTAAATATGAAAAAGATTAATCTCTCTTTTGTTTGATTACAAATAAAAGCAGGACTCTGTTGGTATGCTTAGAGTCTTTCTGATTTGTTTTTTGTTTGTTTGTTTGTTTGTTTTTAGAATATCTTTCGTCATCCTTTGCAGGTATGTGCGAGGACTCCAGAAAGTATGATTTTGTGCCCAGCCCAAAAAGGGGTAGAGAAAAAATGCTGTCTTGATACAATAGTATAAAGATATAAAGTAGCAAAAGTAAAATAATTTTCATGAGGGGTAGAGAAAAAATGCTGTCTTGATACAATAGTATAAAGATATAAAGTAGCAAAAGTAAAATAATTTTCATGCTTTCATGATGACATTTTTCATATTTAAAAATTACTCATCTATCTAACAAATACTGCTCAATGGCTCTGCTATGAAACTAAACTTAACCAGCTGGGACATATCATGAACAGTCCTGGCATGCTTCATTTGAAAACATGGGCTCTAATGAGGACTTAATTTTCATGAAAGGATACAAATTACTATGAACATAATCTGGAGACAAAAAAAAAAAAAAGGACTGGAGCACAGAGGACTTTGGATAAATTATGTGTCATGAAACATGCATTGCTTTTAATTTTATAGTTACTAAATATGTTTTTAAAAAATAAATTTTTTGGACAAAGGCTGATTGCTGAATCATCTCCTTATTTAAAAGAACAAAACCAGAGAAAGTGGAGCTAAATTTCAACTGAAAAGATTTAGACTAAGCACGTAAACCAAAATTAATTTAATTTGAGCAAAAAGGAGCTGCAGCTGGGAGACACAGATTCAGGTAGCAACCTAAATTGTGTTCCACCAAGACAAAAGGAAGGCCACATTTTATAGCTAAAGTTCCCACCCAGGTTCTCAATTATGTCTGTTTATGCAAATTGTGCAGTTCTGATTGGATGGGGCGGGCCTCAGGCCTTTGGCAGGAAACGGGTTTTTCTTGCAGTTGTTCACTCAGAGGGTGTAAACAAGCTGGGCATAGTGCAGGAAGCAGACAGTCAATAAGAGGTTCTTCCTGGTGTGCAGAGTGCTTGAGAAGCCCCTGCCAGCAAACGGCCGCTAAGCTCTTATTATTTATAAAATGTGGACCCTCAGTCAACCGTGGGGAATCCATCCCAGCAGATAAATTCCTTCTCAGGGTTGACATCAAATGAATCTTTCTTTTAAGAGTCCACAAGCATAACACAGAGTTTCATGGCTGAATTTAAGGGTCCTTCTTTAAAGATTAAGATGAAGAGAAGGGCTAGTCACAGAGAGATAGGACTTCAAGTCTTGTAAATATTCAAATCTTATTGTATGACGTGAGTAGAGGAGTGGTCATAAGAAACAACAAAAGGAAAACAGTTCCTTGAACACACCAGGCTTCTGTACATTCCATTCTCACTACTTAAAATGTTTTTGTTACCCAGATCAGATGTCACTTTCTCTAAGAGGCCTTCCTATCCCTCAATCTAGATGCAGTATCAACTTCTCTGCGTCAACCCTCTTCTGTGTACATAGTTCTGTTATTACACTTATGATGCTAATTAGAATTTGTCCATATGTTAGCTTCCCTAGTAGAAATATTATTTTGGTGAAAGAAGGCTAATGTCTTATTGATCTTTAAGGAAGTAAAATATCTGAAACAGAACAACCACATTTTTAACTTGGTGAAACTAAAGACACAGAACTAAATGTGCAAAATTACTAAGCAGTTCTTCTTGGAACATATTTTGCACAGTCTGAGAAATCGCACATTTCATGTTCATCACCTTGCTCTTCTTTGGCAATTTCTTTCCCTCCCTTGTTTTATTGTTTTTGTTTTTGTATGATTACCAAATCTTTATCTCTAACCTTGAACTTTTCTCCAAGTTATAGACTCACATCTCCCACTCCATGCTGAACATTTCCACAAGAATGACCTGCAAATACCTCAAAATTTCAATATTCCCAAACAAAATTTATAATTCCTTTGCCCCAGATTTACCATCTTGCTGTATTCTCTGTTTTAGTTAATTTTCCCTGTAGGACGCCTTCTCTAGACAACAAGTTAAATACTTAAAATCAGCATTTCTCTCCTCGCCCCCTCCATTATCTATCCTGTTCATTCAGTTGTCAAGTCCTTTCATTCTGCTTGTCCATTGTCTCTTGCTTAGGTCTTCTCTTTTCCATTCCTACTGAATTACTCCAAGCTCTCAATATATTTCTCCTGACCAATGCAATAAACTACTAAAAGGCTTCCTGCTTTCAGCCTTTTTCACCCAACTCCCATTATGCTGCAAATTACTTTCTTAAAACAAATATATGTATGTCCATTGCCTGCTCGAAGACATTACTGATGGCTTAGTACTGACCCAGTTCCTCCTCTGGCATGCTTCACAATCTCCTTTTCCTATCTATACACCATTTTCTCATCCTACCCCACATAGTGCACAGACCACCACCACTCCACCCTCCACACACATTAGCCATTCCTATCTACTCCACAAACATTCACTCTACTGCCCTGTCCCTGAGGTCTTTGCTCAGGTTGTTCTATCTGGAAGGTCCTCCCCTCTCTCATTTTTCTTTCCTTTCCCAATGTCCCTATTAATGTTTTACTCATCCTCCGAGGCCAGCATTTCTTAATCTGTTCTACACAGATCCCCAAAGGGCCCAGATGTAAAATTAAGGGGATGTCTGAACGTGGCTTAAAGAAAAATTACATATTTATTTTCACTAACTTATAACTGAAATGTAACATTTCCTTTTATTAGAAATATGGGCCATACACTATAGATTTATTAGAAGTACATGTGAATTGCTAACAAATAAAAATCATATATATATATATATATGTATATATATATATATAGTATATTTACCACATTAAAGTTGCTGCAAATATCTTGAATTATCACTTATGCTTATCACTACTTCAAAAGTACAATAGTTATTATACATCTAATGAGAATATTTTGTTTAATGCCTTCATAAAGAAGTTATACTTACGATTTCACAATTTTGGGATATTTCAACAACTTTATTTCAATAAAATTGGCTTTCATTGTAATATTTTGTGTTTTATTTTATACATTTCAAAACATTATTCTGGAACAAGTCAATAAGCACAAAAATGGTTAAGGATGCCTCTTTGGGTTTATCCCAAAATCTACTTCCTCTAAGAAATTTTCCTAGATCACCCTACCCTCACCTCACATAGTTTAAATTAATATCTCTCTCCACCTTGAACCCATCAACTAATTGAAACTCCCTCTGAAGTACTCATCACCCTGCCATTCTTTGTAGTTATTTATTATTCATTTAGTTACTATTATTTGTACAACAAATAATTCTTTAGTGCCTCATATTTGCAAAGCATATAAAATCAATTGGCAGGTCCAATTGGCAAACCCTTAATCACTTAGGGCATTTACCTTGAAAGGAAATTTAAATTGGTATATTTTT
This sequence comes from Plecotus auritus, assembly GCF_963455305.1. Lineage (NCBI taxonomy): Eukaryota > Metazoa > Chordata > Mammalia > Chiroptera > Vespertilionidae > Plecotus > Plecotus auritus. The sequence continues at coordinate 68,601,602 of NC_137771.1, forward strand.
AATTTTTTCAGGATAACTTTCAGAAGGGAATCAGCAGGAAAACTTTTTGGACATCTGCTTCATTCCTGTACCTGCTCTGATTGAAAAAGGTAGAGGCGGGGAAGAGGACCACATGAAAATAAAAGGTGTTGTAGTGAAGATTGTGGTGCACCACCCAAATGTTATATCCTCCCTTAATACTGAAGCACTCATTGCCCAAGTGCTGAAAATATTGGCAACAGGCAGCTTGAAGCTGAGTGCTTCCCCAGATATTGCCCTCACCAGAAGAGAGTCGCCTCACCCAAAGCCATGCTCCCACCCCAGGAGTAGCCAATAATTGGTCTATATTCCCATTTAAAGGCCCAGCCTTACCTGGGGCCAAATGTGCTTGACTATCTCAGCTTCCCACCACAGGCTGGCTAGCCAACCCTGCTTCTCTGTCATATATGTTAATCCTATGATATAAGAAAGAAGACTTCTAAATAGGATTGTGGAGTTGAATCATCCATTGGGCGACTCACTGGTTGTTGATAGAGCGTTGATAGCCCCTGACATGTGCTAGTATGGAATTGCTAAAACCTCCACCACTGTGGAACTGAAACAATAGTTGAGAATGCATGGTAGGTGTAATATCTCATGCACTGAAAAAACATGAGAGAAATGCTTAGTATAAAGGTAATAGAATCCGAGGTTCCTTCTGGAGGCAATCAATGCTTTTGGAAAAAGACAATGAATGGCTGAGGGTGACTAATCAGCAATTAAAGGCCAATTATAAAAGTCAGAGCACTTCTTTACAGCATTTAAAAGATACTCATCTCCTAAAGCCAAAAACACAAAAGACAGAGGGCCTAGAACAGGACTTTATTGTGTAAGTAGCAGAGATACAGAAAAGGTTGCGTTCTCAGCTGCAGCAGGTCTGCTTTGTCAAGGCAGGCCTCTGATTGGGAAGAAATGGGACCCTGAAATATGGAATGGCAAATCTTCAAAAATCATGAATTTCTAGGTTTGCCTGAACTCTCTGGACTTGAGGAAGTAACCCACCTTCACTGGTAGAATCTAGCACTCCTCCTGCCCTGTGCTCAAAGATGCTGCAGAGGCCTCTGCTTTTCAAGACCACATGTATCCCTTCAGAATACTTCCCTACTTCTCTCCCTATTGACACAATCATAATCTAGTAGTAAGTCATAACAAAACCTAGTTGAAATTGTGTTTAGGCTGCTAAGTGGTAAGGAGCTGCAGGATCTAGCCAGCATGTACCAGCAGAAGGCAAGAAAGTGCTTGAGAGATGGATTCTGAGTGGACCCAAGAGAGGCAAAACACAAAATTAGATAAAGGAGCAATGGCTGATTTGGCAACCCTCTCTCGGGATTACACACCAGGCAAGGATCCTGAAAAATGTTAACACTCTACCATGATGACCCTTTGAAATTTGGAGAGAACAATGGCACATGCTAATCTAATAGAAATGCCACAATTGGCCCTGACCCGTTTGGCTCGGTGGGTAGCGTGTCGGCCTGTGGACTCAAGGGTCCCGGGTTCGATTCTGGTCAAGGGCATGTACCTTGGTTGCGGGCACATACCCAGTGGGGAGTGTGCAGGAGGCAGCTGATCGATGTCTCTCTCTCATCAATGTTTCTAGCTCTCTATCCCTCTCCCTTCCTCTCTGTAAAAAATCAATAAAATATAAAAAAAAAAAGGAATGCCACAATTGCCTTGGCAGACAGTAAAAGAGGGATCAAAGTCATAGAAAAAAATGAATATACTAGAATACAAATGCTTAGTAAGACCAGAAAAACCACCAGCTGATTATGGCAGAGGACATGTTTACCAAAGCAATAAGAAATGCACTGGCTGGAGGGACACCATCATCACTGAGAATCTCAGTAGTGGCTGCCCTTTGCTGGTCAGAGCTATAAAATCAGACCCCTTGACAGCAAATGGAATGATAAGATCCCAAAATAATAGAGGCCAAAAGGTAGAAGATAACCATCAAAATTAATGGTGGACAGAGCAGCAAGATTGCAGTGGCAGCCTGAAGGGTCTGACCAACAAAGAGCTAGGGAGATGATTAACAGACCACAGTGTCCCTAGGAGCAACCAAGAAAGGTGCTGCTTACTGTACAATAAAAAAAATCAGAGATGGATGATCAGGGTTCTGAAGGCATGTAAAGAGTAGCAATCCTTTGCCCAATTTCTGGAGCTGAGCTAGGTTTCAGACCCAGAACTAATTGAGTGAAAGAGATACTGTGTCCCCAGAAGGAAGGTTTCTGCAACACCATGGCAAGTACACATGGTAATGATTTCCCAGTCTTTCCCAAAAGGAATCTACAGCCATTTATTTAATAACCTTATACTGGGAACGGGGTAATACCACATATTTTGAAGATGGCTGAATCCAGGGGATGTTGACATTTATGCCTAAGGACCTGAAGCATCAATGACAACTGCCTGTAGTGTATAGAAATGAAGCAAAAATGTCCAGTTCACAGAAGGTCCACTGGGTCCACAGACCCATCAGTAGGTCCTCTAATGGGAACTTTTTTGGCACTTGATACAACCCCAACATTAGTTTCTTGGCCAAGCAAGGTAGTAAATAAAAAACAACATTATATCCTGAGAGGACTGGCAGAAGTTGGTGTCACCCTTAAAAGACCTAAATGACTTAGGAGTAGTGGTACCTACCATATTTCCATTTAATTTGCCAGTCTGGTCCCTACAAAATCAAATAGATCCTGAAGGATTAATAATAGACTACCAAGAGAACCAGATGGTGGCACAGATAAACGTCAGTACTTGCCACCTCCCACAACCACATCAAAATTACCACTAAAATACTAAAATTACAACCACCTGAAAGCTGACTGAATGGAAGTCCTACAACTAGAGAAGAAAGTACATTGAGACTGGTAGGAGAGGTGGAGGTGCAGAACAGGCTGGCCCAACACTGACATATGGCATATTTTTAATCAGGAGGTATATCTCTGCTGCAGAGGCCTCCCCTGAGAAGCAAGGGGTCCCAGCCCCACACTAGACGCCCAGCCCAGGGTTCCAGAGCAAGAAAGAGAAGTCCTTATAACCCAAGGCTGTAAAAACCAGCTGTGATTGTGGCTGAGTGGCACAGATGCTGCTGGAGACCCAGACAGTCCCTCTTAGAGGGCTGGCACACGAATTTACACAGTCCCACTCCCTCTGAGCTCCAGCGCTGGGTGGTGGCTTTGGGAGACCCAGGAATGTAAGTGGAGGAACTGGATTGTCTGGTGTCAGGGCAGGAACTCGGGGCAGTTTTCTCCCAGATGGGGGTGCTTGCAGGGGTCACTGTTCCTATTCTGGGACCTCCCCCATCACAGAGCTGACTTGGCAGCCATATCTGAGTTTCCATCAGCATGGTTCATACAGCTCTCTCCTCCCTGATGACTTCCTGAGATCCCATCCCATCCAATTTGCAGCCCCACCCAAGCTGTTTGCAGCGGCTTTTCCATATGAATGGCCTGTCCTGGCTCAGGCTTCAGGCTTTCCTAAAATCTCTTAAACAAGCAGCAGTTGGATTCAGCATACCCCATACCTATCAATAAGAGGCCCAAGACCTGGCACTAGCACCAGCCTGCCTTGTTTCACAGCTTGGCCTCACCTAGGCATTTCCAAGCCGACTATAAATAGCAATAGCAGCCATCTGCAGATCACTTGGTAGCTCCTGCTGGGTGGCCCCTGGCAGTAGCTGACTTTGCACCTCTCAGGAGGCCCTAGAGCAAGTGCACCCAGTTGACAGCTTCAGACCATACCAGATTACAACTCTACACATCCATAAGTGACACACTCAAGGGGAAGACTCAGTGAGCACCAAAGACCCACTGAAGCAAGTCCTGCTCCAAAGGGGTATCTCCTGCACAGCAGCTCTTCCACTGTAGTCACACCTGGTCTTCACAACCAACTGGCCTGGAAGTCAACTCCTCCCAGAAATGCCAACAGCAATCAAGGCTCAACTACAAGACTGTGTACACAGCCCACACAGGGGTGCACCTGGAGTGCCTAGCTCAAGTGACTGAGGAGGCTGAGCCACTGTGACACCTACTACACAAGGTCACTCTCTCAATTCTGGGAGACATAGCAGCTCTACCTAATGCATAGAAACAAACACAGGGAAGCAGCCAAAATGCAGAGACCAAAAAACATGTCACAAATGAAAGAATGGAAGAAATCTCCAGAAATAGAAATAAATGAAATGAAAGCAAGCAAACTACTGGATTCAGAGTTAAAAACAATGGTTATAGGGTTGCTCAGGAATCTTAGTGAGAGCTTTAAGGGACTCAAAGAGAGCTTTAGGGACTTAGTGAGACTTTCAATGATCTTAGTGCGAAATTCAAAGACATGAAAAAGGACCAGTCAGAAACTAAGTATACACTAACTGAAATAAAGAATAATTTACAGGGATTCCACAGTAGAGTAGAGGATTCTGAGAGTCAAATCAACAATTTGAAATATGAGGGAGCAAAAAAATGCCCAATCAGAAAAGAAAAAAGAAAAAAGAATCCAAAAATATGAAAATAGTGTAAGGAACCTCTGGAACAACTTCAAGTATACCAACATTCACGTTATGGGGGTGCCAGAAGGAGAAGACAGAGAGCAAGATATTAAAAACCTATTTGAAGAAATAATAACTCACCCTACCTAATGAAAGAAATAGACTTACAAGTCCAGGAAGCCTGGAGAGTCTCAAACAAGAGGAATCCAAAGAGGCCCACACCAAAACACATCATAATTAAAATGTTAAAGGTTAAAGACAAAGAGACGGTCTTAAAAACAGCAAGAGAAAAGCATTTTGTTACCTAAAAGGGAGCACCCATACGATTGTCAGCTGATTTCTCAACAGAAACTTTGCAGGCCAGAAGGGAGTAGCAATAAATATTCAAAGTGATGAATAGCAAGGATCTAAAACCAAGATTACTTTACCCAGCAAAGCTATCATTTAGAATTGAAGGTCAGATAAAGAGCTTCACGGACAAGAAAGGGCTAAAGGAGTTCATCACCACCAAACCAGTATTACATGAAATGTTGAAGGTAATTCTTTAAGAAAATGAAGAAGAGAAGAAGAAGAAGAAGAAGAAGAAGAAGAAGAAGAAGAAGAAGAAGAAGAAGAAGAAGAAGAAGAAATATGAACAATAAAATGTGAATAAATTCATATCTATTAACAATTACATCTAAAAATCAAAATAAACAAACAATGAATCTAATGAACAAAATAAACTGATAAATAAAATAGAACCAAAGGCATGGAAACATAGAACAGGCTGGTGAATCTCAGAGGTAAGGGAGAGGAGAGGGGGCAGGGAGAGATTAACCAAAAATCTTATATGCATAGATGCATTACCTATAGACACAAACAATGGGGTGGTGAAGGCCTGGGGTGGGGTGGGAACCAGGTGGAGGGGAGTAGTGAGGGGGGGAAAGAGGGCAACTGTAATACTCTCAACAATAAAGATTTTAAAAAAGAATAGTAGACTACCACAAACAATCAAGCAATAACCCCAGTGTAGCTACTATGTCAGGTATGTATGTTTGCTAGAGCAGATTAGCACAGCCTTAGTTACATGGTATGCAGCCATTGAACTGGATTATGCATTTCTTTCCATATCTGTCAAAAACAGTTCTCACATCAGTGTACATTCATAGTCTTGCCCCAGGCCATGCTAACTCTCTCACCCTATATCACAATGTGTTCTATAAGGATCTGGATCATCTGGGCATGCTACAAAACAGAACATAACTTTTGGTCTAGCAAATCAATGATAAGTAAATTGGGCCAGAATATCAAGACACAGCAAGTGTGTTGGAAACTTTAGCAATAAACAAAACACTGGTGGGTAGAGATAAACCCTACAAAGATTAAAAGGTCTGCAATATTAGCAAAATGTTGGCTGTCTAAGAGCATGCCAGTACATCTTCTCAAAGTAAAGACGAAATTATTGCATCTCTTAATTCTCACCATGAAGAAAAAAGCAAAATGTCAGGCAAGTCTTTTTGAAGGCCTAAAAAAAAAAGCATATTCCACACTTGGACCATTGTTGTAACCTATATACCAAGAAACATGAAAGGTTGCCAGTGTTGAATGCATCCCAGAGCTGCAAAAGGCTGTGCAGCAAGTCCAGGTCAGTACAGGTAGTCTTGCCACTTGGGCCAGAAGACACAGCCCAACCTCATGGGTTTACAGGCATCTCAGGAATACAATGTGTAGAGTTTATGGCAAGCTCTAATGTGAGAATCACAATGAAGATCCCTAAGATTCTGAAGCAAAGCCACATCACCAGCAATGGCAACTTAGACACCGTTCACAGCTCTGGGATTGGCAGAAATGGAGTGCCTGACCCTAGGAAAGAAGGAAGCATGCTATCAGCACCACCCACCATGAGCAGGATTCTGTCCAGCCTCAAGATCAGCTGTAGCAGTGAGAGCTATGGTTCATCCCACTAATATTCCTTTTGAAAGTTTTCACCAGGCAAAAAAAGCCCACCAAAACCCTGAGGAAGCTGTCTCTAGAACTTTTACAAGCCAGATGGATCTGAGTGGCACAAGATGTGGACTTTGGTAGACATTGTAATATACTATCTAGATCACCCCCTTCCCTTCAGGCCTGAAATACTCTTTCCCCAGCTGCTAAGAGTATAAGTGATGGGCAGTTCGCAGCTGACTGTTTTCAGCTAAGGAGAGCACCTTTCCCAATGCCATGCTCCCTTCCCAGGGTAACTAGAATCTAATGACTGCTCAATCCTCTTGGCTTAAGGCCATTTAAGCTCCAGAGTTCCTGATGGGTAGGTAAGCTGGGGTGTCTGTTGTGACAAACATCAGAGCTTTCATTTTCACTCTACCCCATCCTGCAGTCTTCACTCCCCTATAGGTGTGTTGACTGGAGAATGCTCTCAAGTAAACTTTTTGCATGCTGATCTCCGAATTTTCTTCCCAGGGAACCCGCCCTGTAACAGCTGTACTTAAAGTGGGCAATCTTTCCTTGAAATACTCCCTTTAACATGAGATTTGAGGAGAGTTTTGAAAAACAATACTCACATAGCTGCCCCTAATGGTCAATTCACAATTCAAAAATTTAATCTTTCCAACTGTCTTTGAAAGACTAAAGTTAAAATTAAAAAGTCATCTAAATAGTGTAGTGAAGGCCTGGGAGAGGCAGGTACAGGGTTGAGGAGGTCAACGGGGGAAAAAGGGGAATATCTGTAACATTTTCAATAATAAAGATTTTAAAAGTCATCTAAAACATATAAATACCTATACTTTATATCTTTGTAGCTCTTTATTTAACCACTGTTTTATTACTTTATAAACACATTTCCCATTCTATGAAACCAACATTATTGTAACATTTTTGTACCTTTCTTTATACATAAAAAATAAAAATTATTGCCTTCTATTTCATTTAGCCTTTAAATCTTTCTACTGTGAAATAATTGCAAATTCCTAAACCTCGAGTTGCTAATATTATCAATCTACAAGAGCAGACATTAAACAGATAATGACATAAATGATCATTCAAAAAAACAATTGCGATAGGTGATCTGAAGGAAAAGCCATGGTGTTATATGCACACACAACAGAAGTCCCTGACATTGTGTGGAGAGCTTGGCTCCCTTGAGGCTGGAGTTTAAGCTGAAATCTAAAGAATATATGAGATTAGCAAGATGGAAGAGGGGAGAAGAGATGTACAGCACAGACAAGAGAATAAGATATAGCCCAACCCGGTGTAGCTCAGTGACTGAGTGTCAATCCAGGAACCAAGAGGTCACCGGTTAATTCCTGGTCAGGGCATATGCCCGGGTTGCGGGCTCGATCCCCAGTGCGGGGGGTGGGGGGGTGCAGGAGGCAGCCAATCGATGATTTTCTCGCATCATTGATGTTTCTATCTCTCTCTCCCTCTCCCTTCCTCTCTGTAAGAAAATCAATAAAATATATATATTTAAAAAGAGAGAGAATAAGATATAATGGAATTTCAAGACGAATGGAGGAGATGGATATCTTCATTGGTGCTTCTTTCTTAGTCCTTCACAATATGTTTCAAAATACTGAACACTTGGGTTTAAGGAACCTCAGGAAGGTAGTCAATATGGTCTTTGGTCTTCAGCCCTAAATGTAAAATGGCATGAGTCACTATTTCCTTTTGAATGCAGAAAATGTTCCCATCTTGTTGGATTTTAGAATATCGCCGCCACAGACCACTTTGACCATGTTACATTTTTGCAACCACCGGCTTTAATTGCTTAATAGAATAGTCCATTGTCTATATTCTAGTAGTTTGAATGTTAAAGAACAAAGAATTTATATTATACAGATGTGGAGATGTTCCATCACATTTGCTTCTCTGCTTAAGAAGAGAATTCCATCCCATCCCCTATATACACTATGTTTCTTAAGGACAAAAGTCACACAAAACCAGGTATTGCCCGTCCTGTATTCCCAGCACTTAGCACAGTACTAGGTACATAGTAGATAGTACATTTAATGAACCAATTAATTCAATAATATTCATTTCCATTGAATCATAGGTTCAAATAATAACAATGATTAAGCAGAGCAGGGCAATATTTTTATCAACTTTGAACTTTAAAGACTCTTTAAAGCATTTGTTAAACAGTTAAGCTTAATTTTAAAATTTTTAAAAAAAAGCTTCCATGCAATCATTTGTAGATAAGTATTGCTTTTGTGTATGGGGAGTAATAAATACAGGAAATAGACAATACTTTCTCTTAAAACTAATCTCTCGAAATGAATCCAAGCTAGGAAAATTCATCCAGTTGATTTCTTAGCAGAGATTTCAATAAATGACATCTTCCCAAAACTATAGAATCCTTATCAATAAAGAACTCCTGACTACCATTCAGGAACTCATATAATTTCAACATCAACTTATGGTAGTGGAGGCTTAGATACCTGTCTATCACTCCACCATCTGATGACAGGTGCATGTCTTCTCAAAGTGCCACCACACCTTTATATCAGTTCTTTCTCGTTTTCCTTAAAGTAGGGAAACAACTGCTACATGATTTCAGTCATTGTCCTGTCATCACATTCTCAGCAAGTTATTTGGGGGCTCACGTGGCATTTTGTGCTACTATATACAATTCGGTAAAGTGTGATCCTCCCTTTCAGTGACTGTGCAATAGAAAGAGGGTATCACGGAAGAGATCTCTATGGCATTACAATAAAAGGAGTTTTTACTTTAGAAGAAAAGAGAAGAGTCATTGCCAAAGTGAATGCAAGCTTTCCTGGGAACAAAAACAAAAAGTAATTATGACCACGAGAACATTGTATATTGATGTTACTTCAGGCAGCACAGTTTCACAAAGTAAACATCTTATGTCAAATACTAACCCTAAATGTGCATGTTCTTCAAATTAATTATTAACAGGTGATCTAGTAAGCAAGCAATGTTGAGTTATTGCTCTTATGCTATTAATGAGACATTGTGAAGCTTCTTAAAAGTTAAACGATGTTTTAAACTTAAATTTAAAACGATGTTTTAAATTCAGATTTCCATGAATGTTTACTAGCATTAAAATCATGGACAAAAATTTAAGAATAGAAGTTACTACAGATGGTCTGCGCCCTACTTAACAAAATGACATGATATTTTTCTCTCACATTCATATGTATAATACATTATACATATGTGTTTGTGATATATATCTACTGATTTAACAATAAGTTCACAAGTTAAAAGCATAATGAAAATTGATTTAAGGTGTTCTGTTTTAAAACATAACATACTTTTAAGACTGGGGAACCTACTGTCACACAGGAACATTTATTGAAACACACATTTTTAACACCAGGCAGAGCAGACAACTTCGATTAGGAAACCTAGAGGATATTTCACTTGATTGCTCCAAAAGATGAAAGACAAGAAAGAGAAAGGATGAAACAATTTCTGGGACTTTCAATGCATTTATCAAATCAGAATGAACTGCTTTTGACTGTGGGTGTAATAAGTTAGAAGGCATTCACTAAACTGAAAGGCAAAATTTCTGCTCCACTGTGACTAATTCAACTTAATGAAATTATTTTTTTTAAACTACACATATGAGATATAAGAAGAAAAGGGAAGATGATAGAAAGGCAAGCAACAACTAGTATATTTCATGAAAAGACAATAGCCACAATTTTGAACCGGTTAATGTTAGAATTTTTGTCTGACCTTGAATTTGACAAAACTCAATATAAAGGTCTAGCTTATGAAAGGCCTTCGATTATAAGAGGTTATCTAAAGAGAGCTTAAACTGGTTTTCATGATGAAATACTAACTGGTTTGTATTTATTTTGTAAACAACCATGTTCACCTTGCTATTTGCACTGCCAATGACATCTTCCCAGGACTATAGAATCCTTACGCTATAAATCTTCATAGATAAGCAGCTCATTCCTTGTTTGTCAAAGTGTAGTAGGAAAGTTGTACCAGGAAGATAATATAGAAATGAATCAAATGCAATACTGTGTATTAAAAAATCAAAATATATTGTAGCACATGCCATATACTTCATAACAACACTTTATCCCTAGAAACAAAATTGACATCACAGTAACCAACACTTATACCTCTGAGAATGGCTTTACAAACTAATAAAAGATAATAATAGTAACAATAATCCCTTGCATGTGTTTATTGCTTTACAGTTTACAAACCTCTTTTGCCAGTGTTCTATCAGCTGATGATTATAATAGCCCTGTGAGACAGATAAAGCATCTGAGACTTAGAGGGGTGACCTGATTTGCCCAAGGTCATATGGCTAATAAGAGGCAAATTTGGAATTCAAACTCAGTCTAGTTTTTTCTAGGACAATTGAACTATTTCTCTGCAGTTATTGCATCTGTTAGAGGATAGAAGATATTCAAAATGAGAATATTGCAGTGTCAACATTCATAAGCTTTTATTTGATCCATTATAAAGAAATGGGAAGCCACAATTCATTTAGTATTTAATATGTTTTTTAAATTATCTCCCACAGATTTAAGGTTTTAATCAAGCAGTGTCACAGAATTTCTTATACAATAGAAGCCTTCTTATCAAATATAATCAGGGCCAATACTAGGTTGTTAATTGAAAAACATTAATTGAAAAAATTAATAAAAATAAAGGATAATAAGTCAAATATTTTAGTTTGTTGAAACAATATATAAACATTACGTAGGATTATATTTAACATGTAAAACATTGTATAAAATATTTATTCACAGATATTTTTAAATATAGAGACAAAGACTGTTGTTTGAAAATGGGCCCAGTGATTTTCATATCCTAAATATGTCTTATAATAATCCCATCTATAATTTATTATACACAATTTTCAGTTTCAATCTATTCAATGTAAAGCAAGACTTAATAAGTTGATGGAAACTGTATTTGCCTACCCTCAAAGCATCTCCCCCAAGAAAGATACAATTGACCCTTGAACAAATGTGGGTTTGAACTGCTTAGGTCCACTTATATGTGGATTTTATTCAATCAATATTGCAAAGTATTTTCTCTTCCTTAGATTTCCTTAATAACATTTTCTTTACTCTAGTTTACTTTATTGTAAAAATACAGTACATAATACATATAACCGACAAAACATGTTAATTGACTGCTATGTTATTGGTGAGGTTTCTGGTCAACAGCAGGCTATTAGTAGTTAAGCTTTTGTGGAGTCATAAGTTTTATGCAGATTTTTTACTGCATGGGAGTGGTGCCCTTAATCTCCATGTTGTTCAAGGGTAACTGTATTAATTAGAAAGGGAAAGACAGAATCTGCAGAAGAAAAACCCAGCAGACACCACCTTAACCAAATGATAACCTCAGCATCAGTATGATATATCAACATCAGGTACTCTTTGATCTGAAGCATTGAGAATGACAGAGTATCACTAATGTGGAATTTTTACCCAGAATACATAACATAATTTGAATTATGAGAAAGCATGGGACAAACACAAATTGAGGGACATTTTACAAAATACTTGACCAGTTCTCTTTAAGTGTCATAGTCATGAAAGACAATAAAAGATAGTGGAACAGTTACTGATTGGAGAAGATTAAGGAGAAATAACAGCTATATGCAATGTGAGATCCTGGATTGCAGACTGAAACAGAAAAAGAAAATTAGTAGAAATACTGGTAAAATTCAAATAAGGTTTTTAGTTTAGTTAATAATATTGTGCCAATTTTAATTTACTGATTTTGTTGATTGTACTGTGGATAAATAAGATTAGATAAACACATTAGAGGAAGCTTGGTTAAAGTATATATAGGAACTCTATTTTCTATTTTTATAAATTTGTAAGTACAAAATAAGTTCAAAGTTAAAAGATAAAAGCAAGAAACAAACAAAAAAACACTTGCAAAAAATCTGATTGCAGATCAGTAAAAAGGCAGCCAAAACCTCAATAGGGAAAATAAACAAAAAATAGGAATAAGGAAGTAATTAAAGAAAAGAAAACAGCCCTGGCTGGTATTCCTCAGTGGTTAGAGCATCAGCCTGAACACCAAAGGGTTTTGGGTCCCATTTCCGGTCAAGGGTATATACCTGGATTGCAGGTTCAATCTCCAGCCATGATCAGGACTAGTGTGGGATGCAACCAATCTATGTATCTCTTTCACATCCACGGTTCTCTCTCTTTCCCCCCCCCCCCCCCCCGCCGCGACCCTGCCACCACCCTTCCACTCTCACTAAAAAGCAATGGAAAAAGATATCCTTGGGTAAGGATTAACAAAACAAAAAAAAGAAAGAAAAGGAAACAAATGGCAAGCAGTAAACGCAGAAAAAGAAAATTCTAACTCAGTAATTAAAGAAATGCAAACCAAAACAATGAGGTAAGTTTGTCACATTGGTTTTATGCATAAAACTCAGTGTTTTATGTATATTCTTCTGTGTGTGAAGATATGGAGATAAACATATGCATAATCATTACAAGTGGGAGTGTAAATTGGTACACACTTCTTTGAGAGAAATTTTTTAAATTTAAATGTGTATATCCTTAGAATCAGCATTTCCACTTTATCAGAATTTATTTTGAAGAAATAAATGTCAAGCATACAAAAGATGTTCATTACAGTGTTATTTATGGTCACAGAAAATTTTAAATGACCTAAATGCTCATTAATAAGGAAAGGATAAACTATTATGATATAACAATGGAATATTAGTCAATAATTTAAAAATATAACCTAGATTTATATTCATTGACATAAGTAGATATATATGAATATTTGTGAAATATGGCTATAAAAACATTTATGGTAATTATCAGTTTCAGTACAATTTATCTATAATAATAAAAGCATAATATGCTAATTAGACTGGACGTCCTTCTGGACAACCTTCTGGACGAAGCTGGGGCTGTGAGGGAAGCCCAGGTCCCGGGTGCCAGAGGGAAGCTGGTGCCGGCAGCCCGGGGGAAGAAAGGCCTACTCTTGCACAATTTTTGTGTATCAGGCCTCTAGTAGTATTATAAATATATTATATATATATGTATATATGTATATATTTATATATATGTATTCCTGATTTATTTTTATTTCCTTTTTCATATCTATATCTTTTATATTTTCTATAATTAACAAGAATTACGTTTGCAATAATTTTTTTTTAATTCATGGCCTATCTAAATTTCATTTACTTTTCAGGGAAGTTGATTTCTGTGAGGGCCACTATTTCCATTCAGGAATGGTATGGAAAACCATCTACGGGATATACCCGCACTTTCAGGAGTTGTGACTAAGTGGTACAGTGTTTTTCCCAGCAGATATTCAAGATATTTTAATTTGTTTGCTATATGCACTTAATGCTCTGGACCCAAGAGACAATAAGCCATGTCCATATTTTTTTTCTTTCATTTAAAAATTATTTTGTCTTCTCCCAAATCGCTAGTAATTTAAAAGTCAATTATCCATTGCCTTACAGTAGACACTCAAGAAGTTATTGTTGGGCAAATAAGACAATTAAAAATAGAAATGACAGACTCATCAAAAATTGAACAGTTTCTTCATATCATTTTGTCATCTTTCTAAACAAAGTTGAACTGGTTTCATGGGGACCTTTAACATAATATTATGCATTGTGAGTCTCAAAAAAAACACACACACAACAAACAAAGGAGAGAAACAGCATTTCCCAAATGTATTTCAATTTATTTTTTTTATAAAGCTTCTTTGAAGGATTGACATTCCAAGGAATACGACTTGGGAAATCCTGTCCTCAGCACTTGTCTGTCTTGTTTAATATAATCACCCAAGTGTCAGCGGAGCTGAAGTTGCAATCTTCTTCAGTCCTTGTTGTGGACTTCATCTTGGTTGCTCTCCTATTTCCCACAGCTATCAAGCCCTATATTGGCACTTGTTATTATGTCGCCAGCCGAGTGCTGAAATCTGTCAAATACAAACTCTCCATACTTAAAGCATTTCTCACTGAGTGTCACTACTCTCATCACAGGTGTTGATTAAATAGATCCCTTTTATGTTCACACCTGATTCCAGTCTGAACTAAACTCATTTCAAAGGCAAGAACATGCTTATTCCCCAGCCTTCAGTTCATGTGAGAATAAAATCTTTTTTTTCCCTGGAGCGCCGGGGAAATAGAGCTAACTAAGTTACTTTACCACTCATCAATGCAAACTTTGAAAATGTACTTATTATCTAAAGAAAAGAAAAAGGCAACCAGGAAGATAGGTATAGGTTATTAAATACAGTAGTGATGGTCTTATCACTACTAGCAAGTGGTTTACAGAAGCAAATATTATTGTCCAGACATTTGTTTGTCTCTTTCACTAGACTCTGAGCTCATTGGAAATAGGACACAAATATAATTCATCTCAGTTCCCCCCAATAACAGCAGTATATCTGGAACATCATTGGCCTTATTAAATACTAGAGGCCCGGTGCACAAATTCATGCACAGATGGGGTCCCTCAGCCTGGTCAGCGATCAAGGCCTATCAGGGGCCCAGCCGGCTGGGGGAAGAGACTGTGGGAGGTTGGCCTGCCAGTGGGGGAGGGGCCACAGGAGGTTGGCTGTGGGAGTGCACTGACCACCAGGGGGCAGCTCCTGTGTTGAGCATCTGCCCCCTGGTGGTCAGTGCGCGTCATCGTGACTGGTCAACTGGTTGTTCCAGTCATTCTGGTCGTTTGGTTGTAATAGTCACTTAGGCTTTTATATATATAGATTTGAAGAATGAATAAATTAACAAGTGAATAGAATGATATGTTTGTTAGTAAATACTAGAAGGAGCAGCTTAGTTCTAATAATACCAAGATTAAAAACCTATATTAATATATGCTAATATTAAATAGTTTTCTCATTCATTCAAAAAATGTTTATTAAGTACCTACCAAATTTCAGACACTGTAGTTTGAATACAAAGATCAATAAAAATAATTCTTTCTTCAAGAAGTGCACAGTGTAGTGGGTAAAAATAATTTACATTTATTTAATGCTTCTTCAAATACTTTCATGATTGATATAATACTTCAATGAGACTGATGCCTTCCATGTCTTCATTTTAAATCTTTTAAAAGACATATGTAGGAACAAAAGAATCCTTATAAAAGTGGTATACAGTATAAAAAAAAAGGTATGAAGTATAATAAAATTACAAGCTTCTGTGTAGACACCCCCCAATCCTATCTAATAAAAGAGTAATATGCAAACTGACCATCACTCCAACACACAAGATGGCTGCCCCCATGTGGTCAAAGATCCTGCCCCCATGTGGACACAAGATGGCTGCCACAAGATGGCCTGCAAGGGAGGGCAGTTGTGGGTGATCAGACCAGCAGGGGAGGGCAGTTGGGAGGGACCAGGCCTGCAATGGAGGGCAGTTGGGGGTGATCAAGCCTGCAGGGGAGGGCAGTTAGGGGTGACCAGGCCGGCAGAGGAGGGAAGTTGGGGGCAACCGGGCCTGTAGGGAAGGGCAGTTGGGGGGGACCCAGGCCTGCAGGGGAGGGCAGTTAGGGGCAATCAGGCTGGCAGGGGAGCAGTTAGGCATCAATCAGGCTGGCAGGGGAGTGGTTAGGGGGTGATCAGGCTGGCAGGCAGAAGCAGTTAAGGGCAATCAGGAAGGCAGGCAGGTGAGCAGTTGGGAGCCAGCAGTCCTGGATTGTGAGAGGGATGTCCAACTGCCCGTTTAGGCCCGATCCTCCCAGTATTGGACCTAAATGGGCAATCGGACATCCCTCGAGGGGTCCCAGATTGGATAGGGTGCAGGCTGGGCTGAGGGACACACCCACCCCATGCACAAATTTCATGCACCGGGTCTCTAGTTTAAGAATAAGAATATTTAGGTCCTCTGTGTCCCTTAAAAGGAAATGCAATTCTGAGTTTTCTCTTTATCTATCCCTTATTTTTATTTATATTTAATCATGTTTGTATTATTAATCAATATATTATGTAGTTTTGCATTGTTTTGTACTTATTCAAGTGGAAACATACTGACAACCTACTATTTCCCCTCAACCTTATAGTTTTTCCTTGTACATATAAGTCTTAATCTGTGAGGGTTTGATTTTTTTATATGCAGTGTGTGATGGTTTCCAGTTTCACCTTTTCACATTCGGGTAACTAATTTTCCAGTATCACTTACTGAAAAGTTCATCTTTTTCTAACCAACTTGCAGTGTCATCTCAGTCACAAACAAAATTTCCATTTTTGTATTGCTCTGTTTCTGAGCTGTCTTTTCTATTTTATTGGTCAATTTGTATAGCTCTGCACCTAATTCTAGACCATCTGAAGAAATAGAGCTTTATGACAAATTCTCAATTTCTAATAAGGAAACCCTCTATCTTGTACTTTTGTAGGAATGTCTTATTTATTCTTAATTATTTTCTCTTGAATAGTTATTTTAAAATCAGTTTGTCTTATCTCCTTTTTCCATGTAATTGAGTTGAACCTCAAAGTGGCTCACAGTGAATTGTGGTGAAACCAATATTTGAACCCATGCCAGGGCTCAGTCTATGTAATATCCAGCATTTCAGTGGATAACTGCTCTTAAATAGCCCATCAATAGACAAATTCATACAGCAATTCCAGAATATATCATGCAGCTAACTGATCAGGAGACCCATAAAAATTTAATGTTCTTTAAAATAAGGGGTTCTGGCCCTTGCCAGTATGGCTCAGTTGGTTGGGCACCGTCCCATGCATATAAGGTTGAGGGTTCAATTCCTGGTCAGGTCACAGGCCTTGGGTTGTGGCTAATCCCCAGTAGGGGGTGTGCAGGAGGCAGCTGCTTGATGTTTCTGTTTCACATCGATGTTTCTCTTTCTCTCCCTCTCCCTTTCTCTTTATCTAAAAATCAATAAAAATATTTTTTTAAAAATAAATAAAATTAAATAAGGGGTTCTGTGAGTGTATTCTGTGGTTCTTTCATAGACAGCTGTGGCAAGACTGCTAGATGTTCACTCAATGTCCATTCATTTTCCCACTGTTCTATTCTGACAATTATAGTTTTTTATTATTGTATCATTTTATAGGTAAGAAAACTGAGGTTATAAGAAGTAAATGTTATTTTTCTTAAGGCCACTCAGCTGATAAATATCAGAAACAGAACACAAATGCAGGTGATCAGACTCAAAATTTCAGGATGCACCGGTCTCTGACAAGGCCTGTAGAGTTGAAGATGAAGGATAAATGTCCTGCCCTCCAGTAGCTCACAATCCACCCTCAGAAATACCCTGAAAATTATTTTGTTGGGAGATGAGGGCAACTGCCCAGCCAATAAAAATTAAATCTCCGCCCTAGCCGATTTGGCTCAGTGGATAGAGCATTGGCCTGTGGACTGAAGGGTCCTGGGTTTGATTCCAGTCAAGGGCACATGCCCGGGTTGCAAGCTCGATCCCCAGTAGGGGGCATGCAGGAGGCAGCCAATCCATGATTCTCTCTTATGGATGTTTCTCTCTCTCTCTCTCTCTCTCTCTCTCTCTCTCTCTCTCTCTCTCTCTCTCTCTCTCCCTTCCTCTCTCTCTAAAAATCAATAAAAAAAACATATTTTTAAAAAATTAAATTTCCCAGCCTACATGGGCAGAGGTATCCATGTGTCACAGTTCTGGCCAAGGAGCTATAAGTAGGTATTTGGAGGCAGGAAAGAGAACAATACCTTAAAGAAGGAGGAGCTAGACCCAGCTGGAACACCCTTCCCATCATTTGTGCTCTTTGTTCTTTCTCCTTCATGCATCCTTAAGTGCAGGCATGGTAGCAAGTGTTGCAGCAGCCACTTGCATTTGACCACAAGAGAAAAGCTCAAAGAAACTGCAAAGACCTTAGAGACATGATACCCTTGAGCCTCTGTTCCATCCCTGCCTTCCTCTAGACTTTTTGTTTCATGAAATTAAAATAAACCCATCTGACTCAAGCCACTGTTATTTGAGTTTCCTGTTACAAATAGCCAATTTTAGTCCCTAGTTGGTGAAAGAATAATTATATTGGACATATGCCCTAAAACTGTATCTGCTTATTTTTATCTCTTCCATGATATATAGTACAAAATTTTAGGTCTTCAACCAGACATTGAATCAAAGCTTTCTTCCAAAGCACAAAGAGGTTCCACCTCCAAGTCCTCCTGCTACTCATGCTCGTGCTCAAATGGGTTGGCCACCTGTTGAAGTGAGAATGTATGCCCCATGTAAATTTCCAACATTACTCCCATTTTGCCCATGCTGGGTTTTGACGTATATAACTCTAATGTATCAACACTTCAAATACTTTTCAAAAGAGTCATAGACTCTTAGAGGTAGGCAGAATAGTAGAAAGCATTTAGCCCAACTTCCTTTGAAATGCATAGAAGCACAGTGTCTGTCATTCTACAAACACTGACCATCTGACAAGGCATTATGCTAAAGGTTAGAAGGAATTCAGACATTAAGAGATAGCCTCTGTTCTGAAAGAGGTTATCTATAATAATAAAAGGCTAATATGCAAATGTTTGTCACACCCTCACACCTTAATGACCGATCAGCAGGAGCCTGCGTCCCTGCCCAGCAGGGCTTGACGGGGGGTGGGGCCGGCTGGGTCTGGGTCTCACATGATTTCGAGGTGCACATGGGTGGGCGGGGACTTGACTCTGGGTCCTGCGGTATGCCCCAGACTTTGACAAGAAGGAGGAGGGAGCCGGATACCCGCACCCAAGACCCACACATCAGGGCAGCGGCAGTTAGGGGCAATCAGGCCGGCAGCAGAGGGCAGTTAGGGAAGATCAGGCCAGCAGGGGAGGGCAGTTAGGGGCGATCAGGCCAGGAGGGGAGGTCAGTTAGGCATGATCAGGCAGGCAGACAGGTGAGCGGTTAGCAGCCAGAGGTCCCAGATTGTGAGAGGAATGTCCAACTGCTGGTTTGTAGAATGGGGCTTAAACCGGCAGTCGGACATGCCCCAAAGGGTCCCAGATTGGAGAGGGTGCAGGCTGGGCTGAGGGACCAACACCGCCCCTCTCCCCTGTGCACGAATTTTGTGCACCAGGTGGCTAGTAATATAATAAAGAAAGTAGACCTAATTTGATGATTCAGCCTTCTGAGGTTGGAACTCAGATACCTGGGACAAGAGATTGAGTGCCAAGGTCAGTGGGAACCTGTTTATTTCTACCAGCTGCCATGGACACAGCAAAAAAAGAACTGTGGCAACATTTTGCTTATCTCAGATGTCAGAGAGTACCCATTTCCTTAACTTTATATGTGGGATCTCTGTTCTCTTTTATTCCTAGTTGCCTTATTTTATATAATCAGTCATCATCTTCCACTGGGGACTTGTGAGTCCCCAATTCTTTTCCAAAAAGAGTTCTTCTCTCTCTCTTCTAGATTCTCAATAACACAAGTGCTGTGTCTCCCTTCTCTTACTTTTAGCCTAAGACTAGATTCTTCCCACAAATGCTTAAAATGCTCTCTTTTTTAAGCTAACATGTACTAAGTGTGTCAAGAGCTAAGTGTGTCAAGCACTATCCTAAAGAGTTTGTGTATTTTAACTTATTGGTTCCTCAAAAAATCCTAAGATTTTTAGAATTTTTAAATGATTTTTTAATTTAATTTTTTCTCTAGTTCATTAATTGTTTTATTTTTTAATATTTAAAATCCAAGGACTTTATTGTGTTCCAGATGTGGAAACAGCTTCAAAAGGTCAATATGGTCAAGTTCCCATGGCTCATCAAAGGCTGTTGGAACTTGAACCCAAGCCATCTCATATTTATGTCCCTTAGATTGACTACTCTCTTATGTTGCTTCCTTGTCAACTGAAGAAGCACCCTGCAAACCTATTGATGAATAGGTTCAAAATAGCCTCGATCAGGGAAAATCAATTTTCCTAAAGGAATAATTCCCAACCCAGCCTTCCTGAACTTCTAGGATATTCACACCCATTCATTCATTCATTCAGCCTTTGTTGAGCTCCAATTAGGGGCAAGGATAATCCTGGGGATAGAGCAAGCTGTTAAGAAAGACCCTTGTCCTATGAGTCAAAGGAATATCAAAAAAAAACCTGAAAATGAAATCTGTTTGCTCTGCATTAAAAGCACAGGATGTCATACAAGTAGAGTAACAAAATAATTATAAATAAACCTTTATGGAACTCATACTACTTAACAAAAGGAAGATAAACCATCCAATCAAAAAATGGGCAAAGGACCTAAATAGACACTTTTCAAAAGAGGACATAAAGAAGGCCAAGAGATATAAGAAAACATGCTCAAAGTCACTAATCATCCAAGAGATGCAAATCAAAACAACAATGAGGTATCATCTCACACTTGTCAGAATGGCTATCAAGTGCTGGCGAGGATGCAGAGAAAAAGGAACCCTTGTGCACTGCTGGTGAGAATGCAGACTGGTGCAACTACTGTGGAAAGCAGTATGGAGTTTCCTAAAAAAATTTAAAATGGAACTCCCATTTGACCCAGTGATCCCACTTCTAGGAACATATCCCAAGAAATAAGAAACACCAATCAGAAAGGATATATGCACCGCTATTTCATAGCAACACAATTTACAATAGCTAAGATTTGGAAACAGCCTAAGTGCCCATCAACAGATGGGTGGACTAGAAAACAGTGGTACATCTACACAATAGAATACTATGCTACAGTAAAAAAAAAAAAAAAAAAAGAAACTTGCTTTTTCCGTCTGGCCGCAACCATCAGGTAAACCAAGATGAGTGCTTACAAGTACATCCAGGAGCTATGGAGGAAGAAGCAGTCCGCTGTAATGCACTTCCTTCTCAGGGTGCGCTGCTGGCAGTGCCCCCAGCTCTCTGCGCTCCACAGGGCCCCCAGCCCCACCCACCCGACAAAGCGCGCAGGCTGGTCTACAAGGCCAAGCAAGGTTATGTCATATATCGGATTCGTGTGCCCCGTGATGGCTGCAAACGCCCTGTTCCTAAGGGTGCAAGCCTGTCCATCCGGTGTTAACGAACTAAGGTTTGCTGGAAGTCTTCAATCTGTTGCTGAGGAGAGAGCTGGACACCACTGTGGGGTTCAGAGAGTCCTGAATTCTTATTGGGTTGGTGAAGATGCCATGAAAAAATTCTTTGAGGTTATTCTCATTGATCCATTCCATAAGGCTATCAGAAGAAATCCTGACACCCAATGAATCACCAAACCAGTCCACAAGCACAGAGAGATGCAAGGGCTGACATCTGCGGGCTGCAAGAGCCGTGGCCTTGGGAAGGGCCACAAGTTCCACCACACTATTGGTAATTCTCGCCCTGCAGCTTGGAGAAGGTGCAATACTACTCTCCAGCTCCACTGTTACTGCTAATATAAGTAATGTTTGTAAAATTCTTACCTACTAAACAATTTAGGACAGTGAAAAAAGGAGGAACTCCTACCATTTGCGACAGCATGGTTGGACCTGGAGAGCATCATGCTAAGCAAAATAAGCCAGTCAGAGAAAGATAATATCATATGATCTCACTCATTTGTGGAATATAATGAACAACATAAACTGATGAACAAAAATAGAGCCAGAGGGAAAAATAATATTCTAGAATATAATAGAAGCAATCCTGTTATTTGCAGATTTTTAATATTTCCTACAACTTTTGTGATATTGTACTACGTTAGTACAGTTTGGGTAATATTATTATAGTTGAAATCCTTTTATTCTTGAAATATTAATGTTTATTGCATGTAACATTATTATATTTAAAATAGTTTTTCTTGAAATTAAAAAAAAAAAACTGAAAAAAAATAAAGCTTTACTACCAGCATACCTTAATTGTAAAGAGGTTGAAAATCACCTCTTTAAAGAAGAGACAGAGTCTAAAGGAGTCTGCCTTCATTATAACTAGGTCCTATATACTATCCCCCAGAGAGTTCATTCTACACTAGATTTTCAAGTATCCCGTCACAAGAATTAAAAGGCATTGGGTCCAAACATGTTCTGTCTTGTTTTTAAGGGTTTCCATCTATGTGCATTTTTACTAGTTGGGTGTTTGAGAGACTACAAACTAAATTTCAAAAACTCATAAAAACTTAAAATACCATTAACTTACAATGAACCTACTTTTTCATGTCCCTTGCTCTCACCTCTATTCTTTCCTCTGCATAGGATCTCCGTGTGCCTATGTGGGTGAGTGACTAGCAAGCACCAAACTACGTTGATCTTGTTCTTTTGCTCCACAGAAGATTAAGCTCTGCTCTTCAACTTCAGACTACAGGCTGGCAAAACCAAGATGCACACAGAATATCACACTCCCTTAGGTGGCAACAAATTTTATGAACTTTAAATGACCCTTAACGACTTTGGGGGAGAAAATCCCAGCTAATGCAATCAGCACTTTGGAGAGAATTTTCATGATGATAAAAAAAAAAAAAAAATGTTCTATGTCTATACTGTTCAATACAGCAGCCACTAATAATGGCAATAGAGCATTTGAAATGTGGCTAGTATGACTGAGAAACTGAATTTTTAATTTCATTTAATTGTAATTAATTTAAAATCCACATTTGGTTGATGGCTACCAGACTGGTCAGCAAGAACAAATAAGAGAAAGATTTCACATTATTTAAAAATATTCTAATGGCATTTGATTGCTAAAATTTTTAACTGACATTTTTTCATAAAGCAATAATTGCATAATCCCATTTTAGGACTTCTACTGCTAATAGAAAATGTGGCAGTAATTTGATTTATTATAAAATCACATTTTCTTCTTGAGTGGCAATTGCAGATTTTATAACTCATTTCATTAATGCCACAGAGCCTTAATTTAAAGTGTTTACATTTACTAGTGCAAGATTTGGGGTAAGTAGGTCTTAGTATTCAAGATGACACTCCACCTAAAGACAGAAAAAAGCCAATTCAGTTTATTAATGAATTAATAGATAAACAAAGTGTGATATATTCATACAGTAGAATATTATTCACCTTTAAAAAGAAAGGAAATTCTGATACATGCATGAATGAACCTTGAAGATTTTATGCTAAATGAAATAAGGCAGTCACAAAGGACAAATACCATATGATTCCACTTATATGAGATACCTAGAGTAGTCAAATTTATAAAGACATAAAGTGGAATCATGGTTGCCAGGGCTGGAGAAAAGGGGTAATGGGGTGTGATTGTTTAATGGGTACAGTTTCAGTGGGGAAGATGAAAAGGTCTGGAGATGGATGGTGGTAAAAATTGCACAGAAATGTGAATGTACTTAATGCCACAGAACTATACACTTAAAATGGTTAAAAGATAAATCTTATGTTGTGTATGTTTTACCACAATAAGAAGTTGTTAAATAATTCTACAAAAGTAAAAAAAATGTTTCAAATGATGAGCTCTTACAGAGCAAATCACACACTACAATGTAGTTAACCCTCAGTCTGACCAAAGCTCGTGGAGAAAAAAAAAGAGCTCAATCCTAGATGGTTTGGCTCCGTGGACAGAGTGTCAATCTGCAGACTGAAGTGTCCCAGGTTTGAGTCCAGTCAAGGACTCATGCCCGGGCTGTGGGCTCAATCCCCAGTAGGGAGCATGCAGAAGGCAGCCGATCAATGATTCTCTCTCATCATTGATGTTTCTATCTCTCTCTCCCTCTCCCTTCCTCTCTGAAATGAATATATATATATATATATATATATATATATATATATATAGAGAGAGAGAGAGAGAGAGAGAGAGAGAGAGAGAGAGAGCGCTCAGGTTCAGCAAATAGTAGAGAATTCAAGATTCCCAATAACTCAGACATTCTTCTTAACTTGAGACTGTGTGACTGAGTGATTTTTATCCTTTGGTTCAGTAAAATCTTCCTCAGTAGGATTGGCCTACACAAATAATGAATTGCCTGAGTACAAACCACTGAGTGCGAGTGATAACAGATATTCTGGTCTAACTTACAAATTTCCAATGAAAGAATAGACAAACTATGTGGAGGAGGAGAGCGCTGTCATCCCAGCACCTGTTAGATTGTGTAGGCGAAGGTCATGTCTATGGTGCTCACAGCTGCAACTCCAAGACCCAGACACACCTTTATATAGTAGATATTCAATAAATATATTGATTGACTAAACGAGTGAAAATAATGAATGACTAAAATGAGCGAATGAATGAATAAATAGCAAAGAATTCTAATTTGAGCCTAAACTGGATCCTCACATATTCCACCTGGTCAGGAAAACTAATGGAACATTATACTTGAATTCCATTTACATGTGGAACTGAGAAATAATTCTAAGGGAAGCATTGAGCATATAGGCTTGATTCAATAACAATGTTTCAACCATCAGAGAATGAAAGTATGATTTTGTATACATCAGTACAGCAAGGTTTGTGTTATTCAGAGTTGTCTTTCATCTCAACACCCGCAGTCTTGTAGTGAGTCCTAAGGAAAGAAGGAGCCATATGGAAAAGCTAGATTCACTAAACTGTTTATAGCGTGTTGAAAGCCCTCATTAGTACTTCAATAAGACCAAAGATTGGGAGTGGGAAGAGATTTATAATGTAGCAGATGGCTGGTGGCTTTAGTTGGCACCAGTGACTTTAGTGTTAATGGCAGACATAAGGCTGTACCAATAGCTGGGGAGAGAAAGCTTTGAGAGTGACCAGAACTCGTACTTGACAAAGACCTCAGTGCCTTCAAAATGGATACCAGTGGAAACATCATTTGTGAAATGCCTACCTACAGTTTCATGGATTTTCAAGTTTTCCATAGTTAAAGTCTAAAAGAATGTTCACAAATACGAAATGCAAATTAAAGATTTTTCAGAAATATTTGGGGGAATTCTTGTGGAATCCTGGAGGTAGATGAAGGTAAAAGTTCAATAATTATTGATACTATCATTGTGCCCCTAGGTTGATATTAACAGAGAATGACATACTTACACTTGAACCCCATGGCAGAGAACATTTAATGGTCCCATTCTTGAGGCACAAAGAAAAAAAGGATGGAATATTCCTACTCTTCTTTGTATCTGTGAGTGACCATGTGACTTAGTTCTAGCTAAAGAATGAGAGCAGTGTAAAATATCTCCCCACTCCAGGGGATATTTGACTAGTCTAGAGTCATTTTTGGTTGTTACAACTTGAGGGAAGTGGGATATTACTGGCACCCAGTAGAGGCCAGGGATGCTGCTAAACTTCCTCCAATGCACGGAACATCCTCCCACAATGAAAAACTATCTGACCCAGAATGTCAATAGTGAAAATGTTGACAAATTCTGACTTAAAGGGAAGAGACATAATCTCCCCTTCTTTGCCCCTTCTGTCAGGTTGTAATTGAGACATAGGTGTGATGCATGTTGGATCACAGAGATGGAAACAACACCCTCCAGATGACAGAGCAAGATGAGAGTCTGGTTCTTCATAGTTTCACAGAGCAGAGTCACCATACCATCTCAGATTTTACATGATAGTGGAAAAAAACTTCTATCTTGTTTAATATACTGTTACTTTGAATCTCTATTACATGTACCTGAGACTACATTCTAAGCCATACAGAAGCTAAACGTGACTGAGAGTCCTTTTAGGGGAAATGCCAAATAAAGAGAGAAGGGGAGAAAAATCAAGGTGGCAAAAATATTTTCTTTGCTATTTAGCATCATTTTCCCCATTCATTTACTAGCAGAATTGGGGTGGGGGGTGGATCCTGCCATCCCAATTCTCTGCAAGTCAATTGGATGGGAAGGATCCCACTCCCAACCTCCATAGAGGACCCTGATTAACTTAAGCAAAACCTTACAACCCCAACTTCCTGGTCATGGTGACTGGCTCTAAGAAAGAAAAGCTTTCACTGTTCCACTGGATTTTGTAGATGAAGGTATGAAGCTTAAAAATGTTGCTGCCGCCGAAACCGGTTTGGCTCAGTGGATAGAGCGTCGGCCTGCGGACTGAAAGGTCCCAGGTTCGATTCCGGTCAAGGGCATGTACCTTGGTTGCGGGCACATCCTCAGTGGGAGGTGTGCAGGAGGCAGCTGATCGATGTTTCTAGCACTCTATCCCTCTCCCTTCCTCTCTCTGTGAAATATCAATAAAATATATTTAAAAAAAAAATGCTGCTGCCATCTTATCTCATTAAAGAAGGAATCCAAACATGAAGATGACACAAACAGAAAGTGTTGAAAAGTGATGAGAAACCCAGCATTTGATCCTCCCAGATCAAACTGCATCTATGACAAGCCCTCCCTCTGGCCCTGTCAAATATATGAGCCAATAATGCTTTGCTTACACAAACTTGAGTTAAGTATTCTGTGACTTGCAAAAGAAAGATTCCTAAGAGATACAGAAAGTTTTATGGTAGAAAAAATTCTTTCAAGAGAAGTTTCACTCTTATGACCTTTTCATTTCACTGAAGGGTTTGCACATCATCTGCAAAGTTTCCTGTAGGAGGAAAACAATTACAACCGAAGTTTTGCCATTGCCTGAGGTATGTGTAGTAGGGAAAGTGGATATAAAGAGATTTGAATCAATGTTTCCCTTGGACTTTAGAAGTAGCATTACTACTTTCATACAGAACATTCCTGCTTTTCTCCTCAATACCTAAACCAGGTTTTCAATAATGAGATTGGAGAAGGATTCATTTTTCCTTTATGTTATTCTTCTTGTGATTAGTGGTTAGTCAAGGCTGGAGAAGCTTAGCATTCATTCTGATTATGTTTGATTGCTCAGTTTCCCTAGGAATCATAAGCTGTCAGCCCTATGTAGATAGAAGTTTGTATTTTGATTTTTTAAAATTCCACTTTATTTGTCCTTTTGTTAGTACTTAGCTACATGTTCTTATGTTTCTTAACGGTTGCCTGGGAGCTTATTTTGTGCCTAACTATCAACTTCAAGAGAACTTCAGGAGACAATCATGCTTTCCAGACTCATCTACTCTAACAATAAAATGTCAGAAAGGAGCTATTGCAGGTGACAGTGGCAATGTTTCAGGTTAGAAGACTTGATCACTTAAGTTAGATCATTTATATCTGTGTTGAGTCTTAGTTGCCTTGTTATCCTACATTGTATTCAGCCTTTGTGGTTGTTCTTGATCTTCATGTTTTATTGTGGTCATGTAGCTCCTGATTCTAAAATGAGGAGACCATTGTTGTCCCAGGACTGGCCTATAAGCCATTTAATAGCTGTGATTTAATAGCTGTATTACCTAGGGAAAGGTAATTAACCCCTCTGACACCCAGTTTTCTCTTCTTTAAAATGAAAAGAAATGGGAATATTGTTATTGAGTTATTAATTACCTGATAATTATAGTGTTTCAATTCAAACTGCCATGTTTTGCCCTAGCTGGTTTGGCTCAGTGAATAGAGAGTCAGCCTGCAGACTGAAGGGTCCCGGGTTCAATTCAGGTCAAGGGCACATACTTGGGTTGCAGGCTCAATCCCCAGAGGGGGCATGCAGGAGGCAGCCGATCAATGATTCTTATCATTGATGTTTCTATCTCTCTCTCTCCCTCTCCCTTCCTCTCTGAAATCAATAAAATATATTTTTTTAAACTTCCATATTTTAAAAACCAAAAGCTTTGAAGACTTAGTAATCCACTGCCCAAAGATTTGTTTGTGAAAAAGACAAAGAGAGCTGCCAGGAATGGTACAATTCAATCAATTTAAGACTTGAGGCCAAAAACTAGCTGCAAATAGGTAAGCCCCACACTTTTCATTCTTCAGATGTTCTATGGAATTAGTTACTACATTGTTCATAAACAAGTTGAGTGGAAAGTTCTTACATGGCAGAAAAGCTACCTTGACATTTTTGTTGAACTACACTGCTCTTGTCTTGGGAACTTGGCACACAATGTTTTCTCTACTTACAACATTCTATCACCTCTCTTTGCCCTGCTATTACCCATACTACCTATGAGACCTAAAGTATTTCCCATATTTTCCCATGAGAGCTGAAGCATTAGTTCTCAGTATAGACATCATTTTTTGTGGAAAACCTTTCCTACCCACCACTCTACCTAATCTAACCATGCCACAGTTCCCTTCTCAATTACAGACTTTATCAATCTAAATTTTAATTGTCTATTTACTATTTACTCAAGAGTGTAAGTTCCATGAGGACAGAGACCATATCTGTTATATGCAAATATTGAGTGCTTTAAGAAGGAGGGGGGAATCAGATATATGAATAGTTGAAACCTAGAAGGATAGCTTGGTACAGTAAATCTCCTGATTGCCCTTTGCAAATCTGAAAGATGACCAGCCCACCTATGATTGCAAAACACTTTTAGTTTTCAAAGGATTTGACATGTATTATTTTATATTACCTTCTGAGCAAGAAAATACACAAAGGAAGATATATCCTTTAAAATATGAGTGGAGGGATTGAAAAAAAAAAAGAGAGGAAGAACTCATGGACACCACAGACAATAGTGTGGTGATTGCAGGGTGGTTGAGGGAAGGTGGAGTTAGAGGTGGAAGAGTCTATCAAGGGATAAATGGTAATGAAAAAAATAAAATAAAGACAATAAAGAAATGATAAGAAAGTACAGAGAGTTTAAAATGACTTAAGAAAATATACCTGGATAAATATGTAACTCCAGATTTGTTCTGTTAATCCACACTCTTTTCAAAGCTGTGAAGCTCAAGGGTTCTAGTACTAAGGAAGGCCACTGAGAAACCCATGTAGTGTGGCTCTCCATATACAAAAAGGTATTCTACTGCCATCTTAAAATCTTCAGTTTGCATTAGTAAAAATGAAGATATACTCAAGGATATTGTCAAGAAAATAAACTAGATGAATTGAATATGACCAACCTGTAAACATATATGATTGCTTAGACTGCACATAATGGCCATGTGTTTTTGCATGTTTTCGAAGGAACTGTGGGTTGCAGTTTTGATTAATTGTACTGATTCTCCAACTTGGAATCAAACTGAGAGCTATATAATTCTTGGGCCTTTTTTGTGACCTTTATAAACCAACCTTCTTTGGAGGTCTTGAAAATGACTTTCAAAATGTGAAATTAGTTTTCTTTCTAATCCCCTAGAGACTAATGCAGTGAATTTCATCATGCAATGTTGATTAAAAATGCTGAAATGAGTCACGATGTAATTAGACATTTCTTTGTCCAAATCAAGTCCCATGAACTACAACTAGCACTGGTTCAATCTATAAAAACCAGTCCATTCTTCCTGATGTTGAAGATTAATTTTGGCATGGAGACATTAAAAAATCTCATAACTTTAGGTATATTTATTAGTCAGTCAGCTTTTTTTTTTTAGGTAAATGGTGGTAAAGGATCTTAGACAATTTGGCAGCTTATACAAAAACATAGCAGCAGAGAACAAGAAATATTATGAGAGCTGCAGAAAAGCCAATATGGCTGAAACACATGTAAGAAAATGAAGAAACTTTTACTCTCTTAGCAAACTGGTAGAATAATTCCCCTAGAAGTGTAACACTAAATTTTTAAAGATTTTAATAAGCTACTTGGGATGAGAGGTGAGACCTTAGGGACATATTCAAGCTAAAAATGATGGCAATAAGCAAGAATGAATCTAGAAACAGAGGGACACTTTGTTTTGTTGAGTCCTTGGATGGAGTTGGGAATGTACATTTATAAACAGAAGCTGGGGCAAAGCCAAATTGTTCAATATAAGAAAGAAATGAGTGTAAAGAGTCTGGGGTGGGTGTGGGTACAAGTAGATCCAGGAAGGCTGTTTTACCTTGGGGCAAAAGTAAAGACACACACAAAAAATCCTAGAAGTACCACCGCTGAGAAGAAACTTGGTAGAAAAAAATGTCAAATAGTCAAATGGTAAAGTGGGGGTGGTTACTATCCCACATGTGATAAAATATCCTCTTCATCTCCCCAATTAATTCCATGTTTTTCACTAAGACTTTTGTAGAAGTAGATTTGGGAAAGAGAATGTGAAGACATGCAAGAGTTCTACATCCAAGTGGGGGTAAAAAAAAAAAAAAAAAAAACTAAGGCTGCTTTTGTAGAGGGGACAGCTAACATCTGGGCTTAGATACAATGTAAGAGGAAAGTAAGGAGGGGATGAGTCTAGAAAAATGAGGACAATTTTATGAGAGGCCATGTGAGCCATCCTAAAAAGTGTGCTCCTTATCTTAGGGCAAATAGGGAACAGTTTTAAAAATTTTAAGAAGAAAAACATCCTCTGATTTATAGTTTAGAAGGATTGCTCTAGCAATAATTCAAAGAATGAGGTAAGTTAAGCAATCATAGAGGCAAAAGGAAAGCTCAAAAGCTTTATAGCACCCTAAGCAAGAAATTATCATGGCCTGCACTGTTTAAAGCAGCAGAGAAGAGGAAGAGAATAGGACAATCTAGTTAGAATCAGTGGGTTTTGATGATTGATTAGATGTAAAAGAAAGAATGACCTTTTTTTTTGGGGGGGGGGTGCATATGTCTTTTTTTTAATTTAATAAATCTTTATTGTTCAGATTATTACAATTGTTTCTCCTTTTTCCTCCCACAGCTCCCCTCCACCCAGTTCCTACCCCACCCTCTGCCCTTACCTCCCTCCCACTGTCCTCATCCATAGGTGTATGATTTTTGTCCAGTCTCTTCCCACACCCACTACAACCTTTTCCCCCTGAGAATTATCAATCCACTCCCATTCTATGCCCCTGATTCTATTATATTCACCAGTTTATTCTGTTCATCAGATTTTTAATTCACTTGATTTTTAGATTCACTTGTTGATAGACATGTATTTGTTGTTCATAATTTTTATCTTTACCTTTTCCTTCTTCCTCCTCTTCTTAAAGAATACCTTTCAGCATTTCTTATAATACTGGTTTGGCAGTGATGAACTCCTTTAGCTTTTTCTTAACTGTGAAGCTCTTTATCTGACCTTCAATTCTGAATGATAACTTTGCTGGGTAGAGTAATCTTGGTTGTAGGTTCTTGCTATTCATCACTTTGAATATTTCTTGCCACTCCCTTCTGGCCTGCATAGTTTCTGTTGAGAAATCAGCTGACAGTCTGATTTCTACAAGGGAGTATGGGTGCTCCCTTGTAGGTAATTAACTGTTTTTCTCTTGCTGCTTTTAATATTCTCTCTTTGTCTTTTGCCATTGGCATTTTAATTATGATGTGTCTTGGAGTGGTCCTCTTTGGATTCCTTTTGTTTGGGGTTCTCTGCGCTTCCTGGACTTGTTAAGTCTATTTCTTTCACCAGGTGGGGGAAGTTTTCAGTCATTATTTCTTCAAATAGGTTTTCAGTATCTTGCTCTCTCTCTTCTTCTGGCACCCCCATAATTCTGATGTTAGTAAGCTTGAAGTTGTCCCAGAAGCTTCTTACACTATCTTCAAATTTTTGGATTCTTTTTTCTTTTTGCTTTCCTGGTTGAGTGTTTTTTGCTTCTTTGTATTTCAAATCTTTGACTTGATTCTTGCATTCCTCTAGTCTGCTGTTGGGTCTCTATATAATATTTTTTATTTCAGTCAGTGTATGTTTAATTTCTAATTGGTCCTTTTCCATATCCTAGAGGGTCTCATTAAATTTATCGGCCTTTTCTAGAAAATTCTTGAAAACCCTTATAACCGTGGTTTTGAACTCTATATCCAGGCGTTTGTTTTCCTCCATTTCTTTTGTTTGTGATCTGTTTCTTTGTCTCCGCATTTTCGCTGATTCCCTGAGTTGGTGGGGTGACTTTGTGTGCTAGGTGTCCTATATGGCCCAGTGGGTCAGCCTCCCAGTTACCTGAGGTGGACACTCTTCGTGCACCCCTTTGTGGACTGTGTGTACAGCCTTGTTGTACAGCCTTGTTAAGTCTTGATTGTTGTTGGTATCACTGGGAGGAATTGACCTCCAGGCCAATTGGCTGTTAGGACCCGCTGTGTCTATAATGGAAGAACTGCTGTGCTGGAGACATGCTTATGGGGCAGGACTTGTTTCAGTGGGGCTTTGGTGCTCACTGAGTCTGCCTCTTGAATGTGTCACTTATGGATGTGAGTAGTTGAAATCTGGTGTCATCTCACACTGACCACTATATACACTAGCTTTTAGATCTCAAATGAGGTGCAGGTCAGCTACTGTCTGAGGCCACCCAGCAGGAGCTACAGTGAGAACTACAGTTTTCTCCTCTTTGCTTGGGGTTTGGAGGTTTTGGAGCTGTCTGACCAGAGCTGCAGTTTGTTAGGTTAAGCTGTGATAGGGCAGGCCGTTTATATGCAAAAGCCACTGTGTGGAGCTTGGGTGGGTTTGTAGATTGTGCGGGGCGGGGTCTCAGGGAGTCACTAAGCTAGGGCGTGGCAAACAGCGATGGCTGCCAGTCAGCCGTCTCTGCGTTTCCACATTTCCAAGTCCCCGCATCCCGTGCCCCAGCACAGCAAACAATGATTGCTGCACGCACCTCTACAAGAAAGTCACCCTCACTTTCCGACCCGATGGCAGACAGTCCAGCTTCTCCTCATAGGAGTTTGGGTCCCCAGCGTCTCCCCAGAAACTGGAGTTCAGAGTAATCGGCAGCTTGTCTTCCTTCAGGTTGAAAAAAGCAGTGCACCCAGTCGCCCACTGCCAGCCCGATATGTGCGCCTCCATACCTCAGCTTTTCAGCGCTTGTGCACGTCTCAATGCTCTTTTCTCTTTCCTTCTAGTTGTAGAACTTCCACTCAGCCAGCTTTCCCGTGCTTCTGGGTGATAGACGTTTTGTCTTTTAGTTGTAGTTTTTAAATTGTTTTGTGAGGCAGCAGTTTAGGTCAGGGGTGGGCAAACTTTTTGACTCGAGGGCCACAATGGGTTCTTAAACTGCACCGGAGGGCCGGAACAAAAGCATGGATGGAGTGTTTGTGTGAACTAATATAAATTCAAAGTAAAGGAGCAGAGGGGAGAACAAGAGAACCCTCCGCTCTTTTGGCTCCGCGGGCCGGATAGAACAGCCGAACGGGCCGGATCCAGCCCGCGGGCCGTAATTTGCCCACGGCTGGTTTAGGTGTTTACCTACGCCACCATCTTGGTTTCTCCTCCAAGAATGACCTTTCTAGTTTGCCCAGGACTGAAGGGTTTCCCCAAGGTGTGAGAATTTTTGTTTTAAAAGTGGGATAGCTGCAGGCAAACCATTCCAGTTTTCATAGGATTACAGGAGTTTCACAGATGTGGAACCAAGGAAATCCTGGGCAAACTAGAATGAATCAGTCACCCTAATTGGAGTTGATGTTGTGGATAAGGGAGGATAGCCTCTAACATCTGACTTGGGAATGGAGGTACCAGTCACTGAGACAGGAAAGGCAAAGATAAGAACAGATTCAGGTGGGAAGAGAATGCTGAGTATCATTTTTTGACACATTGAGTATCAAGGTCTATAGGACATCAAAGAGGAAATATATAGTATGATAGATCCTTTTAAAAACCTGGTACTCGAGAGAAAAAGTTAGACTTAAGATATAATTTTGAAGTTACTGACATATAGATGGCACTTGAAGCTTGGTGAATGAATAAGACTTCCCAAAGATAGTTTTATACAGAGAGAAGGGAAGGGGAAGAAAGAGAAAAAAAAAGAAGGAAATGGAGAGGACTAAAGACAGAACCCTGAGAAACATCAATATTTATCTCTATGTATCCTATCTAATAAAAGCGTAATATGCAAATTGACCGTACCTTTGCTACACCCACAAGCCATGCACACCAATCAGGAGCGAGTATGCAAATTAACCCAACCAAGATGGCTGCAGCCACTGAGTGAACAGGAGGCTTGGGTTTCCCCAGCAATGGAGGAAGCCAAGCTTTCCACACACCCTGGCTGGCCCAGGCCTTCACTCAAGGCTACAAAGTTTCAATTATAGAAGATAAATAAATCCCAACAAAAATGGCTGTGGCCACAGAGCAAGCAGGAGGCTTGGCTCCGCTCAAGACTACAAAGTTTCAATTATAGAAGATAAATAAATCCCAGATACCAGGGCCTCCGTTTGGGTTGCTGGGGGGCGTGGCTAGCCTGCAAACCACCACAGACCCCTCGTCCAGGCCGCCCCACGCCCCAAGGGAACCCCCACCCTGATCCAGGACACCCTTCAGGGCAAACCAGCTGGCCCCCACCCGTGCACCAGACCTCTATCCTATCTAATAAAAGAGTAATATGCAAATTGACCATCACTCCAACACACAAGATGGCTGCCCCCATGTGAACACAAGATGGCCACCACAAGATGGCCAGCAGGGGAGGGCAATTGGGAAGGACCAGGCCTGCAGGGGAGGGCAGTTAGGGGTGACTAGGCCAGCAGAGGAGGAAAGTTGGGAACAACCGGACCTGCAGGGAAGGGCAGTTGGGGGGACCCAGGCCTGCAGGGGAGAGCAGTTGGGGGGGGACCCAGGCCTGCAGGGGAGAGCAGTTGGAGGGAACCAGGCCTGCAGGGGAGGGCAGTTAGGGGTGACCATGCTGGCAAGGGAGCAGTTAGGCATCAATCAGGCTGGCAGGGGAGTGGTTAGTGGGTGATCAGGCTGGCAGGCAGAAGTGGTTAGGGGCAATCAGGAAGGCAGACAGGCAAGCAGTTGGGAGCCAGCAGTAGTGGATTCTGAGAGAAATGTCCGACTGCCTTGGACATCCCTCGAGGGGTCCCAGATTGGAGAAGGTGCAGGCTGGGCTGAGGGACACACCCCTCCCCCCATGCACGAATTTCATGCACAGGGCCTCTAGTCCTATCTAATAAAAGAGAAACATGCAAATTGATCATACCTCTGCTATGCCCACAAGCTACGCCCACCAGCCAATCAGGAATGAATTAACCCAACCAAGATGGTGGTTAAATTGCATATCCAGGCACAGAGCGAAGATTGAAGACAGCGTAGAAGGAAACTAAGCACTGCAGAAGGGATCAAAGCTGCGGAGAAGCAAGCAAGTGGGGCGGCAGAGAAGGGAGGGAAGCAGGCGGGATGGCGGAGACTGCTGCAGGAAGCCCTATTGCAGGAATCTTCCTGCAACAGGCCTCTAGTATATATTTAAAAGGTTAAGTGACGAGGAGACAAAATGACGGCAGAATAGACGGACATGTCCTGAGCCTTGTCCTGGAGCAAATAGAGGGAGCAGCTGACATGAGTGGAATCCAGCCCGAATTGGCAAAGGAGGCGCAGCTGGTGAGACAGTTTGCAGCCGGGAAGGGCAGAAATCCCCCCAAAAAGGTAAAATCAAAGATCTAGGCAGTAGAATCTGCCAGACCTCTGTGCCCAGAAGGTCAGGGAGAAACTACATGGCGCCAAGCCGCGTCTCTGAGGACAGGCAAAGTGTCTGACTGAAAAAAAAAAAGGGGGGGGTCCACGGGACTGCAGGAGGTAGGGGATTTTAGACCTTGGAGTCTGGATTTGGGATCTGAGCTCAAAGGCAGCCCTGAAGAGCTGCCGGACTGCACAGTGCCGGCAAGAGAGGAACTTGCAGAGACGCGGTCCCTCCTCGCACTGGGGCCTGCGCCTTTCTACACTGAACCTGGTTTGTAGGACCTTTAGGATACAGAAGCTTACCTGTGGCTGAGGTTCAGAAGAAGGGGTGGAGTTGTGGAATCTGGGGAGAGTAGGCAGCGGACGGTCTAGGAGAGGTGGAAGCGAGTCTGGTGCTGAGTCATATCTAAGCCCCGGTCGCCATTTTCTCCTGAGAGATAGCCCCTCCCTCCAGTCTCCAGGCAACCAATATAGCCACACCCAGATCCCACCCTGAATAATACCATGGAATCTGAATACTCCCTGAGGCCATAGGATCTGCCCTAAAGAGAAATCTTTAGAAGCTAGGCACCTCAATTACAGGGCTACACTGCCAGGGCCCTTCAGAGTGCTTCAGTGTGCCTCGCTGGCAAACTTACCGCGGGTGCTCCTGTGAGCCGCCGCTGGGAGTAAGAGCCTACCCACCACAGGTGCAGCATTGAAAGCTGAGTCTGCCCACCTCATAACTACAGAATTCTGGGCATCACAGTAACGCCTTTCCAGAGTGCTGGCCTCCTGAGCCACATCACCCCGACAAACAGTTCCTTGGTGCCACTGTGAGTCCCCACTGGGCACACGTGATTTCAATTAAGGGTGCAAGACAGCAAAAATTGGGATACTCCCCTCCATGGCTGCTGACTTCTAGACACCACAGTTGTGCCTCTCAAGCTCACAGGCCTACATCAAGAGGTCCCAAATAGCTAAAGTAGGGAGCTACACTAGATTACCAAGCCCAGGAGAACTGAGAGATTACGCCAGTAGCACCATCACCAAAAGAACCTGGGTAGCAAAGCAATTGGATCTACAATTAAAACATTACAGGAAAACATGGGGAGACAAAAAAGCAATCCCCAAAGGAAAGAAAAAGAGGAATCACCAGAAAGGGAGTTAAATGAAACTGAGGCTAGCAGCTTAACAGAGAAAGAATTCAGAGTAATGGTTATAAACCATTTGTTTAAACCGATGGATGACAAATACACACAACTCAATGACAAATACACACAAATCAATGAGACCTATAAGGAGCTGAATGAGAATGTCACCAACATGAAAAGAAACCAAGAGGAGATGAAGAACGACATAGCTGCATTAAAGAACACATTGGAAGGCTTAAGCAGCAGACTAGAAGAGGCTGAGGACCGCATCAGCGAATTAGAAGACAAGATAGGAAAAAACACACAAACACAGCAGCAACTGGAAAGAAGACTTAAAAAGCAAGAGGAGAGCCTAACGGAGCTTTGGGACAACACAAAATGAAACAATATTCAAATAATAGGGATACCAGAAGGAGAGGAAGAGAAGAAATAAATAGAAAACCTGTTTGAAGAAATAATGACAGAAAACTTCCCTGATATTGGCAAGAAAAAAACTATGCAAGTCCAAGAAGTACATAGAGTCCCAAACAAGTTGAACCCCAAAAGACTGACACCAAGACACATCATAATTAAATTGGCGAACACTAAAGACAAAGTAAGAATCTTAAAGGCTGCCAGAGAGAGAGACAGAAAGTTACCTACAAGGGATCTCCTATTAGAATATCAACTGATTTCTCAACAGAAACACACCAGGCCAGAAGGGAATGGAATGACATATACAAAGTGATGCAAAGCAAGGGTCTGAATCCAAGAATATTATACCCAGCAAGGCTATCATTCAAAATTGAAGGTGGAATCAGGAGCTCCAGACAAAAAAAGGGCTAAGAGAGTTTATCACTACCAAGCCAGCAATGCAAGAAATGCTAAAGGGACTGCTGTAAAAAGAAGTAAGAGAAAGGCAAAAAGAAACACAAACACTAAGGAAAAATATGACAACAAACATGTACTTGTCAATAACATTAAACGTAAATGGATTAAATGCACCAATCAAAAGACATAGGGTAGCTGAATGGATAAGAAAACATGACCCATATATTTGCTATCTACAAGAGACCCACCTCAGAGCAAAGGATTCACACAGACTGAGAGTGAAGGGATGGAAAAACAATTTTCAAACAAATGGAAATGAAAAAAAAGCTGGGGTTGTGATACTTATATCTGATAAAATAGACCTCAAAGTAAAGGCCATAACAAGAGATAAGGAAGGCCACTACATAATACTAAAGGGAGCAATTCAACAAGAAGA
This sequence comes from Plecotus auritus, assembly GCF_963455305.1. Lineage (NCBI taxonomy): Eukaryota > Metazoa > Chordata > Mammalia > Chiroptera > Vespertilionidae > Plecotus > Plecotus auritus. Next base: position 68,639,504 of record NC_137771.1, read on the forward strand.
TATAACTCTGGTAAACATATATGCACCCAATGCAGGAGCACCCAAATACATAAAAAAACACCTGGAAGATATCAAGGGAGAGATCGACAACAATACAATCATAGTAGGAGAATTTAATACACCACTGACATCACTGGATAAATCCTCTAGACAAAATATCAGCAAAGAAACAGCAATTCTAAATGACGCACTAGATCAAATGGACCTAATTGACATCTTCAGAGCATTTCACCCCAAAGCCACGGAATATACGTTCTTCTCAAGTGCACATGGGACATTTTCAAAAATAGACCACATATTGGGTCACAAGCAAAGTCTCCCCAAATTCAAAAAGATTGAAATCATATCAAGCATATTCTCAGACCACAATGGCATAATATTAGAAATAAACTATAATAAAAACATTCCAAAAAATTCAAACACTTGGAAGCTGAATAGCATGCTATTAAACAATGATTGGGTGATCAACGAGATCAAAGAAGAAATTAAAAACATCCTGGAGACTAATGACAATAAAACCACAACAATGCAAATGCTATGGGACACAATGAAAGCAGTCCTGAGAGGGAAGTTTATAGCTCTACAGGCCTACCTCAAAAAGCAAGAAAAAATGCAAATAAATCATCTAACTCAACAACTCAAAGAATTAGAAAGAGAGCAACAAGAAAAGCCCACAGTGAGCAGAAGGAAGGACATAATAAAGATCAGAGCAGAAATGAATGACATAGAGACCAAAAAAAAAACAATACAAAAGATCAACAAAACCAAGACCTGGTTCTTCAAAAGGATAAACAAGATTGATGAACCTGTAGCCAGGCTCACCAAGAAGCAAAGAGAGAGGACCCAAATAAACAAAATCAGAAATGAAAGAGGTGAAATAACAACAGACCCCACAGAAATACAAAGGATTGTTAAAAAATACTATGAACAACTCTATTCTAACAAACTACACAACCTGGAGGAAATGAACACATTCCTAGAAAAACACAACCTTCCAAAACTCACTCAGGAAGATTCTAAAAATCTCAATAGGCTGATAACTATGGAAGAAATTGAAGCAGTCATCACAAAGTTTCCAGCAAAAATAAGCCTGGGTCCAGACGGCTTCACAGGGGAATTTTACCAAACATTCAAGGAAGAATTAAAACCTATCCTCCTCAGACTATTTCAAAAATTCAAGAGGAAGGAACACTTCCAAGCTCCTTCTATGAAGTCAGCATCACCCTAATACCAAAACCAGATAAAGACAGCACAATGAAAGAGAATTACAGGCCAATATCCCTCATGAATATAGATGCCAAAATCCTCAACAAAATTCCAGCAAATCGAATCCAGCAGTACATCAGAAAGATCATACACCATGACCAAGTAGGATTTATCCTGGGGATGCAAGGATGGTACAATATTTGCAAATCAATAAACGTGATACATCACATAAACAAATTGAGAGATAAAAACCACATAGTCATATCAATTGATGCAGAAAAAGCATTTGACAAAATCCAAGACCCTTTCTTGATAAAAACTCTCAGCAAGGTGGGAATAGAAGGATCATACCTGACCATAATAAAAGCCATATATGACAAACCCACAGCCAACATCTTACTCAATGGGCAAAAACTAAAACCATTTCCCCTAAGAACAGAAACAAGACAGGGATGCCCACTCTCACCACTCCTGTTCAATATAGTGCTGGAAGTACTAACCATTGCGATCAGACAAGAAGAAGAAATAAAAGGCATCCAAATTGGAAAAGAAGAAGTAAAACTGTCCTTATTCGCAGATGACATGATACTGTATATAGAAAACCCTATAGACTCCATCAAAAAATTACTACACTTAATAAATAAATTCGGCAATGTAGCAGGATACAAAATTAACGCCAAGAAATCTATGGCATTTCTGTACACCAACAATGAACTTACAGAAAGAGAGACTAAAAAAGCAATCCCATTTACCATCGCACCAAAAAAATTAAGATACCTAGGAATAAACTTAACTAAGGAGGTAAAAGACCTATACGTGGAAAACTACATGACACTGAAAAAAGAGATAGAGGAAGACATAAACAGATGGAAGAACATACCATGTTCATGGATAGGTAGAATCAACATCATCAAAATGTCCATACTACCCAAAGCAATCTATAAATTCAATGCACTTCCCATTAAAATACCAACGACATATTTCACAGACCTAGAACGAACTTTCCAAAAATTTATCTGAAATAAAAAAAGACCCCGAATAGCTGCAGCAATCCTGAGAAAGAAGAACAAAGTAGGTGGGATCTCAATACCAGATATCAAGCTGTATTACAAAGCCACTGTTCTAAAACAGCCTGGTACTGGCACAAGAACAGACATATAGATCAATGGAATAGAATAGAGAACCCAGAAATTGACCCAAATCACTATGCTCAATTAATATTTGACAAAGGAGGCATGAACATACAATGGAGTCAAGACAGTCTCTTCAACAAATGGTGTTGGGAAAATTGGACAGATACATGTAAAAAAATGAAGCTAGATCACCAACTTACACCATACACAAAAATAAACTCAAAATGGATAAAGGACTTAAACATAAGACGGGAAACCACAAAAATACTAAAGAATCCACAGGCAGAAAAATCTCAGACATATACCGAAAGAACCTCTTCACTGATACTGCCCCTAGGGCAATGGAAACTAAAGAGAAAATAAACAAATGGGACTACATCAAAATAAAAAGGTTTTGCACAGCAAAGGAAACCATCAATAAAACAACAAGAAAGCCCACTGCATGGGAGAACATATTTGTCAATGATATCAATGATAAGGGTTTAATCACCAACATTTAAAGAGATCTCATACAACTTAACAAAAAGAATATAAACAACCCAATCAAAAAATGGGCAACTGATCTAAATAGACACTTTTCGAAAGAAGACAGAAGGAAGGCCAAGAGACATATGAAAACCTGCTCAAAGTCACTAATCATCAGAGAGATGCAAATCAAAACAACAATGTGGTACCATCTTACACCTGTCAGAAGGGCTATCATCAACAAATCAACAAACAAAAAGTGTTGGCGAGGATGCGGAGAAAAAGGAACTCTTTTGCACTGCTGGTGGGAATGCAGAATGGTGCAGCCACTGTGGAGAACAGTATGGAGTTTCCTCAAAAAACTAAAAATGGAACTCCCATTTGACCCAGTGATCCCACTTCTAGGAATATATCCCAAGAAACTAGAAACATGAATCAGAAAGGATATATGCACCCCTATGTTCATAGCAGCACAATTCACCATAGCTAAGATTTGGAAACAGCCTAAATGCCCGTCAGCAGATGAGTGGATTAAAATACTGTGGTATATCTATACAATGGAATACTATGCTGCGGTAAAAAAGAAGGAGTTCCTACCATTGGCAACAACATGGATGGAGATGGAGAGTATTATGTTAAGTGAAATAAGCCAGGCAGAGAAAGATAAATATCACATGATCTCACTCATTTGTGGAATATAATGAACGGCATAGACTGATGAACAAGAACAGATCCAGAGACTGAGAAACGTAGATCAGCACGTCATACCTCAGGGTAGGTAGGGGAGGGTGGGAGTAAGGGGGAGAGATCAAGCAAGGGACTTGTGTGCATGCATATGAGCCTAATCAATGGACACAGACAACAAGGGGGTGGGGCATAAGTGAGGGTTGGGGGGTCATGGGGGAATAAGGACACATATGTAAAAAATTAAAATTAAAAAAAATTTTTTTTAATTATAAAAAAATAAAATATTAAATCTAATCCATACTTGTGGTCACCATAACCTTAAGAGAAATTGTTTCATGTGACAAAGATTTTTAAATGAAACTCTCTGTAGCCCGAAAATTATTTTGGAAGGAAACAAAGAGAAGTTTCCTTCAAAAGTCATAAGGATTGTAATTGAAAGTCAATATATTTGGCCTCTTGAACTAAAGTAAGTAATTTGTGTTTTTGCCTCCCTGACAAAGTTTATATAAAGTTACAAAAAGAAATTGACAGCCAGTTTGAAATTAAATTGCCATGGCCTAGAGCAAAGAATATCCTTACATGATATTATTCTACAATGTCATTATAATTTTAGATATTTTACAACAGCATATTGTACAATTATCCCAAACAAACTTACAAACTAATTCTTTGAATGTTTGGCAGCAATTTAAAAAAAAATGACATGAAAGGATTTAATCCCTTTCAGAAGGAATTAAGGCTCTGGGAAGGCACTTGAGCATTCTATATTGGCCCCTCTTGCCTTTTGTGCTAAGAGGGACCCTCTTCTCACAATCCAATTGCCCTCAGCTGTTGCCTGAGCTTTCTGTTCATGCTGAGCTTGAAGCCTCGTGGTGGCTGGTACCATGGATCTGTCTCTCGCCCAATCGTGTGAGCTGGGCCCTCCCTGGAGAAGAAACCTGAGTTCCCCGAGGTATGTGATCAGTGTTGGGGCCCCGCCAGCAGGCCAGGGGATCCCAAGGCAGGTGCTGGGCGTGGAGGCCACGGGGGCATAGGCTACCAAGGACACAGAACTGAACCTCACATCACCCTGCTTGGCCCCGGAGGATGACTGGTTAGCCAGAGACGGGTAAGATTCCTCAGGGAAGGAACAACCTAAGACAGGCACAGTCACAGAGGGGCCATCAGGAGAGAACTTGGGGGTCAACAGAGGTGGGGGACAGACCCTCACCCCCCTAACCTTGCAGGGGCCTGAACCCTCACCCCGTCTGAGGGAGGTCTCCTGCCCCCATGGCTGCTTTGCTTCCCACGCCCAGCTCAGATCGGGACACAGGTGACAGACAGTGACTTGTCCCAGCTCAGATTGGGACCCAGGTAACAGACAGAGACTTGGCCAACAGCAGCTGCCCTATATCTAAATCCAGCCTAGCACCAGGAATGCTCAGGGCCTACTCAAGAATGCAAATAATCCTTTCCACTAATATTTACAGGGTAAACTAAGATTGTTGGTAGAGTATTAAATTTGACAGTAAAATAATAATCAAGTTTTCAGATTAATTTAAATAGGCTAATTGAAATAAGTGAATATTCAAGAAAATTTAATTGTACTGGACAAAAAGCTGTTCCTAAAGTAGTAACTAAAATTTCTATTGGTAGTTCATCTCATGGTAAAATTCCTGAACATGCAATGAAACTAAAGCAGTCATACTTTTGTGCAAAAAAAATAAAATTTAAAGTTATCAAGACTGCATTATAAAATTTACAAAAGCCTCCATTCATCAACAAAAGGGAGTATAGTAGGGTAATATCATGTAAGGAAAAATATCCTATAAGTAAATTACATCTAGAAAATTTTTACTTTACAAAATTAATTTTCATTTGTAATGCTAACATCAAGACACCCATGAAAAACACACTGGTGTCTAAATAAGACAAAGGAAAATCGTTTGGGCAAAAATAAAAAGGATCCCAAATCAATTATATAGAAAAGATTCCTTTATTAACTTTTGGTGGAGAATATGTTTGTATATTTTCAGAAAACAACTCCAAGACCATGTGGATTCCTGCAACAGAGAGGAATTGACAGGTCTGCTCCAACCACGAAGACAAGAGGAGAAACAGTCCAGAGATGGAAGACGCTGATGATGCCTTGCCACGCTAGCAGTCAGCAGCTGTGTGTCGCAGCAGGTTGCCTAGGACCAAACCAGAGAGGGTGGGACCTGCATTGCCACCATGTGCCCACCATCCAGATATCATTGCTGACATGTACACATAAGGAACTGTTTGACATTGAAACGGGGACTCAGAACTGTTGGACATTGAAATTGGGACTCAAACATTTTTTGTTATTATATGTTTATTTCTAGTCTGCAGAGGCAAGATTTTTTAAAGGAAAGAAATGGCGAAAAAATAGATACAGAGGCAAAGAAGCATTGAACAGACTGTCAAACTACAGCGGGAAGGCAGGGGAGGTTGTGGGGGGGGGGGGAGGGGCGGGCTGTAAGAGATCAACCGAAGGACTTGTACACATGCATATAAGCATAACCAATGGATACAAGACACGGGGCGGGGGCAGGTAAGGCATGTACTGGGGGGTAGGGGAGGCCGGGGGGAGGTCAATGGGGGGGAAAAAAAGGAGACTTATGTACTACTATTTGTAATACTTCAAACAATTAAAAAAAAAAAGCCTAAGTGACTAGATCACCAGACGACCAGACGACTGGTTGCTATGATGCACACTGACCACCAGGGGGCAGACACTCAACACATGAGCTGCCCCCTGGTGGTCAGTGGCTCCCACAGTGGGAGCACCACTCAGATGACCAACGGGCACCAGACGCCAGGCTGACAGCTGGTGAGCACAGCTGTAGCAGCGTGAGCCTCTCCTGCCTCTGCAGTAGCGCTACCCAGCTGGGGGCAGCAGGTGCAGCGGGGCTAGGATAAGCAGGAGTGGCAGGAGGGAGAGGCAGGCAGGAGCAGCAGGCTGTGTTGGACTGCCGTTTTGGTGGATCCCTGCAGGCCATGCCGAGGGACCCCACCAGTGCACAAATCCGTGCACCGGGCCTCTAGTAAGATATATAAAGGTGACTAAGATGGAGTAGCTATAACAGCAAGATAAAAACCAGAGTGCATTGTCTAGAATTCAGGGCAATACAATGTTGGAAGAAGGAGGCAAGGTCAGTGTCAAGTGCTGCAGGCAGATCAAGTAAGATCAAGTAAGAAATTATACTTTGGATTTAACAACAACAACGTCATTATTGGTGTTCATGAAAGCAATTTTAGAGAAATGGTAGAGAGGAGCTAGATGAAGAAATAAATGGCAGATAAGAAAACAGAGATTAAAAGTCTCTTTCAGCTCTCCCCTCACACACGCTCACACCCACCTCGACATGGGGGCGGCTGCAGCGGGGGGACTCCGACTCTTGGGACTCGGACACGTTCTCCGTGGAAGACCCGGTGCGGAAGGTGGGGGCCGGTGGGGACCGCTGGGAAGGCGAGGACGAGGACGTCAAGGATAATTGGGATGACGATGATGAGGGGGAAAAAAGAGGAAGCAGAGTAAAACCAGAAGTAAAAATTTCAGAAAGGAAAAAAATAACAGAGAAGATAAGAGAGAAAGAACGGCAACAGAAGAAAAGGCAAGAAGAAATTAAAAAGAGGTTAGAAGAACCTGAAGAAACAAAAGTACTAATACCAGAAGAACAATTAGCAGATAAACTGCGGCTAAAGAAATTACAGGAAGAAGCAGACCTTGAATTAGCAAAAGAAACTTTTGGTGTTACTAATACAGTTTTTGGAATAGATGCTATGAACCCATCTTCAAGAGACGACTTCACAGAGTTTGGAAAGCTGCTAAAAGATAAAATTACACAATATGAAAAGTCATTATATTATGCCAGTTTTTTAGAAGCCTTAGTTCGAGATGTGTGTATTTCATTGGAAATTGATGACTTGAAAAAGATCACCAATTCACTGACTGTGCTTTGTAGTGAGAAACAGAAGCAAGAAAAGCAAAGCAAAGCCAAAAAGAAGAAGAAAGGTGTGGTTCCTGGAGGGGGATTAAAGGCCACCATGAAAGACGATCTGGCAGATTATGGTGGTTATGATGGAGGATATGTACAAGACTATGAAGATTTCATGTGACATTTTATCTTCTCTGGTGTCTTCTTTCTGTTGCCCACAATCCCTTCAACATGTAGCACAACTTCCTTTCCTTTCAGTTCTGCCAAATGCTACAATCAGAAGTGCAATATCTTTTGTGCTGGTTACTTAACCCCTTGACACTTAGGTGCTAATGTGCAAATGAGGGAACTTGGATCTTGCTGCCAAGGGGTTAAAATTGGGAACCTCAGTTGCTACTAAATCATAGTTTTAAAAGACACACAAACTTAATAATGTTGTCATTGTTGCTATCTGATTCTATAGCAGCAGCACTAAGTTGGAAACAAAGGTTGCAACATGACAAAAAATTGTGTAGTCTTGACCAGCACCATTCAGTAATACAGCCTTAACCATACCTCCTTGAACTACCATACCTCATAACTTGTCAAGAAAAGCAGTTCGCAGCAAGGGCATGTGGTGTGCACCTAGTATTAAAATTGCTTTGTCTTAAAAATGAGCGTGAGGATATTAAATATACATTGTGAAGAAGACTGCTTATGTCAGAGTGAAGATATGGCGGCTGAAAAGCACTAGTTTGATACTTAAAAACTAAATGACCGAAACCCTCCACTTTGAAGCTGAAGAAGGTAAACCTCTCCGTTATTGTATTACAAGTTGTGGAATCTCTTGAGTGCAACTGTCTAGTGTATCAAACTATTCTACTGATGAAGTGCTTCAGATGGGGGAGGGAAACCCTACCTGCTTTTTTTGCCCGATTGAAGTGTCTGAGGAACAAATCTCCTTTGTTCTTCTGGGCTGCAGTGGAATAACTTTAAACAGGGTTTTGGCATTTCCTTTCCTTTATAAAACATGCTCAGCACGTTGCACCAGTTAACTAGTTTGGTAAATTGTTATGTTAACAATTATGACATCTGCAATGTTTTACAAAGCAACTAATTTAATAAAATCACTATTGTGAGGACTTAAATTTGGTGTTATCTCCCAAGAGATATTTTTGGAGAGTATAGAGCACAGCTCTTGGGACTAGAGTTCTCCACATACTTAACAAAGCTTAATAAATGCTTGATGAGTAGTTAATAGCTTTAAAACAAAAATGATTGGTCAGGCCCTTAATAGAGTCACCCTAGAGCAACAAAGGTGTAGGGCTGCTTTCCTCATTTTATTTATTTGGGGGAAAATTATTTGGTTGTTTAGTTACTAAGGCCTAATTAAGATACCTGGAACTATTTATTTGGAGTAATTGAGCTTATAACTCAGGTAGGGCTGTGAGCACAGATTGAGTGATCTTTATTATATATATATTTTAAAGCAATTTAACCAAAAAAATTGTTAAATTTTTAAAACTGTCAGACTCAAAAGTAGGGACAGAACAAAAAATGTTTTTAATTTCTTTTACATACAAGGGAAGGGGGCGGTCTCAATCAAAGCTCTGTAGAACACTAAGTAGAAGACAGGACCATCCAAATGAGTTGAGAAATTAACAGAAAGCAGTGACTACACAGCAATAATTACAGCCAATAAAAATCGTTTTAAGGCAGACAAGGGCTAAGATTTCCTTAGCAGTTAATGACATGCACTGAATTTGAAATCTATTTTATTATAGAGATCAGTTTCTAACTAATGGAAATGTATCATCTGTTCCTTAACTGTGTAAATAATATTAAATTCCTTTGAAACTGGAAAAACAAATCTCTTTCAAAACATATCAAAGGGAGAGAAATATAAGTGGAATAGATAGATGGGGGAGACGTGGAGTTGAGAAAACATTTGTATGATGGATACCTTAGCCTGGGTTCTCTAGGAAACAGAACCTGAAGTAAAGATTAAGACACTGTTCTTTGTGAGATGCAAGCTCAGGGCAATGAGGGTAAGGAAAACGGGGGTGGGGACAAGGCAAGGAGAGATGCAAAGCAATGTGACTATCATTTCATAATGATTCACAAAGAAACCAAACAGGCTTCTCAGCGGGTGTGTCTGCAAGCCTTTTTGAGAGTTACAGAAGAAACCACACCTGAGTAGTCTGGGTAAGGAATTTATTTTATCCTTTCCTACTCTTGAATCTCATTGGTCAACGTTTGTCCCATAGGGAGCTGACTCCTCCGCACATCCGGTCCTTAGCAGTCACCAGGAGGCCCAATGCCATGACTGTAGAGTAGTTTTTAATCCAATCTGAATGAAACATGAAGGCTGCCTTGGAACAAAGGGTTCAATGAAGGCCATGCATGCCCAAGGCTCCAACTCAGACTACAGCCAGTTCAGAGAACTCGGCAAAGGTGCTAGCAATGGCAGCAAATAGGTGCACCAGGCCTATTGAATGTTTGGCAGCAATTTAAAAAAAAAAAAAAGGACATGAATTCATTTTTCATTTTTTAAATTTCAGCAATTTTTCTAATGAAAAATCCCAAGAGCACAGTCCAGGGGCAAGTGTCTTTATTTTTAATCTTTTTTTATTTTTATTTTTCTTATTGATTTCAGAGAGGAATGAAGAGGGAGAGAGATAGAAACATCAATGATGTGAGAAAATCATTGATCGGCTGCCTCCTGCACACTCCACACTAGGGATCGAGTCCACAACCGGGAATCAAACCATGACCTCCTGGTTCATAAATTGATGCTCAGCAAGTGTCTTTGTAAAGAAAGTAATCAGGAGAATCTAACAAGGTGCTCAAGCTTTGTGTTCAAATTAGTAGGAAAGACTTAACACATTTAAATGCCATTGGCCATTTGCCTCAGGGGATAGAGTGTCTGCCTGCGGACTGACGGGTCCTGGGTTCGATTCCAGTCAAGGGCACATGTCCATATATTACGTGATGAACAAGTCACAGGTCCCTAAACTGGATAATCTCTCCAAGAACGTAAACAAGATCCATCCATGGAAACAGCTCATTGCTGTGGAAGCCTCTGCACTCCCTGCTTTCCCACTCTTGCCACCCCTGCCGTGGCTCTAAACACATAGAAATTCTGGATAAAATTTAACAATATACTTTGCATGCATAGCTAAATTCTAAATAAGAAAGAAAAATTATCTAGGTGCTAGAAATAAAGACAGAATTCAAAGTGGAGCATTGGGCAGAAACTGAAGTTAAAATTGTGTAAAGGATAGAGGCCTTGGGCTGGGTCTTTAATACCTACCTGTGGGACAGGGGAATCCAGGCCTCAGACACCTAACTTCAGGCACCTGGACATGAGCTACTGCATGAGCCTAGGAATCTTGAAATCTGCCCACAATGTGACATAGGCCTAAAATGGGTTTTTCTCTGCTAGGTAAGCAGTTCACTGTCTGGGGCAGTAGATAGGAACTTCTAAAAAATATTAAAACCCAGGTCTAAGCTACACAGGACATGTGGTCTGAATTCAGACTACCTGTATGGTGAAGCACTCTAAACTAAGAAATTAACATTAAAAACCTGGCCCAGAACAGATGGAACTCTTAAAGTTTTGGCAAAAGCAAACTTGAAACTGTTCATAGGAACCTTTCCAGGACCCAGGACCCCCATGAAAAACAACCCACAAAAAGATAACTTTTATTCTGAAGAACTTGAGAAAAAAGAAAATTTTAAAAGAAACTTCAAAATATAGTGTTCAAAATGAGAAAAGAATGTAAGGCAAGAAAATGCTTCTATAAAACAACAGGTAAACTTTTTAAATGATGAAATAAAAATTCTGGAAGTGAAAAATACAATTACTAAAATACATAATGAATGGGTTCAATTGTAAAGTAGACACAGTTAAAGAGAGAACTGATGAATTAAAAGATAGAACCTCGAAAATCACTCAAAATTCACCTTAGTGGGGAAAAAAAGAGATGTAATACATGAAAGCAGAAATAAGAGAATTCATGTACAGAATGAAAAATCCCAACAGACAGTTAATAGGAATTTCAAAGCATTGAGAATCAGAAAGAAATATTTGAAGACATGATGGCAGGAAATGTTCCAGAATTAAAGAAAGACCCATGTATGAAACACACTTTATAAACCATTTTTGTGTGTATCTTAGTCTTACCCGTGTCTTGTTTGAGCTACTGCTTCAGCAACTGACTTTGCACAGGCACAATCTTATTAAACCTTGTCTCAGTTGTTACTCCAAAGCTTCTGTATTAATACCAAGGCACAGATGTTACAGTACCCATATGTATACCCCATAAGTAAAAGGGAGTTAACACTGCATGGGGTGAATCTTTGACATCATTTTTCTTCCACCAAGCACATATTTTCAGTGCCAGTGCCAAAAGACACTTCCATAGTGATAGACCTCTGGCCCTGCATCTTCGGTCACATTGCCACATGAACTGGTGCAGTAGACAGGGTAATTACACTGGAAGCCATTCCCACACTGAGCTAGTTTACTATACACAGAAGTGACTGCAAATTATATAAATACTAGAGGCCTGGTGCACCTATTCATGCACAGGTGGGGTCTCTCGGCCTGGCCTAGAGAGATTGGGCCAAAACCAGCTCTCTGACATCCCCCGAGGGGTCCTGGATTGTGAGAGGGCCCAGGCCAGGCCGAGGGACCCCACCAGTGCACAATTGGGGCTGAGGAGGGACCGAGGAAGGGCTCCAGGGGTGTCCAGCCTGTCTTGCCCAGTCCCAATCAGCAAGCTAACCTACCGGTCAGAGTGTCTGCCCCCTGGTGGTCAGTGCATGTCATAGCAACTGGCCAAACAGCCAAACGTTTGGACACTTAGCATATTAGGCTTTTATTATATAGGATAGCCAACTAAATGACTCCCCAATTCAATTCCCTCTAAGCCAGATATCCAAAACACTTTCAATATCACCCAAAAAAAGGGTAAGTATGAAGGAAGGGTATTAATGCTGGTTCTTCAAAGAAACAGGTCCAACAGGATGTATATCTATATAGAAAGAGATTTATTTTAAGAAATTGGCTGACATGATTATGTTAAGTGATCTCGGGATCTGCAATTGGCAAACTGCAGATTTAGGAAACATGGTGGTGTAGTTCTAGTCCAAAAGCATGCAGGCTCAATACCCAAGAAGAACCTCTGTTTCAGTTCAAGTCTGAAGGCAGAAAAAGACCAGCATCCCAGCTCAAGCACTCTGACAGGAGTAATTCCCTCTTACTCGTGAGAGGGTTAGCCTTTGGTTCCATTCAAGTCTTCAACAGATTAGATGAGGGCCATTTACATTAGGGAGGGTACTCTGTTTCACTCAGTCTACCAATTCAAATGTTAATCTCATTCCCACCCAAACACATAGGTGCACACCACACACACACACACACACACACACACACACACACACAAATGTTCTCACAGACACAACCAGAGTAATGTTCGATCAGATATCTGGGCACTCCATGGATCAGTCAAGTTTACACATAAAATTATCACAGGAAATCAAAGTAGAATGATCCAGTGATCTTAGCAAATTGCAGTTAAAGTATCCTACTTTTTCAAATTTCACAAAACCACATGACCATAGGAGCACTTCGGGCCATGAAAGTGAGGGGCCCTGAGGCAAAGCTTTATTAGTTTCACAGCATGGTTGAGTGTCTAAGATAGTGAACTTACATAAACCTATACCCCCAATACAGAGTGTCAAAAGAAAGCACCACTAACACCAGAACATTTTTTTCTTCTAAAGTTTAGGTTTTGTCTAGTATACATGGAATAGTTCATACCAAGAACCATTGCTCCCACCACCAAGCCTAGGGCTGTCATACCCACCTAGATCATGTGAAGAAACATTTAACTATTCCCAAGGTGCTTCATTTTGTATAATCCATCACAATAATTACTACAAACCCCGCTATTCAACTTCTTGAGCTTTTTGGACAATAACAAATTCTTTATCTTCATCAGAAAAAAGATACCCTCATTATCATTTGAGATGTTAATTGGTTGAGGAATTTTATTCTATATGACAGGGTGCATTATAGTCCCTCTGAGTTTTTTAGGTAAACCTGATTTTATTCTTAAAGGATAAATCCTATGTAATAAAGAGGTGATATGCAAATTGACCCTCATGCCCTCGCACAAGATGGCCACCATCATGTGGTCAAAGATGGCTGCCACAGATGGCCAGCAGGGGAGGGTGGTTGTGGGCAATCAGGCCAGCAGGGGAGGGCAGTTGGGGGGACCAGGCCTGCAGGGGAGGGCAGTTGGGGGCGATCAGGCTGGCAGAGGAGGGCAGTTGGGGGCAACCAGGCTGGCAGGGGAGGGCAGTTGGGGTGACTAAGTGAACAGGGGAGGGCAGTTGGGGGCAATTGGGCTGGCAGGGGAGCAATTAGGCATTGATCAGGCTGGCAGGGGAGTGGTTAGGGGGTGATCAGGCTGGCAGGCAGGCAGGTGGTTAGGATCCAGTGGTCCCAGATTGTGAGAGGGATGTCCAACTACCAGGATCAGGACTAAACCAGCAGTCGGACATCCCCCAAGGGGTCCCAGATTGGAGAGGGTGCAGGCTGGGCTGAGGGACATCCCCCCTCCCCCACCCCAGTGCACGAATTTCATGCACCAGGCCTCTAGTCATTTATAATTTTTTATTTTTCTTTTTTAAGAAACAAGCTTATATATACTACCAGAGGCCCAATGCACAAAATTCATGCACAGGGGGCGTGGGGAGGTTGTCCCTCAGCCCAGCCTGCACCCTCTCCAATCTGGGACCCCTCAGGGGATGTCTGACTGCTGGTTTAGTCCTGATTCTGGCAGTCGAACATCCGGGACCGCTGGCTCCTAACCGCTCACCTGCCTGCCTGCCTGATCACTCCTAACTGCCTCTGCCTGTCTGCCTGATAGCCCCTAACTGCCTCTGCCTGCCGGCCTGATCACCCCCTAACCACTCCCCTTCCAGTCTGATCACCCCCAACTGCCCTCCCCTGATGGCCTGATCTTCCCTAACTGCCCTCCCCTGCCAGCCTGATCACTCTCAACTGCCCTCCCCTGCTGGCCTGATCACCTCCTAACTTCCCTCCCCTGCCAGCCCGATCAACCCCCTAAGTACTTGCTCCCTGACGCTGGCCTGATCTCACCCCTAACTGCTTGCTCCCCTGCCAGCCTGATCTCCCCTAACTGCTTGCTCTCCTGCCAGCCTGATCTCCCCTAACTGCCTCTGCCTTGGCCCCCACCACCATAGCTTTGTCCAGAAGGAAGTCAGATGTCCGGAAAATGTCCAGTCAACCCAGTCTAATTAGCATATTACCCTTTTATTGGTATAGATTTCCACAAATCAACTATCAGGATACTGGAAGCTCTGGTGCCCAGGATACAAAGACTTATGCAAATCAGCACCAAAAACATCATTGAGCTAGGAAAGCCTTATTTTCTGAACGTTTCCAGGCTCCTAATTTTGTAAGTCTCCTCAAGGAGAAGGTAGGGGAAGGTATATGTATTTTTTTTATTATTGATTTTAGAGAGAGAAAGAGAGAAGCATTAATTTGTTGTTCTACTGATTTATGCATTCATTGGTTGACTCTTGTATGTGCCCTGACCAGGGATTGAACCCACAACCTTGGTGTATGGGGACAATGCTCTAACCAACTGAGCTACCAGGTTGTATATTCTTTGTATATCTTCAGGACAACTAGGGGAGAGATTTCATTTCCTTTTCAATTCTATTAGATGGAAATGTTGGTGATCCCAGAAGCTCTATAAGAAAAGCCAAAAACTCTGAATGGCACCCTAGTCATAATATCCCCAATGGAAAGTATGGCCTGGGGAAAAAAAGGTTGCAAAACAAAATCTCCTGAGGAGATTCCAAACCAAGACACAGATCAATCCCTTCTAATCATCTACAATCTGAGTAGCAAAAAGACTTTCTCATCCCAGAAGAAGATACTAGCTGTGGCACTGAAATATTTCCACCCAATTCTCTCCTTTATGCTCCATAATCTCAAGAAAATTAAGGGGAAAAATTAAATATGAGAGAGATACAAATGTATGGGTGGAAGTTTAGTGTATTAAAGGCAGTATCTTAAACTTATTAGGGGCACCAAAGAATGAACTTTTATTTTCTGGTGAAAGACTCAAAATTAAGTACTAGGGTGTGTCTTTTTTTCTCTTTTTTTCTAAATTCTCTGAAGTGGCTTGCCAGATCCACCAACGTTCTCTATCCCCACTCTAAAATATAAGCCTTATGTCCAACTACACTATACACTCCTGGTTAGTATATTTGGCCATGCCTACACCTTCTCTTCCCATAAGCTAAGTTGCATGCTTATCAAGAATTAATTTGTGGTTTCTGCCGGTGTGGCTCAGTGGTTGAGCCTCAACCTATGAACCAGGAGGTCATGGTTCAATTCCCGGTCAGGGCACATGCCCAGGCTTCAGGCTCAATCCCCAGTAGGGGGCATGCAGGAGACAGCTGATCAATTATTCTGTTTCACCATTGATGTTTCTACTTCTCTCTCCCTCTCCCTTCCTCTGTAATCAATAAAAACATATTTTTTAAAAAGCAATTGAAAAAAAAGAATTATCATGTGAAAGAAAAGAGAATTCAAAAATGCTATAAAGTGTAAGTAGCTAACCTTAAAAGGGGCAGGTGTAAATTTTGAGTGATACAGAGAGATAACGCTCATTTGACAGTTTTATTTCATGATTCTAATTGCCTTATTGCATTAAAAAATTTTCATCAAAACTTATGAGGTATGGCTTTAGCTGGTTTGGCTCAGTGGATAGAGCATTGGCCTCCAGACTGAAGGGTCCCAGGTTCAATTCTGGTCAAGGGCACATGCCTGGGTTGCAGGCTCGATCCCCAGTAGGGGATATGCAGGAGGCAGCCGATCAATGATTCTCTTTCATCATTTATGTTTCTATCTCTCCCTCTCCCTTCTTCTCTGAAATCAATAAAAATATAATTTTTAAAAAACTGATGAAGTAGTGTGAAAAATAGAGAGATGAGTTTTTATATGAAATTTAAGCTGAATTGTAACAAAATTATATCTTAAAAAAAAAAGTGTTGTCGAAGTGAAGTAGGTAAGACAAGAATAAAAGGTTGGGGGCTCTATCTTTAAACTTTTTTTTCTGGCTTTCAATAAACTGGAAATCATGGACAATGCATTATGTTTACAGTTGAAGAAAAAAAACCACAACCGAGAAAACAATTAGTGATTCCTCATTTAAAAAGTAAAATAAACCCCTAACCCAATATCAAAATATTGGTATTTGTATGTATATCTTCGATGTTTAAGGTAAAATAAACGGGTATATTACTTTGAATGATTCCCCACTTTAACTGACTCTTTAAACTGATTAACATCCTCAAGAGCTTCCCACTATCCACTGCTTTCATGCTTATCTTTCTAATGCTGTATTCGTGTTTCCCAAAGACTTCCCAATAAACTAAACTCTAAATTCTACATCACTTTACCTAACTTAATTTTCTAATTCCATTTTCTAGTCATATACATTACATTTAGTCCAACTAGACTTATAAGCCTCTGAACACAAGCTCTAATTTTAAGTTCATTCTAGTCTCTTGAGTTGGAAGAAAGGGGCAGGGGATGGGGAGGAAGAGTATTAGGAAGGAAGAAAGGGAAGGGGAGGGGAGAAGGGGAGGAGGGGGAGAGGGGAGGGGAGGGGGGAGGGAGAGGGGAGGGAGATGGAGAGGGGGAGGAGGAGGGGGAGGGGAGGGGAAGGGGAGGGGGGAGGGGGAAGGAAGGGAAGGATGGATTAGCTGGGTAAGGAAGCTCCAGTGATGGGTTTGAAGCCGTGATGACTTCATCCCATCACAGATGCTCCCAGGGCATCTGTCCTCTCACTCAGTTCCAGCTACCCCACTTACTATACATATCAGCATCTATAGACTCAAGGTCCTGTGCTAAAGTGTTATTAAATGTGGCAAGTATAGGGAACACATCAACATATACAAGAATATAAATAAAATCTATCATGTGAAAGAAAACAGAATTCAAAAATACTACAAAGTGTAGGTAGCTAACCTTAAAAAGGGCAGATGTAAATTTTGAGTGATACAGAAAGCTAATGCTCATTTGACCATTTTATTTTATAAATTTGCTTAAGTTCACAATAAAAAGAAATTATAAATATTAACAAAACATTCTATAGGATGAGATTAGCTTTTTTAGGGTTAAAATATTTTATTGATTAAGGTATTACATATGAGTCCTTATCGCCCCATTGCCCCCCACTCCCCCACCCCCACTCATGTGAGATTAGTTTTAAAGTGAATTAAGGGAAACTGAAGTACTCTGGACTGGGTGCTAATTAAGCCTCAATCTGGGAGTTCTAGAATACCAATAGACTGATTTTAAAATAATATCTAACATAAAAAATATTGAAGCTTTTTTAGACTCTTCACTTCTTCCTCACACCTGACCCAATAAAGAATTAATTATTTGATCATTTTTCCATTTCTTTGCATTACTTGTCTGTCTGTACTTCCATTTTTTCAATGATTCAATAAAGTCTTTCTAAAAAGTGACAGAATTATAAAATCTCTAAGCTAGGGAAGACTTTGAGCAACTATTTCCATTTCCCTACTTTTAGACAATAATGCCACGTTATTTTTTAAATCTTTGGAGGAGAAGAGTCTGTAATCTCCCAACATTAACAACTCTCACTGTCAGGAAATTCTTTCATATGTAATCTAAATCTCTCATGCTGCTGTTGAAATCAGTTTCCACTCAGCAGAGCTGAGTTGATATTGAAAACAGCTGGTCTTCTGCCTCTATGTAGAAATTCTTCATTTGCTGTCACTGCAATGTAATGAGATTTGAATTTTCTGTATAGCTTTGAGCTAGTCCTTAGCTCCTATCCTTCTCCAAGCTGATTAACCCCAGTTCCCCAACCTACCTAGAGAGTTCATTCATGCCCTTATCTGTCCTCCCACATCACTTTGTAGGTGTCTCTACTAGAACATTACCCCAACTTAGAGTTTACACGACTGTCTCCCCTCACCTCCTCCTGTCTCACTTGTAAGTCTCTCTGCGATTGAATCATACTAGGTCCTCAATACATAACAATTGAATGAATCAATGAAACTGCATTCAGATCAACCATTTTATTCTAACCATTCAGCCATGGTAGTGGCTGTCTTCTGTTAAGTTTCTTTTGATAACAAGTAACATAAACCAATTCTAGTAGTTTGAGCAAAAACAGAAATTAAATTGTAAGAATACTGGAATATCTTACAAAATCTAAGAAAGAATTAAACCAACGCTCAGAAAGGGTGGGAACTAGGGCAATTTCATGCATTTCTTCTGCAGGAGGTGTTCCTTTCAGAGTATTGCAATGTGTCTCAACTACCAACAACTTCCAATAACAATGTTGCTCTTCTGGCAACATTTCCAGTTCATGAGAGAAACAAACTTATTGGAGCAACTTGGGTCAGATGATGGGCCTGAACCAAGAAGCCATAGTCCAAGCGACCCTTGCCTAACATTGAGAGAGTTGTCAGGGTGGGAGCAAGAAGAGGACATATCTGCGTATATTGGGAGCTCCTCAGAGAAGAAGAACCCTGCATTGTGGATTTGCCACAATGATGATGCTCACTACAGTCACTGATCTCTCAGGCCTGTTGTCACTGTTGAGTTCTTATGAGGATGTCACAGAGCTGAATCAATAAAGTTATTCGACCTTACTTTTTTTTTGCTTGACTATTTTCCTTTAGGCTTCTGGTACCAAGAGTTAAGAAGATAACAGCCTGTTTTACTGAGTTGAAGTGTAAATTTCCTTTAAACTATGGATCAGTGCTTGAGCTAATGACAAATATTATCACAAGATTTACAGCACACAGGAAAATCTTTCTTTCTGAAATTCAGTACACTTCGTATGTTATTGAATTGGTAGCAGACTCATACATGAGATACCGAATAGCAAGAAACAGATAAGTAGTGGCCAAGCCCACAAACACGCTTTAGAATGGCTCAGCAAGCCTGCAGCAAGAAGTCTTGAACTTCTTAATGAGGACACCTGCCAAAATGACCCTGGAGAAGGAGGAAAGGAACAATGAGTCAGCTACTTCATAATAACACTTAGCAATAATTTAGCAGTTTTCTATTTAAGTCCAATTCTTTCATATCTCTTTTCCCATTTGTAATTCAGCTGAATACCTATGATAGATGACAGATAGCCAGTTTTCTTCTAGCTCTACAATGAGGGGAGTCAATTTCCCGCCTCTTGCAAAAGGGCTGACCATAAGACCTGATTTGACTGAATGAGGAGAAAGTGATTTCCTATGAATTACAAATGTAAGCCTCAAGAGACCTAGTGAACGTGCCAGATAAGAGGATAATAAACCATGTAGAAATGTTTAAAAATGTGGGTGTTTGCTGTGTGGAAATAGATAACCTATACATCACCAAAATATACCACTAATTTCAGACTATAATAATAGGGATCCAATAAGGCAGTGGTTGGCAAACTCATTAGTCAACAGAGTGGCAAACCGTGGCTCGCAAGCCGCATGTGGCTCACGAGCCGCAGTTTGCCGACCACTGCAATAAGGTATTTACATTAAACATATATTAAAATGTATCTCTAGCTTCTCATTCAGTATGGCAGAAATCTATAACCTTCCTTTAAAATTTATACATATATGTGTGTGTGCGTGTGTATACACACACACACACACACACACACACACACACATACTAGAGTCCTGGTGCATGAAATTTGTGCAGGCTAGGTGGGGGGGGCCCTTCAGCCTGACCTGCACCCTCTTGCAGTCCAGGACCCCTTGGGGGATGTCTGCTTGCCAGCAGTTGGACATCCCTCTCCCAGTCCAGGACTCCTCGTTCTTTACTGCCTGCTTGCTCGCTCCTTACCACTCGGCTCACTGCTCCTTAGCACTGCCACAGAGGCGGGAGAGACTCCTGCCACTGCTGCTGTACTCTCCTGCCGAGAGCCTGGCTTTTGCTGAGTGGTGCTCCCCCTGTGGGAACACACTGACCACCAGGGGGCAGCTCCTGTGTTGAGCATCTGCCCCCTGGTGGTCAGTGCACATGATAGTGACCGGTCGTTCTGGTCTTTCCACCGTAATGATCGCTTAGGCTTTTATTATATATATATATATATATATATATATATATATATATATATATACAATTTATAAGCAAATTAAGCTTGCTTTCCTAACATTTTGGAATAATGTTCATACTTGGAATTTGGTTAATCTAAGATCATTCTTCCTCAGGTTATTTAAGACATCCAGGCAGTCTATAAAATCTTTAAAATGTAAGACCATTTTCAAAATTCTTGCTACTCTGTTTGCATCATTTACTTTGAGAATTTAATTTATATTTCACACGTTTCCAGTCCTGCTCTCCTGAGCGAGTTATCTGAAAGGTAACTGGGTAGTTGAAATCTATGGACCATCTCCCTGGATGTGGAGATTCGGCTTCATTCCAGATCTCCATATCTGTCACAACCCCTGCTGTGAGATCTTCTTTATTCTGTTTTTCTTTTATCTTTACCCAGAGACTTTCAAGAATTCTTCTTTGTTCCTCCTATTTCCATAGTTACTTTGGTATTTGAATTCTCACCCTGCCAGAGAGAGAAGTTTATGGATACTTAGTTTGAATGTGGAATGAAGCTGGGATACTTACTAATTAGCACAGAAGCCAGCTTAGAAATTCCCACAGTGGGCCATATCATATACCCTTCTGTACTCATTATTTTTACTATGTTTTCAATAATATTCTGCTTCTCAAAGACTAAATGAGTCACAGTCGCTTGCCTTTAAAAAGACACATTCACTTTGCATGGTTCATTTTTAATCTAATACCTTTATTGTTGTTATGTCAGTTTCAGTTTCTAATTCTCTTTTCTCTGATAATGACTATTTGGTTTTCTATACCTCGCTTACTCTACTCCCCTTTTTCTAAGTTTGACCTCTCTTTTTACCTCAGAAAAGAGACAAGAATTAGAACATTATTTTAAGAGATTTGTGCAATTCCTACTATTTCTTTAGGTACCATTACAGTGCCAGGTGCCTCTATTCACATTCACCACCTGCCCTTCTAATGTTTTTTCGGGGGAGGGAGGAGAGTGCTCCACAGGAAGACTATTAGTCAAGGACACTATTGACTAAAAATATCAAAAAGAAATTGTTCTTATAAAGTTTACATTGGGAGGAAGGAGGCAGAAAGAAAGACAAACATTTAATCTCATTCTTCCAAAAGCACTTATTGAGCACCTTAGTAATACAATTTACCTCTGCATGCCTCAGTTTCCAACCTGCTTCAGGTAAATTGTCTCATATATTTCATAGGTAGGCAGATAATAAATGAGTTATTATACATGAAATACTGTAACAATACACTATATAGATGTAAGAAAAAGCTATTTCCATTTTACACATAAGCAAATGGGGGTCAAAGAAGTTGAGACACCTGACTAATCTGATTCACCTGGTCTCCTGACCATTATGGACTTTTATGCAGCATCACACTCTCTGTTCAAGGCAAAGGAATGTATGGAAATCTCTGCCTTGGAAAAGCTTATAAATCAGTAATGAAAAATATCATTCACATAAAAACAAATAGCATTTATTATTATTATTATTATTATTATTATTATTATTTACTACTTACCTTGTGCCAAGCATTGTTTTACATGCATTGATTCATTTAATCCTCTCTGCAATCTTAGCATGTTAGCATTATTTTTATCTTGAATGTAAACTAGAAGGGCACAGAGAGGTTTAGTAACTTGACTGAAATCACCAGGATAATGAGTAGTAGGACCAGGATTTGAAGTCAGTTACCTGGCTCCAGAGTTTATATGCTGGACTACGATACACTACTGCCTCTCTACAAAACAGTATATGAAATGCATTCCATACTTATGATAAAGTGAGCGCGGTAGAGTGTCAGGGAAATTCATATTGGGGGCGGAGGAGAAGGGAAATAAGACAAATATTTGTCTCACCAAAAAAACTAGTATAGAACAGAAATTTGGGGTAAGATTTATTTAACTGGAAGAAGCTAAGAAAACACCATAAGTAGAAAAGAAAAAGGAAGTCTGTGCTCAGCCATTTCCGGCCCTGCTAATGTAGCCATTCTGACTAAAGCAGAGGGTTTAGGTAAGCACACAATGGAAAATAATACCTACTTACTGGGCTGGTAGGTATGAATAAATTGTGACTGGTCTACATTGAAAAGCTAAGTTTGGACTTAGTAATAAATAATAGGAAAGCACAGAGCCTTCTTAGTAAGAGGCTAAAGTCCTGGAAAATGTGTTTTCTTGTGATAAACAGAATAGATTAGGGAGGGGAAGACACAAGATCTGAGAGAAGTTAAGTAACTCTGGCAATAGTCCTGGGTTGCATGAGGTAACAAGGGCTTGAACGAGAGAGACGTGGAGGAAAGGAGACATATTGACAGATGATTCATAGGTTGGTGACTGACAGCATGGGGGAAATGAGGCAGAGAGTGGGGGGGGATGGATTTCAAAGATGTCTCGATGCTTCCAAGTGTGTGAAAATGAGAAAATAATAAGTCCATTTATAGAAATTGGGATGTTCAGAAAGGAGATGATTTTGAGAAACATTAGATTTGGACATACTGGATTTGGGGTGACAGAATGACATACAAGTGAAACATCCAGGAGTCAATTAACAAATACAGGGTGTGGCAAAAGTAGGTTTATAGTTGTTCATATGGAAATAATACAGTAATTCATAAATAATAATACAAGAATAAACTGTGTTTCATGTACTCACAACTGTAACCCTACTTTTGCCCCACACTGTTTTTATTGACCCCCTACTTTGTATTAAGGCAACATGCTAGGCTTGGGGATACTGGTGTGACAAGACAGACAAGATCCCTGTACCTGTGGAACCTGGAATGTAGCCTCCACTGTTAGAGGATTAGCAGATTCAAAGAAAGGTCAGGAACAGAGATGAAGATTTAGAAGCCAACTAATCTGAGGTGACTAAAACCAGGGTGCTGATCCATCCCTTCTCTCCTTTTCTTCCTCAATGGAGCTCTTTCCTTTCCTTTTTTTTTTTTTTAACCTTCTAAGAGATTCAGTTATTTCTTTTTAGTCTCTCACCTCATCAAATGAATTACTATGAGCAGTTGTTTTTCTTCACAGAGAATTAAAATTTAAAAATATTTACTTGGGAAGCTCATAGATGCAGGGAGGTATCCCAAGTCAAGAACATGGTTAAGTTTGTTGCAGATAGAAATGATCAGACTCCCCGTCACAGCCAGCATCCAAAAGAAGAGAGGAAGAAAAAGAAAAAAAAAAAGGGTAAAAGAGGAAAACATTTTAAAATTCTACACAGTGATCAGTTTGCTGATAAATGAGCAATGGTTCCTGCTATTGGTCACGTAGGCCCAGGCCAGTGACAGATATTTGCAGCTTAGTATACCTGTGCATGTCATTGGGCTTGGAGCTTAGTCACAGAGCAGAAAAACCAGGAACTTGGCTGTTTTTACTGTATAGGTCAGAGGTTACAAAACAGTGCCCAAGGCTAGATGAGGTCCATAGGCCTGTTTTGTTTGGCCTGCACAGTGTTCTTTTAAACTTTGGGCCAACGTTTAAAATTCAGGTTTTGAATTTAAAGGTTATACACAAAATTCAAGATTTAAAAATTAGAGTGTCTGTCAATACTGGGTTAGTTTTTCTGCCGACAACATTGGGCTAGAGTTGGGTCAGATCTGATCTTTTGGACACAGTGCATGCCCTCACACAATAAATACCATTCTCCCTACGGCAGCTTGGCGTATTTGAATCTGCAACCTCTCAAATGTATAGTTCTCTGCGGAAGTTGAGCAAAGGCACTTACCTATAGGAGAGAGTAGACAAAAGATATGTGGCCCATTCTGAACTGACATACTAGGAGGAATAAATGCAGTTGTCCAATAACCAATAGGGGTTCTTTCAGGAGAAGGGGCTTTGGCCAGTAGTAACAGTTACACCTTGAACAAGTATATTTTCTGAAACTCAGCTTCCTAAATTGTAAAATAAAACTAATAGGATTCATCTCCCAAATTGCTGATAAAAGAGAGTTTCTTAAGTAGACAATATTATCTAAGAAGAAATATTGGAAATAAAAGATTGGGAAGAGGCAAAGAAAATTCAAGACTGGAGTCAAGAAGAGAGTATGTGAAAAAATGTCACAAAAGATGAAAGTGAAAGAATAAGTCTTCGATTGTGTTGAATTTGAAATTTATAGAAAGATGCATTTCATTATCCACTGAATAATGAATATTCACAAATAATAACTGTCAGAATTAACTTTTATATCTCACCACATGCCAGGCACTATTCTAAGTGCTGTATGCATAGCAGTTTAATTTGCAGTACAACTTTTTTTATATATTTATTTTTATTGATTTCAGAGAGAAAGGGAGAGGGAGAGAGAGAAAGAAATATCAGTGATGAGAGAGACACATCAATTAGTTGCCTCCTGCATGTGCCCCGTCTAAGGCTGGGGATCAAGCCTGCAACCGAGGTATGGGCCCTTGACTAGAATTGAACCCAGGACATTTCAGTCCTCAGGCTGATGCTCTATCCACTAGGCCAAACCAGCCAGGGCTGCAGACCAACTTTTGAGATAGATTCTATGGTTTTCTTTTTACAAATAAATAAACAAGGGCCTACGGAGGTCAATAATTTAAGTTACTCTACTATTAAATGGTGAAGCTAAGATTTAAAACTAGGCACTTCTGGCTCCACAATCCATGCTCTTAAGGAAATCGAAAATTAGACCCTGGAAGGAAGGAATCTTCATGGCAGACACCCTTCTAAGAATGGAAGAAAATGTGGTGTAACTGGTCAATCCAGTGTGCTCTTTTCCTGGAATATGTATGTAAATAGCTTCATGGAATCTGTCCCTCCACTTTCTCTGAGGAGAAAATTAACAGGCTTTGGTCATACCCAGGAGCAAGCACACCACCTCTGCTTCCAGTTGAGTGCTCAAATTCTGGGAGAAAAAGCTGAATTTGGAAAGGGAAATGACTAACCATATAAATAATTTTGGAGGATGTACTTGTGTGACACTCAAGATATTGCAGATGAAGAGTCCCCCCCAGAGTGGGAACACCACCGAGTCAGGGAAGCAAGCGATTCCCAATGGCTTCCCCAATGGACACCTGACTACTTGCCATAATTCAACTATCCACCGAAACAACATCAAGAAATCCAGGAAGTGAGGGAGGGGTGGGAGAGGGAAAGTGGAGGGGCGGACATAGGGAATACTTTCAACAATAAAGATTTATAAAAAGAAAAGAAATCCATGAATATGCAGAACATCAGTAATGATACTAGGAAAATTTACTTATTTTGTATCAGACATAGTTCCAAGTGCTTTCCATGTAATATCAAATTTCACCTGACAACTCTAGGAGAGGGGCAGTATTACTTTCATTTTATAGATGAAGAAACTGAGACACAAAGGCCACACAGCTAACAAGTGCTGGTGTCAGAATACGAACCCAAGTATATGACCTAGGGCCCTTGTTAACCACAACTTATTACATTCAGGAATACATGTAATCTTGATTTCTAAATAGTTTTTAAAAATATTGATATTCTTCACACAACTCAGAGCACTTTTCAAGACTTATTAAGTTGGGTGGCCTAAATTTTTTTATTATTTTCTGGATGATATACGGATTTAAAATATAGGAATAGACACAAATATCAATGTTGATGCTAGTTCCTACCTAGACAGATTGAGGAAGAAATATTTGTTTGAAATTTGAGTTGGTTAGCAAATGTGCTTGTCTATTTAGATTCATTAAGTAAAGACAATTATTTTTATGTGGAGTAATTTTCTGTTAATTTAAGTGGCACAATAAGATTGCCTATTAAATACCCTTTTCTACTTACCACAACAAAATCTGAATAAAGTCAACATTAAAAACGAAAATGTTTTCACCAACGTCATATAACAGTTCACCACTAGATGGAGCAACTAAATTTTAAATTTATTCACTCATGGCAAACCCTTGGAGTTTGTTTTGAAAATAGTCCTGAGTTTAGGTCACTTATTTCTTAACTACTGTATTTTCTTTGTTTTTGTTTTAATCACATGTTTATTATAACCTCTAGAAATTTTAATGAAAACATTGCTCTTAGTGCACTTGATGCTACTGCACTTGTGAGAAAAGATTGACCATAGATAAATATGAGTTCAGAATTTCAAGCAAAATAAATAGAAAATTCAATGTAAGCAGATTTAATACGCTTAACAAGCACAACCTGCAATCTGTTACCAAACAATGTGACCCATCTAGTCAAACCAAGCAAAAAATACCTCTGACCCAACAGAATAAATGTCACACAGTTTGTGCATATATAGCCTCATGCATAGATGATTACATGTTTGAATTAAACAACAAAAGTCCTGGCTGGAGAAGCCAGAATGGTTTTTGATGGTGTGGCATAAAAATCACATTTGCCGAAATCGGTTTGGCTCAGTGGACAGAGCGTCAGCCTGCAGACTGAAAGGTCCCAGGTTCGATTCCGGTCAAGGGCATGTACCTTGGTCCCGGGCACGTCCCCAGTAGGGGGTGTGCAGGAGGCAGCTGATCGATGTTTCTCTCTCATCGATGTTTCTAACTCTCTATCCCTCTCCCTTCCTTTCTTTAAAATATCAATAAAATATATTATAAAAAATCACAACATTTTAGGGTCAATGCTATCTGAGTAAGGGCAGGGAGTTTTCCTAGGCCATGTGCGTCATTCTCTTCCCACTGAAAACTAGAGCAATTACCCATTTGTTTAATAAATATTTATTGAGAGACTGTTACGTACTGAGCATCATAACCTCCACTCACTGTCACCCCAGAGACAGAAACTTTGACTAAGAATAAAGCCAAGGTCAACTGTGCACCAGGAATTTCAGCACTACATGGATCTGTCTGGGAAAACAAGAAGGAAGGATAGCGAAATGAATGAAACCACTGCTGAAGCTTGTGAAAATTGGGGTGATGAAAGAAGAGGATTAAACTGAACGGGGTCAGAGACATTTCCTTTATCCACTACTGACCAAGGGTGCCACCAGTTCCTGAACACAGCATGTTAGAAATCAACATCAGAAGCACACAGCATAGGAAAGTTTGTTCTGAGCATTATTACGTTTAATATAGCTACTCCTAAGTTGTATGCTTATATCTCAGGTGAAGCCATTTCCACTCCATGTTTTTGCTGTCACTATAAAGACTTGATTAAGGGGTACTTTGAATAACATTGAAATTCTCTGTCTAGATCAATAATCGGAGTCAAGATTCTGTTTATCAGCAGAAGCAGGTCAGGTAAGCAGCCCTTCTTAACAGAATGATGCCTCATTAAAGATTTTTCCTACCTGAACAAGTCGGCTGCTCTAACACTCACACACTTTCCTCATGGCCTACTTGGTTAGGCATTTACCCAAAGATCATTTAGTTTTATCTTATTCAGAGTTCAAATAAGCCTGATTATCTGGTTTTTAAATCCTTAGCAGGTTTGAAATAACTAATGAGAAAGATAGTGACAATAACAAACAGTTGTCGAGCACCCTTTATTTTCCAGGCATTGTTGTAAGCAGTTTTAGTTACCTTAAACCCATGACAACCTCATGAGTTGGCACATTGTTACCCACCATTTCATATATGAGGAAATCAACGAACAGAAAAGTTAAGAAACCTGCCCAGGGTTCATGCTCTTATGTGACAGATCTGAGATTTCCACCCAAAGAGCCTGGCTCCAAACTCACTCTCAAGAACACTAGCTCCACTGTAAAGAAGGGCTGTTAACTGGCATGCAGCAGGAAATGATCATTGCTAACATCATAGCAAGGGAAGAGACCATGTGTGAAGGGCAGCTGAACAGATTTAAAATGCATAACAATCTAGGGTCATTTAAAACACCAACAAACTATTTCTTATATTTTTAAAATATTTTTTTAGTTTTCCAATTACAGTTGACATTCAATATTATATTAGTTTCACGTATACAACATAGTGATTAGACATTTAAATTTATACCTCATGAAGTGATCGCCCCTATAAGTCTAATACCCGTCTGGCACTGTATGTTGTTATTATATTATTATTGAGTATATTCCCTATGCTGTACTTTACATCCCCATGACTATTTTCTAACTACCAATTTGTGCTTCTTAATCCCTTTAACTTAAACTGCTCTTTAATTACATATTTTCTGGATTTTTAAGGACACTTCAGATTTTTGGTATTTATTTCCATAATTTTGAATTAATTTCAAAATTTAGAGACATAAAATTTTCCCTAACTTTCAATTCAAAAAAGTTACAATACTCAAAACTTACCTAGCATTAAGTATAGTCTACCAATGCTTATAATGTAGCTCAGAGTTTATGAGAATCAGTGTCTGAACACACCTGTGTCCTGGCAAGAGATGTCATGGACCCAAGTTCTCTGAGAGCTATTTGTGCTCCAAATATGAGGGACCATGATACAGGGGCCAGGATTTCTAGTAATGGGAGACTGGAGGCTGAACAGATGGCCTCTGCTAAGGGGAAAACTTAGAAGGGAGCTACCACTAATCTCATTAAGATGGCAGGGCATGTGTCCCACCCCACCAGGAGAGCTGCAGTCACTGGATGTGTGGGCATGTAGACTAAGAAACCAGTTATCGAAGCCAGTCCTGTGGCTAGCCCAGACCATGTGTCTCAGATGAGAGACAGGGGCTGTGATAATACAGATACCCAGTCACACCTGTTAGATAAGCGGACACAAGAAAATACTGGTGTACTTCTGCCTGGCTCCACCAGAAGCAACATCTTGAGCTAACTTTTCAAGGTGGGCCCCCCTTTCTTCTAAGAAAGGAAGAACAAGAAGGCCTTTTGGGAGCTCTGTCAACTTCCTACAGGTTGTATGCTTGTATCTCAGGTGAAGCCATTAAAACAGCTCATTATACAAACAGTCCTGAGAGAGAGTGGGGTGGGTACAAAGGTGGATCCAGGTTTTACAATGCCTGTTGCTAATACAATTTGGGAGTACCTTTTAAGAAAAGGAATACAAAGTTATGAATACAAAACAGTTAGGGTCTTGTTAACCAGTATCCCCCGAATAAATTCAATAAAAATGGAAAAAAGAGTTAGGTTTAATAATAAATATTCATGTAGAATGAGAAAAGAAATTACAACTAATTACAAATTTTGAAAATCTGACAAGTACCACAAAGATCCCCAAATCCAGAAAAATAAGTTTTACTAATTTGATGACATAATCTATGTATTTTTTGTATATCCTCTGTATATCCTCTGTTAACATTTTTAAGTGATAATGATTTTGTAATTTTTATAGATGGAATTGAAAGATAATTCATCTTTCCTCTAGAATAGCTGATCACTTTTTTTTTCATTACTGACAGATTAGAAAAGTTTCTTTCAGTTTCACACCTCACTACTCCCAAAGTCATTTATAAGACTATTGTCAAATTTGGAAAATGTCAAGTTTTTAGCATTAATTACCTGTACGATTTCAGGGCAATTCAAGTTTTCTTGGCAGGGACTGTGTAAAGTGCTCTCTGAATTTATAACAACCGTATTGCTGGGATCTTGTAAGCAGCTTAAGCTTCAATCACTTCATGATAAACCCATTTATGGGTGAGTGGACAATTTCCAATTCAGATTTGAGACCCAATAGGAAGTTCAGTAGAGGCTATTTCTGTGGTGGCAATGGCAACTTGCTACCTAAGTAGAGCACTCCCACAAGTGGCCATTGAAGACTTTTCAAATCACTTCCAGTCTCAACAACTAAGCCTCAGCAACAACTTAGTGGCTTCAGCTGAGGGTGTCTCTGTACCTGCAAACAAAGAAAGCATTGCATGAATTTGGATCACATCAGTCAGTACTCAGAGTGCCTGAGCTATTACAGAGTGCTGCCCAAGGGGAAAAAAATATACTTTATATTTTCTTTTCCAAGGTCTGGCTCCTTTACAGGAGGTTAATCAAAATTCAGAGGACAGGAAGAATGCACCATAACAGCTAGTTTTCAAAAGTCACGACTTTACTTCATTTAGAGAAGACCCAGGGAAAATAGCTTTGAAATTGATGGTGCTTGGGTGTCCCACCAGGTAAAATAGTGTATGTGCTTTGGAATCAAGGGGACTTAGAATCAGATCTCATCAGCCAGTTTCCAAATGTATTAACTCCTGCTAACCTTTATCTATACCTCCAACCCATATGCAATCCCCTTCACCTCCAAGTAATTGTAAAAATAAGTTCCAGAATTCATAACTGTTCCTTTGTAAATATTCTAGAATGTATCTTTAAAAGAAAGAATCTGTCTTAATCACCTTGTGCTCCAATAAGAAAATACCATAACCTGGGTAACTTATCAGCAACAGAAATTTATTTCTCACAGTTCTAAGCTCAGGGTGCCAGCACAGTCAGGTCTTGATGAGGGCCCTCTTCCAGGCTGCAAACTGCTCATTTCTAGCTGTATCCTCATATGGTGGAGAACAGAAAGAAAAAGCAGCTCTGTCCTAACTCTTAAAAGGGTACTACTAATCCTATCATGAGAACCCTACCCTCATGCCCTTGTCTGACCCTAATTATTGCCCAAAGAGCCCATCTTTTAATACCATCACATGGGGGCGTTAGGGTAGGGTTTTAATATATCAATTTGGGGGTTCACAAACATTCAGTTCATAGCAGGACTCTTTAAAAATTTAATAACCATAATATCACTATCACACTTTTGAAATTAATATTAATTATGTAATATCAAGAAATATCTAGCCATACACTTCCTCTATTGATGGGGGGGGGGGACCCTGAAAACTAAAAGATTAAAGAACAAAACAAACAATGAACTGACAGTGAAAAAGACTGTATATTTTTATTTTTTAATATATTTTTATTGATTTCAGATAGGAAGGGAAAGGAAGAGAGAGATGGAAACATCAATGATGAGAGGGAATCATTGATCAGTTGCCTTCTGCATGCTCCCTACTGGGGACCGAGCACGCAACCCAGGCATGTGCCCTTGACTGGAATCGAACCCAGGACCCTTGAGTCTGCAGGCCGGCGCTCTATCTACTGAGCCAAACCAGCCAGGGTGAAAAAAAACCTGTTTATATCTCTTTTTTTTTCCTGTAGGTGACCAGGAAAAATTCAATTATCCTTCCGGACTTTGACTTACCCACTTTACTCTCATTCGCTCATCACTGTTACAAAGAGCAAGTTACTTAACTACTCTAAGATTTAATATGTAATCTATAAAATGGGCATAATAACCATTTGAAAGGTTGTTATAAACACTGAAGGAGACAACAGGTGAAGTACCTGGCACACAATCACTCAAAAAAATTAATTCTTTCCCAAATTCAACATAAAGCAATACTATATTTAATGATATACTGTATAATCTATACTCTGATTCTCTCTCTCTCTCTCTCTCTCTCTCTCTCTCTCTCTCTCTCTCTCTCTCTCTCTCTCGTGTTCACAACAGCCTGGAAATGTAAGTAGCTCAGGTTGCGTGTAATCCAAGGCTCAGAACAATTGATTGACTTGCCCAAAGTCCACAACTGTCGAGTGGCAGAACAAGAATTTGTGTAGAAAAAGCTCCTTATGCCCCTGTGTTTTTTTGAACCTGTGACATCAAATGAAAGTTATGTTTTATACTAACTATTCTGTTCACAGAACTTGGAACATATATAATAATCTTAAGGAAAATTTCCATCTAGAATGGTTATAAATTTCAAGTTTTTTGAACTAATGGAGAAAACTAAGCTATCTCCAAAACTCATTTCTCAGTTCAGGATACCAGAGGTTTTGGTTTTATTATGTAAAAAAGGGCCATGTGGAGTTTAAAAATAATAATAATAATGACTAAGTACAGTGAAGCTCAAATGTCCAATTTGTTACATATTTAAAGTGTAATTTTTTAAGCCAAATAATTATTGGCCTCACATAAGCACATTTAAAATCTATCCATGAAAGTTCACAATGATTTTTAATTTCTGAACTAAAAATGCCTCTATTTTCTCACAAAGTGAAACTAGAAACTATTACAAGAAACACTGCAACCTGACCAAATGCTCACTGTAATTAGTGTTTCTTTTGTAATCGGGGTTGTAGGTGGCATGATAACCTCTGAGCATCCTTGATTGTGTACAGTTAGAGAACAAAAGGTCACAAAGTCGCTGTGGCTTCCCAACAACAGTTCCTTCACCAGGAACACAGGCTCAGACTCTAGCATTCATTTGCTAAACTCACTCAAACATAATGGCTTCTGGATGAATACTCAGTATTCCCCAGCTATAAGACCTGGGGGAAAATTATTTTATAGCTCAATAGTTTTGTATTTTCCTTTATATGGGTCTTACATGTTTCTTCTTAAGACTATTCCAGGTATTTTATGTAGTTTGTTGCAATTGTGAGTGAAATTTCCCGTTTAGATTTTCCCCCCTGGATATTTGCTATTACATTGGTTATATATAATCTGGGTGGAAGAATAGAAGTGATGTTTCCAAACATCTTATAATAGAAAGCCTTTAACCATAAGGCAACATCAGAATTCACAATGACCCTGGACAATTAGAGAAGTGTTAGAAACAAAGAAAACAGTAGTGAGTAGGGGCAGGTACAACACAAAATAACAATGACAAACCAAAAAATCAAAAAGCCTGAAGGGAACTTTAGCTATATAAAAACATGTCAGCAGTGCCCAGCTGGTGGACTCAGTGGTTGAGCATGGACCTATGAACCAGGAGGTCATGGTTCAATTCCCAATCAGGGCACATGGGCGGCTTGGTCCCTGGTGTGGGGTGTGCAGGTGGCAGCCAATCAATGATTCTCTCTCATCACTGATGTTTCTGTCTCTCTCTCCCTCTCCCTTCCTCTCTGAAATCAATAAATATATACATATTTTAAAATGTCAGCAAAATATGTAGGGTCAAAGTGGATCATTAGCTGACCATGAACGAACAGGGAATCACTACACTCTTTTCTGACCTGTAAATTGGCAGCTGGTACGGAAGGACCATCAGGCTAGCTTCCTTGTGTGTTCAGTGCTGATGGAACCTCAATCATGACACACACTAATTCTGACAGCTACCACTTGAAGAACAAGGTGGAGATCTTAGAAGCTAAGTTGGCATGAGAGCTAAAAAGATGTATATAAAGTTAAAAAAAAAAGATGGAATTACAGAAAAGATAAAGAAAGGTCCTTTGATATGCAGGACATTGACCAACAGTAGCTATGTACACTGATGACAAAAAAACAGGCTTAACCGGCAACTTGACGGCATGCCATAAATGGCAATGCTTTCAGACAGCAGATGTATTAATCATTAAAACGGCTGTCAAATTTTCTCTTGTAGCAGTGTAATTTTGTAGGTTTTTCTACTGTGCTGCTCAGTTCTATAAAAACTGACAACTTCAGTGATTTCAGGCTGCTTCTGAAGATGCTAGTGGCTAAGTTATCCCCGGCTCACAAAGTAAATAATTCACCACACTTCTGAATACAAACAAAAGGGCTTTATAGCCCAGCTAGTGAGTGGCTGGGAAAAATTAGAATGTTTATCTTACAGTGCTTAGTGGAAGAGGGACACAGGGTGTTTATTATACCCAGCAACCATCCACATCTAGTCTGGGGGCCTGCTGTGTTTCATAAAGAAAGACAAGGAGAAGCAACTTGGAAGTACGGTAGGATCTTGTTGGACCAAATACAAACCTATCTCTTAACCAGCTCACACAACAGGCAAAGAAGAGACTCCCAGCAGATGAGAAATAAATCTCTAGAATCTTCAAACTAGCACGGGTGGAGAGGGACAAATTCACTTAAAGAGGCTTGGGACCAAGGTGTGTGAGTTTACGGTTAGTATAACCTCTTAGAGAAAACATTAAGAACTGGTGGGGAAAGACAACAGCAGTGCTAAAGAATATAGTAGTGCCTAAAGAATTACTCCATGTTCCATTAAAAAAAAAAAAAGAGTATATATATATTTTTTGATGGCGTATTCAGGATTATTTGAGATATGGACCCTTGAGCTGCCCTTGGTCAGTACTGACATTTTTATTCTCCTTCTAGATCCCCATGATTAACTAACCCAATTCTTGGTACTTACCAGTATATTTTTCCTTTCCCATAATCCTATATGTTCTTTTTTGTTGTAATATGCTCTCTTTTATAACTTAAGATTTCTTTTACAACTCACTACATTTATGTTAAGAGCTGCTTCCTATTGTCTCAAAGGGAACTTAATCTCTTACAAATGTGCAGACATATCTATAATGCTGACTAATGTAAAACTGATTCTTCCTAAATTGGCTGTTTCATTCTTTTCCCACTTATATCATTTCTTACCTAAAAGATCTACGCTAGCATTGCAGGACAATGATACTAGCTAAGACTGGGTGAGAAATTAGAAATATATGGGGAAGCGTCAGCCTAATACTTACCGAAGTAAATTATATCTAGAATACCTATAGTACAGGGGCTTTAGTATGGGTAGGAAGAGAATACAGTTGAAACTATATTTAAGTTCCCACCTTGAATACAGGGAAATAATATATTTTTTCTTTTGATTCTCTTTTTCAGACTTTTTTTATTTTTTTAAATTTAATAAATCTTTATTGTTCAGATTATTACAATTGTTCCTCTTTTTTTCCACCATAGCTCCCCTCCACCCGGTTCCCACCCCACCCTCTGCCCTTACCCGCCCCCTACTGTCCTCATCCATAGGTGTACAATTTTTGTCCAGTCTCTTCCCGCACCCCCCACACCCCTTTCCCCCCGAGAATTGTCAGTCCACTTCCTTTCTATGCCCCTGATTCTATTATATTCACCAGTTTATTCTGTTCATCAGATTTTTTTATTCACTTGATTTTTAGATTCACTTGTTGATAGATATGTATTTGTTGTTCATAATTTTTCTCTTTACCTTTTTCTTCTTCTTCCTCTTCTTAAAGAATACCTTTCAGCATTTCATATAATACTGGTTTGGTGGTGATGAACTCCTTTAGCTTTTTCTTGTCTGTGAAACTCTTTATCTGCCCTTCAATTCTGAATGATAGCTTTGCTGGGTAGAGTAATCTTGGTTATAGGTTCTGGCTATTCATCACTTTGAATATTTCTTGCCACTCCCTTCTGGCCTGCATAGTTTCTATTGAGAAATCAGCTGACAGTCTTATGGGTGCTCCCTTGTAGGTAACTGTTTTTCTCTTGCTGCTTTTAATATTCTCTCTTTGTCTTTTGCCCTTGGCATTTTAATTATGATGTGTCTTGGTGTGGTCCTCTTTGGATTCCTTTTGTTTGGGGTTCTGTGCGCTTCCTGGACTTGTATTTCTT
This sequence comes from Plecotus auritus, assembly GCF_963455305.1. Classification (NCBI taxonomy): domain Eukaryota; kingdom Metazoa; phylum Chordata; class Mammalia; order Chiroptera; family Vespertilionidae; genus Plecotus; species Plecotus auritus. Next base: position 68,675,296 of record NC_137771.1, read on the forward strand.
TCACCAGGTGGGGGAAGTTTTCGGTCATTATTTCTTCAAATAGGTTTTCGGTATCTTGCTCTCTCTCTTCTTTTGGCACCCCCATAATTCTGAGGTTGGTACGCTTGAAGTTGTCCCAGAGGCTCCTTACACTATCTTCATATTTTTGGATTCTTTTTTCTTTTCTGGTTGAGTGTTTTTTGCTTCTTTATATTTCAAATCTTTGACTTGATTCTTGCAATCCTCTAGTCTGCTGTTAGATCTCTGTATAATATTTTTTATTTCAGTCAGTGTATGCTTAATTTCTAGTTGGTCCTTTTTCATATCCTTGAGGGTCTCACTAAATCTATCGGCCTTTTTTAGAAAATTCTTGAAAACCCTTATAACCGTGATTTTGAACTCTATATCCAGTAGGTTGCTTTCCTCCATTTCTATCATTTGTGACCTGTTTCTTTGTCTCCGCCTTTGGCTGCTTCCCTGAGTTGATAGAATGGTTTTGTGTGCTAGGTGTCCTATAGGGCCCAGTGGCTCAGCCTCCCTAATTACCTGAGGTGGACACTCTTGGTGCACCCCTTTGTGGGCTGTGTGCACAGTCTTGTTGTAGTTAAGCCTTGACTGTTGTTGGTATCACTGGGAGGAACTGACCTCCAGGCCAATTGGCTGTAAGGATCAGCTGTGTCTACACTGGGAAAACTTCTGTGCTGGAGACACCCTTATGAGACAAGACTTGCAAAAGCCTCTGTGCTCAGCTTGGATGGGGCAGAGTCTCAGGGCGGAGCAGACAGCATTGGTTTCCCATCAGCCCTGCCCTAATAGGCCCTTGTGTCTCAGTGTCCCGTGGTAATCGCTGCAAGCACCTCTGAGAGAAAGCCGCCCTCAAGTTCCGCGCAGACAGTCCAATTTCTCCCCGGATGAGTCTGGGTCCCCAGAGTCTCGCCCAGAACTGGAGTTCAGAGCAGTTCAGTCGGGAGCTTTTGTCTACCTCCCGCTTGAGAAAGCCAGCTGCCCTCTCCACGTGCGCGCCTTGGTACCTCTGCCTTTCACAGTTCCTCTGAGTCTCAGTGTGCTTTTCTCCCTCCTGACAGTCCAGTTTCACCCCGTATGAGTCTGGGTCCCCAGAGTCTCACCCGGAACTGGAGTTCAGAGCAGTCGGGAGCTTTTGTCTCCCTCCCGCTTGAGAAAACCAGCTGCGCACTCAGTTGCCAGTCCTCTCTGCCTGCGTCTCAGTACCTCTGCCTCCTGCAGCTCCTCTGAGTCTCAGTGTGCTTTTCTCTTTCCTTCTAGTTGTAGAATTTCCACTCAGCCAGCCTTCCTGTGGTTCTGGATGATGTCCGTTTTGTCTTTTAGTTGTAGTTTTGAAATTGTTGTGTGAGGCAGCAGTTTAGGTGTTTACCTATGCTGCCATCTTGGTTTCTCTCTTTTTCAGACTTTTCAAGAGATATATTTAGAATATCAGATTAATGCTGACTTGAGATAGAGAAACTCTCCTGGTTTTTGCTTCCTGCTGAGAATGGATCTATAATGGATAAATTATAGAATAAGTCAACATGTCTTTTCTGCATAGATAACAGTGGCACAATTTTGCTTATGTTCACAGGGACTCCTTGGTTTGGTGTAAGTTAGGCTTTAATAGTTTTCAAAACATTTTATGAAAGCCCCAAATTTTACAGTTAATAAACACTAACAAGATATTACATTAGGGCTATTTTAAAATGATGAAAATAATGTGATATTAAATCTAAAACTACTGGATTTGAATCATGAGCTTTGACTTATAATTTTTAGAATGTTATGAAAGACAAAAACAACAAATGGGATTAGATAAAACTAACATTTACCCCAAGATACAAATATAAAAATACTCTTTGAGAATACATTTAACCCAAGATAAAAAGCAAAGTGTTTTGCACATAGTTGGACCTCAAGTCAATCACATGTTTGTTCTGTCACTGACCTACTATGAGTCAGAAAATTCTATATAGCCTATGCTGCTGATACAAAGATAAATACTAGGAATTTCTTGCTATCCACAAGTTCACAGCCCAGTTGAATAAACATGTAAACAAAATAATCACAGGACAATGATAAGTGCTATTATAGAAGCACTTATAAAGTTATCTAAAAGATAATACGACTTACTAGCTGTGCCCACACAGGGGTGGAGTCATAGAAGTTTAACAGAAGATGTGAATCTCCAGTGGGGTTGACACCCAAGGCAGGAATAACAAGAGATTATTCCTCTGAAAAGTTAAACCAGATCACAAAGGGCTTTGTATGTCATGCAAATGGGTTAGGCTTTATCTGGGAGGTAATGAGGAGCTACCTTAGAAGGAGTGGCAAAATCTGATTCACATTTTAGAAATGTACCTCCCATGGCAATGTGAAAGGTGGACTACAGAAAAAGTGAGGCTACAGACAGGAAAGCCTTTTAGGAGGCTATTTCAAAAGCCCAGAAGAGATAACAAGCATCTAAGGAAGGACCCTGAGGCAATGGCAATGAGGATTATGAGAAGAAAACTAATCTGAGAAATGTTTGAAAAGTATGTGAGACAAGACTAGGTGACTAATTAGGTGAGAAGTAAAACACAGCAGTGAGGACAATTCCAAGTTTTCTGGTTTAACCAATTAGGTGGCTTGTGGTGCCATTAACTGAAGTAGATAATACAGAAGAAAAAGCAGATTTGGAGAAACCAATAGAAATGAGCTTGGTTGAAGATATGTGGGGTTTGAGGTAGGAATACTTGGTTGTTCATTAGAAATATTATGTTAATTAGGTCAAATATTTGAGCAGGATACACATTAGTAAATTAGTAGGTGATAGCCTAATTAATGGGAACTGATGAGTTGGCCCAACACACTTGCATAATAAATCACAGCCCCATTGGTAACTGTGGCCTTATTGTGATTTTATAGGAATGTGTTCTCAGCACTCTCCTCTTGAATCAGTTTATTTCTTTTGGTTTTAAAATTCATGGTTTTAGTCAAATTCTAGAGATTATTTTTCCTAGAAAAGTGTGTAACAAATAAATTTGCCTGCTTTGAGTCATAACAGTATATGTCCCTATGCTTAACAAGGAAAAATTATATCTACTAGTAAAGTTAAAAACAAAATAAGCAGCCGAAACCAGTCTGGCTCAGTGGATAGAGCGTCGGCCTGCGGACTCAAGGGTCCCGGGTTCGATTCCGGTCAAGGGCATGTACATTGGTTGCGGGCACATCCCTGGTGGGAGGTGTGCAGGAGGCAGCTGATCGATGTTTCTCTCTCATCGATGTTTCTAGCTCTCTATCCCTCTCCCTTTCTCTCTGTAAAATATCAATAAAATATATTAAAAAAAAAACAAAAAACAAAAAACAAAATAAGCAGTGAAAAGCAACTTGTTTACCAATTTGAAAATGACTAATTGAAAATTTTGGCCTCATTATGCTTAAAGGAAAGTGTCCTGAACTGAAATTCAAAAGCTGGCATTGTTTGACATTAGTACTGACCTTGAGGAAGTCTTCTGAAGTCTCTGGGCCTTCATTTCCCCATTTATCACAAGAAGGTGTTAGGCTGGAAAAATCTCATAAGGTTCTGGATAAGATTGATGTGTTGTCCTTTAACTAGTATATTTTGTTGAACCAAATGAAAATGATGATGTTGAACCATTTTACCTACAAAAAAATGGAAATTTCATATGTTTCAACATATTGAGGATGGAGCGGACCCATCAGGCATGACCAGTGCAGGGTCTCTATCCAACTCCATCTCACAGTCAGCTTGTTTGATTTTCTCCAACAAGTGTATATCTCGATGGCCCCAAGCACACCCACCTTTACATCCTGCAGGCCCTGAGATTTCAAAGGGCAACAACGGTTTTTTACCTCTAAATTGAAAAATCCTAGAGAAGAACCCAGATTGACATGGCTTGGATCATACCCTCTCCTCAGCCAAATGCTGCGGTCAGAGTACTATTATTGGCTGGAAGTAAGTCACTTTCCTACCCCAGTGACCAGAGGGGTAGAATAGTGTGAATGGCAACTTTTAGTCCCATAAAGGAGGTGAACAGACAAAAAACAGATATCCTTTACCTGTCTCTATGTCTCTGGGTATGACATGACTTAAAATATACTTTATTCATTGAAAGGACATATTATGACTCAACTAAACCAGAAGGAAGATTTGAATTCAAATGTTTGTGGCTTGGGACATTATTTTCCCTTCTGAACTTATTTTCTCATCTGAAAAAACCCTCTATAATAAAAGGCTAATATGCAAATAGGTCGAATGGTGGAACAACCGAACAGTCAGTTGCTATGACATGCACTGACTACCAGCAGGGGCGCACGCGGAACATGATGGGCATCAGCAGCAGGTGGCTGAGCATGGACATGGTGGTCATCGGCTGCAGCAGGATGGTGGAGCAGGTGAGTGGGGGCGCCAAACCAAGGCAGGGTGCTGATCACTGTCATCGGGGCAAGCCTCTGGTAGTTACTGAAAATTCTTTGCTCCTGCATGCCACAGCCCCACCTGGTGCTCGCACCCACTGCCGGCACCTGGCGCCATCAGCAGGTGCGAGCAGCTGCTGCCAGCCCCATCGCCCCTGAGGGCTTCTCCACCTCCTCATGCTCCTGAGGGGTGATCAGGGCAGAGCAGCTGCTGCTTGCACCCGCTAACGGCACTGGCCCTGCTTGCACCCGCTGCTGGTGCCGGCCCCAATCGCTCCACACTGTCATTGGGTGTGAGTGGGGCCGGTGCTATCAGCGCGTGGGAGCGGCAGCAGAGGGAGTGGGGCTGTTGGGAGACAGGAGACTGGGGGATGTGGCGGGAGGGGCCAGGCAGGGGTGTGGAGGATGGGCCGAGACCCGCCCCTGTACCCACTGCAGCCTCGCAGCCCATAGTTCCTTTCAAGGGGCACAAATTCGTGCACTGGGCCCCTAGTTTATTATAAAGACCTTGAAGGGTTATGATGAGATGATATGAAATCATGTGCATAAAATTTCTTTGAAAATTGTAAAGCTCTCCGATATCTCCCAAGGGGTCCTGGATTGCAAGAGGGTTCAGGACAGGCTGAGGGACCCCACCAGTGCACAATTGGGGCCGGGGAGGGACTGCAGGAGGTCTCCAGGGCATGTCCAGCCTGTCTCACTCAGTCACGATCAGCCAGACCCCAGCAGCAAGCTAACCTACCTGTTGGAGCGTCTGCCCCTTGGTGATCAGTGCACATCATAGCGAGCAGTTAAACGGCTTTAGCATATCATTAGCATATTGGTTGAATGGACGACCAGATGACTGGACACTTAGCATATTAGGCTTTTATTATATAGGATATCCATAACCTATGGACACAGACAATAGTGTAGTGAAGGCCTAGGGGAAGGGGGTTAATGGGGGGGGGGAGGGGAACATCTGTAATATTTTCAACAATAAATTTTAAAAAGGAAATTATAAAGCACTATAGTAGTTAAGGACTCTTTCATTCAATAACCATCTATTGAGTGCCCACTGGTTTTTTGTTTGTTTGTAAGCTTTCTTAGGCACCGGGAATATAAAGAGGAATTAAATATGATATTTTTGCCCTCTGCAACATCACACAGGATCAGGATAACATCCTGTATGTAAATAATCTCAGCACATCTTAACTTTTTTTTTTAATATATTGTATTGATTTTTTTTTTACAGAGAGTAAGGGAGAGGGACAGAGAGTTAGAAACATCGATGAGAGAGAAACATCAATGAGAGAGAAACATCAATCAGCTGCCTCTTGCACACCCCCCACTGGGGATGTGCCCACAACCAAAGGTACATGCCCTTGACCGGAATCGAACCTGGGACCCTTCAGTCCACAGGCCGACACTCTATCCACTGAGCCAAACCGGTAAGGCACATCTTAACTTTTTAATACTTGACAACTGAGTCAGAGAGTACAGTAGTTTAACAAATGCAGGGATAGTCCATATATTTTAGAATAGAGATATTACTCAAAATTTGAGTGTAAAATAAACTTTTCAAAGCAAATTTTTGACTTGTTTCACCTCTATTCTTTTCACAACACTATATTTGGTTCTGCTCACCTCTTCAACAAATGATTTCTTCCTCAAGATTAACATTGTCTCGAAGCCAGCTTTTCTCAAAACTGATCTTATGGCCAGTGCTCTACTGATGTTTCTTATCTCTACATACACTTCGACCTGAATACAGCAATTCTAACCCCATAGTCTCCCTTACACAAGATCTCAAATTATTTCCTAAACAATTTTGAATTTGATGCATTCTAATTTTTATTTTCATATTTTTGTCACAATTCTCTTATTAATGCTGTCCCACCCAAGCTCATGCTTTGGGAAATGGTTGATAAAACTGAGAGTTGTCTATAAAATCTTATAGTTCTCTAGCCATTCTGAATCTAAAATTTCCCATTAACATTTGTGGCAGTCAAACTGATTTCTTATAGTGGTTTATCTTCCTAAAACACATTTTGAAATAATCATCCTAAAATACATTTTGAAATATGACTTTATAAAAATTTTAACAAGATTAAACAAAAAATTATAAGAGACTTTTCAGGATCTTTCTGCTAATAAATATTTGCTTGCTATGCACACAAGTTTATATACCAATCACATATTTATTCAGCATGAATTGGTCACATTGTAATAAGATCATGCCTCCACGAGAACTATATAAAATTTCCAAACCTAAGGCTGGCTTAGTAGTCACAATGTTACTATTTACTCCTGGTACTTTAGTACCTATTGCTCAGAGTTTTGTCATGGGTTCCTAAGCCTCTATTCTTGAAATTATTTGCTTATTCATTTATTTCTTCAGCAAATATTTACTGAAGGACTACTATATGCCAAATGCCATTCTTGGCTGGGTGGGTACAAAATTAATAAGGCATAGTCTTTGCCTCAAGGCCCTCACAAAGCTGTAGAGAAGACATAGAACTAAAAACAAAAAAACAACAATTACAATACAGGAGATGCAATGGACTATGGGAACTCTGATGTGTGTCTGATTCCCTCAAGCAATTCCTCCCCCATTCCATTGGTCCGAAAGGGCCAATCATATTAGTTCAGGAATGGGCATCTTACTGTCCCAGAGCGATCAAAGGCCTCCTCACAACTTTCCTGCTGGAGTTAGAAGGGGAGGAGTATCCCTCTGTTGCTTTTATTTTATTTTTATTTTTTACTTTAAATATATTTCTTTATTGATTTCAGAGAGGAAGGGAGAGTGAGAGAGAGAGAGAGAAACATCAATGATGAGAGAGAATCATTGATCAGTTGCCTCCTGCACGCCCCCCACTGGGGATTGAGCCCGTAACCTGGGCATGTGCCCTTGGCTGGAATCGAACCCAGGACCCTTCAGTCAGCAGGCCAATGCTCTATCTACTGAGCCAAACCAGCTAGGGCCCTCTGTTGCTTTTAGATCACAAGCTCCAAGTGTGGAGCCTGAAGCATGCAAGTGATTTCACTGGTCATGCTCAGTGCAAGTGAGAAGCTGCTGGTGGCATATTCCCCACCATGTGGAGAGAATCAATCCAGGAGAGACCAAAGCCAACATTCCAGGAGAAGCAGAGAAAAGTAAGACCTGAGAGGCGGAGAAAGGCTTGCTGATGCCCGTGTCTGGTATGCCCGAACCTTTCACTTCCCTGAGCTTACCAGATATGTGTAGAGGTAGGCAGTCCTGGGTTTAGATGGGCTTCCATGATCATCAGGGATCCACACTCCTTCTGTCATTCTACTCCGCAATCCTTACTTAACATATGACTTCCATTTTCCTGTAGCAACTGCACTTTTTATATTATTTTATTAAAAATTTTTAATGTGGACATTATTGCAGACTCCCTCTATTCTCTCTGCCCCCCCCCCCCCCCGCTTTGCCCACCTCCACCTACCCCCACCTCCTGCTCTTTTGGCCTTCACCACACTATGGTCCGTGTCCCTGGGATATACTAATCCCTTCAACTTCTTTATCCAGTTACCCCCCACCCTACTCCCCTCTGCTCCTGACAGTTTGTTCCATGCATCCATGCTTCTGGTCCCATTTTGTTGATCAGTTTATTTTGTTCATTAGATTCCACATATTAGTGGGATCATATGGTATTCTTCTTTCTCTGGCAGGCTTATTTCACTAAGCATAATATTTTCCAGGTCCATCCATGCTATTACAAAGGGTAAGAGTTCCCTCTTTTTTACAGCCACATAGTATTCCATTGTGAAAATGGACCAGTTCTTTTATCCACTCATCTGCAGTATATTTTTATTGATGTTTTTTAGAGAGAGAGAGGAAAGGAGAAAGAGGGAGGAAGAGAAAAAAAACATTGATTTGTTGTTGCACGTATGCATTCATTGGTTGATTCTTATATGTGTCCTGATCAGAAATCAATGGTGTATTGAGCCAACACTCTAATCAACTGAGCTACCTGGTCAGGGCTGCAACTGCACTTCATTTTTTTTACTAATTTTTAGAAAGGAAGGGAGGGAGTGAGGAAGAAATATCAAGGTGAGAGCAGAACGTAGATCATCTTTCTCCTGCACGCACCCTGTCGGGGATCGAGCCTGCAACCTGGGCATGTGCCCTGACCCAGAACGAAACCAGCAACCTTTCAGTGCACTGGACTTACCACACAGGCCAGGGCACAACTGCACTTTTTGAATGGGAAAAAGACTCTATCATTTTCTGCAGTCCCCATTCTTCCTTAATATCTCCCAGACACTCTACTCTGTGCCAGTTGTCATGTATTCTTGAGCTCACAGTGTTGTTTTCCTTGCTTTCTGCCTCCTCAGTCATATACATAACCTGCACAGTCCCTGTAGACTCTGAGAGTATGGTCCCTGATCAAAAGAGCATTTCTACTGAACTCAAGCAAGAAGTCTAACTCCTTTCTTATAAAGCTTTTGGGAAAAAAAAAGTAGATCAACCAACAGCAATGTTCTCAACTTTAGAGTCATGGGACAATGGTGTTTCTACCTATTGTGCTGGATATGAGGTATATCCAAAGTAATTTCTTATTAGATATATGTGTGCTTTTAAAGTTTGTCAACAGTGCTCTTTCCTTTTTAGAAATTTAAGATCATTCCTATGATAACATCATTTTCTTTCTCTTGCATTCTTGTATGCTTTATAGAAGGGGGAAGTGGGGTGGGTTCAGAATTACTGGTTAATTCACATAATTTGAAGCTTATTTAAATACTAGAGGCCCGGTGCACGAAATTCGTGCACGGGGGTGTGTGTCCCTCAGCCCAGCCTACACGTTCTCCAATCTGGGACCCCTCGAAGGATGTCCGACTGCCTAAATGGGCAGTCGGACATCCCTATCACAATCCAGGACTGCTGGCTCCCAACTGCTTGCCTGCCTGCCTTCCTGATTGCCCCTAACAGCTTCTGCCTGCCAGCCTGATCACCCCCTAACCACTCCCCTGACAGCCTGATTGATGCCTAACTGCTCCCCTGCCAGCCTGTTTGCCCCTAACTGCCCTCCCCTGCAGGCCTGGTCACCCCTAACTGCCCTCCCCTGCAGGCCTGATCGCCCACAACTGCCCTCCCTTGCAGACCTGGTTCCTCCCAACTGCCCTCCCCTGCTGACCATCTTGTGTCCACATGGGGGCAGCCATCTTTGACCACATGGGGGCAGCCATCTTGTGTGTTGGAGTGATGGTCAATTTGCATATTACTCTTTTATTAGATAGTATAGAGGCCTGGTGCATGGGTGGGAGCCAGCTGGTTTGCCCTGAAGGGTGTCCTGGATCAGGGTCAGGGTTCTTGGGGCGTGGGGTGGCCTGGGCAAGGGGCCTGTGGTGGTTTGCAGGCTGGCCATGCCCCCCGGTGACCCAAGCGGAGGCCCTGGTATCTGGGATTTTTTATCTTCTATAATTGAAACTTTGTAGCCTTAAGCAGAGGCCAAGGCAGGCCAAGGCAGGTGGAAAGCTTGGCTTCCTCCATTGCCAGGGAAACCCAAGCCTCTTGCTCGCTCCGTGGCCGCAGCCATCTTGGTTGGGTTAATTTGCATACTCGCTCCTGATTGGCTGGTGGGTGTGGCTTGTGGGTGTGGCAGAGTGATGGTTAATTTGCATATTACTCTTTTATTAGATAGGATATTCATGTGTGTGTCACATATATGATCTTCATCCTTTATGTGTTTCAGCAGCAGAACGTTGAAGTGTAAGTCCAGAGCAGACAGACATTATGGTAAAGCTTTGAATGGGTTAGGGAGTAGAGACCAAATGTCATCACTAAACATGTCATGCTAAATGCCAAGTGGGATTACATAGTTTTTTGGCCAACTGGGGCTCTGTGTGAGCTTTTTAATATATGTCACTAGTCTCTTGGGAAATAAAGTCCTACCTTAAGATTAGGAAGAGAAGATTGAAGTTAGCTTTAAGGATGGGGGGTTGTGGGTAAGGAGATCATGGCTCACGCCTCTAACAATTCAGAAGGAGCAAGGTTAAGTTAGGTTAAGGGGTCTAAGATTAAGTTAGAATTCCAAATCAGAGATGGTGTTGCCAGAGACGCGGGCAAAATGAAGAAACTCTTCATAGAAATAAGGAAACCTGATAGGGACACGACTTTAAGGGGAAAGGTGATGTGTTCAGCTCTGGATAATTTGAATTTGAGGTGAATGTTAAATATTTAAGTGGAAATATCCAGAATACTCAGTAGACAATAGGAGATGTGAGGCTGAATTAATGAGAGAGATCAAAGCTAGAATTATAGATTGGAAGTTATATCTCAATGATGTAAGTAGGAGCTGGAAGAGTAGATGTGATTGCTAAGGGAGGTGCCCCAAAGACTAACCTGTAAGAATGTCTTCTCCTGGTTCCTATATATGAATCCTAAATATGTAGACTGGAGATATTCAGTTATTGCCTTGAACTGGCAATTATTTATTGCCTGTCATCTGAGACACAATGAACCAGGGATACTTGGTTTAAATTCCAAAATTATATTACTTCAACTGAGAAATTTAAATATACAGAGTAAGAATAGATGAATACCAGAAAGTTGCTCCTAACTTGTGTTATAAACTAAATATAGTATCAGATCCATTAAATATTGCCAGCCAATACTGGATGAATAGGTGGTTTTCACATAACATTTTTCCTTAAATCTATTTGCAGTATGTTTTTCCAAGAAGAATTTCAAGTTCACTTCTTAATTTTCTTAATTTTATAATTTCAAGTAAGACAAATGAAATATGCCTTTTCAAACATAGTGTTAAGGACCTGAGTACACTGTATAATCCAAAATACCTGTGCTAATGTTTAATTGTATAAAGAATATTATGCAAATGTTTAATTGAATAAGGAAGTAGGATATTGTTATTAATAATGATTTGTAAATATAATTAGAAATGAATGATTAGGGAAAATATCACAGTAAAAAGAGTATATTTCCAAAGTAGTAGACTGAGGATATGATAATAAGCCCTTTATATCCTCTACATACCAGTAGAACAGGCATATGGTATTCCTGTTTATGAAAATTATTTAAAATGAAAAGGTATGGATAAAAGGGTTATAATGGTCTCCTAATTCCTCTAAGTAATTTTAATATATTCTATCTATTACACAACTTTGAATAGACTAGTGATCAAATAAAATATATTCCCAGAGGAAGCCTGGAATTTACATAATGGTTTCTCAAATCCTATCTTTCCAGTAATTGCCTCACACTTATTGTTTAGTTTCTGTATGTGTGTTCTGCCTCAACCCATTAATAAATGGATTTTGGTGTTCAGTTGTATAAGTGAGTGTTAGCATTAAGAGAGCATAGAAGAGCCCTAGCTGGTTTGACTCAGTGGCTAGAGTGTTGGCCTGCGGACTGAAGGGTCCCAGGTTCAATTCTGGTCAAGGGCACATGCCTGGGTTGTGGGCTCAATCCCCAGTAGGGGGCATGCAAAAAGCAGCTGTTCAATGTTTCTCTTATCATTGATGTTTCTCTCTCTCCCTCTCCCTTCCTCTCTGAAATTAATAAAATATATTTTTAAAAATAGAGAGAGCATAGGAGAAAGATAAATACCACATGATCTCACTCATTTGTGGAATATAATGAACAACATAAACTGATGAATAAAAATAGATCCATAGATCCAGAGATTGTCAAACCTCAGAGGGAAGGTGGGGCAGGGGGTGGGGGAGGGCAGGTGATGGCAGGGGTGGGGGGGCAAGATGTTAGGAGATCAACCAAAGGACTTGTATGCATGCATATAAGCATTATCAAGGGACACAGACACTAGCAGGGGGGCAGGGGCGGGGAGGTGAGGGCATGTGCTGGGGGGTGGGAGTGGCCAGAAAGAGGACAATGGGGGTGGAGGGGAAAGAAACATACATAATACTTAAATCAATAAATAATTTAAAAATAAATTATATCATAAGTCTAAAAATAAAAAAGAGAGAGAGCATAGGTTCTGAAACTAAACAACTTTGAATATGGATTCTTCTGCTTCCTAAGCTTTGAAGATTTGGGCAGGTCACTCAACCCCTCTGAGCCTCAGTTTTCCCATCAATAAAATGAAGAACTAGTATTACTTACTTTATAGGATTGTTGGGAGAATAAAATATAAAGCATCTAGGAGAGTACTTGGCATAAATGTTTATTATAAAGTATTGACATAAGAAATGTATTTGAACCATGCAAACGCACACTTACGTAACACATACTAGTTATGTTTTGTTGTATGTGATGGTTGGGTCCAATAAGTATACTAATCAAGGCAAACAAATGGGCAGAAAGTCTTCACTCCAGGCTCAGGGAAATAACTTAGAGTTGGGATAGGTCCTCTGAAGGAAGATAAAATTGAACCTGTGCTTTATTTAGCATCTAAATTCTATTGTTTCATCCTCTTTGTCTCTGTTCTTTACTGTTTTACTCTTTGTGGCTCAATTAAACAGATGCCAATACTTTCAGAGAAATACAAAATAGTGCAACACAGGTAAAAACACTAAAAATAAAATTGTAGGGGCAATTAAAACTAAAGCTAGAGCTCAAATCTTAAATACATTGCCCGTCTGAAATGGAAATGAAGAACTTTCTTTTCTGTACTTTGGCTAATCATGTTAATCAAATCCATAGGATAATTCAAATTAAGAAGTAAATGGGACCCTAACACACTCCGCTAATATTTAAGAAAATTAAATTTGTATTACATGTGAACAAATTGACAATTGCTGGACAGAGAGTTGAATAAGCCATTCAATTAATCTAATTCTAATGTATACAATTGTCTGAAAATATTTCTTATTTTCAATTTCTAAATGTAAAAAAAAGGATAGGTATTCTATTTTTAAAGTTGAGTGATATTTTCAACTCTGTCTTCTAATTCATAATTCACTTATTTGATCCTCAGCTTCCCCTAATCTTCTGTGTATTCCTTCCAGTGTTCTTTATTTGTATTATGTCATTCTTTATCTCAGACTGTTCTTTTTTCATAGTTACTATATCTTATTTTTTCATACTGTTGAGCATTTTTAACATCATTACTCTGAACTCTGTTTCAGATAAATTTCTTATCTCTGCTTCATTTATCTCTTCTTCTGGAGAATTTGCTAGTTCTTTCATTTAAGGGTTGTTTCTTTGTTTCCTCATTTTGATTGTTTGCGTTTGTGACTATGTTTTAGGTAGATCCTCTATACTTCTCAATCTCTAGTGCAGGACAGTGTTAAAGGCTGTTTCTGACTAATTGGATCAGGCTAAGACTCAAAGTCTCCAGAGACCACCTGTGCCTACAGACTAATAGGATTCTGACTTGAATTGCCCCCAGGCAATCATCCTCAGGTGTGGTGAGAGTTTTGTCAACAGGGTGGTGCTAATTGTTAATTTTAATCTCTTAAGTGGCCTCAGGGCAAGGTGTTTTCCAATAGGGTGTGTTGACTGTCTTCCCCAAGCAAGGCAGATGTCCATGTGGGAAAGATGTCCTCCACTGTGTGAGGGAATGACTCAGCCCAGGAAACTTGGGGTGTCTGCCTTCTGAGCTCTATCCCCCAAGTCCCCAATCCTGGGTTCTGCTTTCACAGCTCCAGTCCATTTCACCTTCCCTCTGCCAGAGCACAAGGTAGGTGGCTCTACAGGGAATTTTTGTGCATTGGTGCTTTAAGAGGGTGCCCAAACTTTCAGCTGCCACTCGCTGGCAGACAGCATCCCACTGCTTTTCACAGCTAGATGTTATGTGGGTACCCTCCTTAGTTTGGTGCTCTCTGCTGGGGAGCCCAGCTTGGGGATTAGATCCCAGAGTTCTCAGTGGCATCCCCCCACAGCTGAGATATCTCTCCGGGACTTCAGTTGCTGTCTGTGGGTGCCTGGCCAGCCCTTTCATGCCTCCACCCCTCCTACCAGTCTCTATGTGGTATCCACCTTCAGTCCTTGGGTATCAGGGTTCTCTCCTGTGAGTTTTCCATTAATTATTCAGGAAGCCTTTCCGCATTTCAGTTGTAATTCCAGCTTGTTCCTGGGAGCATGTCCATGCAGCATCCTCCTACTCTGCCACCATTTTTAATCTTCAAAAATAAGGATTTTTCTTTTGAAAATTTTAAAGTTAGGGTTGTTCTCTTGGGATTGGTTAAGTACAATTCACCTTAGAATTACAGATTTTTTTTTTTTTTAATTCTCATCTGAGGACATTTCTCTAGAGAGAGTGGAAGAGAGAGGGAAAGACAGAGAGAACCATCAATGTGAAAGAAACACATAGATTGGCTGCCTCCTGCATGAGCCCTGACCAGGGCTGGGGCTGGCGAGGAGTCTGCGACCAAGGTACATGCCCTTGACTAGAATCGAACCCGAGACCCTTGAGTCTGCAGGCTGATGCTCTATACACTGAGCCAAACTGGCCAGGGCCAGAATTTTTAAAAGTGTATATATACGTATACACACACACAGACACACACACACACACACACACACATACATATACACACATATATACCAGCCAAGTAGCTCAGTTGGTTGGCGCATTGTCCTGATACACCAAGGTTGTGGGTTCAATCCCCAGTCAGGGCACATACAAGACTCAACTAATGAATGTGTAAGTGGACAATAAATCAATGTTTCTCTCTCTCTCTCTCTCTCTCTCTCTCTCTCTCTCTCTCTCTCTCTTTTTTCCCCCTTCCTCCCTCCCTTTCTCTTTCTCTCTAAAATCAATCAATCAATAAAGGGAAAAAAGTATATATATATGTATATTTTTTCAAACCCTAAAATGAATTGATGTGATAGCTGTGTGATATCACCCTTATTCTACATGTCTTACTTTACCAATCCATTTCAAGTAATTTCTAACTACATGTGGTATAGAAGGAGGTAAGGGAGGGCAGGGAGCCTATATCAGGGAAAAAATGATGGTATATTGAAAAACATATTTTGCCATTTATAGATATAACTACCATTTGTCTATATGCTAGTCTCCATCAGAGACCTCATCAATATCACAGCAAGTGTAAAGGGGATGAATATGTAGAAAATCCTGACTATCACACTTCAAATCTTTACCAGGAGTGTCCTATCTTTCATCCATTAACATTGCCTTAGGCAAAGGATGTCTTATATGAACTGCCTACAAATAACAAAGCAAATCTTTAACACTTTGAGTTAGCTTTATTTTTTATAATAGTCTTTATAGCTTCTGGCTTCATTTTCCTTTCAAAGAAAAATAAATGAGTTGACTATATCATTGTAGCTAAGGAATTTCAATTCTTTCAGCGTTCAAGTGCTAGGGCAAGGCTCAACTGAGATCACTTTCACTTGGTACTTAGGGCAAGTAAAATAGGTGCTGATAAAAAATTATTCACTCAGAGCAGCTATTACTAGAATTGTTAGTCTATATCACAAAACAGTGGGAGGAGAAAAATGCATTAGAAGGTTGTTTTAGAAAGACAACTCAAAAGTGAAAATTCGAAGTAATGTAAAATCTGTTAAATAATCAGCAGAGTCTAAGAAATTATTTGCTTCACTAGAGGCCTGTTGCACGAAGATTCATGCAAGAATAGGCCTTCCTTCCCCTGGCTGCCAGCACCAGTTTACCTCCTGGCACCTGGGACCCAGGCCTTCGCTCCGGCCACCACCTTCTGCCTTCGCTCTGGCCGGAGTCTTCGCTCTGGCTGGAGCCTTCAGTGTTCACTCCAGCCAGAGCACCGCTCCTGTAGCTCCCTCTGCCCTCCACCCTTCCCCTCATAGCAGGCATCCTGCCCCGCCCAGCCTCTCCATGCCTGTGTATGCAAATTAACCCTCCATTTTTTGTTGGGTTAATTTGCATACTCACTCCTGATTGGCTGGTGGGCTTCACAGAGGTACAGTCAATTTGCATATTTCTCTTTTATTCATGTAGATTATTCTGTTAACTATACTCATATAATGCTAAACCAAGAAGTTGAAAATGAGAAAATCTAACTCACCTACTGGTTATGTTAAACAAATATAACTCTATTTTGACATTGTATAGCTATATCGAATAATGTCCACATAGTGAATTTTGACATATTATAGTCACAGCCTAAATGATATCTATAAAAATAACTGACTGAAAAAAAGGAAAAAAATGAGCATTTCTTTTTTGATAAACCTCTATGTCTGTCTTTATTCACATACTGATGAATATATTATAGTGAATTTCAAATTTTAATATGGTTGATCAGTATAAAGATTATAGTATAGTTGATTAGTGTAATATTTTATTAACTGTCTCAGTAGATTTTTTTGAATTGTGTTTCAAGTCAGGAAGGAATGCATTCATAGGTGAATAATTATTTACTCCAAATACAGATTTTATCAGCATAGAAAACAGTGAAAAGAGGGTGTTAATAATATAGGCAATCCATTTACCAATATTTTATGAAGAATTTATACTAAGGCAAATATAATCTGGAACAAAATTAAAAGCATACCATATTCTTTTTAGTAAAGTCCCTTAAAATAATGTTTAGACCTACAGTAGGTGGTATAATATCATTATATCTACAATACTACATATTTTTTAAAAAAAACAATTTATAAGATCAGTCATTTTAATTCTTTTTTTTTAAAAATATATTTTGTTGATATTTCACAGAGAGGAAGGGAGAGGGATAGAGAGCTAGAAACATCAATGAGAGAGAAACATCGATCAGCTGCCTCCTGCACACCTCCCACTGGGGATGTGCCCGCAACCAAGGTACATGCCCTTGACCGGAATCGAACCCGGGACCCTTCAGTCCGCAGGCCGACGCTCTATCCACTGAGCCAAACCGGTTTCGGCCATCTTAATTCTTTAATATAGATAGTTCACAAGTTTCCATTCTTGGCACATAAAAAATACGAAGTGTTTTTCTATGTGGCAAATGAACTCATGAGAAAACTCTTGAATATCTTCTCTGTAGCCCCAATTTCAAGTCAATAGATTAAATGTCCACATCATTTGCAACCAAGTCACAGCTGTCTAAATTGCTTCAGAAATGTTTAGCAGATTGCTTTATAGCAGGGTAACAGTTTGAACCATAGTTTCTTGAATAGTTCTTGCTGAGAGCTTATCTCATTCAAATAATGAAGGCAGCTGAAGCATGGCATTTGAATCATCCACATTTTGCTCTAATAAAGGAGAACTTTAGGAAGCTCTAGTTGTTATAGGCAACACAGTAAAGCAATTGAAATGTGGATCTTATATTTTGCATCATTCAAAATACTTGCATAAGTATGTGTGTGGTGATTAGATACTTTAAAAATAACATTTCATTTGGTGAAAGGCTTACAGTTAAACTGTAAAAGCAATACACATATCATGTGACTTACAAGCATATAAAAATAGATATGCAAATGACTGTAGTACTGTTTTCCAAAATAGTATCTTTAATAGGAAACCCTTCTTAAGAGTCTTTATAAAGTGATATAGTTTAAAGTTGTTTTTGTAAGTAGCAGTTATTTTTAATTGGAACTTGCACGTCTTTTCAGCCAGACCTTAATAAGCTATATGTATGAATATGAAAAATGGTTATATATATACTTGTATTATAAATTATCAAACAAATTCTCAAGTAAATGAGCTTTACGTATATACTAGGTTCTGTGATTACAGAAGTCTGCTATACATATATTTTTTTTCACTCAAGAAGTGAATAATTATAAAAGGTAAACTTTGTAATTGATCAGTTTAGAGGATTTAAATGAACTATTACGGAAGAATTCTATTAATGAATTTGAGAAGTGGGCTTATCTAAATATCCAGCTTGGAAAGTATGTTCAGTTATCTATTGCCATGAATATCTATTGCTCCCCCACCCTAAAACAAACAAACCACTTGAGTATGCCCATAAATTGTATGGTTTAGGAATTTGGATAGGGCATGTAAGGTTGTTTGTCTCTTTCCATGATGTCTCTGGCCTCAAATAGGATGATTCCAACATCTGGTGACTTGAATTGATGGGGACTGGAAGAGCTGAGACTGTAAGATCTATTACCAAGCTATGGTATCTTCAATCACCTGTCTGGTGTCTGGGCTGGGATGATCTTTAGGATGGGCTGTACTGGTGACAAGAACACCAACATACAGCCTTTCCACAAGGCTTTGGCTTCTCACGGAATGGTGGCTGGGTTCTCGAAAGCTCAAGCTAAGAGAACAATCATTTCTAGGAGTGTCACAAAGTTTTTTATTGATTTGTTTTTTAACTGACACAATGAATATATTTACTCAATGCCCTAGAGAATGTAGTAGTTAGATTGAAAGCTTTCATTTTAAAGCCTGAGAAGTAGAACAATTTGCTGATTGCAAAAATCATTGACTATAAAGCTACGTGATGGATACTGTGAATTGTCCATCAAAATCCACCCTGACCCTCTTCTTCGGTAAAAGAGTTGTGGGTAGGCTCATGACTAGTCAGAGAGCACATTTCTTAGCCTCATTTGAAGCTAGGTGTGGTTAGGTCACTATATTATCACAATAGAATGGGGTCACAAATATGTGTGTTAACTTTGAGCCTGGGCCTTAACACATAAAACTTTTGAACCCCCAGGCTTTTTACTTCCCACAAAGTAGATCATGGAGTTCTTTGACCCAGGTTCAAGCCTGTTGTTGAGAATAACACCATGGTGGATGGTAGAGCAGTATGATAAAAGGCACTTGGGTCCCTAGATGACTTTGTGGAGCAGAGCCAGACTAATAACCTGGATTAATAACCTTATACAATCCTTGTGAGGGAGTAACAAATTTCAGTGTTCTTTAAACCATGTTTGGTGTCTGTTAAAAGTTTAGCTTTACCCCAATTCAGATAGTAAATATGTATTAATGAACAATAGCTGGGAGCTTAAGAAATGATGGTAGGGAAAGCCACCTCCCTGTTGTTCACCTCCCAAACCCTTTAAAATGCTTGGTATAACCAATATTAATTCTTTGTACCTATTGATTTTTTGCCATTTTACAGTTGCAGAAGAGCTTTCCTCTAGAGGAAGCACTCATAGTAAAATAGTCATGTTTTATATAAACTTTTTCATATCTCTATTCCTTTTTCATTTTGACAAGGATAGCCAACATTTCTCATGTATCATTGATGTTTCACTAGAAAAGCCCAGCAGCTTGTAATTATGTTGGCATGTAATAGATCTTAAACTCTGGAAACAAAGAGGTCACATTTCCATATTCACGAGCAGAGAAACTGTACTAATCCCGAGGCAGTTGTATAGGTTAAAACAGCAGTTCTGAAAGTGCAGTCCAGGGGGTCTGGTCTGCAAGGTCAAACCTATTTTTATAGTTATATTAAGATGTCACTTGCCTTTTCCACTCTTACTCTCCTACAGGTGTAAGATAGAATTTTGTCAGAGGCTGTGTGACATGGGATGAGGTCATCACTCCGTTGGCTAATAAAATGAGCTTGTGTATTCTTGTGTTTTAAAAATTTCTCAACTTTAACTTCTAATAAAGTAAACATCAGAAGATATAACTCTCATAAACAAAAGCTCTTTGGAGTGTTAAATAATTTTAAGAGGATCAAGGGATACTGAGGGTTAGAAAAAAAAGTTTAACTTCTCAATAGTGGTTAAAACATACTTTATTTTTCATTACTTCAAATACATAAAATTCAAAATGTTACCATTCATTTGATTATGTACCTACCAAGCTTGGAAAATGGTGTTTTCTGGTATCCCTTTCAGAAGAACATGTATATTTTGAGGAGAAATTTCTAAACAATCTTATTTGGGATAACACTTGAGAATCAGAAGAATCTAAGTATGGTTAAACTGTAACAGCCTGGAAAAGGAGCAGAATTTCTTGTTAATCTACTGAGAGTGGAAAAAGAGACAGTCCCAGATTCAGGATAAAAAGCATCATATACTATATAGTGTGACCCCTCTTAAATCTTTGGTACCAATTTAATGAATTCATGAATTCTTGAGGAGAGTTGGTATCGGGTAACTGGTCATGGGTTGAGCTTTAGGTCTATATCAATATGGATACTGTGAATTGTCCATCAGTGGGGAAGTGTTTGTGGCGGGAGAGAAAAGGAGGCAAGCATATGTAAATAACCCATCAGGGAATCAGAAAAACTGGAGTAGGGAAACAGGCTCTTGACTTTAGAGCCTACAAAAGTGGGCATTCAAGGCAAGTTTACCTAATTTTCTGAGGGACAGAGAGTCCCTAGCTGAGTTATCCTAAAATATTTCTGTAATACATATAGAACCACACACACACACACACACACACACACACACGTAACATCTACTCATAAGACACACCCTACTAGGCCACATAAGATTCATGTAACCTCACTAGTGGCTTTAAGCCTAGCAGGAGAACAAGGTATGTTATAAGCCTCTACAAGGAAATGTAAGTACACAAATAGATTTATCAACAAAATGCCGTGGGAAGGTTCATACCAGGTTTAATATATACTTATTGTTTATAATTTGTATGTTTGCTGGTGTTAGAATCCTTTGGGAATAATAGACAGGATAGAGGAGTCATTGAGAGAGAAGACAGCACGAAATAAATTGTGTTGCTGGTCCTACTTATTTTTACCCTATAGTCAGAATTGTGGTGTCACTCTGATGATTCTTACCACACACACACACACACACACACACACACACCCTATTTGCTTAAACAAAAGGAAAGATTATGGGAACACAGAGAACCTAAGAAGAAACACAGTATAGAGTAGCTGAACTTCCCAGAGATTAGAAACCAGCAAATGCTAAAACATCAAGAACCAATTCTGCTATATTTCTTCCACCATCCTGGGAGAAATAGTTTTTCATCTCTGCTTCTCTTTGCACATTAGCAGAGCCTTTTATCTTTTCTTTTCCTTCTGCCATTACAATGGCAATATCCCAGATAGAGACTCTCTGTTAGCCTGAGTACAGAGTGAAGACATGGAGCAGAGCTGTGGGCATGTTGCATGAGAAATAAGCAAACCTTATTGTAGGGCACTGAGATTTTTGGAATCATTTGTTACTCATCATAACCTATCCTATCCTAACTGATACACATGGTTTATAAGTTCTTGCTTATTGCTCCATCTTTTTGCTATAGTCCCACTAGCCTTTCAGTACTTATACAATGCTCCCTCCCATTTTAGATTATTTACCTGTTATTCTGTCTCCTTGGAAAATCTTTGACACATGTTTTTGACCAGTTAACATTTACTCCCCAGTGAGATCTCAACTTACCTGTGAAGTACTCAGGAAAGGATTGCCTGACCTGTATTCAAAGCCCCCTGAATTCACCTTTTGTCATTATATCTCCTTAACTAAATTATAAATTCCACGAAGACAGAGATCAAGTATGCCTTGATCCACACTATATTCTCAGTGACAGGAAGGAAGAACTTTTTATTTTCCAAAGAGTAGATTTTTCTGCATCTTTGTACATATGGCAGAAAATGGCCATTCTAGCCCTGGAACCGTAACATCTCACACTGCAGGGCCACCAGTTAATCAACATTCCAGTGTTCTGTTTCCAGATTTTTGGAAACAGAATTTTGTAGCTTTGAGATGTTCTATCATGGTCCACCCCGTGGTTACTGAAATTTCTAGGTCAATCAGAATCAACATTGCTAGAGAGACCTGTTCTCTGGGAATAGGGGCAATTCTCAGAGAAGGGGATGTGGGCTAAGACATCGCAAAAAATACCTGCTACAGTCACTACAACTACTTTACTTTTCTGTGTTCTTGAATTTTTTTTTTTTAACTATCTTCTTCTCAAAATTATCCTCATAGAGCACACAAAGGGACACTACCTACAAGGGATTTCTTAAATAAGAAAAGAGTGATCAAATAGTTCTGATTCTGTCTCCCTGAGTTTGGCCTCTCCTTTGGTAGTCTGTGACTTTATCACTGCTATTTCACTTAGGAGTATGGCGTTACTCTTTTTTTAACACTAACATCAAAACAACAACACCAAAAATTATCTTCCTTCGATACTCCAAAAATGCTTTTGGGATAAGCTAAAATTGGAAAAAACAACAACACTCACTTTACTAATATTAAGGAAGGAAAAAAAGGGAAATAAAAAAAAGCAAGGCAATAAAAACAGTTTGGTTCACAAAGTAAAATTTTTGGCCCTTTCCCTATTTATATAGTTCTTATCATCTAAATATCTGAAAGTCTGTTTCTCACCAATAACACAGAAAACAAAAATAATGAAATCCAACTCTACTAGGATTTTTCCTATAATATTTTTCATTTTAAAATGAAAAATACAAGATAACATTATCAAATTTTTGTTAATTGAAACTATTTCTATATGTTTGGTAATTTCTAATTCTTAAAGACCTTTAAAATCGCTATGAAAAAAGTTTAAAGGTGCCTGCATAACTAGTGATACAATCCAGATATATTTGAGGTCTTTAACTTCTCATATGGATCTGTGTAAAAAAACCTTTCATCTGTTTTATTGGTAATATAAATTAGAACATAACTTCAGCTGAACTACACTTAGGATTCCCTAAAAACACTTGCAAATAGGGACTGAATACAACTCGTCTGAATCAACACGATATGAGTTTCCATGAAAACTTTTTCAAGTGTGCTTCATTCTGATATGTTCCACGTACTATTACTTCCCCTTACCTTGGCCCTGAACAGAGACTATGAGATGAGTAGTAGTTTTTAGCTTAAATTAAACTAATTACTGCTTAAACCATTACATTTTCCAAATTATCAATCAGTTTTCATTTTGTCTTGGTCTCCCTTTTGTATTATACTACTTTTCCCAGCATAACTGATCTCAGAAATAATTCCTGTAACTTTAAAAACTTTTATTTTTGTTGTTTACATTTACATGTGATATATACAATTAAAATTATTATCAATACTTGTTTTAGCACTAGAAATAAGTAAAATTTGAAGCGTTTTTCTATGGTAAAAAAATTTTAGGGGTATATAATGCTTTGAGTTCCATTTAAATGAGGATTCTATTTTAAAGTACTTATAGCGGCATGGTCTAGGACAGATTAAAAGAAACACAGGACTGGCAATTAGATTTAGGTTCTAGGCTCCATTTCTGCCACTAAATTGCCATGCTCCTAATTAGCTAAGCAAATTACGCTTTTTTCCCCCCTACTTATAAGAATTAGGCTAAAACTCCATGGTGCTAAAAACGTGAATGTTTTCTGTATTGTATCTAAATTTATTTTTAAAAAGAATACCCATTGACTGTATTTCTCAGTCCTTTACATAGGTCATTTTAAATTCCATCATTGTTAAGCACCTACTATGTGCATGCCAGCAATATTAAATCAATTCTGGAATAAGGCAAGGCAAAAAATAAGCAAAATACATTTGCATGCATTTAATGCCACTGAATTGTACACTTATAATTGTTAAGATGGTAAGTTTTGTTATGTATATTTTATCACATGCAGTGCTCCCCTAACATTTCATTCCTACCATTTAAAATTGCATTATTGAAACAGATTGGTTTGGACATCAGTCTGTTTCTCTAAAGGACTCAACCACTCCAGGGACAAGAACTCTTTTGTAATCCTAGCTGTTAACTCCAGGGCCTTAGAACACTCACTGTCTGGCCCTTAGTTACCAGGGAGGACATTTATAATCTGGCTTTTCCAAGAGTTGTTACTTCATATATTTTAATTACTATTTTCAACCAAGGCAATGCATTAAACATATAAATAGCTGTAAACTTTTGAAATACACACCAGAAAAATTCTTTTTCACATGTCATGAGTTGGAGTTCAGAAAATCTGGTCACAGAAGTCTAGACCTTCGACAAATGTTTGTCAAATTAATGCATGAGACTTGAGAAGACAAAAAGATAAGCATTAAGTCCCAGCATCAGTCCAACAGATCTTACACAGAGTGTAAGACAAGTACATAATGGTATACATACTTCTTAAGAAGTATGCCAACTAAGTCATTATTGAAGTAGCTATCTAACGAATCCCTATCACTTTTTCCAAGTAGCTTTTAACAAAGCCATTGTATTTCAGCCTCAGATAATCTAAAGGTAGGCAGTTGCCTAGAATAATATCTATTCAGTGCTCAGACAAAACAAAAGCTACCTGCTGGAGACTTTATTGGCATTCCTAAATACTATAGTCATTTTTTTAAAACCGAAATTTACACTATTTAGCTATATGTCACTAACAGGCTAGCTTGGATGTTTACTACACCAAGGAGAGTTGGCTTTTTCCCATTCCTGGCTTTTATCCCGCCCCGCCTCCTTCAGTTTAACTTCAGTTAAAAACAGTTCAAGAAGCCAGCTAACTAAATCCTAAATTCTGTGGAGTTCCACCGACAAAACCATAATTCAGCGCTTGGGAAAAGATCTCTCTCAAAAAGACTGCGTGTTAAAAGTTGCCAGATATCGCGAGCTGCTATGTTTCTTAAGAAGTGCAGACCACACCCCAGTTGAGCCCTGTGCACCTTACTGGTCTAAAGGCGGGAGGGGGAGGGGGCAAAAAAGCATGATTAATAGCTGGGGTGGATGGGGGGCAGGGGTATAATCTATTCAGTTTGAGTTCCGAAACTCTTCGGATTGTGGAAGTTAGAAAGAGGACCGTTTACGTTAGGCGTAACCTTCAGCAAGAAACGAGAAAGTCGGCTGGGGAGAAAGCAAACAAAATAGAGCGAGGAGGCTCCGAGCTCTGGCGTTCCCCATGGGGGCCGTTGAACGAAGCAAGAGCACGGGCGCGTTTTCTTCTTCCTCTTCCCGCCGCCCGAGACGCGAGCCCAGCGCTCTCCTCTCATTCTCACCCCGTCCGGGTCCACAGGCAGCCCCCCACTCAGGTCGAAGCCGCTCCGCCCCACTCAGGGTCCCCTCCGCCCCACCTTTCCCGCCAGGCGCGAAGCAGCGACCCAGGCCGTCACGTGTCCTGGCAGCCGCCAAGTGAGGCCGCTTTTGCGACGCAGTGACAGCTAAATGGTGCGACAGGAGGAGCATACAGCCGCGGCCGCTGCGCCCCACAACGAGAGGCTAGAGGCGGCTCCAGGCGTCGCCCAGAGGGAGCGACTGGGCGGACGGAGTCGGCGCGGGAGGGCGGCGGCGGCGGCGGCGGCGGCGGCGGCGGCGAGGGGGAGCCCGCTATGAGTGCCCTCGCTCCCCGCCGCTCTCCATGAACCGGGCGAAATAAGCCGCGCCGCCAGCAGGGGCTGCGCCTCCATGAGTCCCTAAGTTTTTTTTGTGTGTGTTTTCCCTTTCTCTCTCCGCTCCTCACCCCCCTCCCCGGTCCCGTCCCGCCTTCTCCCTTCGCGAGCGGCGGTCGCGTCCAGGTGCGGAGTCCAGAGCGGAGTGCAATGGCGTCCAACCCCGAACTGGGGGAGATCCTGCTCACGGAGCTCCAGGTAAGGGCCGCGGCCCGGATGCGGGGCGCTGGCGGGGAGCAGAGGGGGAAACCTGGGTCGGGGGCCCATGGAAACCCTGCGGCCGCCGCGCCCCTAGCCCGCTAAGTGCGGGAACTTGGGGATGTCTCTCGGGAGCCGCTTCCTTCGGGAGCCGGACCCTCCCCCGCCCAGTGGCCGGTTCGCCACTGCTTTAATCACCTACCAGAGGGACCCCATCTCTGCCTGCGGCCGCAGTCCGCTTTCTCCCGGCCCCGGGCGGCCCGCTCCCCGCCCCCTCCCGGGTGTCAGAGCGGTGGGCTGCCGCCCCGCCGCCCCCTCTCTCCGCCGCTCGGCCCCGCCCCGCCTGCGCCCGAACTCCGCTGCTCTAACTCCTTTGAATGACTCCCAAGCTGTTTTCTCGTCCCTCCCCTTCCCCTCAGACTTCGCACAAAGAGCGCCCCCATAACTTCCAGCCCCCAGACAACTTCGTGTGTGTGTGTGGTTTTTTTTTAAAACGTGTCTTACTGAAGGCTGACTTTACTTCACCAACCTCTTCAGGTGACTGTATTTCTTTTCTCTAATTCGGGGGCTACCTTTTTTTCTTTCTATTTTTACTAAGTGATATATGGGATCCCCCTTCTCAGCGACTCCGTGCTCAGATTCGGAAGCTTAGATGCTTTTCAGACTTTCATTTTCCCTCCCGTTTGAACACCAGAAAAAAAGCTACAGAAGTTGTTTACAAATGAGAAAGCAGTCGACTAAGGGAAAATGCTAAGGCACTGCATGCCTGCAGGAGATGAGAACAAATTGGGTCCCTTAATTAAGTCCATGTCCAGTAGCAATATTATTGTTTCCTATTTCCAGCTAAATATTTGATCCATGTAGGCACAGTTTTTGTTTTCAGGTCTCTACACTACCCTGTTGGATTTAGTTTTCATTACTTTGGAGTTTTCCAGAGATGTTTACATCTGGATTAAAATTTCATGCCTGTTTTTTGACTTAAACTTATTTGGATTTGTTTAAATATAGTCTATAGATTTCTAAGAGAAGAAAAAGATGATATATTTATTTAGTGCGTTGAACAGTTAAGACTGAGTTTAGACACTGAAGGATTGATTCTTGATGTCAAAATTATTGCAACCGCTTCTAAATTTTTTTTGCCTTTCAAGTGTATTTTTCAATAGATCTCTGCATAAGCAAGGTGTAAGTGCAAGATGTAAGTTTGAAAGTATTATTATAATACTTGGTATTTCCTCCACAGAAATAGAGATTTCAGCAAGATATACCAATGAACTGTTGCAAACTTGGAATCCTCTGGAAATGCAAAGCTGAATTTCGTATAATTGAATATGTTGCTATATAGTATATTAATTATTCTTAGCCTTTTATAAGGAGGTCATACAGCATACCACATTTGCGAAATGAATGAAATTTATTGTTTTATTAATTTATATGAGCTTTTAAAATGAAGTTTGTTTGAGGCACAATCGGAAATGCATTCCATTGCCTAATCTTGAAATATGAATAGGTTCCTATTCAGGAAAAAAAAACAACAACATGAAAATGACAGGAGCATTTTTCTTTGAATGGAGTGGCTTCAGAATTATATAATATTTGGCATCCTAATTGGTATTTTATAGACGTTGGCATGAAAGACACTGGGCCTGAAAACATTTTTATGTGTATTAAAATATAACGTTTGGGAACTTTTAATAATATCAGTTTTGACAATAACAAGGAAGCAAGTTAGAGAAATAAGAAATTTTAAATATGACTGTTTTAAAATGGGACCAAAGTAAGAAAACATCTAAAGTTAGACTTTAGTTTAAATAAACTAAAATGTAACCCAGAAAAAAAATAGTTTTTATTAAGTGTTACCTTACAAGTTGTCATATATACCCAGGGCATTTTTCTTAGTGTATTTCACTCTCATTTCTAATGCATTTGAACTGTATCATGTTTATTAAAATAACTGAGATTAATTATATCAGCACTTAAGATAAATGGTGATAAAATTTGTCTCACCGGGCACTTCCATCTATTCAAACATTTTATTTCATCAGGTCAAGAAACTAGTCTACAGTAACTAAATATTTATCAAACTTGCTAGTAGAACCAATTTTTTTAAACACTTCTAAGTTTGAATTTATTTAAATTAAAAGGTCATTTAGTATGAAGATCTTAATGCTTCTCTGCCAAGCTATTTTAAGTATTTAAATGGTAATTTATGTCCTAAGTTTGAAGATTTATGTTTAGTAGTTAAAAACTGCTACTTTGCCATATCTTGTCTCAGGAATTCTTGTTTCACTCTGAAAGTTACATGTTACCTACTTTTAATGAAATTGATGTTTATTTTGAAACATTATGTATTTAACATTTTCAAATTATTTTTCAAATTATATTGCAGAATTTGCAATAGTTTAGTACTTGAACTGGAGTTGGATTATTGATAACCTTTGGTTGTAGGAAGACAAAGGAAATCTAAAACCACAGTACTTTGTCTTGTTAATTACTATAATATTTCTATGTAATAATGTTTACACACAAACTTTGATGGCTAGAGACTTCAAAGTGTAAGGAAGAACATTTATTTGCTGTAGTAAAAATTAAAATAGGCTATTTAGAAATATAAAATTAATTGAAAATTTCTTTTCTTTTTTAAATTTGAAATGTAGTAGGAAACTTAATGAGATAGTTTTGTGAGGCCAAAGAAGTTAAAGTTTATTTTCAAGGAAACTGGATAAATGAAAACTATATAAAGAATCTCAAAATGAAAATGTTGGCAAATTTTATAGAATTCAGACCCAAATATTAACATACTAATAAAGTTACCTTGTCAATTAATGGAGATTCATCTCCATCAAAATGCCTGATAAAGTGCTGGGAATCTGAAGTTCCATTCTCAGCAGAATTTATTTAGTAGAGGTGACTTGCTCAAGTGGAGGTTGAAGTAGTTAGCCTTAAATTATAGAGATTCATTTAAATAAACATTTATTGAGTACCTACTAAAGCCATGTTGAAGGATATAAAAATGACAAGATATGGTTTTTACTTTATAGAAGAGAGTAAAACAGTAACATTTATTGATTATTTGCTGTATGTCAGACATTGTACTTGGTATCCTATAATCCAGTACACCTTATTCTTTTTTTTTTTTTTTTAATTTTTTTTTTTTAAATATATTTTATTGATTTTTTACAGAGAGGAAGGGAGAGGGATAGAGAGTTAGAAACATCGATGAGAGAGAAACATCGATCAGCTGCCTCTTGCACACCCCCTACTGGGGATGTGCCCGCAACCAAGGTACATGCCCTTGACCGGAATCGAACCTGGGACCCTTGAGTCCGCAGGCCGACGCTCTATCCACTGAGCCAAACCGGTTTTGGCCAGTACACCTTATTCTTTACAATAATAGTTCAGTAAGGTGGGTGGGTATTTCTATTTTACGGATCAAGAAATTAAGTTCAGGGATGCTCCACAGTTGCATTGTAACACTGAGTTTGAATTCAGATCTATATGTTTGCCCACTACACTATTCTTTAAGCTGCCACAGTTCTGTGGGTCCATAAATGTTTTGCATTCCAATGTGGTAGATGTGTAAACTTTGTAAAAATTGGCCAAACATGTAATTAACCAGAGTTAACTTTAGTATAAACTTCAGACTACTTGTTAGACACCTCTATAACAAGGGAAAATGATTTTCACATTCTGTTTGGTAGTCTGTAATTTGACAGTGCTTTATTATGGTGAATAGGTGTCATGTTCTACAAGGAATAACAGTACCAATAAGTTTTTGCAGGTTTTTTTCACTTAAAAATTATTGATTCTGATGAAAGTTGTTAAATGTTTGCCTAAAACCTTCTAAAGATTTTACATTTCTCTGTAGACTATCCATTAGATACAAGTAGCTTTAAAAATTTAAGCTTATGTATAGCCAAGCTATGTGTTTGCATTTAGTAGATACTCAGTACATTGATGAGAAGACACCAGTTTTCACCTAGGATGAGAAATGTCTTGACTGTTCTAAGAGAACTTGATTATAATCATTGACATAAGAAATTACTTTGTTGTTGTTTTTTTCAATTTACATTTCTAATCTTTTGTCTCAAAAAATACTCCCTTGACAAGTTCAAAAGGGATTTATGCTCTAGTTATATTACATCTACATACAGCATATTGCTATTTTATCCTTTGATGGGAAATTGGGAGGTGGCATATAACTTTTGCCGTGATGCTGGAAAGGACTCTGTGTTGGGCGGATTGAAATTTCCAGGTGTGTTGTTGGGAATGTAGGCAGGATGGGTAAGATAGACTTCACAATTTTTTCAAGTTATAAAAGTGATGCATGTTCATTGTAGAAAATTTGGAAAATGTAGGAAGCACACACAAAAAAATGTGCTCATAGTTCTCACTCAGAGATAACTGACAAACTTTTCCAACTTATAAGCCCCATAATTGAGTCTGTTTCCCCCTTTCCTTTTTTATTGAGATATATTTAATATACTAAGTTGTTTAATTTTAAAATGTTCAACATATTGATTTGATTTTTTCCTCCCTTTATCTCATTTTACTTACTAGAATTTTAAAAGAGAAATGAGGTTCACAGAGTTTTAAGATATGAATAGCTATAGGTTGAAATATTTTTTTGCCACTAGTTATAGATAAGCAGATCTAAGTAGCTTTGTTGACTTTTTTTAATCTCAAAATGTTTTGATTGTGAGTCAGTACTTTGAGATACAGTTAAGAAGAAAAACAAGTGGTGAGTACAGTGTGGACTTAGTAATAGACAATGATACATAGCATAGACTCTGAACAATAAATTAGTATGATATGGTTTTCAGCTTAGATTTGATTCTTGCTACTCTTAAAGAAATCTGCATACTTTATTAAATAAGGCATATCTTTAAATAAATTTCTCAATTTTTTATTGCCTACTTAGGTAAACATCTCTGCTGAAACTAGTGTTATAAAGTGATGACTCTAAAATGGATCATGTTTTTCTGTCGTTTCTAATTAGTGTAATAGATACTAGTTGTAGTCTCCTACAACTCCCTACTATTCCTATTTAATCAATGTTTAAATAAAGATAGGTAGGCGCACCTTGTAGGCATTCTCTGTTTATTCCAGGGCTTTGCATCTGATTCCTTGAGTTTTCCTTTTCTGCTTTTCAAATTTGGCAACAATTAATTTTCATGCCTTTTATCAGTTTATTCCTATGTGTTATACTTTCAAAGAAATGGGAAGAGTGGAGTAGTTTA
Source organism: Plecotus auritus (assembly GCF_963455305.1). Lineage (NCBI taxonomy): Eukaryota > Metazoa > Chordata > Mammalia > Chiroptera > Vespertilionidae > Plecotus > Plecotus auritus. Next base: position 68,706,241 of record NC_137771.1, read on the forward strand.
TAGAAGTGAAAATAATGTTGCTTCCAGAAGCATAAATGATATTTGAATAGAATAGTTAATTCTGCATCATTTCCAAGGCAAATGTGTTGTGTTGAACAATTGTCAAATGTCTATTCAATTTCAAAAACCAATTTTATTCTAATTAGAGTATGAAAAAATCATATGACATTTAATATTAACTTTTGATATACAGCAGAGTTCAAACTTGGCAGCAAAGTTAGAAAATTAAAAACTAGTTAAAAGCTTTAAAAGATACTTAAAATTTTAAATAGGAAAAACATACTAATGAAAAAATAACTTCTAATATCTTAGAAAAGCAGAATAGAGAGTATTTATTTTGACACACTCAGTTTCTCTTATTTTTATCTAATGAAACCTTACTTGGAACTAGCTGTATTGTCACATTCAGTTTTTCACAATCAAACAAAAAATTTGTGTAACATTATGTACATAAATATTGTCTGTTAAAAATAAAGAACAGAAAAGCCTAGGAGGAGTGTATTTGATGATAATAAATACCTTAGATTGGAAGGTAAATATTAGTGTTATATTATGAAGATAAATTGATACACAAGAATTACTTCATATATACCATTACTGGGATTTATCTATTTTAGAAACTTGGCAGTGATTACTTTTTTCTAATTGATTAAGCTTTATTGTCCTGGCTTACAAAGACCTTAATTTATTGGAAAGTTGTTATGGAGGCAGCATTTGGAATTTATTTTAGATATAGAAGACAAATTTACCACCCAATACATGTGAAGAATAACATATCTTTATACATTAATCATATTGTTTTCCCTTTCCTATAATCTTTAGCTTAGTAAATATCTACAGAAGTGCTTGTTATGCCTGTTCCAGAATTTTTACTGAACAAATTTCATAACATTTTTGGAATTTTTTTCTTTTATTAAACCTTAGGTACACTGCATTGGATTAATCATTATCTATCATTATAATGAGCACCCATGGACATCCATTCCCCATCTCCCCCCAAAAGCTAGGAACTTAACCTACGTATGGTTTTTCTCCTTTTCATCTCCCTTTGTCAACCTTTCGTCAACCAAGCTTATCATCATCTTAAATTTTATGTTCATTGTCTTGCTGCCTCATAGGGTAGGTGAATGCCCAACTATAGGAGATGATGTCTAGCTCCCAATGTGGTTGAGCCAATTTATATTCATAGTAGAGGCCTGGTGCACAAAATTTGTTCACTGGGGGTGTGTTTGGGCCGGGGGGGGGGGGGGATGCTGTGTGTGTGTGTGTGTGTGTCCCTCAGCCTGGCCTGCGCCCTCTTGCAATCTGGGATCCCTTGCTCTTTACCGCTCGCCTGCTCACTCCTTACCGCTCGGTTTGCTGCTCCTTAGCAGCAGGCTCCTTACTGCTCAGCTCACTGCTCCTTAGTGCTGCCATGGGGGTGGAAGAGGCTCCCGTCACTGCCACTGAACTCACCAACTGTGAGCCTGGCTTCTGGCTGAGCGGCCGCTCCCCCTGTGGGAGCGCACTGACCACTAGGGGGCAGCTCCTGCATTGAGCGTCTGCCCCTGGTGGTCAGTGTGCATCATAGTGACCAGTCATTCTGGTCATTCTGTTGTATCGGTCGCTTAAACTTTTATTACATAGATATTATATAGACTAGAAGCCCAGCACGCGATTCGCGTGGCACTGCCCACCCTTGAGTCACCGGTCTGGCCCTGCCTCCCTCTCCGGCCCTTGAAGCAGCGCAGCCGCTGTTGATCAGGCCCTCCCCCAGCGCAGGAGCGCAGAGGCCCCTGCCGCCCCACCCCCGACGCTGCACACGCAACCTCCTCCTGTCCGGCTGACCCATTATGGCATCCTGGTTAATTATCATATTTCTCTATTTTATATACATATATATATAGATCAGCAATATATGTGATAAAAAGATCCGTATCCAATCTTCGACATCTGATACTATGCTTTAATTTTTACAAATCAGAAGAGTGTAATATGCTCTATCATTGTGGTCTTGATTTGCATTTTCCTGATCACTGATGTAGAACATTTCTTTTTATATTTACTGACCTTTTTGTTTTCAGTTAAATTCCTATTCATGTCTCTTGCTGATATTTCTGTTTTTCTCGTTGATTTTTAAGCATTCTTTATATTCATGTTAATCTTTTGTGTATATTTTGACTGCCTTTTCTCAGTTTGTAACTTGTCTTCACTTTTTTTAGGGAGTTTTTGGGAGGGGCAGTTTTACTTACTATTTTTCCTTTTTTTTTTTTTTTTAAATACATTTCAGAGAGGAAGGGAGAAGGAGAGAGAGATGGAAACATCAATGATGAGAGAGAATTGTTGATTGGGCTGCCTCCTTCATGGCCACACTGGGGATCAAGCCCACAACCCAGGCATGTGCCCTGACCAGGAATCAAACTGTGACCTTCTGGTTCAGAGGTTGAAGCTCAACCACTGAGCCATCCCGGTCAGGTGGGAGGGACAGTTTTAAATGTTTTACCTTTATGGCAAATACTCAGAATCATTTACATCATTGTGATCAGCAAGCCTGCACTTAACATCTATTTTAGATTTGGTATAGAAAGGGTAAAGTTACTGAGTTTATGATCTGCAGATTCAGTTATCCAAATGAACAATCATAGAAAGTTGTATAAAATATTGCATCACTTAACACATACTAAACACTCAATGTTAATTGACTCAAAGAATGAATTTAGAAGCAAAGAAATTGTTAAAATTCCATATGTGTAAGTAGTTCATCAATTGCTCATTTTTCCTTTTCCAAATCTGTTCCTTGAAAAATACTTTTTATTTATTTTAATATTTTATTCTTTTATTTGAAGGGCATTATATTCCAAGTATAGAATTATATGTGAATTGGTTATTCTGATAATTTGCATAGCTTGTCAATAAAGTGCTGGAGTTGGTCAGATTTAATATTGGTTATAAACCAGAAATTACTATTCTCTTGCTGAATTTACTGATATTGACAAACCTGGAATCCTAAATGGAGTTTTTGTCATTGCTGTGCTTTCTACATGAAAAAAAAAATTTTTTTAATTTTAGTCAGATTTGTTCATCTTTTCTTTTATTGTATTTGCTGTTTAAGAAGTTGTTCCTTACTCTGGGATAGTCACCAAATTTTCTACTGTTTTGAAGGTTTTTGTTTGTTTTTACATATAAGTCAATACATTTGAAGTTGATTTTTTAATATGGAGTAAAATAAAGAACTGAGTTATTTTATAATTTTTAAAGTATTATTTTGAAATATATATCTTATAATGTAAATTTAAGATGACACTTCAGTTTTTAGGAGAGAAATATTTCTGAATAGCCTTAATTTTTATAAGTTAGAAGTTAAGATTACATCATACTAGGTTATGTAATAAGTTATATCTGAAGTAATCCTATATAATAAAACCCTAATATGCAAATAGAACTGTGGAATGACCAGTCACTATGACATACACTGACCACCAGGAGGCAGCCACTCAACACAGGAGCTGCCCCTGGTGGTCATTGTGCTCCCACAGGGGGAGCACCACTCAGCCAGAAGCCTTGCTCACAGCTGGCTTGCAGGCAGGTGGTAAGGAGCGAGGGGTCCTGGACTGTGAGAGCCCGGATTGTGAGAGGGATGTCTGACTGCCGGCTTAGGCCCGGTAGGCTGACAATCCCCCAAGGGGTTCTGGACTGCAAGAGGGTGCAGGCTGGGCTCAGGGACCCCCTCACCCCCAGTGCACGAATGTTGTGCACCGCACTCTAGTCTATAATAATAAAAGCATAATATGCTAATTAGACCAGACATACTTTTGGACGACCTTCCGGACGAAGCTGGGACTACAAGGGAAACCTGGGTCCTGGGTTCCTGCCGGCAGCCGGAGGAAAGCCCGGGTCCCAGGTGCCAGAGTCCCGGGTGCCAGAGGGAAGCCGGTGTGCCGGCAGCCGGGGGAGGGAAGGCCTACTCTTGCATGAATTTCATGCATCGGGCCTCTAGTTTTTACATAAATCATTAGTAGCTCATTTTTCTCTTATAGTACCAGTTTGTGTTTCTTCTATTTTTTGTTGCATCCCCTGAAGCCTTGGGATAGTAAGATATTTGAGTTAACCTCTTGTTAAGTCTCATTCCCCAATTGTGGCTCAAACCTTTTATATTTTCTTAAGTCATCCAACCAATTCCTCCTCCTTAGTTTTCAGCAAATCACTCACCTACTCACTGCCTCTACTGAATGTCACATAGGATTCATTGAGAGTTTCCTGAACTTCTCTTATTTATTCTCTTTAGTCTTGGCATTTTAACCATCTTTTTCTTCTTCTATTTAATTCAAGTTTAAGGAAAAGTTGTTTGACCTTGCTAAGGCTATACTCTCCTGGACTGAATGGGGCTTTCATTCTCCCTTAACTCTGCCTAGAGATAAGTTCACATCTCTCTCTTTTTATAAGTATTATTATGTTTTTTCTTTAATATTGTTATTCCCTCAGACTTCTTTTAATCATCACACTCCTTTAAAGAAGTTCTTAGTTGTATTTATTTTCTATCATTTATTTCTTAACTTATTCAGATATGACTTCTGTCCCATTATTCTGTTGAAATTATTCTTAAAAGCACCCTTGACCACTTGTTCATTCTAGTCCTTGGAGGCAATTTATACTGCCTCAGGTTCCTGAAAGTCTCTTGTTTAAATTAAGCTTCATGAACGCTGCAAAATATTGGTTACTTTTCATTCATCATATCTATCTTTATTTGCTACTATTGCTTTCTTTTGATAATTCTTTTTTAATTTAAATGTTCTTCCCTTTTAGCCTATTTTTCTCTAATTCTTCAGATTAACCACCAGAATTAATCACCTTGTTTTGTGTCAGGGTTGTAGGGAATATAAATCCAATTAAATTAGCTTAAACAACAATTGGATTTATTGGAAAGCTACAGGGACATTTCACTTAATCAAGGGTAGGGTATATAGTCAGGTCCCATGAGGACTAAGTAGGAAAATAGAGGCTTTCTTTCTCTGTAGGGCTACATGTTCTCATATCTCTTCTTAAGTATGTATACTTCTTTACATTTCCTCTGTATATTGATTGTCTTTTTATGTTGTCCCTAAGTGGCACTCTTAACTTCTGAATTACATTAATCTACAAGTTCAGTGCCCAGAGCTAACTGACTCACTTGTTCAGTGCCACAATTATAAATTACTAGAGGCCCAGTGCATGGATTCGTGCACTGTTGGGGTCCCTCAGTGTGGCCTGCGGGGATTGGGCTGAAACCGGCAGTCCAATGCTGCCTGCAGCTCTTGCATGCTGCTCCCACCTGCCTCTCCTGCTCATCCTGGCCCCGCTGCGCCTGCTGCGAGCTTGCGCCCAGTCAGTTCTGATCAGGAGAGGCTCACACTGCCACAGCGGCACTTGCCAGCCATGAATCCTGCGTCTGGCACCCGTTGGTCAGCTGAGTGGCGCTCCTGCTATGGGAGCGCACTGACCACCAGGGGACAGCGCCTGCGTTGCCCCCTGGTGGTCAGTGCGTGTCATAGCGACTGGTTCAATCATCTGGTCGTTCGGTCGCTTAGGCTTTTTATATATAGAGATTGAGTGAGAAAATCTGACACCATACAGAACATGTACCCCTTTATCTAGTCAACTGTGACAATGGAGGAATGGAGTTCTCCATACCAACATGTGCTAATATGGCTGCAAGGACTCTCCTGTCAACTAGTGATAGGGGCTCTTCTCTGAGAAGGGAATACAGGTTAAGAAGCACTTCCCCTGCTTAAACCCTTTTAGTAACTTATTATTGATTGTAGAATAAAATATATATGACATTCAATCATCTGGCCCTTATCAGTCTTTTCAGATTTTTCTCTTTATGCATCTTCCACTCTGATATTAAACTATTTGCAGTCCTTGGAACTAGTACACTGCTTCTTGATAGCTTGTATCTTTGCAAATGCTATTTCTAATTTTAAGATAATATTTATCTGCCTCAAAAGCTTTTGACAAATTGGACAATCCTTAAAATTCTGCTAAGAAAAGTGTATTCATTGAATATATGAATATATTCATAGCATATAATCAAGAAAAATTTTACTTAAGATACATTTTTGATAAGTTTAGTGATTGGTTATGTAGCACCTAACAACTTCCCTAAAATATTTTGTTGTAATATTTTAACATTTAGTGATCAGAGTATTGGGCCTAAATACATTCAGATTTATGAGGAAAAGGATGACCTTTTTTGTTTTTGTTATCTATGATAATTTTATCCTCCTCTTTTGTGCATGAGTTATTAATGGTGGTATTCTCATCACTACCCTAGTATTACCGTGCTATGCTCTTTATCACCTGAGAGCACAGCAAGGTTATGCTACACCCTGCCTCTGAAATAGTTAGTCTTATCTTCTAAGAAAGTTAGAAATAACTATATACAATTAACAAATAACTGACTATATTTTTGCTTAGTTTTTCTAGTTGTTCAATATATGACTTCCTCAACCGCAGCTCTATTACTAGTGCCTAAAACCAAACCAAGCATCAAAACACTACACTTCACGTTTAACACTACTTTTTCTAGCCTTGTGAGTTCTTAAAAGAGCACCAATATATTCTATTCAGGTAGATACTGTATAAGTAAAATGCTTAGCTCTTTGTCATGTTGTGGTAATGTAGTAAAACTTGATTCATTATGGGGTTACTGTAACTTTTTCTCAGTAAATCTGATGTTTCTATCTCTGAAAAGCACTTTATTTCCTTTATTGGTGACTTTAGATTTCCAGTTAGCTGTGCTATCAGAAGTATTTACTTGTTTAAATGTGATGCTTTAAAAAATTTAATTGTAAAATACACAGTTACTGTGTTAATCATTTTTAAGTGTACAGTTCAGTGACGTTAAGTACTAGTATATTCACTGTCATCACCATCCATCTCCAGAACTCTTTCCATCTTGTAAAGCTGACACTTTGTACCCATCTATATCTCTCTCTATATATAAAACCTAATATGCAAATAGACTGAACGGCTGAACAACTAAACAACTGAATAACCGGTCGCTATGACATGTGCTGACCACCAGGGGGCACGTGCGGAACATGGCAGGCATTGGCTGTGGTGAGATAGTGGAGCAGGTGAGTGGGAGCGCCAGACCAAGGTGAGGCGCTGGTCCCTGTCTTTGGGGCGAGCCTCTGGTGGTTACTGAAAATTCTTTGGTCCCGCCCGGTGTTCGCACCTTCTGCTGGTGCCAGCCCCGCTCGCACCTGCAGCTGGTGCCAGAGCTGCCACTCATACCTGCTGCAGGCGGCTGGCACCGGTCCCCATCGCTCGGTGCCATCAGCGGGTGTGAGCAATGGCTGCCAGCCCCGATCGCCCCTGAGGGTTTCCACCTCCCCTCAGGGTTTCCACCTCCCGCTGCTCCTGAGGGGTGATCGGGGCTGGCAGCCACTGCTTGCACCTGCTGCTGGCGCCGGCCCCAATCGCTCCGCACCGTCAGCGGGTGCAAGTGGGGCCAGCGCCATCAGTGCGTGGGAGCAGTGGTGGCGGGAGTGGGGCTGCTTGACAGACGGGACTGGAAGCCGCAGCGGGAGGGCCCGGGTGGGGGGTGTTCAGAATGAACCGAGACTTGCCCCTTTGCCCACCACATCTTCGCGGCCCACAGTTCCTTTCGAGGTGCACGAATTTGTGCCCTAGGCCCCTAGTTTATTACTAACTGTCTTTTACCCCTTTCCCTAGGTCATGACAAACACTTTTGTACTTTCTGTCTGTATCAAATTGACATAAGTGGAATCATACAGTATGTGTCCTTTTGTGACTGGCTTATTTCACTTAGCATATGTCATCAAAGTTCATTCATGTACTACGGCCCGCGGGCCACATGCGGCCCGCCAAGGACATTTATCCGGCCCACCGGGTGCTGCTGCCTGTCCTGCTTAGCAGCCGACTCGTCCCGGGCCCGCAGTGCGCATAGGAATTTGTTCATAGTTTTTTTTTTAAACTATAGTCCGGCCCTCCAACGGTCTGAGGGACAGTGAACTGGCCCCCTGTTTAAAAAGTTTGAGGACCCCTGTTATAACATGTCAGACTTTCCTTCCTTTTTAAGCCTGAATAACATTTCATTGTACTATATTTTGTTCATCGCCTCATCTGTTGATAGACACTTGGGTGGCTCCTGTGTAGCACTGTTGGAGGTTATTGTACCTAATTGTGTTCATTTGCTAGTCTGTAACTGTTATTCAATGCAGTACCAATAGCCACATATAACTTTTAAATTTTAAATTAAAATTTAATTCTTCAGTCACTCTAGCCACATTTTAAGTGCTCAGTAGTCACATGTGCCTAGTGGCTGTCATGTTGAACAGCATTAATATATAGAATATTAGAGGCCCAGTGCACGAAATTTATGCATGGGAGTCCCCTCAGCCTAGCCTGCACCCTCTTCAATCTGGGACCCCTCGGGGGATGTCCGACATCGGGTTAAACCAGCAGTCAGACATTCCTCTCACAATCCGGGACTACTGGTTCCTAACTGCTCACCTGCCTGCCTACCTGATCGCCCCTAACTGCCCCCACTGCTGGCCTTGTCACCCCCAACTGCCCCCCCCCCCCGCCAGCCTGGTCACCCCTAACTCCTCCCCCCCCCCGCGCCAGCTGGTCGCCCCTAACTGCCCCACCCCCCATTGGCCTGGTCGCCCCTAACTGCCCCCCCCAGCCTGGTTGCCCCGTACTGTCCCCCCTGTTGGCCTGGTCACCCCCAACTTCCCCCTCCCGCCAGCCTGGTTGCCCCTTACTGCCCCCCTCTGCCCGCCTGGTTGCCCCTCACTGGCCGCCCCCCCTGCTAGCCTGGTCACCCCCAACTGCCCTCCCCTGCTGGCCCAGTCACCCCTGACTTCCCTCCCTTGCCAGCCTGGTCACCCGTTACTGCCCTCCCTGCAGGCCTGGTGCCCCCCAACTGCCTTCCCCTGTAGACCTTGTCCCTCCCAACTGCCCTCCCCTGCAGGCCTGGTTGTCCTCAACTGCCCTCCTCTCCAGGCCTGGTTCCTCCCCCAACTGCCCTCCCCTCCTGGCCTGATCGCCCACATCTGCCCTCCCCTGCTGGCCATCTTGTGTCCACATGGGGGTGGTCATCTTTGACCACATGGGGGCAGCCATCTTGTGTGTTGGAGTGATGGTCAATTTGCATATTACTTCTTTATTGTATAGGATATATATATATATATATATATATATAGAGAGAGAGAGAGAGAGAGAGAGAGAGAGAGAAACATTGATGTGAGAGAGAAACATCTATTAGCTACCTCCTGTTTTGCCCCAACTGGTATGTACCCTGACCTGGAATCGAACTTGCAGTGTTTTGGTGTATAGGATGATGCTCGAACCAACTGAGCCACCATGCATTTTAACTACCACTGAGATTAGATGAAACCTTTTTTTTTTTTTTCTTGACATCCTCAATTGTCAGCTTTAGGGAACTGTAGGGACAGGTTTAGAGAGAAAGAGAGAGTTTGTGTGTGGCATTTTTTATTATTTTGGATTAATTACATGCTTTTATGACTAGCAGTTTGTTAACCTGTCTTTTAAAATTACTTTTTAAAAGATAACACAAGATACTTTTAATGCTTGAAAGAGTTTTGAACCAGTCGTGTATGTTTAGAAATTATTTTTACCTTGCTGAATAACTGCTTGAGCTTGAAAATTCATTCAAATCTAGCTTTTTTAAGTAACTACAAAACCTATTTATTCCTTGAGCATATAATTTGAAATACTGTAAGCTAAAAGAATAAAATTCCTCATTTCTAAGAATGATAGCTTATGCATTCCTTTTCAAAATTAAATAGAAAATTGATCTAATCTCATTAAAAAAAATGTCTAATGAATTTTTCCATATCAAAACTTTGACTGTTATTGCACTCATTTAAAAACAATTCATTTTGAATAGTAAGGAATAACAAATTAGCCTATTTATTTTGATTTTGTGGAAAGAGAAATGAGTGATAATAATAAGCAGCTCTGGAATGGGTATCTTTTTAGGCTTAATTATTGGAGTTGTGCTAAGAAAGGATAGCAGTTCAAATTCCAGCTCTTTGTAAAACAGAAACTTTTGTCACTCTTGGCTTACTGTTACAATTAATAAGCTGGTGTAATAATGAGAAGTGGCTAAAAGCTGAGGAAAGTAGATAATTTTTTAAATTTAGTATATGTGTAGATAGCATAAAAATACTTCAATAATCAAGAGAGCAAGGTAGAATTAAATGAAATTTTTTCTCTCACTATAGATTTTCTATTACTCAAGTAGCAGAAACAAATAACAGATACCGAATTCAAGAAAAAATGATCAAATCTGAATTTCACAGTTCACTTTTTGAATACTAACATTTTATTGTTATCTGATGATACTTGCAGCAAGTTTTCTTTTGTTTTTTTCATATCTAGGCAAGGATGTAATTTATTTTTTAAAATATATCTTTATTGATTTCAGAGAGGAAGGGAGAGGGAAAGAGAGATAGAAACATCAGTGATGAGAGAGAATCATTGATTGGCTTCCTCCTGCATATCCCCTAATGGGGATCGAGCCCACAACTCAGGCATGTGCCCTTGATCGGAATCAAACCTGGGACCCTTCAGTCTGCAGGCTGATGCTCTATCCACTGAGCCAAACCAGCTAGGGCAGGATGTAATTTATTAATTCAGGCAATAGGAATGCCTATTGTATACCCACTATTGTAATCAAATATGACCAAATGAATTGTGGCAATATTGTGAAGTTAAAACAGATAACTGCATTTCAATAGTTCCTAGAGAAACTTTTAAAAATTAATTTAAAAAATTGCATTAAGACGTTTATTGAGTCACCCTGCCAGATCAGTTTTTATGATACAGGTATTGCCAACTAGACACCAATGAAAGTTCTTATTCAAAACCTTTCTTTGTGCCCAGGTGGTGTGGCTCAGTGGTTGAGTGTCAGTCTGTGAACCAGGAGGTTACTGGTTTTATTCCTGGTCAGGGCACATGCCTAGGTTGCGGGCTTGATCCCTAGTAGGGGGCATGCAGGAGGCAGCCGATGTATGATAGTTTTCTCTCATCAGTGTTTCTGTCTCTCCCTTTCTCTCTCTCTTAAAAAACACACACACAAAAAAAACCTTTCCTTTATATAAAAAGAGCAGTTTACTTAGGGCAGTGGTTGGCAAACTCATTAGTCAACAGTGGCAAACCACGGCGGCTCACGAGCCGCAGTTTGCTGACCACTGACTTAGGGGCTTGCATTATTGAAAGGATTCTGTATCAAAATGGAGTCGTATAATTCTAAGTATACTACCTACAGCTTTAGAAAAGTGATCAATGCCTGGCCACGGACCAGTGCCTGGTCGGTGTTGCTCAGTGGTTGAGCGTCCATCTATGATCCAGGAGGTCACAGTTCAATTCCCAGTAGGGGATCATGCCCAGATTGCAGGCTCGATCCCCCAGTGTGGGGCATGCAGGAGGCAGCCAATGGATGATTCTCATCATTGATGTTTCTGTCTCTCTCCCACCCCCTTTCTTTCTGAAATCAATAAAAATATATTACAAAGAAAACTGATCAAAATCAATCCTTACATTACTTAAAAAATTTTTAGCCCTGGCTGGGTAGCTCAGTTGGTTAGAACAGTGGTCGGCAAACTCATTAGTCAACAGAGCCAAATACCAACAGTACAACGATTAAAATTTCTTTTGAGAGCCAAATTTTTTAAACTTAAACTTCTTCTAACGCCACTTCTTTAAAATAGATTCGCCCAGGCCATGGTATTTTGTGGAATACAAAAGGGGCCAAAGAGCCACATGTGGCTCGTGAGCCGCAGTTTGCCGACCACTGGGTTAGAACATCATCCCGATACTCCAAGGTTACGGTTCCATCCCTGGTCAAGGCACATACAAGAAGCAACCAATGAATGCATAAATAAGTGGAACAAAAAATCAATGTTTCTCTCTCAAAATCAATCAAAAATATTAATAAAATAATTTTTAGTTGTCCATAGAGTATAGAGGAGAGGTCACAACATGCCTTCGGCCAGTAACATAAATTAGTGAAGGAGGTGAGTGTAATGGATATAAATACATTGTGGGATTGGCATTGATGGGTAAACAGATATAAAAGCATCTGGTGGCACCCACTTCTCAGCAGTAGTCATTTGTTTCCACGTGGGCCCTTGTTGCATTTTATTGGGAGATACGTTCTAAATTTTAAAAGATGTGTTCTAATTTTTAACAGATTATTAATAAAATAAAACATGTTTGTAGGACCATCTCTGCCACTACAGTAATTTGTCCTTATAAAATTAAATATTGAAGTGCCTACCATATTCAGTTATTATGGTAAAAACTATTGTATATACAAAAAAATTGGACATGGCAATTACCCTTTAGAACAGCTTTGTTCGGTAATGCATCCTGAGATGACAGAAATATTATATATGTTTTGGTAATAATAATAATAAAAGTGTAATATGCTAATTAGACTGAACAGCTGAACGACCTTCCGGATGTCATTCCAGACATCCTTCTGGACGAAGCCATGGCAGCGGAGGCTGAGGCAGAGGCAGTTAGGGGCAATCAGGCAGGCAGACCAGTGGTTAGGGATGATCAGATAGGCAGGCGAGTGGTTAGGGGTGATCAGGCAGGCAGGTGAGAGGTTAGGGGTGATCAGGCAGGCAGGTGAGTGGTTAGGGACAATGAGGCAGGCAGGCAGAGTGGTTAGGGGTGATCAGGCAGGTAAGCAGGAGCAAGTGGTCCCGGATTGTGAGAGGGATGTCCAACTGCCAGTTTAGGCCTGATCCCACAGGCAGTTGGACATCCCCTGAGGGGTCCGGGATTGCCAGAGGGTGCAGGCCGGGCTGAGGGGACTCTGTGCATGAATTTCGTGCACTGGGCCTCTAGTCCAATATGATAGTCACTAGCCATAGTGAATTGGGGGGTAGTACTAGTATAACTGAGGGACTCGTTTTTTAAGTTAAATTTAAATGTATATAGCCACATGTGGTTAGTGACTACTGAATTGACAGTGGTACTCTAGAAACTAAATTCAGTTGCTAAGACAATCATGAGAAGTTACCAGCAAAGCTTCAAATTATATTTCAGAACTGCTTGAAGTCACACACAGTTTCTAAGTGAATTGTACAGGCAGTTGCTATATAGGACTTCAAAGGAGGAGAGTGATCACTTTAAGATAAGCTTTAGAGACCAGGTGAAATTTAAACTAGCTTAAAGGATAGGTAGAATTTTATTAAGAGGAAAAGGTTCTAGGAGAACGATAATGAGAACTAAATGCATGCAGGCAGGAAAAATTAATGAAAACTTCCTGTTTTTCATTCAGAAAGTTTTACCACTTTAAAGTTTCCTAGTCAGTTATGTGTGTGTGTGTTTTTCTGTTATGATGAAAGATAATTTAACTCGAAAGAGCTATAGGGGAAAGCAAATGAAAGCTCTCTAAGTGTATAAGTTATTCATGAGGTATTATAGTTTTAGTTGAAACTTTTTCTCTTTAGTAGTTACTGGATCTTTTCTTTGGGGGATTATATGTAATTCACAGCATGGTGTTTGAAATATTTTGTATTCTCTTTATTTATATGCCAATTTAAAGGAATGACTTCTTTATTAGTTTAGTCGGAAATTTTTGGCTTGATATTTTGTGTAAAAATAGTTTTATGAATTAAAATATACTAACGTCCCTGTCAAAATGTTTCTTTATGTGATAAGAGCATTTTCTTCATTTCCTTATATAAAAATAACTGTCTCCCACCCTGCCTTCCAGCACCCTATTCTCCCCTCTGCCTCCTGGTTAACTTCTGTAGATTAAATGAAATAAAAATGAAAAATTTATTATTTTATGTGGCTTATACTTCATGGACACTCAGTAAATATTCTTCTTTTTTTTTATTAAAATATATATTTTATTGATTTTTTACAGAGAGGAAGGGAGAGGGATAGAGAGTTAGAAACATTGATGAGAGAGAAACATCGATCAGCTGCCTCCTGCACACCCCCTACTGGGGATGTGCCCGCAACCAAGGTACATGCCCTTGACCGGAATTGAACCTGGGACCCTTCAGTCCGCAGGCCGACACTCTATCCACTGAGCCACACCAGTCAGGGCTCAGTAAATATTCTTGCCTAACTTCCCCATACACGATGAACAACGAAATTCTTGTCTATTAAAATTTATAGAGAGAGATACTTTTAAAGTGGTGATTGTTTTAATTTATATTAATAATATTACTTTACATTGTATATTACAAAAATATCTAAAGTATACAAATAGTTTTATAATTTATTTTTATTTTTTAAATATACTTTCAGATAGGGAGAGAGAAATAGAAACATCAATGATGAGATAGAATCACTGATTGGCTGCCTCCTGCACGCCCTCTACTGGGGATCGAGCCCGCAACCCGGGCATGTACCCTTGACCAGAATTGAACCCAGGACTCTTCAGTCCACAGGCCAGTACTCTATTCACTGAGCCAAACCGGCTAGGCAGTATTATACTTTAAAGCACTATTTTATCATTAATATTTTAATTACCAGTTATTGAACACTTGTTATAGGACAGGAATCTGCTGAACACCTCAATCTTTTTATTTTACTAATCCTCACAATAGCCCTAAGATATATTGGTTTATTTTCTTTATTTACATGTAAAAAGAAGAGTGAGAAGTGAAAAAGGCATAGAGAACTAAAATTACTTGCTCGTGTTACATAGCAAGTTAGCCCAGCTGGATTTTGAAACTAGGTCTTTCTAAATCCAACCCAATGCTCATTTCGCTGTATAGTTTATATTTTAATATATTCAACAATTATAGGGGTTTATTGTTGAACTTTTGTAATAAACATTTTTCCCATCACTGAATGTGATTTGATTTACTATTGAATTCTGGGAACAGCATAATGTAATAATGAGCTGAGGTTACTAGTTATAGATCCATAAAATATTGATTGAGATGGGTATGTATCAATTTAGTCTAATCTCATTTTACAGGTGAAAAAATAAGGACCAGAGAGGTTAAGTGATTTGTCTAAGTAAGGGGGCTGGGACCCTGATATTCTAACTCTAGTAGGATATGATTTTTCATGAACAACCTTAAAATTTTTTTATATATATGTTTATTGATTTCAGAGAGGAAGGGAGAGGAAGAGAAAGATAGAAACATCAATTGTGAGAGAGAATCATCGATCAGCTGCCTCCTGCACACCCCCACTGTGGATCGAGCCCACAACCCAAGCACATGCCCTTACCAGGAATTGAACCATGACCTCCTGGTTCATACGTTGGCGCTCAACCACTGAGCCATGCCAGCTGGGCCAACCTTGAATTTAATAAAAGGAAAAATATAATCATGTATACAGTAAGAAAATAAAGGAATTAAGGTTTTTTCTTAAAAAAACAACAACACCTTTATTGAAATATAATTGACATACAATAAACTGCACATATTTAAAATAAACAGTTTAAGTTTTTTTTTTTTTTTAAATATATTTTATTGATTTTTTACAGAGAGGAAGGGAGAGGGATAGAGAGTTAGAAACATCGATGAGAGAGAAACATCGATCAGCTGCCTCCTGCACACCCCCTACTGGGGACATGCCCGCAACCAAGGTACATGCCCTTGACCGGAATCGAACCTGGGACCTTTCAGTCCGCAGGCCGACGCTCTACCACTGAGCCAAACCGGTTTTGGCAACAGTTTAAGTTTTGACATACCTCTACACCTGTGAAACCATCACTGCAATCAACATAGTGAACATCTCTTACCCCCAAATTTTTTGTGTTTCTTTGTAATCTCACCCTCTTGCTATTACCCCTTTATCCCCAATTCTCAGGAAACTGATTTCTGCTTTCTGTAACTATAGATTCATTTGTATTTTCTGCAGTCTTACATGGAAATAATCTTACTGTATATACTTTTTTTTTTTTGCACTAGTGGCCTGGTGCACAAAATTTGTGCACATTAAAAGGGAATTAATTAGAGGAAATATTTTAATATTGCTATTTGCCCTTTATAATAGAAGTGTCAGAGATGAAAGAAAATTAGTAAAACATATGAAAATCTCCCTCCTGTCAGAGTCAGCAGTGCACTGCAGGACCCAGAGTCAAGTCCCCACACACCCGCGCAAGCCTCGAAATCACGCGAGAACCAGGCCCGGCCAGCCCCAACCCCGTCAAGCCCCGCAGGGTAGGGGGCACAGCCTCAGGTCCCCCATCAAGCCCCACTGGCCGGAGGGGTGCGGCCTCAGGTCCCCTGGTGCAGCCTCAGGTTCCCCAGCCTGGCGCTGGGGTGGGGGGTGTGGCCTCAGGTCCCTCAGCCCAGCCTCAGGTCCCCTGGGGCAGGGGGGCACAGCCTCAGGTCCCCCTGCCCAGCCTCAGGTCCCCCGGCCCTGGCACGAGTGTGCAACGACCATTTGCATATTAGCTCTTTATTGTATAGGATTATATAGGACTAGAGGCCCAGTGCATGAAATTCATGCACGGGGACAGGTGTCCTTCAGCCCGGCCTGCAGCCTCTCCAATCTGGGACCCCTGGGGTAGGGTCCCTAGGCCTGGCTGGCGATCAGGGTCTATCGAGGCTTTCCTTCCCTTGGCTTCCAGCAGCTGGCCCTGCCCCTGCCGCAGCCACTGCTTGCCATCTGTGTGGTGCTACCCCCCCTTCCCCACCACCGGTCGCCTCCCTCTGCAGGCAACAGGCGTGGGGTGCCATCGCTTGGCTGGCCTGGGCCTCCCTCTGGGGGGCAATCACTGGCTGGCCCCACACACCCACCACAGCGTTGCTGGCCAGGTAGTCTGGGCCTCCCTCTTTGGGGTGATTGATCATGGGGCTCCATAATCAGTCACTTAGCAGAGGGAGGCCACACCCACCCACTGCAGCGCCGCCCAACTGGGTAGCCTGGGCCTCCCTCTTTGGGGTGATTGCGGAACACCCCCCCCCCCCCATCGCTCCCTCTGTGGGGCAATTGATCTCGGATCCCTCCCATTGATCGCCCTGCAGAGGGTGGCCTGGGCCTCCCTCTGTGGGCTGATCATGGGGCGATGGTGGGCCCCCCATCCAATGGCATTGCACCTGCTTTGGCTGGCCTGGCGCCAGTGCATGTCATGGCATGGTTGTCAGGAAGGTCATCCAGATGGTCATTCTGCTGTTCCGTCGTTTGGTCAATTTGCATATTATACTTTTATTATTATAGATAGCTTCTTTCACTCTATTTAGTGGTTTTGAGATTCCATCATGTTGTTGGATGGATCAGTAGTTTGCTCCTTATTATTGTTGAGTAATATTCCATCACAGTGGTCGGCAATCTCATTAGTCAACAGAGCGGCAAACCATGGCTCGTGAGCTGCATGTGGCTCGCGAGCCACGGTTTGCTGACCACTTTTCCATCGTATGGATAAACCACAATTTGTTTATCCATCTGCCTGTTTGTGGATATTTGGGTTTTTGCCAGGTTTTTTATGTATTACAAATAAAGCTTCCATGAATATTCATGTTGAAAGGTTTGGGTTTTTCAAAGTTTGGATTTCTTTTTTAATAAATTTATGCTTCCATTATTCTTGGATAAATTCCTAGGAGAGAAGTAGTTTATTTTGGCATGACAAGTATATCGTTTTATTTGCATCTCCCTGATTATAACACAGTTGGTATATTTTCATTTGTTTATCGTACCATTCTGAATTCTTTTTCTATTAATTACTTGGTTGTATTTTTCTAACCAAAATATTGAGGGAAAGCAACTCCAATATTTCACATTTTTTTATCTCAGAGTTCTCTAGACAATGGCAAAAGTAATCCGTGTACAATTCATATTGGAATTACTAAGATACTTGGGTCTGTAATTGTTCTTTTTTTGATGAATTTTTACTTATTTTGTGTGTTTGGGGAAAAGCCAACCTATTAGACAGTATTAAATAGTATGTGGGAACGAAACTGCTGTTTGGTTACATTCAGTATCATGACAAACACTAATGCTAGTTGTTAACCTGGGGGAGAGGGGGGACTCAATTATTTATTATGTTTCCTTGATACATAATGCCTTAGCGACATTCTGTAGATCTACAGTGATAGCCTACCTGTTTTCCTCTAACTATGGTTTTTGTGGTTCAACCTGTCTAACCTGTAGTTCTTGTGTTAATGTGAATAGAAATAAGGAAACTAGTTATGGGTATTAACTGGTTCTCTGTAGATTTTTATCTAACCCCACCCATAATGGAACATCATTTTATAAACTTTATTTCATTTGGTAGTAAAGAACAAGATAGCTGAAAATCTTATGTGACTATTTGTCTTCTTTTGGGATGCTATTTATACCAGGAGAAAAGTTGGTTCTTCATTTTGTAGTATGTGACCTGATATAGTGTGATACAATAACAAGTCATATTTCAAAACAACCAGTTCTAAAATTGTGATTAAAATGTAGTTTTGTTTTATTAAATATTCAGTCATTTTAATGCTTATCAATGGGGAATGAAGTATACTTTTCCAAATAAATTAGTCTTAATCCTTTAATCATATAAAACATTGATTTTTAACATTGTTTTAGAAATTACATTCATGCAATGTGAGCCTCATTTTGCTGCCTGATATACATAATATACACACAGAAAATTTGACTCTCCTGATAATTGAATAAGTGATAAATGCCAGATACTCTGACAAAGATGTCTATATTTTGCTAATTAAATCATTTTATAGTCCTTTGAGATGAAACCTTTGTTCTTAATTGTTCTGGTGTACTTTCAGGTTTCATTATTTTATTAGAGTCTTTTGGGTTTCTGTTTCACAGTCTCTATCTCTGCCTATTACTTGCAAACCTGTCATCTATCTTATTGTCATCTTCACAACCAGAATTTCTACATATTTCCAAAATGCCCCTATGAGATGATACAGCCCCTATTCAGAAACTCTGGGTAGGGGAAATGACTGTTAGCACACATTTAGAGAGGAAAGAAAATTATCCTATATAATAAAAGGCCATTGGCCATAAGCGTAATGACCATAACGACTGCTCAACCAGTTGCCATGAAGTGCATTGACCACCTTTTGGTCCCTTCCCCATCTGGCCTGTGAGCGGCGGCGGGTGGGGTGGCGAGCAACGAGCGGTGGCAGATGGGGCGGTGAGCAACGAGCAGTGGCAGGCAGGGCAGTGGGCACAAGTGACAAGCAGCGGCAGGCAGGGCGATGAGCGGCGGGTGGGGCGGTGAGCTACAAGTGGCGGCAGGCAGGGTGGCGGCCTGAGCAACTAGCGGCGGTGGGTGGGGCAGGGCGGCAAGCGACAAGTGGTGG
The DNA here is from genome assembly GCF_963455305.1 of Plecotus auritus. NCBI lineage: Eukaryota > Metazoa > Chordata > Mammalia > Chiroptera > Vespertilionidae > Plecotus > Plecotus auritus. The sequence goes on from NC_137771.1 coordinate 68,725,500, forward strand.
CGAGCTACTCGTGCACGATTTTGTGCACTGGGCCTCTAGTCCTGTATAATAAAAGCCTAAAATGCGAAGTGTCCAACAGTTCGTTCAACCAGTCGCTATTATGCCCACTGATCACCAGGGGCAGACGCGACCAGTAGGTTAGCTTGCTGCTGGGGTCCAGCTGATTGTGACTGAGCGAGACGGGCCGGACACGCCCTGGAGCACTCCCGTGATCCCTCCCTGGCCCTGATCGTGCACCGGTGGGGACCCTTGGCCTGGCCTGCACCCTCTCGCAATCTTGGACCCTTCCTAATCACTCGCCTGCCTGCCTGCCTGCCTGATTGCCGCAACTGCTTCTGCCTGCCAGCCTTATCGCCCCCTAACTGCTTCCCTGCTGGCCTGATGGCCCCCAACTACCTTCCCCTCTCAGCCTGTTGGCCCCCAACTGCCCTCCCCTGCTGGCCTGATTGCCCCCAACTGCCCTCCCCTGTTGGCCTGATGGCCCCCAACTGCCCTCCTCTGCCGGCCTGATTGCCCACAATTGCCCTTTCCTGCCGTGACCTGCCTCCTTTGCGTGAGGTGGCGGAGTCACCAGGACCAGCCTCCACACCACGCAGAGCCATGGGACCCCCAGGCCTCACCGCGCAGAGTTGCCACCGGGCCCCGCCTCCATTGTGCACGCAGCCATCCTGTGGCAGCCATCCTGTGGCAGCCATCCTGTGGCAGCCATCTTGTGGTGGCCATCTTGTGATGACATCACACGAGGGTGCCATGCCACCTAGGCTTTTATTATATAGGATTCTCTTATTTCCACATTTAGGATTGCTATGTCTTCTTTGTGGTTGGATCCTTTATTAATTTTGTTAGGATCCTCTTTTTCTTTAGTGATGTTCTTTGCTTTGCAGTCTACTTTTCTGATATTAATATAGCCACTTAGGTTTTACTGGAGCCCAGCATGCGAAATCGCGCGGCCCTGCCCTGCCTTGACACCCGAACCTCTCCACACACAGCTTCAGCGTGCTTGGCCCAGCCCCCAACCCCTCTGGCCTTCTCTGGCTGCACAAGCCCTGCCCTCAGTTTCTCCAGTTGCCTTGGGCTGGTCCCGCCTTCTCCAGTCACCTCCCCGCTTCTGCCCCATCTCTGGAGCAACGTGGTGGCTCTGCCCCCGTAATGGCTTTGGAGGAGAGCATGGAAGCCTCCCGCCTGCTGCGCTGTGCTCCTTCCCCTGGCAGGTGAGCAGCGGGGTGCTCCGAGCGGTGGGTGGCGAAGGACTGGTGAGGGGAATGCTGTGGGCTCTCACCCGGTCCTCCCCGCCATGGGATGGTCCCACCTCCTCCTGGCACCTCCTCACTTCCGCCCTGTCTCCGGAGCAATGCCCCGCCACGCATGCACAGGCAGCCTTCTGCAATTGGTCATGACGTTACAGAGTAACGGACAATTTGCATATTCCTCTATTATATAGGATTTTTGATTAATGTTTATATAGCATAACCTTTTCCTTTCAATCTGTCTATGCCATGATATTAAAAGTCAGGGTCTTGTAGATAGCAAATACTTATTTAGGTCATATTTTTTCAATCCACTGTGCCAATTTGTTTTTAATTTTTATATTTAGGCCATTAACATTTAAAATAATTATTAATATGTAAGGGCTTAAATCTGTTAGATTATTATTTGTTTACTTTGTTTCTTCCAACTCTTTCCCTTTTCTTGCCTACCTGTGGGCTACTTGAACTTTTTTTAGGATTCCATGTTGATTTATTTGTAATGTTTTTTAGTATGTCACCAGTTTTTTTAGGTAGTTTCTTTGGGTATTACAATATGCATGTGTGACTTATTAGAGACTGTTCCTATTAACATTTTAGCACTCCAGGTGACATATAGAAATCATTTCTATTCAGGTTTCTTTATGTTCCCAATTTAAAAATTATAATTATCTTGTTTCCTGTACATTGAATACATCAGATGATCACATTAAAATTCATAAGGAGAACATTATTTTATCTTCTTTTTATCTGAAGTTACAAACCTCCTTCAGTTATCATTTCTTCCTAGTTTTGAGAACTTATTTTAGCCATTCTTTAAAATTTGGACTGCTGATTTGTCTTAGTGTTTTTGTTTGAGAATGTCTGTTTCCCTTTAATTCTTGATGAATATTTCCACTAGGTATAGAATTTGAGATTGTCAGTTCTTTGTTTTCAGCATTTAAAATGTTATACGACTTTCCTGGCTTTTGTAATTTCTATTGAGAAATGTGTAATTTCTCTTAGTAGCTTTTAAAAATGTTTTCTTAAGTTGAGTTGGTGATATAGTGGTGAGCATAGCTGCCTTCTAAAAATGTTTTCATTGTGTATAGTTTCATAACTTTGATTTGATGCATCTTGGCTTTCTTTGGATGTCTTTGCATATATCCTTTTTGGGATTTGCTTAGCTTCTTAAATCTGTAGGTTTATGCCTCTTGCCAAAATTTGGTAGTTAGCCTTTATTTTTTCAAGCATTTTTTTAGACACATACTCTTTCTGTTTTCTTTTTGGGACTTCAATGTCAGATCTTTTGTTAATGTAGATGTCTGTGCTTTATTAATTTTTCCAGTCTATTTCTTTTGTTGTTGTTGTTGTTCAGATTGGTTAAGTTTTATTCACCTGTCTTCAAGTTTGGTGATTTATTTTTGTTACTTTCAATCTACTATTGAGCCCACCCAGTGAGCTTTTTACTTTAGTTATTGTATTTTTCAATTCTCCAATTCCTTGGTTGGCTTTTATATCTTCCATTACTTGCCGATGTTAAAGAATGTTTATAATTGTTTGTTGACATATTCTTATGATGATTGCTTTAAAATCCAGGTCACTTTTTTTCAACATTTGAGTAATCTCAGTGTTGCCATATATGTACTCTTTTTTTAGTATGTGAGTAATTTTAAAAAAAAATTATATCCTGGACATTTGGACTATTATGAAAACATGTACCCTATTTAAGTCTTAATTCTAGCAAGTACTCTTGCTAAAGATTCTGGCCCACTTTTGTAGGCTGTGGTTTCAATGAGAACTTACTTTCATTGTTATTCTAATTTGTTTAGTGTACTACCTGAAAAGCCACTCTGAAGACTGGGATTCATGATATAGTTTATTCCTCAAATCTTTTGCATGTTAATGTAGTCGCCTAAATGTGTGTGTTGGTTCTACCTAGGACTTTTCATGCAGACTTAAAGATTTTTTTTTTCTCCAGTTCTCTCCAAGATCCTCCTACTTCTAATCTCTCTTATTGGGGGTAGAGTGGTGCACTGCCTTTCCCTGCTGGATAGGAGTGGAATTCTTGACTTGGTCCCCACATGATTTTCATTGACAACACACCATTAGAGGGAGGGGATTGCCACCTCAGACTACCTGCTACTGTTAGCTAAGGGGCAAAATCCCAGAATTCCATTTATTGTTTGATAATATCATGTGATAAGAAAAATCTTAAGTCAGACTAACTAGAGCCAAAAGGAATTGATTGGCGTTTTGACTAAAAAGTTTAGGGGTATAGAGTATATTTGCTTTAAGCATGATTGGATTTAGATGCTCAGTTTGTGTCCTTAGTGATCGTTTTCTCTTAAGTCTCATCTTTGCTTCTTTTTGGGTTAGCTTTGTATTCTGCTATCTGTGGTAAGAAAAGTACTCTTCATCAATAGCTTTAGATTTTTATTGTCTTTGCAACCGGTATTCTCCTGAGGCCTTGTCTATCCCTGAAAAAGAGATCTAAATGAGCCTACTTTAGTCAAAGCATGATTACTTCTAAACAAATCACTGCATTAGAGGAGTGGATGTTCTGGCTGACATGCAGCTTATGCTTAATTTTGTGACAGAAATGGTGGAGAAGCAAGGCAATTTCTTTTAAAGTAAGTCTGTTTTAAAAAGTAATAAATTTTTCTTTGGCCAGTGTGACTCAGTTGATTGAGTGTCCTCCCATGCACTGAGAAGTCACTGGTTGGATTCCCGCTCAAGGTTCATACCAAGGTTGTGGCCTTGATCCCCAGTAGGGGGTTTACCTGGTACAGGAGACAGCCAATCAGCGTTTCTCTCTCATTGATGTTTCTCTCTCCCTATCCTTTCCTCTCTCTCTAAAATCAATAGAAAAATAAAAAACAAAACAAGAAAGAAAAATAATTTTAAGTTATGACCTTATGTTTTCTTTTTTTAATGTTTTTTGTAGTTGACAGTATTACAGATATCCCCTGTACCCTCCCTTTCTCCCCTTTACCCATCCCCTCCCTACCCCAGGCCTTCACCACACTATTATCTGTGTCCATGAGCTATGCATATATGTGTATATGTTCTTTGGTTACTCCCTGCTTGTGCCCCTCACCCCCCTTTGAGATCTGTCAGTCTATTCCATGCACATCATCCATGCCTCTGGACCTATTTTGTTTGTCAGTTTACTTTTCTTCATTAGATTCCATATGTAAATGAGGTCATTTGGTATTTGTCTTTGTCTAGCTTATTTCGCTTAGCATAATAATCTCTAGGTCCATCTGTGCTGCCACAAAGGGTAGGAGATTCTTCTTTTTTACAGGTAGATAACATTCCATGGTGTAAATGTACCACAGCTTTTTTATCCACTCATCTACTAATGGGCACTAGGTCTTTTTCCATATCTCAGCTATTGTAAATAATGCTGCTGTGAACATAGGGGTGCATATATTCTTTCTGATTGGTTTTTCAGAATTTTTAAGATATATTCCCAGAAGTGAGATCCCTGGGTCAAAAGACAATTCCATTTTTAACCATTTGTACTCCATAAGCGTCTATAGACACAAGCGGCAGACCTTTTTAAATTACATTCAAAATATCGTGGCAGTTAATTGGTTAATTTTTTTTTAGGAAACTCCATACTATTTTCCACAGTGGCTGCACCAGTCTGCATTTCCACAATCAGTGTACTAGGGTTCTCTTTTCTCCACATCCTCACCAGCACTTGTTTGTTGATTTATTGATAGAGCCATTCTGGCAGGTGTGAAGTGATACCTCATTGTAGCTTTAATTTGCATCTCTCGGATGATTAGTGACATTGAGCATTTTTTCATATATCTGTTGGCCATCTGTGTATCCTCTTTGGAGGAGTGTCTATTCAGGTCCTTTATTCATTTTTTTATTGGATTTTTTGTCTTCTTGGTGTTGAGTTCTTTATATATTTTGGAAATTAACCCCTTATCAGATGTATCATTGGCAAATATGTTCTCCCATACAGTGCATTCCCGTTTCATTTTGTTAATGGTTTCTTTTGCTGCACAGAAGCTTTTTAGTTTGCTGAAGTGCCATTTGTTTATTTTTTTCCTTTGTTTCTCTAGCCCTAGGAGATGTATCAGCGAAAATACTGCTACGTGAGATGTCTGAGATATTACTGCCTATGTTTTCTTCTAGGATTTTTATGATATCACAACCTACATTTAAGTCTTTTATCCAATTTGAGTTTATTCTTGAATATGGTGTAAGTTGGTGGTCTAGTTTCATTTTTTTGCATGTACCTGTCCAATTTTCCCAATGCCATACATTGAAGAGACTATCTTTACTCCACTGTATGCTTTTGCCTCCTTTGTCAAATATTAATTGACCATAATCTTGGGGTCAATCTCTAGGGACTCTGTTCTGTTTCATTTGTCTCTGTGCCTGTTCTTGTGCCAGTACCAGGCTGTTTTGATTACAATGGCTTTGTAGTATAGTTTGATTTCAGTATTGTGATCCCTACAACTTTGTCTTTCTCCAAATTGCTGAGGCTATTCGAGTTCAGTCTTTTTTCAGATAAAGTTTTTGAATATTTGTTCTAGATCTATGAAATGTGCTGTTGATATTTTAATAGGGATTGTATTGAATATATAGATTGCTTTAGGTAGATTTTTTAATGATGTTAATTCTTCCAATCCATGAACACAATATATATTTACACTGCTTTATATCTTCCTCTTATTTCTTTTTTCAATGTCCTATAGTTTTCTGAGTACAGGTCTTTTATCTCCTTGGTTTATTCCTAAATATCTTTGTTGTTGTTGCAATGGTAAATGGGATTGTTTTTTAGTTCTCTTTCTGAGAGTTCATTACTGGTGTATACAAATGCCATCAGTTTTTGGATGTTAATTTTGTATACTGCTACTTTGCTCAATTCATTTATTAAATCTAGCAGTTTTTTAGTGGAGTATTTAGAGTTTTTTTTATATACAATGTCATGTCATATGTGAATAATGACAATTTTACTTCCTCCTTTCCAATTTGGATGCCTTTTATTTTTTCTTGTCTGATCGCTGTAACTAGGACTTTCAGTACTAAGTTGAAAAAGAGTGGTGAAAGCAGATATACTGTCTCATTTGTGATCTTAAGGGAAATACTTTTAGTTTTTCCCCATTGAGTATGATGTTGGCTATTGGTTTTCATATATGGCCTTTATTATTATCTTGAGGAATGTTCTCTCTATTCCCCCTTTATCATAAATGGGTGTTGGATTTTGTCAAATGTTTTTTCTGTTTCTATTTATATGATCATGTGATTTTTATCCTTTTTTTTAATGTAATGGATCTCACTTATTAATTTGTGAATATTGTATCAGCTTTGTATCCTGGAATAAATCCCCTTGGTCATGGTGTATGATCTTTTTAATGTATTGCTGGATCCCATTTGCTAATAAACTTTTAGGGGGATTTTAGCATCTATGTTCATCAGGGATATTGGCCAGTAATTTTCTTTCTTTATGGAGTCTTTATCTGGTTTTAGAATTAGAATAATGCTGGCCATGTAGAAAGAGCTTGGAAGTCTTCCTTCCTCTTGAATTACTTGTAATAGGTTGAGGAGGATAGATGTTAGTTCTTTGAATGTTTGGTAAAACTTCACCTGTGAAGTTTTAGGACTTTTGTTTGCTGAGAGGTTTAGGACTTTTGTTTGCTGAGAGGTTTAGGACTTTTGTTTGCTGAGAGGTTTTGTTTTGTTTTTTTTATTACTATTTCAATTTCATTAGTTGTTATTGGCCTACTTAGGTTTTCTGACTCTTCCTGATTGAGTTTTGAAAAGTGTATGTTTCTAGGAATCTGTCCATTTCACCAAAGTTTTCCAAGTTTTTGGCATATAGTTGTTCATAGTATTTTCTTACAGTCCTTTGTATTGCTGTGGTGTCCATTGTTACTTTGCCTCTTTTATTTCTGTTTTTATTTATTTATTTGGGTTCTCTTTGTTTCTTGATGAGTCTGGCTAAAAATTTATCAACATTGATGATCTTTTCAAAGAACCAGCTCTTGGTTTTATTGATCTTTTGTTTGTTTGTTTTTTAGTCTCTATGTCATTTTTTCCCACTTTGACCTTTATTATTTCCTTCCTTGTACTTACTCTGGACTTTTCCTGTTGTTCCCGTTCTAATTCTTTTAGTTGTAGGATTAGATTATTTATTTGAGCTTTTTCTTGTTTTGTTTTGTGGGTTTTTTTTACATAGACCCGTAATGCTACGCACTTCCCTCTCAGGACTGCTTTCATTATGTCCCATAGATTTTGGGTTGTTGTAAGTTCATTTTCATTTGTTTCCAGGAAGTTTTTTATTTCTTTCTTGATCTCATTGCTAACTTAGTCATTGTTTTAATAACATGCTATTTAGGCTCCCTGTTTTTTTAATGTCTTGGAGTTTATTTTCGTTGATTTCTAGTTTCATGCTATTGTGATTTGAATAGATGCTTTATATTATTTCAGTCTTGAATGTATTAAGACTTATTTTGTGTACTAACATTTCGTCTATCTTTGAGTATATTCCATGTATATTCTGCCCCTTTGGGATGAAATGTTCTGTATATATCAGTTAAAGCCATCAGATCTAGTGTGTCTGTTTCCTTGTTGATTTTTTGGTCTGGATCTCTCCAGTGATGTCAGTGGGGATATTGAAAGTTCTCTACTATGACTGTATTGCTATCTATCTCTCCCATAAAGTCCATCAAGAGTTTTTTAAATATATCTTTGTCCTTCTATATTGGGTTCATATACATTTACAAGGATTCTATTTTCTTGTTGGACCAATCCCTTTTAGTATTATGTAGTGGCCTTATTTGTTTCTTTTTATAGCCTTTGTTTTGATGTATATTTTGTGCTGTGGAGAGACTGAACTATTTTTATGACTATTGCTATCTCACCTTTTTTTATTTTTCCATTTGCATGGAATATATTTTTCCATCCCTTCACTTTCAGTCTGTGTGAATCTTTTGTTCTGAGGTGAGTCTCTTGTAGACAGTATTTCTATGGGTCTTGTGTTGTTATCCATTGAGCTATCCTATGGCTTTTGAATGGAGCATTTAATCCATCTACATTTATGGTTATTATTGATAGGTAGTTATTTATTGCCTTCTTTTTTTCTTGCAGATGAGCAAACCGGTACAGAAAGAAGGGATTATATTCTTGGGTTGCATGGCTAATGATAAAGAGCTGGTGTTAGAACTGGCTTCTTGCTTTCTGATTGAGAACATTCTCCCCTGAGACACAAAAGATTGGATTAGAGCAAAGTTAGAGAGTAAGAAGAACCATGTCCTGCCAATATCCCTGCTTTAAGGCACATAAGATCCATTAATTAATTAATGTATATCTTAATTATGTCAAGGTTTAATTCAAATATAGGGAAATGGATACTACAAAGATCCTAAGAAGGCACCGTTGAGTAAAATAGCACTAAACTAGGAATCAGGAAACTAGTATGCTAAAAGTCACTGACTTTCTTTGTGACCTTAGGCAAGTTGCTTAGTTGCTTTCAACCTGTTTTCCTCAAAATTCAAATCAAGGGAGTTAGGTAACATAATCTTTGAATTCCCTTCTAGCTAAAACTGTATATGAAACACTGTACCCAGTGAGTTTTTATGGTTTCTCTTACATTTCCTGGCATTTATCAGGTTAGACTGTTTTATATTTCTATCATATAGCGAAAGTAACAGCCTTTTCACTTCTTCTCTGGGAACTTGGCCAGTGATGAGTAAACATCCTTTCCTCTTGCTCCCTAAATGAAGTACTGGGTCATAAGTGACAGACTTGTTTTCTTTTCTTTTTTTTGTAATCCAATCCTGTTCTCATGTTAGTATTTTTCTTCACTGTGAGTTTGTTAAAATGAATAAATTGAAAATGTTCATTTATGTTTTAGTCTATAGATCAAAATTTTATTTTATAAAATAAAAATAGTTGTACTTAACCAATACATATTAACACATTTGTGTATTTGAAATACTTGACTGGCACATACTGTGTAGTCTCATACCTTGCAGTAGAACTGTATTGATTCAAAATAACCTAAGTTAAATAGCAAATATACTGTAGATTATAAGATGACATTATGTTTTTACATTTGCCAAAATTGAAATAAAATGAAAGTTACATTGGTTTATTTTAAATAATATATTTTCCTCCTTATTGAACAGGCAGTGTATGTTCATTGCTAAGAAGAAAAATAGAGAAAATACAGAATACTTTTGAAGAACAAAATGAAAGTTTCTTTTAATTCTCTTACCCGGAGATAATTAATCTCTTTCCTTCCCAGTCTCACCCACTCATTCTTATTTTAAACATATTTTGAAATAAGACTGTATGAACATAACAGCATATATAGGGCTACCCTATCTAATAAAAGAGTAATATGCAAATTAACCATCACTCCACCACACCCACAAGCCACGCCCACCAGCCAATCAGGAGCGAGTATGCAAATTAACCCAACCAAGATGGCTGCGGCCATGGAGCCAGCAGGAGGCTTGGGTATCCCCGGCAATGTAGGAAGCCAAGCTTTCCGCACACCCTGGCGGGTCCAGGACTGCACTCAAGGCTACAAAGTTTCAATTATAGAAGATGAATAAATCCCAACAAAAATGGCAGCAGACACGGAGCTGGAGAGAGCAGGAGGCTTGGGTTTCCCCCGACGATGGAGGAAGCCAAGCTTTCTGCAGCCCTGGCCTGCCTTGACTTCCGCTTAAGGCTACGAAGTTTCAATTATAGAAGATAAATAAGTCCCAGATCCCAGGGTCTCTTTGGGTCGCCGGGGGGTGTGGCTGGCCTGCAAACTACCACAGGCCCCTCGCCCAGGCCACCCCACGCCCCAAGGGAACCCCCACCCTGATCCGGGACACCCTTCAGGGCAAACCAGCTAGCCCCCACCCGTGCACCAGGCCTCTATACTATCTAGTAAAAGAGTAATATGCAAATTGACCATCACTCCAACACACAAGATGGCTGCCCCTATGTGGTCAAAGATTCTGCCCCCATGTGGACACAAGATGGTCGGCAGGGGAGGGCAGTTGGGAGGGACCAGGCCTGCAGAGGAGGGAAGTTGGGGGTGATCGGGCCTTCAGGGAAGGGCAATTGGGGGGGGACCAGGCCTGCAGAGGAGGGAAGTTGGGGGCGACCGGGCCTGCAAGGAAGGGCAGTTGGGGGTAACCCAGGCCTACAGGGGAGAGCAGTTATGGGGGGAACCAGGCCTGCAGGGGAGGGCAGTTAGGGGTGACCAGGCCTTCAGGGGAGGGCAGTTAGGGGCAATCAGGCTGGCAGGGGAGCAGTTAGGCATCAATCAGGCTTTCAGGGGAGTGGTTAGGGGGTTATCAGGCTGGCAGGCAGAAGTGGTTAGGGGCAACCAGGAAGGCAGGCAGGTGAGCAGTTGGGAGCCAGCAGTCCTGGATTGTGAGAGGGATGTCCGACTGCCCGTTTAGGCCCGATCCTGGTGGCTCCCCTTGACCAGTTTGATCCCTGGTGGGATCGGGCCTAAACGCGCAGTCCGACATCCCTTGAGGGGTCCCAGATTGGAGATGGTGCAGGCTGGGCTGAGAGACACCCCCCCCCCCCATGCACAAATTTTGTGCACCAGCCCCCTAGTGGAATAATAAAGGGCATAAATAAGAGAAGCCTTTCCTTATTCTCTGGACTGTTTGCAATTCTTTTGTTATGAATACTGAACTTTCACTTTCCTATAAGTTGATTTAAAGCCCTCCTGTTTGTAAGCTTTATGAGGGAGTCTGTTTCTGCCCAGCACAGTGTCTTGCACATAATATTTATTAATTTAAAATTTATTTAATTGGCCAGTCTATATAGTAATCAATTTATAATTATTTTCTTATGTTATATAGCTAGAATTAGAGTTACTGGGTCAAAGGGAAACTTTTTAAATTTCTTTTAACATACTTTTAATTTCTATAAAAGCTTTGGCTTACAGCAGGATTGTTGTCAATTTAAGAGGTAAAAATAGTTCAGTCGCTTTCTCCACAGCACAATGCTTCTTTAATGTAAATTAACATACATGATTAGTGAATAGGCTAATGATATAAGTATAAAATGGACTCTCAGTTAGTTCATCTGTAATTTCCCCCAGAATGTTAATATTTTGAAGCAAATTTTGCATTTTTGTTTATTTTTTGTTTGGGTAATTTTAGAGAATACCTTAGCAATATATGAAGACATTAAGATAAAAGCTGAAAATCCTATAGAAGTTTGATAGTTGGTGGTCTCTATTGTGATTTAAAGTTTTCTGTTCACCTAATTGGCATTCAGTTATAGATAGAATGCCTTTTGTGGTTGTTATATTCATCTGGGAAATTCTCAGCCATTTATTCATTCATGTACCACTTCTCCCCATTTTCTTTATTCTCTCATTCTTGAGCTCTTACTAGATGAGGATGCATCTTAGGTTTTCTTATTTTATCTTCCATGCTTTTTAATTTCGCACATCCCTGTGTGGAGAGTTTAGAGTACTTTTCTCAGTTGTCTATCTGCCAGGGTACTAATTCTTTATCTTGGTCTATTCTGCTGTTTAATCTGTCCACTGAATTAAATTTCTTATTGTTAATCCTCACCCGAGGATATTTTCGCATTGATTTTTAGAGAGAGTGGAAGGGAGAGTGAGAGACAGAGAGAAACATCGATATAAGAGAGACACATTGATTGGTTGCCTTCCGCACTCGCCCCCACCAGGTCCAAGGATCGAGCCTGCAACCAAGGTTTGTGCCCTTGACTAGTTTGCAGGCTGATGCATTATCCTCTGAACAAACTGGCTAGAGCTTAATGTGTTTTGATTTCTTTTAAACCCATCTAATTTTTACTCTTTCTTTTATACTTTTTGAGTTCTCTCTTATATTTATTTAGCTTACTTGAATTCTGCTTAGTTAAAATTTATTTAGATTGTCCTATAAATCCTAAGGGTATTAATTCCACTAATGGTTTCCTTGTGTTTGTATTTGATCCATCTGATTAAATGACTAACTGCATTAAGGATATGGATGACATAAAAATTAAAGTACAGTAGAAATAGGACTAATCATGAAAAACTTGAAATATTTTTTTAACAGGTATTCATTTTACCTTCCATGCTTTTTCTGATCATGAATTTAGGTCGATAGTGAAAGGAATCCTAATATATAAAAAGCCAGGGGCCATCACGACCAAAACAACCAGACAGACGACTGAACAGCTGCATGGCGTGACTAGGCCTGCAGGGAGGTTAGTTAGGAATGACCACCAAATGACTGAACAGCAGGCTGCATGGGGCAACTAGGCCGGCAGGGGGGCCAGTTAGGGGAAACCAGGCTGGCACGGGGGGGGGCAGTTTGGGGCGACCAGGCCGGTGGAGGAGGGCAGTTGGGGTGGACCAGGCCAGCAGGGGGAAGCAGTTGGGGGCAACCAGGCTGGCAGGGGCAGTGAGGGCCGACCAGAGCACAGGGGGGTCAGTTAGGGGTGATCAGGCCAGCAGGCAGAGGCGGTTAGGGGTGATCAGGCTGGCAGGGGGGGAAGATAGGGGTGATCAGGCAGGCAGGCAGGTGAGCAGTTAGGAACCAGCGGTCCCCAGAATCGGGCCTAAATCAGCAGTCGGACATCCCTCGAGGGGGTCCTGGATTGGAGAGGGTGCAGGCTGGGCTGAGGGAACCCCCCATGCATGAATTTCATGCACCAGGCCTCTAGTAGTACATAAGAAGCATGGTTAAAGAATGTAAACAGCACAGTGTTTAATTAGAATGGAGTGGCTAAATTTGTGGTTTCAGTGATAAAAGGTATAAGAATTATGTGTTTCTTTTGTATATGTACTAGAGGCCTGGTGCATGAAATTTGTGCACTGGGGGGGTGTCTCTCAGCCCAACCTAAACAGGCAGTCAGACATCTCTATCACAATCTGGGACTGCTGTCTCCCAACTACTCACCTGCCTGCCTGATTGTCCCTAACCGCTTCTGCCTGCCAGCCTGATCACCCCCTAACCACTCCCCTGCCAGCCTGATCGACGCCTAACTGGTCCCCTGCCAGCCCGATCGTCTTCAACTGCCCTCCCCTGACAGCCCAGTCACCCCCAAATGCCCTCCCCTGCATATCCCCTCTTTATTAGATAGGGTTTTTTCTTTAACATATTGGACAGTGTACCTGCCTTGGTCTTGACAAACCAGTAAAAATGTAAACCCAAACTAAAAGTGTCATAAAATAAACTCCTTAAACAGGAATTCTTGAGACCTTGGAAAGGTGATATCATGTGGTTGTTTCTTCCTTTCTTCCTTCTCTTTCTTTTTCTTGATGTTTCATCTTTTGTCCTTTCTTTCTTTTCTCCTTTTATTCCTTTTCTGTCCTCTCTTTCTCTTAACTTTTCCATTGGTAGAATCGTCGGTACTTGAATCTGTCTTGCTTCCAGAAGACAAAGAAGAGGGAAACACACCGTCATCTGAAGAAAAAGTTGATCTATGTTGGGATCGGTAGTGTTTCTGGTTTTGCTCTTTTCCTGGTTTGTTTGTCATTTCGCCATCTTCAGGACTTGTGCGTGGGCACTTCTTATTCATGTCTACAAAACCTCCCTGCCTTGGTGAAAACTGTAGGGGAAAAGGCCTTCCTGGGTGGGCTCAAACCCTGCCCAAGGTGCTGAGGAACCAAGGTGGGGAGTACCCGCCACCGCCCTTGCAGAGCCAACCTCCAGACCTCAGGGTACTCTCCAGTAAGTATCTACAATGTCCCTGTTGCCTTCAGAAATTAGTTGTGAGTTACTTCCGATGTGAAACCCTACCTCATACATTTCCTTTGCGGTTTCTAAAGATTTTAAACAAAACTCATTTACCTCCCTAACCTGGTCAGAAGTTTCTACCCAATGGGAGAGGTTTGCTGGGCAGCATCACCCTGATAACGCCCCCCAATCTCCAATCACTCGGCTGGGGCAAGGGAATTTCCAAGGCTATAGGTGTGTGTGGGGGGATCACTTCATGGAGGCGCAGGCCCTTTGGAGGCTGACACCCCAGGCTGCAGCTGGGAGGGGATCGCTCTGGGGGGCGCGGCTGCCTCCCAGGCCTACACCACCTGGCTGCAGCTGTGAGCTGATCGTTGCGGGGTAAGGGGGGTGGCGCAGGCGCCTCCCAGGCCCACAGCCCTGGCCGCGGCTGGGAGCTGATCGCGCAGGTGGGGGCGAGGGTGCCTTCCAGGCTGACGGCCCGGGCCACGGCTGGGAGTGGATCGTTTTGGGGCGGCGGGGGGGCGAGGGCGCCTCCCAATCCGATGGCCCGGGCTGCAGCTGGGAGCAGATCACGCCGGGGGGGCGCAGCCGCCTCCCAGGCCGACGGCCCGGGCCGCATGCTGCCGGCTCTCATCGGTAGCCCTCCCTGGGACTGGGGGACTCCGGCAGGCCTGAGAGGACTGGGCACCACCATCTTGTGTCTATGGTTGCTGCCATTTTTGTAACGGACTGACAGTTTATTTGCATATTACTCTTTTATTAAATAGGACTAGAGGCCCGGTGCATGAAATTCGTGCACGGGGTCAGATCCCCTCAGCCCAGCCTGCACCCTCTGCACCCAGGACCCCTCGGGGGATGTCCAACTACCAGTTTAGGTACGATCCTGGGTATCAGGCCTAAATTGGCAGTCAGACATCTCTCTCACAATCCTGGACCGCTGACTCCTAATTGCTCACCTGCCTGCCTGCCTGGTCACCCCTAACTGCCCCCCTCTGACACCCTGATTGCCCCTCTCTGTCTCTGTGTGTCGGCCTGATCGCTCCTAACTGAGCCCCCTGCCGGCCTGGTTGCCCCTCACTGCCCCCCCCCCCCCCGGCTGGCCTGGTCACCCCACGCAGCCTGCTATTCAGTCGTCCCTCAATAACCCCCTGCCAGCCTGGTCGCGCCACGCAGCCCACTTATTTAGTCATTTGGTCATTCCTCACTAACTCCCCTGCTGGCCTGGTCGCCCCATGCATCCTGCTTGTTCAGTTGTTTGGTCATCCCTCACTAACCCCCCTGTCAGCCTGGACATAGGCAGCCATCTTGTGAGGACGTGAGGGTCAATTTGCATATTACCTCTTTAGTATATAGGATAATTGGTATAAAAGTTTAGTTTTATGTTTAGGATATATTTAGGATTGGTGCTTTTGTATCTCATCTCTTTTCTTTCTGAGCATATTAATGAATTTTAAAGGGAGTTTGTCATTTGATCCAACTTTGTTTTAAAAAGTTGAAAAAGGGCCCTAACCAATTTGGCTCAGTGGATAGAGCGTAGGCCTGTGGACTCAAGGGTCCCAGGTTAGATTCCAGTCAAGGGCATGTACCTTGGTTGCGGGCACATCCCCAGTAGGGGGTGTGCAGGAGGCAGCTGATCAGTGTTGCTCTCTCATCGATGTTTCTAACTCTCCCTCTCCCTTCCTCACTGTAAAAAAATCAATAAAAAATATTTTTTAAAAAAAGTTGAAAAAGGTATCTACTATTTACTTTTAGAGAAGGGATGAAATTTTAGAGTAGGAAAGAGTTTTGAATGGTGGATGAAAGTGTTAAGCTTATAAACATAAATTAATGTAATGTAGATGATGTAGACAGTTTCTACTGCCTATAATAGAACCTATTCAGACAAAAATGATCACAAAAGATTTTCACAGGCTAAATAGCTATTTACATTCCTTTGGCTAAATCATCTTCCTTTTGTCAAGAATATTATTTCATTACCTCGTACTGATTCCTGGCATTTCTGATATATATATATCTATATATATATATATAGATAGATATATATAGATATATATAGATATATATATATTTAGGATAGAGACATAATTGAATAGATGGAGTATCTCATTTCAGTTGTTCCAAAAAATTACAAGAAAATTACATTTTCCAATAACTTTCATTGTAATTAAAAGTTTTAGGAAAGAAGTAATAGAAAGTACTATAACTTTTCTTATCTGTCCTCACAAGGCTTTTTTTCCCCATCTTAAATTACTGATTATATCCTATGTATCAACCTGCTCCTTTCCAAAGTGTTTGAGCCATATCACAACAAAAGGTGGGAGTAAAAATAAAGTTACTAAAAATTCAGGTCTGTGAAACGGAACAGGGAAAGCAACATGCTAACTACATTTGGTTCATAGCTAATTCTAGCTGATATAGTTGCTATGATTGAATATCAGTTTTGCCCTTAAGCTTCTTGGAATATGAGTTCTCTTTATCAGACGTAGGAAAGCATGACTTCCTTAGCAGTGACATATTTTCCTGAATTCAAAAAGAATACTAAATAGTATAATAGAAAAACCATTAAGAAAATAAAACAGAACTGTGTAAAGCATAAGCCCTGCTCTCAAATTGCTCATAGTTTGTGGGGTGGTCGGATAAAATGAATAGTTTAAATTATATCCATACCATCAGAGCATATTGGAGAGATATTTAATCTAAATTCTAAGAAAGGTCATAAGCAGGAAATTCTTTCTCAGGAAGAATTGTGGTAAACTTGGACAAAGTAAAAGTTAACTGATAGTTGAAGAAAGAAAAAGTAGTGTATCCTAAAGGTATAGCATGCATACCAGCTGAACCCAGAGAGATTGTCTTTGTCAGTGAACTTCTGTAATTTTATTGAAATTTAGGAAGCAAACAGAAAAGAAATGGGACTTGAAGTAGGCAAGGGGTGTTCTTAACCTTTAAATCTTAATACCATAATTCTCAAATTAAGCAACAGTCTATGGGATGCCTCAGCAAACGCTCAGGTTGCTGCAGTATATTTTAATTTCTTTTAGGGAAACATAGTGACACTATTTGTTGGATACCGTGTGAACTCACTGGAATCAGTTAAGTTTCAATAGCATATTGTTCTAAACTCCCTTTTTACAATGGAACAGCAAATGAAGGTGGGAATATCCATTTTGATTTTAGGATTTGAGAAATTGTGAAGGTACCCAACGGGCAGACACATCCTATTAATAAGTAACTATGGCTATTAAAGAATGGAATAAAATGTAATTTTTTCTTTCAGGTGGTATCACTTCAGTCAGTTACTAGGTTGTAAGTATTAAGTTACCTGAACCTAACTACTTAATAAATGGAATTATTAGATGTTCCCTTTAGACTGTGGGGTATAAAGAAAAAAGTATTGAAACACTAACGTCACCAGGAACCCAGAAATTTAGAGAACCCCTTTGCCTTGGTATATAATATTCAAAAACAAATTTGTGAAAGCAATTCATGTGATGTTTTTTAAGATTATAAGGATAGAAAGAAAGATATTTGGAGGAATGCAATTACCTTGAGCTTTTCCATCTTAACATTGTTTGTCTCAGTGTACTTTACCTGAAGCTAGACAGCAGAAATGTGGGATTTTATTTTTTGACAGTAGTCTTATGTGCTAGTGTTTTGACAACCAAGTAAAGATGTATTCATAAACTTTGGAAACTGAATGTATGGATGATAGGACTTATATTCTAGACATTTTGGTACAGGTAGAATATCTTTCTATATTCATATAGATAAGAATCACATTTAAGGCCAATAGATATAGATCACCAATCCCAGGAATTCTTAGTCTAAGATCCATAGAACCTGAAAATTATACATGCAAACATGTAATTTTCTTTATTCTACTTCGGTTTTGTTTGTTTTGTTTTGTTTTGTTTTTGGTCAAAGATTGAAAGGGATTCTTGGCCCTAAAGCAGTTATGAACAGATTTATGGTTCAACTACTTCATTTTTTGCATAGTGTATCTATTGCAGCCTTGGGCAAACTACGGCCCGCGGGCCGGATCCGGCTGTTCTATCCAGTTCTCTTGCTCTCCCCTCCGCTCCTTTACTTTGAATTTATATTAGTTCACACAAACACTCCATCCATGCTTTTGTTCTGGCCCTCCGGTCCAGTTTAAGAACCCATTGTGGCCCTCGAGTCAAAAAGTTTGCCCACCCCTGATGTATTGGCACAGGTTTTTTAGAGGTTAAGCATTAGATGCAAAAAGTATTTGTATCAAGAATTTTTTTAAAACAAACTTTCATTGATTTTAGAAAGGAAGGCAGAGGGAGGGAGAAAGAGAAACATCAATGATGAGAGAGAATCATTGATTGGCTGCCACCTGCACGCCCCGCACTGGGGATCCAGCCAGCATCCTGGGTATGTGCCCTGACTGGGAATGGAACCATGACCTCTGGGTTCATAGGTCGATGCTCAATCACTGAGCCACACAGTCCAGGCTGCATCAAGAATTTAAATAGGACTTAATTCTTGTGATGAATTCCCAAACAAATTAAAGAAAATGTTTTATTTAATAAGATCTGTGGTTTAAAAGGTACATAAAGGGTTCACAGTAAAATGTAAGTCTCTCTATCCTTCACAAACAATTTCTCTTCCAAAAGGTAAGCATTTTCTCTAGTTTATTTCTCAATTTTTAATTCTTTTTTCATTTTTAATAAATCTTTATTGTTCAGATTATTACAATTGTTCCTCTTTTTTCCCCCCATAGCTCCCCTCCACCCGGTTCCCACCCCACTCTCTCCCCTTACCTCCCACCACTGTCCTCATCCATAGGTATACGATTTTTGTCCAGTCTCTTCCCGCACCCCCCACACTCCTTTCCCCCTGAGAATTGTCAGTCCACTTCCTTTCTATGCCCCTGATTCTATTATATTCACCAGTTTATTCTGTTCATCAGATTTTTTATTCACTTGATTTTTAGATTCACTTGTTGATAGATATGTATTTGTTGTTCATAATTTTTCTCTTTACCTTTTTCTTCTTCCTCTTCTTAAAGAATACCTTTCAGCATTTCATATAATACTGGTTTGGCGGTGATGAACTCCTTTAGCTTTTTCTTATCTGTGAAGCTCTTTATCTGCCCTTCAATTCTGAATGATAGCTTTGCTGGGTAGAGTAATCTTGGTTGTAGGTTCTTGCTATTCATCACTTTAAATATTTCTTGCCACTCCCGTCTGGCCTGCATAGTTTCTGTTGAGAAATCAGCTGACATTCGTATGGGTGCTTCCTTGTGGGTAACTAACTGTTTTTCTCTTGTTGCTTTTAATATTCTCTTTGTCTTTTGCCCTTGGCATTTTAATTATGATGTGTCTTGGTGTGGTCCCCTTTGGATTCCTTTTGTTTGGGGTTCTCTGAGCTCCCTGGACTTGTAAGTCTATTTCTTTCACCAGGTGGGGGAAGTTTTCAGTCATTATTTCTTCAAATAGGTTTTCAGTATCGTGCTCTCTCTCTTCTTCTGGCACCCCCATAATTCGGATGTTGGTACGCTTGCGGTTGTCCCAGAGGCTCCTTACACTATCTTCAAATTTTTGGATTCTTTTTTCTTTTTGCTTTCCCAGTTGAGTGTTTTTTTGCTTCTTTGTATTTCAAATCTTTGACTTGATTCTTGGCATCCTCTAGTCTGCTGTTGGATCTTCGTATATTATTTTTTATTTCAGTCAGTGTATGCTTAATTTCTGATTGGTCCTTTTTAATATTCTCAAGGGCCTCGCTAAATTTATCGGCCTTTTCTAGAAAATTCTTGAAAACCCTTATAACCGTGGTTTTGAACTCTATATCCAGTCATTTGCTTTCCTCCATTTCTTTCATTTGTGACCTGTTTCTTTGTCTCTGCATTTTGGCTGCTTTCCTGAGTTGATAGAGTGGCTTTGTGTGCTAGGTGTCCTATAGGGCCCAGTGGCTCAGCCTCCCCAGTTACTTGAGGTTGACACTCTTGGTGCACCCCTTTGTGGGCTGTGTGCACAGTCTTGTAGTTAAGCCTTGATTGTTGTTGGTATCACTGGGAGGAATTGACCTCCAGGCCCATTGGCTGTGAGGATTAGTTGTGTCTACGCTGGTAGAACTTCTGTGCTGGAGACACCCTTATGAGGCAAGACTTGTTTCAGTGGGGCTTTGGTGCTCACTGAGTCTGCCCTGTGAGTGTGTCCCTTATGGATCTGAGGAGTTGTAATCTGGATGGTCCCACTCTGACCACTGGGTACACTGGCTCTTGGATCTCCAAGGAGGTGCTAATTTAGCCTCTGCCTGCGGCCACCCAGCAAGAGCTACGGAGAGATCTGCAGATTTCTCTTTGTTTTGGTTTTGGAGGTGCCCAGATGAGGCCCAGCTGTGAAGCAATGCAAGCTGCTGTGGGGCCTTGGGCCTTGCCCTAAGAGGCCCCTGGGTCTCAGTGTCCCTTGGTAATCGCTGCAAGCACTTCTGAGAGAAAGCCGCCCTCAAGTTTTGCCCGCTGCCAGACAGTTCAGTTTCTCCCCGTATGAGTCTGGGTCTCCAGAGTCTTGCCCGGAATTGGAGTTCAGAGCAGTCGGGAGCTTTTGTCTCCCTCCCGCTTGAGAAAGCCAGCTGCGTCATCAGATGCCAGCCCTCTCCGCGCCACGCCTCCGTACTCTACCTTCTGCAGCTCCTGTGAGTCTCAGTGTGCTTTTCTCTTTCCTTCTAGTTGCAGAATTTCCACTCAGCCAGCCTTACTGTGGTTCTGGATGATGTCCGTTTTGTCCTTTAGTTGTAGTTTTGAAATTGTTAAATTGTTGTGCGAGGCAGCAGTTTAGGTGTTTACCTATGCCGCCATTGTGGTTTCTCCCTATTTCTCAATTTTAAAACCAAGAGTATTATAGTAATGGAGTATAAAATACTGAATGATGCACAAATAGCTAAATATAAATTTGTTTTTTTAGATATAGATTATATGTGCAACCTGATTTGATTTTCAATTTAAGATAAAGAACTGGTAAAAGGTATTATCTTAGCTCTGTCAATAGGACATAATTTAGATATATTTTATAGTGATGATGTATTTGTAGTGGGTCAACCAAATTATCAGTTGGGATAGTTAGCCATGAAATATACAAATAGAGTTATGAATATAGCCTTTCCAAGCCTTATTTCATTAAAAGTTGTCAAAAGGATATAATTTTATTTTATTTTTGCCAATGTTAATTTATTTTTTAAGAGTGTTCTCATAGAAGATAAAATGGAATTTTATCTTACTACTAGTAGCCCTGTGCATGAATCCGTGTGCCATTAGCTCTCTGTGGGGCCTGGCCACTCCGTGGCCGCTGCCCAGAGGCCTGCAATCATTCCGCGCCCCGGCCTGGCTAGAGGCCCATCCATGTCCGGGAGTGGAACGCTTGCCTCGTCGCTGTGGCGACGAAGCAAGCATTCTGCCAGGCCGATCACGTTGCCTTCTCTCAGCGGCCGCCCCCCTGGACTGGGGAACTCTAGCGGGGCTTAGAGGACTGGGCACCGCCATCTTGTGGCTGTGGGCGCCGCCATATTTGTGACAGAGTGACTGTTAATTTGCATATTACCCTTTTATTAGATAGGATGGAACTTAATATTCACTTATTAAGTGACTACAATGGGCTAAGATTTATGTGTGGATCTTCACATAATATTTTGAATTATCACAATATCTCTGAAATGTGGCCCATATTATTATTTATACTAGTGACCCAGTGCACAAAATTCGTGCACATTCAAAAAGGATTAGAGGAAATATTTTAATATTGCTATTTGCCCTTTCTCTATAATAGAAGTGTCAGAGATGAAAGAAAATTAGGAAAATGTATATGAAAATCTTCCTCCTGTCAGAGTCTGGGGCACGCTTGGGACCCAGACTCAAGTCCCCGCGGCGCCTCAAAATCATGCGAGACCCAGACCCAGCTGGCCCTACCTCCACTGGGCAAGATCCAGACCCGGCCGGCCCTACCCCTGTCAAGCCCCGCCGGGTCGGGGGCGCAGCTTCAGGTCCCCAGTCAAGCCCCACTGGGGTGGGGGGCACAGGTTCAGGGCCCCCGTCAAGCCCCGCCTGGTGGGGGGTGCAGCCTCAGGTCCCCCATCAAACCCTGCTGGGGCGGGGTGTGCAGCCTCAGGTCCCCCGTCACGCCCTGCTGGGCAAGGGGTGTAGCCTGAGGTCCCCTGGCCTGATGCCAGGGCAGGGGGTGCAGCCTGAGGTACCCCAGCCTGATGCCAGGGGTAGGGGATGCGGCCTGATGCTGGGGTGGGGGGCGTGGCCTGTGGTCCCCTGTCAAGCCCCACTGGGTAGCGGGGTGCAGGCTCGGGTACCCTGCCCCGGCCAGCGCCATGCAGCCTCAGGTCTCTGCTGATTGCTCCTTAAGGCTTGTTAAAGGAACTCAGCCTCCTCTGTGGGTGCAACCATCATTTGTTATGGAAACCCCCACCTTTGCTGTGGGCGCAGCCATCTTGTGTTATGGAAACCCTGCTTCCACTGTGGGCACTGCCATCTTTGTGACGGTGTGATGGTCAATTTGCATATTTCCTGTTTATTCGATAGGATTTTATAGAGAATGAAAGCAAGTTTTTGATAGGTTAAATAACATACCTTAGAATCAGAGTTTGGGCATTGGATCTATCTTGGAATCATAGGATATTGAAAATCTAAATATTTTTACACAACCTTTGTGTGTAAATATGTTGTATTTATTTTAATATAAATTTGTCAGGCAATGCTACTTAGTTGAGTTAGCAGTTTTTGAACTTAGGATTTTGTATGGTTATAATAAAGTTAAATAAGTAGTCTGTTGCTTATTAAGAAAGAATTGAATTTAATATACTTAATAAAGGATTGCTTTATATATAGTTTATACTTATGCTGTGCATTTTACTGAGCAGCTAACTTTCCTAAACCCTCACATATGTATGTTTCTTTCTTTCTATAGGGAGATTCCCGAAGTCTTCCATTTTCTGAGAACGTGAGTGCTGTTCAAAAATTAGACTTTTCAGATACAATGGTGCAACAGAAATTGGATGATATCAAGGATCGAATCAAGAGAGAAATAAGGAAAGAACTGAAAATCAAAGAAGGAGCTGAAAATCTGAGGAAAGTCACAACAGATAAAAAAAGTTTGGCGTATGTGGACAATATTTTGAAAAAATCAAATAAAAAATTAGAAGAACTGCATCACAAGCTACAAGAACTAAATGCACATATTGTTGTATCAGATCCAGAAGACGTTACAGGTATATATATATATATTTTTTTATTTGATGTGTATATGGTATACTAATAAGAAATATACTGGTATTATTTTAAAAAATAGCAAGTTTTGTGATGTATACTTTTTGGCTTTTCTGAAGGTACATGGTCTGTATTTTCTCTTACAGTTAAAGGTCTTGTTTATATTCTGTTTGGAAGTGCATTGAATTGATGAATATGAAAATGAATTATTTAGTTAGAGATGAATAATTCTGCTGCCTACTCTCTTACCCTCTGTCAGTAAGATATTACTTAGAGTTATTTTCCAGTGTTAATGTTTTGTATTGAGTCAGCCATATACACTTACCTGATTCATCCTTGTGATCAGCAGCTCGAGTTTGCCAGATGACTTTTTAAAGTTAAAAATGCTTTCTGTGACCAAAGGCTATTTTTATTCTTTGCAAATGTAATTAATCAAGCCTATGACCTTTGTTCTTCGTGATTTAAGCAACTAAATTAACAATTAAACCACTGGCATATTGTTTAAAAAAGAAGAAAAATTTAAAAGCCAAATATTACCTTTTTTTCTTAAATATAGAAAATAGAAGGAAAATATAAACCATAAGTGCAACAGAAGATTATAATTTTTAAACAGTAGATTTAACAAATGTTCATGTCGGAAATTTTTTAGTGCTACAGAAAGTAAAAATAGAAAAACTACCTCTGTCCATCCTAGGCATTCTCTCTAAAGGTAGTATTACTAACTTTCTGTTGAATATTCTTCCAGAAAAAATATTTCTATATTTGTATCAATATTCATCCATTCATATATACATACTTTCTAAAACTTTTTACTTAAAAAAATCATTTAATGTATACTTCCCTAATAGTTTTTTCTTTGAAAGATGATATTTTGAGCAAGGTATTTAATCTCTATAACCCTCAATTTCTTCATTTGCAAAGCAAAGGAGTGGTATATGTAGCATAGTAATATATGTAACACTAGAAATTTTAGAAGAAATGGTGATCAGGTAATAAGAAATAACAGATATAAGTAAAATGGAATTTAATTAAGAAGATAATAAATTTGACTAAGAAGCTCAAATGACCAATCTCAAAAGTTGCATAAAATACTTCTGATACTAGTGTATTTGACAGGACTTGTTTTAATGCCTCAATTTCAACATGTGGGACTTACCGTAGGGATTTCATTTGGAGAACTCTATGTGGAGATTTCAACCTTGTAAGAATAATTGAATCTTGAAAATGAAAGAAATCATAGAGAAACAAGCCTTCTTATTTTAAAGCTTAAATAATCCCAAAGATGTGAATCACAAAGCTAGCTAAAAAGAATTCATCAACTCCTCAGCTAGTAGTCACTTACCCCCACATTCAATAATTACATTATAAATGGAAATTTGTATTAGGAAAATGCTTTTTTTAGCAATGTTATATAAACTTTGAAATAGCCTGTTCTGTTGGAACTCTGCTGAGCTCTACATTTTTTGCCCATTACTTCTTTAAGAGAGGTCTAAAATAAGAAACAGCGCTGGAGTTTTGAACTCTGTTTATTTAGAGAAAACATTTTCCTCCTCACAGAATACCCATAACTACTTTGTAATTGGAATATAGAAGAGTTTTTGCCACACTAAAGTCCAGTTTCCCCAGTCCTTTAAACATTTTTTAACTTTACTGAAGTATAAATGATATATGATAAAATGCACATATTTTAAGTTTATGATTTGATGAGCTTTAACAAATGTATATACTCAGGTAACCTTCACTTATAACCAGTAATTCTGCACATTTCTATCACTTCAATGGTTCTCTTGTATACTTGCATCTCAATCAATCTCCCCCATCTCTGGTTTAAGCAACCACTGGTCTACCTTTTATCACGTTAGATTAAATTTGTTTTTCCTAGAGTTTCATATAAGGAAATGACCTTTAAGTCTTACTATCAAATTTCTTTTCTCCCTTAAAAGCCAATTTGGATATCCCTGAGAAACCTTCCCTGACTTTCTCTGATTGTCTTCTCTGTTCTGCTTTGTCCATTCATTATTGTATTATGTTATATTGTACATGTTTATATCACTTACTAAACTATGCTCCTTGAGGGCACGGATGTGTTTTCAAGATTTATCATAGAACCTGCAACATAGTAGGTGTTTAGTTGTGACTGTTATAGCCCAAAAATCAAACAAAAACACCCCAGCAAATAAAAATACTGTGTTAGTTGAGGTAATTAATACCAAAACATAATTTTTTAAAATATATTTTTATTGATTTCAGAGAGGAAAGGAGAGAGAGAGACACCGGATTGCAGAACAACCTTCCGGAACGACCAGTGGGCGGGGGGCGGGGCCGCAAGGCAGCCGGGGTTGCGAGGGTCAAGCCCCTTATACGAATTTCGTGCATCGTGCCTCTAGTTTTATAAATAAGAAAGTAAAGAGTGATAGAGTTCATTATTGCAGATGTGAATTAAGAGCAGTCTTTCTAAGCACTTTCATAGTAACCATTGATACAATGCAGACTTAAAATTTGTTCTTTCTATGAGTCATTGATTCTGCTTACATAATTCCCCCCCTCAAGAATTAGCCAAACACTTCTGCTATTAATTCACATATACATGCTCCCCAATTTATAATGGAGTTACTAGTACATCCTGATAAACCCATCATAAATTGAAAAATACCCTAAATTGAAATGCATTTAATAAACCTAACCTACCAAACATCATAGCTTAGCCTAGCCTACTTTGCTAGTAAATGTAAACTTACATTAGCCTACACTTGGGCAGTTATCTTGAATTTCATCTCAAGAGCAATTGCTGCTTCCTTCTCCTCCTCACCAGAAGCAGGAGACTCACATGGGCATTTCTGCAGACATGATGGGATGCAAAAACACAAAACACAATATACAAAAAAGCTAGCAACACGGTACACTGTAAACTACTGGTTGCTTACCCTTGTGATCATGTGGCTGACTGGGAGCAGTGGCTCACTGTAGTGGCCCAGAATCACAAGAGAGTATCATACAGCATATAGCAGGAAAAGATAAAAATTGAAATTTCAAAGTACAGTTTCTACTGAATATGTATTGCTTTTGCATCATTGCAAAGCTGAAAAATCATAAGTTGAAGTACTATAAGCTGAGGAACATCTGTACTTTAAAAAACTGAAAGCAAAGTACCATGTCTTTAAATCTTCTTGTCATAACTAATCTACACTAATAAAAGAGAAACAAGCAAATTGACTGTCCCTCTGCTACACCCACCATCCAGTCAGAGCAAGTATGCAAATTAACCCAACAAAAATGGCGGTTAATTTGCATACGCCAGCAAGGAGCGAAGACTGACACCGTAGAAGGAAGCCAAGCGCTGTAGACGGGAGTGAAGCCCGCCTTCTCTGCTGCGCTTTGGCCGCAAGAAGCCCTATTCTTGTAGGAATGGGCTCAAGGAAGCCCTATTCTTGCAGGAATCTTCCTGCAATGGGCCTCTAGTCTAAAATAAATAATTTTGTTAACCTTAGTATGTAATGTAAAAAAAGTGAAATTTGCCCTAATCAGTTTGGCTCAATGGATAGGGAGTCAGTCTGCAGACTCAAGGATCCCAGGTTTGATTCCGGTCAAGGGCATGTACCTTGGTTGTGGGCACATCCCCAGTGCAGGGTGTACAGGAGGCAGCTGATCGATATTTCTCCCTCATCAATGTTTCTGACTCTCCCTCTCCCTTCCTCTCTGTAAAAAATCAATAAAACATATTTAAAAAATGAAATTTTATGGTAATCTGACCCAAAGTTAATGTTGAACTACCATTAGACCTCTGTGTTGTTGCTTGTAATGCTGCCAAATCAGTAATACGGTAAAAAGAATAAGCCACTTGCAAAGAGAACTATTTTTTTTGATTTTTTATATACCTCTGAATGTCTGCATTTCCAAGAACTATTTATTTTAAATAAATTCAAATTTTAACTGGTCTAATTAGCATATTAGCTCTTTATTATATAGGATAAGGATTTTTTATCAGATGAAGTTAAAGACTTTTAACTATAAAACTCTCTGAAATATTACTTAGTATAATGTCAAGATCTGCTCTTTTGGGACTGTTATTTATAAAATACCTGTATGTATTTTTAAGAGTAGTAAGAAATGAATTCTATAAAGTAGAGTGGTAATCTAAGCCTTAGTTGGCACATGAGACTCCAAAGCAAATAACCAGTTTCCTGATTCTTGGACTTTCGTGTATTCCTAAAGAAGTGGGTAAGAATATTTTTCATATTTTATGAAATATAGCTAATAATAATTTTGTGTAGTATAAGCCCTTCTATTTTCATCTTATTTCCTTTTCTTATTAGCTCTTCTCATTGTCATCTTTTCAGACCCCACCAAACTTAGATTTATTTTTACCTATTGAAGCAGTAAATATTTTCCTTAACATCTAGAATATCCACCAGGGAAATATTACTTCAATATAAAACTAATAGTATTAGGATTTTTGGAGTTAACCTTGGGAATTCTTTTAAATTCTGCAGATATAACTATATTGAAGTTTTCTATTTTAATGACCAAAGTTCTGTTTATGAAGTCTTTCTTTTTTATTATTTTTATTTCATTTTTTATAATACTTTATTGTTGAAAGTATGAGTTCCTTATATTAACCCTTTACCAGATGTATCATTGCCAAATATGTTCTCCCATACAGTGGGCTCTCTTTTCGTTTTGTTGATGGTTTCTTTTGATGTGCAGAGCTTTTTAGTTTGATGAAGTCCCATTTGTTTATTTTCTCCTTAGTTTCCTTAGGCTTAGCAGATGTATCAGTAAACATATTGCTATGAGAGATGTCTGAGATTTTGCTGCCTATGTTTTCTTGTAGGATTTTTGTGGTTTCACGACTTACATTTAAGTTTTTTATCCATTTTGAGCTTATTCTTGGGTATGGTGTAAGTTGCTGGTCTGGTTTCTTTCTCTTTTTTTTTTGCATGTGTCCAATTTTTTCAACACCATTTATTGAAGAGACGGTCTTGATTCCACTGTATGCTCTTGCCTCTTTTGTCAAATTTTAATTGAGCGTAATGGCTTGGGTCTATATCTGGGTTCTCTGTTCTATTCCATTGATCTATATGCCTATTCTTGTGCTAGTACCAAGCTATTTTGATTATGGTGACTTTGTAGTATAACTTGAAATCTGGTATTGTGATTCCTCCAACTTTGTTTTTCTTGCTCAAGATTGTTGCAGCTATTTGGGGTCCTTTTTGACTCCATATAAATTTTTGGAGTATTGTTCTAGCTCTGTGAAATATAGTCTTGGTATTTTAATAGGGTTTGCATTGAATCTGTAGATTGCCTTGGGTAGTATGGACATTTTAATGATGTTGATTCTACCAATCCATGAACATTTTGTATCCTTCCACTTGTTTATATCTTCTATCTCTTTTTTCAATGTCCTCCTTGGTTAAGTTTATTCCTAAGTATCTTAATTTTTTTTGTTGCAGTAGTAAATGGGATTGTTTAGTTTCTCTTTCGGAGAATTCATTGTTGGTTTTAAAATAGTCATTGATTTTTGGGTGTTGATTTTGTATCCTGCTACGTTGCCAAATGCTTTTATTAAATCTAGTAGTTTTTTGGTGGAGTCTTTTCTATGTACATTTTGGTGTACATTTCTATGTACAATATCATGTCATCTGCGAATAATGAGAGTTTTACTTCCTCCTTTCCAATTTTGATGCCTTTTATTTCTACTTCTTGTCCGATTGCTGTGGCTAGGATTACCAGTACTATGTTGAATAACAGTGGTGAAAGTGGACATCCCTGTCTTTTTCCTGTTCTTGGGGGAAATGCTTTTAGTTTTTGCCCATTGAGTCTGATGTTCACTGTAGGTTTGTCATATATGGCCTTTATCATATTGAGATATGTTTCCTCTATTCCCACTTTGCTGAGAGTTTTTATCAGAAATGGGTACTGGATTTTGTCAAATGCTTTTCTGTGTCTGTTGATATGATCATGTGATTTTTGTCTTTCAATTTGTTTATGTGATGTATCACGTATATTGATTTGCGAATATTGTACCAGCCTTATATCCCTGGAATAAATCCCACTTGGTCATGGTGTATGATATTTTTTATATATTGCTGGATCCGATTTGCTAATATTTTGTTGAGGGTTTTTAGCATCTATGTTCGTCAGGGATATTGGCCTGTAATTCTCTTTCTTTTTAATGTCTTTTTCTGGTTTTGGAATTAGGATAATGCTGGCCTCATAAAAAGAGTTTAGGGGTATTCCTACTTCTTTGATGTTCTTAAAATAGTTTGAGGGGTATAGGTGTTAGTCCTTCTTTGAATGTTTGATAAAACTCCCCTGTGAAGCTTTCCAGGCCTGGGCTTTTGTTTGGGGCGAGTTTTTTTTATTACTGTTTCTATTTCATCAGTTGTAATTGGCCTATTCAGGTTTTCTGACTCTTCCATATGATTTTGGGTGATTGTATTTTTCTAGGAATTTGTCCATTTCATCCACATTGTCCAGCTTGTGGGATTATAGTTGTTCGTAGTATTTTCTTAAACCCTTTGTATTCCTGTGGTGTCAGTGGTTACTTCTCCAATTTTGTTTCTGATTTTATTTATTTGGGTCTTTTCTCTCTCTCTCTCTCTCTCTCTCTCTCTCTCTCTCTCTCTCTCTCTCTCTCTCTCTCTTTTTATGAGTCTGGCTAATGGTTCATCAATTTTGTTTATCCTTTCAAAGAACCAGCTCTTGGTTTCATTGATGGTTTTTTTGTTTTTAGTCTCTTTGTCATTTCTTTCTGCTCTAATCTTTATTATTTCCTTCCTTCTACTTACTCTGGGCTTTTCTTGTTGTTCTCTTTCTAGTCCTTTAAGTTGTAGGGTTAAATAGTTTATAGTTGATTTTTCTTGTTTTTTTGAGGTATGCCTGTAGTGCTATGAACTTCCCTTTTAGAACTGCTTTTGCTGTTCCCAGAGATTTGGGGTTGTTGTATTCATTTTCATTTGTTTCTGGAAAGTTTTTTTATTTATTTTTTTATCTCGGTAACTTGCTATTTAGCCTCCATGTGTTTGAATGTTTTTGGGTGTTTTTATTGTAGTTGATTTCTAATTTCATTCCACTGTGATCTGAGAAGAGGCTTGATATGATTTCAATCTTTTTAAACTTGTAGAGACTTGTTTTGCATCCTAACCTGGTCTGTCTTTGTCAATGATCCATGGTGCACTTGAGAAGAAGGTATATTCTACTGCTTTGGGGTAAAATGTTCTATAAATGTCAATTAAATCCATCTGATCCAGTGTGTCCTTTAGAGTCTCTGTTTCCTTGTTAAGTTTTTGTCTGGAAGAACTATCCAGTGAAGTCAGCAGAGTGTTAAAGTCCCCTGCTATGACTGTATTGTTGTCGATCTCTCAATTCAAGTCCTCTAGAAGTTTTTTTTATATATTTACGTGTTCCTATATTGCTGCATATGTGTTTACCAGGGTTATATCCTCTTGTTGGATTGATCCCTTTAGTATTATGTAGTGACCTTTGTTGTCTCTTGTGATGGCCTTCAATTTGAAGTCTATTTTGTCAGATATGAGTATTGCTACTCCAGCTTTTTTTTCTTACCCATTTGCATGGAAATTTTTTTTCCCATCCCTTCACTTTCATCCTAAATGTGTGTCTCTTGTTCTGAGGTGGATCTCTTTTGGACAGCATATAGTTGGGTCATGTTTTTGTATCCATTCAGCTACCCTATGCCTTTTGATTGGAGCATTTAGTCTATTTACATTTAAGGTTATTATTGATAGGTACTTATTTATTGCCATTTTAATTCTGTATGCCTAGGTTTCTCTTTGTATTTATTCTTCTCATTACAGCAATCCCTTTAGCATTTCTTGTAATGCTGTCTTGGTGGTGATGTACTCCTTTAGCCCATTTTTTGTCCAGGAAACTCTTTATTTGACCTTTTATTTTGAATGATAGCCTTACTGGATATAATAGTAATCTTGGTCTCAGATCCTTGCTTTCCATTATCTTGAGTACTTCATGCCATTCCTTTCTGGCCTGTAGAGTTTCTGATGAGAAATCAGGTGTCAGCCTTATGGGAGCTCCATTGCAATTAACAGTTTTCTTTTGCTGCCTTTAAGATTCTCTCTTTGTCTTTAATTTTTGGCATTTTAATTATTATGTGTCTGCACGTGGGCCTGTTTGGGTTCTTCTTGCTTTGGGTTCTCTGTGTTGCCTGAATTTGTGTGACTTTCCTTTAACAAGTTAAGGAAGTTTTCTGCCATTATTTCTTCAAACATGTCCTCTATCCTTTCTCCCTTTCTGCCTCTTCTGGCACACCTACTATTCTAAAATTGTTACTTATCACATTGTCCCACAGCTCCTTTAATCTGCCCTCCTATTTTTTAATTGTTTTTTTTTTTTCTTTTTGGTTCTCTGATTGAGTGATTTTTTTTTTCAACCCTGTCTTTTAATTCACTGATTTGACCCTCAGCTTACCCTAATCTGGTGTGTATTCCTTCTAATATGTTCTTTATTTGTGCTATGTCATTCTTTATTTCTGTTTTCATAGTTAATATGTCTTTTCTCATGCTGTTGTGCATCTTTACCATCATTACTCTGAACTGTTTCAGATAAATTTCTTATTTCTGCTTCATTAATTTCTTCTTCTGGAGAATTCTCTTATTCTTTCATTTGGGGATTGTTTGTCTCCTCATTTTGGCTGCCTGTTAGGGTTTTTGACTATTAGGTAGATCCTCTACACCTTTCAATCTCTAGTGCAGGACAGTGTCAAAAGCTGTTTCTGACTAATTAGATCAGGCAAAGACTCAAAGCCTCTGCCTGCAGACTATAGGATTCCCACTTGAATTGTCCCAACTTGCAATTGTCCTCAAGCATGACGAGAGTATTTTTCAACAGGGTGAAACAGTTGCTTCTGCCTGGAAGCTAATTGTTATTTTTAGTCTCTTAATGTGGCGTCAGGGCAAGGTGTTTTCCAATAGGGCGGATCAACTGTCTTTACCCAGGCAAGGCAAATGTCTGTGTGGGAAAGATGTCCTCCACTGTGTGATGGAATGAGTCAGACAGAAAACCAGAGGTGTATGCCTTCTGAGCTCTAACCCCTGAGTCCCCAGTCCTGGCTTCTGCTCACACAGCTCCAGTCCACTCTGCTCTCTCTCTGCAGTAGCACAAGGTGGGTAGCTCCACAGGGAATTTTGTGTGTTGGCCCTTTAAGAGAGTGCCTGAATTTCCAGCTGATGCTCTGGTTGACAGCAATCCCCCTGCTTTTCTTAGCCAGATGTTATGTGGGTACCCTTCTCAGTTTTGGTGCTCTCTGCTAGGGGGCCCAGCTTGGCGATTAAATCCCAGAATTCTCAGTGGCAACCTCCCCATAGCTGAGCTATCTATCTGGGACATCAGTTGCTATCTGTGAGCGTTCGGCCAGCCCTTTCGCACCACTGCCCCTCCTACCAGTCTATGTGGTCTCCACTTTTGGTCCTTGTGTATGTATTAAGATTCTCTCCAGCGAGTCTTCTATTGATTATTCAGGAAGTTTTTCTGTATTTTAGTTGTAATTCCAGTTTGTTTCTGGGAGCCTGTCCATGCAGCATCCACTTACTCTGCCACCATTTTTAATCCTCCATGAAGTCTTTCTTGGTTGAACGGAAATGAGAATATTGGCCTATTCACTTAAATGTGGTATGGAAATTATAGTTGAATTTTCTATGTATTAAAATATAAGTGGAATCTGTGATCTGGTTTGTTATGTAATTTCTACCTAGTCTGTATTTCTGGTTGTAATTCTCATTTTGAGGTAAATATATTTCGTATTAAGTTGTGAACTTTTTTTTTTTAATTTTAAATCCTCACCTGAGGATATGTTTATTGATTTTAGAGAGGGAAGAAGGGAGAGAGAGTGAGAGAGAAAGAGAGAAAAAAACCTCAATGGTTGTCTCCTGTAGGTGCCTGGGACTGAACCCGCAACCTAGGTATTGCTGCAACTGGGAATAAAATCTTTAAAAATATGAGATTAAATGATCTGTAGATCTCTAACTTGAATTCTTTGATTACATAATTTTAAAAAAAATTGATTTCAGAGAGAGAAAAGGAGGGATGAAGGGTGGCGGGGGGAGAGAGATCTTTTGCCTCCCTTGTACGTTGGGTATGTGCACTGACTAGGAATTGAACCCACCACCTTTTGGTGCATGGGACAATGCTCCAAACAACTGAGCCACACCAGCCAGGGTTGATGATATACTTTTTAAAAAGTTAATACATAGTAAAAGTGGTTATTTTTTTTTGAATACCATTTCATGAATTTTAATATATGTAATATGTTCCTCTAACCACCACTGCAATCAGGAAAAGCAACAGTGCTATCCCTTTATAGTCACACTCCCCGCACTTTATATCTCCTGGCTACCACTGGTCTGTTCTGTCACTGTAGTTTGCTTTTCAAGATTATCATGTAAATAGAATCATAAAGTACATAACCTTTCAACACTTACTTTTTCTTTTATATATGTACATATACTATATACAAATATATGTGTGTGTATATATATATATATATATATATATATATATATATATATATATTGATTTCAGAGAGGAAGCAATAGAGAGAGAGAGAGAGAGAGAGAGAGAGAGATAGAAACATCCATGATAAAAAAGAATCGTTGATCGGCTGCCTCCTGCGTGCCCACTAATGGGAATCGGGCCTGCAACCCAGGCATGTGCCCTTGACCAGAATCGAACCAGGGACCCTTCAGTCCTCAGTCTGACGTTCTATCCACTGAGCTAAACTGGTTAGGACAACACTGACTTTTTTGCTCAACCTTTTGTTTTTTGATATTTATCCAGGTTTTTGCACTTATCAAAAATTCACTCTTTTTTATTACAGAGTAGTAGTACATTGTATAGATGTACTG
Source organism: Plecotus auritus (assembly GCF_963455305.1). NCBI lineage: Eukaryota > Metazoa > Chordata > Mammalia > Chiroptera > Vespertilionidae > Plecotus > Plecotus auritus. The sequence goes on from NC_137771.1 coordinate 68,759,521, forward strand.
AAGTTTGTTTATTCATTCACCAAGAACATTAGGGTTGTTTTCCAGTTTTTGGAAATTTTCAGAACAACTGCTATAACTACTCATGACTAGTTTTTTGTGTGAACATGTTTTCAGTTCACTTTGGTAAATACTTAGAAGTGTGATTGCTAAGTCATATGTTAGAGTATATTTAGCATTATACACAGCTGTCAGAACATTTTCGAGAGTGGTTATAGCATTTTTTATTCTCACCAGCATATATGAGAGTTCGAGTTTTTCACAGCCTCTCCAGCACTTGCTATTATTAATATATATTTTTAACCAGTCTAACAAGTGTATAATGATTGGCGATATACATCATTGTAATCAGAGGGAGGAAAGAGGAAAAATAAAGTAGCACCATCTTAAGGAGAATTTATTAAATAACTGCATGCCCTGGGTACAGAGTTTTGTACAAAATGAAGTCTTTTCTACTAGGAGATGTAAGGTGCAGTTTTCAAACATTAAGATATATGTATATGAAAGGCTAAGCAATCGGCCGACTGGCCGGTAGATATGATGCACACTGACCAGCTGGGGGCAGATGCTCAACGCAGGAGCTGCTGAACGACAACAACTTTGCAGAGTGCCCTCTCGCAGTCTGGGACTCCTCGGGGGATGTCGGACTGCCGGTTTCGGCCCAGTCCCCACAGGCCAGGCCAAGGGACCCCACCTGCCAGAGGAACCCCACTCACTCTGCAGACGTCCTTCGAGCCCCAGCACCACCCAGATGCGGCCGGCCAGGGAGGAACCATGGGAGGTTGGCTCCAGGGCATGTCCAGCCCATCTCGCCCAGTCCTGCCCCGCCAGCCACCTTCTAATTAATTTCCTTTCAATGTGCACAGATCTGTGCACCGGGCCTTTAGTTTAATATAATAGATACAAGCAGTTCTGAATTTTTAATTTGATTTTAGAGAGAGGAGAAACATAGATTTGTTGTCTCTACTCATTTATGCACATTTTGTTGTCTACTCATTTATGCACATTCATTGGTTGATTCTTATATGTGCCCTGACTGAGGATCAAACCTGCAACCTTGGCATATGGGGATAATGCTATAACCAACTGAAATACCCTGCCAAGGCCAGTTCTAAAATTGTTAATGCCTTGCTTGCTTATTTCACCTTAAGCAAAAAAAACATGTTACAACCCACAATTTTATCCACGCACTTTTGGTAAAATAATAATAAAACTAAACTAGAGGTTGTACTAGCTATAAAATATTTCAGCAAAATTACTTAAGTTGGTGACATCTGACAAAGATTATCCTAAGTACTCAAAATAGCTGGTTAATCATTCATTAATAATAAGTGAGCATTCATTATAATCTGAGCAAGTTCCAGATGTCTTTATAAGGTAAGCATATCTGGTTAAACAAGAACGTTAGATTTTAGGGGAAATATAAACTGTTAATATAACTGTAACACATGGCAAGATTCTGGAGAAGTTTATTTTTAAAATACCAGTTTATAAGTATCAACTGAAAACCAAAATGTTGACCAGTGAACAGTAACTAAGAGACTTTCAGATGACAGTTTCTGAAGGAGATAGGTTAGCTAGTGCTTCAGCATGCTACTACTTTTACTAGTTTAGATTTGGCTAGGTTTACTTCAACTATATTTTCTCCCCCCCCCCCTTTTTTTTTTGACTCAGTAAATAGCTTCAATCCAGAAGCAGGATCACTTTATGAATATTGACCATTGGGAGTCAGTTGGCTATATAATAAAGACTAAAGATTATATGATCTGAGATCTCATCCCAGCTGAAGCATTACATAGTTGTGTGGTTATATGCCACTTGCAACCCCTTCAGGCCTTGTTTTTCTTATTTGAGATCTGTCAGAGATGGAATCTAAAGGTTTGGTACTTGACATATAGACTTACATTGGAGAGCAAAAGTAGAAAGAAAGGGAGGCATCTATAGTAAAAGTCAGGTTTTATTTATGGACTAGAGGCCCGATGCATGAAATTCGTGCACAGGGGTGTGTGTCCCTCAGCCCAGCCTGCACCCTCTCCATTCTAGGACCCCTCAAGGGATGTCCGACTGCCCGTTTAGGCCCTACCTGGATCGGGCCTAAACGGGCAGTCGGACATCCCTCTCACAATCCAGGACTGCTGACTCCCAACTGCTTGCCTGCTTGCCTGCTTGCCTTCCTGATTGCCCCTAACCGCTTCTGCCTGCCATCCTGATCACCCCCTAACCACTCCCCTGACAGCCTGATTGATGCCTAACTGCTCCCCTGCTAACCTGATTGCCCCTAACTGCCTCCCCTGAAGGCCTGGTCACCCCTAACTGCCCTCCCCTGCAGGCCTGGTTTTTCCCAACTGCTCTCCCCTGCAGGCCTGGGTCCCCCCCAACTGCCCTTCCCTGTAGGCCCGGTTGCCCCCAACTTCCCTCCTCTGCTGGCCTGGTCACCCCTAACTGCCCTCCCCTGCAGGCTTGATCGCCCCCAACTGCCCTCCCCTGCTTGTCTGATCGCCCACAACTGCCCTCCCTTGCAGACCTGGTCCCTCCCAACTGCCCTCACCTGCTGGCCATCTTGTGGTGGCCATCTTGTGTCCACATAGGGGGCAGCCATCTTGTGTGTTGGAGTGACAGTCAATTTGCATATTACTCTTTTATTAGATAGGATAGAGGCCTGGTGCACGGGTGGGGGCCAGCTGGTTTGCCCTGAAGGGTGTCCTGGATCAGGGTGGGGGTTCCCTTGGGGCATGGGGTGGCCTGGGTGAGGGGCCTGTGGTGGTTTGCAGGCCGGCCACCCCCCCCCCCCCCCCCGCCCCCGGCAACCCAAGCAGAGGCCTTGGGATTTGGGATTTACTTATCTTTTATAATTGAAACTTTGTAGCCTTGAGCGGAGACAAGCCTCCTGCTCACTCTGTGGCCGCAGCCATTTTTGTTGGGATTTATCTTCTATAATTGAAACTTTGTAGCCTTGAGTGTAGGCCTGGGCCGGCCAGGGCAGCAGGGAAGCTTGGCTCCCTCCATCGCCGGGGGGCAACTCAAGCCTCCTGCTCTCTCCAACTCTGTGGCTGCCGCCATTTTAGTTGGGATTTATTTATCTTCTATAATTGAAACTTTGTAGTCTTGAGTGTAGGCCTGGGCCGGCCAGGGCGGCAGGGAAGCTTGGCTTCCTTCATTGCTGGGGAAACCCAACTCTCCTGCTTGCTGCAGCTCTGTGGCTTCAGCCATCTTGGTTGGGTTAATTTGCATACTCACTCCTGATTGGCTGGTGGGCGTGGCTTTGGGGTGTCGCGGAGGTACGGTCAATTTGCATATTACTCTTTTATTAGATAAGATTACTAGAGTCATGCCATTAACAGGCCAGAAAATAAGCAGAAAGATTTACTAGTAGAAGTAGTGTTCTAGGAAAGAAGAGTTCAATTTTAAATACAATTAGAAGAAAAGCCGATAGGACATTCAAGTAATATCCATAAGGTTATAAATTACCAGATGAAGTCCAGAAAACCCATCTTGGCTTGAAATACCACTTTGGAAGTACCAGAAAAATGATGTGGTTAATTTGAATCTACTTAATTCCACTTGATTTATATGCCATTGGTGTTTATATTCTAGTTCTACTTTATCTTCAGTTTCGCAAATTAGATCTAATTATATTGTCTTATATAGTCATTGTTAGTTTGCAATTGCTTACATATTTACCATTTTCTTTGTCCATTTCTTCATACTTCGCAGACCTTCTAGAATTTTGTTTCTTTTTCTTTCTAAAGGTATAGACTGTAGAAAGATATTTTTCCTCATATACAATTCTAGGTTCTTTTCTCTGAGCACTTGAAAACTGTTATTTCAGTCTTCCACTGTTATTGAGGAGGAGGCAGCTGTAGTCTAATGGTTGAAGCCATGTAGATAATGTCTTTTCTCCCTAGTTTCTTTAAGATATTCTGTCTTCAGCCAAAACCGGTTTGGCTCAGTGGATAGAGCGTCGGCCTGTGGACTGAAGGGTCCCAGGTTCGATTCCGGTCAAGGGCACGTAACTTGGTTGCGGGCACATCCCCAGTAGGGGGTGTGCAAGAGGCAGCTGATCGATGTTTCTCTCTCATCGATGTTTCTAACTCTCTATCCCTCTTCCTTCCTCTCTGTAAAAAATCAATAAAATATATTAAAAATAAAAAAGATATTCTGTCTTCAGTGTTCTGGTCTTTGAGAATAATTGTTTATATTTCCTTTCATTAGATCTGCTTGGGATTTGTTATGTTTCCTGAATCTGAGATTTGTGCATTTCATTAATTATGGGAAATTCTTAGCTCCTTTATTTTTTATTTTTTATTTTATTTTTTTAAGTATTGCACCTTCTCTATTCCCTCTATTCTTTCATTTTGGAACTCCAATTGGATGCATGATCATTTCTCCAAGTCTGTCTCCATTTATCTAATACTCCTTTTACCTGTGTCCAGTTTGCTCTTGATCACATATATTGTATTTTTAATATATAGTGTGTCCCAAAAAATGTATATACACTTTTACAGCTGATAGCTCAATTGATGTTTCTTTGACTTCAGATTTAAACCATTGAAATATATAATTATTCAAAGTGTATATGTATTTTTGGGGTACCCTGTATATATTTTAATACTGGAAGTTCTATTGTATAATCCTGGTAATTTTTGATAGTGTCTTGTCCCAAACATTCTTTGATACTCCTTATATTTAGTTTTCATATTAAATACACTTTCTTTCACTGTTTGTATATGGTAATGACAATAAATAAAATCCTTGTCATACTACTATAGGTTTTTCTTACTCGTGGTGATTTTTTTTTTTTTCTTATCTGAGCTTTGTGATTTCTACTGCGTGTATATTTTCACTGGAACTTTCTCTGGGGGAATTATTTTAGGTCTGGATTTAAAGTGTCTCCTTTCAAAGAGGATGTGCATTTCTGTAAGATGCCTGGAAGCATTACCAACCTGAATCCAGTTAACAGAAAATTTTAACTTAAGATAATATAATTTCCTGCCTCTAAACTATGAGAACAGTAGGAATTTCAAAAGAATACGATTATTTCTCCCCCCAGGCATCCTAAGCCAAAGACAAGTCAAGAAGTAATTTAGCCATTATAGATGGCACTGTTTGAGGTTCCTGTCTTCAGTCAGATTTTCCCTGATCTTATTGCCCACTTTGTAGAGTTCTCAGAACCCAAATTTTATTCCACCAGGATGAGGAACTAGCAAGTCTCTTTTTAAAATCAGAAAAGCAAACACATTCTCAGAAGCATAAAGCTACAGATGTCTAGTTATATCTATCATAGGATTGGGTCACATCACTGCCTTGCCCCTAGCCCCCAACTGCAAGTGAGACTGAGAAATCTTGTTTTTTCCCCTGCTTAACCTGCTTCAGAAAGACATTGAGCATGAAGTTTTAAGTTAGCTTATAGTGTCAGGCACTTAAAAGTTTGCAAATACTATTATTTACATTCTTCTACAACTCTGTAATATATTTAAGGAGTCTTGTAGCACTTTGAATTTTATTGGTAACTAGTGGCCTGGTGCACGAAATTCGTGCACAGGGCGGGGAGGGGGTTGTTCCTCAGCCCAGCCTGCACCCTGTCCAATCTGGAACCCCTCCAAGGATGTCATACTGCCGGTTTACAGGGTTCGGGCCTAAACCGGCAGTCGGACATCCCTCTCGCAATCCAGGGCTGCTGGCTCCTAACTGCTCACCTGCCTGCCTGATTGCCCCGAACCACTCTGTCTGCCGGTCTGCTCGCCCCCAACTGCCCCCCGCCGCTGGCCTGCTCACCCCCAAATGCCCCCCTGCCAGCCTAATCACCCCCAACTGCCCCCCCATGCCAGTGTGCTCCCCCCAACTGCCTCCCCCTTCTGGCCTGCTTGCCCCTACCTTCCCTCCCCACTGGCCTCGCCCCCAACTGCCCCCGTGCTGGCCTGCTCACTCCAAACTGCTCCCCGCTGCTGGCTTGCTCACTCAAAACTGCCCCCCCCCCCCCGCTGTCCTAATCACCTCCACTGACCCCCACTGACGTCCTGCTCGCCCCCAGCTGGCCCCCCTGCTGGTCTGCTTACCCCCAACGGCCCCGCCCCCCACCAGCCTCATCACCCACAACTGTCATCTCATCCTGGCCTGATCACCCACAACTGCCCTCCCCTCTTGGCCTCTAACCACCTCTACCTCGGCCCTGCCACCATGGCTTTGTCCAGAAGAACATCCGGAAGGTCTCCTGGAAGGTCTCCCAGTCTAATTAGCATATTACCCTTTTATTAATATAGATAGAGGCCTGGTGCATGGGTGGGGGCCGGCTGGTTTGCTCTGAAGGGTGTCCCGGATCAAGGTGGGTGTCCCGCTGGGGTGCCTGGCCAGCCTGGGTGAGGGGCTGATGGCTGTTTGCAGGCTGGCCAAGCCCCCCAGCGGAGACCCTCACCCCATGGGGTGTGGCAAGCCTGGATGAGGGCCTGAGGGGTTTGCCGGCTGGCCACGGTCCCCGGCGACCCAAGCTCCCAAACTCTCCTTTTTTTGCTTTTTTTTCAGTGCCTCCATGAGCAGAGGCCAGGGCCAGCTGGAAGCAGGTATCTGGGATTTATCTTCTATAATTGAAACTTTATAGCCTTGAGCGGAGGCCAGGGCCGGCCAGGGCGTGCGGGAAGCTTGGCTTCCTCCATTGCCGGGGGCATCCCAAGCCTCCTGCTCGCTCCAGCTCTGTGGCCGCCACCATCTTGGTTGGGTTAAATTGCATACTCACTCCTGATTGGCTGGTGGGCGTGGCTTGTGGGCGTAGCGGAGGTACAGTCAATTTGCATGTTTCTTTTATTAGATAGGATTATAATCTTTAATTATTTTTTATGAACTTATAGTTTCCTATGATCTCTATTTTACATAATTTTCAAATTTATTGACATAACGTATCTGTGTATATCTATAGTGACATTTCCTCTTTCGTTACTGATATAGGTATGTTCTTCATTTTTCTCTCTTGATCACTTTTCTTGCCATATTTTGTATGCAGTTCCCTTTACCAAAAAAGAAGTTTTTTGGTTCTACTGATTCTTTTTTGTTTGTTCTATTTTGTTAATCTCTGCCCATTTATTACTTTTTTTCTCTCATTCTTTGGAATTAGTTGGCTATTTTTTTTTTAACGGCTGCCAGTTGTTTTTTAATCTCAACAAGATAGATGCTTAGCACTTCTTTTTTTGAAATTCTCACTGAGGATATTTTTTCATTGATTTTCTTTTTTAGAGAGAGTGGAGGGGAGGGAGAAGGTAGGTAGGAAGCGAGAGAAACATTGATGTGAGAGACACATTGATTGGTTGCCTCCCGCACTAGCCCTGACTGGTTCTTGGGATCTGGCCTGCAATGTGGTATGTGCCCATGACTGGGAATTGAACCTGTGACCCTTCGCTCTACCATGGAGCAAAACCAGCCAGGGCAGATGCTTAGCATTTTAGATTTATTATCTTTTCTAATACATTCATTCAAAGTTTATGACTATCCTTTAAGTATTGCTTTAGTTGCATCACAAATGTTTTGATATGTAAAATTTTTAAACAACTATTTTTATAGAAAGTATAACTGATAAATAGCATTATGTAAGTTTAAGGTGTACAACATGTATACATTTATATATTGCAATATGATTATCACTATAGCATTAGCCAACACCTCTATCATGTCACATAATTATCACTTCTTGTTGGGCATGGGAACAATTAAGGTCTAGTTTCTTAGCGACTTTGAAGTTTACAGTATTGTTACCTATAATCATTATTCTTTGCATTAGCTCTTCAGGACTTATTTATCTACTAGTTTCTAGTTTGTATGCTTAAACAGCATTTCCCAACTACCCTACTCTTTAGCCTCTGGTAACCACCTTTCTACACTCTGTTTTTACAAGATCTTGGCCTTTTTAGAGTCCACATATAAGTGATATCATAGCATATGTTTTTCTCTGTCTGACCTATCTCACTTAGTATGATGCCCTCAAGCTCTAACCATGTTGTTGCAAATGGCAGTTTTCTTTCTCATTGTACATGTACACACGTACATACCACATCTTCTTTATTTTCACCTATTGAGGAACACTTAAGTAGTTTTCATATCTTGCCTATTGTGAGTAATGCCACAATAAACATGAGAGTGCCTATATCTCTTTGATATCTGTTTTTATATCCCTTAGATATATATAAAGTGGAACTGCTGTATCATATGGTAGTTCTACTTTTAATTTTTTTAGAAACCTCCATACTGTTTTCCATAGTGGCCACACCAATTTACATTTTCATGAATGGTATACAAGGGTTCCCTTATCTGTACAGTCTCAAAACAGTTGCTATCTTTTGATGATAGCCAGTTAGATCATTTATATTTTTTTTAAAAATATTTTTATTGATTTCAGAGATGAAGGGAGAGTGAGAGCGAGATAGAAACATCAATGAAGAGAGAGAATCATTGACTGGCTGCCTCCTGCACAACCCCCACTGGGGATTGAGCTCACAACCCGGTATGTGCCCCGACCAGGAATTGAACCATCAATTGTCAACCACTGAGCCACACCAGCCAGGCCTATATGTTGCTTTATAATTTTGTTGCTTGTTTTTTTGCTGTGAAGAAGCCTTAAAGTTTGATATAGATTGAGGTTATTTTGCTTTAGTTGTCATCCAAAAAATCATTGCTGAGACCAATGTTGATGGCTTCTTCCCTAAATTTGCTTCCAGGAATGATGGTATCAGGTCTTATTTTTATGTCTTTGATTGATCCTGAGTTACTGAGGTCTATCGATTACCAGAGCTAAGTTGGGCAAGACTCCTCCCATGTCCCTTGTCCTGTGGTGCTAATACTTCAAATCACACAAAGGCAGTTTTGTCCAGGGATGGATATTTAATTCATTGTTTAAAAAGTGGGGCAAAAAAGGGGAACATCTTATGCTGTCATGATGATATCACCTAAAGTTTTAGTTATTTAGTTTGAAATATTTTCTCATTTTCATATGTCTTTGTTATTCTACAAGGTACTTAAAAGTGTGTTTCTGGGTCATTAAACATATGAGGATTTTCCTAGTTTTATTTATTGATTGCTTGATTAATTTTATTGTGATCCCTTGAAATTTCCTGCGATTTATTTTATGGTCATATATAATGATTGTTTAAATGTTCTGTGTGTGCCTAAAAATAATATATATTCTTCACTGGTTGGCTGTTATTCTTTATACTAGAGGTTCGGTGCATGAAAATTCATGCACTGGAGTGGAGGGTCCCTCAGCCCGGCCTGCCCCCTCTCACAGTCTGAGAGCCCTCAGGGTCAGGAGGTGACATGGTGATCAGGGAAAGGTGACGCCCCATCACACCTCTGCTGCTGCCACTGCGAGCAGCGCAAGCCTTGGTCAGCCCTGGTTACCTGAGCCTCGGGCAGCTCTAGGCGCTGGGCAGCTGACATCTTGAGGCTTGCCTGTGCCTTGGGCTGGCCCTGGGCAGCTGGGGGGCTGAGGAGACTGGGGGACTCCGGAGACAGGCGCAGAGTGGCCTTGCCACACGTCTGCCACCCCGGCGGGGCTGAGGGGACTGGGCACTGCCATCTTGTGGCTGTGGGTGCCGCCATCTTTGAGGGCGTGGCAGTCAATTAGCATATTCCCCCCTTATTGGCTATGGGCGCCTCCATCTTTTAGGGCAGGGCAGTCAATTGGCATATTCCCTCCCTATTGGCTCTGGGCGCTGCCATCTTTGAGAGCAGGGCAGTCAATTAGCATATTCCCTCATTGGATGTGGGCACTGCCATCTTTGAGGGCGGGGCAGTCAATTAGCATATTCCCTCTTTATTAGATAGGATGTTTATAGGTTAAGCATTTAATTTTTATCTGCTTGTTCTATTATGAAAAACACTGGATTAATGTTTAGTGGAATTGGAGTTTCTATATTCTCTTTAATGTTGCAAATTTTTGCTTTATTTTGTCTCCATGTTACTGGCCACAAAATAAATTTAAAATTGATATGTCTAAAAAAAATAAAATAAATAAAATTGATATATCTTTCTGGTGAATTGAATCTTTTATCTTATAAAATGACTTTTTTATCTCTAGTAATTTTTGTGCCTCAAAGTATCTTTCGTCTGTTATTAATATAGTTTGGGGGTTGGGCTTATTGATTACATGAAATACCTTTTTTAAATTATTTTACTTTCAGCTTTTCTGTATCACTGTTTTAGACATGTCTCTTGTAAATAGCATATAATTGGATTTGATTTTTTTTATTTGTTTTTACAAAGTGTATGGTTATCTTTTATCTGGATCGTTTAGTCAACTGTCCTATCTAATAAAAGGGTAATATGCAAATTAACTGTCACTCCATCACAAAGATGGCAGTGCCCATAGCCACAAGATAGCGGCTCCCAGTCCCCTAAGCCCCGCCAGAGTCTCCCAATACTGGGGGGAGGGGGCGGCTGCTGAGAGTGGGCAGCATGAGCTGCCGGGGCCTCTGGGGGACAGGGGGCCGGCCCGCAGCCTCTGCGGCCAAGTGCAGGCCCGGAGAGGAGACGGCGGGCCCGCCTCCCACGGAAGCAGCATAGCGCCCTCCCGCCTCCCGCAGAATTGGCACAGGCCCTTCCCGGCTCCCATAGGTGCTGGTGGTTCACTTCCGCCTCCCAAGGAAGGCGCACGGCTCCCGGCGGCACGCTGCGGTTCCCACCGGCTCCCACGGAAGCGACAGGCGGCCTACTGTGCGCGATATCACGCGATGGGCTACTAGTGTTTAAATAATTACCATTACATTTGGGTTCATATTTAATATCTTATTTTGTGCTTAGTGGTTCCCCCCCTTTTTTGCCATTTTCATAGCATTGTTGAAAAACAGTCCATTATTTTAGAAATTTTGGTTAATTTACACAGTACAACATGCATACTCATCAAAGGCCATAATGTTAACACTATTTTTACCTGTCTTTATACATTTCTGAGGCCTTAGAATGGCTCCATCTACCCACACATCCTGACTTATATGTTGTTGTTACCTTAATTTTAATTCTTTGTTTTTTTAATATATTTTTATTGATTTTAGAGAGAGGAAGGGAGGGGAATAAAGAGATAGAAACATTGATGAGAGAGAAACATTGATCAGCTACTTCCTGCACTCCCCTCTACCTCCAACTGGGAATTGAGCCTGCAATCTGAGCATGTGCCCTGACTGGGAATCAACCATAACCTCTAGGTTCATGGGCCGACACTCAACCACTGAATCACACCAGCTGGGCTTAATTCTATATTTTTAAAAAAATCTTTACATGACATTTTAAAAATTTATACAGTAGTCTTTTAAAGTCACTCAAATAGAAACTATTTTCTTTTTTCCTCGTTCATTTCTCTTGATATACCAGTTTGTATCACTTTTCTTCTACCTAAAATACATCCATCCCTTAGTATTTCTTTTTAAGAGCTTATGTTTGTAATATTCTTTCCATCTTTGTTTGATAGTGTTATTTTGTCCTCATTCTTATAAGTACCGCACGCTAACCGATTGTGCCACTGGAGCTCCTTGTCCTTATTATTCTTAAAGGTATTCTCACTGAGTTTACAATATAAGCCTGATAGATATATCCTTTCACATAAACTATCCTTACACCTTCTTTTAGCTTTCATTGTTTTAAAAAGTCTGCTGTCTCTCTAATAGCACCTTTAAAGGCACCTTTTCTCTGGCTGCTCTTAAGATTTTCTCTTTGATTATTTTGAAGTTTTACCATGATGTGTCTAGGTGGGGATTCCCTTCCCCAAACACATACACACATTATACAGATGGGTGAGATCCCAATAAGCCCATCATTAAGTTGGAAATATCCTAAGTAAAAAATGCATTTAATACACTTAACTTACCAAACATCATAACTTAGCCTCAAACGTATTAGCCCACACTTGGATAAAATCATCTAACACAATGAATACAGTATAGAATATCAGTTGTTTACGCTCATGATAACATGGATGACTGGGAGATGTGTCTTAACTGATGATTCCCAGAATCATGAGAGTATCATACCACATATCATTAGCTCAGGAAAAGATCAAAATTCAAAGTTCAGTTTCTACTAAGTACATATTGCTTTCCCTCCATCATAAAGCCAAAAAATTGTAAGTCAAACCAGCATTAATTTGGAGATTGTATATTTCTGCTTGGAGTTGATTGGATATCTTGAATCTATGTATTGGTTTCTTTTATTTGCTTTGGAAAATTTGTAGTCATTATCTCATTGCATACTTGTCTTTGAATCATCATTTTTCTCCTTTTCTTCTGAACCATAATAAGATATGTTTTTCGTTTTGCCCTTTGTGTCTCTTTACCCCTCATTTCCTATCTCCTCCCCATTTTTTAGAGAAGGGCATAGGAGAGACATCGATGTGAGAGAGAAATATTCATCAGTTGCTTCCCACACTCACCCCAACCAGGAATTAGACCCACAACCTGGGTATGTGCCCTGACTGGGAATTGCGCCCATCACCTTTTAGTGCACAGGACAACACTCCAATCAACTTAGTCACATTGGCCAGGGCATTCTTCACCCCATTTTTAAATGGACTTGTTTTTCAGAATTAATCTGCTATTTTTCTGTCATGAATGTGTATAAAAGGCTAAGAGACTGGCCGGTAGGTATGATGCACACTGACCACCAAGGGGCAGACACTCAACGCAAGAGCTGCCGAATGACAGCAACTTTGCAGCGTGCCCTCTCGCACCCCAGGACCCCTCAGGGGATGTTGGACTGCCGATTTCGGCCAGATGCCTGCAGTCCAGGCTGAGGGACCCTACCTGCCGGAGGGACCCTGCTCACTCCACAGACACCCTTTGAGCCCTGGCGCCGCCCCAGGTGCAGCCGGCCAGGGAGGGACCACAAGAGGTTGGCTCTAGGGCATGTCCAGCCCATCTTGCACAGTCCCGCCCCGCCGGCCATCTTCTAATTAATTTCCTTTCAATGTGCACAAATCCATGCACCGCGCCTCTAGTATAATATATTAAACTCATCCATTACAATAGTTATGAATAAGTCACAGCACTCCATATGGAAAACCTGAAAATAAATCATTATAATACTATATTATACATAGTTCCATGGAGGGATGAAAGTGTACTTTGAAGACATATTAGAAAGGACACCTGATCAGATTGGGGATGATTAGAGGTTTCCTGAAGAAAATAATGTCTAAGATGAGTTGAAAATAATATGGAGGAAATCAAGTGCATTGCTTTTTCAGAGGTAAAGAGATATAAGTTATTTTTTAACTGAGAATTTGACAGGAAATTAGTAATGGACAGTTAACTTAGACCTAGTCAGTATAAGGCCTTTAATGCCTAGCTATGAAGGTGAAACTTTATTTGGACCCTATTTAATCTAGTATATAATTATTATATGAAAGCCTTTTTATTGAATTGGTACATAACATACATTTTTAAATTGTATGATAATATTTAGAAAGTTAAAAGTATGAATAATTATTGTGATATACCCCCCTTCCCATCCCACCCAAAAGCTGGTTTGGTAATTATAGCAGTAGATGGAAATTTATCATTAGTCTTAATCATGAGGTATAGTTTTAAGTGGCAAAGTATGCACTTAAGAGTCAATTTAGCCCTAGCCGGTTTGGCTCAGTGGATAAAGCATCAGCCTGCGGACCAGGGGGGTCCCAGGTTCGATTCCAGTCAAGGGCTCGTACCTTGATTGCAGGCTCCTCCCCAGCTTAGCCCCTGGTCCAGGAGGCAATCAATTGATGTGTTTCTCTCACATCAGTGTTTCTCTCTGTCTCCCTATCTCTTCCAGTCTCTCTAAAAAATCAATGGAAAAATATCCTCGGGTGAGGATTAACCAAAAAAAAAAAAAAAAAAAGGAGAGAGAGAGAGAGAGTCAATTTAACATTTGCTCTTGTAATTTTAAAGGCAGTTCTTAGAGTGGAAAAATAATTTCATCTTATAGAATTCTTTTAAATTTATTGTTTTGAATGAAGAGGACATTAATTGGGAGTTCTGGTTACCCCTATTTGGAAATGTTTCACTATGAAAAAAAGTATTAAACAAAAATGCTGGCAACCATATGTTTTGTATGTTGTAACTTAACATATTTATAAGAAAGAAAACTGGAGAGAAGAAAAGTAGGAGGTTAAATGGGAAAATGGGTGAAATCTGAGGAAAACAGCAAAGTTGTTCTCTGATTTCTAAATGAGTGAAAGGTGGGCTTTATAAAACAAGATATAGCGAAGGTTAAATTTCTGCCTCAGCACACACACTTTTGTGACCTTTGCAAATTACTTAACCTCTCTGAGCTTCTGGGTGTGTTTCTTTTATTTGTAGAAGGAGGTTATGTTACAAACCTTTGTGAGCTCCTTTGAAGATTAAATGAGCAGAAATACAGCTACTTAACTGAGCCCTGACATGTAATTTGATTGAGCCCTAAACATTGGTCTAAGACTGTACCAGCTTTATCTTCACAATAGCCCCCAATTGTGGCTGAAAAAATGACCACACAGAAATGTTAAGTGTATGATCAAGACCATACCAATAAGTAGCAACCAGAGGATTCCAATCAAGACATTTTGATCTTAAGAACCATTACCATTAATTGTATTTCTTATGTTCTTGTAATTCTTAGGACATACTTTTTCATGAAAATTGACAGATATTTTAATACCATTACAAATTCCCAGACTATTAGAATCAGTAGGTATTTAATGTCTTAGTACAACCTGCTTTAATGTGCAAGAATTTCTTATTTAGCATCTTTAATAGATTGCAGTCTAGCTTTGTAAATGCTTTCAGAGTCAAGGAACTTTATTAATAGTAAAGCAAACCGTCTCATTGTTATAAGGGATTTCTCTTTATCCTCTGATAAAATTTTTGTCCTCCCTGGTTTTACCCATTGGGTCTAATTCTCTGCCCTATGGAGAATAGTAAATGGACAGCTACTTTTATAGACAAATATTTAAATGATTAGGCAACAATTTCTCTTTCTCATCCTATGCTAAATACCATTATCTATCCAACAACACATAGCTATACTGTTTTCAACTGAGGGCCTTCTACTCTGAATGCATTCCAGTTCTTTTTAAAAATGTGCTTATTGCCCTAGCTGGTATGGCTCAGTGGATGGAGTGTCGGCCTGCAGACTGAAGGGTCCTGGGTTCGATTCTGATCAAGGGCACATGCCCAGGTTGTGGGCTCGATCCCCAGTGTGGGGTGTGCAAGATGCAGCCTATCAATGATTCTCTCTCATCATTGATGTTTCTCTCTCTCTCTCTCTCTCTCTCTCTCTCTCTCTCCCTCTCTCCCTCTCTCTCCCTCCCTCCCTCCCTCCCTCTCCCTTCCTCTCTGAAATCAATAAAAAAATATATTTTTTAGAATGTGCTTATTGTTTGGCCTGCATGGCTCAGTTGTTGAGAATCGGTCTATAAACCAGGAGGTCACAGTTCAATGCAGGGCACATGCCAGGTCTACAGGCTCGATTCCCAGTAGTGGGGAGTGTAGGATGGTTCGTGTCAGTGATTCTCTTTATCATTAATGTTCTCTCCCCCACCCCTCTCTAAAATCAATAAAAATATGTTTAGAAAAAAAATGTGCTTATTATAAATTATATACCAGATTTTGTGTGGTTTTGATTTCTATAACATTTATTTTTAAAAAAAAAGGAAAGAAAACCTGTTCACAGGTCTGAATACACTTAACTGTTTAGTCATTGCTATGATGTGCAATTTATGGACTCAACAGAGACATGCTTACACTTCCTACAGTGACTACTAATTAATGTTTATTGAATATTTACTATGTACTATGCCCTTTTGTAAGCTCTTTACATATAACTTAATTAATCATAGTAATCCTGTGAGATTGATGCTTTTTCACTAACAGATGAAGAAAATGAGGCACAGTGTTGTTTGTTAAGTAATTTACCCCATATTACATGGTTTGTACTGAATCTGAGCATCAATTGAGATTCAAGCCTAGGCATTCTTAACAACTATAGCAAAATATGTGTGAGTGTGTGTGTGTGTGTGTGTGTGTGTGTGTGTGTGTGTGTGTCTGTCTGTCTAATTCGGGCTGCTTTAACAAAATACCATAGACTGGGTGGGTTAAAAAAACATAAATTTGTTTCTAAAAGTTCTGGAGGCTGGGAACGTCCAGATCAACGTGCTAGCATGATCAGAATTCTGGTGAAGGTCCTCTTCCTGCTTAGTATATGTAGTCTTCTCACTGTATCCTGACATGACAGAGAGAGACCACCCTCAATACCTAATTCCCAAAAGACTCACCTCCAAATTACTATCACATTTCAGCTCCAACATGTGACTTTTGAGGGAACACAAAAATTCTATCTATAACAATATGTTACATAGTTCCTTTGTGAGCCTTTCTGAAATCTTACCTACCTTATATATCAGTTTTCTATAAGAATTGTCATGTAGAAAATCAACCTTTGAAGTGACTCATTTGTAATTTGGAAAATTCAGTTACAATAGAAACCTTTCTTGATTAATTTCAACTATTAATTGTGACTTTGCCTGTTTCCTGACGTGTAAATGTGAATTAATACTTATTTTAAGTATTAATATGCATATATGTGTATAATTATACTGTCATATGTGTAAGTTTGCGCACATATACAAGGGCTAGTATAATTGTTTACAAGGTTTTTAAGTACCAAAAGCAGCGAGGCACAGCAATTATTAAGATTGACTTAGTAGATGTTTAACCTAGAGCAAGGTTTTTAACCTCTTTTTGCCCTGGTTTTCTTTTCTGTAATATGGGTGTAATGTTCCTTTTAAGGCTGTTTATGAGAATTAATGGGTCTATAACGCGCTTAGATCAGGATTTAACAACTTGTAAATTAGTATATAATGATGAAATAGTACTATATTACACCAATATCTAGCATAGCACCTGTATTTTTTTAAGTTAATGAACAAATTATGTTAAAATGTTTCTGAACTGGTAAAATTTTTAAAAGAGTATAAAATCAAATATACTAGTATTCATTAAAATCAGTAAGTCACATCTTTTATTGCAGAGGAGAGAATGGAACCCTGAAGAACAAAGGTTAAATAACTTGAAGATTATGCAATTTTCCAGTGATTACCAAGTGACTTGTAACTAAACCAGGTCTGGTACCCTGGTCTTTAGTCTTCTAGCTTTTTTTTCCCTTTTTTTTTTTTTCTCTTCTTTTTAATAAACAAGGGACCTAGTGGGGATAAATCACAAGATAACTTCAATGTGAAGAATTTTAGTGACATGGTAAAACTATTAGAAGTGTTTCAGCAATAATGGTTTACCTAGAATAATTAGTGTTCTACTTAAAGTTTTTTGTTGTTGTTTTTTTTTGGTGTGTGTATGTGTGTGTGTGTGTGTGTGTGTGTTTTAAGTAGAACCACAGTATTCTTTATGAGAAGCCAGGACCTTGAATTTTTGGTCTTCCTATACCCTGCTACCATCAATGTGATATCAATCAATTATTATCCTTGAAAATTTTTCCATTCTATTGAGCATCCTCATAGTAGAAAACAAAATGTGAAGGCTTTATATGTGTATACTTTGGTTATTACTAATTAATGCTAGCATTATATTTGAAGTACCTTAATTCTATTTACAAAGAATTACTTAAGCCGAAACTGGTTTGGCTCAGTGGATAGAGCGTCGGCCTGCGGACTGAAGGGTCCCGGGTTCGATTCCGGTCAAGGGCATGTACCTTGGTTGCGGGCACATCCCCGGTGGGAGGTATGCAGGAGGCAGCTGATCGGTGTTTCTCTCTCATCGATGTTTCTAGCTCTCTATCCCTCTCCCTTCCTCTCTGTAAAATATCAATAAAATATATTTTTTTTAAAAAAAGAATTACTTCAGTGGAATTTGTATAATGTTTTAATAATCTTTATTCTCAAACTAATTAGGTAGTGAGTAGGGAATTTAGTTTAATTGTTCAATAGACTAGTTAAATTGTTTCAATTTAAATTAATAGTGTTGGAAAAACTTTGGGCAGTGACCTAATTCAACTTCAGTTTCAACAAAATCACTTCTACAGTATCCTGGCAAATGGTCCTGCAACTCTACTTAAATATTTTCTTGGCTTGAATTTTTATATTATCTGGAAGCATGAGAAAATTCCATTTAGGTTACTTCAAACTCATCTTAAACCCCACAATTCTTTATTCTTTGAAAGTGTTAACTTCCCATTTTAAGCAGTAATTAGTCCTAGTAAGTAATTTTAACATACTATTTAATTTACAGATTGCCCAAGGACTCCAGACACTCCCAGTAGTGACCCTCGTTGTTCTACTAGCAATAATAGATTGATGGCCTTAAAAAAACAATTGGATATAGAGCTTAAAGTAAAACAAGGTGCAGAGAACATGATACAGATGTATTCAAATGGATCTTCAAAGGTAGGTACAATAAATGTAAGTGTATCCAGTCAATTCACATTATTCACAGATTCTGTATGTGTGATCACCTACCCAATAAAATTTATCTGTAACCTGACAAGAGTACTTATAACACTTCACAGTCATTTGTGGACATATACAGAGGGACAATAAATTAGAGTTATTTGATTTACATGTTCACAGCTAAGGTTGAATAAGGTGATGCTCCACCTTCTCATGTAATCTCTTATATTATAAACCAGAGATTTTCAACTGGTGTGCCTCAAGAATTTTTAAAACATGCAATACCTGACTAGTCAAAGGCACTGACCTCTTTTTCCTTCGGTTGTCAAATTAAAAAATGACAACAGACACCACAACATCTGTCTGGTGTGACCGAATCAAAAGTATCCTTTTTTTTTTTTTTTTTTTTTTATCAGATCATCAAGAAATATATTTCGGTGTGCTGCAGAATTTTAGTAATTAGTTTGTGTGTGTCATGAGATGAAAAGGGTGAAAATTGCTGATATGAACAAATATACTGTAAAACAAGTTGGAAACAAGTGGTTTTTAAAATAACTTATTTCTACCTAAACCAATCAAAAAATACTTTTAGCTGTATGAGTAAAGAGTACATAGTAACTCTCCATATTTACAACTTTTCTGGAACTCTAAAATTATTCTAAAACAAAAAGGTTATTTTAAAACTAGAGGCCCGATGCACGAAATTCGTGCAAGGGGCTTGACCCTCACAGCTGCAGCTGCTTGCCTCGGCCCTCGCAGTCCCAGCTTCGTCCGGAAGGTCGTCCAGAAGGATGTCTGGTTGTCCAGTCAAATTAGCATATTATGCTTTTTTTATTATAGAAATTTAGGCTCTAATTAGTTTTCCATCACTACATACAGGTTTTTAGAAAAGGACAAATTAAAAGATAGGACATTCTGGCATGAGTGATTGATTGGACTAGACCTGTGGGTTCTTAGCATATATGATATGGGCATATAATTCCTAATTGTAGAACAGTGTTGTAGGGAGCAATTGTCACTACTGCAAATGTTTCCTTTTTCTGAGGTATGGTGTGGGAGAGAAAATGTTGGGAACCACTGAAATACATTATCATGAAGGTTCTTTCCAATTTCAGGTTCTATAGTTGTGTAATTTCCAAAAAGTCTTAAAAAAGTCAATTTATTATAAAATCCACCTTTTTACTCTCAACTCTTTACTTCAAAGATACTTGGCTCTGCAAATTAGTGTTTCTTATATATTTTAATAGATATTTCTTAAGTAATTTTAGAATGAAAGTTTAGGCATTTGTTTGTTTTGTTTATTTTGTTTTTAGTTTAGGAAGAGTTTGAAATCAGGATGGGAGAAATCTTTGCTTGGAGCCATGTAACATACCTACCCACCCAAATGAAATTTGGGAGGACAGAAAAGAAAGAAATGTATATATGTTTTAAATAAAATTTTAAAATCTTAGTTATGAAAATGAGATTATATGCAGTATTTCCAAAGAATTTTAAAATTATTTTTAGAGAAATATATTTGTTTATACTTGATACATTACTTATATGATATGATACTTGATAGCATGTTATTTCACTCACTTTAAACATTTCTGGAGTCGTAGAGTTGGTTTTCTGTGTTACTTTTAATATTGACCTTTTGTTTTTATCAGTGTTATTTTGGACTTCTTTTTAAGGCAAATACTGTGTTTTTGGAACTGTGAATGCAATGTATTATGTAGCGTGTTCTAAAATAACCCAGCTACCACCCTCTGGAGTAAGGTTTTTTTAATGTAGAGTTGATGAATTAATTGAGAGGTTAATGAACCCTTTGAGGTTATAGGAGAAGTGTGTATGTTGATAGATGGATGGAGAAAGCCATAGATTTCACCGTATTCTCAGAGTGGCCTGTGGGGCCCCCCACCCCCAAATTGAGCAGGGGTATGGACGTATTAAAATCCTATCTAATAAAGAGGGAATATGCTAATTGAACCTCACACCGTCGCAAAGATGGCGGCCAATAAGGAGGGGATATGCTAATTGACTGCCCCGCCCTCAAAGATGGTGGTGCCTGCAGCCAATAAGGAGGGAATATGCTAATTGACTGTCCCGCCCTCAAAGATGGTGGCGCCCACAGCCAATAAGGAGGGAATATGCTAATTCACTGCCACGCCCTCAAAGATGGTGGCTCCCATAGCCACAAGATGGCGGCTCCCAGTCCCCTCAGGCACACCCCCAGGTGGGCCCAGCCGCTCCGTACACCTGCCTCCAGAGTTCCCCAGTTCCCTCAACCCACCAGCCGCCCAGGGCCGGCCCAAGGCGCAGGCAAGCCTCAGATGTCCAAGGCTCAGGTAACCAGGGCTGGCCGAGGCTTGCGCTGCTGGCAGTGGCAGCAGCAGAGGTGTGATGGGGCATCGCCTTCCTCTGATCGCCAGGTCACCTCCCACCCCTGAGGGCTCCCGGACTGTGAGAGGGGGCAGGCAGGGCTGAGGGACCCGCCCCCCCCCCGCACTCCAGTGCATGAATTTTCATACACCGGGCCTCTAGTACATAGATGACATATAACCATAGGTGCAGAATGAACAGGGCTATGAGCAGCCTGCTAAAGCAAATAGATAATTCTCCAATAGCTTTTGTTTTTAATTAAAGATTCATTTATTTGAGATTGGCTCAAGTAGAGGTTCAGAACATATTAACAGCTTCTGCAATTTCTGAGGTATTGCGTGTTTTAAAAATTCTGTGGCACACTGGTTGAAAAATTGCTAGTTTACAGTATAAGAGATTACACAAAAAGGTGAAGTGTCACCTTGTTTATCTGTCAGAAGAAATCATTAAAGTGTTAGTATAAGATTTAAAGTATGATTTGGAGTTTAAGAAGGAATTACTTTCTAGGGATGGTGATCTGGGTAAACCTAGTATATACAGGGTAAGGAACTGTGGAAAACCATGGCTTCTTCTAAGAAATGGAAGTGCTTTCATATAGCGATAACAGAGGCTCTCAACTTATTTCTTATCCAACATATCTGAGGGTAGGTAGAATGCACTTCTAATAATAGTAACCATCATCAACTGTAACAGTCATTTTCAATGAAAGGCCATGCTCTTACAGGAGAACAAAATTGAATCTCCATAAAGGCACATTTTATTTCAGTCCTCTAGGTGATTTCAACGTGACTTTTTATTTGTTCTCCACTGGGAGAGCTTTCAGTAAGTGAGGTATAATGAGAGGTGTAACATAAATAAAAGACAAACCAGATTATAAAGTACTTGGTACAAAATGAAGCATCTGAGATTCTGTCTTAGGAGATATGTGGAGCTGCTGAAAGACTTTTAGCAATGAAAGCAAAGAAGGCAGGGTCAAAGCTATTTAGATAGAATAAATATGTAGTGTCTGAATATGAGGAAGAAGGCAGAGTCAATGATTCTTAGATTGGTATGTAGACTGACTGGTGAATGGCAATTCACAACCGGGAGCAAATTTAGATTCATGGATGGTTAATTCAGTTTGGCAGCAAATAGACATCTTTAGAATTCTGGTTATTGAATTCTGTATGACAAAATTATTACCCCAGTACATGTTATAGCCAGAATTGCTCTTTTGAGAGCTAAGTCAGATATTTTTACACTTCTGTTCAAAACCCTCCAAGGATTTTCTAGTGTGCTTAGAACAAAATCCAGAGTCCTTACTGTGACTCTGCAAGTTCATACATGATTTACCCCTCACTGCCTTCTGATCTTTTCTTCTAAAACACTCATTCTCTCTCTTTACCCTCTAGCTATATTAGCTTCTTTGGATATCTTGAACATACCAAGCATGCTCTTACCTCAAGGTCTTTGTATTTACTGTATTTCTGCCTACATTATCTCTTTTCCCAAGAACTTCCGTTGCTTTTTCTCTCTCGCTTCATTACAATCTCTGCTCAGATGCTACCTCTTCAGCAAGCTCTATACAACTATCCTATGCAAAACAGCAACCTGTCTCTCCTTATCCCTGTCATTGCATTAACACTACTTGAGGTTATAATTTACACAATCAATTTCTTTTTCATGTTATCAACAGAATGTAGATTTCATGACTCTTAAGTAG
Organism: Plecotus auritus; assembly: GCF_963455305.1. NCBI lineage: Eukaryota > Metazoa > Chordata > Mammalia > Chiroptera > Vespertilionidae > Plecotus > Plecotus auritus. Next base: position 68,781,960 of record NC_137771.1, read on the forward strand.
CACCATTGGTTTTCAGAATAATCTCAGGGCTTGATAGGCATGTTGAAGAGATGTTTCTCATTCATATAATAGGCAGATTATAAACCAAGCTATTTATTAAAATTTGGGATTCTTTCTAGCCTCTATCACATTTTTAAAAAATGCTCCCAGGTCTTTCATACTTATTTCTCATTTGAAAATACCTGACCATCCACCCAGGCCTCCCTCTCCCCAATCTTCCAATCTTCACATATTCCAATCTTATCTATTATTAATAGTCCACAAAACCTTTCTGGATTCCTTTAGCTAAAACTGATCCTATCTGCGCTGGCTGGCTCAGTTGGTTGGAGCCATTGTCTGGTACACCATAAAAAGTTGCAGGTTCAGTTCCCGGTCAGGGAACATACCTAGGTTACAGATTCTGTCCCATCTGGGGCATGTATGGGAGGCAACCGGTTGATTGATGTTTCTGTCTCTCATGGGTGTTTCTGTTTCTCTTTTTCTCTTTCCTTCTGTCTCCCTCTCCCCTTCCCCCACCCCCTCTTTCTCTCTCTCTCAAATCAATAAACATCCTCTGGTGAGGATTAAAAAGAAAAAAAATGATTCTATCTTCCTTTGAATTTTTCTTTGGCTACTTTTAACATTCTGATACATATAATAATTATATCTGTTCAAACTAAGTTTTATAGGGTATATCATAATTGGTTAATTATTTAATTAATTAATTGTTAAGCTGATTATTTTCACTGGATGTGACCACATTTAACACTTACAAAGTAAGCCATAAATATGTGATTTATTTATTTATTTCTGAAAGCTTTGTGTGTGATGTAGTTTATGACTTGCAAAACAAAAATAGTTTTTTATAAATTGAAAAAATATTGTACATTGGAAATATAACTGTCAGGCATTGTAGAGTGTTAACATTAGGTAACTACTTTATTAGGTTGAACCACATAAGATTGCTGTTCAAAATCAGTCAGGTATCAGCATTTTCATATGGTTCACACTAATGTATGTAAAAATCTTCCCAAAGTTTTAGCATAAAAAAAAGGTATTTCTCTGATACATAAACCAGTTGATGTACTTTGGAACTACCTTATCTCTTACCTCAAACATATTAGGTGCACAGTAAAAAATAAAGGAATGCCTGAAAGCAGAAAACTGACATTTAGTTACTGTAAAATTGCTTGTGACAGGTAATATCCAATGTCAGTTTTAAATGCCTTCATCATACTTTGACATCTGTGCAGATCTTCAGTAATCTGTGGGAAAATTCACTTATTTTAAAAATGAAATACAAATGATCTTCCTTGAATGTTGAATTGAAATAGTTAAGAAAGGAGTGTTTCCAAAAAAGTAAGTGACAGGACTACTGTCTTTCACATACTGATAAAATAATAAGAGTAGATTAGTTAAAAGTATTGTATTATATAGTTTACTTAATATTTATACTTTTACATTAGAACTTTATTAAAATAAGATAATCATGATTTTTATTTCTCTAAAAGAGAATATTTTAATGCCATTCATGTGCTAGGTAATATAATTTTAGTTTATCTAATGCATATACAAAAGCTGTATAGTTTAGAGTGGTATTTCCATTTACATAATTTCTTCAAGAAACCTAAAGCTTGTAGAAGATAGGTAACTAACCCAAATTTATAACTATAATAAGATTTGGGCCTAAGTCTATCTGATTGCAAAACATTTTTGGCCCTAATAAATTCGGAGCTTTGGAATACTGAGTTTTTCTCTTACTCTGATCTGGTCTCAGAGAAAAGTTATTTCAAATCTTTAGTTTGTCTGATGTTCCTAAGACAAACTAAAAGGAGGAATTAAAGTAAGAGAAAGATCTTTTCATTTTAAATTTGGAAGGTGAATAGGTGTATTCATAAAAGCATATGTAAATCATAGACAAACACCAAATTCAGGATAGTATCGTTACTGGTACAGCATAATTAACAAATATTGTGTGTGTGTGTGTGTGTGTGTGTGTGTGTAAACTTCTTCATGGTATAAATTAATAGGTAAGGGACTTAAACTATTTCAGTTTATTTCCTTGGCGTGAAATCTAAATTTATTTAATAAATAAAATCTGACTAGAAGTTTTTTTCTTAAATGACTGACCTTGGAAGCAAGAAAGAAATGGAAGCAAAATTTATAATTTTGCTAATTGCTTTTTCCTCCACTGTGTATCAACCTAGTTTGATGTTTAACATAATATACTTTAGATTACTTTCTTTTTTTTTTTTTCGTATACAATAGCAATAGTATCTCTCCCACCATATATATCTTCATCCTGCCCTTTATAGTACGCTGTGTGTGTGTGTTTGATTTATTGAAGTGATGCTCTCTCTGGTGCTTGCCTCTTGGCTTCTAGTCTTGAGTCTCCTGGACAATATAGGTTGATTATATGCTATTTTATTTCTAAATTAATACTAATTGTATTAGTAGTGATAAAAGTAGAGATGCTTAAAATTGGCCTTTCTTGTGAAATAAGTGCTTCCTAACTTATGCTCAGTTTTATCATTTTCTTTTTTGTGGATTGAAGCCTACTAGATTTTGACAACTAATGTAATTGTCTAAATAGGAGATAGCATTAACTTCTATGACTTGTTTTATATCAAACCTCTGAAGAAAATTTCCTATATTAGTTTTCTATGGCTGCTGTAACAAATTACTACAAATTTAATGGCTTAAAACCACACAAATTTATTATGTTACAACTTTGAAATTGAGAATTTTAAAATAGATCTCACTGAGCTAAAATCAGGGTATTGACAGAGTTGTGTTTTCTTCTGGAGGATAGGGGATAATTCACTTTTTTGTTCTTTCCAACTTCTGTAGGCTGCCCACATTCCGTGGCTCATGGCCCTCTTCCTCTAGCTTTGAAGCCAACAATAGCAGGTTCAGTTCTTTTCATCTACCTCCTCATCTGCCTTCTCTTCCACATTTAAGAACCCTTGTGATTACATTAGGTCCATCTGGATAATCCATGATAATCTCTGTATTTTGAGATTGGGTGGTTAACATCTAATTCTATCTACTATCTTAATTCCCCTTTTGCCATGTAAGGTAACATGTTCACAGTATAGGCTGATTTCCAAATTTAAAATTTACCTGCTCACAAGTTTTCAGGATATGGACTTCTATGGGTGGGTTATTATTTTGCCTACCACACTTCTGTCAGTAATATTCAGTGTTATTATAACTAAACTGAGGTGTACAGCACAATAATGCCATTTCACTTAATTCAGGACCTTTCTTGAAGTCTTAATAGATGACAATATTCACTATAATTTCCACCCTAGCTTTACTGAGGTCTCCTTTTTTGACATTCAAGAGTTTCTAGGGACTTTTCTCATCATAACCAGTGTTGACAAATGCTATTTCCTATTCCTTTGTCAGAATTTAAAGTAACACACATACTGTTTACAATTAGCTATTTTTAAAATGTGTGAAGCTCGATGAAATTTAATGTAATGGGAGAGGAAGAGATTTTCTAAAAATTTCAGGCTTAGTCGCTGAGACGGCTCACATACAGTGCTTCTGAATATGAGAGTTGCTGCCCATGGTATAAGAAAATTCTCATGTTAAGCAATGAAAGAAAATTACAAATGTGAATTTGGATTTTTTAAAAACCAGTAGTAAGACTTACTTGCTTTCTCTCAAATTGTCTTAACTTAATGGAGTTGTTTTATAACCTTTTCTGCTTGATGACTTTTTTAAATAAATGTATTGACAAGTATGTATAGAATTATAGTGATGGAACTCTTGTTTTACACTTGCTGATATCATTTGATCTTATTTAGAATCTGTGAAAATGTTTTGTCTCTTTATCTGCTTACCTTTTCAAACTTATTTTTAACAGGATCGGAAACTCCATGGCACAGCTCAGCAGCTGCTCCAGGACAGCAAGACAAAAATAGAAGTGATACGAATGCAGATTCTTCAGGCAGTCCAGACCAATGAATTGGCTTTTGACAATGGTGATGGAATAGAGATAAATTTTCATTCTGATGATTATGGGCAATATGATATGCTAAATAACTTTATGTAAAAAAGACACAGCGTTTAAAATTGAGGGGGAGGCAGCATTATGGTTTTTTTTTATCTTACATTTTTAAACTTTGAGTTTTGAGCTGAAAAAAGGCTCTATATCAAAATTGTATCTGTTATGTATTCAGTTTTTTAAGGACTGTTCTTTTAATGTAAGAATTCATTTTTTTATTGATGAGTTTTAATCACTACATATTAGAAAGTGAAGTAACTTTGTTTTTGCTTTCTCCTCTAGCAAAACCTGTCATAAGTCCTCTTGAACTTCGCATGGAAGAATTAAGGCATCATTTTAGGATAGAGTTTGCAGTCGCAGAAGGTGCAAAGAATGTAATGAAATTACTTGGCTCAGGAAAAGTAACAGACAGAAAAGCACTTTCAGAAGTAATTTTAAATAAAATTTTTAACTTAAATATATTACTCAAAGAATGTAGTTATTTAAATAATAACAATTGTATTTTCCCTGTCCAAGGCTCAAGCAAGATTTAATGAATCAAGTCAGAAGTTGGACCTTTTAAAGTATTCATTAGAACAAAGATTAAATGAACTTCCCAAGAATCATCCCAAAAGCAGTATCATTATTGAGGAGCTTTCCCTTGTTGCATCACCAACACTAAGTCCACGTCAAAGTATGATATCTACACAAAATCAGTATAGTACACTATCCAAACCAGCAGCACTAACAGGTATGTAGTATATATCTTCTGATTATTTTTGGTGCTTTTTTGGCTATATCTGGTCCTAGTTTAATAAATGAATAAAAACTTGTGCACAGATTTTTAAAAATATTGTGGGGAGATACATATAACATAAATGAATTATTTTAACCATTTAAAAATATACAATTCAAAGGTGATTAGTATATTTCTAATGTTGTGTAACTATCACCACTATCTAGTTAACAGAACATTTTCATTACCCCAGAAGGAAACCTCATACCCATTCCCTTTTCCCCTCCAGCTCCTGGCATCCACTATTGGCTTTTGTCTCTGTAGATTTGTCTGTTTTAGATATGTCCTTCAAGCAAAATTATATCATTTTGTGGCCTTCTGTGTCTAGCTTCTTTGATTTAGTGTACTGTTTTTAAGATTTGTGCTTGTAGCATGTATCAATGCTTCATTCCTTTTTATGACTAAACTAGAGGCCTGGTGCGTGAAATTTATATATGGGAGAGGGGTGTCCCTCAGCCCAACCAGCGTCCTCTTGCAATCCGGGACTCCTTGGGGGATGTTGGGCCTAAACCAGCAGTTGGACATCCCTCTCACAATCCGGGACGCTACATGCACCAGTGACCATACTTTTCATACAGGTGAAAGGCATCTTGCTGTTGTATGGGCAGCTACATTTTTTTTGCCCTGATTATAAAAAGTAGGACACAACATGGTCCTTCTGAGGCAGTAGTATCATTTTCCCCATCTTATGGGTGGAAAAACTGAAGCAGAGAGATGTTAAGTAATTGGCTTTGTCACACAGTTATAAGTGTCAGAATCAGGGCTGACCACAAAATGTGCAAGCCAGAGTCCATGCATGTCATCGCTGCATCATCCTGTTTTTTCAGTGTTAGAGAAGCCTTGCCAGGTTAAGAGACTGTTCCCAATATATAGGGTAGGGTTTCTAGGCCTGGCCACCAATCAGGGCCATCTGTGGGTAAATGGGCACACGGGGTGATCGGGGGGCCCCCACTAGCTCTGACTGCTAGCCAACCCCGCACCCCTGATCGCCACCGCTGGTCACCTCCCTCTTGGGGGGCAGATGCTCAATGCAGGAGCATCTGCCCCCTAGCAGTCAGTATGCATCACAGCCACCAGTCATTCCACTGTTCAGTCGATTTGCATATTAGGGTTTTATTATCTATACTAATAAAAGGATAATACACTAATTAGACCAGACGTCTTCCGGACATCCTTCCTGACAAAGCCGGGGGCATGGTTGGCCCGCAAACTGCCAACGGCCCCTCACCCAGGCCAGCCTCGTCCCAGCGGGGATCCCCCACCCTGATCTGGGGCCCCCTTCAGGGCAGGCCAGTCAGTCCCCACCCGTGCACCAGGCCTCTATCTTATCCTATATAATAAAGAGGTAATATGCAAATTGACCCTCACGCCCTCACAAAGATGGCTGCCTACGACCAGGCCAGCAGCGGGGTTAGTGATGGACGATCAAACATCTGAACAAGCAGGCTACGTGGGGCAACCAGGCCGGCAGGGGGGTTAGTGGGGGACGACCAAACAACTCAACAGCAGGCTGCGTGGGGCGATCAGGCCGGCAGGGAGGGGCAGTTAGGGGCAACCAGGCCGGCAGAGGAGGGCAGTTAGGGGTGATTAGGCCGACAGGGAGGGGGCAGTTGGGGGCGACCTGGCCAGCAGCAGGGGGCAGTTAGGGGCGACCAGGTCAGCACGGGGGGGGCAGTTAGGAGCGACCAGGCAGGCAGACAGGTGAGCAATTAGGTGCCAGCAGTCCAGGATTGTGAGAGGGATGTCCCAGATTGGAGAGGGTGTAGGCTGAGAGCTGAGGGGACCCCCCCCACCCCGTGCACGAATTTCGTGCACTGGGCCTCTAGTACAATATAAGGGTAATATGTAAATTGACCCTAACAGCCGAACAACCACTGGACCAGTCACTGTGAGGCGCACAGACCACCTCTTGGTCCCTTTCCCCAGCCGGCAGGCTCTGGTCGCCTGATGGCCACCTGCTGCATGGGCGGGGCCGGTGAGTGGGCAGGAACAGCTGACCTCTCGGTTCCTTCTCCCGGTGGTCAGGCACCAATCACACAATGGCAAACTGGGGAAGATGGCTCTGATGGCTCTGATCACAGGCCAGGCCTAGGGCCCATACCCACGCACAAATTTTGTGCGCCGGGCATCTAGTATAGGATAATATTCTATTGTATGGGTATATATATATATGAGATTTTGTTTACTTATTCATCAATTGATAAACGTTTAGGTTGTTTCCACCTTTTGACTCTTGTGAATAATGTTGCTATGAACATTTGTGTACAGGTTTTTGTTTGAACACCTGTTTTCATTTACTTTGGATATTTTCCTAGGAACACTAGGTCATGTGGTAATTTCATGTTTGTAATGTTGAGGAACTGTCAAACAGTTTTCCATTATGACTGCATCATTTTACATTCTCAGCAGCAATGTATGAAGGTTTTTATTTCTTTACATCCTCACCAACACTTTTTTTTTATTGCCATTCTAGTAGGTTTATTCTTGCAAGTGGGTAGTGAGGTTTCCTTTCAGTTGTGTAAAGGTTTGCTTCATATATTTTCAGGCTCTGTTGTTAAATGTGCATATGTTTATAATTTTTATATTGATGGATTTATTTTACTCTTATCAAAATCACATTTCTTTTTTGTATACTATAATAATTTTGGATTTAAAGTCTATTTTGTCTGATAGTAGTATAAGCTACCCCAGCTCTCTTTTGGTTACTATTTACATTGAATTTTTTTTTTTTTACCCTTTCACTTTCAATCTGTTTGTGTCTTTGGATCTAAAATGAGTCTCTTTTAGACAGCATATAGTTGGATCGTGTTTCTTTTTATCCATTCTGCCAATCTCTGCCTTTAACTTAAATAGTTTAAAATAGTATGTTGAGGTAATTACCTAAATGCTAATGTACAATTCTGATGCTAACGACACAGTTAGGTCAGATTTCGAAAGTTAATGGCACAGTCCGCCACAAGACTACACTTGTTTCAGAGACATGCTGCAAGCTTGGTGTTTCCTCAACCACCCTCACTTCTGACCAAGTGGCTATAAATTCTGGGTTCCCACTACTACCTCAGGCTTAGTAATTTTGTAGAACAATTCACAGAACTCAGGAAAGCTCTATCTTTACAATTTCAGTTTTCTTATAAAGTACAGTAAATGAAAAAGAAAAAGCTACATAGGGAGAGGTCTAGGAGGGTCCCAAATTCGAAGCTTTCTTGTCCTCAGCATACAGCCCTCTCTCAGTACATCATTTTCTGTCAAAAACCAGAAATTTCAGCCCTAGCTGGTTTGGATAGAGTGTTGGCCTGCAGACAGAAGGGTCCTGAATTCGATTCCAGTCAAAGGCACATGTCCAGGTTGTGGGCTCTATGTCCAGTGGGGGGCGTGCAGAAGGCAGCTGATCAATGATTCTCTCTCATCTTTGATGTTTTTCTCTCTTCCTTCCTCTCTGAAATCAATAAAAATATATTTTAAAAAAATAAACAGAAATTTCACTTTAGCTGGGAGTATCCAAGTTTTTATTGTGGCTTCATTATGTAGGAGTAACTGATTGAATCATTGGCCTCTTGTTTGAAATCATTCTTCAGCCCTTCATCTCTCTCTGAAGGTCAGGAGGTCAGGTGGATATGTGTCTCTAAGCACCAGCCCTCTAATCATATGGTTGGTCTTTCCAGTGTAGCCAGCCCCCCAAGCTAAAACTGTCTGGTCACTTGGTTAGCATAAACTTACATGTGGCTTGAGGGGCTCATCATGAATAACAAATACAGTGTTATCACCAGGGAAATTACAAGGGTTTAGAGCAGCCTTGGGAAAACTACGGCCCGCGGGCCAGATCCGGCTGTTCTATCCGGTTCTCTTGCTCTCCCCTCCGCTCCTTTACTTTGAATTTATATTAGTTCACACAAACACTCCATCCATGCTTTTGTTCCGGCCCTCCGGTCCAGTTTAAGAACCCATTGTGGCCCTTGAGTCAAAAAGTTTGCCCACCCCTGGGTTAGAGGCTCCTTCCCAGGAAATAGATTAGATTTTCAGAATAGATAAAAAGAAGTTACCTATTTGATTTATATATATATATATAACACATTTCACTTTAAATTTTAAAAAAAAGCGAACAGGTTGAAAATAAAAAATGGAAAATATTCACTAAGTAACTTTACGCATGAGAAGAATGGTATAGCTCTACTAAAAACAGACCAAATAAACTGCAAGTGGAAGAGTATTTTAGAAAATAAATATTTATGATAAAAAAATAAATTTATCAATAAGCCGTAACAACATCCTATCTAATAAAAGAGTAATATGCAAATTGACTGTCACTCCAACACACAAGATGGCTGCCCCCATGTGGTCAAAGATGGCTGCCCCCATGTGGACTCAAAATGGCCACCACAAGATGGCCAGCAGGGGAGGGCAGTTGGGAGGGACCAGGCCTGCAAGGGAGGGCAGTTGGGGGCAATCAAGCCTGCAGGGAAGGGCATTTGGGGGGGACCCAGGCCTGCAGGGGAGGGCAGTTTGGGGGGACCCAGGCCTGCAGGGGAGGGCAGTTTGGGGGGACCCAGGCCTGCAGGGGAGGGCAGTTTGGGGGGACCCAGGCCTGCAGGGGAGGGCAGTTGGGGGGGACCCAGGCCTGCAGGGGAGGGCAGTTTGGGGGGACCCAGGCCTGCAGGGGAGGGCAGTTGGGGGGGGACCAGACCAGCAGGGGAAAGCAGTTAGGGGCGATGAGGCTGGCAGGGGAGGGCAGTTAGGGGTGACCGGGTCAGCAGGGGTGGGCAGTTGGGGGGGACCGAGTCAGCAGGGGAGGGCAGTTGGGGGTGACCAGGTCAGCAGGGGAGGGCAGTTAGGGGCAATCGGGCTGGCAGAGGAGCAGTTAGGCATCAATCAGGCTGGCAGGGGAGTGGTTAGGGGGTGATCAGGCTGGCAGGCAGAAGCGGTTAGCGGCAATCAGGAAGGCAGGCAGGCGAGCAGTTGGGAGCCAGCAGTCCTGGATTGTGAGAGGGACATCCCTCGAGGGGTCCCAGAGTGGAGAGGGTGCAGGCTGGGCTGAGAAACACACCCCCCCCCTCCCCGTGCATGAATTTCGTGCACCGGCCTCTAGTTAAATGTATATGCTCCTAATTCAAAGTAAAATAAAATAGGAGGTAAAACTTAATGGAATTGAAATGGTTTGCAACTGACCTTACCCATTTAATGCCTGATTTGATACTTTAAGGCATTTATGAGAGCTGCTTTTTGAGCTCTACTAAAGCCAGGTTTTTGAGAGAGATCTTGATGGTTCAAACCAGAGAGACATGATTCATGTTTGTGGACTAGGCTTATGGGAACTTATTCGCAGGAAGATTCTGATTCCTGGGCTTGCCTTACACTTGTAATTTCTGATATCCGTGATAGCTGATGCCTGTTTTTATGTTTATATCTGGTCTCTGGGCTCCCAAAATGTCTGTACATCAATAAACATTTATTGTTGTAAAAAATAAATAAGGGAAACAGAGACTAAGTAAGCAGCCTCTGGGATAACATCAAGAATACAAACATACACTCTGGCTGGTGTGTTCAGTGCTTAGAGCGTTGGTCCTCACACCAAAGAGTCGATAAGAGGTTAAGGGCACCTATCTGGGTTGTAGTAAGAGATTAACGATAGTAGTATCCTATCTAATAAAGAGGGAATATGCTAATTGATCATCACTTTGTCAAAAAGATGGCTGCACCCACAGCTGAAGCCAAGTTCCCATAAGGAGCCGGGCCGGGGGACCTCAGGCCACACTACCCACCAGGTGGGGCTTGACAGGGGACTTCAGGCCATGCCCCCCACCCCTGGCACCAGGCCGGGGGACCTAGGCCATGCCCCCCACCCCAGTACCAGGCCAGGGGACCTGAGGCCGCGCCCCCCTGCCTGGTGGGGCTTGATGGGGGAGCTCAAGGTGCACTTCCTGTCCTGGTGCCAGGCCGGGGGACCTCAGGCCACACTCCCCTGCCAGTGGGGCTTGACAGGGGACCTGAGGCTTCACCCCCCCCACACAGCAGGGCTTGACAGGGGACCTCAGGCCATGTCCCCCACCTGGTGGGGCTTGATGAAGGACCTCAAGGCATGCCCCCCGCCCCGCTCTGGGCTGGGGGACCTCAAGCCACGCCCCCCTATCCTGGCGCCGGGCCAGGGGCCCTGAGGCTACGTCCCCTGTCCGGCGGGCTTGGCAAGGGTGGGACTGGCCAGGTCTGGATCTAGCCCAATGGGGGCGGGGGCCAGCCAGGTCTGGGTCTCACGCGATTTTCAGGCGCATGTGGATGGGCGGGAACTTGACTCTGGGTCCCGTGGTGCGCCCCAGACTCTGACAGGAGGAAGGTTTTAATATACATTTTACTAATTTTCTTTCATCTCTGACACTTCTATTATAGAGAAAGAGCAAATAGCAAATTAAATTATTTCCTCTAATTAATCCCCTTTTAATGTGCACCAATTTCGTGCACCGGGCCACTAGTTAAAATAAAACAACTATAATATAATGTAATAAAAGTTTTGTGAATGTGGTCTCTCTCACCTTTCTTCTTGTGATGATGTTAGATGATGAAATCCCAAACCTGTTGCTGAATGTGCATAATCATCACTTACTTGGCAATAAATGCTTGGTGGCACTCATTTCAGGGGATCCCTTACTGAAGTCTTCATGTAGGCTCATTACTTCGTGGTGCAACATGCTGCTGTCAGTCAGACCATGTTTTCTGTTCATGCCTTTCACCCACAAATTTAACACCTTTTCCATCATATTTATAAGCACTTATCATACACTGTGGCTGTAACGTTTGCAGTTTGAGGTATAACAGCAAAATTAGCAAGAATTTCTTTTTCCTTCTTCATGATGTCACAGATAGAACTTCGTTTCACAGTAGATCTTATCAACCTTAGTGTAAAATTTTTTTTCTTTTCTTATTGAGTCAAAAATTTTCAACTTCTCATTTAACACACTTTATGGCTTCTCTTTGGCTTATCCAAATTGCCAGCATCACTACTATTGTGCTTTGGAGCCATTAAGTAAAATAAGGGTTACTAAGATACAAGCACTGTGATATCATGACAAATAGATCTAATAATTGAGGCAGCTGCAACGTGACTAAGGGATGGGTAGCTTCTACACCATGGATACACTGGACAGAGGGATGATTCATGTCCCAGGCAGGAAGGAACAGCATGTGCGAGATTTCATCATGTGACTCAGAACAGCGCAGTTTAAATCTCATGAGTTGCTTATTCCTGGAATTTTTCATTTGGCATATTCAGACTGAGGTTGACCATGGGTAACTGAAACTGAAAGCGAAACTATGGATAAGGGAGCACTACTGAACATGGTAAATATTTTACAATAAAAAGGCAATGATAATACTTATTATCTAAGTTTTACTATCTTATGACTTAGTCATGAACACATTAATATTCAAGAATTTTTGAATGATTAAAATATGGTTTTCTAATATTTGAAAAGTACAAGTTCTAGAAAAGTAATAAAGCCATGTTTTAGAAAATCGAGGGATATAGCTAGAAATTTTTTTCCTTTTCTGGTTTGCTCTTCTCCCCAGTTCTTTAATTTCTTTTCAATTCTTTTCCTCTTCTTTATTCCTGAAGTTGAACTTTACTCAAGTGATATAAATCGGCAGTCTAAAAGAAGTATCTTAATTCTTAATAGAGTTTGGTTTTAAAAAAATTCCACTAAATATGAGGTAACTAGGAAGAGACATAGTATTGGTATTAATAAAGGAGTAGACATGATGAAGGATTAGTAAGAACATTTACTATCCTGAGTTTTTCACTGAATGGTAGTATTTATGGTTTGTCTCATTTGTTCTCTGGTTTATTTTGTGGTTGTATAATTATAATACTGAACTTACATATTTGTTGCTACTTTGATATACTGTGTAAATGAATCTTTTAGGTCCACATTTTGAGACACTTAATAGTTTTTATAAAAGAAGACTTCCTCAAAATTAAAAAATGCTACTCACTTGTACCAAGATTAAATGTTGAATTTAGTAAAATGTAATTTTTTATATAAAGTAGTTTTTCCAGAAAGTTAAAATAAAAATACATTTACTTGTTCTAATGGAATTCATAGGTACTGGTTATGAAAATAAACATTTACTTCTTGGAGTTGCTTGTTTTAAATATTTTATATTGTGGGTTATAAAATAAAAATGTAATTTAAAGCTATTTCTAATATGGTTATTTGAAATTGCAATTGTATTACCTCATAAAAGAAAGAAACTTCTAGATGCTTAATAAAGATCTTAAATCCCTCTAGATTTTTTTCCTAAATGAAAGCAGGTGTTGAGCATTGTTATCTCCTAATATTGAAATTACTAAAATATTTAATAAGCTACCAGGGTTTGAGGTAGTAACCAGATGTTTTCAGTTTCCCCGGGATTACTTTTACAGCTGAGCATTTACACTGAAAATGAGCTAAGTTTTCCAGTTTAACAACAAAAAAGCAAATAAAACACACAAATACAAGTTGTTGTTGTTGTTGTTGTTGTTTTTTAACTAAAATTAAAATGGAATCCATTATACTTAAACTGCCTTAACATTTTACAGTTAGGTAAGATTTGCATAGCCTAACCAGACATGAGATTGGAGCTTCCTCCACTCCACTTTTAGCAGCTTTATTGAGACATAATTTACATACTATAGAATTCACTCAACTTTAAGCATGCTATTTTTTGATTTTCAGTAAAGATATGAGGTTGGGCCGCAATCCAATAAACTACACATATTTAAAGCTATAATTTGATAAGTTTTGTCATATATTTAAAGTGAAACCATCACCAGAATCTTGATTGTATTATCCCCAAAAGTGTCCTCAGATGCTTCATGTAATCTGTCTTTGCTGCTCTTCTGATGCTCTCCTTACCCATAACTGTCCCAGGGCAATCACTAATCTGTTTTCTGTCACTACATATTTGCATTTTGTAGAATTTTATATAAAAGGAATCACAATAGCCCTAGCTGGTTTGGCTCAGTGGATAGTGTTGGCCTGCGGACTGAAGGGTCCCAGATTCGATTCTGGTCAAGGGCACATGCCAGGGTTGCAGGCTCAATCCCCAGTGTGGGTCATGCAATGGGCAGCCGATCAATGATTCTCTCTCATTATTGATGTTTCTACCTCTCTGAAAGCAATCAATCAATCAATCAATGGAATCACAGTATATTCCATTTTCTTTGCTAGGGTAATCTGTTCGTTTTCACTCTGAATAATTATTTTGATTTTCATCTATGTTGTGTGTATTAATAGTTTTATCTATTTATTAGTAGTATTCAGTCTTGTGAATATAACAAAATTTGTTTATCCATTCTCCTGCCATTGCTATTTGGGTTGTTTTCGCTTATGTGACTAAGGTACTACTAATCAGTTGTTTATTTATTTACTTTTAAATCAGTTGAATTTGAGTTAATGTAAAGGACAATTATCTGGGTAGGCCTAATATAATCACATGAGCTCATAAAAGCAGAGAATTTTCAGACACTGATGGCAGAGAGGAAATCAGAGAAATCTGAATCATGAAAAGAATTTTATGTGCCATTGCTGGCTCACAAAGGAAGGGGCCGCCACATGGGGAGTAATGCAGGTGGCTACTAGAACTTGAAAACATTCCCTAGCTGTTAGCAAGAAAATAGTTTCCCCAGTCCTGTGGACACAAGAAACTGGATTCTGCAACAACGTGAATGAGCTTGGAAGCAGATTTTTCTTCAGAGCTTCCAGATAAGAGCCTTGTCTGGCAGACAATGATTTCGGCCTTGTGAGATCTTTAGCAGAAAGTGCAAAGCTGCCCACGCAGACTCTGACCCACAGAACTGTAGATAATAAATGGGTATTGTTTCAAACTAAGTTGTGGTCATTGAAAATGCAGCAATAGAAAACAAATACAGTTGGTAATCTCTGATTAGATGCCAGACATTTTGATTTTTAGCTTGTTGGGTGCTGGATATTTGTGTAATTCTGTAAATATTCTTGAGCTTTGTTCTAGGTCATAGTTAAATTACTTGGAAGCAGTTTATATTTTGGGGATTGCTTTTAAGATTTGTTGTGTGGGACCAGAACATTGTTTAGTCCAAGAGTAATTATTTGCTACTACTGGATCAAGACTGAATACTTGATCAGAGGAACCGTCTGTAAATCCAAGGAGTTTTGTCTCTGGTCAGCCGTCTTCTATGAACTCTAGTTGTCTGGTAATGCCAGGGTGATATCCAGCATCTAGAAGGGTTCATGAATCTGGAGAAAGGCTGCGTGTAAATTAATAAAGAGGCTAGAGAAGAAATATGAATTTGGAAGGCATTTTGGGGAGCCAGAGGAAGCTTAGCTGTTGTAGCTAAGTTCTCTCTATCTCCTGACCCAGGGCTCTTTTTATTTCCACATTTTGCCCTATAGCAAAGTAGATATACATATCAAAGGTAAGTTTGGTATACAGTAGGCATTGACAGGTTGGAGGAAATGCCTTCGGCTGTTCAGCTGTTTGGCCAGCAGGAAGCAATAACATGTAGATTGAAATGCCCTCAGCTGTCTGTTAACAGGCAATAATATATGCAGATCTTCAGGTTTGAGGAAATGCCTTCGGCCATTCCAGTAAGCAACAATATGTATTCAGCCCTGCTGAATATAGAAGCCCATCAACCTTTTGAGGACTTCTTGCATTTATTATGACATGCTGGAATTAGCCTCCAGCAGCCTGGGTCATTTCAGTCTCAGTTCTGTCTCCTTAACTCAGGTAGTCCATTTGGCTCCACCTGAGATTCTCTGTCCCTGCACTGTGTCCTGGATATTCTCAAGGCAGTAAGCTGAATCAATCTTAGAGTTCATCTCATTTGTTTCCCATCTCTTAGGGATCACTGTTTTTCATTGTCTGAAATCCAGTATTTTAATACTTTTTCCCCCAAATATTTTGTCTTGATTTTGTTTTTTGAGTTGAAGACAAATCCAGGCTTTTTTACTCTGTTAAAAGCCCTTTGGTTACTTTTAGATATTTAAAAACTTTAAATAAAATTAATCTTGAATTATTTAAGTTTAATGGAACAGCTTTTACCAGGAAGTACTCTTCCTAAAGTGTTATGTTATGTGCAGTATCTAAAATTTTAATACTAAAGCACCATTTTTAAATCTTAGTACACTAAGTGTAGCCCAAATGATGACAAAGCTGTAATTCCAGGTGCCCTAATTCACAGTTCCTCATTTTCATTTTGAACACCGTTAGTATTTATTTGCCTAAGGAAATTGCAATTACTTTGTGCTTTGATAATTACATCCCATAATTATTTGACTAAACTATTAGAATGGAAAGATGTTATTTTACATCTTCTTGTAGAACAGAAACCCATTTATTTATGCAAAAGAAACCTGTAAAGTCCTTTTCTATGTTAACTATATAACTATTAAACACAGCTGTCAGATTTCTAATTTCTGTATGTTTATTTTAATAGGCATATTAGCTATGTGTTTCCCCTCCCACATGTCCTAGCCACATTATTCTGTAATTCTTCCATGTAATTCTAGAAGTGTGTATTCAGATACACAGGAAGTTTATATAACTTGTTTTATGCCCTACAGACAGTATCGGGAGGTGCTGTTTTTTCTACAAAATTTTATATAGTTGCCTTAAGATTTTTCAATAGGTTTCTCTAATTAAAATAAGAAAGATGATAGTTACACCACAGATCCTCTGGGAGAAGAGATTTTGCTACTTTACAGGTCTCCTCCCCCTCAGCCACCCACCTCCCCATTTTTAAATAGCTAACAAATACTGAATTTTATATATTAAGAATTAATGTTCTTAGGATGGGAGTGGGCTGGGTTTTGGGGGAAAAGGAGGACCTATGTAATACTTTCAACAATAAATATTTTAAAAAACAGAATAAATGTTCTTATTTGATATTTTTTATGCTAACAGGTACTTTGGAAGTTCGTCTTATGGGCTGTCAAGATATCCTAGAAAATGTCCCTGGACGGTCAAAAGCAACATCAGTTGCACTACCTGGTTGGAGTCCAAGTGAAACCAGATCATCTTTCATGAGCAGAACGAGCAAAAGTAAAAGTGGAAGTAGTCGAAATCTCCTAAAAACCGATGACTTATCAAGTTCAGTAACTAGATTTTTTAAAAATCATATATAACAAATTAAAGAACAAAGAACTTAGCATTGGGGACACAGTAGAATGGGGAGAGTCAAAGTTGGACCAAAAAAACAAACATTAAAATAATGATTTTCATAGTTTAAAATAATTAAAAGCTATAATGACAGGAACATGAAAAAAGGAAACAAAATTTACTTTATTGAAAACATATTAGAAAACTGAATGACATAAAGCATTAATTAGAAAACTGAATGACATATAGCATTAATTCTTTTGGAAGAAATGAAATATTAGATATCACTCTCTACGCCAAACTAAAAGTGTACAGAGGCTGTGGGACTTGTCACATCTTGATTCTTTTAATGATATAGTGGCACTTCTAAACTAACATTGAACTTTGATAGCTAACCACTGGACAAACGTGTTTACTAAAATAGTAGCCCACTATCCCAGTAGTATATTGAAATGGGAGAGCAGGTGAAGATGGTAATAGTAAAATATAACAGGTTTGTGAAGCATTTTGGAGACATTCTAAAAGTATACTTACAGCTCTGTCCAGGTAGCTTAGTTAGTTAGAACATCATCCCAGTAAGCCAAGGTTGTGGGTTCTCTCCCTGGTCAGGGCACATGCAAGAAAGAACCAATGAATGCATAAATAAGTGGGACAACAAATGCATGTTTCTCGCTCCCTCCCTTTCTCTCTT
The DNA here is from genome assembly GCF_963455305.1 of Plecotus auritus. NCBI lineage: Eukaryota > Metazoa > Chordata > Mammalia > Chiroptera > Vespertilionidae > Plecotus > Plecotus auritus. The sequence continues at coordinate 68,799,522 of NC_137771.1, forward strand.
TCTAAAATCAATTTAAAAAAAAAGTATAATTATACAATGATAGAAATATATAACTAGAGAGAAAGGCACATGACATTTCCACCTAGAACAGAGAACAAAGATTAATATGACTTTTATTTCCTGTAGGTAGAAGAGAGACTTTAGGAAAAATGTGAAAATTAAAAATGTCTAAGGTAACAAACTATAAATAGCAAATATAGAGGGAGAAAAACTGGATGATTGCTATTGGTATACCCTTGAACAACACAAATTTGAATTATGCAGGTCTGCTTATTTGCAGAATCTTTTTAATAAATATGTACAATACTGTAAATGTACTTTCTCGTGGTTTTAAAATATTTTCTTTTTTCTAGCTTACTTTATTGTAAGAATACAGTGCATAATACATTTAACATACAAAATGTGTGTTACTTGACTGTTTATATTATTGGTAAGCCTTCCAGTCAGCAGTAAGCTGTTAGTAGATAAGTTTTGGGAGAGTCAAAAGTTATACAAATTTTTGACTGCACGGGGGTTCAACACCCCCAACCTTCACATTGTTTCACGGCCAACTCTACAAACACAGACATACATTGTGGCAGACAGCTACTGGTCATTTGTTCACCCTTTCAATTACATTTTAATATAAATAAAATAGCAGTTGATGTTTTTGTCAAACAGGATCAATTAGGAGTGTGTAGTGGTAGTGTATGTATATATAAAACTAGCTATTTAAGATTCAGAAGCTTCAGTATTGATTAAGAAAAACTTTATTTTTGAAGGATTGGAAGACTTTTATTTCTATTAAACAGTGATACCTCTATTTTAAATGTTTTAAAATATTTAAGCAATTTTATAAATTGTAATTACAGATGATGTCTGCGCAGTTTTGAAGCTAGATAATACTGTGGTTGGTCAAACTAGCTGGAAACCCATTTCCAATCAGTCATGGGACCAGAAGTTTACACTGGAACTAGACAGGGTAAGATGAGAAACTTTTTACTTGAATTTTCCTTGTATTCATTTTGGATGTAAATTATGTTTCATAAGACAGAAGTTTTATTTTTAACAGAATTGAAAAGAAGCTAGTATTCTTGACATTTGTCATCTGTTGAGTTATACCTAAATCTACGTTAAGATAGAGGTGAATATCAGATTGCTGCTGTAGCTTTCATTTGTGTAGTGATTTGAAAATGTATAGTTTGTATTAACCTGAAAGATTGGCAACCAGGTGAGATCTAATATTGAAATAAATTTTATGTTAGTAATGCACTCTCTAAGCACTATGGTGATTCTTCTGACCCACCATTTCTGGGTTATATTATCAAAGCTGGATTTGAAACGAGCTATTATGCTTATTCATCCAGCCCTCCATGTGTCTCAGTGGCTTTCATAAATTATGTGAATGGCTTGAATGCAATCTGTGGCCATAGAGGTTTACTTGTCCTACAGTAAATTTAAATTAATGCTGAGCCCTGGCTGGTGCAACTCAGTTGGTTGGAGTGTTGTCCTGTACTTGAAAGGTTGCTGGTTTGATTCCCCATCAGGGCACATACTTAGGTTACAGGTTTGATCCCCGGTTGAGGTGTGTACAAGAGGCAGCTGATCGATGTTTCTTTTTCACATCAATGTTTCTCTCTCTCCCTACCTTCCTCTCTCTAAAATCAATAACAAAAACATAATTCTTGGGAAAGGATTAAAAAATAAATCCATGATAATAAATAACTTTATTATTTCATTCTAATACATCCATTGGAGAATGGGAACAAAATAGTAAAACTTAATCATGATTTTATCTAAAATGTAAAAAGGATATTAAGTTTTTTTATCATTTAGTATTCAGATTGATGGTATATATGTCATTTTTTTAATTATATATATTAATACTTAAGATTCATAATTCTTAATGATGATATGAAGTGGCGGTTACTGCTCTATCTTCTACTTTTAAAATATTTTTCCAATTTATAACTCTTTTTAATCCTCACAACCAGCATCCTAATCAGGCCCCTCATCATTGCTTTTCTTGACTCTAATATGTGTATATGGAAGTCTTCTGATGAGTGAATGTTAAGTGGATAAGATCACTCTATTTATTTCACAAATATTTATTGATCATCTTACATGTACCAGATATTTTACTAGTTTACAGAGATAATATATACTCACGGCTGTCATGGAACTCATAAGCTTAATAATCACTGATTTTCTGTTCTATGCCAAACATCATTCTACATGCTAGTGATACTTGATCAAGATAGTTCAATTCCCTAAATTTATGGACCTTACATTCTAATGAATGAAGATAAATAGCAAACAAGCTTTTTTCTTTTAATATACAAGTGCAATGAAGGAAGTAAGTGGGATGGTGTAATTAAATTGGAGGGGGGCTAACTTGAATAGAGTAATTAGGGAAAGTCTCTTTGAGAAGGCTACATTTAACCTGAGACCTGATCTGTGAAACATTGCCAGACTTGCAGAGATCCAGGGAAAGTGTTCCTAGCAGAAGATACAAAGCCTATGTCCCCTACCTTCAAGGTAGAGAACTTGATGTGTCATAAGAATAAAAATGGTGAGTAGATCATTGTGAAGTAAAATAGCAACTATAGGTAGGTGCCAGATTGCTAGGATCTTTATAGGCTACTAGAGGCCCGGTGCACGAAATTCGTGCACGGGGTGGGGGGGGGGTGCTAGATTGCTAGGATCTTTATAGGCTACTAGAGGCCTGGTGCACGAAATTCGTGCACGGGGGGGGGGGGTGTTTCTCAGCCCAGCCTGCACCCTCTCCACTCTGGGACCCCTCAAGGGATGTCCCTCTCACAATCCAGGACTGCTGGCTCCCAACTGCTCGCCTGCCTGCCTTCCTGATTGCCGCTAACCACTTCTGCCTGTCAGCCTGATCACCCCCTAACCACTCCCCTGCCAGCCTGATTGATGTCTAACTGCTCCCCTGCCAGCCTGTTTGCCCCCAGCTTCCCTCCTCTGCTGGCCTGGTCACCCCTAACTGCCCTCCCCTGCAGGCTTGATCGCCCCCAACTGCCCTCCCTTGTAGGCCTGGCCCCTCCCAACTGCCCTCCCCTGCTGGCCATCTTGTGGTGGCCATCTTGGTGTCCACATGGGGGCAGCCATCTTGTGTTGGAGTGATGGTCAATCTGCATATTACTCTTTTATTAGATAGGATATATTGGAAGACAATTGAGGGGCTTTCAGTAGGGGAGTTGACATCATCTGAATTACCTGTAACAAATGATCTGATATCATGGACTATAGAAGCCAATGAAAATAGTTACTAACCCATAATTGGAAAGACTTTATAAGTAAGAAAACAAAGGTCTACCTATCAAATCATAAGCAGTATCCCAAGATTAGGAGGAGAAAGAAGGTTTGCCAAAGAGAAATAAAAAATCTTTGAGTTGGATCAGATCATACCTTAGATCAGATAAGCATTATGAAAGGTTATTCAGTAAAGAATGCTAGAATAGTGAGATGATGAGAATCCTGTTACATATGGAACTGAAAGAAAATGTACAAAGAAGAGATTTAACAGCTTTGATAACTGTCTTTAAAGTTATAAGAAACATGTGCAAAAAGAATTAGATTAAGGATAACAAGATTTCAATTTGTGTGTGCCAGCTCTAATCGATTGGTAGTGATTTTCTAGAGCTTATTACGACTTATTGGATGCATTCTGGTTTTCAGAGAAAATTATACTGATCCAGTAGCAGTGTTTGCCAAAGGCTTGGAGAAGGGCCAAGTAAGTAGTAAGCTGTAGTACATGTTCTATCCTTGGGTTGACTGTATGCTTTGTGGCTAGAGGACAAAGCAAAAGTCAGTGGATGGCAGATTTCATTTCAGTACAAAGAATAATACCATTGAAAAATGAAATGAGGTGCTATAGGAAATAGTAAGTTCTCTCTTAAAGGTGAGTGAGCAATTTATAAGAGACTTTAAGGGATTTCTTATATTACAAAGGCTACACTTCTAAGATATTTTTCAATTCTGATAATTTCTCTTTCAGGGCAGGAGGAGAAATAGTATTTTACATGCTATAAATTAGCTGTTTAAATACTTAGACCAATATAATTCAGTCAAGCCCATCAGAGACAGAAATACAATTAAGGTTGTCAGTGTGTGTAGGTATAGTCTTCATGTCTTGTTATATTTGCATCTTCTTTCTAAACTGTTTATACATAGAAATATTTATGACCATAAAATGTTTTGTACAGTTTCCATGGGTTTTTTTTGTTGTTGTTGTTGTTTTTTATTGGTTTCAAAGAGGAAGGGAGAGAAAGAAACATCAATGATGAGAGAGAATCACTGATTGATTGCCTCCTGCACATCCCCTACTGGGATCAAGCCTGCAACCCGGGCATGTGCCTTTGACTGGAATCGAACCCGGGACCCTTCAGTCCACAGGTCGATGCTCTATCCACTAAGCCAAACCAGCTAGGGTTCCATTCATTTTTTTAAAAAATTTATCTTTATTGTTGAAAGTACTCCAGATGTCCCCTTTGTTTATTTTCCCAATGACACCCTGAACCTCTCTCCCCTCCCCCCACCAGGCCTTCACCACACTATTGTTTGTGTTCATGGGCTATGCATATATGCATATAAGTTCCCCAGTTATCTCTTCCCCCACCCCCACCCCCAACCCCTGCCTTCCCTCTGAAATTCATCAGTATGTTTCATGCTTCTTTGTCTCTGGGTCTCTTTTGTTCATCCGTTTATTTTGTTCATTAGATTCAACATATGAGTGAGATCATGTGATACTTATCTTTCTCTGACTGACTTATTTCGCTTAGCATAATACCCTTCAGGTCCATCCATGCTCTTGCAAATGGTAAGAGTTCCTTCTTTTTTATACCCACACTAGAGGCTCGGTGCACAAAATCGTGCATTCTGGGGGGTCCCTCAGCCTGACCTGTGCCCTCTCACAGTCTGGGAGCCCTTGGGGGATGTCCGACTGACATCAGTCGGACATTTTTAGTGCTGTCACGGAGGCGGGAGAAGCTCCCACCACCGCTGCTGCGCTTGCCAGCCATGAGCCCGGCTTCTGGCTGAGTGGTGCTCCCCCTGTAGGAGCACACTGACCAGCAGGTGGCATCTCCTGCATAAGCATCTGCCCCCTGGTGGTCAGTGCACATCATAGCGACCAGTCGTTCCGCTGTTGGTCCGAAACCGGCTCTCTGACATCTCCCAAGGGGTCCCGGATTGTGAGAGGGCTCAGGCCAGGCCAAGGGACCCCACTGGTGCACGATTGGGGCCAGGGAGGGACGCAGGAGGTTGGCCAGCTGGGGAAGGACTGCGGGAGGGCTCCAGGGCATGTCCGGCCTGTCTCACTCAGTCCCGAGTGGCCGGACCCCAGCAGCAAGCTAACCTACCGGTCCGAGTGTCTACCCCCTCGTGGTCATGTCATAGTGAGCAGTTGAGTAGCCTTGGCATATTACGCTTTGATTGGTTGAACGGCCGACCAGATGACTGGACACTTAGCATATTAGGCTTTTATTATATAGGATAGTATTCCATGGTGTAAATGTACCATAGCTGTTTTATCCACTCATTTGCTCATGGGCACTTGGGCTGTTTCCCAAATCTTAGCTATTGTAAATTGTGTTGCTGTGAACATAGAGGTGCCTACATTCTTTCTGATTGGTGTTTTGGGCTTCTTAGGATATATTGCTAGAAGTGGGAACACTGGGTCAAATAGCAGTTCCATATTTATTTTTTTGAGGAAACTCCATACTGTTTTCTACAATATCTACACCAGTCTACATTCCCATCAGCCGTGTACTAGGGTTCCCTTTTCTCCACATCCTTGCCAGCACTTGTCTTTTTTTGATTTGTTGATGATAGCCATTTGTTGATGACAGATATGAGGGGATACCCCATTGTCATTTTAATTTGCATCTCTGGATGATTAGTGACTTTGACCACTTTTTCATATGTCTCTTGGACTTCTGTATGTCCACTTTGGAGAAGTGGAGTGTAGCCCTCATTAAGTCCCTTATAATTCTTATTAAGTTGTTTGTAGTTCTCACTGAATTGTTTGAGCACCCTTATTGCCATTACTTTGAATTTTTTATCTGAAAATTGCTGCCTCCATTTCTTTTAGTTCCTTTTCTGTTGATTCCTCCTTTTCTTTCATTTGGAAGTTGTTTCCTTGTCTCCCCATTTTTGCTGTCCCTTTGTATTTGTTTCTATGTGTTAGATCAAACTGTTATGCCTCCCAGACTTTCTGGGGTGGTCTTATGTAGTAGGTGTTTTGTGGGACCCCGTGGTGCAGTCTCTTAGATCTCCTGAGCTGGGTGCTCTAGGAAAGGCCTTTGCTTGAATTAATTAGGTTCTCCTATTGTAGTTCAGTCTTGAATGTTATTGTCCCATTCATGGATGCAATCTCCTCTCAGGCTGGCTTATTATGTAGCTCACCTCTGTCATGCGAGCTGTTGTGGAGGTGCTGACAGAACAGAACAAAATGCAACACAACAAAATGTGAAACAAAAGAAACAAAACAAAAACATATACAAGACCTCTACAGTAACAATAAAAGCAACCATCAGAGAAGAGAGAATTAGGAAAGAGAAAGGAGTGCAAGAATGATAGAAGGAAAAAAATGAGGAGAAAAGCAACAAAATAAACAAAAAACAAACACACAAAGAAAAACAATAAAAGGGGGGAGAAAAAGGAATATGTAGGTGCAGAGCTGAAATAATGAAAATTAAGAATAAAGAATTAGGGAAGGAAAACGTCTCTATTATATAAAAACCTAATATGCAAATTGTCCCTGTGGGAGTTCAACCAGGAGACTAATTGCTCACTATGTTGTGGGCTGACCACCAGGGGGCAGCGTGGAATGAAGGAAGACCCCGGCCGGCAGCGGGAAGGCCTGGATCAGCTCTGATCACTGGCCAGGCCTAGGGACCCTACCTGTGCACAAATTCTGTGCACCGGGCCTCTAGTTTTAAAATAACGGAGGAAGAAAAGGAAAGAAAAAAATATGATATTGGAAATAGAGGAGAAAGCAGCAAGAAAAGGAAAAGAGAGAAAGAAAAAAAAAAAGATTGAGTAGGAAAAGGGTAGAGGAGCACAGCTGGCATGGCTCAGTGGTTGAGCAAACACCTATGAATCAGGTCAGGTTGGATTCCTGGTCAGGGCAAATGCATGGGTTGTGGGCTCAATCCCCAGTGTGGGGTGTGCAGGAGGCAGCCAACCAATGATTCTCATCATTGATGTTTCTATCTCTCTTCCTCTCCCTTCCTCTCTAAAAATATTTTTTTAAAAAGGGAAGAAGAAAATTAGATATATAAGCAAAACAATAGAGACTAGAATAATAACAAATAAAGTCAGATATATAAAGAAGATAAATTTAAAAAGGGAAAAAAGAAAGGAAAGAGAAAAATTCAAAAAAGTGAAAAGAAAGAGGGAAAAAATAGAAAAAGAAAAAATGAAGTGGTGTTCACTTCAGCAGAGTTTAGTGCCCCATGGGAGTTCCCTTTGGATCCTCCTCTTCTGATGACTGGCTAACTGTTCTGTCTGCCAATTCTGGGCTTCTCATGAGGTACTTAGGTGCTAACCACTGTCAGAAACTGTCTTCCTTTGGCTTTCAGCAATGTGCTTTCGAAGCTCCAAGGGATCCAGTTTGTGTCTGTCTCCACAGGACTTGGCTGCAAGTAGAAAGGGCCAATCTGCCCTCTAATGCATGTTTGTTCGCAGCATGGGGTCCAGAGATGGGTCAGCAAACTTCCCTTGGTTCCCTGGGCTCTTCTATTTTTTTGTTTGTTTGTTTGGGTTATTTTAATTCTCACCCAAGGATGTTTTTCTTGATTTTAGAGAGAGAGAAGGGAGAGAATGAGAAAGAGAGGGAAACACTGATATGAGAAAGAAACATCAACTAGTTGCCTCTGACGGGGATCGAACCCACAACCTAGGTATGTGTCCTGACAGGGAATCGAACCTTCAGCCTTTTGGTGTACAGGATGATGCTACAAACAACTGAGCCATCTGGCCACAGCCCAGTTGTCAACCTTAATCACTCAAAAGTCTGTTTCTGAAAAGGCTTTAGGCAGAGAAGTGCTGCTCAGATTTCAGGGAATTTGATGGGTATGTTTCCCTATCCCAGAGCTACTCTTCTGTGAGTGGCCCAAAATATTACTCTGCCCTTGGCTGGACAGAGATCCTTGTATGCAATCCTGTGAATCATCTGGAAACCTGGAGTTTCTATCAGCTCTCTCATTTCAGAGCCTATTTAAGGTAAGTACCAGTCATGTTCCCTGGATAATGGGGCAGGAGGCCCCTCCCCCAATCACTGATGGTCCCTGAGACTGTTCAAACCTGCAGGCTTGTCCTCTGTTTTTGTTTCCTCTGAAAAGTCAAAATGCAGGGTGTGGCAGGCAGAGCTCCAGAGGATAGGGCAGGCTGTATCACCTAGCAACCGTGGGCAAACTACGGCCCGCGGAGCCGAAAGAGCGGAGGGTTCTCTTGCTCTCCCCTCCGCTCCTTTACTTAGAATTTATATTAGTTCACACAAACACTCCATCCATGCTTTTGTTCCGGCCCTCCGGTCCAGTTTAAGAACCCATTGTGGCCCTCGAGTCAAAAAGTTTGCCCACCCCTGAGTCCTAGAGTGAGGTGGTTGTTATTTTCACCTGTCCTATGGCTGTTGGGAGAGGCTAGCTGCTCTCAGTGAAAATAGACATTTCAGTTTGGGTGCTTATGAACGACCAAATACAGGATTCTTGGCTGCTGCTTTTCCACATCTCCCTGCAGTGCTTCCCACCCAGCCTCTCCTTATGCACCTCAAGTCTGTGCCTCCCTCTGCACTGAAGCCTCAGGTGAGTAGCTGCAAATGAATAAAACAAAAACGAAACTGGGGCTTTCTCTCCTACCAGCTCCAGACTCAGCCAGGTCCTGAAACCCTGCTGCCTTTCAGAGCTGATGTTACCTGGGCTGCTGTTCCCAGGTCTGGTGCTCTGGACTATGGAGCCTAGCCTGGGTTCCGGCCTTGATATTCTGAGGGAAAAGACTTTCCTGTAGCTTCAGAGCTTGCTCCTCACTCTCGGCCTGCCTTCCCTGGAAGCTGGGTCAGCTCCTGTAGCGACCTCGCCCTTCCTACTGGTCTCTGGGTTTTTTTTGTCCTTTAATATAAATCTCCTCAGCTGGACCTCAGTTTTAATTCCAGGTGTATGTTCCCCACTTCAGTTTTATATCCAGTCTAGCCCTGGGAGGAGGTGCAAGAAAGGTCTGCCTATTCCTCCATTCATTTTTTATTAGTAGATTTGCTGTAACGTTGGCTTTGAAGCCAAAGAGACTGGGTTTATTGTCCATCTGCTACTTCTTAGCTTTTGTATAATCGACAAGTTACATAGCCTTACTACTGGGCACTTGTTTCAACATTTCTAAAATGGGGATAAAATATTAACATCACAGAACTGTTATAAGGGATTCTTTCAAAACTGAGGTGTAGTGTATATAAAATGCTTTGCATTGCCTGGCACATTTTAGCCACTCATTGATTTAGTTATTTCTTTTAGCCCTGGGCTTTGAAATGTGGCTATAAATTTGAGTATAATAGAGGAACATGCTAGGTAATGGGAAATTAATTGATTAAATGTCATTTTCTTTCATTTCAGAGCCTATTTAAAGTAATTATAGAATTTTTGATGAGCAGTATTATCAAAATGAAACTTATTGTTGGAGGGAAAATGGCTGGTTAGATTTCCCTTGTAGCCAGGTTATTGTGTTACAGAGTTATATGTTTAAAATAGAATTTAAAAGTAGTTAAATGTCTTGTGATCATTTTATAATTAAGGAATCTGAGAACCAGAGTAGTTAGTTACATATTAATACATTTTAGAGCTGATACTCGACTTTCATTGTTCTAAATGGATGCTCTTTCTTCTATGGTAACTTGAATGAGATAGAAAGATAACAGTTGCACAGAGGATGACACAGTAGGAAATGATGAAAACTTGGAAAAGAGAAAGTGGTTTAAAATTACACAAACTACAGTGTTAGAGATCTAGAAAGACTGATAACTGTTGATTGGTTGTTCTTTACTTATAATTGTAATCTTCACCTACCTTGTTTTTCTGCTCCATTCTTCCCACTTTGGATTAATCCTCCCTTTGAAATTTTGAAAACACTGTATGGCTAAGTAAAGCTCTTCATCCCTCACGCCAACTAGACCTTTTAGGTTCCTGATATGCATGTTACTTGTCTCTAATTTGATGTAAACTTCTTTGGCAGAAACCACATTCCTTATTGTGCTAACTCCTTCTGTTTACATAGTACATTTTACTTTCTCGTGTGCTTTTTACTCTTTTATTTTATCTCTTACATTTATACATATTTATTTATAGAAAATATTCACAGATATATTTATAGAAAATGTTATTTTAAACTGTCTGACATGTTCATGCTCAGCATTTTGCCTCAAATGTCAAGTTTCTTTTCTAAGGCATTCTGGGAACTAAGCTGTCCATACTGATTCTGGCCTTTTCAAGATACAAAGATTCATAGGTCTTTTTAGAGTTCTAAGATATTCTACAAATGATACAGATATCAAATGATCTAGAAAAGTTTAAAGTATGTTCCTGGGAGTTCAGGGTTCAGAATTCTCTCAGAAGACAGCATGGAGATTTTTTAAATTGACATTCTGGATAAAATGTCATTTGGAATTTGCCATTCCGGGGGGGGACGGGGAGTTTGAGAATTGCTGATATAATGCAGCCCCCTCATTTTACAAATTAATAAGGAAATTATGTACTAAGGGTTAAATAATTAGCCTAAGGCAGCAATTTTCAACCAGTGTGCCACGAGAATTTTTAAAACATGCAATACCTAACTATTTAGTCCGGGGTGCTGACCTCTTTTCCCTTAGATTATCGAATGGAAAAATGTGAACAGCCAACTCAACCAAAGCCATCTTGTGTGAATGAATCAAAATTATACCTATTTCTTGTGTCAGATTGGCAAAAAATAAAAATGTATATATTTTTTGGTGTGCCACAGAATTTTTGTAATTAGTTTATGTGTTCCAGATGACATGAAAAAGGTTGAAAATCCTGGCCTAAGGTATAATCTAAGATTCTTAATGAAGTTTACTGACTGTTCTGTGTTCTTTCTGTCCTTGTCAGGTTACCTTATTATTTTTTCTTATAAAATTAGGTCTTTATTAATGTTTATTAGAAGCACAATAGCTATGTAATTTCTCACTTTTCCTGAATTCCCCTAGCTCTCTCCTGTTATAAAAAGTTTCATTCTCGCCCTAACCGGTTTGGCTCAGTGGATAGAGCGTCAGCCTGCGGACTGAAAGGTCCCAGGTTCGATTCCGGTCAAGGGCATGTACCTTGGTTGTGGGCACATCCCCAGTAGGGGGTGTGCAGGAGGCAGCTGATCGATGTTTCTCTCTCATTGATGTTTCTAACTCTCTATCCCTCTTCCTTCTTCTCTGTTAGAAAAATCAATAAAATATATTTAAAAAAAAAAAGTTTCATTCTCCCTTGAGAGTTTGAAATAAAAGATAAGAGGGTACACTAAACCCATATGTCTAATCTTTTCCCTTTCACATTTTATTTTGATTAACCTTACTACTGTAAAAGAGAATGATCTTTATTACTGTTAGAAACAGGGATGGGCCCTGTCCTTAGAACTGAAACTTAGAAAATTTTATCAGGAATCAGTGCTGTTAAAAGCAGAATAATAGCCAAAACCGGTTTGGCTCAGTGGATAGAGCGTCGGCCTGTGGACTGAAGGGTCCCGGGTTCGATTCCGGTCAAGGGCATGTACCTTGGTTGCGGGCACATCCCCAGTGGGGGGTGTGCAGGAGGCAGCTGATCGATGTCTCTCTCTCATCGATGTTTCTAGCTCTCTATCCCTCTCCCTTCCTCTCTGTGAAATATCAATAAAATATATTTAAAAAAAAAAAAAAAAAAAGCAGAATAATAGAGAATGTTCACTAATAAATAGAAAAAGGAGGAGGAGAGGACATCGAGAGAGTGAGAGCCAGTAAAAAGGATTACCAGATTGGAAGTAATAGTGAGGCTGAAGGGTCAGTAGATGTTGAGGTACTCTAGAGAGGGAACCAGAATGTTAGGTGATGGTCAGAGAGAACGATGTAGACAACTGAGATCGTAGAAAGATTGCATTTATTGGTATGACAGTAGCAGTGAGAGGGTGGGGTGTAGGATAGAAGATGAGATTATGACTATTTATTGGTTTCAAATTTTCAGAAATTATCTATTTATAATACATTAAAGAAGGTTAAACTATAACTCTTTTAAATCACGCAGACAATATCCTCATCTATATTACAGAAATATAAGCTGATGTATGCAGCAACATTGTGGGCCCCAACCCATGTAAAACTTAAGGCATGGAGGAGAACACATTGTATTCTTTAATTTAATGGCCTGCTTCTCAAGAAAAAAAGGAAGAAAGTCTTCTATCAGATAACTCACAATGGGGCATGAATAAGAAGGTTGAGGTAGAAACATAGATATTTAGGCAAAAAGTGAAAATGATCCCTCATAGAAACTATGTCAGTGAGAAAGATGCTTTCCTCCCTATAAAAGGATAAAAATGCAACATCTTTCTAATGGGGAGTAAAGCATCTTAATATAGAACAAGTCATAGAATAGGAACACGGAGACATTTAAATTTCCTCCATGTCTGAGATGTCTGACATTGAGCATATTTTTTAATCTGAGATGCGGATTTTTAACTTATACTGGAGCTATAGTAACATTTACACTTTTTACCTCTCTTTTGCTGATTCTAAATTCTGCTACTATCAAATAACATCATATCCTCCTTTGAGGCTATATGAGTCCTCTGAGACAATAAACTATCCTATACAATAAAAAGCTAATATGCAAATCAACCAAACGACGGAACAACCGGTCACTATGACGTGCACTGACCACCAGGGGGCAGATGCTCAACACGAGCTGCACCCTGGTGGTCAGTGCGCTTCTACAGGGGGAGCACCGCTCAGCCAGAAGCTGGGCTCACGGCTGGCGAGTGCAGCAGCGGTGGCGGGAGCCTCTCTCACCTCCACAGCAGCACTAAGGATGTCCAACTGCCAGCTTAAGCCCATGGGGAGCAGGCCTAAGCCGGCAGTCGGACATCCCCCAAGGGCTCCTGGACTGAGAGAGGGTGCAGGCCAGGCTGAGGGACCCTCCCTCCCCACCCCCCAAGTGTTCAAATTTCATGCACCGGGCCTCTAGTATATTATAATTGTCTACTTTTTTTTTTTCTCATCTCTGTCACCTCTTGATCATTTGGGTACTCTCCAATATTCCTTAAGGACTTTGGTTCTTCACTCTAACATTTGCCATCATTATGGGGGATTTTTTAAAAAGTCTGTATATCTAAACACCTATTTAATCTACTATTATTTCAAATTTTTTGAACACTTCAAGCCCAGTGTACTTTTACTTCCTGACATTTTAGCAATGAATTGTTCTGAAATCTTAAATTCAGTATGCTGAACTTTTACCAAATCTTATTTCCTTAAATGAGGTAACTACACAAAGCACCTAGATTAATACCTTGTAGTACATATGGTTATGTAGTAAATGCTAACTCATGATATTATTATTGTTCCTCTGCCTCTTGTACTTCATTATCACTAAGCTAGATATCTGATAAAATATTTCCATTTCCTTGATTCTTCAGGAAGGGACAGAAGGAAGGGCTCTTCAGTTCCTACCAGATTTTTTTCCCCCTTATTTACTCTAAAACCCGTGTTACCCTGAACCATTTTCTTACTGATGCCTCTACATCATCTTTCAATTTTCTCTCTATACCACACCTGCTATGGAAACTCCCAACAGCAAATCAGTTCTACCACCTGTCTAATCTGCTTTGAATTGTTGAATGCTGCTGAAACGAATCACACCTATTACTATAAATTTTAGTATCTAGCCTCAACTGTACTTAAAAAGTCCCAGTTTTAAGATCTTTACTCCATTACTGGCAACTTTTTTTTCACCTTTTTTCTCTTTAAGTAACTTATACCCCACCTCAAACCCCTTGGATTCTTCTTACTTTTTTAAATCATAATTCTGTTGTATTTTTTAAATGTTTCTTCACTTGTATTAATCATTAATTAATTTTAATTTTATTAATTTTTTAATTTAATTTTTACAATGGATTCTTGAGTAAGGTATAATTATTACCATTTAAAAATATTTAATTGATTTTTGAGAGGAAGGGAGAGGGAAAGAGAAATAGAAACATAAATGATGAGAGAGAATCATTTATTGGCTGCCTTCTACACGCCCCCTACTGGGTATCAAGCCCTCAACCTGGGCATGTGCCCTGACCAGGAATTGAAATGTGACCTCCTGGTTCATAGGGTATGTTCAACCACTGAACCACAGCACCCAGGCATATTACCATTTTAAAGAAGAAGAAACTGAGGTTTTGGGAATCATAACTTTGCAAAGTGTTCCTTCTCCCCCGAGCCTCTTCCTGGATATTTCCAGTATCCACCTGGCATCATACTTAGTTATCACAGTATTATTGACAGTATTCCCTACACTGTACTTTACATCACCATAACTGTTTTATAATCACCAATTTGTACTTCTTAATCCCTTCACCTCTTTCACCCAGTCCCCCAACACACTCTTCCTATCTGGCAACACCAGTCCACTCTCTGTATCTATGAGTCTGTTTCAATTTTGTTTGTTTATTTTGTTCTTTAGATTCCACATATAAGTGAAATCATGGTATTTGTCTTTCTCTGACTGACTTATTTCACTGAGCATAATACCGTGTAGGTCCATTCATGCTGTCACAAATGGTAATATTTCGCCCTAACCGGTTTGGCTCAGTGGATAGAGCGTAGGCCTGCGAACTCAAGGGTCCCAGGTTCAATTCCGGTTAAGGGCATGTACCTTGGTTGTGGGTACATCCCCAGTAGGGGGTGTGCAGGAGGCAGCTGATTGATGTTTCTCTCTCATCGATGTTTCTAACTCTCCCTCTCCCTTCCTCTCTGTAAAAAATGAATAAAATATTTTTAAATAGTAATATTTCATTCTTTTTAATGGCTTAGTAATATTCCATTGTATATATCTCCCACTGATTTTTTATCCATTCCTCTATTGATAGGTACTTGGATTGCTTCCATATTTTGCCTATTGTAAATAATGCTGCAATGAACATAGGGAAGGCATATATTCTTCAGAATTAGTGTTTTGGGTTTCTTCAGATAAATACCCAGAAGTGGAATTCCTGGGTCATAAAGCAGTTCCATTTTTAATTTTTGAGGAATTTCCTTACTATTTTCCATAGTGGTTACACCAACCTGCATTCCCCCCACCGGTGCACAAGGGTTTCCTTCTCTCCGCATTGACGATTGCCACTCTGATAGGTATGAGGTGATATCTCATTGTGGTTTTAATTTGCATTTTTCTGATGATTAGTGATGTTGAGCATCTTTTCATATGTCTGTTGGCCATCTGTATGTTCTCTTTGGAGAAGTATCTATTCAGGTCCTCTGCCCATTTTTTAATTGTATTGGTTGGTTTTGTTTCTTTGTTTGTTTTCGGTGTTGAGTAGTATGAGTTCTTTATAAATTTTGGATATTAACCCCTTATCTGATGTGCCATTGGAGAATTTGTTCTCCCATTCAGCAAGTTGTCTTTTTGTTTTGTTGATGGTTTCCTTTGCTATGCAAAAACTCTTTAGTTTGATGTAGTCCCATTTGTTTATTATTTTCTTTTGTTTCCCTGGTCAGGGGAGATATGTCAGAAAAAAAATACTGCTACAAGAAATGTTTAAGATTTGACTCCCTATGTTTTCTCCTAGGAGTTTTATGGTTTCAGGTCTTAAAGGAAATACTTTTAGTTTTTCCCCTTTGAATATGGATTTGTCATATATGGCCATTATTATGTTGAGGCATGTTTTCTCTATTCCCACTTTGCTGAGAATTTTTATCATATATGATGCTGGCTATTGTTAACTGCTTTTCTGCATCTATTGATATGATCATAGTATGTTTATCCTTCATTTCGCTTATGTGATGTATCACATTCATTAATTTGCGGATATTGTATCAACCTTGCACCCCAGGAATAAATCCCACTAGATGTGTGATCTTTTTACTGTATTATTTGAATTTAGTTTGGTAATATTTTGTTGAGGATTTTTGCATCTATGTTCATCAGGGATATTGGTGTATAATTTTTTTTCTTTGTAGTGTCTTTATCTGATTTTGGAATCAGTGTAATGCTGACCTCATAAAATGAGCTTGGGAGTCTTTCCTCATCTTGTGTTTTTTGGAATATTTTGAGAATAGGTGTTAGTTTTGCTTTGAATGTTTGGTAAAATTCACCTGTGAACCCATCCAGTCCAGGAGTTTTGTTTGCTGGGAGTTTTTTAATTTATTATTTACTGCTTCGATTTCATTAGTTGTAATCAAATTGTTCATATTTTCTGTTTCTTCCTGATTCAGTTTTAGAAGATTGTTTCGAGGACTTTATCCATTTCTTCCAGATTTCCCAGTTGTTGGCATATAGTTGTTCATAGTATTTTCTTATTCTTTGTATTTCTGTGACATCAGTTATTCTTTTTCATTTCTGATTTTATTTATTTGGGACTTCTCTCTTTTGATTAATCAGGTTAATAGTTCACCAATTTTGTTTATCTTTTCAAAGAAACAGCTTTCGTTTTCATTGATCTTTTGTATTTTTCTAGCTTTATTTACTTCTGCTCTGATCTTTATTATTTCCTTCCACTCACTTTTGGTTTTGTTTCTTTTAATTTTTTTTATTTCCTTTAGGTGTAAGGTTAGTTGTTTACTTGAGTTTTTTCTTCTTTAGGTAGGCCTGTATTGCTATGAATTTTCCTCATAGGACTGCTTTTGCTGTGTCCCATAGATTGTGTTGTTATGTGTTCATTTTCATTTGTTTTAAGGTAATTTTTTATTTCCTTCTTGATCTCATTGTTAACCCATTCATTGTTTAATAACATATTGTTTAGCCTCCATGTCTTTGTGTGGGTTTTTTTGTTTGTTTGTTTATTTTGTAATTGATTTCTAATTGCAGAGCATTGTGTCCAGACAAGATGCTTGATATGATTTCAATCTTCTTGAATGTATTGAGCCTCATTTTGTATGGTCTACCCTGAAAAATGTGCATTGTGCACTTGAAAAAAATGTACATTCTGCTGTTTTGGGGTTAAATGCTCTGAAAATGTCAATTAAATTCATCTGGTCTATTGTGTCATTTAAGGCCACTGTTTCTTTCTTGATTTTTTTTTAATCTGAAAAGTCTATCCATTGATTCAGTCAGGTATTAAAAATCCCCTACTGTGGCTGTATTGCTGTTAATCTCTCCCTTTATGTCCATCATGATTTGCTTTGTATGTTTGGTACTTTTAGATTGGGTGCATGATTATTTACAAGAGTTATATCCTCTTTTCAGTTGATCCTTTATCATTATATAATGTCCATCTTTAGCTCCTCTCATAGCCTTTGTTTTAAAGTCCATTTTGTTTTGTTTTTGTTTCCATTTGCATGAAATATCTTTTTTCATCCATTTACTTTTAGTCTCTCTATTCTTTTTCTGAGTTTGGTCTCTTGTAGACAACATATATATGGGTGATGTTTTCTTATTGATTCAGCTACGCTGTGTCTTTTGATTGGTGCATTTTAGCTATTTACATTTAAAGTGATTATTGAGAGGTATGTGTTTATTGCCACTTTATTTCTTATAACTATGTTCTTTTTTCCTTCTTTTTAAAGAAGACCCTATAACATTTCTTATAATACTAATTTGGTGGTAATAAACTCCTTTATCTTTTCTTCTCTGGGACATTCTTTATTTTACCTTCAATTTAAATGCTAGCCTTGCTGGGTAGAGTAGTCTTGGTTGTAGGTTCTTGCTTTTCATCACTTTGAATAATTCCTGCCAATCCCTTCTGGCCTGAAAAGTTTCCATTGAGAAATTAGCTGATGGTCTTATGGGAACATCCTTTTAGGTAACTGATTTTCTCTTGCGTTTTTAAAATCTCTTTGTCTTTTTTTAATTATTTTTGTTTGTTTGCTTGCTTTTTGTTGTTGTTTGGTATTTTTTATTTATTTGTTGTGAGGGGGTTTTTTTTGTATTTTTGTTTTTTATAGAGAGGAAGGGAGAGAGAAAAACATTGATTGATTGCCTTCCACACATGCCCCAACATGGATTGAACCCACCACCTTTTGGTGTATGGATGATGCTCCAACCACCTGAGCCACACCAGCCAGAGCAAGATTCTCTTTGTCTTTAACCTTGCCATTTTTATTATGATATGTCTCTTTGGGTTCATCTCCTATGGGACTCTCTGTGCTTCCTGGACTTGTCTATTTTCTTTACCAGGTCGGGGATGTTTTCAGTCATTATTTCTTTAAATAGATTCTTTGTTTTTTGTTTTTTCTCTTCTCCTTGTTGTACCCCTATGATGCAGGTGTTGTTATCATGTTGTCCCAGTGGTCCCTCAGACTATCTTCATTTTTCACATTCTTTTTTCTTTTTGCTGCTCTGATTGGGTATTTTCTATTTGGTCGTTCAACTCACTGACTGTATTCTCTGTTTTATCTAGCCTGCTGTTGAATCCCCGTAATGTAGTCTTCATTTCAGATGTTGTATTCTTCCCTTCTTACTGATTCTTTTTTATGGTTTCTTCGGCCTTTTTTATGTTTACTATCTCTTTGTTTAAGTTCTCACTGAGTTCATCCATTCTTCTCCTAAGTTCTTAGAGCATCATTATAATCAGTGTTTTGAACTCTGCATCTGGTAGCTGGCTTGCCTCCATTTCACTTAGTTCTGTTTTTCAGGATTTCTCTTCTTTCATTTGGGGCATGATTCTTTGTCTCCCCAGTTAGCGCTGAAACTTCTTCTGTAATAGATTATGAATAAGGCACATTACATATAATGTTTCATGTAATCCTCCCAGTAATCTTATGAATGTGTACAGTAATTATCACTGTTTTGTGATTACTGACTTTAAGTAACATTTTTCAGGCCACACAGTTAGAAAGCTTTGGGAATCAACACAAGCATCTGACACCAAAGCCAAGCCAATATGAAGCCAAAACCTATGTTCTTCATATTAGTAGGCTAACTTTTCTCTTTGTTTACACTCTATCCTTCTGCCATGGTAGATTTGCTTAAGTGCATATCATCATCAGCATCATCATAGCTGACATTTACTGGACATTGACTGTGTGCTGAGCTTGTTTTAACTTTTTTTAAATATATTTTTATTGATTTCAGAGAGAGAGAAACATCAATGATGAGAGACAATCATTGATCAGCTGCCTCCTGCATGCCCCACACTGGGGATCCACCCGGCAACCTGGGCATGTGCCCTGACTGGGAATCAAACTGTGACCTCTTGGTTCATAGGTCAATGCTCAACCACTGAGCCACGCTGGCTGGGCTTAACTCTTTTCAATATAATATCAATAGAGTATTGATATTATAATAATACATATTTTACAGATGAGCATTGTTATTATAATAATACATATTTTACAGATGAGCAAACTGAGGCCCACAAAGGATATGTAACTTGCTCAAAGTCTCAAAACTAGCAAGTGGTATATAGGTAAAATTTGAACCTGTTTGTTTTACAGGAATTTATTGAGTGTGGAGCACCAGGCAATCGTGATTGTAGAGCCCCTGTGTTTAACTATCATACTACCTGACCTGATTTGACCTCTATTCCTCTAAATTTAAAATTTTTTAGTTGCAGCCTATAATTTGCAAGTTGAAAACCAAAGTCCTTGGTTATAAAGCCATTCATGACCTGTCTACCTATCATTTCCCAAGTCATTTCTATGTATATTCTAGGTTCTAACTACATGAAACTATTTCCTGTATCTATAATGTACTATATGCTTGCTTAATTTTATAAATTTTTTTCCCTCTGATTACTGTGTCCTCCCGTCCTTTACTCTTGTGATTCATCTCTTCAAACCCAATTTGAGTAATTCTGATTTTTTTTTTTCTGATTTTTTCTACTAGCTTACCCTTAGGGGGACAAATATGGTCACCTCTCTCTTTTGTGTTATTGTGCTTCTTGTCTTTATTGTCAAATTCATTTACTTTTCTATCTCCCCAACAAAACTATGAACTATTTGAAAACAGGACCATAAATTATTTTTCTTTGTATCACTATCAGAGTACTTAATATATGTACTAAGTATTAATGGTATGAATAAAAATACTTTATGTAGAAATAATTTAAAAACTAAAAGTTTTTCTCAGTTATTTTCCCCCCCGTTTCAATATATCCAAGGGACAGTGACACCTCTAATTGGTACAGTGATTCCCAAATAGATTCTCAAATAGGCACACATTAGAATCTGAGGAGGGGGAAGACGTGTAATTTGAACATGTTTGCTTTCTTACCTACTCCCACTCTCCCCCACACCGTTGAATTTGATTTAATTCTTCATGCCTCAACTGTTATTAGAAAGTCTGTGCTCTAAAACACACTATAGACAGACATTTTAGCTTTTTTTACCTCTATGATCTTTAATATGCAAGGTCTGCATTTAGCACTGTGAGAAATACAAAGGAGCCAGAAATGTTCTTTCTATAAGCGTACTTACAGTATGATAGGTTCAAAACAAAATAAAACAGTTTTAGATAAAATAAAAACTATTAAATTCCATTTAAGAAGTTTAGGGAAGTATTCTGCCATAGATGAACTTGTGTCAAAAATAATCTCAACAGATAATGGGATTATTAGTTACAGAATGTAAAATAAATGTTTAAACTATTTAAATAAATAATAGAAGAATATAAAAACATGAGCAAAGAATGAGTAATGAACCAAGAAGACAAGGCAGAATTCTTTAAAAAATAAATAAATCAAATGCGATTCTAGATATCAGAGATAGGCCTCAGAATAATTGAAGGAAAGGTGGTGATGAAACATGATTTACCATCTACACTAATAAAAGAGTAAGATGCAAATTGACCATACCTTTGCGACGCTCACCAACCAATCAGGAGTGAGTATTCAAATTAACCCAACAAAGATGGCTGGTTAATTTGCATATGCAGGCGCCGAGCGGCCGGGGGCGGGCCGGGCCGCTTGCGTTGTCGCAATGGCTTCAACACAGGCATTCCGCACTGCCCCCAGCCACTCTGGGCCTTTGGGCAGCATGGGAAGGCGGAAAGGCGGCTCCGGGCCAGAGTGAAAAGGCAGCTCCAGCCGGAGTGAAGGCGATGCCGGCAGCCAGGGGAAGGAAGACGCATTCTTGCATGAATCTTCATGCATCGAGCCTCTAGTTAATTGATAAATTGTTAAAGCTGGGTGGGAAGGAGAACTAAATAAAACGTATAAAAATAGGAAGCACAACATATGAAATTGAAAAACAAATGAATGGGTTAAATAACAGAAGGTAGTTAGTGGTGTGGAAAATGTAGCTAATGAAATTACCTGAGTACAACACAGAGAGAGATGAAAAATATGAAAAAAAGAGGCTAAGAGACATAAAGGATAGAATGAGAATGATTAATATACTAAGTAGTATTAAGAATGAGGGAATGGAGAGAATGGGGCAGTGGCCATGCCCAAAGCAGTAATGGCCTAGAATTTTTCAGAATTGATGACAAACAGGAACCCTCAGATTTGAGAACACAAGTACCTAGAAGGATACATAAGAAGTTATCTACATCTAGCCTGGCCAGTGTGGTTCAGTGTCTGAGGGTTGACCCATGAACCAAGAAGTCACCAGTTTGATTCCTAGTCAGGGCACATGCCTGGGTTGTGGGCTCGATCCCCAGTAGGAGTGTGCAGGAGACAGCCAATCGATGTTTCTTTCTCATCAATGTTTCTATCTCTTGATCTCTCTCCCTTCCTCTCTCTCTAAAATTAATAAAAACATATTTAAAAAACAAAAACAGAGAGCAGGAAGTGTTTACCTGGGATTGGGAAGTAGGGAGAGGTTAGTAAAAAGGTACAACTTACAGCTATAAAATAAATAAGTTCTGAACATTTAATGTATAATATGGTGACTGTAGTTGATAACACTATTGTATAAATGAAATTTGCTAAGAGAATAGAACTTAAATGTTCTCACCAAATATATATTTTTCTATATAATATAATCTCACTTAATATATGTATCTACATATTCATGTAATATATATAAAATATTTGAGGTGTACATGTTAATTAAATAGATGAGAGGAATCCTTTTAAACTGTATACATATATCAAATCATTTCAGTGTGCCCTTTAAATATTTTTTTATTGCTATATATAACCTTTACTTATGGGATATATCTGCCTGTTGTATAGATATAATTTTTCAAAGCTTGGAATCAGGTTGAACACTGCAGCCTTATCTCCTATTCCACATTGATTTTTCATGTGGTAAAAATCAATATTGAAAACCCAGTTTAGCAAAGATACTATGTCATCAAAAGGAACGTGATACGTTCTAATGTTGACTATTTCTTATGATGTCCTGCAGATGTCACTGTGTTTCTTTTGAAAAGTCAAAATATCTCTGTTGCCCCAGAGTTCCTCAGGAAGAGTTTGGGAACCCCTGCCTTTTTTGTGCTTTAGTTCTTTTTATGCTAAATGTGTACTGTTTTTTTTTTAAATTGCAACATATGTTTTAAGGTGTTGCTCTCTTTCCTCACTTACACTTATGACTGATTCAATGTATCTTTTTATTTACTTTTTGACCTTGCAGAGGCTTTAGACAAACCATACAGATTTCATAGGTCTACCAAGTTTTCTCTTTTTTCCTGTGTTCTCTTTTGTCCTGTGTTCAAATTCATTAAAAGACAAAATGAAACACCAAGTTGGGACAGTTTGCCAGTCCTTAGCTCAAATCACACTACTCAGCTATTTTGATCATTTTGTTACTCTTAGAATTTGACATTACCTACAGACATGCCCTTGCTTTATAAAACTGACCTGCTTCTGGAAAATTGCCAGCAAATGAGCAGTCACACTTGCAATTTAAATTCAATAAATATTAGTAGCATCTATCTACACTAATAAAAGAGTAACATGCTAATTGACCGTACCTTTGTGATGGCCACCAGCCAATCAGGAGTGAGTATGCAAATTAACCCAGCAAAGCTGGTGGGTTAATTTGCATACACAGGTGTGAGGGGCCGGGGCGGGATGCACTACCCCAGTCGCTCCGGGCCTCTGGGCAGTGTAGGAAGGCAGAAAGGCGGCTCCAGGCCGGAGCGGAAAGGCGGCTCTGGCCAGAGCGAAGGCGGTGCCGGCAGCCAGGGGAAGGAAGTCCCATTCTTGCACAAATCTTCGTGCATCAGGCCTCTAGTTTATATAGAAGCTACTTTGCTTTGATACTGTATCCCTGCTTTTCCTATCCAAATCACACTGTTTATTAGGGATTAAAGTAGAATTGAGGTTCCATGAAACAGTGTTAAGATTTCTGACATAAAATATCTTACTCTGTTCTAGAGCATAGCTACCATCCCCTTAAATTGTAGAGAGAAGGATACTCACAGGGAACAATGTAAAGTAACAAAATTTGAAGAGCTTTATATGTAAAACCTCAATGCAGAATTCCAGGAAAGCTAGCCTAAGGCTTTAAAATGTCCTTCCATCCCAAATCTAAGAACTTCTAGTATACTTCAGTTTGAAGCATGGAATAAAGAGACAGAGGATAGAGAAACGAGTCAATACGTGAATTTTATCAGAGTGGCTAGAATATATACAGATGAGGTGACTGGGCCTTCTGTCACCTAGTGAAAGGTATAATGTTATCATTTATCAGTGCAAAAGTATAAGAACTTTTAACAAGTACTAATTCCATACCCAGCATCTATGTGCTTCCCATCTGCCTGAACCATAATAAGCCCTTCTCCCTAATATAGAGAAGACAGGGAAAAGGAGGCCTCTCCTTCTCTAACCTGAAGCAATGAAGTCTAAATTACCAATCCCTGGTTTAATTATTCTGTTTATTTCCCAAAATAACTGTTTCCAAATACGTAAATCTTTAACTTGAATAGAATATTACACCATTCACACACTGCTTTTAAATACCATTTGCTTACCTTAAAATAATTATACTCTATTCATACTTCTTCTCTCCCATAGTAATATGTATCAGAGAGAAAAATGAGGTAGGAGGCACTGGGCTCACATATTCACTGCCATAGGTATCTTTTTCCAGTCCTTTTTCTGTTTGGTGCTGAGACCCTCTGGCACATTGTGTCTTGAATCATTTTTTTCATGTTCTTTTTTAATAAGTGTTTTTTTGTATTCATTTGCATCAACTTATTTTATTATTTAAAGTCAAAAGATATTTTATTGTGTATACTAACAACTTACATAAGATGTATAATTTCATAAATTTAAAGTTATTCTTTGAAAGAAGTAATTTATTACTTTGTAGATCCTAAAGGGCAAAACATTTATCTCTTTTTGTGGATGGTGTACAAAATCCTGGGAAAACAAAATAATAGAAAAGTCTTTATAATTAAAATGTGTGTAGATTATAGCATACATGTAGATGTCAGTTTATGATTTGATTCCCCAACTTATAAATTGTGCTCTTCAAGTATGTTTAGTAATTGTTAAAACCTTAAATACATTTCCCCATGTAAGCATTATTTTTAACTAGAGGCCCAGTACATGGATTTGTGCACTGGTGGGGTCCCTTGGCCTGGCCTGCTCCCTGCTCCCTCTAACAATCTGGGACCCCTCGGGGGATGTCGGACTGCCGGTTTCAGCCCAATCCCTGCAGGCCAGGCCGAGGGACCCCAGCAGTGCACAAACATGTGCACCGGGCCTCTAGTATGCATATAAGATTTTTGGTTAATCTCTTCCCACCCTCCCCCCTTCCCTCTGAGATTCATCAGTCTGTTCTATGTTTCCATGCCTGTGCATTGAGCATCTGCTCCCTGGTGGTCAGTGCGCATCATAGCTACCAGTCGAATGGTTGGCCGGTTGCTTAGGCTTTTATATATATGGATGACTACAGAGTATTCTCTCATATGGATGTGTTATAATATATTTGCCCCTGCTTTGGGGACATTCAACTGACTGCCTTTTTTTTTATGTTGTGATAATTGAACATCTTTTTTTATAAAACTTAGTCTGAATTTCCCTTTTTCTCCCTACCTACAAGAGGCCCCTGCTGTTATTGGTCCTATTATTCGATGGTATTCTTTGAAGGTTAAGGGACCTAATATTCTTTGAATGCTTGGCACAGTGGGTTGGCACACTGTAAGTGCAGAATAAATACTCTCCACAACCTTTCTCTAACTCAGCATTGATACAGGAAATACGATTTGAAATGGTTCTTTGAGGTGAGCACTGAGGTCTTTTAGCAATAGCACAGCAAGGGATGCCAAATGGAGGAGGAAAATCCGAAAGATTGAAGCTGTAAGATTGGAAAGTTTCTGTAGTCATTCATTTATATTAGTTGTTCCCAGTTGTATATTCTTTATATAAAAGGAATATCTTAGCTGGAGACTGTGAGAATATAAATTTCTTCCTTTGAATGAAAATGTATACGTTTATTAAAGTAATATTATAAGAGAGAAAAATTGAAAAGCACTCTTTAAAATAGTGTAATCATGTGTGTGTTATTTTTGTTTATTGTATCTATATTTTATACTTTTTTTTAATATTTTACTCAAGTGTGTGTCCAATGATGTCTTCTCTGTTTTCTTTCCTTTTTTTTTTTTTTTTTTAATTATCCTAGTCACGTGAACTGGAAATTTCAGTTTATTGGCGTGATTGGCGATCTCTGTGTGCTGTAAAATTTCTGAGGTTAGAAGATTTTTTAGACAACCAACGGCATGGCATGTGTCTCTATTTGGAACCACAGGGTACTTTGTTTGCAGAGGTAATAAATGTATTTTATTAAATGTGCATAACTGCAATTAAAATTATATATGTAGACAGCATGATGTAGAAGTGGAAAGAATATTAGGCTAAACAACAGACAACTTGAAGTCTTGGCTCAGCTTTGCCACTGAAAAGGTATATTATCTTAAGACAAATAATTTATCCTCTAATTTGTTTACTCAGAGGGGGTTGGACTACGTTATATCTAAGGTTCTCTTAAGTTTTCAAAACTTAGTAGTGTAGTGAATTTCATGACCATAAATCCAGTGCTATATTCATATCAACTTAAATTTTCTTCACTGTAGGTTACCTTTTTTAATCCAGTTATTGAAAGAAGACCAAAACTCCAACGACAAAAGAAAATTTTTTCAAAACAGCAAGGTAATTACTAAGAAATCAAATACTAAGTGTTTTGTTGGTATTTCCTGAAGTAAAGAAAATTTGCATACTTTTTTTTTTCTTTTTTAAAATCTTTATTGTTGAGAGTATTATATGTCCCCTTTTCTCCCCCATTAACCCCTTCTAGTTCGTCCTGCTCTCCACCCCATGCCATCACTACCCTATTGTCTGTGTCAGTGGGGTATATACATATGCATACAAGTTCTTTGGTTGATCTCTTCCCACCCACTCACCCACCCACCCCTACCTTCCCTCTGAGATTCCAGTCTATTTCATGCTTCTGTGTCTCTGAGTCTATTTTGTTCATCAGTTTATTTTGTTCAGTAGATTCCACATATGACTGAGTTCATGTGATACTTGCCTTTCTCTGACTGGCTTATTTCACTTAGCATAATACTGTCCAGGTCCCTCCATGCTATCTCAAAGGGTAAGAGATCTTTTTTTTACTGCTGCATAGTATTCCATGGTGTAAATGTACCACAGCTTTTTTATCAATTCATCTACTGATGGGCACTTGGACTGTTTCCAGATCTTAGCTGTTGTAAATTGTGCTGCTATGAACATAGGGGTGCCTACATTCTTTCTGATTGGTGTTTCGAGTTTCTTAGGATATATTGCTAGAAATGAGAATACTGGGTCAAATGGCAGTTCTATTTTTAATTTTTTGAGGAAACTCCATACTGTTTCCATAATAGCTGCACCAGTCTGCATTCCTACCAGTAGTATACTAGGGTTCCTTTTTCTCCACATCCTTGCCAGCATTTGTCATTTGTTGATGTTAGCCATTCTGACAGGTGTGAGTAATAACTCATTGTCATTTTAATTTGCATCTCTCTGATGATCAGTGACTTTGAGCATTTTTTCATGTCTCGTGGCCATCTGTCACTTTGGAGAAGTGTCTAGGTCCTTTGCCCATTTATAAATTGGATTGTTTATCTTCCTTTTGTTAAGCTGTATGAGCTCCTTATATATTTTGGATATTAACCCTTTATCAGATGTATCATTGCCAGACATGTTCTCCCTTACAGTGGGCACCCTTTTCATTTTGTTGGTGGTTTCTTTCACTGTGAAGAAGCTTTTTATTTTGATGTAGTCCCATTTGTTTATTTTCTCTTTAGTTTCCTTTGCCCTAGATGTATCGGTAAACATATTGCTATGAGAGATGACTGAGACTTTTTGCTGCCTATGGATTCCTCTAGTATTTTTATGATTTCACAACTTACATTTAAGTATTTTATCCATTTTGAGTTTATTCTTCTGTATGGTGTAAGTTGGTGGTCTAGTTTCATTTTATTGCCTGTATCTGTCCAGTTTTCCCAACAACACCATGTATTGAAGAGACTCTCTTGACTCCATTGTATGTTCTTGCCTCCTTTGTCAAATATTAATTGAGCATAATGGTTTGGGTTGATTTCTGGGTTTTCTGTTCTGTTCCATTGATCTGTGTGCCTATTCTTGTGCTAGTACCAGGTTGTTTTGATTATGGTAGCTTTGTAGTATAACTTGATATCTGGTATTATAATCCCTCCAGCTTGGTTCTTCTTTCTCAAGATTGCTGCAGCTATTTGGGGTCTTTTTTGGTTCCATATAAGTTTTGGAGAGTTTTTTCTAGATCTGTGAAGTACGCTGTTGGTATTTTAATAGGGATTGTATTGAATCTATAGATTGCTTTGGGTAGTATGAACATTTTAATGATGTTAATTCTACCAATCCATGAACATGATATATTCTTCCACTTGTTTATATCTTCCCCTATCTCTTTCTTCAACATCTTGTAGTTTTCGGAGTACAGGTCTTTTACCTCCTTGGTTAAGTTTATTCCTAAGTATCTTAATTTTTTTTGTTGCACTGGTAAATGGGATTGTTTGTTTAGTTTCTCTTTTGGAGAATTCATTAGTGGTGTATAAAAAATGCTATCAACATCTGGATGTTAATTTTGTATCCTGCTACATTGCCAAATTCATTTATTTAAATCTAGTAATTTTTTTATGGAGTCTTTAGGGTTTTCTATGTACAATATCATGTCATCTGCAAGTAATGAGAGTTTTACTTTCTCATTATTTCTTCTTCTTGCCTGATCACTGTGGCTATGACTTCCAGTGTGTTCTTTAGTAGTGCTGTCCTTGTTTATTTCCGACTGGTCTTTTTTCATAGTTACTATATCTGTACTCATGCTGTTGAGCATCTTTGCAGTCATTATTCTGAACTCTATATCTGATAAATTTCTTATCTCTATTTCATTTAGCACTTCTTCTGGAGAATTCTCTTGTTCTCTCATTTGGGGCTTGTTTTTTTGTCTCCCCATTTTGGCTGCCTGTTTAGGTTTGTGTCTGTGTATTAGGTAGATCTGTTATGACTCCCAATCACTAGTGCAAGAAAATGTCAGACGCTGTTTGTGACTGGCCCTGAGTACCTGTTTGGAGCTAGCAACAATCCACAGGTTGTGGCTTCCTCTGGTGGGGCTCTTTGGAAAGGACCAAGATGTGCACCAAGGTCTGCTTTTCCTTGCCCCAGGCCTGGATTAGATCAGGCAAAGATTCAAAGCCTCCAGAGACTGGCCTCTGCCTGCAGTCTGATTGGTATTCAGTCTTGATTAGCCTTAGGCTATCCATCTCAGGAAGGGGTGAGAGGTTTTCCAAGTGGGTGGGGCAAAGACTCAAAAACCTCCAGAGACTTGCCTCTGTCTGCAGGTTGATTGTTATTTTCAGTCTCTTAATGGGCCTCAGAAACTCCACAGGTGAGGCAAGAGGTTTACAATTACTTGCCTCCCACCTACCCCAAGGCAAAAGCTGCCTTGATGGTAAAGGTATACAGGAGAAAGATGTCCTCTGCAGTATGAGGGAATGTGTCAGCACAAGAAACAGGTGTCTGCCTTCCGAGCTCTAACCTCATAGGGTTATATCTGATAAGAGATTTATCAGATATAGAGTTCAGAATAATGACTGCAAAGATGCTCAACAGCATGAGTACAGATATAGTAACTATGAAAAAAGACCAGTCGGAAATAAACAAGGACAGCACTACTAAAGAACACACTGGAAGTCATAGCCACAGTGATCAGGCAAGAAGAAGAAATAATGAGAAAGTAAAACTCTCATTATTCGCAGATGATATGATATTGTACATAGAAAACCCTGCAACCCTGGCTTTTGCTCACATAGCTCCAGTCCACTGTACTCGCCCTCTGCCAGAGGCCAAGGTGAGTGGCTGCACATGAAATTTTGTGCATTGGCCCTTTAAGAGAGTGCCTGCATTTCCAGCCATCTCTCCCTGATAGACAGCAACCCTGCTGCTTTTCACAGCCAGATGTTATGTGGGCACCTTTCTCAGTTCTGGGCTGGAGGCCCAACTTGGG
Source organism: Plecotus auritus (assembly GCF_963455305.1). NCBI lineage: Eukaryota > Metazoa > Chordata > Mammalia > Chiroptera > Vespertilionidae > Plecotus > Plecotus auritus. The sequence continues at coordinate 68,829,097 of NC_137771.1, forward strand.
GTTTAGACCCCAGAGTTCTCAGTGGCAACCCCCCACAGCTGAGATATCTCTCCAAAAATTCAGCTGCTGTCTGTGGTAGCCTAGCCAGCCCTTTTGCGTCTCCTCAATTCCCATCAGTCTCTATACGGTCTCCTCTTTCCATCTTTGGTTATCAGGGTTCTCTCCAGCCAGTCTTCACTTGATTATTCAGGGTGATTTATCTGTATTTTAATTATAATTCCACTTTGGTCCTGGGAGTGTGTCCGTGTAGTTTCCACTTATTCCACACCATTTTGGAATCTCTCCATACTGTTTTAAAAGTGATATCCATCTTTGTGTTTTGTTTTATTTTTATCTGTGTATTCATTTATTTTTATTAAGGAATATTTCAAACATACTTATAAGTAGAGAGACTAGTGCAGTGTACCATCATTCAACTTCAACCACAGTCAACTCATGGCCAATTTTGTTTTATTTATCTCTCATTCACTCATTACTTCCTCAGATTAATTGAAGCAAATCCAGACATCATATTGATTTACCAGGTGTACCGGTTAATCAGATATTTTTCACTAGACGGGAGTTACACATATGTTTATATATATGCAATTTGATATGTATGCTATTTTGTTATATTGACAGCAAGCTTCAAAACTTCATATGTAAAATTTTCTGAAGGTGTTAACATCATAGATATTTTTACGCTTAAAAAATGTCGAATTTCGTGCCCAAAAAAAGCATTTGCGGAAAGTTTTAATTTGTTACTTTATTTTGAAGAAGAGTGCTGCTGAAAGTTATCGTATACTTCGGGAAGCTTATGGTGAACATGCTCCATCTCAAGATACTCGTGAACGCTGGTTTAAATGCTTTAAAAGTGATGATTTTGTTGTGAAAGACAAAGAACATCCAGGTCAACCGAAAAAGTTTGAAGACCAACAATTACAAGCATTATTGGATGAAGATGCATGTCAAACTCAAAAAACAACTTGCAGAAAAATTAAACGTTGCTCAGCAAACAATTTTCGATCGTTTAAAAGCAATGGGAAAGATTGTAAAGGAAGGAAAATGGGTGCCACATCAACTGAACTAAAGACAAATGGAAAACTGAAAAGTCATCAGTAAAATGTTGCTTCAACGGCACGAAAGAAAGTCTTTTTTGCATCAAATTGTGACTGGCGTTGAAAAGTGGATTTATTTTGAGAATCTCAAACACACAAAATTATGGGTTGATCCTGGTCAACCATCAACATTGACTGCAAGGCCTAATTGCTTCGGAAAGAAGACAGTGCTCTGCGTTCGGTGGGATCAGGAAGGTGTGGTGTATTATGAGCTTCTAAAACCAGGTGAAAGAGTTAATACTGATTGCTACTGACAACAAATAATCAATTTGAACCACACTTTGATCATGAAACGACCAGAATGTGCCAGAAGACACAGCAAAGTAATTTTGCTTCATGATAATGCACCATCACACACTTCAAAACCAGTTAAAAACGCGTTAAAAGATCTTGCCTGGGAAGTATTAACCCACACGCCATGTTCACCAGACCTTGCTCCTTCAGATTACTACTTGTTCCAATCGATGGCACACTCGCTTTCTGAGCAGCACTTCAAAACATACGAATAAGTGGAAAATTGGGTCTCTGAATGGTTTGCCTCAAAACAAGAAAAGTTCAATGGGGCGGTATCCACAAATTACCTGAAAGATGGGGGAAATGTGTAGCTAGCAATGGACGTTACTTTGAATAACGCACTTTTGATGTTTCTCTTGAAATTACCATCTTTTCTTTGATTACAAAATCCGCATTATTAACCGGTACACCTGTATCCTTAAATATTATAGTTAGTATCTCCAAAAGATAAGAATTTTTATTAAACCTTAACCACATATCATTACCAGACTTTAAAAATAAAATATCTACCTATTTATCTTTAATAGTTAGGTACTATTTTGCACTAATCTTTATAACAAATAGTAAACTATTTTTTAAGTGGCACATTTTATTTGTCCTTAAATTATAAACCAATGAATATGAATTTTTTAATTATAGCTTTTGGTAATATATTTAAAAAATTACTTGTTCTGTTTTCTTTATTTACAATATCCACAGGCAAAACATTTCTTAGAGCTCCTCAAATGAATATTAATATTGCCACTTGGGGAAGGCTAGTGAGAAGAGCTATTCCTACAGTAAATCATTCTGGCACCTTTAGTCCTCAAACACCTGGGCCTGCTACAGTGCCAGTGGTTGATGTACGAATCCCAGAACTAGCACCACCAGCTAGGTATGTGTCTAAGATTTAAGCATTGCTTTTATAAAAAAAAAAAAAAAAATTGTGACATTTGTATCTATTGATTACAGTGGGCCTATTTAAAGTCTCATTTTTTTCCAAATAGTATTATGAAATTAGTATTCTGATTACTTTTAAAAATTGTTTGCTTACATTTTAGATTATTTAAAATACATATTTTTGATAACTGTTTTTGGTGAATGACTTTCTCTTTTATAAGTGATTCTACAGTAACCAAATTGGACTTTGATCTTGAACCTGAACCTCCTCCCGCCCCGCCACGTGATTCTTCCCTCGGAGAAATGTATGAATCTGCTGAATTAAGAGATTTGGATGCACCAGAACAGGCAAGGCATTTTAAAACTTGTATTTTTACCATGTGAATTACCAGTAAAAGCATCATAGTGAATGAGGTATACATTTCATTTACTTAAAAATTGTCTGTACCCTGTCAGTGTTGCTCAGTTAGTTGGCGCATCATCCCATGTGCCAAAGTGTCACAGGTTCAATTCCCAGTTAGGGCACATTCCCGGGTTGCAGGTTGGATCCCATTAGGAGGGCAGTAAATCGATGTTCTCTCTCACATCGATATCTCTCTCTCTGTCTCTCTCTCTCTCTCTCTTCTCCCCTCCCTCCTCTTTTTTTCCTCTTTTCTCTCCCTCCCTTACTTCCTCCCCCTCTCTCAATTCAATGAGCATATCCTCAGGTGAGGATTTTTTTTTTAAATTGTCTGTTTTTGTGTTCTTATGAGTGAAACATAAAAATCCCTAGATGTCCCTGGGCCAGTAGAGATAAAATAGGCTGCTTCAGCTAAAAAGAGCATAAGAACATGGTTGATAGTAAATGACATATTGCCTGAACACTCTTCTGGCTTCGTTAACATGATTTCTGAATATGCATCGAAGATGGCAATAATGTGTTTTCACATATTTTAGATAAATGCAATATATAATTAATAACCTTAGAATGAATATTTAGTATCTGAATTTAACTTTTCTTACCCATACTGACTTCTGACATTTTTATTTTAACTTTATCCTTACCAACTAAGTTGTTTCTTGAATGTTTCTATAATTTAATGAGTATTTAATATTTTACAGGACTCAGAAACTGTTTTTGATATTGAAAATGAAAGAAATAGTATACGTCCAAAATCTCAATCGGAATTTGAAGCTGATATTCCTCAATCAAGCCTAGAATACAGTGGAGTTCGAGAACATGATGGTAGAAGGTAAAGAATATATACACAACTTTGCTACTGCATGTTTGGTCTCATACTTTTGCCTTATTTTTAACTGACATTACTATTTTCAGATCTCAACAAATGTTTCAGTTTAATCTACAAGACTTCAGATGTTGTGCTGTCTTGGGTAGAGGACATTTTGGAAAGGTAATCTCTTAATATTTCTTTAATACCTACAAAAGTAATAACTCAAGTGGGAAATAATTATTTTAATCTCATTTCAGGTGCTTTTGGCTGAATATAAACACACAAATGAGATGTTTGCTATAAAAGCCTTAAAGAAAGGAGACATTGTAGCTCGAGACGAAGTAGACAGGTTAGCTTTTTAAAAATAAAATTATTTTTCTGAAGTTGTGACTTAACAGCAAAACTTTTTTTTGTGTAACAATACATGAAGAAACTAAATAAATTAATCTATCTGTACTTGAAGTAAGGTAGGCATTAATTAAATAATGTTTCTCTTCCCAGCCAACTCCTTCTTTCCCTTCTTATGAAAATTTACTGGTTAGGATTCCCAAAGAAAGATGATAAAATTTTTAATCTAATTCTATTAGATTTTTTTATGCTTGGAGATGTTCAAGTGTTTATATGAAATAGAAACTGTTATTTATCTGTGATTGAGTGAGACTATTTCCCATTTTGTTTTATAGAAATCTTAAAATGTCATTTACAGATAATCTGCAGTTAACAGTATTGTTTATATAGTCTACTTTTTAAAATGCACCTATATCTGTTTTTTTAAAGAGGAAATGATATATTTTACCATAGCATCTCACCTTTCTGGGTTTAATAACTATAAATTGATATGTATATATATATCTCTATTTTATTAAAATGCAAGGACTTTGGGGATAAAGTTGTAATTAGGCTAGAGAATATACTTTTAAAACTATCATTAATAGGGTGATTTAAAATGAAAATAAGTTAATTCCAAGTTGTATTTGAACATTTGACTTGATTTTCTTCTACTTTAAGTCAAGTTGATTTTCAGGGAGAGGAGTAGTAGTAATTTTTTTTCTATTTAGTCAAAATAAATGTTCCAGAGTCAGAAATTTTAAACACTGTTCTTTCTAGCAGCTTGTAAAAATTCTTATAGGAAAAACCTATGATTCTATAGACTTTACAGAGAAATTATACCACTCTCAAGGAGCTTCTTGAAGCATGTTATAGAATTCTCCATGTAGCCTCTCTATTTTCCAGTCAGCCATCCAAATTAAAATTTATGCAGCATATCTTTACTTAATATATTATATGATGAAATACTTGAATCCTGTAACTTAAGAATTAAAAAGACTGTCCTTGAAATTACCTTGGTCACAAACTTTTATTTTTATTATGCTTTAGGTTGCTAAATTCTCTGACCAATTCCTGATAAATTTTAACAGTTTACCCTAATTAAGCCGTTTCTGTTAGCTATACACTAGCTATATGTGTGCTGCTCTGGTACTGTCAGTGTGAACTCTATAATCTTTATCATACTAATCATATATTTTAGTTTGCATTAACATATTTCAATTCATTATATACATCAAGCAGACCAAATTTTTTAAGCATATGTAGCAAAACGAAGACATATTTTATGGTTTTAAAGTTATAATAGTTAAGAACTTCAGTTTATAGCGTTTGGTGATTTTTAAAGAACATTGTTTCCAACTAGAACCTAAGGGGAAGAAAAAAACCTATTTATTTTTAAATGTTTTCTCTTACAGCCTAATGTGTGAAAAAAGAATTTTTGAAACTGTGAATAGTGTAAGGCATCCATTTTTGGTGAACCTTTTTGCATGTTTCCAAACCAAAGAGCATGTTTGCTTTGTAATGGAATATGCTGCCGGTGGGGACCTAATGATGCACATTCATACTGATGTCTTTTCTGAACCAAGAGCTGTGTGAGTATGCTTTAGACATTTCTCTGAATTTTTCATGACTAAATTTTTTCTGGGAAGGAAAAAAGCTCTCTCAATTAATTCTTGCCCCCCACCCCCTCTCCCAAATAGAAAATAAGACTTTAGAAATTCTTACCTTTTGCCACCAAAAAAAAAAAATCTATTTCACTCTGTTGTCCATATTGAAAATTTCATGGATTACCCTAAATCATATTTGATCATTTAAATACAAAATTTAGGTTCATTTTAATAAAATTTTTGCTGGGTTTGTTGTTTTTTTATAATTTTTTAAAATTGATTTGTTGTTGTTTTTTTTAGCAAGAGAGGATGGGAGAGGGAGAGAGAGAGAAACATTGATGTGAGATGCCCCCAACCCAGTCATGTGCCCTTACCAGGAATCAAATAGGCATAGGATGATGCCCAACCAACTTAGCCGCAGTGGCCAGGGCTAAAATTTTTGTTTTCTATTACATTTTATCCCTAGGGAATGCCATTATGACCGTGGCTTTAAATACCAAATATATTCAAAGTACATTGTTAAGTGGAAAGAGAAAGGGTAGAATAGTCTGTGTCATATAATTGTACGAAATACTTGTATTTGTATTTTAAAGGGTATATGTTTATAATATCTCTGAAAGTATCCAAGAAAGTGGTATATATATTGCTTCCAATGAAAGACATAGAAAGTAGACTAAATGAGAATCCTTTTTGTAATTCTTGAATATGATATAGTATGAAAGTTTTACTTATTCAAATGCATAAAAAATAAATAATAGCATACATAAGATTAAATATGTACATATATGTATTCCCCCCTATGTTATCCCAGTTTATAGCTCTTAAATGGTGGAGCTGGGATTTGAACCTAGGAAAGTGCTCTTAATAGCTACATTCTACATGCTAGTGTTTACCAAATTTAGGTGTGTTTTTTTAAATCCTCACCCGAGGATAAATTTTTCATTGATTTTAGAGAGAGGGAAGGAAGGAGAGAGGGAGAGAGAGAGAGACATTGATTTGAGAGAGAAACATCGAATAGTTGCCTGCTATACATGCCTGACCAGGGATCAATCCTGCAACCTTTCGGTCTATGGGATGATGCTCCAACCAACTGAGTCACACCAGCCAGGACTCACCACATTTATAGCATTCATTGGCCAACATGACTTTTCCCTCTGTATGGCTAATATTATTTCTCATTTAACTTATCAAACTAAGCTACTGATTTTTCCTATTTTTTCCTGACCTCACTTACCACTTCCCAGACCTACTATTCTTCTAGTCTTCTCCATCTTAGTAAATGTCATTACCATCTGTCGATTGTACAAGCCAAAACATGGGAGTCATTCTCGATCCTCTTTTTCCTCACATGCAATATCCAAATTATTAGCAAGTTTGACCAATTCTACCTTCAAAATATATCTCAAATCAGTAGTAAATCTTTATTGTGTTTATTCTTAAATTTTCATTACTTGTTTATATTTTGAAAACTGACATTTGTTTAGCATTTTCACTTCTTATTTGATTCATATCATAACCATTAGAGGTATGTAGAGCAGATAGTAGTATACTGTTATATCTTCAAGTTTCAGATTAAAATAGAGGTTAGTTCTGATAGACAGTGACGCTTTCAGAAAGGAGGCAAAATCCAGAAAGTAGAAAAAGGCTAAAAATAATTCATTCCCTGAATATTTAAAAATTAATATTTAAAAATTAAAAGCAGGACATTTAGACTATGCCTAGCCCTGTACTACCATGGAAATTTCTTCTGTTTTGTTATGCCTTTAAACTATGTTTTGTGTGTTTATATATAAAATCCAGTTCATCCTTTAGAAACTTTTATTTTCCTGAGACTACAATTCATATACAAATGAAACAAGCCCAATGAAATACAGAAATAAAATGATACTTTGCACTACTTCAAATCTGAAGTACTTCTCTAATTATTCAGATCTCACCTCAAATGTTATTTTTTTGAAGGTCATTTTTTGAGTATCCTATCTAAAATACCACTATTACTAATGTCCAAGTCATGTCTCTATTGTATTTTATTTCTCCATAACACTTTATTTCTACCTAAAATCATCTATGTATTTATTTTTTACATAAGATGTAAAAGGCAGAGAAAAAAGGACCTTTTCTATTCTGTGTACTAATGGAATAGCTAGAAAGGTGGCTGGCACATAGGTGATCAGTGACTTTTTACTGATTGAGACTATGAAATCAAAATCAGTTCAATTCCTAGCTTTACTGTTTCTAGCTATGTGACTTTAGACAAATTACTCTCTGAGAGCTTCATTTTCTGCTTCTATAAAATATTTTATGGTAAAAGCTTTAAGATTAAATAAGCCAATTGATGAAAATATCTAACACAGTACTTGATACATAGTAAGCATTCACTGATATATATTTATTTTAAGCAGTATTACCCAATTATTTGGTAAGTGCAGTATCATTAGGTCAATCTGTTTAACAAAGAAGGAAAGAAAGAAAAATCAAAGTATTTTATAATTATTATAATGTTTTTTGCTGCCAAAAAAGTTTGCTAAAAACTTATGTATAAATAACCACCTTAGCATTTTCGAATCACATTTGTTCTAGTGGACCTTAGTTAAATCTTTTAAATTTTTGACAAGTATTTATATAAGATCTAATGTATTATCAAATAAATATTTCTAAATACTTGCATTTTAAAATTTTCTTAAATTGTGTTCTATTTTTATAAAAATAAGTAAACATAGGCCTTGGCCAGTTTAGCTCAGTGCATAGAGCATCGGTTCGCATACTGAAGGGTCAAAGGTTCGATTGTTAATCCCTGGCCACCTCCAGGCGCATGCAGTAGGCAACCAATCGATGTGTCTCTTCATTATCAATGTTTCTGTTTCTTTGTCTCTTCCCTCCCTTCCATTCTCTCTAAAAAAAATCAATGAAATATTCTTAGGTGAGGATTAACAACAGCAAAAATAAGTAAACATAAAACATAGCTGTATTATCTACATGTACATCTGACTGCATTCTAAAACTTTGAGGAACATTCACCAAACTGACAAGAATAGTTATCTCTATGGATGATAGTCACTTTGGGGTGAGATGGTAGATGGATAAATAAAATATTATGCCTTGGGACAAGGGTATTCTATGTATTTGATAGAGAAAATATCCATGTTTTGCTTGTGTAGTTAAGAATTGACTCTCCTAAGTATCTCCTAATAACCTATTCTACACTGAAGACAGATAGATCTACATTTTTTAAATTCACTCATTTATTTATTACTTGCCTCCTCATTCTGTATGCCTACCACATATGAGGCATTATGTTAGGCATCTATATATATAAAAGCCTAAGCAACCATTACAACAGAACGACCGGTTGCTACGATGCGCACTGACCACTAGGGGCCAGATGCTCAATGCAGGAGTTGCTCCTGGTGGGTCATTGCGCTCCCACAGGGGGAGCGCTGCTCAGCCAGAAGCTGAGCAGCGGCAGCAAGCACAGCGGGCCAGGGATGAGCATGAGCAGCACGGCGCCCGGCCCCAGTTCGGGCTCCTCCCTGGCTGCCTGCCACTTGGAGCACTGCTACATCCCTCGGGGGATGTCCGACTGCTGGTTTAAGCCCAATCCTTGCAGACCAGGCTGAGATCAGGCCTAAACCAGCAGTCGGACATCCCCCGGGGGGTCCTGGATTGCGAGAGGGATGTCCAATTGCCGGTTTAGGCCCGACCCCCACAGGCCAGGCTGAGATCTGGCATAAACCGGCAGTCAGACATCCCCCGAGGAGTCCTGGATTGTGAGAGGGCACAGACTGGGCTGACGCTCAATGCAGGAGAAAGGGGTGGGGGGTGCAGCGAGGCCTGGAGGCACATGGTATGGCCCAGGGATCCCAGGAACCACAAGCCTTGAGCTTGCTTTCCAATAAAAAAAAATTTTTTTTTGGAAAAAAAAAATGGCCAGACGCCACCACTCTGGGAAGAGTGGCTCCTGGAGGGAAAAGCCTCCCTAGGCGCCGCCTGGTCTGGCTGGCGTGCCACGATGGACCACGCACCAACCTTGGTGGCGCCCCCAAGTCCTGCGGCTCGCAGCAACTCACCAGTGAGGTGTAGGAAGCGCAGCCCCTCTGACTCCAAAGCCAGTAGCTCCGACAGCTGCTCCCCATCTTGCTCCACAGTGGATGCAGCGCTGCCTGGCCTGTGCCACATCAGCTCTGGCTTCCGGCTTCCTGCCCACCCCTTTGTGTACTACATGCGCTCAGGTGTGACTTCGGCCTCCCCGGCCAATAGTGCCACAGCATAGCCAGAGAATGGCAGGACACAGCCACCAGGGCTGGCTGGGCATTGATTTGGCCGTGTGTTTACATTTGTAGGGAAGCAGGGCAGCCTGCTCCTGCCACCTGCATCACCTTCTAGGCTAGAGAGACCTGCTGATCTCCGTGTTTCTCCTCCTGTCCGGAATCAAAACCTCTTGGGGATGAATGATCCCAGCAATGGCACCAACACACGCTCGGTGTCACTGTCACAGACATTCCCAGTCATTACAGCCCATTCCTCAGCCCGCAGTGCCCTGCTCCACCCACTGCCACTCACCTGTCACCCCCTGAGGACCACCTTATGTTATCCTATCTGAAATGTGAGCAAGATCTCAAATGCCCCCCTGTCCTTTTTTTTTTTTTTTTCAATAGCTCCCTTGCCCTACCTTTCTTCCTCTAAAAACCTTGCATTTTAAAAATACATATTTGATTAATTTCGGAAAGGGAAATAGAGATAGAAACATCAATGATGATAGAGAATCATTGATTGGCTGCCTCCTGCACATTCCAAACTAGGGATCAAAATCTCTTGCGGTTCCTCCCCCAGCCAGGCAGGCCACGATCGGTGGTGTGGGAATGAGGAGGAGGGGAGGCAGGGAACCGCATGGTGGCAGTGCAGCAGCAAGGGAAGGAGGAGGGGAGAGGTGGGGAACCTGATCGGCCCTGATCGCCAGCCAGGCTTAGGGACCCCACCTGTGCATGAATTTCGTGCATTGGGCCTCTAGTATAAACAATGAAAAAGACATACTTGGTCCTGTTCTTCTCAAGAGGTAGTATTCTCGCTGGGGGGAAGTTTTTCTAAGATCCAAACCCATTTACCCAATTTCTAAACCTCTTCACCTGCCCCAAGACAATTCAGAGTCAACAAATCTAAGGCCAAACTCATTTTCCCAGCACAACTTTGGCTACTTCTGTATTTTTTTACCTATTCATTACACTAAGAAGGAAACCTTGAGAGTCATCTTAAGCTTTTCCTCTCCCTCATCCTCACAGCCAATGAGACACTAATCATGCTAGTTTTAAAATTTCTCTTAAATCTATCCTTGCTTTCTCTATGTTGGCACTGTAACAAAGGTTCTCACAATTTTCATCTGTACCATCCTAATGGCCTTATCTATTATTTTCTCCTCTGGATATCTACCTACTTTTACTCCAACCTTCATACTTCTATCAGAAACATCTAACACAAATCTGATTAAAATAGTTTGATTCTCTATCACAAAGAGAAAAAAATCCAGTATCCATAATATCAAGATCCTTCACAACTTGATCCCAAGCTGTCTTTTCAGCCTCCTCTCTCGTTACTTCTTCCCCATTCTTTACTTTAGCCATGGTAAACTTATTGTTTTCAAAAATATTATGCCTCTTCCACCTCTATTTCTTTCCCTCTCAAGGGAATTCCCTATATTTCACCTATGAAAGTTTTCAGACTGTCCTTCTGCCCTTACAGCATATTGTAATTTCTCCTACAGACCAGGTTGAGGGTCTACAGACCAGGTTGAAGGACTACAGTGGAAGCCATCAGGCAAAGTTAATTAATGGCTTCCATTGCAGAGATTGTATTTTTCCTTTCATATGTTTTTATTGATATATTTTTTTTTTTGAGACAGAAGAAGGGAGAGGGAGAGAGAGAAACATTAATTGATTACCTCCGTATGCACCCCTGCTGGGGATCGAACCAGCAACCTGGGTATGTGCCCTGACTGAGAATCGAACCAGCAACCTTTGGTACACAGGATAATCCTCAACCAACTGAGCCACAGCAGACAGGGCTTGCTTTCCCTCCCCCCACCCCCCCCCACCCCAAATATTTAGCACATTTCTTACTATGTCTGGCATATAGTAAGGACTAAATAAATATTTGTGAAATTAGTTAACTATGGAATTCTGCTTTGAATTATAAAAGTATAAACTAGGATTCAAGAGCAGTGGAATTTAATAAACATTTCTTATTTAATTCTTCAGATTTTATGCTGCATGTGTAGTTCTTGGGCTGCAGTATTTACATGAACACAAAATTGTTTATAGGTAAGTGAAGTTTTGATACTTAATGGCTTACTTTGGTGTGTATTAGAATTAAAGATAATTAAGAAGGATCTTGTGTGTTTAATCAGTTACCTAATTTTCTCTTTCATATAAGTGACCTCTCAAAAGTTAAATTCCAGTTTTTAAAGACATGGTTAACACAGTAATTATATGATGGACCTCTTTGTTCCTGAACCTCTGCCCATTATGTAATTACAGTAGTCAAATTATGAGTTGGCCTCTGATAACAAAATTCACCAACAATATTCATCCTGGTGAATATTTTACATTCAACTGCAGAAAACTTCTGTAAAACTAGTACTACTCAAATTTTTTTCATGTTAAGATAAGTAGCTTGTACCAGAGTATAAAGCATCACCTGCTGCTTCGTTAAGTCTTGCTGTCAACCAAACAGTGTACTTTGGTGACAACTGGTTTATGTCTGGTGCAAGCTCCTTATCAAATCACAGAACCAGAACAAATAGTTCATAGCCCAGTAACTAGTCTATGGGCCACACTTTGAATAGCATTGCTCTAGACCAGCGATTTTCAAACTTTTTCATCTCATGGCACACATAAACTAATTGCTAAAATTCTACAGCACACCAAAAAAATACATTTTTTGCTGATCTGAGTAATTTTGATTCATTCATACCAGATTGCTGTTGTTGTGTTGACTGTTGTCATTTTTTTTATTGACAATCTAAGGGAAAAGAGGTTAGTGCCCTGACTAAACAATCAGGTATTGCATGCTTTAAAAATTCTTGCAGCACACCACTGGAAAAATGGCTGCTCTGGAATAGACAAATTATCAAAAGGCCAGTCAGAATTAGGAGACTATAAACATTAGTTTACTCAAACTTCTAACAATATTTTCAAGGTAAGTGTATCCTCATGGTCCTGTTTTACTTACAGGATAAACTATTTTTAACTTAATTTGTAACCATTTAGTGTGGGTAGGTAGTTTTCTCTTTATTTTGAATTATTCTCTTAGAAAGTTAAACCTGCCCCCAATACCTTCTTTATACTGTTAGACATTTCTTTTTTATGGATGGTGTATAGGCAAACGCTTAAACTCCTTTCATGTTTTTAAGTATATATTTAAATAGATAAATTATTCTTTATTAAATACATTCTTCTTGTTCTATATAACAGGAAAATTATTCAGAAACTATATTATGTAGAGTAATACATACAAATGGAAGAAAAATAAATGTTTCTAATATAGTATTTAAGTCTCAAATCACAATTTGAAAAAGTTGTTTTTAGCAAAGAGAAAGTACAGCTCCTAATGACTTTTTTACTACATTTGCTAGTGATTTTATTGATTTTTTTTTTTTGCATTTTTTTAATCCTGAACAGAGATTTGAAATTGGATAACTTATTGCTAGATACAGAAGGCTTTGTGAAAATTGCTGATTTTGGCCTTTGCAAAGAAGGTAATTGGACATTTTAAAGTTTCTTTTTTTAATATATTACTATTCCTTTGTACTTTGGTAGTTTTCAAGTTTGTCTATGGAAAGTAGAATGTATTTTTAACTTTTAATTTATTCTTTATTAAAACATTATGGACTATTCATATCACTTAATTGTCACATATTAAGAATTCTGTGGGTATGAATAAAGTTAGGTTTTCAGAAATCAGAGTATAAAACAAAGATTCTCTTTGTATGATTAATAATTTTATCACTATTCTATAAAAAACATTAGTTAAGCACCAAAGTTTTCACTATGCTGGGACTATAGAATGAATTAAGTAAACCTAATAACTTCTCTCTAGCTTCTTAAAACTTTTAACATTTTTAAATAGGGAAAAAATATATCAATAATCTTTTCTATATATTCAAAAGTAAATAAATAAGTAAACTGGGAAAATTAGAATCAGAGGTAGCATAAGGAAGTGTACAGAGCTTGGACTTAAGAACCAGATGGTCTTAGGTTTTGAATCCTGGTTCTGCTACTTATTTGCTCTGTATCTTTGGAGGAGTTACTTTTAAACTCGAGTATTTCCTCAGTCAGAAAGTAAATATAATCCTCCTTGTTTAGGAGTATTATGAGAATTGGAGATAAGTATGTGACACAGTGTTTACTTAACATATGGTAAATAGGTATTCTTTCTTATCTTTACATTTAATACATTGTATTGTAAGGAACATTATCTGTCTGCCCCTCCACATTGGTAGCGTCTGATTTTCTTATTCAGCTTTGTTTCTATAGCATATAGGATAGTGCTTGGCACATCTTAAATATTCAGTGAATGTTGAATTAATAAGTAGTTAGATGATGCCCTGGCTGGTGTTGCAAAGTGTTTAGAGCATCAACCTGCACACTGGAGGGACACAGGTTTGATTCCAGGTCCAGGGCACATACATTGGTTGCAGGTTCCATCCCTGCCCCCAGGTGGGGCGTGTGTGTGAGGCAACCACTGATGTGTTTCTCTCACATTGATGTTTTTCTCTCTCTCTCTCTCAACATCAATAGAAAAAATGTCCTCACTCTTTGGGTGAGAAATAAAAATAATAATAAATAGTTAGATGAATGGAAGAACAGACAGACTTTGTAGTATATGTCTATTAGTTACCCACTGACCTCCTAATTACTGAATTCAATAAAAATTTTTTTCTCTTATTGGACTTCTCTGAATTGGACAATGTTGACTTAAATGCTTTTATTCTTCAGTGCCTTTCCTTAGCCCATGCTCTTCACTGCTAGTTTTTAACTAGCAATTATATATTAACTAGAGGCCCAAGTGCACGAAATTCATGCACGGGGGGTGGGGGTGGGGGAAGGTGTCCCTCAGCCCAGCCTGCACCCTCTCACAATCCAGGACCGCTGGCTCCTAACTGCTCACCTGCCTGCCTGCCTGATCGCCCCGAACAGAATCTGCCAGCCTGATCACCGCCTCACCGCTCCCCTACCGGCTTTATGGCCCCAACTGCCCTCCCCTGCCGGCCTGATCGCCCCCAACTGCCCTCCCCTGCCGGCCTGATCACCCCTAACCGCCTCTGCCTTGGCCCCCACCACCATGGCTTTGTCCGGAAGAAAGTCGCATGTCCGGAAGATGGCCGGTCGGCCCAGTCTAATTAGCATATTACCCTTTTATTAGTATAGATGATTCCCAAATCTATTATTTCCCTTCCTAACATATATATTCAGCTGTCTACTAGACAGATCTACCTGAATAGTCAATAAGGATCTCAAATGCTATACAACAAAAAAAATTGTTCTTTTCCTCGGATAGTCTAGTTCATAGTTGATGGTGCCACAGTCCTCTCAGTCTCCCAGTTTGAAAATGTGGAGTTATCCTGAACTCTGTCCTCTTCTCTACTCTCCATATCCAGTTAGTCATCAAATTGTGTTGATATCTGTATATATTAGTTTTTCTCCAATTTTCTGTAAGCTCCTTAAAGGCAAGAATTGTGTCTTACTCTCATTTTTATGCCCCCACCACTTGGCATGGATGCCCAGAATATAATAGGTATTCAGAAAGTATGTATTCAATAAGCAGACTAACTAAGTATATATTTCTCATTGTCATAAAAACAGACTTAGTACATTATCATAATAATAGCTAGCCATTTTTGAGCTCTTACTGTGTGCCAAGCACTTTGTTTCATATGCTTCATATCCAGTAAAATTATAACTGCCTTACAAAAGTTGGTAATACAGCTGAGGAAAACAGACCCTGAGCTCTCATGGCTAAGAAATGGCAAAGCTGGTTTTTAAACCCAGATCTTTATGACTCCAGAGCCTGATGTTAACTACTTACATGGAGTTCTACCAATTTGAAGTCTTAGGTAATTGGGCCTACTTTTAATTTCCTTTAAATTTATCAGAATGAATGAAATATAACTGTATTACTATAAGTGACATGATATACAGTATATGCATTACATTAAAATACTAAGATTTTATAATATTACCATTTAAAAATTCAGGGGGGAAAGTTAGAGTAGTTTTATGCTACAGGTATTACATGTTTTAGTTGTGTGATCAGGGCACAGAATAAAAATAAAGAAATTAGTTCTGTTTCCATCATTGTCAACTTTTCCTAATCTTGGCCAAGGCATTTAAAAGGATTGTGTAGAACTTATATAGATATTATATCAACTCTTTTTACAAATAACATTTTTGAAGAAAAAGTAATATGACCAATGTTCAAGAAATTTTGCAAAAATTCCTCACCCTTTAAGTCTTGGTCTTAAAGGGTATAATTAAGTTTATCTCAAATAAAACTTACAAACTTATTTGAGATTTCAGTCCTTATAAATGCAGACCTTTTTATATTTAGAATTGAGGTCTTGTCATTTAAGTTCATTTATGAGCTTTTAATACTTCAGAATACATTGAGACATCTTCAATATGTATAGTTGATTAAATAAATTATGATGATGAGGAACATATATTTGAAAACTAATTAGCTAAAATAATACCATATTTCTATATTATGTAACACATTTGGTGAACTCTTGATTTTCCAAGTGTTTGCTTTTGTGGTATTTTCCAAACTATACTTAATGTTATTTTTATAATGAAGTAAATAAACTTACTAAAAAAGATTGAATTGAAAAAAATGATAAAACTTGAAATTCACAATCAGTTCCTGTTGTTGTCACTTGTAATGACAAGAAAGAGAAAATAAGTAAATAAAGTATGAAAGTTTTATTTTTACCCATAGATTAAATAATAAGGTTGCTATTTAGCATAGTTTTCTCAATACCAACCTTTAACATTTTCTTTAAAAGTCTTTGGTATATCTTGACTTTGGTCACCATGCACTAATGTGCAACTTTAATTTTGCTGCTTAAGGATATCTTCTAATTTTAATTCAAGATCTTTTCTTTGCTAACAAATATTTAAATTTTACTTTTTCAGGAATGGGATATGGAGATAGAACAAGCACATTTTGTGGCACTCCTGAATTTCTTGCCCCAGAAGTATTAACAGAAACATCTTATACAAGGGCTGTAGATTGGTGGGGCCTTGGTGTACTTATATATGAAATGCTTGTTGGAGAGGTAAGCAGTATAAAGTAGTGAGAAAGAAAAAAAGATGATTGAAAGAACAAAGCATGTCATTTATAAAACTACTTAATATGTCTCATGCATAAGTGGAACTTAAGTTTTATAAGTATTTATAATGTACTAATAATTTACTATGATTCTATATTACCTTCACTGTCTTTTTTAGATTTTTATGTAATCTGTGGAATGCATTACCAGTGTTTTGAAAATAGTTTCTTATATTTTGGTATTGCTATGGTATGATTCTAAGATATAATATAACTGAATATTTCATAGGGAATAGAATAACAGAAAAACTAATAAACAGAATGTCCTATATACCGGTAAAAAAAAGTCAGCTATACCTTAATCAAAAACAGTATAGCAGACTTGAAAACATTAACTTTCTTTTTTTTTATATGTATAATTTTTTTTTCTTTATTGATTAAGGTATTACAAATGTGTCCTTATCCCCCCACTCATGCCCTCACCCCCCTGATGTCTGTGTCCTTTGGTTAGGCTTATATGCATGCATACAAATCCTTTGGTTGATCTCTCCCCCTTACCCCCACCCTCCCCTCCCTTCCCTCTGAGGTTTGACGATCTGATCTATGCTTCTCTGTCTTGGGATCTGTTTTTGTTCATCAGTTTATGTTGTTCATTGTATTCCACAAATGAGTGAGATCATGTGATATTTATCTTTCTCTGACTGGCTTATTTCGCTTAGCATAATGCTCTCCAGTTCCATCCATGCTGTTGCAAATGGTAAAAATTCCTTCTTTTTTATAGCAGCGTAGTATTCCATGGTGTAGATGTAACACCGTTTTTCAATCCACTCTTCTGCTGATGGGCACTTAGGCTGTTTCCAAATCTTAGCTAGGGTAAATTGTGCTGCTATGAACATAGGGGTGCACATATCCTTTCTGATTGGTGTTTCTAGTTTCTTGGGATATATTCCTAGAAGTAGGATCACTGGGTCAAATGGGAGTTCCATTTTTAGTTTTTTGAGGAAACTCCATACTGTTTTCCACAGTGGCTGCACCACTCTGCATTCCCACCAGCAGTGCACAAGGGTTCCTTTTTCTCCACATCCTCGCCAACACTTGTCATTTGTTGATTTGTTGATAATAGCCATTCTGACAGGTGTGAGATGGTACCGCATTGTTGTTTTGATTTGCATCTCTCGGGTGATTAGTGACTGAGCATGTTTTCATATGTCTCTTGGCCTTCCTTCTGTCTTCTTTCGAAAATTATCTATTTAGGTTTGTTGCTCATTTTTTTATTGGGTTGTTTGTCTTCCTTTTGTTAAGTTGTATGAGTTCCCTGTAAATGTTGGAGATTAAACCCTTATTGGTGATAACCTTGGCAAACACGTTCTCCCATGCAGTGAGCTTTCTTGTTGTTTTGTTGATGGTTTCTTTTGCTGTACAGAAGCTTTTCATTTTGATGTAGTCCCATTTGTTTATTTTCTCTTTAGTTTCCATTGCCCTAGGAGCGGTATTGGTGAAGAAATTGCTTCGGCATATGTCTGAGATTTTGCTGCCTGTGGATTCCTCTAGTATTTTTATGGTTTCCCATCTTATGTTTAAGTCCTTTATCCATTTTGACTCTGTTTTTGTGTATGGTATAAGTTGGTGGTCTAGTTTCATTTTTTTTGCTTGTATCTGTCCAATTTTCACAACACCATTTATTGAAGAGACTCTCTTGACTCCATTGTATGTTCTTGCCTCCTTTGTCAAATAGTAATTGAGCATAGTGGTTTGGGTCAATTTCTGGGTTCTCTGTTCTATTCCATTGATCGATCTGTCTTTTCTTGTGCCATTACCAGAAAAGATTAACTTTCTTACTGTTTTCTTTAGATTAACTTGAAATACATTTCTGGGGATAACATAGTTGTTCACAGAAATTTTACCACTGAGGAAATAGTGAATTATATCTAATAAATAAAGCAGTAGTAAGAAGCTAATCTGTTTTGTTATAAATTGTTGGATATGATAAATTAGGGTGGAATTGGGGAAAAGTCAATATTTAGATAAGTAATTGAAAACTACTTAGAGAATCTTGATCTCAAGATGCAAGAAAAATTACCTTTTGGGATTGGTTCATTGTTCTACAGTTTCTCTGGTGCCAACAACCTTTCTTATACATTCTTGGCATGAATAAATGAATGAAAGAATGACCAAATTATTAAATGTCAGAAATTTCTAAAATTTTTCTCTGTGATTGTCATGTAGTGGCACTTACACAAACAAATAAATGATTTCAGTTCATCCAAACAACATTGGAGTGAATACTTGGAAAAGGAGGAAAGAAATAGCTAATTAAAAGGCTTATCATGGGACTGTGTGCTCGCTGAGGGAAAGTAATTAAACATGGGCAAAGGAGATCCTAAGAAGCCGAGAGTCAAAATGTCATCATATGCTTTCTTTGTGCAAACTTGCCGGGAGGAACACAAGAAGAAGCATCCAGATGCTTCAGTCAACTTCTCAGAGTTTTCTAAGAAGTGCTCAGAGAGGTGGAAGACCATGTCTGCTAAGGAGAAAGGAAAATTTGAAGACATGGCAAAGGCGGACAAGGCTTGTTATGAGAGAGAAATGAAAACTTATATTCCTCCTAAAGGGGAAACAAAAAAGAAATTCAAGGATCCCAATGCACCCAAGAGGCCTCCTTCAGCCTTTTTCTTGTTTTGTTCTGAGTATCGCCCAAAAATCAAAGGAGAGCATCCTGGCCTATCCATTGGTGACGTTGCAGAGAAGCTGGGAGAGATGTGGAATCTCCGCTGCAGATGACAAGCAGCCTTATGAAAAGAAGGCTGCTAAGCTGAAGGAGAAATATGAAAAGGATATTGCTGCCTACTGAGCTAAAGGAAAGCCTGATGCTGCCAAAAAGGGAGTTGTCAAGGCTGAAGAAAGCAAGAAAAAGAAGGAAGAGGAAGAAGACGAGGAAGATGATGAAGAGGAAGAAGAGGAGGAAGATTAAGAAGATGATGAAGAAGAAGATGATGATGATGAATAAGTTAGTTCTAGCGCAGTTTTTTTTCTTGTCTATAAAGCATTTAACTCCCCTGTACACAACTCCTTTTAAAGAAAAAAATTGAAATGTAAGGCTGTGTAAAATTTGTTTTTAAACAGTACAGTGTCTTTTTTGTATAGTTAACACACTACCGAATGTGTCTTTAGATAGCCCTGTCCTGGTGGTATTTTCAATAGCCACTAACCTTGCCTGGTACAGTATGGCGGTTGTAAATTGGCATGGAAATTTAAAGCAGGTTCTTGTTGGTGCACAGCACAAATTAGTTATACATGGGGATGGTAGTTTTTTCATCTTCAGTTGTCTCTGATGCAGCTTATACGAAATAATTGTTGTTCTGTTAACTGAATACCACTCTATAATTGCAAAAAAAGTTGCAGCTGTTTTGTTGACATTCTGAATGTTTCTAAGTAAATACAATTTTTTTTTTGTTAAAAAAAATAAAATAAAAGGCTTATCATGTGCTAGGCACTATTCTGTGTGCTTTATAAATTTTAGCATATTTAATTTTTCAGCAACCTTTAATAAGCTCAATATTAACCTACATTCATTTTCAGATATATAAATGGAAACAGAACTTGAGTAACTTGCTTAAAGTCTCACAGCTGTTATGGGGTAGGGCTTTGATTTTAAACCTGGTTTTCTGGAAACCATTATATTTTGCTACCTGCAGGATAGGGTATTGAATCCACACAACCTTGTTTCTGTCATTAAGACCGATGGTTCAGAACTGAATTTTTTACCTCTATTTAGAAAAAGTGCTATATGCTGTTTTAGGATGGAAAGATGTATTTTATCCCTAATCCAGTGTGGTCTTTACTTTCTAAGAGAGCCAGAGTATGTATTCATAATAGTTGTTTCTGTAAACTCTGGCATACTTGAAATCTCTTTTTAAAGTAACATATTTGTTTTGTGTTGTTTTTTAAGTGTAGCATTCAGATACATATGAAATTTAATTAAGTTACTAAAAATTATATGCTTGCTTAAAATTTACCCTCCATATTAGAGATGACATGCAAAAAATATAAGTTTATTGCAAAATAATAGAGAATTAAGAGCCAGTTGATTCTACTTCCTCCTATTCTAAAGTGACTGGAGGATTGGCATTGAACAAGTGAGGAAGCTACTGTTCCATATTTTTTTTAAAAGAGCTTCTAATTAACTAAGCTCTTAATTAATTAAAACAATAGAGCTAACTATTCCTTCAGAATTGCTTTTTGAAATTTCATTTATTTTTAACACCTCCATAAGATAGTTGGGAAAAGAACTAAACTTAAAACACATCAATATGCTTTATAATTTTATAGCATTGGTGAAATTTTAGCAATAATATTTTTTAAACTATTAAAAGAGGTGAGAGGTTTGGCTAATGTTTATATCTAATTTATCTATTATTTACAAATAATTGAAAACTCCCTAAACATATTATGCATATTCAAATTTGTATTTGAAAAATCTTTATTGTTGAAAGTATTACAGATGTCCCCTTTTTCCCCCCACATTGACCTCTTTTAGCCTGCCCCTGTCCCCCCCTACCCCCACCCCAGGGCCTTCACCACCCTATTGTCTGTATCCGTGGGTTATGCATACATGCATACAAGTTCTTTGGTTGATCTCTTCCCATCCACCCCCACCTTCCCTCTGAGATCCAACAGTCTGTTCCATGCTTCTGTGTCTCTGGACCTATTTTGTTCATCAGTTTATTTTGTTCATTAGATTCCACATATGAGTGAGATCATGTGATACTTGTTTTGAAATTTTATTTGTATAAGTTTTGAGGACTGAAAAGACTACAGAAATAAACTAATGAATGTACCAGGTCTCCTTTTCCTGTGCCAAATGGGGTATCAGAGAAGTAACCTTACATACTTGAGTTAGATGCTTGACATCTGAACAGACTGTTGCATTTTTATATGTGTTTAAAACACATTTATTGTGTTTTGTTGTTAGCTTATAATCTGTTTGAAGAAACAAAGAACTTTAACATCTTAACAAATATGAAGATAAACTTTTACTTATAGAGTGACATTTTTAAACACAAAGTTGACTGATCAAGTCAACAAAAGTCCTTTGTATTACCACTTGAAGTTCTGATTGCAAATCCTTGTGAAATAGAATTTTTCCCTGACTTATCTTCATTCCTGAAAGAAATTATATTGTCCCATATAGTAGGTATTTGATTTATGTATTTTGAATGCATGAATGAATAAAGTAAAGTTTCGATAACTGAAAAGTTTGAAATTACATAAGCACAGTAGGATGGGCAGCTCAGCTTCAGGAAGTTGGGTTCTGAATTCATTTTCACAGATTCCTCAGGTCAAAGATCCCTCTTATTCCATTGATACTTGGAATTACTGCTTGGTTCTTAGTCTTTAATACCTTATAGGAAGCGAGCAATCAATTCTAAACCATCTGAAATTCTGAGGTGATAAACCATATTGTATAACCACATTTTCAACATGGTTGAGAGTTTGTCCCTTTGTGTATCAAATAGATATACCAAATGTAATGTAACTACTTTTTTATGACTCAGAGTCATTATTGTCATTCTTAAAGATTGTTTATTATCTAAATGTTTCCCACTATGTAGTAGGTACTTAAAAGATTTACTGTCTGGCCAGATAAATGAATAAATAAATGAAATAAAATGGAATGAAATGAAAAATTATATTAGGCTAGAGGCCCAGTGTATAAAATTTGTGCATTGGGGGGTTGGGACAGGGGGTCCCTCAGCCCAGTCTGCACTTTCTCGCAGTCTGGGAGCCCTCGGGGGATGTCCAACTGCCAGCTTAGGCCTGCTCTCCACATGGGCCTAAGCTGGCAGTAGGACATACTTAGCGCTGCCTCGGAGGTGGGAGAGGCTATCGCCGCTGCGCTCAGTAGCTGTGAGCTTGGCTCAGGGCTTATGGCTGAGCAGAACTCCCCCTGGTGGTCAGTGAGCATCATAGCAACCGGTTGTTCCACCATTCAGTCTGTTTGCATATTAGCCTTTTTTTATATAGGATTATTTGACCAAATTTGTTCAGGTCTGTGAAATAAATTTAAGGAATATTTCAGAAAGTATATGGTGTGTCCTCTGGGCAATAGATATATATCTGTTATAGCTTCTTTTGTCCTTGTTTGTGTGGTGTTGTTTTATTTATGTGGTTTTTTGTTTTGTTTTTTCACTGCCTGGTTCTTGATTGTGCTTTGGATAGGTGATAAGGTTTCACTATATTGAAAATTATTTTGACTTACTCAACTATATTTCTTCTAGTCTCCCTTTCCTGGTGATGATGAAGAGGAGGTTTTTGACAGTATTGTAAATGATGAAGTAAGGTATCCAAGGTTCTTATCTACAGAAGCCATTTCCATAATGAGAAGGGTAAGAATTAATGGTTTATAAACTATTTAAATTTTTTATATTGAAGGACTAGAAGTTCTTTTTCAGTTCATAGATGCATGGTTTAGACAAACACGTATAAAAAGAAATCTAAATCTTTGTAGGTTATGAGAATCTTTATCGGTGAAGTTGCTGGTTTTGTTTTACTTTTTAACTTTATGTTGTGTTAGCTATTAAGAAGAAATCCTGAGAGGCGCCTTGGAGCTGGTGAGAAAGATGCAGAGGATGTAAAAAAGCACCCATTTTTCCGAGTAAGTATGAAAGTTTAGAATTTTTTCTGAAACTATAGCCATTAGGAGTAGGAAACTAAACTGGACATTTTATATTTTGTAATTCAGCTAATCGATTGGAGTGCTCTGATGGACAAAAAAGTAAAGCCGCCATTTGTACCTACCATTCGAGGACGGGAAGATGTTAGTAACTTTGATGATGAATTTACCTCAGAAGCACCTATTCTGACTCCACCTCGAGAACCAAGGATACTTTCAGAAGAGGAGCAAGAAATGTTCAGAGATTTTGACTACATTGCTGATTGGTGTTAAGTTCCTACCCACTGTGAAACCAAGCAGACTGACTACAAGATGACCTCTTAAAAATAGCAACTCTTCATTTGCTCTCTGTGCCACCAGTAGCTTCTGAGTCTGTTTTTTTAAAACACATGAAGATTTGTTTTAAAGTACTTCTAATATCTTCTGAAAAGTAGCTTCTTGATGTATTCTCAATGTAAATCTGAGCACTGGAAACAGTTTCATGAAGTTTAAGCTGAATGAACATCAGGCGTGAAAATCTATCACAAATGAATACTTTTGGATCAATAGTCTTTTAAAAAAAAAAACAAATGTGCCCTTCTATAGTCCCTAATTTGGCTGTATGCCTGCCTGCCTTAAGTGGAAGGAAAATGAATCAATTAACTTCACTTAGCTGAATTTTTTAAATGAAAAAAGGGCTTGGGATGCTGTTACTAGTCAGACATGATTCTGTTTGAATAAGGCAAATGCTCTTATTTTTTTAAAGAAATAACTGAAATATCAAAAAAAAGTAGTGGTAGTTAGTGCTCATTTTTAGGCCTTTTTTAATGAAATGAATCGATGTCTTGTTTTATAAATTTTTTATATTTATTAGGAGAAAACTTTTATTGCCTTATCTTTACCAACCATTTAACAGAACCTCACAGCTTTTCAACAGAGCTACTTGCCAAACACTTGTTTATTAAACCATGAAATGAACAAGAACAACTAAACATCAGCATTTACTCAAAATGTTAAGATTGAGAACTTATGATTAGCCTGAACCAAGATACTGTGTTACCTGTATGCATTCCCAAAGTCTAGACACTCAGCATGTTCAGTCATACCTTCCTTCAAAATCAATGAACTCATTACTGCTTCTTTTGATATTCATTGTACATTTATCAACCTAGTTCATCTTGTTCTTGTGTCTACTGTAGAAGGGAACTATATCTTTGTTAAAACATAGGGGTTATCATTGTATACATGCTGTGAACATGTATATGTACAAGTTGTAATGTATTCTATGTTGGTTTATTATTTAATTTCACCACTTCATCACTTTTGTACAGTGGCCAAACAGACACCTCAAACTCCCGCATTTGTTAAGTACATTTGTACATTTTAGGCCACTGGATCCAGATTTTATATTGGCAGTTACTAAGGGCAAAAGCAATATATTGTAACAGAATGTATAAATATTTTTGATAAAACAGTCTATATTTTATAAAAATTATAACACTAAAGCTGTACCTCAAAAGTCTCAAAAATGATTTGATCAAGTACTTTTTACAACTCTTCAGAGGATCCTTTCGTGGCTTTTTGAATGCTCTTATAGGAAAGTCTTTTTGTAAGCCATGACTTTTCCATTTGCCTGGAGTTTTGGATATTTTTGTTTGTTCATTTGTTTTTCCCTTCTAGTCCATGACTTCATTGTTTTTCCTTAATTCAATAATAACATCTTTGATTCTGTGCTTAGCATATTAGGGTCATCATACCTCAGGAATAGCAAGTTATTCACTGAACATTCTGAATTAACCATTTAATCACAGTGATCTCATGTCTTAAAAACTGTTCAAGTTTAAATCATGAGAAACATGAAAGCAGAGACTTGAGCTAAAAACATTTATAAATATTTCAGCCTTGCCAGAGGGTGTTGGCATGTTTTTGCTGTACTCTGAGAACAATTCAAATGGTTCAGAGATAATTCATATTTCCTTTCAAGTTGATTATTCCCCAAGATCCTTTGGGGGATAATCTTCTAGAAGGAGCAATATGTTGTTTCAAGTTATTTTTAAATGCCAGTTGACTTTTGGTAAAGGACAATAGAGGATCTTAGCTTAATTGCCTGGCTTTAATTTAAACAGTATTAACACAACATTTAAAAAAAAAAACACTAAATACTTTTGAGGTACAGTCTGTTCACCTTTTCAGGTTCTCAAATATGCATAAAAAGCAATGTCTAAAATAGGCTTTTAGCATTAAAAACTGATGGCATTTTTGTAACTACACAGTGTACAGAAATTTTTTTTAATTGAAGCCAATCACTAAAAAAATTAGAGGGCAGGGTATATTCACACCATTAAGCTGAAGAAAGCACTAATTTTTTCTGTAGTTTTAAACATATATATATATTTTAGTCAGATTTAAAATTTTTAAACTCTATAGAGTGTAAATATATTTTGCTATTACTG
Organism: Plecotus auritus; assembly: GCF_963455305.1. Taxonomy (NCBI): domain Eukaryota; kingdom Metazoa; phylum Chordata; class Mammalia; order Chiroptera; family Vespertilionidae; genus Plecotus; species Plecotus auritus. The sequence continues at coordinate 68,854,936 of NC_137771.1, forward strand.
TATGTGTAAGTGACTGCTCAAGCACTTTGTGAGGAAATTAAAATATTTTAGAATGGTACACTATGCATTCAAATGAAATGTGCCTTTAATTATGTCATTCTAAGAAAGAAGTGTTTTTGCAGTCATAAATTACCACAGATGCACAAATTAAAGTTTAAATAGATTGCAATTTGTAACTTTGGTTTTAAGTATTATTTCTTTTTGAAAATTTCCCATTGATCAAAATATGCATTGGCTTTACTGTATTCAAGATCTCAAAGATGTTAACTTTAGTTAGCCTTCTTGTAAGTACTTTTTGTCCTGGGGAAGGGCAAAATCATGAAGAGTCACAGCAAGTTGTTCTCTTCACTGATAATAATGGGCAAATTTTGCATCTTACTCATGTAGGGTCAGTAGCATCTTCTATTCAATGGATATTGATGGAATGCCTTCTGTGTACTAGACACTGAGGATAAAAGGTAGGGGGAAAAGCATCAAAGTCTTCATAAATAAAGAATAGTATGCATTGATGCTAAAATGCAAGCACCATATTATATGTACTTTTTTCTTGTTTGAAGTTAACTTATTTTAAGACCTTACCTTTCAGAAAATAGGTAAATGTAAATAGAATATTAGCATTTTATAGTCACTCAGAAATTACAAGTGATATATTTTAGAACTATAAAATGATCCATGTTTCTGGAACACAAGTTGGGGGTCATAATGGAAATTGTTAATACAGGTTAATTAGGTAAATGCTGCACTATAGATTCAAATCTAACAAAATTTTTACAGGTGCTGCTGGTCTCCCCGGAAAACAGGATGAGCATGAGAAACCCAAAGGAGCAAATAATTTAGAATTTTGACTATATTTTGAGATCTAGTGTTTGTCTAAGATATTAACCTTATTTGTGTGTATGCATGTACATATACACTGAGTGGCCAGATTATTATGACCACCTGATGTTTGTAGGCTAATTAGCCGTCTACTGCATCATATGGGATATGGAAGCTGAAGGCCTGTTCGAACACCTTTGCTGTCCGCAGTTACCAAGATAAAACGTCTCCAACTCGCACAGGAAAACAAAGATTGGACAGTCGAGCATTGGAAGTCATGTGGTCCAATGAATCACGTTTCCAGTTTTATCATGCAGATGGCAGAGTGAGAATTTTGCAGAAACAGCATGAAAGCATGCACCCCACATGCATGAGTACAACCCTTCAAGCTGGTGGGACAGTGTTATGGTTTGGGGCATGTTTTCCTGGCATGACTTGGGCCCTTTAATTCGTGTGGAACAACGTCTGAATAGCACAACATACCTAAGTATCGTTGCTGATCAAGTTCAAATATCATGTTGATGGCGTATCCCAAAGGAGATGGCTTCTTCCAACAAGACAATGCGCCATGCCACGATGCTTATATTGTGCAGGAGTGGTTTCAAGAATATAAGGGAGACTTTACCTTGCTTAGGTGGCCCCCACATTCACCAGATCTCAATCCAATTGAGCATTTGTGGGACAAAGTTAAAAGAGCCATCAGGCAGCTGGTTCCACAGCCATCAAATCTCATAGACCTGGACAGTGCTATTCATCAGGCATCATGTCAGATTCCTCGCATCACCTTTCAACATCTCGTGGAGTCAATGCCAAGAAGAATCGCCACAGTATTGAAGGCAAAAGGTGGCCCAACGAAGTACTGATGGGGTGGTCATAATAATCTGGCCACTCAGTGTATATGTCTATATATGTATGTATTTATAAACTGCCGTATATATGTATGTATAACATATATAAATGTATACATATATTAATAGAGGTAAACTTTTAAATAACTATTAAGTGTTAAAAATTTTACATAATTGTTTATGACTAAGGAGAAGGTCTAAGAAGACATCCATAATTTGAGGCATTTCTAGTTTTATTGAAGGTAGGAGTGGTCTCTGGCAACCCTTCACTCCAACAGAAAACAAACTTGAGCATGAATCTAGATGAGCCAAGGTTTCAGACCAAGAGTTACGGAGTGCCTAAGCACAAAAGCGAGACTACTCAGAGGTTGGGACTGGAAGCTGAGTCCACATAGTAGGCCAGAGAAGTAGGAAGTTGAAAAGGGTAAAAGCCAGAGTGGCAGGGAGCTGGTTTGGAAATGCAGACACCCAAAAGAAGTGGGGTTGCCCAGGATGGACTCCTCCAGCAACACCATTATGAGGACAACCTTACAATAGCAGAACTTACGTTTTGTGCTAAAATCCTCAAGTTCTAGTTTGAAAGTCACTCTCTTTCTAAAGTAGAATGGTACTTTCTGAAGGAAAGCTTCTCAGGATTGGAACAAAGGCCTTTCACAAATTGAGGTTAAGTAAATACATCGTCTGGTGTTTAGTCATTCAGTAAATATTGATCCCCTATTACTGGTCACCGGGAATTGTGCTCAGTGCGGACAAGGCTCTGTAGAGCCTACAGTTCAGTAGGGGTACGTATACATCACTTGGCAAGACATTAATGTGATTCAGACTCCTCAAGGTGCTCTGGGAGTGCATCAGAGACCCAGGCGGGGAGTCAGTGAAGGGTTCTAAGTGCGGGAGGAAGATTTAAGTTTGCCACAGGTGAAAGAATGTGGTACTTCTGAGGAAACGAGAATTCATTGTTCCTGGACTGTGTGTATAAACCACAAGAAGGTGAGTAGAGGTTAGGAAAGAAAGGGTCCTATTGTGCAGACATTGTAGGCACTATTCAGAAGGTTATCACAGGGCAGATCTAAATTTTATGGTACTGGAAGTGTGGATACTTTTGGGGGATCTTCTTTAAAAAATCCATAATATTTATGGCTACTGTATTCAGAGCCTTGGTAGGGGCCTGCACAGGTACACCACCTCAGGTTTCTTCAGCTTTCTGATAAGTCACCTCTGCCTCAGCTGCGGCAACATCTTCAGCTGGGATGTGATTAGATTGCCATGTGGAGAAGGGTTAGAGCAGTGGTTCTCAACCTTTCTAATGCCACAACCCTTTAATACAGCATTAAAGGGTCACGGCATTAGAAAGGTTGAGAACCACTGGGTTAGAGAGTAAAGACTGAAGGCAGGCACAAACTTGGGGCCTCTTCAGCAATGGTGAGAAATGATCCTATCTAATAAAGAGGTAATATGCAAATTGACCATCACTCCAACACACAAGATGGCTGCCCCCATGTGGACACAAGATGGCCAGCAGGGGAGGGCAGTTAGGGGCAATTGGGCCAGCAGGGGAGCAATTAGGTGTCAATCAGGCTGGCAGGGGAGTGGTTAGGGAGTGATCAGGCTGGCAGGCGAGCGGTTGGGAGCCAGCATTCCTGGATTGTGAGAGGGATATCCCAGATTGGAGATGGTACAGGCTGGGCTGAGGGGGACACCCCCCCACACCCCCCGTGCATGAATTTCGTGCACCGGGCCTTTAGTAAAGACATAAGCTAGGATATGGCACTTCAGTGTGAGAAAAAGGTGTATTTAGGTGGTAGAAACAAAGGACTGGACTGACTTCATGTAGCCTAAGAGACCATATACTGACCCCATCACATGAATGTTCCCCACCAATTTGATTTCCACCCATCCTTCAAGGGCCATTTTCAAGTAAAAAGTTATAGGGCTTTTTTTCTTTGTTTTTTACATGTTGTGCCCTGCTCTTTCCACACAGGCAGAATGAGTGTTTACTCTCTGACCCCCTTGGCCTCTGCACACACCTCTGTCTTGTCTAATGCATCAGTGCAGGGCATGCCTTATTCACCTCTAGTATCTTGCATCTCCAGGGTCTACATAGTGGAGAATAAATGGCTTTGTTCTATACAAAGCTTTTACAATAATATATTAAGTTTTTATTAGTGATTGAGATCCATCCTAAGATCAGTTGTTGATGTGAGTTGTAAGTGGGCTGCAATATAACAAGGGTATTCCTATGACAAGAGCCACACCTTGTTTAAGTTAAGTCCTGGATCTACAGAGAACTTCCACATTCATGCGGTCACTTGAAACGAGAAGCATTTTGAAAATCAGCACATGGAGGTAGCAAGAGGCCTGGGACTAGTCCTCATTTCACTAGTATCTAGTAGTGTGACTTGGGACAAGTTATTTCACCTTACTAATGATATATGAACATTTCACCCTAATGTCTTCATCTGTAAAATGAAGGAGTTAGAGTAGGGCATTCATTTGTACCTTTTCAAACAAAATCTTCAGTGGTACTCCAACACATAATCAGAGAAGAAGCGAGCTGGGGGCTATTTCTGAGGTCTATAGAAGACCCCGGTCTACACTGTTTGATGTCCATGCTGCTTGGAGGGCCTTCAAGAGACTGAGTGGTCCTAGAATATCCATCATCTCTAATATGCGGATAGAGAAAAACGGTGATAGGCTCAAGCACAGAGTTAAAATGTGTTATCAGGGCCAAAATCTGGACCCCTGATGTGTGCTGAAGAGCAGACCACCCCTCAGATGAACAAACTAAAACAGGAGAAGTCAATTACACAGCAGATATTTGTTGGGCCACAGCAATGTAGGAGGAGATTGAAAGCTCTTGGTCCATCATTAACTTGTCTGATGTCTCATAGCCATGGAGAGGAAGGAACCACAGACACGGTTAAGGCAATTCCAGAGAAATCTCTGACAGATACAGCAAGTCTGATAAAATACCTTCAGTGAGCTATTCAATGTGATGTGTTCATCTGGAAGCTCTGTATAACTTTTACATCATAGACCTGCCTTTTGGAACAGTATACAACACCCTAGCCTTTCCAGTGTCTCTAAGAGCTGTAGACCCAATTCTTTTATTGTATTTTTACTTTGTTACTTATGTCAGTTTAAAGCACACTTGGCAGAATCTCAAATTCAACAGGGCATCACTTATAGTTTGTTCTTGCTCTTGCTATGTACTTAGCATACCAGTGATATTCCTTCTTTCTCAGAGCACTCAAACATCCTTTCATAGGCTGCTGCAGATAAGAGAAAGCATGAGAATTGTTCTGATATTCTGCAGAGGAAACGAAAAGCTTTATGCTCACATTTTCCCTCCTTTTTCACCAAGTGCAAGTTTGAGCATCCTAGAATGGCAGTGAAAAATTCGCCTGGCTAAGAAATGCCAGCAAGGGTTGTGAATGGAAGTTTATGTTTGTGAGAGATGTGGGGCCTCTGGGGCTGAATGATGTGTTTGCAGTGACACCCTGATTATCTTGAGATCCTGAAGAAAGGACTGTGCATGTGTAAATATCCGGTAGAGAGTGGAGGGGACCTTTCAGAAGCTCCATGAGTGGCAGATGAGATTAAAACTCCAGCAACAGGAAAAGTCAGGGCCATTGACAATTGGAAATATTGGCATGGGCACAGAGGCCTCTGGGCTGGATTAGGACCAGATGGGTAATAAGCTGACCCCCTCAGCTGTTCATCTCGATAATTAAAGTAAATCTTGCACCTGCGATACAAAATTAGCTCAGAAACCAAAAACAACCATGGGTAAAGTACATGTGTTGCTTTGAACACAAAGGCTTACATCAAGAGGCATCTTGTTTAAGAAGCATTTATTTTGAAAGAAGTAAAGAACAACTTACAGCTATTAACTCCTTGACACCTGAACTGATTTTTAAATATTTTAAAAACTCTGAAGAGCTTTCCCCAAGAATCCAGATAAAAGTATTGCATTGAATAATTCTGTTAATCTAGTAATGGAACAGAATTTTGTTCGGGAGCTACAACTAAAGTTCATCTTGAGGCAGCCTCCTCTGAAATAAGTTTCAATCGTGGGTTTAGTAGAAAGAACGCTGGATTGAGTGATCAAGAGACCTTGCTATTATGTGAACTTGGACAGAACTTTCGGTTTCTCTAGATGTCTCTTATCTACAAAATGGGGGTATTGGACCGGAGGGCTCAACCTTAGAATCCATGAAACAATCAAATCCTTGAACTCAGTGTAATTATCAGTGAAAGTGGCTTCCAGTGACTTTTATTTTTCATTTTTCTTTGGGTGACTCTGTTTTAAATACCCAGATGGAAGGGGCCATATTAACCAAGATTTCAACTACTTTAAAAATGTTAGCATGCACAGGAGGAATCCACTGTCATGGCCACTACTATTTCTAACTTACTAAAATGTAGGCCCAGACAGAAGCTGGCTATGAACGAGGTGGGTGTCCACCTATGTATGAAGAGTTTTTCACACCTCAAGAGATGAGTAAAAGTCATGTCCTATTGTTGGTTTAGAATGTATTATATTGTAAGTACAGTAGTTCTCCACACATTTGTGAGGGACGTATTCCAAGAACTCTAGTGGATGCCTAAAACCTCAGATAGTACCAAATCTTACATATACTGGTGTTTTTTTTTTCTGTACATACATACCTACGATAAAGCTTAATTTATAAATTAGGCACAGTATGAGATTAATAGCCATAAGCATAAAATAGAACAATTATAACAATACTAGAGGTCCCTCAGCCCGGCCTGCCCCCTCTCACAGTCCAGGAGCCCTCAGGGGCGGGAGGCAACTGGGCAATCAGAAGGCGATGCCACCATCACACCTCTGCTGCTGCCACTGCCAGCAGCCCAAGCCTCGGCTGGCCCTGGTTACCTGAGCCTTGGGTGGCGAGGCAGCCGCCATCCAGGGCTTGCCCTGCTCCTCAGGCTGGCCCTGGGTGGCTGGGGGGCTGAGGAGACTGGGGGACTCTGGAGGCAGGCATGTGGAGCTGAGGACACTGGGCACCGCCATCTTTGAGGGTGTGGCAGTCAATCAGCATATTCCCTCCTTATTGGCTGTGGCACCACCATCTTTGTGAGGGTTTGACGGTCAATTAGCGTATTTGCTCTTTATTAGATAGGATACCACTGTAATAAAAGTTATGTCAATGAGGTCTCTCCCAAAATACCTTATTGTAATCATTCCTTCCTTGCAGTAAATGGTGCTGCTTGTTTCAGGGGATTCCTTGCTGATGTCTGCATATAGGCTCAATGCCATCAATCAGAACAATTAATTCATGTCTTCCACCCACAAATTTAAAGTCTTTTCCATCTTAACCACTTATCATGCTGTGGCTATAACTTCTGCAGTTAGAGGTGCGACAGTAAAGCTGGCACGTATTTTTTTCCTTCATCTTCCACCTGAATTATTTCTACACTTCTATTTTTGAGCTTACCAATTCTCCCTGTGGTCTGTTCTATTTCAGTGCTTTCTGATGCGTTTTCCATCTCATTTTTCTTAAGCTCCAAAATTGGTTTTCTTTATAGTTTAAATCTCTTTGGTAAAGTACTCTTTCTGTCCATTAATTATATTCCTGAACCCATTGAATTGCATTTCTGAGTTTTCTTATATCTTGTTGAGTTTCTTCATGGCTATTTTGAATTTCTATCATTTAGATCACAGTCTTCCATGACTGAGTTTTTGTTTGGTTTGGTTTCTGGAGAAAACAAACTTGCTTGTTCAAGTTGGTTGATGTTATGTTCTATCAGCACATTTGAGATAGTGAACACTTTTCTTAAGTGCTAGTTTGATTTTAATAATTTAGCAGGTTGATAGGTCTTTCATTTTTCCAGTAGATGGCACTATTTTTTCTTACCAGCACTACTTGTGCCGTTGAGGTCATGGTAGCGGGTAACCCAGTGATCCTTGGAGTCACTGTCTGGATGTTGGAGTGGTGGGTGTTCCTGCTGCATCCCTGTCATTTGGATCTTGGGGAACTACCACCACAGTGGGGGAATGTGGGTGAAAAGGAGCTGGGTCCATGAGCCTGCTACACTGTTACCTGGTTTCCTCTGTGTGCTGGTGCCTCTGTGCTGCAGCCCTGAGGGCATTGACCAGTTGCAGCTGCTACCAGACTCCGTCACATGGCAGGAGGGAGCTGGATTCTCCAGTGCTGGCACTGCTTCTGCTCTTTACCCTCCACTGAGCAGTGTGAGAGCCACACCGACTTAGCTGGAGAAAAGGCGTTATTTTGTTGGTCTTCACTTACGTTGCCTAGCAGTCTAGTGACCTTAAATCAGTGTTCCTCAAAGTGATATGCAAAACAACTACATCTCACAATCACCTGAGGGTAGGGTGCTTATTAAAAAAATTCCTGGACATTTTCAGGCCAAATAATCTCCATTTAAAATATTCTTTACCCTATGCGTATCCCAATCAGTAAAAGTAACAAAGAATTATGGATATGCAGATTTCATAAAATGAAACATTAAGATCTGAAAATTGAAATCTATTGCTCTATTTACCAGCATCTTCTCTGCTCAATCTCACAGAGCAAAAACACAAACATTTTTTGATCAAGGCAGTGCCCTTTCAGTGTCCAATTCATCACTTCTTGCCTTTTTTTAAATCCTCACCCGAAGATATTTTTTCCATTATTAGAAGAGTGGAAGGGAGGGGAGGAGAGAGAAACAGAGAGGAACACCTACGTGAGAGAAACATCAATTAGTGACCAGGACCAGGGATCAAACCCACAATCCTTTGGTGCACAGACCGATGCCTTAATCACTGAGCAACATGGGCCAGGGCACTTCTTGCTTTTTAATACATATATAGGGTGTCCCCCAAAAATGTATATACACACTTTGAATAATTATAAAGGCAGTTTATGAAAATATACTTTATTTTCAAAGTTGAGCCATCAGCTGTTATAGTGTATATACATTTTTCTGGAACACCCTAAATAAATTATAAGTCACACAAACCCTTAAAACTGCAAACTAAATATGTTCTTGTTGTCAACAGCTGTTGCTAATTCCATGACTTTATTAAAATTAAAATATATATATATATAACACAAAACAACTAAATATATATTTCTTAAAAAACAGAAAACAAGGACTTCTATCAGCTTTATTAGCTGCAATAATATGCATTATTGTAATTATACATTATAAATTATAAATTAAATATAACATGTAATTATAACAAAAACTTTAGTTTTGAAAACATTTTATTCAAGACTTACATAATTTCAAATATCTTCCAAAATAGTTTCTACACAGCTACAAAAGAAAGCAAATTCAATAAGAAATTTAAATCATTAAATATGTTTTACTAGTATATACATACATAATGCCAAGCAATTAACATTTAGCCCTGGAATGCGTACCATATCTTTTTCCTTATTAAAGGCTCAATCCAGCACTGTATATACATTATGTACAACAGGCAAAGTTCAGTGACCACAAGAGTTTGACATTAGCTGCCTCAATTTATAATTGGGGTAGTTTGTCAACAGGGGTGTCAAATTTGAAGTCTGTAGGAAACAGATCTGGGGCCCGAGGATAGATTAGTCTGTAGGACTGTCTGATTGTAACATCAGCAACACCAGCAATATCTCCAATTTCTAAAAGACAAAAAATCAAAATATTAAAAGTATAACTTCCACCCTACCTACCTTCTACTACCTAAATTTCAATTTGTGAGATACAGTTGTATAAAATGTCAATGTGAAAACCAAAACCAAAGCTATTGTTTTTTAAAAATTAATAATGGAATTATATACTAAAAGTCAAAAGCAGGGTTAAAGTTACTACTGGTATTACCCTATTACCTCAAATGGTTATCATCAGTGTTAAAAGTTTTACTACATGTAAAACATCTGAACATTGCTCAGGGCATAGCACTACAAGAGGCAACCATTATACTGGCCTTCATATTTGAACTGACATCTCCTTTTTCTTCACAATAAGTCTTTTTGAGGATCATAGAAGTAATCCATGGATGCATTCTTGTGAAGAAATTAACTTTATTATTTAAAATTCCCTTGCAACATCTCCCCCTTCTGTTATGAGGCTAAAGCCAAAATGGGATCATACTATAAATATTGTTCTAAATCTTCTTCCTACTTATTACATCAGAGATCAAAAAGCTGAATATAACAGCACAATGTAGATGTGTTTCACTATTACAAACACAGTTGAGCATATATACTGAGCTCACACGATGCTTGTTCACATGAGGATTGCAGGGGTGGAAAAACTTTTTGACTCGAGGGCCACAATGGGTTCTTAAACTGGACCGGAGGGCCGAAACCAAAGCATGGATGGAGTGTTTGTGTGAGCTAATATAAATTCAAAGTAAAGGAGCGGAGGGGAGAGCAAGAGAACCGGATAGAACAGCCGGATCTGGCCCGCAGGCCATAGTTTGCCCACGGCTGGCCTAGAGTATAGAAAAGGAGTGAATACAATTTAACCCTTCAAAGGAGTTACCACTTTTTTTCTTCTCTTTATTAAAAGAAGTCCTAAAGGACTAGAACTTGACAATTATTTGGTTAGTTATAAATACTTAGTTAAAATGGATTTTTAAAACATGCCCTTTAATAAAAACTCAAATGAGGATTTACGTTTTCAGTGTGATGGCTGCCATCATTGTGCAGTTAACTGATTTTGAATTTCCTTATGCATTACATCGTTTTAGACATAGATACCGATGAATGTCAACTATGTGAATATGAACTTACAGGAAGAAAAGGGCCTTAACTTTCAACAAAACCTTTCATGTAAAAAGTAGAAGAAAGTGTTTAGATAAACATTTTTGTGTTGTTGATTAGACTAAACTTTACAACTAGGAATCAGTAAGGACCATCTGTGCTTAGCTTCAGTTTATAAATTCTACCAGAAGACTCAAAATTTCCTTAAAAACATGAGTGGCCTGACCAGCGTGGCTCAGTGGTTGAGCATTGACCTATAAACCAGGAGGTCACAGTTCCATTCCCGGTCAGGGCACATGCCCAGGTTTCAGACTCAATCCTCAGTGTGGGGCGTGAAGGAGGCAGCCTATCAATGATTGTTTCTCATCATTGATGTTTCTACCTCTCTCCCCCTCTCCCTTCATCTCTGAAATCAATAAAAAATATATATGAGTGGAGGCCAAAGGCAATCAGGGCAAATTTAAATAATAAATGGTGACTTATTCCTGATCATTCTTCTATATCATTTACTACTTTTATGATAGGGAAACATGGCCTAAGCCGATGTGAAAGGCTATTCTGAATAGGGTATTATAAAATTATCGCAGCAAGTAATTTCACTATCACACTTTTACATTTAACTGCTCTTTTTTCTTTATAAATCTTTTTGAGGGTCAAAGAATGAATGAATTCATGCTTATAAAGAAATTCACTAATACTTCTGTTTGAAAACAGCGCTGAATTAAAAAATGGCTTTAGCCGAAACCGGTTTGGCTCAGTGGATAGAGCGCCAGCCTGTGGGCTGAAGGGTCCCGGGTTTGATTCCGGTCAAGGGCATATACCTTGGTTGCGGGCACATCCCCAGTGGGAAGTGTGCAGGAGGCAGCTGATCGATGTTTCTATCACATCGATGTTTCTAGCTCTCTATCCCTCTCTCTTCCTCTCTGTAAAATATCAATAAAATATATTTTAAATAAATAAATAAATAAATAAATAAATAAATAAAAAATGGCTTTAGAAGGTGGAAACTACTTATGCCACGTGTTTTCATTAGGAGACTGTGATACTGTACAAAAGGAAAGAGAACAGGCTTCACAGACTATTACAGCCTGATGGCCAGGCGGTGAGAAACAAGGCATGGCCCTCCTCTCAAGATTTAAAAAAGTAAGTTTTGAGGAGGGGAAAAGAAAATTATTCAAAATAACCAGGAAAACGTGGGGGGGGGGGGGGGGATGAAAACATCTAAATATTAAAAATGTACAAACTAAAAAAATTCAAATGAGAAAAAACATTAAGTCTGCACAAAGGGTTACACCTCCAAACATTTTTATATATGAGCCACTTAGAAGTGGGAAATACTCTATTTTCTTAAGTTTTGATGCTATGGAACTACCTCTTAAAGTGGGTTCTGGATATTTACCTGCTTCATACCTAAAATGGAAATAACCATTACATGCTGCAGCCACCACCGTTTTATCACTCCTCTCCTACCTTTTTGGGTCCTCTTCTCAGCTGATGCCTGTGAGGCCATGTAAATGGCTGCCGCCGCCACAGATATCGGGCTCCTTCCAGGCACCAGGTCCAGTTCCACAGCTTTACGGGCTATATGTGTAGCTGCCATCTGCACTTGCTTAGGAAGACAGAGGTTGGAACAAAACCTAGACATGAAGTCCCCAGTTGTAATCAAATCCACACTGGTTTCTAAAGCTTTCAAAATAAGTTTAAAACATCGGCCAATTTCTTTCTTAGAAATTCGTGATACGGCACATATTTCTAAAAGAAAAAAAAATTAGATAAATACATCTACATAAGTCATATAGTTCATTTTAAAATCAATCATTTCAGATTACAAAAGTAATACATTCTAATAGCAAAAAATTCAACCATGCCTTACAGATGAATCCCTAATCATCTCCATGATACTTCCCTTAGAGCTAATTTAAATTTTCTGTTAATTTAAATGTTTATCAAACTTCAAGGAAATTTTTTCCCCAAAGTTAAATGCAGATCTTTTTTATTTTCTTTAAATCCCCACCCAAGGATAGTTTTTCCACTGGTTTTTAGAGTGAGTGGAAGGGAGGAAGGGAGGGGGAGAAACATCCATGTGAAAGAGACATATCGACTGGTTGCCTCCCATTCCCATATGAGCTCTGACCAGGGCCAGGGATCGAACCTGCAACCCAGGTACGTGCCCTTCACTGGGAATTGAACCTGTGACCCTTAGGTGAGCGGACCAATGCTCTATCTACTGAGCCACACCATCCAGGGCTTAAATGCAGATCTTAGTATTTCAAAATATTAACGTCTCTGAAGGTTCAATTTATGTAAATGAGATTCCTCAAGCAATCAAAAACTTCTTTGATATTTATATATTAATCTCTAAGGAATATATCAAGGAGATAAAAAAATACTCAAGCTAAATAAAGAATGCTTCTCAAGCTACACAATGTCTTATGTACATGCTATCCCTGCAATTATAGGCTGTAGCAAAACGAGATAAAATATATGACCCTATTAGTCTAAAAATTCAACTACCACTTTCAAAATAAATTTAACAAAAGCCTTATTTTCACGTGTAATAAAAATATTGATGTAAGAAAATGTAAAAATTAAACATTCACAGATAAATAAAGGGTAATTATAGTCTTAAGCCAAAATGAACTCTGGCAGTTAAAGTCAGTATAAGTATCACAGCAATACTGAATAGGTGGTCACATATTCATAGGTAAACTGCAAAATGGATGAAAAATATTAGTTCTCTCAAAGTCTCCAACTTAAATGTGAAAGTGCAAATTGTATAACTCAGGAGAAAAAATGTCACTGATGCTTTTTAACGGTTGACTCCCTCACTTGTAGAGACCTGGCTATATGTGAAAACTGTTTTCTATGCATCAAAAATTTACAGACTCACTACAAAGTCCTACTCTGGTTTATAATAACAGGCCTCAAAACTTACAAAAGTTCTAATTACCAAGGAACACAGGGCTCACTCACATGGACTAAAATGACTTTACATGAGAAAACCGCCTGAAAAGAACATCGTCAATTAAATCACATAATTAATTTTCCTCAAGGAACAAAATAAACAGGCATTTGGAAACTATATTTAGGTGGATTACCGGATATAACCACAAAGACACAACATAGCACTACTTAGTGTCAAAGCTGCCTGACTGTGGTAATATGACATAGATAAGACTTTTATCTAGGCAACTGAAAACTTACCTTTAAATGTCCTAGGAACCCCTTCTTGTCTACAGGCAATATAGAGACACGCAGAAGCTATGGCATCATTAGCTCTTCCCTTCAGGCTCTTCTGTTCATACACTTGCTTGAATAAATTATTTGTTCGATCCTTCAAAACAGAGAAACTAAGTTTAATTAACTCTAGGCCGTTTAATTAGTTACAATATCAAAATTTTATGTGTTAAATTATGCAAAGTCAACGCCAGAATGGCTTAAAGGAGACAGACAGGAACTTACAACTATATTTCTAGGGAGGTTGATTCTGTCTGCCATGGTAGTGATTTCCTTGAACGCATTCATCATGGCCCGATCAGAACTACTCATTGTTCTCCGATTCTGGTACTTAGAATTGCCAAATTCATCAAAACTTGCAGCTCCTGTACCCTATAAAACAAAGTTTTATAACTTTATATGCAAAATTTTGAAAACCTGAATGAACAATTTCTGAAAAAACAGAACTCATGTGATCTGACTTCACATGCGCAAGAAACCTACCCTGTGTAACCTCTCTATTCCTCCAGGTAAAATTGTTTTAGGAATGTTTTCTAGCAAATACTTTAAATGTAAGAATATCCATTGAGAACCTAATAATATAAATTATCATATTAAAAGACCTAAGGAGAAACTCAAATGATCTCTAAAGGTACTAAAAAAAGGTCTAGTAAACAAAACTCAAAACCCATTTTAAAAAAATATCATAAAACACTAAAAATGAGTACTTCTTCATATTAGAAAATCACTCTCCCAGGCCCAAAGCCAGCAAGATGATTAACAGAGAAAACATCTGCAGCATAACATTAGAAGACAAAGGCACTTACCACCACCATATTGTAGCAGTGTACTAGAAAAACTAGCTAATATGTAAATATAATTATTAGGATAATTATATTAAAATTAGGCAAAAGGAAAATTAGAAGTACAAATTTATGAAGTAATCAACCAGTTAGAAGACAATGAAAGAAAATTAGTTGCAATCTTACATCTGAAAATGTCCTTAGTATACTTTTTCCAGCCTGTAAGACTAAAGCAAACGCAGACATCACCTACTTAAAAGATATTTCTGAACACTGCAATCTTTTAAACACAGTATACACTATGCTTTTCAAATTTGATATGTAATGTATAGAGCATAAAAAATAATTAATGACCTGCTTTTTCATGTTACTTTATTAAAAATAGACTATGCAGTAGTATAGGTTAAGTACTAAAATAGCATACACTTCCTTGATTAGTCCTTTGGAATATTGCCAGTACTATTTCCAATTCAGATACCAGAGCAAAAAAGAGCCAGGTTGCCAGGACAGTTAGGCTACTATCCTATATAATAGAAGCAGCTACCATTAATTGAACACATAACACATGTTATAAATACTTCACATATATTCCCATGTAACCATCAATACCTCTATGAAGTATTTTATTCTCACTTTACTGATGAAAAAATGTAAAGCTTAGGTAAGTATTTCCAATACTAGAAAATAGGCTATATTGAGTTCCAATTTGTTGTAGGTGGTATAAAAGGAAAAGAAAAGACATTACTAATGTTCTAGGAACATATCAATATATACTCACAGAGACCATACTATGTTCAACTTAATTTTTGTGCAAAATGTGCTTCATGAAAACAAGGGCGGAAGATATAAAGACTCTGATTTTGATCTGTTGGCCTCCCCTTTATGATGGAAGCAATGCATAAGGCAACCATCATTCACAATGGTATCACTGGCAAATCTCATTCTCAGGTCAAGATGGCTCAGAGGCAGTGACTGATGCCTCTGCAAAGTCCCCCAACTCCCAGGTTTTTGATCAGGCCTCACTTGGTATTACCTTGCCAATCATGGTAGACAAATCTCGATCACTCAGAAGAGGATTCTGAGAATCTCCAACTCGAGATGGATCTTTTGTTGCTTTATCATTGCTGAAAGTTCTCCATTCAGATCCCACATCGATAACCCGGTCACCTATGAATATAAGCACAAATCTAAATAGTCTTGTCAAGACAGGGTTTACTTAACACTGTCTGAAATGCCCAACTCAATGCTTTTATTCCCAGAAAAATCTCAATATGGACATTTAGGCTCCAGCTTAAGTATCATGTCTCAGACATTTGTCCTAAAGCATTCCTTTAATTGTTGTGCCAGCCCAATAATTATCCTCTAAAAATCTTATGCTATGATTAGTTATATTCCAATTCTTAGAAGAAAAAAGACTTAAGACAAATAGCAAAATAAACCTATTCATATGTGATGCAAATATAAAATAGTATAATGATTCTGAACAAAAGTTTGCACAAAATGTGCAACAGGCAAGGAAAAAACATTAGAAAACACTGTTCACAATGGTATCGATACACACAGCCTAATATAAAAAATACTAAGTTTTCATAGGAAATGCTTTGCAAAGAACTAAGCCTACACTTATGTTTTGGTAAATATTTAATAAAAATATTTTTGGCCAAATAATCCTATCTAATAAAAGAGTAATATGCAAATTGACCATACCTCCACTACACCCACAAGCCACACCCATCAACCAATCAGGAGCCAGTATGCAAATTAACCCAACCAAGATGGTTGTGGCCACGGAGCAAGCAGGAGACTTGGGTTTCCCGGGCAATGGAGGAAGCCAAGCTTTCTGCATACCATGGCTGGCCCTGGACTCCACTCAAGGCTACAAAGTTTCAATTATAAAAGATAAATAAATCCCCCCCAAAATGGCTGCAGCCACGGAGCTGGAGAGAGCAGAAGGCTTGAGTTGCCCCCAGCGATGGAGGAAGCCAAGCTTCCACAGCCCTGGCCTGCCTTGGCCTCCACTCAAGGCTACAAAGTTTCAATTATAGAAGATAAATAAATCCCAACAAAAATGGCTGTGGCCACTGAGCAAGCAGGAGGCTTGGCTCTGCTCAAGGCTACAAAGTTTGGATTATAGAAGATAAATAAATCCCAGATACCAAGGCCTCTGCTTGGGTCGCCAGGGGCGTGGCCGGCCTGCAAACCACCACAGGCCCCTCGCCCAGGCCACCCCATGCCCCAAGGGAAACCCCATCCTAATCCAGGACACCCTTCAAGGGAAACCAGCTGGCCTCCACCCGTGCACCAGGCCTCTATCCTATCTAATAAAAGAGTAATATGCAAATTGACCATCACTCCAACACACAAGACGGCTGCCCCCATGTGGACACAAGATGGCCACCACAAGATGGCCAGCAGGGGAGGGCAGTTGGGAGGGACCAGGCCTGAAGGGCAGAGCAGTTAGGGGTGACCAGGCCGGCAGAGGAGGGAAGCTGGGGGCGACCGGGCCTGCAGGGAAGGGCATTTGGGGGGAACCCAGGCATGCAGGGAAGAGCAGTTGTGGGGAGACCAGGCCTGCAGCAGAGGACTGTTAGGGGTGACCAGGCCTGCAGGGGAGGGCAGTTAGGGGTGACCAGGCCTGCAGGGGAGGGCAGTTAGGGGTGACCAGGATGGCAGAGGAGGAAAGTTGGGGGCAACTGGGCCTGCAGGGAAGGGCAGTTGGTGTGAACCCAAGCCTGCAAAGGAGAGCAGTTGGGGAGAACCAGGCCTGCAGAGGAGGGCAGTTAGGGGTGACCAGGGCTGCAGGGGAGGGCAGTTAGGGAGGACCAGGGCTGCAGGGGAGGGCAGTTAGGGGTGACCAGGCCTGCAGGGGAGGGCAGTTAGGGGCAAACAGGCTGGCAGGGGAGCAGTCAGGCATCAAGCAGGCTGGCAGGGGAGTGGTTAGGGGATGATCAGGATAGCAGGCAGAAGTGGTTAGGGGCAATCAGGAAGGCAGGCAGGCAAGCAGCTGGAAGCCAGCAGTCCTGGATTGTGAGAGGGATGTCTGACTGCCTGTTTAGGTGGGATCGGGCCTAAACGGGCAGTCGGACATCCCTCGAGGGGTCCCAGATTGGAGAGGGTGCAGGCTGGGCTGAGGGACACATGCCCCCATGCACGAATTTCATGCACCGGGCCTCTAGTTTATAAATAATAAACTTTAGGCCTAGAGTCAGTGAGAAGAAAGCCAAGTAGACAATACATATATTTTTTTAGACAAAGGGGCAGTGACTACATTTTTCATGCCAAAAAAACAAACATGAATAGATCTAGTTGATTACTGCTTTCGGGGAATGATCAAGGGCTAGTAGACCAAAATTAACATTGAACACTTGCATATGCTAGTCACTGTGCCCTTAATGCATGTTCTCTTTTAAAAGCAGGTGTCACTTATTGCCACTCTAAAACTAAGATTAATTCGCCTAAGATTACACAACTAGAATTGAAATGTGCATCAGAGTCTGTTCTATAAGCAGCCATTAATCACATAACTTTTCTACCAAAGTGTGACAGGGAAGAAAGTGGGAACCAGACCATCTTCAGCTGTGCTGTACACAGGAAACAGAAAGGAGAAAGGAGAGACAGAAATCAGTTACTTCAGCAATTAAAAGATGTTCTGGTGCTGACAGTAGATTAATAAAATGCTCAAAGAGTGTGGACGCTACCACTTGTTGCTTAGCCTTGGACAGATTGCCTCATTTCTGTGCCTTTACTTTCTCAGCTTTAAATTTTCCCAATAACCTTACATTTTAAACACTGTAAAGATTAAACAGTAAGCTAATACAGGTATAGTGCATGTGGAGTGCTTTAAAAGCAGTTCAAATAAGTGCTTGATATTAGCTACTTACTGCTCTGAAAATGAAAATACAATGGCAGGTATTCTGACATTCCCCACTTTTGGTGGGGGAAATAAGGAGAGGCAGCACTTGTAAAACATGACTCTCCATATCACACTTTAAAAATATCAGTGTGCTCTGCTGCAGGCATTTGATCAGAAGTATAGCAAAAGAGGCAGGGAAAGAACAGAAGGAAGGAACTCAATGCAGACTGTGCTAAACCTTTTCAACTATTTCTTATATGGTACATTAATTAAAATGCTCATAAATAGCAGACAGTGATCATAATCTGATCTTAATGTTATAAATAAGCAGGTAAATGCACAATGGGTAGCTTTGGAAAAAATAGTTTTTCTTTGAACAGTCAAATCACATGGGAGTAACCAGATATCACTTGGACTATCAGGTGTCCATGCCACAAGGAAACTGAGATCAGTGGCGTGGACACATCTGTATGCAACAAGAATGGTCAAGGAAGCAGAAGCAGGGAGATGAGTTATAAGGCAATTTCACTAGATTAGAGATGGAGCAGGTGGCCCAAAATAAGGAGAAAAGGAGGTTAAATGGATGGGACTGTCATGACGGATTTCTCTGCTTTCTCCTCTATAACAAACATTACTAATGGGAAGCAATTCTAATCCTAATATATAAAAACCCTGGGTCCCGTCACGACAGGAGGCTCAACCAACCGGAAGTCAGTCCTGCAGTCAGCGCTGGGTTGCTGTGGCAACCTAGTACTGACTGCTGGGGCTGCAGGCATGGTGACCCAGCACTGACTGCTGAGGGGGCTGCGAATCAGGCCCAGAGAGAAGCCTGAAGAGAGAAGCAGGGTCTGATCTGTAGCCTCTGTGGCAGCTGTTGATCAGCACTTGCCTCTCTCTTTCTCTCCAGCAGCCATGCCTCCATTTCTCTCCAGGCCTCCACTGGGGCTGCTGATCAGCCCCGCCTTTCTGATCAGGCCCCATTGATAGGCCCAGAGACGCTGACTGGCATAGAAATCTACCAACCAGGACCAAATCTGGGTGAACTGTGAGGAGCCAATGGCTGCCTAGGAGGCGGAGCTTTTGATGCTGACTGGCATAGGAACTGACCAATCAGAACCAAATTGGCCAGCAGAGGAAGGCAGTTGGGGGCGAGATCAGGCAGGCAGAGGCAGTTAGGGCGATCATGATGGCAGGGAAGGGCAGTTGGGGGCCATCGGGCTGGCAGGGGAGCATTTAGGTGTTAATCAGGCCAGCAGGGGAGCTGTGAGAGGGTGATCAGGCTGGCAGGCAGAAGCAGTTAATGGCAATCAATCAGGCAGGCAGGCAGGCAGGCAGGCAAGTGAGCAGTTCGGAGCCAGAAGTCCCAGATTGTGAGAGGGATGTCTGTTAACTGGCTGCAGCTTAAGAGAAAGCCTTTGTTTTGTGGTCAATTACTGCCAATTAGGGAGCATTACAAGAAAAGACTACTGCCTTTAGTCCATACTTGGAAAGATGGGGATGTGTGAGGCTGGTTCCAAAAATGGTGCCCAGGAGGGAGACAGTGACCTAAGGTTTCTTCCTAGATCTCACTTTGAGTAGGATGGGTTTGACCTGCCTGGAGTATAAATTTCAGTACTAGCCTTGCAATCCTATATTTGGATTATAATATTCTTGTGTTTTTCTGGTGTTCTCCCCCAGCTTTGAGTAGTACTGTTTGAGTGTCCTACATTTTGTGCAAAGGAGAAACACCATTTTTCTTTGTGGTCTAATACCCATCCCTCTTCTATGGTCAATAGAAATGACAGTGGAGGTCTCATCTTCTAGAAGGATAAGTCCTACTCTGGACCACAGTACAAATCTGCCCACCAGGCCACAATAAGAGACTGTAAGCTTTTGCCAGTATCTTTTTTAACCACTAACAGAGTTTTGTAAAATTAATACCTGACAGAAAATCTATACATGAAGGGTTATAATAGCTAAAATAAGACTACTATCCTATCTAATAAAAAGGGTAATATGCAAATTGTCCGGATGCTATCACATAACAACCGAATCAGCAGGCTACGTCCCCGCCCCCTGCACTGCCCTGGGTAGGAGCCCAAATCCTAGCCTACCTAAAACGTGGCTGTGTGCCATCATATCAGTAAGAAAGGGACATCCCACACTTGCCTGGGGCATCTATGTCACTGGCCTAGAGAATCAGGGTTTCAGATGAGGGGATGCAGCATTCCACTGCTATCTTGAGTTTGTGGTTTCCAAGGAAACAGTCATAAGGTATGATAAAGAGTCTGCAAACGGCTCAGCCAGCGCCTATCTAAGCGGCGGCTTGTTTAAATCGAGCCTTTCCCGCAGTGAATGATCCCAACCCTCCCTGGATCAGGCAGGTTCCTGTGGAGCGCAATCTCCATGCAATACAACGGGGGCCCAGTTTCATCCCTAGTGATCTCAGGGGTGGGAAGGAATGAAAAAGGCATCACACAGGGCAGCTCGGGCGAGCAAGCAAAAGGAAACCATATCTGGCAGACGACTCCCCTGCCACTTCCTTCAACATGTACGAAGAATCAAATAAACCAATACAAACATCCAAGGGGTGTCCTGCCCAGGCATTGTGTACCTGCTTCCCACCCCTTCATCCAAATGGACAGGTTAGGGAGTTAAGGGGAGAAGGAGGAGCTTCGCAGGAAGGGGATCCCCAGGAACTGCCTCCCTGCCATCCCTCTGGACCTAACCTCTCCGAGTGCAAGGCCTGACCCCACCCCCAGCAGGTTTGCATATCCCAGACCCTCTGGTGCTTCCAGGCAATGGACAATCCCGCATCTTCCCTGCCTCCCAGCCGCTGACCCTCACTGTCACCTGCCCCAGAAGTACTCTGTCCTCCCCAACTTCTGGTCTTTATAGCCTAAATGCATGATGGGCATGCTTCTCCATGGATTTTATTTGATAAGAACCCAGTGAAGTTGCTTAGCAACTGAGCTGCTCAGACTTCATCAGGGACAATGAATGACACACCTTACTTGGCTTTGACAGCAAAGCAATCTTATTCTTTTACTTTTTTAAATAGATTTTTATTGATTTCAGAGAGGAAGGGAGAGGGAGAGAGATAGAAACATCAATGATGAGAATCATTGATCAGCTGCCTCCTGCACACGCCCTACTGGGGATCGAGCCCACAACCTAGGCATGTGCCCTTGACCAGAATCAAACCTGGGACCCTTCACAGTCCTCAGGCCAAAGCTCTAGCCACTGAGCCAAACCAGCTAGGGCAAGCAATCTTATTTTTAAAGACTTAATTTTTGTCATAAAAAAGTGGATTTGAATCATATCAAAACAATATACATTTTTTAATGAAATGTCTCTTCATTTCTACTAATGCAATTCTACCTTAAAGCTTATGTTGTATAATCTATACTAATAAAAGGGTAATATGCTAATTAGACCGGACATCCATCCAGACAAAGTCACAGTGGCGGAGGCAGAGGCAGTTGGGGGCTATCAGGCAGGCAGGCAGAGGTGGTTAGGGGCGATCAGGCAGGCAGGCAGGTGCGCAGTTAAGAGCCAGTGGTCCCGGATTGCGAGAGGGATGTCTGACTGCCGGTTTAGGCCCAATTCCACAGGGGTTAGGCCTAAACCGGCAGTCGGACATCCCCCAAGTGGACCCACATTGGAGAGGATGAAGGCTGAGCTGAGGGACCACTGGCCCCCATGCACGAATCTTGTGCACTGGGTCTCTAGTATATATATATATATATAAAGGCAGCTACCATAACGACCATAACGACCTAACAACCAGTTGCTATGACACCCACTGTGGCCAGCGGACGGACCAGATCAGAGGGTGAGGCTGGTGGCCAATCTCACTGCCCCTACCCCCTGCCGGCCTGCCCCTGATCAAACTCTCCCACCCCCATCAAGAGCCAGGCCTGCTGGCCAAATGCCCCCTCCCTTCCCTCTGGCCAGCTGCACCACCATCAGCCTGCCCCACCACAATAGGCCTAGCCCTGATTGCACCTCCCCACCCCAATAGGGGGTGGGGCTTGGCAGCCAACCTCCTGAAGCCTCCCCCGGCCACCCCCCCATCACACCACCCACCCCAATAGGGGGTAGGGCTGGTCAGCCAACCTCCTGCAGCCCCTCCCCCAAGCCAGCCACACCTCCAATGGGCCCCTACCACCCCGATTGGCCTGCAGCCCCTCCCAATCCCACCCCTGATTTCCCCCCCCACCCCTTTATGGGGCATGGCTGGCCAGCCAATCTCCTGCAGCCCCTCCCACCATCCGGCCCCACCCCAGATCAGCCCCCCCAACCCGATCAGGGACAGGGCTGGCCAGCCAACCACCCATGGCCCCTCCCCAAGGCCGCTGGCCCTTGATCAGCACCCCCCACCCACCCCATTCAGGGGTGGGCTGCCCAGCCCACCACCCACTGCCCCTCCCCATGGCCAGCCCCACCTCCAATCACTCCCCCAACCCCAATTGGGGGTAGGCCCTGCTGGCCAATCATCCACGGCCCCTTCCCCCAGCCAGCCCGGCCCTGATCAGGGGCCCTGATCCAGGCAGGCCAGCTGGCCAACCTCCTCCTCCCGACAGACCCAGCCCCAATCTGCCCTGATTGGGGCCAGGCCAGCCGGACCTCACCTGCTCACGAATTCATGCACTGGGCCTCTAGTCTATACTAATAAAAGGGCAATATGCTAATTAGACCTGATGTCCTTCTGAACAAAGCCACGGTGGCGGGGGCTGAGGCAGTTAGGGGTGATCAGGCCAGCAGGAGAGAGCAGTTAGGGACAATCAGGCTGGCAGGGGAGAGCAGTTAGGGGCAATCAGGCTGGCAGGGGAGATCAGTTAGGTGTGATCAGGCAGGCAGAGGCAGTTAGGGGCGATCAGGCAGGCAGGCAGAGGCAGTTAGGGGCGATCAGGCAGGCAGGCAGAGGCGGTTAGGGGTGATCAAGCAGGCAGGGGAACAGTTAGGGGCATAAGGCAGGCGGGCAGAGGGGTTACGGGCAATCAGGCAGGCAGGCGAGCGGTCAGGAGCCAGCGGTCCCAGATTGCGAGAGTAATGTCCGACTGCTGGTTTATGCCCAATCCCACTAAACTGCAAGTCAGACATCCCCCAAGGGGTCCCAGATTGAAGAGGGTGCAGGCCAGGCTGAGGGACCCTCCCCCTGCATGAATTCATGCACCGGGCCTCTAGTAACATATAATAGGACTACTCTTCCCTCCATCCATGGAGTATGATCTTTAACACTTTGATCAAGTTACCCATCCAGAAAAGCAAACACACCCATTATCTATATTTATGTATTACACACATGTACAGTTTTCTATCCATACATCAGAGTGGTAGGTCTAAAGAATATAAACTAAAACATTTTATCATATTCTAAAGAGAAAAGGTTTCATCTCTTTATTTTTCAAGAGATTGAGAATAACTGCCAAATTCACACCAGTTTAAAATGATTCCATTACTTTGGCACCTAACTTACGATTTGGCAATTCCACTCAAGTATTTACCTACAAAAATCCTGTACAAAAATGTTAATAGCAGCATTATTCATATTAGCTAAAAATTGGGACACAACCCAAATGTCCATCAACAGTAAAATGTATACAATAGAATATTCCTCAGCCAATAAACTACTGATATATTTCAAAAATACTTTTAAGCCAAATAAAGTCAGTCACACAAAAGAATGCCCTCTATAATTCCATTTATAGGGAATTCAAAAACAGGCAAAATAGGGGCTCTTTCTATGGGGAGCATCCTCACACGTTCCCCTTCTCCCTCTTCTTCCCCCACAGGCACACATCTAAACTCTACAAGACCCTATGAAGACTTGCAACCAAGGGAGAAATGGGCATGGCAGCTCATCCCGATTAACCCCCTGAACCTGTCTCCAAGGCCCCCTTCCCTCTGACTTCCCAGTGAGCCAAAGCAGCCCAGCCTAGGCTCTCCTGTTGCTTCTTCAATGCTATGCCATTCCTTGTTTCACTGTCCTGAGTGTGCTTTTGCTGTGGCCAATAAATTCTTGCTTACTTTGCTGCAAACCCTACCTCCACTCCCCTCCCCCCCACACACACACACAGACACAATCCCGACAAAATAATCTGAGGATAGAAATCAGTATATTGGCTGCTGTTACGTGGGGGTGGGGGGTGGAGGTGATTGCCAAGAAAGAAGCATAAGCAAACTTCTAAGGGAAGGAAAATGGTCTAAACACTTTGCGTGCTGGTACATCAATTTATGCAATGTCAAAATTCAAATGGTAGATTTGAGATCTGTGTATTTTATTGTATGCAATTATAACTCAGTAAGTTAAAAAATTAAAATCATTTCCACCAAAATACAGTTGACTTTGAATTAAGCTGCACCAAACCTACACATTATATGGGGAACGACAGAACGATTTTTATCAATCTTCTTGAACAAGGAAATATATTCTTTCTCAAGATCTTCTTTCAGATTGTATGTACTTCACATTTA
Organism: Plecotus auritus; assembly: GCF_963455305.1. Taxonomy (NCBI): domain Eukaryota; kingdom Metazoa; phylum Chordata; class Mammalia; order Chiroptera; family Vespertilionidae; genus Plecotus; species Plecotus auritus. The sequence goes on from NC_137771.1 coordinate 68,879,648, forward strand.
AGACTAGACCCAATTGTTTTCTGTTAAAAATCATATTTTCTAACTAGTAATTGCTGTATTTTATATGCTTAGGTACAACCACTTTTAAAAGATTATTAATTTTTAAAATTTGATCTGAATATTCTACATAAAAAATCTCATCAGTGGCAAAGAATTTGTTCCCTTTTCAAGCTTAACTTCCATTTCTATTTGATATCTAAAGCACTTGTCAGAACTTTCAAAACAATGCCTTTAATTTAAAACAGAATTATCTCCAATATTTCAGCATTATGCATAAAAGTAACAGGTGAACTGAAATAGTCCTCTATTAAGGCATTGTCCTAATTTAATTCAGAGTATCTTATTTTAGGAATAAATGTTGAGTTTATTAAATGTCTGTTATATTAGCAGACCATAGGGTTACTTACAAACTATTTTCTTATAACTAGAGGCCCGGTGCACGAAATTCGTGCACTGGGGTGGGGGGGGGATCCCTCAGCCTAGCCTGTGCCCTCTTGCAGTCCAGGACCCCTCAGGGGATGTCCTCCTGCTGGCTTAGGCCCGTTCCCCCTGGGACGCCCACCACTCCCATTCCAGGTCCCCTTGCTCCTTACTGCCCACCTGCTCGCTGCTCCTTACCACTCGGCTCGCTGCTCCTTAGCACTGCTATGGAGGCAGGAGAGGGTCCTGCCACTGCCACTGTGCTCGCCAGCCATGAGCCCTATCTTTCTGTGTAGTTATCTGTGGGCCAACTGCTCTCTTCCTTCTCACTAGGGCGAGCAGCATGTGAGGGCAGAGCGCAGCCCGGAGCTGAGGGGAGTGGCCAGGCCCACAGAGTGAGAGGTGGACACAGAGGACGCTATCTCACCCAATTGTGGGGCGGGCTGGCCGGCCTTCATCTGCCTGACCCCACCCAGGGAGGGACCAAGCAGGGTGTCCGCCTCTCCATTCTCCATCCTTCCATCTGTGACACCTGTCACCCTTGCCAGGCCTCCCCCAAAGTGAGTTCAGCTCAATCCCTGAATGTAAAAGGGCCCAGGGGAGGGGGGCGGGGAGGCGTCCACTCCAGTGCCCCCTGATTCCCAGCGACAGGACCTGGTCAACAGGACCTGATCTCAGGACGGTGGCCACAGCTACTGTTTCAAGAAAAGTTGGGAATGCAGACTTTTGTATGAGCCCCTATTCCAAAAGGTGGCAGTTTATTCACATTGTGGCAAAGACACCTTCAAGAGTAACATAAGTGGATAAAGTCAGGGCCAAGCTGGGCCATTTCCTCATCCAATCTCTCTGAGGCACGTGAACAGAACCAAGTCACAGCTCTTCGCACTTCTGGGGTTTTTTAAGCCTAAAGGACAGTAGCCTGTCTCCATTCTTGTTCTTTGGGATTTTTTCATCGTCGGATAAAAGGATACATACATTGGGACAATCCTCTTGAGATACAATATCCCAGTTGCACCCATGTGAGGACAGTGCCCCTCAGAGGGAGGGAGCCGACAGATGGGAAGCAGGGAATTCTGAGAACGAAAGCAACGACAGAGATGCTAAGCCTTTCCTTCATGCATCTGACACCCCTCCTCTGGCGGCCTGTAGGCCGGGCGTCTGCTGGACCTTTACCACTTGATGTCCTGCCCTGTGTGCCCTGCCCCAGCCCTGGAGCACAGGGGGCGTCTAAACGCACTCCTCCCCCAGCTGGGAGGGTCCCCACTGTGCTTCCACCTCCTTGGGAAACTGCTTTTCCAGCTCTGTCCCCGCGGGAGAGCCACAGGGGCACCAGATTCCTTTCCTTCCTTCCAAAGTGCCCCAAAAAGCGCAAAGACAGCTATGCCAGGAAGGGTTCACTCAAGTTCAGCAAGTTTGCAATTTGCCGAAGGCGTGTTGAACCGTTTTCTCTTACCCGCTTTGTGGGAGTGTAATCTAATTTAAAACCAATGGACTAAACAAACAGAAGCACTTTCTGCAGGGAGCTCTGGGCGCCAGGTTTGAAGGCCGGCCACGCCCCCATTGCAGTTCTGTCGCATCCCAGCCAGGGCCCAGAGCTCCTTTTAGCCACCGGCCTGGCCAGGGCCCAGGGCCCAGTGGTTTGGTGGTCCCTCACTGCCCCCACTGCCGGCCTGGTCACCCCACACAGCCTCCTGTTCAGTCGTCCGTACTGGTCGTGATGACCCTGGCTCTTTATATATACAGAAAGTTAACCCTAGTAGTTTGTGGGTTATTATTCTTCTAGTACTTACATGTTAGCATATGTTAAGTTACGGTAGGGTAATAAATAATTTCAGAAGTTTAGTGGCTTAAAACAAGATTTCTTTCTTATTAATACTACATGTCTTTCTATGCCATCCTTATTCAAAATGATAGCATCCCCACCACTTGAGACATGGCAGTCAGCTTGCTGGAGGAGAGGGTGGATATGTGGTGAATTATGCACCAATTTAATGGTTTCTAACAGTAACTTTTCCACTCATTGGCCAAAAACAGTGATGGGTAATGCTTAACTTCAAATGTGGTGGGGAAGTACAACTGTACCATGCAGCCCAAAGGAGAAAAACCAGAGATAGAAGTGAACACTCATCAGTGCTGTTCCACATGCCAATTAGCAAATATAATTCATCACTATATTTGGGGGGATTTATGTATACACTAGAGGCCCAGTGCACGAAACTGATGCATGGGGGTGGGGGGTGGGGAGCGGTGTCCCTCAGCCCAGTCTGCACCCTCTCCAATCTGGGACCCCCCGAGGGATGTCCAACTGCCCCAGGATTGGGCCTAAATGGGCAGTCAGACATCCCTCTCACAATCCAGGACTGCTGGCTCCCAACCGCTCACCTGCCTGCCTGATTGCCCCTAACCGCTTCTGCCGGACAGCCTGATCGACGCCTAACTGCTCCCCTGCCAGTGTGGTCACCCCTAACTTTACTCCCCTGCAGGCCTGGTCGCCCCCAACTTTACTCCCCTGCAGGCCTGGTCATCCCCAAATGCCCTCCGCTGCAGGCTTGGTCCCCCCAACCATCCTCCTCTGCAGGCCTTGTCCCTCCTAACTGCCCTCCCCTGCAGGCCTGGTCGCTCCCAACTGCCCTCCCCTGCTGGCCTAGTCACACCCAACTGCCCTCCCCTGCTGGCCTGGTCGCCCCCAACTGCCCTCCCCTGCCGGCCTTGTCACCCCCAACTGCCCTCCCCTGCCGGCCCGGTCACCCCTAACTGCCCTCCTCTGATGGCCCGGTCACCCCAACTGCCCTCCACTGCAGGCCTGATTGCCCCCAACTGCCCTCCCTTGCAGGCCTGGTCCCTCCCAACTGCCCTCCCCAGCCGGCCATCTTGTGGCTGCCATCTTGTGTCCACATGGGGGCAGCCATCTTTGACCACATGGGGGCAACCAACTTGTGTGTTGGAGTGATGGTCAATTTGCATATTACCTCTTTATTATATAGGATTCATTTAAAAAAGCTTGTTCTTAGTGACTTCCTTTTTGTGCCACACAACAAAATGAAGGAAACAAGAGTTAATACTAATTTCATTGTACTTTTGCATTTGTCACAGAGAAGTAATCTGTCAATGATTTTAGGTCCTTTCAAAGTAAAATTGTTATTGGATGAATGCTTGAAAGTTTCTATTAATAAAGTCTGTTCAATGTTAAAAGGATACCTTCCCAGTAGTGTGTGGGAATCTATGATTTGCAATGCTGAGGACCTTTTGCTAGGAATGTAAAATAATTTCTATAGTGCCTATAATATTTGATCCTACTCAGGTGGATCTTGAAATAGGACCATAATGGCTATCTTGTCTTGACCACTTACCCATTCACTCTCAATATTCTCAGGTTTGTTCTCTGCTTTACTGACTGAATTTTTCTAGAATGTTAAATCAGCTAATTGCTATCTAAAACACTCTTTACTCTGTTCCTGTGTTATCTTATTTCTTTCTGACCACATTTAACAGAAATGTTATGGAAGCAGTATTTCATTGATCACAAAATTTAGGTATTTTCTAGAGCTTTTGTCTAGTAAACAGTCAGGGGCAGTATTTTATTTTAAGTCCATAGGATTACTATTCCTCTTCATTGTAGTTTGTATTCATAAGGCTCATGTTGATTTTCATGCTTATTCATCCTGTAATAAAGAATTGTCAATCCAATTCTTTATTACCAAATGGAGTAGTGGCAATGATGCTGGAAAACCTTTTAATCCACTGCCACAGAACTCTCAATCCCTCTGGGTATTGGCAAATAGGTGACTGAAACAAAATAAACTCCAGTATGGTTCCAGAAGTGTATTACAAACGGTGCAGGTAGGTTTCTAATCAAAGCAAATATAACACCAACTTAAGAGAAGCTAGAACTCTCATGTTAACAGTCCACAATAAATAGTCCTTAACTAGTGTGACTCAGGCTCCTATCTTTTTGATAACCCATCTTCATCTTGGATGACTTGCATTTTGCAGTGTACGATGACTGTTGGTAGTTCCCTGCATCACAGTCTAAATTCTAGCCAGGAGGAAGGAATAAAGGGAAGGCACATCCCTTAGGGAAGAACTGAGAATTGCACACATCTCTTCTACTTACAACCCATATGGCCATACCCAACTACAAGGAAAGCTGGGAAATACAGTCTAGCTGGGTAGCCATATACCCAGTTAAAACCCAAGGGGGTTCTATTACTAAGGAGTGGGGAAACATCCTGGGAAACAACCATCAGCCTCTGCTCTAAGGAATAATGGGGTAGGGAGAGAGATGAGAATGAATGTCCATACAATCAAGGGACTCTGCCTTCTAGTCTACAAGAAATAGTACACAAAGACAAACAGACATTTAAACTCCTTACCATGCAAGCTATAAATTGTAAATCCAACCAAAAGCATTTTGTAGTCACTATTAAAACCAGAAGAGCTTAAGGTAGCAATCTTAACAGTGAGGAGAAAACGGAAACATACCAAAAAGCAGCAAGGAAGTTAATACTGGAGTCTGATTTTCTAGTCTGACTTAAACTTTTAGAATGTTTTTGTTTGTTTCTTATTGTACATTAATAAAAATTTTAAACAGGGAATATAAAGAGGAATCAGAATTTTTCTGCCATCTTCCTGGAAATTGACCTTATTTAAGCATTTTGGCATATAACCTGTAATAGAAAATTCAGAATAGGAGTCTTAGAACAATATTCCCCAAATTACTTGTTTTCATAGGCTTGGCTTATTTAAAAACATTTGGTTTAAAACTAAAAATACTTTCCAAAAGTGCTGCATCTAAAAGTTCCATCATTTTCAATCATTTAACCCTTTCTACTAGTCCCGTATTTCAAAGAATCTAGGGCTACTATATTTTCTTACCAGAAATCTCGCATTAAAGACAATTTTAAGAGGAAAAAATAATTTTTAGAACTTTGATCAAGAGCTATTCTAGAAAGAATTACTACTAATAAAATAGCCAGTCTCAAAATCATAGTTTATGTTCCCCTTAATGTAAATTGGGTAGGAACTCAAACTGAATTATTCCCTAGAAATAAACCATATCATAGTTAATTTCCCATCCCATCCCATAAAATAGACCCTAAATAACAAAATAAAACAACAAACAAAAATCACCCTGTACAAATCAACAGTATAGTTATCACTTGGAAAATAGTTTGTATTATAAGTTCTATCCCTGAATACTTGAATATGTTTTGCTTTTCCTCAAATACAAGCGGGTCTACAGCAGCAATCTAAGCTAAGAAGCTATGCCTCTGATGAAGATGTATCCTAGCCTTGGTGACAATAAATTTAATCATTCACATACTAATACTTTCAGGCTGCTCTATGGCACTTGTTTCTTTTTCCCTCTACTTGGAATGACTTTCCCTCCATTAACAGTTACTCATGTTTAATGAACATCTTTCAAGGTGAATTCAAGTTATTTCCCAGGAAGTCACCACTCCCTTCCTCTGTATTCTCACCAAACTTGGAAATCTGTAATAGTGCTTTTACCATGCTATGTTGTATGAATGTAACCTCCTCCCTTTTTTTTTTAATGTATTTTATTGATATTTTACAGAGAGGAAGGGAGAGGGATAGAGAGCTAGAAACATTGATGAGAGAGAAACATCGATCAGCTGCCTCCTGCACACCTCCCACTGGGGATGTGCCCGCAACCAAGGTACATGCCCTTGACCGGAATCAAACCAGAGACCCTTCAGTCCGCAGGCTGACGCTCTATCCACTGAGCCAAACCGGTTTCGGCAACCTCCTCCCTTTTACATACTAGCCAAATAGTTGTCCCAGAACTTGCTTACAGTGTCTCATCTTTCTATCACTCTGACCAGCACAGTGCTTAATGAAAACTTGTAGTAGAAAAACCTAAAATCCTATGATCTGAATTTAAGTGACGCTGTCACTTACTAGATATAGAAACTTGTGTTTATTACCTAAGCACTGCAAGCCTCGGTTTGCCTTTCTATAAAATGAAAAAAACTATGTAAGAGAGTGGTCAGGTTAACTGAGTAAAATTAGTAATTTTCTTTTTTTTTTTTTAATATATTTTATTGATTTTTTTCAGAGAGGAAGGGAGAGGGAGAGAGAGTTAGAAACATCAATGAGAGAGAAACATCGATCAGCGGCCTCCTGCACACCTCCTACTGGGGTTGTGCCTTCAACCAAGGCACATGCCCTTGACCGGAATCGAACCTGGGACCCTTCAGTCCCCAGGCTGGGCTGACACTCTATCCACTGAGCCAAACCGGTTAAGGCAAATTAGTAATTTTCTGATGGGAGAAAATAGCATCTAAATCAGTGGTTCTCAACCTTCCTAATGCCGTGACCCTTTAATACAGTTCCTCATGTTGTGGTGACCCCCAACTATAAAATTATCTTCATTGCTACTTCATAACTGTAATTTTGCTACTGTTATGAATTGTAATGTAAATATCTGATATGCAGGATGTCTTAGACGACCCCTGTGAAAGGGTCGTTCGACCCCCAAAGGGGTCGCGACCCACAGGTTGAGAACCACTGATCTAAATTAACAATTTTAAATCAGGCAAGAAAGCAGTCTCTGAGGGCTTATTAGAGAAGCCAAAGCAAGAATCTGAAAATGAATTCAAATATTCCTTAATTTAAAAACATAGCTTGGTCATACTGAACTAAACCTGAATCTGTTCCTTTATGAAACCCTGCTGATGCAAACTTAAAGATAGTAACCCAATAATCATTAAAACACAATTAAAGCATTAAATATGACAGATCCACAACAATCACTCAAAAACATTCTGTAACTGCCTTGTTGTAAGAATGGCACCTCAGACTTAGAATCACCCTCTCTTTACACAAGGTTAACAAAAAGGAGTAACTTGCATTTCCAAAATATGTATCACTGAAATTTCATACTAAAATTATACATATAGTTTATACATTATCTCACTTAATTCTTAACAATTCCTAACAATTCTGAGATATATTGTACCTGCCCTTCTTCCCCGCCAGGAGGTGAGGGGGGCTTATTTTACATTTATATAAAATAAAGTTAAGCTTTGAGAAATTATGTAACTTGACTATCTATATATATAAAAGCCCAGCGACCGAATGGCGGAATGACCAGAACAGCCAGTCGCTATGACGCGCACTGAACACCAGGGGGCAAATGCTCAACGCAGGAGCTGTTCCCTGCTGGTCAGTGCATTCCCACAGCGCTCAGAGGGCGGGTCCACAACAGCTCGGCTGACCGGGATGAGTGGTGCTCCCACAGCAGGCCAATCCCCACAGGCCACACCCCCCACCAGTGCACGAATCCCACGCACCGAGCCTCTAATAGTTATATAACTTTTACCTAGCAGAGCCACGCCTAGACTCCAGGGCCATTGACTGCTAGTTATACATCTAAGATATATACTCTATAGGAATGTTTTGTCTAGGTCTGGAGACATGGAAAACAAAGATTAAAAAATCTAAAAAGACTGATAAACTATAAAGTTAACAGTATAGATTTGTGTTTCTTAATATGATGTACGACCTGAGATAGAATTCCTTAAAGTGGAACCTGGAATCCTTTAAAACATATTTTCCAGCTGATTTTTTTTAGTGTTTAGTTTCCAGCGGATTTTATTTCCTTCTCAAAAAAAGCTATTTACAAAAGGTATACACTGAGTGGCCAGATTATTATGATCTCTGAACGCATAATCATCTGGCCATTCAGTGTATATCTATATAATAAAAGGCTAATATGCGGAGAAACCAAGATGGCGGCATAGGTAAACACCTAAACTGCTGCCTCGCACAACAATTTCAAAACTACAACTAAAAGACAGAACGGACACCATCCAGAACCGCAGGAAAGCTGACTGAGTGAAAATTCTACAACTAGAAGGAAGGAGAAAAGCTCACAGAGAATTGGAGGTACGGCAAAGGGTCTTTGTGCGCGCAGAGAGGAAGGGTGGCGGAGTGCCTGGCTGGCTTTCTCTGGCGGAAGGGGGAAGGGAGCCCCCGACCGCATTGAACCCCAGTTCTGACTGCACTGAACACCTATTCCGGGTGAGCCCCTGGGGACCCACGCTCTTGTGGGGGGAGTCTGGACTCTCAGGCGGAGACTCGGGAGCCGGGGAAGGCGGAAGACTGAAAGTCCGCTCGCGCCAGTGCGCACAAAGGCTGCGGGAGGCTGCCACAGGCTTTCCCTAGCGGAAGGGAGTGAGAGGCTCCGGACGGCACAAAACCCCAGTTCTGACTGAAGTGAGCCCCAGTTCTGACTGCAGTGAACCCCAGTTCCAGGCGAGCCCCCGGGGACCCACGCTCTTGTGGGGGGAGTCTGGACTCTCGGGCGGAGACTCGGGAGCCGGGGAAGGCGGAAGACTGAAAGTCCGCTCGCGCCAGTGCGCACAAAGGCTGCGGGAGGCTGCCACAGGCTTTCCCTAGCGGAAGGGAGTGAGAGGCTCCTGACGGCACCGAACACCAGTTCTGACTGAAGTGAGCCCCAGTTCTGACTGCAGTGAACCCCAGTTCCAGGCGAGCCCCTGGAGACCCACGCTCTTGTGGGGGGAGTCTGGACAAACGGGCGGAGACTCGGGAGCCGGGGAAGGCGGAAGACTGAAAGTCCGCTCGCGGCCAGTGTGCACAAAGGCTGCGGAGGCTGCCACAGGCTTTCCCTAGCGGAAGGGAGTGAGAGGCTCCTGACGGCACTGAACACCAGTTCTGACTGAAGTGAGCCCCAGTTCTGACTGCAGTGAACCCCAGTTCCAGGCGAGCCCCCGGAGACCCACGCTCTTGTGGGGGGAGTCTGGACTCTCGGGCGGAGAATCGGGAGCCGGGAAGGCAGAGGACTGAAGGCACACACGTGCTAGCAAGGGCAAGGCTGATGGGAAGCCAAGACTGAGACTCCACCCCATCCAAGCCGAGCACAGAGGCTATTGCAATTTGACAAGTCTAATCCTATAAGGCTGTCTCCAGCACCGGACTTCTCCCAGCATAGACACAGCTGATCCTTACAGCCAACTGGCCTGGAGGTCAATTCTTCCCAGTGATACCAACAACAATAAAGACTTAATTACAACAAGGCTGTACACACAGTCCACAAAGGGGTGCACCAAGAGTGTCCACCTCAGGTTAACTGGGGAGGCAGACCCACTGGGCCAAATTGGAAACCTAGCACACAAATCTACCAACTCAGAGAAGCAGTGAAAATGCGGCGTCTAAGAATCAGATCACAAACGAAAGAAATGGAGGAAAACAAACGACTGGATATAGAATTCAAAACCACGGTTATAAGGCTTTTTAAGAATATCCTAGAAAAGGCCGATAAATATAACGAGACCCTCGAAGAGATGAAAAAGGACCAATTAGAAATTAAACATACACTGACTGAAATAAAAAATATTATACAGAGACCCAAAAACAGACAAGAGGAACACAAAAATCAAGTCAAAGAATTGAAATACAAAGAAGCAAAAAACACTCAACCGAAAAAGCAAAAAGCAAAAAAAAAAATCCAAAAAGTTGAAGATAATGTAAGAAGACTCTGGGACAACTTCAAGCGTACCAACATCAGAATTATGGGGGTGCCAGAAGAAGAGAGAGAGCAAAATACTGAAAACCTATTTGAAGAAATAATGACCGAAAACTTCCCCCACCTGGTGAAAGAAATAGACTTACAAGTCCAGGAAGCCCACAGAACCCCAAACAAAAGGAATCCAAAGAGGACTACACCAAGACACATCATAATTAAAATGCCAAGAGCAAAAGACAAAGAGAGAATATTAAAAGCAGCAAGAGAAAAACAGTTAGTTACCTACAGGGGAGCACCCATACGACTGTCAGCTGACTTTTCAACGGAAACTATGCAGGCCAGACGGGAGTGGCAAGAAATTTTCAATGTGATGAATAGCAAGAACCTACAACCAAGATTACTCTACCCAGCAAAGCTATCATTCAGAATTGAAGGGCAGATAAAGAGTTTCACAGACAAGAAAAAGCTAAAGGAGTTCATCACCACCAAACCAGTATTATATGAAATGCTGAAAGGTATTCTTAAAGAAGAGGAAGAAGAAAAAAGGAAAGATAAAAATTATGAACAACAAATACATATCTATCAACAAGTGAACCTAAAAATCAAGTGAATTAAAAACCTGAGGAACAGAATAATCTGGTGAATACAATAGAATCAGGGGCATAGAAAGGGAGTGGACTGATAATTCTCAGGGGGAAAGGGGTATGGGGGGGTTCATAAAGAGACTGGACAAAAATCATACACCTATGGATGAGGACAGTGGGGGGTAGGTAAGGGCAGAAGGTGGGGTGGGAAATGGCTGGAGGGGAACTATGTGGGAAAAAAGGAGAAATAATTGTAATAATCTGAATAAAGATTTATTTAAAAAAAATAAATAAATAAAATGGGGAAAAAAAAAAAAAAAAAAAAAAAAAAAAGGCTAATATGCAAATTGTCCCCTCAACCAGGAGTTCGACCAGCAGGCAGGCCAGCCAACCGCCCATGTCCCCTCCCCCTGGCCAGGCTGGCCAGACCCCACCCATGCACGAATTCATGCACCGGGCCTCTAATATATATATATGTGTGTATGTGTGTGTGTGTGTGTGTGTGTGTGTGTGCGTGTGTGTATATATATATATATATATACACACACGCACACACACACACACACATATATATATGTATATGTATATGTATATGTATATGTATATATGTATATATGTATATACTGAGTGGCCAGATTATTATGCATTCAGAGATCTTAATAATCTTGCCACTCAGTATATATCAACAATCTGATAGGCAGTGAACTTGACATGATTAGTCTCAGCTGATTCTTAATGAATATTCATACATTCCTGTTTCAGATTCACTGGTATAAACAACACCCAGAATGAGTCTAGGAGGAAGAGATCAAATTGACTCATTTTCTCTTTCAAATCTACCCTACTAGTATTTTCCTTAATTGCTCTTAAAAACAATTTCAAATGGTTTCACAAAAGTGGCTTTAACTAGAAATGATACCAGTAGTTCTAAACAACCTCTTATTGTGAAATCCTACTTATAAAAGTCATGATAACCAACTTCATGTTTTAACAGCTATTACAACAGGTCACTAAAGTAATACTTTGCCAATATATAAACAATGTACAAAGTAAAATTTATACACAAGTTGATTATCTAAATATGATTATACTGACACCTAGTGCTCATCTTTTAATGTTACACAATTAAACTGTTAGGATTTGGGGGGGAAAACCCAGAAAACAAAAAGTGCTGTTAGAGCCAATGACAAAGCTTTGCTTTAAAAATTGGCCCTATTTTAGAGGTCACTACCAATATCTTAAGGATTACTGATAAGGTGAGACAGCCAATCACAAATCATAACACTTTGTATGTTTAAAACTAAAATCCTATAATTCAAATAAAAGAGGAAAGTCAAAAATTACATGTTAAATAGTGTTGAAAATAGCTACAAAAATTGTAAATGGCCTAAGTTACAGGATAGACTAAATACTACAAAGCCATTTAAATATTGGGATAGAAGGGAAACAAAAGACATTAAATGTGTAGTATTTTCCAAAGACAGCAGCAGTAGTTCCCATCCACATGCTCTTCTGTAACATGACCTTGTCCCTCTCACACTGATATGAAGCCTATTTCTCCACCCCTTCCAATCTAGGTGGGACCTAAGACTACTTTGACTAACAGAATACAGAAGTGATCATATTCCACCCATGGCCCTTAACTACCCAAGTACAAAACACTTGCTCTTGGGATATTAGTCTTAGAAACCAACCACCACGTATGAAATATGACTACACTGACACAACTACAGAGAAGCCCTACACAATGACAGACCCATGTGGGGAGGCCAAAAAATGCAGGTGAAGAAGTCATCATGGAAGTGGATCCTCCAGGTTTAGCCTGTGCCATGTGGAAACAATGCCCCAGATGAGTCCTTCCTGTGAAATCATGAGCAAAATAAAATGGTTGCTATAAGCCACAAAGTTCTGAGTTTGTCATGTAATTGAAACAGAAATGGTTTCCTGAAAGTATGATATTGCTTTAAGAAAGTCCTAAAAACATGTGGCACTGGTTTTGTAACTGAATGTTGGACTTCAAGGAAACTATGAATGCAGGTTTGAAGGAAAGTGAAAGTGTTATTAAAGGCTGGAGAAAAGATATATATCATATAAGATAAACATAATTTTTATATTATGAATTATTTCATTTTAAAAAGTGACAGTAACTCTCCTACTCTCCTACTTTCCAACTCATTTGCATAATATATGGCTTTGAAAATGACAACTGAGTGGTATCTAGCCTTGAGTTTGAAATTAAGAGAAGCTATCATAAGTTTCAAGCACAAGTTAAACATTAATCACAGAGTTTTTAAAAAATAATTATGAGAGTTTCAGTTTCTAAACTTGTCTGTTAGGCAGTAAAGCATCAAACAGAGTGTCTAATTACAGCAGTAAGGTTAGGGAGAGGTGGGGGAAATAAGCGATCAACTGAAGGACTTGTATGCATGCATATAAGAGTAACCAACGGATGCAAAACATTGGGGGGTGAGGGCAGGTATGGGAGTGGGGTGGGGGGGGGCAATGGTAAGATATGTACACATATAATACCTTAATAAAAATTTGAGAAAAAAAAATAAATAAACTTGTCTGTTGATTATTCAATAAATATGATATAATCTAAAAAAGTTTCAGAAAATGAAAAACTTTTATGGCAAGTACAATCAAGCCATTATTATAAGATCATTTAACAGATGATAATGTTACATGTCTGGATTTAAATTCCTATGAACATCAGTATCTTAAATAAGAAAAAAGCCACTCATTTTAAGTGGATTGCAGAAGACTTGCTCAGCTTAATTTCTTCTCTGTCTCCATAGCATAAGAAAGAAAGACTTGAATTTAGCTGGCAAGAAAGAGCAATGCCTTTAAACCAGCAAGTTAATGCAAACTAATTATATGCTACAATCTAAATTTATTATTAATACTAGAGGCCCAATGCACAAAAATTCTTGCAAGAGTAGACCTTCCTTCCCCTGGCTGCCGGCACCGGCTTTCGATCCGGCCCCTCTGGCAGACACCCAGGACCCGGGCGGCTTCCCTCCGGCCCTGGCTTGTCTGGAAGGATGTCCGGTCTAATTAGCATATTACCCTTTTATTATTATAGACTAGAGGCCTGGTGCATGAAAGTTCGTGCACTGAGGGGGTGGGGAGGGGTGTCCCTCTGCCTGTCCTGCCCCCTCTCACAGTCCAGGAGGGGATGCACAATTAAACAGATTTTAAAAGATGAAAATTTCCTTTGCTTTTGTATCCAGGTCTGAAAAACATTAGTGAAAATATAGTTTGAGTCTGGCAATATAGGGTGACCCAAAAAATATATACATACATTTTGAATAATTAAAGGCAATGTTTATTAAAATACATTTCATTTTCAAAATTGAGCTACCAGCTGTCATACTGTACATACATTTTTTGGGAACACCCTGTATATCTGCTGCAGATCTGTTTGGGAATGAAGATCTTAGTTCTTGTTTTAACTTCTGACATCAATGAAAGTATATAAAATACTAAATAAAGCAATTAAACATTACTTGTGATTCAGATGTTAGTTGCTGTCAAATTCACTTTATCAGAGTGTTAAACATATAGGCACTGTTTTGCCTTGTGATTCTAGGTTGAATTCATTAAGAAATATTAGCAAGTCTGCAGCAATAGTTAATTACCAAAGCCATTCAGTGTTTAATAGTTGTTGAAGGCAATACTGGTTCAGAAAAATTTCAATCTTGGCCCTAAGCTAAAAAAATTACAAGGTAACTTTTCCACTACTAAGCTAACAAATTACTGTGTGGTAGAACTGTCCATGAGATTGAATGAAGTCCACTACTGACACTATTGGATCAGTAATAATACATGATAGATTCAAACCTTTTCCACAATGTATCTGGTGATGAAAAATACAATGAATAACTATAGAAAGTCTTACAGTTTTACACTTTGCAAAAAAGTCTTCTGCTCCACACATTTTTTCACCACCATCAGTTAGAATACACTTTAGCAGATTCCACTTCAGGTTGTACTGAATCAATACTCTGGCAACTTCTTTGAAAATATTTTCTCCTATGGATGTTCCATGCAGTTTCAAACTCTGCAAACTTTGTACTGACTCCTTGAATAAACAACTCAACATCAGTAACATCTGTAGTCATCAAGAGTCTAGGAAAAATACTTGAAATAATTTGCCTTATATTTTGAGTATTGATGTTGCTCCCAATGTCCTCAACTCTTCAAACAACTGTTCTTACTGAAAGGCTAATAGTCTTAATAAGTTTTTCTCTGGACACATTTCTCCAGCTGTTGCAATCACACATGAATTAATTAACTCACCAGTGGTAAATGGCTTTCCCTGCTTGGCCTACAAATGAGCCACTCAGAAACTTTAGCTGCAGCCTTATTTTCATTCTTTTATTTTTGTGAAGAAATTCTGCTGTGATGAGATATTCCACGTCACGTTTTCTAAATTTTCTGACCATTGTTTTCCTCAGTTAGGAATACTGTCACAGTGTTTTGTCTGATAATCTAAATGTTTATTGCATTCTTTTAGGGAGTACTGTGACAGTGTTTTGTCTGGTAATCTAAATGTTTATTGCATTCCTTTAGCACAGCTAAAATATCACAGCATAATAATCACAATGCTTCACCATCTAATTCAATAACAAAATAACTCATACTACATTGGGCCTTAAAAGCATGACATTCAAGTTCATTATTTTTTGTTGTTTTTTTGACATGATGAGTATGCAAGAACAAAACAAATAAATAAAATGTTGCAGTATGGAAATATGCTCGTTACTAAAAAATGCTGTGGGATTTTAACTATCAACTGGGATTTGTAGTGCACTGAGCAGCAGTAGAGTGATGAGAGCAACACATATGGTTTCTGTTGCAACTACTAAATTCTGCTGTCGTATTATGAAAGCAGCAATAGTCAATACGTAAACAAATGATTGTGGCTGTGCTCCAGTAAAACTTTATTTATGGACACTAAAATAAGAATTTGATTATTTTCATGTGCCCCAAAATATTATTCTCTTGATTTTTTTCAACCATTTAAAAATGTAAAAGCCATTCTTAGCATACAGGCCATATATAAACAGGCAGTGGGTCGCAGTGTGCCAATCTCCAATTGAACTCATTTTATTATGTAAGACAGAAATTTGGCTTCCATGCAGACAGAGGAGCAAGACTGCCAGATTACCTAAACTTCAGTTTCCTAGCCTCCAAAATGAAGATAATGTGAGGAGTACTCACCTCACATATTTCTCTGAGGTTAAACTGAGTGAATATGTAAATCATTTAGAACAGTGTCTACTGTAAAATGAACTAGCTGTTAAAAATATTTCTTACTGCCCTGGCCAGTTTGGCTCAGTGGATAGAGCGTCGGCCTGCAGACTGAGGGGTCCCAGGTTCAATTCCGGTCAAGGGCATGTGCCTTGGTTGCGGGTGCATCCCCAGTGGGGGGTGTGCAGGAGGCAGCTGATTGATGTTTCTCTCTCATCAATGTTTCTAACTCTCTCTCCCTCTCCCTTCCTCTCTGTAAATAAATCAATAAAATATATTTAAAAAAATATTTATTACTGAGTATAATACAATTGCAAATAGATTTCAATTCTTATTAGCAGCTCTGTATGATTTAAAATCCCCACTGGAGGTCTGAGGAAAGCAGCCTGCTTAGATGAATATTACAGATGTCCTCCAGTAAACACATCCACAGTACCTCAACACCAATGTATCTGTTATACTTCCCACAATCCTAGCATTTCCAAACTACTAAGGCATGGCTGCAACCCTATCATAAGAATACTTTTTATAAAAATACTAGATGCCCGGGCCACGAAATTTGTGCACAGGTAGGGTCCCTAGGCCTGACCTGCGATCAGGACCGATCAGGGCCTTCCAGCTGCTGGCCAGGGCCTCCCTTCCCTGGCTGCCAGCTGCTGGCCGGGGCTTTCCTTCATTCAAGGCTGCCCCCTGATGGTCAACGCATTTCAGAGTGAGTGATTGGTCTCCCGGTCGAACTCCCTCGGGGACAAAATGCATATTAGGTTTTTATATATTTAAATGTTTTTATTGATTTCAGAGAGAGGAAGGGAGAGGGAGAGAGAGATAGAAGCATGGATGAGAGAAAAACATCTATCAGCTGCCTGCTGCTTGCCCCCTACTGAGGACTGACCTACCAACCTGGGCATGTATCCTGACCAGAAATCAAACTCCCAACCTCCTGGTGCATGGGACAACACTCAACCAACTGAGCCACACTGGCTGGGCAGAATAGTTTTTAAATAGACCATTTCTATCAGTTTTGCTGCATTTCTAGATTAGTGAGCAAAGAAATAAAAGTGAAGTTTTAAGAAATATTTTTAGCAATGACAATTTTACACTAGAAAAAGTGTAATTAAATCATTCCATAGGAAATGAAAATTACACAAATCTTTTTTGTTTACTAAAAAGCCTTGGATAAGATTCAACACAGATATACTTTTATGCTCTGAAATAAATTAAATAAAAGCCACGAAAGTTATATTACATGGGTGTCATCCTGCCATCCTCAATGCCCCATCAAATATTTAAAGCAGTTGTTCTCAACCTTTCTAATGCCGCGACCCTTTAATACAGTTCCTCATGTTGTGGTGACCCCCAACCATAAAATTATTTTCGTTGCTACTTCATAACTGTAATTTTGCTACGTTAATGAATCGTAATGTAAATATCTGTAGAGCCTAAGACCATCGGAAAACACAGATATTTACATTACGATTCATTAACGTAGCAAAATTACAGTTATGAAGTAGCAACGAAAATAATTTTATGGTTGGGGGTCATCACAACATGAGGAACTGTATTAAAGGGTCGCGGCATTAGAAAGGTTGAGAACCACTGATTTAAAGACTAAGAACTCAGGAAACTGGGGGCCTTTTATTGGATTAACTCTCAAATTAATGTTCCCTCCTATCCAACATTATAAAACATATGCATCTGGGAAAACTTCAGGATATTGAACACAGAGATAGAAGAAGATATAAATAAGTGGAAGATTATACCATGTTCTTGGATTGGTAGAATCAACATCATTAAAGTGTCCATACTACTCAAGGCAATCTACAGATTCAATGCAATCCCTATTAATATACCAACGGCATATTTCACAGAGTTAGATCCAATACTCCAAAAATTTATATGGAATAAAAAAAGACCCCGAGTAGTTACAGCAATTTTGAAAAAGAAAATCAAAGTTGGACGAATCACAATACCAGATTTCAAGTTATACTACAAAGCCACCATAATCAAAACAGCTTGGTACTGACAAAAGAACAGGCATATAGACCAATGGAACAGAACAGAGAACCCAGAACTCGACCCAGGCCATTATGCTCAATTAATATTTGACAAAGGAGGCAAGAGCATGCAATGGAGTCAAGAGAGTGTCTTCAATAAATAGTGTTGGGAAAATTGGACAAATATAAGCAAAAAAAAAAATGAAACTAGACCACCAACTTACACCATACACAAGAAAAAACTCAAAATGGATAAAGGACTTAAATGTAAGATGTGAAACCATAGGCAGCAAAATCTCAGACAGCTCTCGTAGCAATATGTTTACTGATACATCTCCTAAGTCAAAGGAAACTAAGAAGAAAATAAACAAATGGGACTACATCAAACTAAAAAGCTCTGCATAGCAAAAGAAACCATCAACAAAATGAACAGACAGCTCACTGTATGGGAGAACATATTTGGCAATGATACATCTGATAAAGGGTTAACATCCAAAATATATAAGGAACTCAAAAGGAAGACAAACAATCCAATTAAAAAATGAGCAAAGGACCTAAATAGACACTTCTCCAAAGAGGACATACAGATGGCCAAGAGACATATGAAAAATGCTCAAAGTCACTAATCACCAGAGAGATGCAAAATGACAATGAGGTACCATCTCACACCTGTCAGAATGGCTACCATCAACAAATCAACAAACGACAAGTGCTGGCGAGGATGTGGAGAAAAGGGAACCCTATTGCACTGCTGTTGGGAATGCAGACCTGTGCAACCATTATGGAAAACAGTATGGAGTTTCCTCAAAAAATTAAATATGGAACTGCCATTTGACCCAGTGATACCACTTATAGGAATATGTCCTAAAATCCCCGAAGCACCAATCAGAAAGAATGCATGCACCCCTAGGTTCATAGCAGCACAATTTACAACAGCTAAGATCTGGAAACAGCCCAAGTGCCCATCAGTAGATGAGTGGATAAAAAAACTGTGGTACAGCCGAAACCGGTTTGGCTCAGTGGATAGAGCGTCAGCCTGCGGACTGAAGGGTCCCGGGTTCGATTCCGGTCAAGGGCATGTACCTTGGTTGCGGGCACATCCTCAGTGGGAGGTGTGCAGGAGGCAGCTGATCGATGTTTCTCTCTCATCGATGTTTCTAGCTCTCTATCCCTCTCCCTTCCTCTCTGTGAAATATCAATAAAATATATTTTAAAAAAAAACAAAAACAACAACAACAAAAAAACTGTGGTACATTTATACCATGGAATTCTATGCAGCAGTAAAAAAGAAGAATCTCTTACCCTTTGAGACAGCATGGAGGGACCTGGAGAGTATCATGCTAAGTGAGATTAAGTCAGTCAGAGAAAGATAAGTATCACATGATCACACTCATATGTGGAATCTAAGTAACAAAATAAACTGATGAACGGAGTGGATCCAGAGACATGGAAGTATGGAACAGTGTGTGGAATCTCAGAAGGAAGGCGGGGGAGGGCGGGTGGGTGGGAGGTAATCAACCAAAGACCTTGTATGCATATATGCATAACTCATGGACAAAGGCAATAGGGTGCTGAAGGTCTGGGGGGGCCAGAGGGGGCGGGGGGGAAGGGACATACGTAATAACAATAAAAAATTATTTACAAAAAAAGGGGGGGCTGCTATGTGGGCTCTTGAGTTTAGCAGCAGAGAGGGGCTCCTCCAAAATAACCCATGGTAGTTACATATAAAGAGCTTTCTATATGACAGGCACTGTTTTACTTCTTTATACGTGATAACTCATTTAATTTTCTGACAATAATCCCTTCAATCCTATTTTCATTCCCATAGGCAAGGGCAGTAACTTGCACACTGGAGTTTCTCTCACTTACCCACCATCCTGTTCCTCTAATTGCCAGTGGTAAACTTCCCCACATAGTTTCAAATATTTTATTTACATTTGCATTTATATTCATTTTTTGATATTTGTAAAGGCTTCACAGTAATATGTTGGCTTCGCTAATGTAAGGGTGCCTGGTGAGGAGCACTGTTATTATATCCAAATAAAAAGAACTACAAATAAAGTATCATTTTTTATCTTGATAAATATCTAGAGATATTTTTCCATATCTTTTGTATTCTGCATGAAACTGCAAAAACTAAAGCAATTCAGACCTGACTGTAATTTGGGAGAGAGAAAAATAGTACTGCAAAATAAAAAATAAAAAATCAGGACAAATATCACCTACATGCTTAGCAAGACATTCCTTATATTCCCAATTAAAACCTTTCTAAATTCTTCAAAAAAATAAAAATAAAACATATGCATCTGAACTGACAATAAAATATGGTATCTCTAAATGATTTTACTTGCTTTTTTTCTAATTCCTTTTTAGTGTTTCGTGATAATTATGAATTAAATATGAATTATTTAAACAGTCAAAATGTATTCACTAAAAGACAGTTTGGAAAACACACAAAAGACAAGTATTCCAAAATAGTGATATTAGTTAAAACTATAATAACTGCTTACCTACAACCAGGCCACATTCAGGACAGATCATATCACCAGCTCTGTAGTCCTCCACTAAAATCGAATCAGGATGGTTTGGACATGCGACTCTTGGGAGAGCATCCAAACTAAATGAAAGGGGGGGAAAAAAAGGTTTTTGTTTTTTTAAAATTCTCACCCGAGGACATAAAGGAAGAGAGAAAGAGAGAAACATCAATGTGTGAACCATATGTGAGAAACACCAATCCTCCCAACCAACATGTAACAAAGTAGTCTTCTGAGGGTGGGAGGAGGATTTTTAACACTTTTCTAATATATATTTATAATACATTTAAACTAAATTTCTGAAGTAAACACCTCAATTAAATTACTTTAAATTCTAGCTAGTTATTAACAGGTAGATTCCATTGGAATTATTTTTTTATAAGAAGCTACTAGTTTGCAGACATAAAAAGCATTGAAAACTTTAAATAAAAAACAAGTGTTTTTTTCTCTTAACATATAGGTGACCAAGTTTTTAAAAAATCTTGATTAGCACTGAAATGACTAGCTACCATAATAACCTGTGACACATAACCATTCAGTTTGTGCCCCCGGCCACTTACTTTTCTGGTCAGAGAATAAATTTTTCTACTTGCTAGTTACCATGATGGTAGATTTAGAATAGTATACTAAACCTAGTCCTATCTATAATAATAAAAGTGTAATATGCTAATTAAACCAGACAGCCGAACCACCTTCCAGATGTCATTCTAGACATCCTTCCAGACAAAGCCGTGGTGGTGGGGGCCAAGGCAGAGGCAGTTAGGGGCAATCAGGCAGGCAGGCAGAGTGGTTAGGGACGATCAGGCAGGCAGGCAGAGTGGTTAGGGGCGATCAGGCAGGCAGGCAGAGTGGTTAGGGGCGATCAGGCAGGCAGGCAGAGTGGTTAGGGGCAATCAGGCAGGCAGGCAGGTGAGCAGTTAGGAGCCAGCGGTCCCAGATTGCAAGGGGGATGTCTGGCAGTCAGACATCCCCCAAAGGGTCCTAGATTGTGAGAGAGTGCAGGCCAGGCCGAAGGACCCCACTGGTATATGAATTCGTGCACCGGGCCTCTAGCAGTAATACAAATGAGGGCGGTAGATGTGGCTCTGCTTTACTTAAAACCTGATGATTTCATTTAGTCCAGAATTGAGTTTATTGGCAATCAAGAAATGGTTTTAAAAGCTACTTTTTAATCTATTTCTTAATAATTTGCTCAATTATTTTATTTTGAAAATAAAGCAGTTTGGGGAAGACACAACAGCTTTAAATGACCTGACAGAATCAGTTTTAAAAAGCAAAAAAGATATTTAACATAGATTTTGTAATTATTTCTGGTGATATGACCTCATACTCACAAATGTTTAGTATCACTGAAAATATGTTGTCTTTAAAAGTTCACTTGTGACAGGAAAACCTTATGCCATAAAAAAAATGCTGAATTACAATAAGGATATACAAAGAAAAAGAACAGCCCAGCCAGCATGGCTCAGTGGTTGAACATTGACCTATGAACCAGGAAGTCATGGTTGGATTCCTGGTCATGCCCAGATGCAGGTTTTATCCCTAGTGGAGGGCGTGCAGCCAACCAATGATTCTCTCTCATTGATGTTTCTATCTCTCTTCCTGTCCCTCCTCTCTGAAATCATTAAAAATATATATTTTTTAAAAAGAACCAATCATGATGCAGACATTTTACATACAGCAAAGCTGGCTTTCAATGAAAAGACCATAAACTGTTAACAACATGCAAGAATTCAAGGAATATCATTTCCACGAGCCCTTTGCTTTGAGTTTACTGGAGACTGAGTTTTACTCTTCCAATAAGACAGGAAAGACATCAATGTAAAAATTAGTGATGAGACAACTTTACAAATAAAACTTAATGAGGGCCTATATAAGAACTATTAACATTGTTAAGTACTCATGTTAGACATAGTATAGGTATTGTTATTCTGAGAAGGTTTTCTGTATTATGTGGAATAAAGCTAATGTTTAATTATGAAAAAATTGCACTTGAAGTAATATAATAAAAGGTTATGTTTCAGACAACACATATATGCATCCAAAAGATAATATTACCCATGTAAAATAGGTATTCGTGGTTTTGGATAAAGTTCTCATATAATACAATTTAGAACGTTAACTCTCAACATAGAAGGCAATTCCCACTGAAAAATTGATAATATAATCCACATTCCCAAAATTTATATAGTCAAGGTAACCAGAACATGTGTTGATCTTTTCATGAAAAAAATGGGAGAGGGGGTTCATTTTACATTTATGCTATTCCAGAAATTCCTATAGAAAAATACTTTCATAAATTATGACAAATAAAATATTAAAAAAGCAAAAATTATGGAAAATTATTTTGAAATAAAGGAAAATGTTAGCAGAGTAACAGTAATTACAAATGCATAATATGGACAGCCAGGTGGCACACATCACACAAAGGACTGATGTATTTTTCACTCTTAAAAGGAAGCAATATCATGTAGTATATGTGTGTATCTATCTATTTATATATCCATATATATGTATATGATATGGAAACATCACAGACATGCTTACTTCAAAAAGATATGAATTTTATACAAAACTGAGAAAAGTATGAACTACAGTTATATGCAATAACATGAATATCAAAATGCTGATTAAAAAAAACTACTCATGAACACATATGTATGCCATTTATATAAACCTTAAAGTGGGCAAAACAAATCTATGGTGTCAGAAATCAGGATGTGGTAATGACTACGGGCACAAAGGAGGCTTCCAGGGTGCTAGTGGTATTTGATTTCTTGACCTGGGTAGTAGCTCTGTGTATATACTCACTTATTAATTGAGCTGTGCACTTAAAACATGTGCACCAATTTATAAAAAAGGTAAAAAGCAAGGCACAGTGTTTACATTAGACTCCTTTTTCAGGAGGTGGTGGGAGGGCTTATAACTATCCTATATAATAAAAGGGTAATATGCAAATTGTCCCCTCGACCAGGAGTTCGATCAGGGAGTGGGGCCGGCCCACCAACCACCCGGGGCCCCTCACCTCTGGCCAGCCAGGCCCGGCCAGTGCACGAATCCCAACCCGTGCACGAATCCCAACCCATGCACAAATTTGTGCACCAGGCCTTTAGTATGCATATATTTGCTAAAGCAGAGACTCACTGGGAAAGTACGAAACTGGTTACAAGGAATGCTTTAGAGAAGAATTAAATGGCTGGAAGCTAGGGAAGAAGGCAGACTACTTTTCACTTTTCTTGCCTTTTTACTATGTGTAATGTTTTACCTATCCAAAATAAAATGAAATCATGTTAGTCAACTTTTAATCAAATTTCCTCAAGAGTAATACAAAGGAGAAACTACAAGAGTCAGGTTGTGGGGGAAGTAAGGGGAAAAACAATAGGAAAGGAAAGTAGTAAACAATCACCCCTAATACTAAAGCAATTGCGAATACCTAAGAAGCCAGATAATCCCAAACTCATTTTATAGCTATAACTTACTGGGTGCCTACTGTGGGTCTAGTGCTATACATACATTATTAACCTTCAAAGCCACCCTGAAGATAGGCATTATCTCCATTTAAAGATTATGCCCAGAGAATGATATGCCTGAAATCATAGAATAAGTGGTGGAGCTTAAATCTGAACTCAGGACATTTGTGCTCTTTGTGAAAACATCAGGCAGTTTCATAGCCTAGTAACTGTGTATCTTCCTCAAGTTAAAAATAGCGAAAAAGTAGAAACACTAACATTTACCTTTGTTCTCACTGGAAGAAAAACTCAAAAGCTGAACAGTGCAGTAACACACAGAGCTGGACATGTTTAGAAAAAAATTATTTCGAACATTTTTTTTTAACAAGGCATACAAAGTAAAGTGTACTTTTTGGGTAAGGAATTTATCAAGTGCATTTACTAGAGTGATACTGTAACATTTCATACAAATACATCTTCCTGTTCTTACATGTAAAAGCTGTGCCCAAATATGCCCACATGTACCTTTCAGATCTACTGCCATGAGAGAACATACTCTGTCTTTAGGAAGCTGAAGTTTCCCATTTACTTACAAGTAAGCCTTACCTGACAGAGCCACGCCCAGATACAATGATTGAACACTCAATCATAGAATTAGAATCAGTAAACAAGAGTGTCACTGACTTTAAGAATTATTGCCAAATAGGCCATCAGCTAAAGCTGCCTCACTGTTCCCCATTTAAAAAAATACAGTAACATAAAATAGTAAGTTTTGGCAGTTTACCAAAAAGGGCCCGAACTTCTCCAGCTTACTATTTATGATAATGGCTTTCATTGGGAACTCAATTCCACAGATTACTACAGGTTAAAAAAATTTATGCCACAGTTGCCTTCCAGAAATTATACAACTTAATTACTTTTAATATATTATGAATTAACTAAAAGCCAACTGTGTGATAACAAGAAATAGATATATGCCTTACTACAGCCTGTCCTAACACTCAACTTGGAAAAGCCAGCAATGGCATGACTCAGTTTACACTCATGCAAAAATACCAGTATCTACCTCATAGTGGTAATGAGAGATATAATTAAGGTCTGCAAGCCTTTTTCAGGTCACAGGATTAAAGGCTGTCTCTCCAGGCACTACATGCATTTCCTGTACATGTGAGTACATTGCATTTTAAAAATACATTAGAGTGACTTCCCAGCATTTGTAAATAATTTTCTGCAGGCAAGATTTTCTTCAGGAAAGTACAGAAGACATCTGTAAAGAAATCTCTTAAGAAGGGAACTTATCGAATCTTCAGAAATGCCTTAACTTCCATTCAGAGGTCCTCTGGGATGTAATCAGTCTCCATTAGGCTCACCAATACTGACGTCCCTAACTTTCCAGCTGTCAGCTGGATGGGGACCTGGAACTAACCCTCTCCAGCTCTTTGGAAGGGAGGACTCACGGCCCCTCGGGCTGCCCGAGCCGTAGGTGGAAAAACAAGCGTAGAAAAAAGGAACGGGGGGGGGGGGGAGAGAGACGTTTGCAGTATCAGCAAAAGGAGAGAGACTAGGGGCTGCGGACACAGGAGCCCCCACAGGGTGGAGCCTGGGTGAGATGGCCATCTAAGACCCTGGGGTGGGTACGCTGACGGCTCGGCAGCCCCAGCGACGCCCCTGACAGCCCCGTCGTAGGGAAGTGCCTTTGTCCGGCCGGCCAGCCAGTGCGGCCGCCGCTCCCCGCATCTCCTGGGTGCGCTGCCCGGCGCAGGAGCCCCGCGGCCGCCGGGCACTCCCCGCCCGCCCTCAACTAGCCGGGATCGGGCGCACATACTAACCGGCTGGTAGACGCCATCTTCACGGCCACAGGGATTCCTGGCGAAACAACAAGCCCGCAAAGACAGAAAGAGAACAGGAAGACACTGTGGCGATGGGACGCGCCGAGCTCGGCTTTTATAGACGAGTCGCCCACGCAGTCGTAATAAGGCGCGGCTACGGATCGGGAGAGAGGCCAAGAAAAGTGAGATCCGGAATGGCACGTGCTTTGCGTTTTATTATTTTCTTTTTCCATGTCCGTAATGTGCTCTGTAGCTAGATGAATCAGCGAAACTACCCAAGAAAACTTTCAAGTGGACCCCTGCAAACGAGCTACCCCAGAAATACCACAACTGGGCTGAGTTAAAGCACAAAGGCAAACCGGGCTCGGTGTTGGAGGCAAAGCCCACATCCCCAAGGGCTAACCACCCCTCCCCCACCCGGAAGTCAGTTACTAGGGTTGGACTACACTTCTAACTTGCCTCAAGGAGTAATTCCATTAAGAATTTGGAATGAAAAGAGAAATTCACTTAGTTCAGTCAGAACAGGTGTCAATTCAGGCCCAATCCTCAGCTAGCAAACTGTCCCTTCTACCTTCGGCGCAAGGAGTAACAGGATCTGCCTCGCTTACCCTTTCAGAATTGCAGGAGGTGAAACAAAACCCGGAGCTAGCACTGCACCCCGGGAGGCAGGGAGACGTGGGCCCTGACCTGATTGGTGTGTTTCTTCTCCGTGTCCTTAAATGCGGCTGGTAGCTAAAGTACAGAGAACTTAGCAAAACGTTTAGATACCACAAAAGGTTCCCAGGTTTATTAATTAGCCGAACTGACATCAGAATAGTGATAGTAGCTATAGTAAAAATAACGCTACCTCTGCTTGGCTGAAAACAAACTACCCTTGACTCTGTGGCTATCCAAGGAAACAGGGTGCTCCGGGTTTCTATGGGGATGAGGACTTAGAATATAGTGGCTGCTTTGTTCATCTGGGCATGGGACTTAAATGCCACTGAGCGCTTGAATATCACTGATTGTTTTCTTGAGAGGTGGGAAAGGCACGCTTCCTTGGAAAGAAAAAGGGGTGTAAGGGAAAGGAGTTTAGGAACTGAAATAGGATGGTAATGAGAGGGTTTGGTTTTTTTCTCTCCAGTCTTCCAATCTGTAGTTCAAAAGGTTGACCATATGAATCTGAGAGGAAAGGCGGAGGTGGGTGGGAAGAAATCAACGAAAGAACTTGTATGCATGTATGCATAATCTATGGACACAGACAATAGAGTGGTGGAGGCCTGGTGTGTGTGGGGTGGGGAGGGCGGTCTATAAGGGGTCACTGGGAGAAAAAAGGGGACATAGGTAATACTTTCAACAATAAAGATTTTTTTTAAAAAAAAGGTTGCCTGTACTATTGTGTGAGGAGAGAATGAGGGGTGTTCTCCCATAATATTTGGGAAAGCCTCAAAAATGCCCATTCATTTCAACAGTGCCAAGTACAACCAAGAACGGGCTAGGGGGTGCTCCATCCCAATCAGGAAGGAAGTTGTTACAGTAGAGCACCTTGGTTTGGGAGAAGAGGGAGAGGAGGAGGATGACAACTGGGCACCTCTTAAGGATCAAGAATAAGGACCTACCAACTAATAGTAGGCATTCAATAATGTTTGTGGAAGGAAGAAACCATCAGAGAAGTTGAAACCCCAGAGGAAGGAAGCTGGGTAACCAGTTAATTAACTCCTGCTCCACCTGAGAGTCACTTATCTGTCATAACCTAGTTAGGATATCTTTTATCTATATATATAAAAGCCTAAGTGACCAGCAGACTGGCCGACCGACCAGTAGCTATGACGCGCAATGATCACCAGAGGACAGACACTCAATGCACAGGCACAGAAACATGGAACAGACTGATGAATCTCAGAGGGAAGGCAGGGGGGGGGGGGGAGGGTGGAAAGAGATAAACCAAAGATCTTATATGCATGCTAGAGGCCTGGTGTGTGGATTTGTGCACCAGTGGGATCCTTCGGCCTGGCCTGCAGGGATCAGGCCAAAACCAGCTCTCCAACATCCCCCAAGGGGTCCTGGATTGCAAGAGGGTACAGGCCAGGCCAAGGGACCCCATCAGTGCATGAATCCGACTTAGGCGGACCATTTCTTTTCCTTTGTTGGTACAGCATTGGCAATTTATAGAGCATTTTCATTAACATTATCCCATTTAATCTTTATACCTGATCCTGAGATTAAAATATGCACGCGCGCGCGTGCACACACACACACACACACACACACGCACAAACAAATACGACTGGGGTGTTATCCACCTAGAAATCAATGACCCAGACCAGTATTTACCAGAACTTCCAGTTTGTTAGTATCATCATTTTTTATTTAACTTTGTTATGTGGATTAATTAGTTAAAATAATTTATTTAAATTAATTACTTAAATTAACTCACCTGTTTTAACTTAAATTTTTATTTCATTTTATTATTGTGGTTTTTATTTATTTTTACTGTTTTAAATTACCATTTACATTTAATATTATTCTGTATTAGTTTCAGATGTAAACATTTATTTTAAAAGTTTATGCAATTGCTGTGAAATCACAACTTGATGGGTTAAAGTTCTGCTAAACTACAGAATGCTTTACATGGTTTTTTTAAAAGTTTGTGATCCACCTAGCCATATCCTTTTTTTATTAAAAAAAATTGAGGTATGCTCTAACCGGTTTGGCTCAGTGGATAGAGCGTCGCCCTGCGGACTGAAAGGTCCCAGGTTCGATTCTGGTCAAGGGCACGTACCTTGGTTGCGGGCACATCCCCAAGTAGAAGGTGTGCAGGAGGCAGCTGATCGATGTTTCTCTCCCATCGATGTTTCTGAATCTCTATCCCTCTCCTTTCCTCTCTGTAAAAAAAAAAAATCAATAAAATATATTTAAAAATATATATAAGCATTTCTTTAAAAAAAATTGAGGTATAATGATAAACCATAGAATTCATCTGTTTAGATGTTGATGATTGTTAGTCACTTTACCAAGTTGTGCAACAATCCCCATGACCCAGTTGTAACACATTTCCATCATCCCAATAAGATCACTCATGCCATGAACAGTGAATACCCATTCCACTTCCAGTCTCAGGAACACTTAACTATTGCCCATTTCTATAGGTTTGCCTTTTCTGGACTTTCCACATAAATGGAATCATCCTATCTAATAAAAGAGTAATATGCAAATTGACCATCACTCCAAGACACAAGATGGCCGCCCCCATGTGGTCAAAGATGGCTGCCCCCATGTGGACACAAGATGTCCACCACAAGATGGCTGACAGGGGAGTGCAGTTGTGGGCAGTTGTGGGTGACCAGGCCAGCAAGGGAGGGCAGCTGGGGGGACCCAGGCCTGCAGGGGAGGGCAGGTGGGGGGGGGCAGGCCTGCAGGAGGGCAGTTTGGGGGGACCCAGGCCTGCAGGGGTGGGCAGTTTGATGGAACCAGGCTGGCAGTAGAGGACAGTGGGGGGAGACCAGGTCTGCAGAGGAGGGCAGTTGTGGGCGATGAGGCCAGCAGTGAGGGCAGTTAGGGTGACCGGGCTGGCAGAGGAGGGCAGTTAGGGGAGACCAGGTCTGCAGAGGAGGCAGTTGTGGGCAATCAGGCCAGCAGGGAGGAGGGTTGGGGGGGGACCCAGGCCTGCAGGGGAGGGCAATTGGTGGGGGCCAGGCCTGCAGGGCAGGACAGTTAGGGGTGACCAGGCCAGCAGGGGAGGGCAGTTGGGGGCTACCAGACTGGCAGGGGAGGGCAGTTAGGGGTAACCAGGCTGGCAGGGGAGGGCAGTTAGGGGCAATCGGGCCGGCCGGGGAGCAGTTAGGCGTCGATCAGGCTGGCAGGGGAGTGGTTAGGGGATGATCAGGCTGGCAGGCAGAAGCGGTTAGGGGCAATCAGGCAGAGGCAGGCGAGCGGTTGGGAGCCAGCAGTCCTGTATTGTGAGAGGGATGTCCGACTGCCCTCAAGGTGTCCCATATTGGAGAAGGTGCAGGCTGGGCTGAGGGACACCCCCCTCCCCCATGCATGAATTTCATGCACCGGGCCTCTAGTAAAAGCATAATATGCAAATCGACTGAATGGCAGAATGACCAGTAGGTGGGGGCGGGGCCAGTGAGCAGGTAGTGCCAGGCAAGCCAAGGCGCATTCCAGCAGGCACAGGGAGGGGATGGTAATGGGGTGGGGGTGGGAGGCCAGCGCTATCCCCAGATCGGCTGCCTGGGGTCGCCTCCCACAGTGGAGGCCACCTGGGACCGCGATGGGGGCGATTCAGGGCAGGGCAGGCTGCTCGGTGTCCCCAGATAGGCTTGCTCAGGTTGCCTCCTGCAGAGAGAGGTCAGACTTCGGCTCAAGCCCTCTCCCCCCCCCCACCCCCAAGAAATGGGATGAAATGTCTAGAATATTAGACAAACCTCATATGCCTGGTAGCTAAGGAGCCATATGTATTAGTTCTGGAAATGTGAGGGTTTTAATTTTTTTTTTCAATTTTTAAAATTATGTATGAAATTCAGGAGAAAACCAATATGGCGGCATAGGTAAACACCTAAACTGCTGCCTCGCACAACAATTTCAAAACTACAACTAAAAGACAAAACAGACATCATCCAGAACCACAGGAAGGCTTGCTGAGTGGAAATTCTACAACTAGAAGGAAAGAGAAAAGCGCACTGAGACTCAGAGGAGCTGCAGGAGGCAGAGGTACTGAGACATGCGCGCAGAGAGGATTGGCAACTGAGTGCGTGGCTGGCTTTCTCAAGAGGGAGGGAGACAAAAGCTCCCGACTGTGCTGAACTCCAGTTCCGGGCAAGACTCTGGGGACCCAGACTCATTTGGGGAGAAACTGGACTGTCAGGCAGTGGGCAAAACTGGAGGGTGGCTTTCTCTCAGAAGTGCTTGCAGCGATTACCACGGGACACTGAGACCCAGGGGCCTCTTAGGGCAGGGCTGACAGAAAGCCAAAGCTGTCTGCTCCGCCCTGAGACTCCACCCCATCCAAACTGAGCACAGAGGGTTTTGCAAGTCTTGTCTCATAAGGGTGTCTCCAGCACAGAAGTTCTCCTAGTGTAGACACAGCTGATCCTCACAGCCAGTTGGCCTGAAGGTCAATTCCTCCCAATGATACCAACAACAATCAAGGCTTAACGACAACAAGACTGTGCACACAGCCCACAAAGGGGTGCACCAAGAGTGTCCACCTCAGGTAACTGGGGAGGCTGAGCCCCTGGCCCTATAGGACACCTAGCACACAAAGCCACTCTATCAACTCAGGGAAGCAGCCAAAATGCAGAGACAAAGAAACAGGTCACAAATGACATAAATGGAGGAAAGCAAACTATTGGATATAGAGTTCAAAACCATGGTTATAAGGTTTTTCAAGAATCTTCTAGAAACCGGCTATAAATTTAGTGAGACCCTCGAGGATATGAAAAAGGACCAACTAGAAATTAAGCATACACTGACTAAAATAAAAAATATTATACAGAGACCCAACAGCAGACTAGAGGACTGCAAGAATCAAGTCAAAGATTTGAAATACAAAGAAGCAAAAACCACTCAACCAGAAAAGCAAAAAGAAAAAAGAATCCAAAAATATGAAGATAGTGTAAGGAGTCTCTGGGACAACTTCAAGCGTACCAACATCCGAATTATGGGGGTGCCAGAAGAAGAGAGAGAGAAGATACTGAAAACCTATTTGAAGAAATAATGACAGAAAACTTCCCCCACCTGGTGAAAGAGATAGACTTATAAGTCCAGGAAGCACGGAGAACCCCAAAGAAAAGGTATCCAAAGAGGACCACACCAAGACACATCATAATTACAATGCCAAGAGCAAAAGACAAACAGAGAATATTAAAAGTAGCAAGAGAAAAACAGTTAGTTACCTACAAGGGAGCACCTATACGATTGTCAGCTGATTTCTCAACAGAAACTATGCAGGCCAGAAGGGAGTGGCCAGAAATATTCAAAGTGATGAATAGCAAGAACCTACAACCAAGATTACTCTATCCAGCAAAGCTATCATTCAGAATTGAAGGTCAGATAAAGAGCTTCACAGATAAGAAAAAGCTAAAGGAATTCATCACCACCAAATCATTATTATATGAAATGCTGAAGGGTATTCTTTAAGAGGAGGGAGAAGAAGAAGAAAAAGAAAAAGGTAAAGATAAAAATTATGAACAACAAATACATATCTATCAATAAGTGAATCTAAAATTCAAGTGAATAAAAAATCTGATGAACAGAATAAACTGGTGAATATAATAGTATCAGGGGCATAGAAAGGGAGTGGACTGACAATTCTCAGGGTTGTGTGGGGTATGGGAAGAGACTGAACAGAAATCGTACACCTATGGATGAGGACAGTGATGGGGGGTAAGGGCAGAGGGTGGGTGGGAACTGGATGGAGGGGAGCTATGGGGGAAAAAGAGGAACAATGGTAATAATCTGAACAATAAAGATTTATTAGAAGCAGCAAAAATAAAAAATAAAAAAAATATGAAATTCAAATGCACTGTACACTAGCGGGGATAATTTTATAATTCTTCATGGACCTGTCATCCTAATTAAAATACAAATTTTGCCATATTTGTTTCATGTGTCCTTTATTTCTCTTTTCTCCTTTTGCTAAAGTATTTTAAAAATAAATCCCATATATCACCTTGACTCATGCATACTTTAGTGTACATTTCTAAAAAATATAGACTGTTAAATCTTTTAAATATAGCGTTAAAATACATATTACATTACCAACCATATCTTTACACACTAAGTTTTCAGTTGGTAATTATCCTGGATCTACTTCTTGGTGTTTGGTTTCATTAGGCAGCAGAGTAAGACCCTATTGAAGGTGGCAAGGAGCCAGAAAAGGGGAAAAGAGGCCCCACATGGAGCTGCAAAAAATAACTGAGTTCTTGAAAGTAGAGCTAAGGTCCATGTGCATCAGGGCATCTGTCAGGCACCTCACATTCATTATCTTATGTAATAATTGAGTATCTTGTCAGGCAAGTATTATTATTCTCCTTCTACAAGCTTAGGGAGGTTGAATAAGTAAATCACCCGGCTCACAATAAGTTAGAGGTGGAGGTAGAACTCAAAGCAAGAAAAGACTGACTAAACTTTCTACTTCTCTGCTTGCCTACTATGTAACTGTTATTGCAAGACTCTATTTTTAGGCCCAAATTACTGTGCCTTGGGAAATGCAGATTATATTTGTAGAAATATTCACTATCATTTTGATTCTTTCATAATAGCTATAAAGCTTCATTAAATTCGGGTAGAAGTAGTAAGAAAAATAATTATGAGAATAATAGCAAACACATATATATATATATATATATATTGCTTACTATGTGCCAAGTACTATTTTAAGATTTTGTATATAATAACCCATTTACCTTTTCCAACAACTCTATGAGTTAGAACCATTGTTGTACCCATTTTATGGATGGGAAAATTAAGGTACAGAATGGTTACGTAACTAGCCTGAAGTCACACAGCTAGTAAGTGGCAGACCACGGATTTGAACCCTGGCAATTTGGCTCCAGAGTTAATAAAGTATGCCTCCTAATAGAAAGAATATACAGAAATTCAGATTTACAGATTTTAAGATCATAGAATGGATAAAACAAGCAGTGTGCCGACAGTATTCGTGTGAGCTTCGTTTTATGGGCAGCTGTGCTCTAAAATATTCTGGCCAGCTGTCCACATAGGATACGTGTGTTTGTCAGATCATGTGCTACCTAAACTGAAATGTGCCTGGCTTATACCCCACTGCTAAATGTACTTGCATACATGATCCTGAATTTAACTTTTCCATTTGATTCTTTATTTATTTGAAATTTTGGTTCCCCAGTATTGGTGGCTTGTCCTTCATTTGAGAATATATCCAGTTTTTCACTGAGGAAAGACAGAAATTTCTCTGAAGTGCTAGAATGTAGAATATAGGCTTAAAACATTAATAATCTATAAATAGAAAATATTAACTGTCAGTTATCTCCTTACAGAATCAGGGAGGAAGATACATAGAAGTTAATTCATTTTTAATTCAATGTTCAGTGAACAGTAGTTTCCTTTTAAACTTCTAAATCACTCCAATAAAAATAAAACAAAATAATTCTAAAGGGTTTACTTTAATAGCTTGGGACTTTTTAAATTAATATTTTTTCCAAAAAGATATCATTTTGTATTAAATGTGTGACTTCAAGCATTAAGCTGCATTATTTAGTGTTTTTTCATTTTATGTATTAAAGCTAATAATGTCCCCAAAATAACAACTTTCTCATTCTATAATTTAAAAAATGGGGAAATGGCATACAAGACTATAATTTCCTAAAAATGTTTTAAGTATGTTTATTTTAGCTTAGATTAGATTTGCTTTTTAAGTCCTATTAATGGGTTTCAAGTGCCCTAATGAACTATTGGGGAGAAAAATAAGAACATGAAACATGTTCATATTTTTGTGACCTGTTACTTGACACTTTCTTAAAAGATTGAATTTTTTAACATTAGATGTTTATTATTTCCATTAAAACCACATGCTAAAGACCTTATTGTATAAAATAAGTACCTACTTTCAAATAATCTCATATTATTTGAATATAAATTAAAACTCTGAAACTATTCATTAGAAAGTATGACCATGTGATGAGGACATGAAATTGCTTCTCTCATAATCATCCATTGCTGCCTGGGGCAGCTTTCTCCCAGGCAGAAGTGCTGGCAGAGGCCATTGATACAAACCTTTTAGAAAACAATCTGGCGATACTCCAAGAATGGTTGAGCTGTTAAAGCCTCTTGAGCCAGTAAACCCCTTTTGAGAACTGGAGTAAAGAAATACTCTAGAATATGGGATACTATGTTCATGAAAAATCCACTGTAATATTATTTATAACTAGAGGCCCAGTGCACAAAATCGTGCATGGTTAGGTTCCCTAAGCCTAGCCTGCGATCAGGGCCATTTTCTGCCCACTTGCCAGTCCCTGGCCGCCACTGCCACAAGCCAGCCACCCAGTTCCCTTCACAGGCCCTCACCCCGCCCCACCGCCACCACCAGCCCACAAATTCCCCTCACAGGCCCTCATCCTGCCCCACCGCCACCGCTGCCAGCCAGCGGGTTCCCCTCCCTGGCCACCTACCTCATAGCGACCGCCTTCTGCCTCCCGCCTCCCACCTCCCGTGGTGCTTGAGGCGCCTGCTGTGCGCGAGGCGCCCCGCCTCCACGCACCTCCTGGTGACCAGTCGTTTGGTTGTTTTGGTCGCGATGCTTCTTGGCCTATTGTTATTATAATATAAAAATAGAAACAAGAAAATGCTCAACATAGAAAAACTATAATTTTGGTTATAATGTTAAGATGGGAAGCAACCTAGACCTTTGAAATAGGAGAATGATATATAAAACATCCCTAAAATATTAGTATAGTTTAGTTGTGGAAATTAATCCATGTACCAAGGACCTTTTCTAAACAATGCTTTACCAGGGCTGATTCTGTTACTTCTGGTGCTTGCAAGTAAACTGCAGTGAATTCACTGAGGACTGAAGCATCCTATTTTTCTTTGAACCTTTGTGACCAACCTTTTGCACACAGAAGACACTTAATAAATGTTGGATTGTATGAGTTTTTGGTGGATTGAATGAAAGACTATATTTTAAACTGTCATTATTCTGACTGTTCCTCACTAATAAAGCCTAATTAGTGAGGTTTTTCTAGAGAGTTTTCCCATTACAGCTAAGTTTTCCTTCTTTTTTTCCCTAAGTACTTTCTCTCTCGTACAAAATCGCCAAATATACCTGCTTATTTTCACTATTTTTTTTACCTTTCCTACCTTTGCTCTTTCACTTAGTAAGATGAAGGACTCTGCCCCACACTTTTGTGAAGTAAAAACATGTGCCACTCACCATCTGACCACTGATCTTAGCCAAAATGGATAGTAGCTGCTGTGTCTCATCTTCAGACACCACAATATAATAATATTATAATAATATTATTAATATCT
This sequence comes from Plecotus auritus, assembly GCF_963455305.1. Taxonomy (NCBI): domain Eukaryota; kingdom Metazoa; phylum Chordata; class Mammalia; order Chiroptera; family Vespertilionidae; genus Plecotus; species Plecotus auritus. Next base: position 68,915,215 of record NC_137771.1, read on the forward strand.
GAGTATTAACAATGTTCTCACTGCTAAACCAAGTCTCTTAGTGTTTTAAATGGCAGTAAGATAAGCAGTTCCCAAATATAATTTAATGCAGCTGTTTTTGGTATACTACCAGTTATATAGAATACTTTTATTGGGGCGGGTTTTTTCAAGTTAAAAGTAGTGTTGGGTTCTGGTCAAGATGGTGGTGTAGGTAAATGTGGTACTTGGATCTTTCCATAACCATATCAAAAATTACAACTAAACTGCAGAACAATTATCATTCATAATTGCCTGAAATCTAGCTGAACAGAAGTCCTACAATAAAGGACATACTGAAGAAGCCACATTGAGACCATTAGGAGGGGTGGAGGTGTGGAAAGGGCTGGTCCCACACCCTCTTATGATGAATAATCAGAAGGGATATTTCAGCTGTGGAAGTCACTCCTGAGGAGCAAGGGGTCCCAGACCCACATCAGGCCCCCCAGCCCAGAGTTCTAGTGCCAGGGAGAGAAGTCCCCATAACTTCTGTCTGTAAAAACCAGCTCGGATTGTGGCTGAGTGAGATGAAGGGCTGCTGGAGTTCCAGGTATTCCCCTTAAAGGGCCGGCACATGGACTTATTTATTTGGACTCACTTACTCTGAGTTCCACTGCTGGGGCACTAGGGACACACAACGTGGAACTGAGTTGCCTGTCATCAGGGCTAGAGCTGGAGGGGCAGCTTTCTCCCAGGCAGAAGTGCTGGCAGAGGCTATTGTTCCTTTTCTGGGCCCTCCCCCAACATGGCCAGCGGGCAGGCACCATATCTGAGTCTCCATCAACCTGGCTATCACTGTTCACCCCGCACTGGTGATTCCTTGAAATCCTGCCTCAACCAACTTGTGGGCCCAAGCTGTTTCCAACAGCTTATCCATATAAATGGCCTGTCTTGGCTCATGCTGGAAAATTTCATAAAATATCTCAAACAAGCAGAATCTGGCCTATGCATGCCATGTACTTCTCACTGAGTGGCACCCCACGTGGTTTGCACTTGGCCTCTCCTGGCATCTCCAAGCCTGGCACAAGTAGCAACCTGGCAGATCATTTGTAACTCATGCCAAGTGGCCAAAGAAAGGGTGCAGGTGGCAAGTGACCTTGGCTTGCATCTCCTAGGAGGCCCCAGAGTCAGTACACTGAGTGGATAACTTCAAACAATGTTGTGACACCACCTAACCTCCTCCACTTAAGGGTAGACTGCACAGCACCAGAGCCCCACTGAAGTAAGTCCTGCTCTGCGGGGTGGGCCCTGCACAGCTGATCCTCCAGTGTGGTTACAGCCAGTAATGGCAGCCAAACGGCCTGGGGAGTCAGTCCTTCCCATTGAGGTGCCAACAGTAATCAGGCTCAGCTACAACGGGAGGTATACACAGCCCACATGGGGGCTCACTTGGAGTGCTCAGCTTGGGTGATTGGGAGGTGGTACTACTGCATCCTACAGGCCACCTACTACATAAGGCCACTCTACCAAGCCCAGAAGATGTAGCAGCTCTTCCTAATTCATAGAAACAAACACAGGGAGGCAGTCAAAATGAGAAGACAAAGAAATGTGTCCCAAATGAAAGAACAGAACAAAACTCCTGAGAAAGAACTAAACAAAATGGAGTCAAGCAATCTTCTAGATGAAAAGTTTAAAAAAGTGCTTATAAGGATGCTCCATGAACTTAGTGGAAGAATAGAGGAACTTAGAACTTCAGCAAAGATGTAGGAAACATAAAAATGGAGATAGAAAACATAAAAAAAGAACCAATAAGAAATGAAGATTTGGAAGATAAAGAAGCAGGAAATACCCCAGCAGAACAGCAAAAAGAAAAAAGAATTTTAAAAAAATAGGATAGTATAAGGAGCCTCTGGGGCAACTTCAAGCATACCAACATTCAAATCATGGGGTTGTCAGAAGAAGAGAGAGAGCAAGGAATTGAAAACCTATGTGGAAAAATAATGACAGAAAATTTCCCTAACCTGGTGAAGGAAATAGACATATAAGTCCAAGAAGTACAGTGAGTCCCAAGCAAGATGAACCCAATGTAGCCCATATCAGGACATCATAATTAAAATGCTAAAGGTTAAAGACAAAGAAAAAATCTTAAAAGCAGCAAGAGAAAAGTTAGTTACTTAAGAGGGAGCTTCCATAAGACTGTCAGCGGATTTCTCAATAGAAACTTTTCAGGCCAGAAGGGAGTGGCAAGAAATATTCAAAGTGATGAAAAGCAAGGATCTACAACAAAGATTGCTCCACCAGCAAGGCTATCATTTAGAATCAAAGGACAGATAAAGAGCTTCCCAGACAAAAACAAGCTAAAGAAGTTTATCACCACCAAACCAGTGTTACAAGAAATGTTTAAAGGGACAAGGAGGAGGAGGAGGAGGAGGAGGAGGAGGAGGAGGAGGAGGAGGAGGAGGAGGAGGAGGAGGAGGGGGAGGAGGAGGAGGAGGAGGAGAAAAGGAGGAAGAGGAGGAGGGGGAGGAGGAGGAGGAGGAGGAGAAAAGGAGGAAGAGGAGGAGGGGGAGGAGGAGAAGGGGGAATAGGAGGAAGATGAGGAAAAGGAAGAAAGAATAAATAAATATGAATAATAAAATGGCAATAAATATAAATCTATAAAAATTACTTTAAATGCAAATGGATTAAATGCTCTGAGCAAAAGACATATAGTGGCTGAATGGATAACAAATCAAGACTCTTACATATGCTGTCTGCAAAAGACTCACTTCAGATCAAAAGACATACACAGACTGAGGTAAAGGGATGGAAACAGATATTTCATGAAAATGGAAACAAACAAAAAACTGAGGTGGTAATACTTACACCAGACAAAATAGATCTGAAAAACAAAATAAGCAAACAAGCAGAACAGAAACAAACTCATAGATACAGAGAACATTTTGACAGTTGCCAGATGGAAAGGATGAGTGAGAAATGTGAAGGAATTAAGAAGTACAAATTGGTAGTTACAGAATAGTCACAGAGATGTAAAGTACAGCCTAGGGAATGTAATCAATAATACATATTGTAATAATTCCATATAATAAAAGGCTAATATACAAATTGACACCATGGGCAGGAGTTCGACCCACTGGGAGTTAGATGTGCGCTGACCACCAGGGGGTGGCACAAAACATGGTGGGCGTCAGCGACACGGTGCTGGCAGCGGGCAGCAGTGGAGGTGCTGCCGGCCCCAGTGGGCCCCGATGAGAGAGGGACTGCGGAAGGATGGTGGAGCAGGTGAGTGGGCGGCGCCAGGCCAAGGTGGGTGCAAAGGGAGGCCCCGGCTGGCAGCTGGCAGCTGGTAGGGACCCTAACCATGCATGAATTTCATGCACTGGGCCTCTAGTTATGTGTAATGTCAGATGAGTTTTAGATTAATCATGGGGATCACTTTGTAAGTTATATAATGCCTAATCACTGGGTTTTACACCTGAAACTAATTTAATATTGTGTGTCAACTGTAATTGAAAAATAAAAAATTATTTAAAGTAAAATAAATAAATAAAAGTAGTGTTATAAGTCATCTCAGGAATTTACACAATAAAGGGAGTTATGGTTTAGAAGATGCAGCATTAAGGTTTCAGCTAAAACATGATATACTTTTGATGGATAATTAATAAGAGGGATAAAAGAGTTTATGAAAATAATACTACAGATATGATAACCACTCGTATTGGCAAATGGACAAATTTATTTATTTATTTATTTATTTATTTATTTATTTATTTATTTATTTGATTTTTAAAATCCTCACCTGGGGATATGCTTAGAGAGTGGAAGGGAGATATATATAGAGAGAAACATCAATGTGTGAGAGAACACATAGATTGGTTGCCTTCTGTACATGCCTTGACTGGGGATCGAACCAGCAACCTTTTGGTGCACAGGACAACACTCAACCAACTGAGCCACTCCAGCTGGGCTCACCTTTTTAATCATGAGATTAAACAAATGAAAGTTTTACATATTATAAGGAAAAAAGAGCTGAATTAAATGTGAAAGAAAGAAGCAGCTGTATAATATGAGGAAGTTAATATTGATTAGAAAATCCAATTATTTCTACAATTTATTTTGTTATATCCCAAGATAGCTGTTTGTCAGCAGGTGAACTTCCTATTCAATTGGCATGATTGAGTAATTAGATGTATTCTCGGAGCAGCAATAAAATGAAATTCTCATGTCTCAGGAACGTAGTTGAGGTTTTTGTTTTGTTTTACCCATGGGATTATCCAACTGAGACCAAGGATAATTCTTGTTTTACCTAGAAATAATTTAAAATATTTGGTGGCCTGGCCAGTGTGGCTCAATATTTGAACGTTGACCTATGAACCAGGTCACAGTTTGATTCCCAGTCACGGCACATGCCTGGTTGCAGGCTTGATCCCCAGTAAGGGGCCTGCAGGAGGCAGCTGATCAATGATTCTCTCTCATCATTGATGTTTCTATCTTTCCCTCTCCCTTCCTCTCTGAAATAAATAAAAAAATATATTTCAAAAATTATATTTAAAAATATGGTGGTTGTGTGGTTATAGAATTGTTTTCATCATAGGAATGATTGGAAAATTCATGAATTTGATGAAGATTTGTGTCAATTTACCTTTCTCTCATACTAAGTCCTTTAGTCCCTCATTATCTTTTTTCTGGGTTGCTAGAGCCTTCTAATAGGCCTCTCCTGAGAGCCTTCTAATTGCCCTCTCACTCTCTGCCTCCCGGCCTTTTCATCAGGTCAATTTATCTTTGAGAAGAAAAATTTGTTCTTTGTACCATATGCTCAATATCAGGCAGCAATGCTTTCATCCAAAAATAACAGAAAACTCTATTCCAGTGGCTCCAATAAATAGGGGTTTATTTGTCTTATATGCATTACAGAGTCTGGGGTTAGCTACAGGGGCTCCAAATTGCTTCCAGGGCCTCAGTCTCTTCCCATATCTCAGCTCTTCCACCCTTATTATGCAGGCCTTCATTCTCATTGTAGTGGCTCTACGCATGCAAAATAGCTGCTGCACCTCCAGACCTCACTTCTACATTACAGGTAGGAAGAAGGTGGAAAGGCAAAGAGGACAAAAAATTTCGAGCCAACTTTACCTTTTATCTTTTTCCATTTTGGGAAGCTCTTCTCCAGCATTTTTGACTAGTTGGAAGGGAAGCTGAGAAATTGGGTATTTGGGCTTTTTAGCCGCTCTAGTAGTAGTAGTTAAAGGAGAAGGTGGATATTATTGGCTTTTGGATAGCCAAACTGTCGTTTTTGCCTTATTGTCTATCTGCCATGAAAGATCTTCAAAAAATTCTTCATTGTTTGTATAAAGTCCGTATCTCATTATAGTTCAGTATAATATCATAGAACTAGAGGCCTGGTGCTGGTGATTGGGGACAATCGGGGGTGGGGGGGGTGGGGCAGGGGGAGGGACCGCAGGAGGTTGGCCCCAGCAGCAAGCTAAGGCATGGCCAATTCTGCGAGGCGTGAGGTGTGGGGTGCAGGTGAACCAGATTCAGGGCTGGGTCAGTGTGCTTCATAGCTACTGGCCGGTCGTCCGGTCGTTCTGGTTGTTCCGGTTGTTCGGTTGTAATGGTCGCTTAGGCTTTTATAAATATAGATGACTTCTTTCATAAATTTGGGAATTTGTAGATAACTTATCTTGATTTTTGCTAGTCCACCTGCACTAGTGAGAGCTTTTTGGAGAAACACAAGCACTAATATGCTTCTATAGAAAGATATTTATTTTAAGAAATTGGCTCATGCAATTGTGGAGGCTGGCATGTCCAAAATCTGCAGGGTGGGTCTGCAGGCTAGAAATCCAGGAAGAGGAAATGTTGCAGTTCAATTCTGAAGTCAGTCTGCTGGCAGAACTCCCTCTTGCTCAGGGGAGGTCATTCTTTTGCTCTATCAAGGCCTTCAACTGACTGGATGAGGCCCACCCACCTTATAGAAGGCAATTTGCTTTACTCAAAGTCCACCAATTTAAATGTTAATCTCATCCAAAAATAGCCTTACAGAAACATCCAGAATAATGTTTGACTACATATCTGGACACCAAGGCCCAGCTGACACATAAATTAGAAGATATTTAGGATAAATCTAGGAACATGGAACTCATTAGAGAATTTGGAACAATATTATGTGTGGAATCCAGATTGTAGAGAGTTGAGGGTAAGCCAGGAGTATGTGTGTATATGTTTGTGTGTGTGTGTGTGTGAAAGTGGAATCATCACATGAAGAAAACTCTTTCAATAGTTATTCTACTTTGCATTAAATCTCAAAAATCCAGAACTGAGTCATTAGTTATCTTGTTGCTAATATTGACATATTTAGTGATCTTATCCAATCTCATGTCTTTAACTGTCATTAATATGCCACAGACCCTCAAATATATATATATATATATATATATATATATATATATATATATATATATATATACAGCCTCTTTCCTAAACTCCATCCTGACTATCCAGCCAGCTATCCAAAATCTACATTTGAAAGTTGAATGGGCATCTCAAGTTTAACACATTCAACACTGACCTCCTGATCCTCCCCAAGCCTGCTCCTCCTGGCATTTTTTGGACCTTAGCGATGGCACTCAGTCTTTCCAGTTGCTCAGGCCAAAAACTGGACTCTTTCTTGAGCCCTTTCTCTCATGCCCCTTATCTCCTCTGTTAGCAAATTCTGTTGGTTCTGCCTTCAAAATATATTCAGATCTACTTATTACCTTTCCACTGCCACCACTGTGATCTTTTACTTAAATTATTGTAATAGGTCTCCATACCTTGACCTTTGCTTCCTCTAGTTTATTCTCAACACAGCAGCCAGAGTGATCCTTAGAAAAGATGGAAGAACCTCAAGGATTTGGGATTTCCTCAAGAAGAGAGTGCAAGGAACGTTCTCTCAACATCAGGAAAGAAGAAAAAAAGGTTGAAGTCTCTTTTTGAGAAGATCCAGTACTTGGTCTTCAACTTCAACCCAGATGACTGAGATTTAGAAATTGGAAGGCTAAACACTTTGAGCAGCAGCAACAACAATGATCACCCAGAGATTCAGTCCAAGACATGTATATAGGAGCTAGATATGAAGTGGCCATATCATCCAGAGCTGATGCTGATGCTATTGTTTTGAATCTTAGGTTCCTTCAGACTCCTCTGTACAACTGATGCCCTTAGGTTTCCCACTATAGCAATTATACTGTCTCTAACCATAGTTGAGCCTGGATATCTAGTTAGGCATCTGCAAGCCTCAGGTCTGGCCTTGGCCTCTAAAGTCCAAGTGATATCAGGCCAGACTTAAAAAATTTCTTTGGTCCAATACTGCACTATTTTCCCATGTTTAAAATACCTGCCTTCCTTTTTTCCCCAAGTCAGTTCTCCTCATTCCGACCAAATGAAAAAGATAGTAACCTTTCTCCCTTGGAGCACCCAGATATGGAGTTCCCTATGGACCAGTCCTAGGACTGACTGTTGGACCAAAACATTGAAAAAAGCCATCACTCAAGTAGGCACAGAAATTCTAGAACCCCAGGGTTGGGTCTTGCTTGGAAGACTTCAATGATCACAGTATTATAGAACACTGTCTAATGAGAACTCCAGCTTATTCTTTGAAGCTATTATGAGGAAACCCTATGAAAACAGTGTTGATGAAATTCCTTTAGGCTACCTTGTATAGCTAGTTTGTGAATTTTCATTGTTGTATGGTATTCTATTGTGTTGATGTATTTCCTAAATATTGAAGTGTTTTTAAACAAATATGTTTTTCTCAATTTCAGAGAGAGGAAGGGAGAGGGAGAGATAGAAACATCAATCAGCTGCCTCTTGCATGCACCCTACTGGAGATGAATTTCAAAATCTGGGCATGTGCCCCGATCGGGAATTGAACCAACAACCTCCTGGTGCATGGGGCTACGCTCAGCCAACTGAGCCACACTGGCTGGACTAATAGAATATTGATAAACATTTCATTGTCTCCAATATGGAATAATTATAAACCATGCTACAAAAATATTATCTTACATATTTTATAAAAGTATGGATGGGATGGCACACTGATACTCTGGATCAAAACATTATCCTTATGCTAGTCTGTGAGGGCCTATGTTACTTCCCTGACCTAATACCTATTACTCTGTGCCTTGGTTATTCCATCCAGTCATGCCAGACTCTTGGTACTCATCAAACATACCAGGCACCCTCCTCTTAGAGCTTTTGCACTGGCTATTCCTTCTTCCTGAAATGTTCCTCCCCAAGATCTTCACAAGGCTTTCTCCCTCCCCTTCTCTAAGTCTGCTTCCATATCCCTTCACGAGACTCATCTGACCAGTTTAAAATTCTAATTTGCTCCCTAACACTTTCATTTCCCTCTTCATACAATTACCATGTATAAGTTTTACGTACAATATATTTCATTATGTTTCTGATTTAGTTAGCCTCTCTCCCCTGCACAGACGCTCTAGAAGACAGAGATCTTTATTTGTTTACTGATATATCTTAAGGGCATATATAGTTCTTGGAATAGTGCCTGGCACATAGAGGGCGTTCAATGAATATTTATTAAAGGAAGGAACAAAGATAGAATGGAGGGAGGCAAGAAGGGAGAGAAAAAAGATAGAAAAATTTTGCCCTGAAGAAAAAGAGATAATAGGGTGGTAGTCAGCATCAGGGAAAGACTTTTCTTTCTTTCTTTTTAAAAAATATATTTTATTGATTTTTTTACAGAGAGGAAAGGAGAGGGATAGAGAGTTAGAAACATCGATGAGAGAGAAACATTGATCAGCTGCCTCCTGCACACTCCCTACTGGGTATGTGCCTGCAACCAAGGTACATGCCTTGACTGGAATCAAACCTGGGACCCCTGAGTCTGCAGGCTGACGCTCTATCCACTGAGCCAAACCGGCCAGGGCAGGGAAAGGCTTTTCTGAGATGACAGAAATGTGAACATGTCTTACTTCTGAGGAAGAGATCCAGTAGAGGCTGAAGATACAAGAGAATGGACTGAACCAAGCCCCCGAGAATGAGAGGAGAAATGGGATCCAGAGCATAGGTGGTATTGAGAGGGCTAACTTGAAACGTAGGCAGATACGTTTCAAGAATAAGGGTCCAGTGGGAAAACAAAGGCAGGTGGAACATAGGCAGAGGCAGACACGGCAGTTTGAGCAGCCTAATCACAGGAACCAACCATGCAGAAATAATAAAATGTTTCTGGACTCAAAGTGGGAGGCATGGGGAACCAAGGGAGGGCCTGCAGCAACAAGGTATACCGACACATAGAAACAGAAAGTTCAGGTCTGTTGCTGGGCAAGAACAATGAAGGAATCAATCAGGTGACAACACGGATAGATATAGAAACAGGCTTGTAGCAACTATATATCCCTGGACTACAAGGCTTTAAGGGGGCAGTCCATTATTGGGCCCCCGTCCCCGGGAGGGGAGTCTGAATCTTCTTGTAAGACATTTTCCACACTTTTGCTTAAATCTTCTGGTCTGTGAAGCTCATTCTTCGGTGCCAGGAGACGACCCTGGGAAAGAAAAAAGGCCTCGGCTCACTGTTCCTCCGGTTATCAGTATGATTAGCATTGGACAAGGCCACAATGAGTGAGAATTTTATCAAGTCCCCAGCAAGAGTGTACAAGCTAAATTTAAAAATTTACATGGGATTTGTATTGCTATGTAATAGTTTGCTCTTGAGGTCCTGGGCCTCCTTCTGGATGGCTGAGCCTGGTACTGTTTAACCACAATCCCCCAAAATCTGTCCTCATTCCCCAGAGGAAATGACGAAAGGATGGATGCTGACATTCATGTCAAAAGCTCATTCTTGGAATTCCTGTTGAGATTGCTGGTCTGGTTGTTTCTTATTCTTTTTTTAATTATATTTTTATTGATTTCAGAGAGGAAGGGAGAGATAGAAACATCAATGATGAAAATCATTGATTGGCTGCTTCTTGCACATCCCCTACTGGGGATCAAGACTGCAATCTGTGCATGTGCCCTGACTGGGAATCCAACCGTGACCTCCTGGTTCATAGGTCAACATTCAACCAGTGAGCCACACTGGCTGGGTGCTTCTGGTTCTTTACATTTTGTTTTGTTTTTCACAGAAGTGGGAGATGAGGTCACTTAATTGTGCTGTTGGTGGTGGGCTTTGAGGTGTGAAGAAGGTTGGATATTTTTATTATGGGGAATGGAAGAATATTAGAAATTGCTGCTATTGCAAAAGGTAGAGAAAGCTCATTAAGGGGTTATAGAAGAGTTAAGGTCAATAATGTGCATTTATGGTTGTTACAACCTGCCCAATCGTGCATTTTGCTACAGCAGTGCACTCAGCAGCCCAATGATGGGTGTTTAAATCTAAGCTGGATGACAGAGGGAGTAAAAATAAGGGGACTGATAGGAACAAAATACCTGTAGAGTGTTCTATGGACTTGCAGCAATGATTATCAAACTTTAATAGACACAAGAATCACCTGGAAAGGGCCAGATTTTGAAATTATTCAGTAGGTCTGAAGACTAGAATATATTTTCAACAAGGATCCTAGTGGATTGTGATGTAAGAGGGCCATGGATAATTTTTTGTGAAATAGTAGACTTGAAATTATATTGAGTTTAAAGAAGTGATATTTTGAGGAGAAGAGAGGTAGATAGTTAAAAGGAAAATATTGTAAGGATAGGTGGTTACAATGTGAGATAACTAATTTATTATTTCAAAGGTGTAACAGCCTGGAGTGATAAAAGGTTCAGGGTGTGGCAAAGGGAGTGGGTGGCTGAAGTGGAGGTGAACATCACCAGAGATGAGAAGGTCAAAGTACCAAAAGCCTAGCTAATCCATGTGGACCTTGAAGCCATCTCAGATTATGGCCGTGTTTCGGATAGAGGTAAAACTGTGAGCACAGTTCAAAATCAGTGAAGGGGAAGGAACTACCGGTGGGTAGATAATGCAAAAATATGAAGTCAAGGAGGGTGTAACTGGTTAAGAGTTTTTACATGGTGGTGAAGAAGTAAAATTGGATAAAAAGGGTTGAATATTTGTTTGCTAGGCTCTACATACTTCAGTCCATTTAATCTTTACACACAACTCATAAACTTCATATAACTTTTATTCCCCTTCATAAGGAAACTGAAGCACACAGAGGTTAAGCATAAACCAGCATTTCACATTTCTTACCCACAATGCTATATTGACTCTCATAAAAGGCCAGTGGAAGGTGTTTAATACATTTCAACTTGCTTGGAAAAAAACAATGAAAATATTTCTTTAAATTTTATTTGTATTGAAATATTTGTTTTTGCAATATCCAGTGAGTGGCAGTACTAATAATTCTAGGTCATCTAATAGAAATAGTAAAGCAGTTTGCAGTTATCAAGACTTCTGTCTACTCCATGCCTTGATGATTTCTTCAGCAGCATCAAGAGTACTGTCTTTCTGTAAATAAATGAAATAATTGTCATTACATATCAAAATAAATTCAAGATGAAGTGAATATTTAAATATAAAAATGCACCAGTTATTTTTTAAAATTAAAAATTTTTTTATTGATTTCAGAGATGAAGGGACAGAGAGAGACTGAAACATCAATGATGAGAGAGAATCATTGATCAGCTGCCTCCTGCACCCCCAAGGGGATCGAGCCCGCAGTCCGAGGGCCAATGCTCTATCCATTGAGCCAAACCAGCTAAGGCCCAAGTCAGTTTATCAGGAAGAGTTATGCAGTGATTCGGGAACCAAGTGCTCCTCAACTCCTGGTAACTTGAACGGGTCCAGTTGAGCTCCAGCCTGTCCATAGCCTCCACAGCAATGACAGAGCCCAAAGCATTCATTAGGGAACACACCTTCCCAGCAAATCAAGTCACTGGCCTTGCCTATTTTAAGACATAATCCCAGCAGAAGCATGAACAAAGTCTGGAAAATGATGTCTATAGTGTCTTCCCTCACTTTGGTGGCCGAAGACACAGGCCCCAAGCTCTTCAAGAAGCCCAGTAGCAAATCATAAAAACCAATTATTATAATGCTATGTCCCATAGCTCTCTGGCTAGAAAGAGGAATGAACCTCACAAGAATTCAATAGTAGAGGAACTAGAAAAGTGTGATGCCAATCACTACCTCATACTGTTTTAGTATGTTGGCTGTCGATTCTGGGCACTTTATTGCTGCTATACTGACACCAAAGAGATCTACAACGTTTTTTTTAGATTAAAAAAATTAAAGAAAATTTTCAATTACAGTTTACATTCATTATTTTTTAATAAATTTTGGGTGCACAGCACAGTGGTTGGACTATCATATACTTTAAAAAATGTTCCCCCAATATTTCCAGTACCCACCTGGCATCATATATAGTTATTACAATATTATTGATTGCATTCTCTATGCTGTACTTCACATCCCCATGACTATTTTGTAACTACCAATCTGTACTTCTCAGTCCCTTCATTTTTTAAAAATAAATCTTTATTGTTCAGATTATTACAGTTGTTCATCTTTTTTCCCCCCATAGATCCCCTCCACTCGGTTCCTACCCCACCCCATGCCCTTACCCACCCATCCACCCCGGTCCTCGTCCATAGGTATAAGATTTTTGTCCAATCTCTTCCCACAACCCCACACCCCTTTCCCCCTGAGAATTGTCAATCCACTCCCTTTCTATGCCCTTGATTCTATTATATTCACCGGTTTATTCTGCTCATCAGATTTTTTATTCACTTGATTTTTAGATTCACTTGTTGATAGATATGTATTTGTTGTTCATAATTTTTATCTTTACCTTTTTCTTCTTCTTCTTCTCCTTCTTCTTAAAGAATACCCTTCAGCATTTCATATAATAATGATTTGGTGGTGATGAACTCCTTCAGCTTTTTCTTATCTGTGAAGCTCTTTATCTGACCTTCAATTCTGAATGATAGCTTTGCTGGGTAGAGTAATCTTGGTTGTAGGTTCTTGCTATTCATCACTTTGAATATTTCTTGCCACTCCCTTCTGGCCTGCAGTTTCTGTTGAGAAATCAGCTGACAGTCATATGGGTACACCCTTGTAGGTAACTAACTGTTACTCTCTTGATGCTTTTAAGATTCTCTTTTTGTCTTTTGCCCTTGGCATTTTAATTATGATGTGTCTTGGTGTGGTCCTCTTTGGATTCCTTTTGTTTGGGGTTCTCTGTGCTTCCTGGACTTGTAAATCTATTTCTTTCACCAGGTAGGGGAAGTTTTCTGTCATTATTTCTTCAAATAGGTTTTCAATATCTTGCTCTCTCTCTTCTTCTGGCAACCCCATAATTCGGATGTTGATATGCTTGAAGTTGTCCCAGAGGCTCCTTATACCATCTTCATATTTTTGGATTCTCTTTTCTTTTTGCTTTTCTGGTTGGATGTTTTTTGCTTCTTCGTATTTCAAATCTTTGACTTGATTCTTGCGATCCTCTAGTCTGCTGTTGAATCTCTGTATATTATTCTTTATTTCAGTCAGTGTATGCTTAATTTCTGATTGGTCTTTTTTCATATCCTTGAGGGTCTCACTAAATTTCTCGGAGGTTTCTAGAAGATTCTTGAGTAACCTTATAACCGTGGTTTTGAACTCTATATCCAGTAGGTTGCTTTTCTCCATTTCTTTCATTTGTGACCTGTTTCTTTTTCTCTGTATTTTGGTTGCTTCCCTGTGTTGATAGAGTGGCCTTGTGTGCTAGGTGTCCTATAGGGCCCAGCAGCTCAGCCTCCCCAATCACCTGAGGTGGACACTCTTGGTGCACCCCTTTGTGGGCTGTGTGCACAGTCTTGTTGTAGTTAAGCCTTGATTGTTGTTGGTATCACTGGGAGGAATTCATCTCCAGACCAACTGGCTGTGAGGATCAGCTGTGTCTACAATGGGAGAACTGCTGTGCTGGAGACACCCTTATGGGGCAAGACTTGCTTCAGTGGGGCTTTGGTGCTCACTGAGTCTGCCCCCTGAGTGTGTCCCTTATGGATCTGAGGAGTTGTAATCTGGATGGTCCCACTCTGACCACTGGGTACACTGGCTCTTGGATCTCCAAGGAGGTGCTAATTTAGCCTCTGTCTGAGGCCACCCAGCAGGAGCTATGGAGAGATCTGCAGATTCCTCTTCTTTTTTGGGTTTGGAGTTGCCCCGATGAGGCCCAGCTGTGAAGCAATGCAAGCTGCTGTGGGGCCTTGGGCCTTCTTTTGGATGTTCTGGGTCTCTCGACTCAGCTGCAGTTTGTTAGGTAATTTTAGATTTCAAAGGACCAGGCCATTCATATGCAAAAACCTCTGCACACAGCTTGGGTGGGGCGGGGTCTCAGGGCGCAGCAAAGAGCAATGGCTTCCAGTCAGCCCTGCCCTAAGAGGCCCCTGGGTCTCAGTGTCCCTCAGTAATCGCTGCAAGCACCTCTGAGAGAAAGCCGCCCTTGAGTTCTGCCCGATGCCAGGCGGTCCAGTTTCTCCCTGTATGCGTCTGAGTCCCCAGAGTCTCACCCGGAACTGGAGTTCAGAGCAATCGGGAGCTTGTGTCTCCCTCCAGATTGAAAAAGACAGCTGCATACTCAGTTACCAGCCCTTTCCGCACGCACGTGCCCCTGTACCTCTGCACTTTACTTCCGCATCTCCACTGAGTCTCAGTGTGCTTTCCTCTTTCCTTCTAGTTGTAGAATTTCCACTCAGCCAGCCTTCCTGTGGTTCTGGATGATGTCCGTTTTGTCTTTTAGTTGTAGTTTTAAAGTGGTTGTGCAAGGCAGCAATTTCAGGTGTTTACCTATGCAGCCATCTTGGTTTCTCCTTGGCCATTGTTTCTTAAAAATTTTTTTCTGTTACATTTTCTCTTCTTTTTTTGGTACTCCAATTACATGTAAATTATCATTGGTATTGGAATTGATACTGCATCACAAATGTGAGGCTCTGTTCATTTTTCAAAAGTAATTTTCCTCTCTGTTTTTCAGATTGAATAATTCCTATGGATCTCTATTCAAGTAGACCCTTTTTTTTTCCCTGTCATCCTCAATGTTTTATGTTTAATGCCATATATATTTTCTTATCAGATATCACCCTTTAGTTCTTGAATTTCCACTTGATTAATTATTTTAATCTGTCCACTCATTATGACCATATTTTCCTTTACATACTTATAAAATCTGCTTACTTATAATATCTGCTTTAAAGTACTAATTTCTCTATCTGGGTCACCTTGAGATATGTTTCTATTGACTGCTTTATTTCCTTTATTAAGGGTCATCATTTTTTGTGTCTTTAAATGTCTAGTAATTTTTGATTGCATGCTAGCCATTGTAATGTTATATGGTAAGAAGTCTGATTATGTTTAAACTTGACACTTATTCTGGTACACAGTTAATTTCATGGCAGCTAGACAAAATTTAAAAATTGCTTTATAAGCACATCATGTCTAGAAAGAGAAAAAAATGGTGATTTATACATAAAAAGGAAAGACATTATAAGTGTGTTTTTTTAGCAGAACAGAAAACTTACTTTAATAAAGCAAAATCTCACAAACTTCTCAAACTGTAATTTGGTCTCTTTGTTACAGAATGCTGAAACTGGGATGGCTGAAAGTTTCTAAAAAATAAACAGGAAGGTAAAATAAGAAAACTACTTACATTTCACATATTAACCCTAAACATTAGAAAAAAATGATACTTCTAAGTATTCACACAATTTCAGGGAAAAAAAAGATTAAAAAATCCTCCAAATAGGCACTGGTAGACTATCATGTAACAAAACTATAGTTAACATTGTTCAAAGCATGTCAGCAGGTTTCCTTCAAAATTAACTATAAAATACAGCACAATATTGCAAAGGCAAATAACTTTTACCTTATTTTTAGTCATCCATTTCACAAATTTATAGTCATAAGGTTCATTGCTGTTCTTCATATCAGAGAGGTCTGCATCTAAAACAATGAAAATTAGATAACCTATGTATTACACCTGAGGCAATATGTATTTAATTTAAGTCTGTTAAATTCAAATTTTTCTTATGAGATATTCACAGAATCTGCTGAAGTCTCATACTGCACATGGCGGGGTGGAAAGCGAGATGCCACAGATTAGCTTTACCGATACTCTTAAGGCAGTACTCAAATATGCATCTGATTGATCATATTTGTGCACACACCCCTTAGCCCTGGAAGAGAGTAGGAAAGGGAAGAAAAGAAGTGTTGCCTTTCCACCTAGAAATAATATAAGAGTCTGTGATCATTATTAAGGAAATGGCATCTAAATTTATAGAGTATTCATCATAACACTTGTACCTCCAAAAAGTCATCGGCAAAGGTAAAGTGTCTGTATTGCAATCTATCATTATCCCCAAATCCTAGGTTAGTGTCTAGCATCTACACTAATAAAAGAGTAGCATGCTAATTGACCATACCTTTGTGATGCCCACCAGCCAATCAGGAGTATGCAAATTAACCTAACAAAGATGGAGGGTTAATTTGCATACACAGGCGCAGAGTGGCTGGGGGCGTTCCGCACCACCCTAGCCACTCTGGGCCTCTGGGCAGCATGGGAAGGCAGAAAGGCAGCTCTGGGCGGAGTGAAAAGAGCAAAGGTGGTGCCAGCAGCCAGGAGAAGTAAGGCCCATTCTTGCATGAATCTTCATCGGGCCTCTAGTATAAGCAATAAAAAGCATATTTGTTGAATGAGTAGACTAATATTACTCATTATTTGTAAAGGGAAAGTATCTGTATAGATCTTCCAAGTGATATTCTTTATTGTTTATCTCTTTCTTCCACACATTATGCTTTTTAAAAAAATGTTAAATTTGGGGAAAATATGTATTCCTATTCTTATCTCTTGCTCCAATCTTGCTTTAAGGTCTGGGCTAGATATTTCTCTGGCATTCAGCTTTAGCAATTCATATTTCATATTGTTTCAATTTCATTGATTTATACTCTTAGATCATTTTGAATGGCAGAAAGCTATTTTGATGATTACTATAATCATTGAAATTTTATAATTTATTGTTCAAAACAGATTGAGACAGTTTCTTTTCTTTTTTTCCCCCACTGAATACTACCAGGTCTCTTCACTTAATGGTATAAAAACCTTGACATTGAAGAAAGTTTCACCTATATTTTTAACAAAATCTTAATATGTTTTTACTTAATGATTTTTATTTCTAATCTCCCCTGTGCTTTCAAGAACATAACAATCCCATATAATAATGCTAATAATACATGCTACCACTTATTGAGCATTTACTATTTGCTAAGCATGTTAGATAATTCTCCCATTTATTTGTCTTACAATTTTAAGAGGTAGCTATAATCTTCACTTTATAGATGAGGAAATTAAGTTACTATTTCAAGTATTTCACATTATATATATGTATATGTAGTTAATTCATGTTTGGCTCTAACAAAAATGATCACTTTGAAAAGTTAGAGTTTAACTGTAAATTATGTGAAAACTCCATGTGACAAGTACACAATAGTAGTGTATTCAAAGGTAATCCAGAGAAAGGAGTGATTAGCTATAGCACTAGAAGGAAGTAAAGGAGGATATTAACTAACTGCAATTGATACTACCTGTACTACTATTCTAGTAAAGCTTAGAAAAGAGGAATTCACTGCTGTGGCGCTTAAAAGGAAAGAAGGCAATAAATATAATTCTAAATATTTGATAGTTATAAGAAAGCTAGAATCTATTTCTTTTGAATACTTAAGTCAGAATTCCTCAAATAAACTAAAAATATTTACTAAAGGTACAAGTTTGAACCATATTATAATAGCATTTGGTTAGTTAAGTAACCTATGAAAATCAAAATCGGTTTTTGTATTCCCACTATCTCTTCCATAATTTTGGACCTTACTATCCCACTAAAACAACTGTAATAATCTTCTATTTGTCATCTTATCTTCTAATCAAATGTTTCCATTTTTAGTTCTAGGATGAAGGTCACTGGTCTAGAGAGTTGCTTAGTATGGCAGAAAAAAAATAATAAGTTCCCTGGTGAGGGCATGGATCTCTGGGTTTACAGCCCAGCTTTGCTACTTATTAGTTGATTAACTTCAGTAAATTTCTTGATTCTCTATTTCATCTTTCTCACCTATCAATGAAGATATAATAGCACCAATCTCATTGGACTTTAGTGAGAATATGATGTTTGTAAAGCTCTTAGGATAATACCTACTATATCATAAATGCTCAAAAATATTACCAGTTAGCCATTGCTATGAATTTTAAAGGGAAGTCATTACTATGTTCATGTACTTTATGGTTTATTTTTATTTTCAAGCTACCATCAAATGAGTGTTGTTGTTTGCTTTAGTCTTTAGTATATATGATGGGACTGCCTCTAGTACATGGAAGAATTTTTACATTCAAATTAATCTGAGCAAAGATGAAGGAGTAAAATAAAAGTACTTGTTTCCATATATAGAAGAGTCTTAGAGACATTACATTTCCCCCCACAGGTGAAGGAGGACAATGAAAAAGAAAGTTCTCTTTTTTCCATCATTACAAAAAGTTTTCTAACCAAAATCCTTTCTGTTCTTATTACAACCACACTAGTTCAAGATCTAAGACTTAAACTAGTGTTTTATGCAGGACTGATTGACTACAGATAGAATGGGAAACTGTTTAAGAGCTTAAAGCAATAATACAAGCAAAAGCTGCATCATTGTCCTTTTGATGTTTAATGTCACAATGTGATAAATTCTTTTTAGGATTTACTATCTCAAAAAAATTGGTTTCAAGAAAAAGTTATTCTCATCTAAAAAGTTGTTGGGCTTCCTTTTATTCAACAATTATGTAACTAATCCCATTTGCTGCTACAAAGTTTGGTCTTGAGTTAATAATGCTAATTACAATGCTAAATAAACCTAGGTGACTGAAATATTTACTTCTTTCCCCTCCTATGTACCAATGATTTTATCTTATAAGTAAACACATACATGATTGTATGAAAGACTTTTTCTTTCTTTAAAAAAAGTGATTTTCTTTCTTCCAGAGTTAGACCTTAATTTGGATTTGAGTAAGTGCAAGCCACAGTGTTCTGCTCATGTAAAGGGCTTATATAAATGGGTCAAGTGAATTTGTTGCTGGGTTTAAGGCAAAACCAGCAATGTTAAGCATAAATGGAAAAGCACATTCCTTCTAGAATCCAAATGCTCCAAGTATTGAAATACATGTTTGAGTATATCCAACAGCTTACAATGCCTTTTAGGAAGCAGGCACTAGAATTATGTCTACGTGCACTGTGAGCAGCCAGAGGAAGTTACAACAGGTAGTAGTTGTTCATGAATCCAGGGTTGTTTTTACAGTTGCCAAACCCAGATCACTCAGCAATAATAATATCAACTTTTATGCCAGGCATTGGTCTTAGTGCTTTTGATGCAGAATCTTAGGAAATCTCCCTTCCCATAATCCTACGAGGAAGGTATCACTTTTATCCCCTTTTTATGGATGAGGAAGTTGAAGCTTAGATACTGTAATAACATTGCTAGAATTCAAAGTCAGATCTGTTGACTCTTAGGTTGGATAGTATATGAAAGACTTAATCTGAGTTAGTTCAAATTCTTTTGGAGAGCAGATAAAGTATAAATTAGTTTCTTTTCAATAAACTAATTCATGCTGAATATTTTGTGGCTTTCCAATTTAAAGCGAAAATACAATTAATGAATACTGTGCTATTTCTTCTTATCATTTCATGAAATGAGTTGCACATTTAGACCAAATATAAAAAAAATGACTTCAAAACCTCAGAGTTTAGGAGCTTAAGAGCCTCGCAAATTTATAAAATTTGGTATATACAAAAGGTTTTCAAGTTCAGTGGCATAGAGCTTCATTGTAATAGAACCTTAAAACATTTAAAACTATTTAAAATGGTTATAATTTTTGTTTAAATAAATTATGCTTTATAAAATTTAGTATTAACATTATAGTTTTTAAAGAAAAATTAGTTATACATAAAATGTTATCATGATTCTAACTTTCTATTTGTATGGCATGTCAGAATTACAATAGCTTCAGGTAACACTTTTGGAAACAGAATTATTGGGAATCTAGCTGTGTGACTTCAGACAAGTTATTTAAAACTTTCTAAGTCTTCGTGTCTTTAAACATGGAGCTGAATGCTTCCTTAAAAGCATGTTTGAAAGTGCCAGGCATGTAGTAGACCCTCAATTAATATTATTTTTCTTCTTTACTTCATTTCAGTATATTCTAAAGTGGCAAATAATCCTGATGGCATTGACAGTTTAGAAATCTTATTTTTCTCAAGTAAAAAGGGAAATTAAAATTTTACTCAAAGAAACACAGGTTACATATATGATTTCAATGTTTTAAGTTACACACCAGAACAAGATGATAGCAAATTCTATGTTTAAGAGAACACTTACAACAACTGGCTCCATAATTACGTAAACAAGGTCACATGTGAGGTCAAGGACCTAAAAGTTCAGATGACTGTAGAAAACACTGACATTGTGAAAGTCATTTTTTCAAAGATAAAATGCTGATATGGCTTCGACACCAATCTTTTCTTCGTAATTCTGATATAACTTCACACAGAAGTTTCTATATATTTGAAATTATGAAAAACTTTACAAACCTAGCAAAGACACATCAGCAATGATGAAGTAGCCTCCATCAGGAACTACAGGTTTTAGGCCAACACTTTCAAGTAAATGTGCCATCCGATCTCTTTTTACTTCCAACTCTTTTGGCAAAGAATTAAAGTAACACTCTGGGTCATCCATGCGCTTCATGTCAGTCAAAAAAGCTTGAGCCAAGGCTTCCTGTATGTTAAGATTGAAAAATGTGAAAAGGAAATATGGTAACGTTATTTATTGCTGAGTTTAATAAATAGAGACTGAGTATTAATATTATTGGCAAAAAGTCATTTAGGGAATTACAGCTGAATTCCTGGGAACCTATGTTAAACTCTACAGATTAATGGAAGAATCAGTTACATGTAAATGATTAAATCTAATGTGAAGAACTGAGAATAAGCCATGAAATTTCCAAATTGAAAGAGATATTATGTAAAGATGACATACTTGGAAATGAAAAGACATGTTATTTTCTCTTGAGGTGAGCTGTAGAATGACTTGTTAGATCCAAGCCTAAAAGATGACTGGAGAAATGACAAACTAGCCAGCTTTTCCTATTACTTTGGAGGATGGAGTGGAAATGAAAACTGACCCACTGTGTCATACCTCAGAGGTGTGCAAGTCCCTGTCCTAATCATGCATATCCTAAAAAAGTGGTCTAAGGCCACAGGGGTTAGAAACAAGTTTCTGGGGCATGTGAGTGGCTTCCCTACCCTTCTTCAGGAAAGTCAGACACAGGGGAGAAATTGGGCCCAGAGAAAAGCCAATGCTGTTAGGCCAGTGTCTGAGAGGCAATAGGTCAGGATCAGGTACACATGTCTGACTCAGAGCATGCATAAAGAACATGGACCTATCCACACAGGAGGGCCAAAGCGTGGTGGGCAAGTGTGAACTGGGACAACTTAGAAATATTGGTTCTCAGAGCCAACCAGGAGATCCAAGCAACTAAGCAAGAACTTGGGATAGTTAAGAGATAGGGCAGAGCAAAGTGGCCAAATTTTAAGGAAATTAATCACAAGAGATATCAAGAACTAAAGGATACATTGAATTACTCAGTAAATTACATGAGTTATGTTAAAATTGGCATTGTGATGAATGCTGGGGCTATAATGATAAACAAGATGAACATGGTCCTTGCCTTTATGAAGCTTCCAATTGGTGTGTACTGGTGAGGGCAGGGAGAGAGATGAGACAGAAACGATTGATTACTGGATGTGATTTGTTTTTCTGGAAGAGCTGAGAGAAGTCTAGTGTGACTGAGGGTAGGTAGCAAGATAGATAATATGGCAAGAGATGATAGAGAGACAGAGAAGGGTTAAATCACAGAGAAGACTGCATGCCAAAAGAATTCAGCAGGAAAAAAATAATCATTCCCCAGTACTAAAAAACAAACGAACAAAACTTGGATAAATAAGGATAGGTTGCTTCAGCCTAGGAATCTGTGGTTCCGCTAGAAACTTGGGCCAGTTTCCAAACATGTTTGTCTGAAGGCATGGGGAAAAAACAGGCCACTTCGCTGAAATGGAGAATAAGATGGTTCTGAAAAAGGTGTTCTGGATTCTTAGCTGAATCTTCCTTTTCCTTAGCAACTTATTCATTCCCCTATAGCATGAGAGATTGCCATAGAAAATTCAAAGCTCAGGAGACATAAACATCTCTCCTAACTAGAATTATACTGGACTCCTCTCTCTCATAACCCACGTGTGATCCATCGGCATCTACCTTCAAAATATATTCAGAACCCAATCCCTTTTCACCACTTCTATCATTCCCATATTGGTTCAGTCCACTGCTGTCTCTCTCCTGGATCACTTCAACAGTCTTCTCTCACTCAGCTAAGCACCCAGAGTCCCTCTGATAACACAAGTTAGATCATGTCACTCGTGTGCTCTAAGCTCTTCAGTGGCTTCCTACCTCACTCAGTCTTTACAGAGACAAACATGCCCCTACTTGATCTGGCTCCCAGCTAACTCTGATTATCTCCTCTTACAATTACCCCTTAATCATCCTATTTCAGCCTCTACGCTTTTCAAGGAAATAAACATGACAACCAGGCTGCCTGACCCCAGGGCCTTTGCACTTGTTCTTTCAGTTTGGAGGGTTCTTCTCTACGTAACCATGTGACTGCTTATCCTCCTTCAGTTCGTAGCTCAAATGTCCCCTTCTCAGTGAGGCTTTCAAAGATCACTTAACATTGTATATTCTCCCCCTTAGCACTTTTATATCTTCCCTCTTCACTTTATTTTTCTCCATTGCATCTATCAATATCTGACATATTATATTATTAAAATTTTTATTTATTAACATGTCTCCCCATTAGACTGTAAGGTCCACGAGGGCAGGAATTTTTAGCTGCTGTATCTCTAATACTCAATAAATATCTCTAATACTCAATAAATATTTGTTGAATAAGAGAATGGATTTATTTTCAGAGGATAAAATGAGTTTAATACTATATAACAAAAGCAAATGTCAGAATTAGCCATTATCATGGTATTACTTTAGAGTCACTGGAAAAAAATTGTAAAATATATGTATTTTTCTTATTCAGTAGGCATTTATGACAGGAAGCAAAAAAGTAAGTTTACTATAGTCAACATATTTTACTCTTTGGCCTTTTAACTGCCTTCCAGAAAAATAATTTTTTTTCAGTGTTCTGATTATTCACAGAATGATAGTATATGGATCCCTGTTTTATAAATATTTTTTAAAAATAGAAACAACATAGAAAAAAGATATATATTAAAAATTCCTTCACCCATCCCTATCCCTATCTATTAATTTCATCCCTACAAATAGCCACTTCTATTAGTTTCATCATGGATCCTTCCAGAGATCCTTCAAACATACAAGCAAACAGTTTTCCCCTTTCTTACCAGTATACAAAATGTAATGTAAATATACACTGCTGGGTATCTTGCTTTTTTTACTTTACATTATATTCTGGAAATTTCTCCATATCAGTAATTATAGACCTTCTTCACTTCAAATTTTTAAACAGCCACGATGTTAGACAGAATAATGGCCCCAAAGCTGTCCATGTCTTAAGACCCAGAACCTGTACATAAAATGAACTTTGCAAATACGAATTAAGGGTCTTGAATGGAGAGATTATTTTGGATTATCTGGTCTAATGCAATGACAAGGATCCTTAAAAGGGAAGGAAGGTGGCAGGAGGATATGTGTTGACAAAAGCAGAGGTTGGGGTGATGCGACCACGCACCAAGCATGCGAGCAGCCCCTGGAAGCTGGGAAAGACAAGGAACGGACTCTTCCTTCGAGCCTCCAGGAGGAACGCAGCAATGCCCACTCTGTGTGTTCAGCCCTGTAAGACCCATTTCCACTGCTGATCCCTAGAACTAAAGTTAAAAAATTTGTATTGTTTTAAACCACTAAGTTTGTGTTACTTTGTTAGAGAAATAGGACACAAATACTGTCATATCATATTTAAATGTTTAGCTAGATCATGGTTTACTTAAACCCACTGCCTGTCGATGGATAATGACTATCCCTTAACCTCTGCAATAAATGGCTGTGTACAGACAGAGCTCCTTATGCGCACAGGAATAGTTATAGAGTAAATTTCCAGAAGGGAGATGCTGCTTCATCGGGCATGTGCAACTATAGTTTGGCGTGGTGCTGTCACTGTCCTCCAGAGTCCGAAATACTTTGCAATCCCACCAGCAATGAAGGAGTGTTCAAAGTTAAAGCTTGATGTACTAAAAAACAACAAACTATTCTTAATAGCAATGACTGTGTGTCTGCTCCTAAATTCCCAGATTATACCAGAAGCCCCGCTCAGAGGACATGAAGGAAATAACTAAGGCCATTCAAACAACACAACATAAAGATAACACCTTCACTAAAAGACCGTGCCTCAACCCCGAGTTACCATAACACCTACCTGTAAAGGAGTTGCACAGGTATAGAGGCTGTTTTGTTGAACTGTCTGTAAATGTTTAATTAAATGATAAGGACCAATGGACCAGCCAAGCTGGAAAAGGAACAGATAAAAGCAAATTTCAAAAAATTAATCTAATCATATGTATCAAATCTAATAGAGTTGATAAGCTTAATGCAATTATTAAATATATTCTTTCTCAGACCTGTGCAGAGGGGTCACCTGGTCAATATTCAATTCAAAAATGTTCACACTATGAAAGTAGCTCAGTTTTAGAATCAGTTCAACACTTCTTTTTGTGTAAAAGTTTCCAAATGGAGTCACTAAGCTCTGCTCTCAGAAGGTAAATAGTACCTGCAATCATTATTTTCTTCTTCTCTTCCAGTTTGCTACTTCTGATATTCTGCAGGTCTAAACTACTGTACCAAAGCTTGTTTGAACTACATATATATTAAAGTAACTATGAATGAGGGCCTAAGGGATTCTTCCATTACTTGGTTCTGCAGGCATCTTTTTTTTGTTTTAATTACTTTTTTATTTTGAGATAATTGTAGATTAATATGTGGTTGTAAGAAATAATATAGATTCCTTGTACTCTTGACCTAGTTTTACCCAATGGTGACATCTTGCAAATCAGGATACTGCCATTGATACAGTAAAAATATAGAACATTTTCATCATCACAAGGATCCCTCGTGTTGGCCTTTTGTGCCCATGTATACTTCCCTTCCCCCCACCCCGTCTGTATCTAGTCCCTGGCTTCTTAGCCATGTTTAGGAGACATGAGATTTGAAGATAATCAAGTTTCGACTGGATAAATTGTTGTGCTTCAGATTGCAGTGGCTAAGTGCATACATTTGGAAGTTAGCTTGCAAGCCCTGGCTTGAATTTATTAGCTGTGTAACCTTAGGCAAGTCCCTTAACTTCTCTGTACTTTTAGTTTTATTGTCTTTAAAATGGAGATAATAGATTATATCTACCTCATAACGTGCTTATGTGAATGAAAGGAATATGTACATGTAAAGCACTAAGAATCCAGCACATAATGTAAGTGCCAAAATATTGCTATTAGCATTTGTTCTCCTTTTATTTGAATAGGCAGTAATCTGAACACTCTTTGCAAAGAAAAATGTGTCATTAGTTGGTTAGTTATAAAATAAAAAATTACCTATGTTTTCTTACTTAAAAAGAAATGATTAGGTCCCAAAGAAAACAAAGGCCAATATGAAAGCTGAATGAGTAAATTATAAGCAAATAATCGGTAAGTATAAAAATGTGTAAACTAAATATATGTGCATTTAAAACAAAAAAATCTACAAGATATAAAGTACATGCCTATTGTTAAGCAATTAAATTCCTTATCTTACCTTCCAGCCAGTTACACTGAAAGTCTTTCCAGCACTTCCTATGGTTATTGTTCTCTCCCACATACCTGGAAAAGTGGCTGAACAGAAAAAAAAAAAAAAAAAGTTAAATAATTGCTTTCCAATCAATCTATATTTGGAATAATCTAAAAATATAAATGTATCATAGTACAGTCAGTATAGTTATAGGCTTTCAATAGGCTTTTTAAAAGACAATGTAACTTTAACTCAAGCATAGTTGAAAATGTTACAATGCTTGAAAACATTATAATATTACAGCAAAATAATATGTAATAGATTGAATCATTTAAAGTAGCAAAATTATTGCCAGGGGCAGGAGTGGCAGAAGTGGCAGTAGGCAGTGTTCTGGGCTGGTTTGGTATATTGGTCACACAAGCTGTGGCACCCAGTGTTAATAGCTGTGTGTTGAATATAACCATTCCGTAGCCCATTTTGGTTGTACTCCTGGCTATTGTTTAGCTCACCTCTCTTCTGCTCATTTTCTTTTTATTAAAAAATACATTTTTATTGATTTCAGAGAGGAAGGGAGAGGGAGAGACAGAAACATCAATGATAAGAGAGAATCATTGATCGGCTGCCAACTGCAGGCCCCCTACTGGGGATCAAGCCCACAATCCGGGCATGTGCCATGACCAGGAATCAAAGCATGATCTCCTGGTTCATAGGTTGATGCTTAACCACTGAGTCACACTGGCCAGGTGTCTACTGCCCATTTTCTGAATCTATATCTACAGAATCCTTAGGGCAACAATTCTAAAAATGTGGCCCTTACACCAGCAATATCAATACACCGGGGAACTTGTAAGAAAGGCAAGTTCTTGGTCTGCATCATAGACCTACTGAATCAGAAACTCTGGAGGTGGGGCCCAGCAATCTGTATGCCTGTGAGTGCATGCGTGTGTGTACGTATATGTTTTGCTAACAGCTTTATTGAGATAGCAATCCCACACTATATAATTCACTCATTTAAAGTATCCAATTCAATGTTTTGAGTATACCCACAGAATTGTGCAACCATCACCACAATCAGTTTTGTCTTTAAAATGGAGATAATAGATTATATCTACCTCATAATGTGGTTATGAGAATGAAAGGAATATGTACATGTAAAGCATCAAGAAGCCAGCACATAATGTTAAGTGCCAAAATATTGCTATTAACATTTGTTCTCCTTTTATTTGAATAGGCAGTAATCTGAACATTCTTTGCAAAGAAAAATGTGTAGTAAGCTGTGTGTTGAATTTAATCATTCTGTAGCCCATTTTGGTTGTACTCCTCGCTGTTGTTTAGCTCACCTCTCTTCTGCTCATTTTCTTTTTATTAAAAAATATATTTTTATTGATTTCAGAGAGGAAGGGAGAGGGAGATAGAGACATCAATGATGAGAGGAACATTAGCTTAGTGGAGAATATAATCATTGAGAGGGGGAGAGAGATACCCTTTTTAGAAACCAACCTGTAATACCCCCATGGCCAACAGCACTAGAACTTGTGCCTGAATGGAGCTTATCTAACACAAGTACTTTCTCCACTAATAAACATTAGATAGCACTTCAGCCCCAGGCTTAGGGGCCACTTTAAACAGCAAAATCACCATTAAAAGGATGCTTGCTAATAGTAGGAGCTGCAACTGGAAGGCAAAGTGTTGCCTTGTTGACCTCAACTGGGAACATGCATACCAGGTGACCCCTCTGCACAGGTCTGAGAAAGAAGCAGTGTAATGACTTGGTGGTTACAAATATATTTTAGTGAGTAGGTAAATTCACAAATACAGATGCCACGGATACTGAGAAATGACTGTTAAAGGTTTCAGTTGACTGATATCTTTAATAAAACGATTCATTCATTTATTCATCCACTTGTTAAACATTTATTAGCAGCAATCAGGCGCCAGGGATTAAGAGAGGTCTAGAGGAAACAAAGACAAGAAAGATACAGTTCTTATCTTCAGGAGGGTTAATGTCTAGTGGGGGTAGGAGATGAGTAAGACACTTGTAATACAGGGTGACACTGTAATAGCAACAGGCATGGAGTATTGTGCAAGGATAGAAGGCGTTAGGGTGGCTCTCTGTATCCAGTAATGCTTGAGCTGAGACTTAGGAAATGTTTGCCAGGCAGGGAAGCCGAAATGAAGGTAAATTTTGGGCAAAGGGAATGCAGAAAATGAAGTCCTAGAGGTACAAAATGAAGAGTTTGTGAATTTTGCTGGACAGTGGTACATTATTTCTCTGTTAATCTTCTGAGAATGCTACCTACAACACTGCTTTCTGGATTCAATAATTTAGTTGTGAAGTTCTTCACATGCAATCCCACATTTTTTTTTTTTGCTTGTTTTTTAGAGGCACAGTAGATGCTCTTGTATTGTTCTAAGAGTGTTGGTACACACAACAGGAAAACAAATACCCATTTCCGGGGAGAGGAGTAAGCCGTTTTCTTTCTTCTTAAAAAAAAATATTTTTATTGATTTCAGAGAGGAAGGGAGAGTGAGAGAGAGATGGAAACATCAATAATAAGAGAATCATTGATCGGCTGCCTCCTGTATGCCCCCTACTGGGGACTGAGCCCACAAGGGGGGCATGTGCCCTTGCTGGAATTGCACCCGGGACCCTTCAGGTCCGCGGACTGACACTCCATCAACTGAGCCAAACCAGTTAGGGCTAAGCTGTTTTCTTTTTCTTTTTTTAAAATATATTTTATTGATTTTTTACAGAGAGGAAGGGAGAGGGATAGAGAGTTAGAAACATCGATC
The DNA here is from genome assembly GCF_963455305.1 of Plecotus auritus. Taxonomy (NCBI): domain Eukaryota; kingdom Metazoa; phylum Chordata; class Mammalia; order Chiroptera; family Vespertilionidae; genus Plecotus; species Plecotus auritus. Next base: position 68,943,779 of record NC_137771.1, read on the forward strand.
AGCTGCCTTCTGCACACCCCCTACTGGGGATGTGCCCGCAACCAAGGTACATGCCCTTGACCGGAATCGAACCTGGGACCTTTCAGTCCGCAGGCTGACGCTCTATCCACTGAGCCAAACCGGTCAGGGCGCTAAGCTGTTTTCTTAAAGAAATCTTCTCAAGCTTACTAAAATGTAAAGTAGCTAAAGAAATTTCCAAAATGAATGTATACATAGTTTCAGTCTATCATGAAACACCTGCCAGTATTTGTAAAGGTAGGAAAACAGTATAAGTCAGAAAAGTATAATTGTATTCTTTGTGGAATATAACAAAAACGAAAAGATAAATGAATATTCAAAGGGTCCATTCGAAGAAGGAATATCCTAATATTGTACATAAATAATTATAGCCCTTCAAGTTCTGAGACAGTTCTAGACTTCCAAAGTATTTCAAAGAACACCATCACACATGTGCCACTTCCTATTGGACCAGAGCAAATCTAAACTATGCATAATGCAGAGTACCACTATCCTTATGTAATAATATATATCCAAAATCAGAAAGGCCTGTTAGTAACAATATTTAGATAAAATCTTTGAAAATAAAAATTACCCAGAGAAACAAACACAATCCTAATATGTTTTCACTGTAAGTTACATATGACAGAAATTAAAGAGTACTCCTGTCAAATGTAGGTTTCATACACATTATCAAATCTAATTTAGTATTTCAAAGGAGAGCTAATTTGATGGTGGCTATTTTAGCCATATAAAAGTGGATGTAAGCTGATTAGATAAATAGCTTACAAATAATTTTACACTAATTTCCCAAATCTTAATAGGTTAGTATACAAATATCAGTGTATTATTCTATCTCTTCTATAAGAGAGGTTTCTTTTGTTGACTGAAATGTCTTTTTTACTGAAACCTGGAGATACCATTTGAATCAAGAATCTGATCCAACTGGAATAAAATCCACTCTTTCAATAAAAGGGTCCCTAAGTAATTTAAAAACATCTAGATGTTCATGTCCTCCTCTCAATCTCAGAGATTTGGGGAGCCACAGAAGTTAATGTAAACAGGTGACCACAGCACTGAGTGTGACTATAGTAACCAGAGGCAAAAAATAAGTCTTTGCAGATCTGATGATTTAAAAAACTATATCCAGTATCAGTAAGTTTAGCTTGCCGTTACATCTGAAAGGCAACTGGTCTTTGCACTTCTCATTTAGGACCCATGATCCTTAAACCAGCCACAGCAGCTGTAATAGTTACTCACAGGCAACTTGGGCTTCAATAGAAGTCAGGTAAAGATTAGAGGCATGATGAAGAGCACCACACTAGGATAACGGCCTCTGTGCCATGAAGATGATGCTAATTTCATGATGTGTGGCTACAGAGCCTTATTGTGTTTGATCAAAGAGCTACTGTTGCACTCTGAAAATTGATGGAATAGCCATTTTGTATCTTTCATGTAACAAAGGCCACTGTATTTGATAGAATAAGTTTTCATGCAACTGAATTACTCTCTGAATAATGAAATAGTGAATTCATTTTTTCCATGGTTTGACTTTATGGGCTGTTATAACAACTAAAAAATCTGAGTTAAAAATATATGTCTTGTTATCTCTAGCAAATAATATTATTAGTTACACTGTTACCATGAAGGGCTTCTAATATAACATAAGGTTTAAATATAACACAGGTTTAAAAATAATTTCAAGTAATCTTTGAGACAATATTGCTAAATGGAGTTAACTAAAACTCTAAAGCTTTGAGTCATTCTCACATAGGCATGAACATGGTTTAGGATGAATATAAAATTATTAGAGGCCCAGTGCACGAAATTCATGCACGGGGGGTGGGGTGTCCCTCAGCCCGGCCTGCACCCTCTCCAATCCGGGACCCCTTGGGGGATGTCCGACTGCCAGTTTAGGCCCAATCCCTGTGGGCCTGCACCCTTTCCAGTCCAGGACCACTGACTCCTAACCACTCACCTGCCTGCCTGCCTAATGCCCCCAACTGCCCTCCCCTGCCGGCCTGGTCACCCCCAACTGCCCTCCCCTGCTTTGCCTGGTCGCCCCCAACTGCCCTACCCTGCTGGCCTGGTTGCCCCCAACTGTCCTCCCCTGCCAGCCTGATCTCGCCCCTAACTGCTCTCCCCTGCTGGCCTGATCACCCCAACTGCCTCTGCTTTGGCCCCCACCACCATGGCTTTGTCCAGAAGGAAGTTGGATGTCTGGAAGATGGCTGGTTGACACGGTCTAATTAGCATATTACCCTTTTGTTAGTATAGATATTTATTCATTTGGTAGATACCTCTCCCTCTCTGCTTAATCTAAACAAAACTTAGTAACTTTACCAAAAGAATCTAATTAATTAAACAGGATTATTATATTTAAAATAAATACTTATTTTAAATCAATCAAATAAACTTAAAATCATTTAAAATAAAATAATTAAATACCAATTTAATAAAAATTAATCTAAAAATATCTACCCAAAAGTTAATTGTCCATATTGGCTGGAATAGTTCAAATGGCCCAAAACAGAGGTCAGCAACAAGAGGGGTGAAGGTGAACTCTGATGCAATTTTGACACAGAATCACAGTTTGCTTCTGGCTTTCTCTGTTTAACATTCTACCTCCTAATTTGATCCTGATCAGCAGGCCTATAATTTCACTTACCTTCAGACATTTGTGTCTTATAGACACTAAAACTTAGCAAGACTAAAGCATGAGTAGCAGGAATTTCCTTGGCTCAACTCTTCCCCGCAGATCTGCTCCCCCGTCTCCATCTCCATCTCCGGAGAAGGGCCTCATCACTGCTGAGTGGTCTAGGCTGGAGATCTCAGAATCATTCTTGCTTGTTCCCTTCCCACATTTTAATGATATATTCTGTGCTGTGGAGTTTCCCCTTCTAAACAGTATGCGTTTATTATCTCCACTACCCGGGCATCTGACTGACTTACGATCCTCACCTGCAGCTGGTTCTTACTTTTTAAAACAAATCCAATAATGTAATCAATTCCCCTGCCTTGCCACACCTTTTGCAGTAGTTCTCAAAGTGTGCTCACTGGTACTCTCTCTGGTGATCAAATTAATGTGTAGAACTTAAAAAATCAAGTAGGTTTTCCTCAACAAAATTGTATTAAGCACTTAAGATAAATGCTAGCAGTTATCTGATAGCGAGTGCTACCAATTGTGAAACAAATGAGCACTTACTAAATGAATATTAATGGCAATATCAGAAAACTTCAAACGTGTTTATTTCAATAGCTCTTTGTTATGAAAAATATGCACAGAATTTTTATTCAATGATTTTTATATTGAATTCTAATTATTTAATTTCTGCCGGGAAAATTACTTCTAGTTTCAGGGTGGAATGCAATATATCACTATTTCATGATGCAAACATTGTGGCTTCAAGGTGCTCTACCACTAACATAAGTTTCAGAACCACTGACCTATAAACAATAATACATATAAATGGAGCCATTTTAAAATGGAGCCATAGTTGCCATGTCAGAGGAACTGCCTTGCATGTCTTATGCCTCAAAAAATTTGGAATAGTAAAAACAGGACAAAATAACCTTTGGACTGGGCTTAAGCAAACTTGTGTCCCAAAGAACTGTTTTCAAAGACAATGAGGAATTAGTTATTAAGACTACTGGACTAATGACCACTGAAAATGAAAATCGCTGGTTAAAATTAACATGCTATGTGTACCAATAGAAATGCCTTTCTTCTACTGATGTAAGTACTCCCCTTCCCTTTCTCATCAATGCCCATTGCCTTTGTCTCCTAATAGAACATTATTGGGGCTTCGCCTGAATTAATGATTCCAGAATAGCTATTCTTATTGATCTCAGTAAATGCTTGTTGTCTCTCATTTTGAAAGACCGTTTTATTTTTACACTCCTCAACAGTTTACTCTATTTTCATATATAAAGTCCCTCAGAATCATCCTACTTTGCCACTGTCATACCTGCCAGTCACTATAACAAACCCTTATAAACCACTGACCTTTCTTAAGTTTATCTTGATCTTTCATGCCTTTTTGCCACAGTACTGTAAGTTTATCTGATAGGGATTTTCTTCCTACTTCCATCTTTTGCCCACTCCTTTGTTGAGCCCCACAAACATTTGCTTTCCCCTCTATCTCTACTGCAGTTTGCAATGCGCCATAGGGGTGATTATGATGCTGGAAATATATATTTATATATAAGTGCACTTTTTTTATTATTGGTTTCTGCCATAGTGATTTTAGTTATCCTTCCTTTAACCTTTTCATACCTCCTATTCATTTATTCAACAATTAATTTCTGATCGTCTACCATGTGCAAGACCCTATACTGGGAACGGAGGATTCAGACACCCAAACAAACAAAAATCCCTTCCTTCTTGTAGAAGTAAAATACATAGATCCTGGTATTTGCTATGGAGGAAAAATCAAAACAGAACAGAAAAAGGACAAAGCAAGTGCTGGAAGGAGAGGTGTAACTGTGGCCCTAAAAATTGACACTTGAATAGAGACCCGAGGGAGGTGAGAGACTGAACTCTGTGTACCTTGGAGGGAAAAGTGTTTTCAGGCATAGGAAGGGCAAGGGCAAAGAGTTCATATAAATTTGGGTTACCGCAGAAGACACCATGGCCTTTGTGAGATGGCCCAGTCATAGTGGCAAAGTCCTAGGTAAGGGCCACGCAGCACTAGCTCTCTGTCCCTGTAATTTCTTCCCGTTGTCCTGGCGACTTGCTCGGTAGAGACTGTCTAGTTCAGGAACAAATAAACTCCTGTGTCTTATGTAACCAGTTAGAGCTGGATTCTTTTTTTTTTTTTTTTTAATATATTTTATTGATTTTTAACAGAGAGGAAGGGAGAAGGATAGAGAGTTAGAAACATCGATCAGCTGCCTCCTGCACACTCCCTACTGGGTAGGTGCCCGCAACCAAGGTACATGCCCTTGGCCGGAATCAAACCTGGGACCCTTGAGTCCGCAGGCCGACACTCTATCCACTGAGCCAAACCAGTTAGGGCTAGAGCTGGATTCTTGATAAAAAGCCACGGATATAGGCAGTACTGCTCCTCTGGTTTCGTAGTGTTCTAGTGTGATCCAAAATCTCTCCCCTTACGTATTGCACTGTCTGTCCTTCAGTCTGCTCGTTAACTCACTCAAGCACTATTTATTCAAATCTCATGTGTAAGCACTCATACGACATCCACTACAAAGATGGTGTTAAAGCTGTTCTGGGATCCGTCTCAATCAGTTGTTGCACACATGCCCAAACACATTAGGTTTGTAACCCTACATAATGATCAGTACCTATTTTTAAATGCTTATTTCCAGTATATACAAGCCATTCATAAACCTCATCACTGATGCAGAGTGTGTCATATTTGATGCAAAGGTCAGCAATTAGCTGGAGTTCTTCTTTGGTGTACACCTATGCATATTAAAGGAAACAAGAGCAGAGCAATTATTCTTCACTGTGTGAGAAAACGATGGATCAGAAGACTGTATAAAGAGATCAAAGACTCACTTACTTTGCCAATGGGGTTATGTGGAGTATTTAGTATAATAGCTTTGGTTTTGGAGTTAAATTTACTTGCCAGTTCTTCGGGATCCAATGTCCAGTCAGAACTAGACCATTTTTTCCCATCAACAGGTTTCTAAGCATGAAGAATGAAGATGTGATTTAATTCAATTAATTCATGTTTGTGGTCTTACAAATAAATAACCTAATAAAGAAAAAAAGTCAGAGAAAGGAGTGGCAAATGTAACTGAATAAATGACTAACCAAGAAAATAAATAAACAGAAATAACTAAGCTTTCGTTCTGCCTTAAGAGCCCAGGACGACTTGAGTCTCATGCTCACACCTGTTAAACAGAAAAAATGGACTCTGTCAACATTAAGAGCTGTTACAGTGCCCATAGTCCTTCAAAGGAGCCAGAGACAATGATGGTTAACATGTCTCACACTATTAAGACTAGCAGAAGATTCTGTGATTCACCTCAGTCTATTACTTATTTTATAAGGATTTTTAAAAAAGACAATGGTACTATATGATATTCCCAAAGATAAAGAATTCAACAAGCATTTATTGAGCACAGCATTGCCCTGCACTGCTAGTCACTGGGGAGCAGTGCTAGAAAAGTGAGTCAGAAACCGTCTCTAATCTGGTTGTGCTCCATCAGTGGGGAAGAGAATGACCACAAAAGATAATATTACATACAATGTGGATGCTAACACAATAGAAACACATGGCAAACACATGATAATGAAAGTTCCCTCTGAATGCTAGTTGTTAACTTCAGTCAGAGTAGAGATAATATAGTAAATCCCCAAATGTAATCAAAGTAGAAACTTTATTGGTGACAAAGTAATTGGTCTTTCAAACTTCTTAAAGCACGTGAATGGTATTGGTGAACTTACAGATCTTAAAGAAATATAAACAGGGGTTGCTCCAACCATTTTCACCATGGGCTCATAGCAGTCATAGAAAGGCACGATTATTATGACCTGAAATACACCCAAATAAGAACACATCATATCAATCATTGACTCATTTAACAAATACCGTGTAACCGCTGTGTGGGAGGCACCATACTATAAGCTGAGATGCAGCATGTAGCTAATGTCCGAATGGAAGAGACCATGGGGATAAACACATTGGGAGCCTTCACTGGAGTCGCTGACCTAGGGCGATCAATAGAAAGGTTCGCAGTGGGGACCTGGGAATTGCATGCAGTTTTATATGAGCATAAGTAGATTTTTGAGGGGAAAAGGGCCACAGCTCTCATCACATTCTCAAAGGGATGTTCCAGCCAAAAACATTAAGAGTTTATTTAAATTTCAAGTTAGGAAATAAAATGTCAGATGGTGGCAGAAGCCAGACTATAAAGAAAGAGAACATTGCAATGCTCTCGGCGATGCAATACTAATTTCTAAGTATTATCTTAAAGTAAAGATCTTCCCTTTCCTCAAAAGCATCCAGAAACAAAGAGTGGATACAGAGAGACCAGTTAGGATGCTATTATTATTGTCTGATACCACATTTCCCTGCCAGGTGACATATCTGGATTTCGTCTTTTTCTCCTAGTCTTTGGTATGTATACTCCTGGTCCCTTTGCCCCTGTATGCTCTCTCTCTATCACTCAGGGGCTGGATTTCAGGTCAGTGGGCCAATCCAGCCAGCCCAGTCAGCATCCCTCCCATAATCTGCCAGCCTAAATCTAGCATCCTGACCCTTTGCTTTTCTATAAGGAGAGTTTGAACACATAATTTGTAACCATTATATACATTTAAATGTTCTTTCTATCTTTTTTAAACCTAGCAATATTTCACAAAAATTTCATATAACTATAGTTTTAGTATTTATTGTTTTAATGGCTATTTGAGAGCCTACTGAGTTCTACAGTAATTTTCTTATTGTTTGCTTGTATAAATAACAATGTTATGTCTATTTGTGAGTATGTGCAGTTTCTCTATTCTTAAAGAGTCTGTTGAATAAATTCAGATGACTGATAGAGCAAAGGGTATAAGCATCTTTATGGTACTTTCCATATATAGCAACTGCTTTTAAAAAATCGGGCAAGAGCAATTTATAATTCCACAAGTTAATATTAAGCTGTCTCATTTAACATTTTCTTGGGTAAATGGTTCCTAATTATTGTTCTAAATTCACACTTTTTACCGTTGGTATTTCCGATGACATGAAATACCTGTTCAAGGCCTTTCTCTTTGGAATAAAAGAGGCCCTTACATCCTAAAGGCCCTTTGTTTGTCCTAGTCATTCAGTGCACATTGCGTACCTACTATACAATGTGCTATGTTAGGTGTTAGGAGGACAAAGAAATGAACCAGGAACAAGTTTTTAATTAGTCTGTGAAATTCTCAGGGACTAAGACGACCTATCTTTGTAACCCTGGTGAAAAACATAGTGAGAGCTTAAAAAAGGAAACTACATTTGGAGGCAGGAAGGCAGAACTGAACGAATGTACTTGACACTCTTCACTGTGATTGCTTCATGTTTACAATGGGACTAATTCCCCTCCCTCTTTAAAGAATATTTATTGAGCTCTCACTATTTTTTAAAATGTTTTTATTGATTTTTTTTCTTTTTTTTAGAAAGAGAGGAAGGGAAGGGGGGAGGGAGGGAGGGAGAGAGAGAGAGAGAGAGAGAGAGAGGGAAAGGAAGAGATAGAGAGAGAGAGAGAGAAATACTGATTGGCTGCCTTCTGCATGCCCCTACTGGGGATTGAGTCTGCAACCTGGGCATGTGCCCTGACCAGGGATCGAACCAGTGACCTCTTGGTGCATGGGATGATGCTCAATCCACTGAGCCACACCAGCTGGGCTGGGCGCTCACTATTTTAGGTGCTGGTAGTACAGCAGTAAACCAGTTCTGGAACTCAGTCCTCTAAGAGTCTTATAATAAACAGGAAAACAAGGAAGTAAACAAAATAATTTTAGATAGTAATCAATGTTATAAAGACAATAAAATAGGTCAACGTGATACAAAGTGACATGTCTGGTTTCAAAATATTAGATAAAGTGATCAGGGAAGAAAGACTAGAGAAGAGAAGGCCAAGGGCTGAGCCTTGGGATACTCCAACAGAGTAGCAGAGAAGGAGGCAGCAGCAAAGGATTAACTACATCAAAGTATAAGGAAAAAATTCAACTATTTTATAGGATTAAAGGATATTTTTTATATCAAAGTTTGACTGTACTTCCTTTACATGTTCCCTTTAGCTTATTATCTTGGAATTTGAGGTATAAAACAATATCACTCAAAGTGATAGTGGTATTTTTTTAATGAAAAAGGTACAGATAAAGTGCTAGGAGGGTTCAAACAAAGGAATTAGCAATATAGGTCATGGTGAGTATTTCTTTGTCTCCACTATAACCTAGATATTCTCAGGACTGACGGTCACACTGCACTCCTCTTCTTTTGTTTACACGTCTATCTCCTTTACTAGATAGAGTTCCTTCCATACATAAACTGCCTTTTAAAGATCTTCTCTCCCATGGTGCTTAGCATAGAGGAGATCCCCAGCAATTTTTGAATAAATGAAAGAGGTTAGGAAATCCTGAAGCAGGGGTATTGGAATGATAATGGGGACATAGGGGTAGAGCTGACTGAGCTCAGTGACAAAGTGGGTCTTAAACCACAGGACTAGACAGCAGAGAGACGCAACCTTCCTGTTACACATTCCTCATGCCATGCTGCCAACAATACGGGGTGCAAAAGGACATGACCAAATACTTGCTGATTAAGTTCAGATGAAAGGTTATTTTAGCAGTGCAAACTAAGACTAATTTTCCCCATCATTTCTGGCCTCTTCTACCTGCCTTTATCTAAATAAGCATTAAAAATAAGAAGAAAGTACATGCAACAAAATGGATGAATCTCACAGACAAAATGAAAGAAGCCAGATTCAAGAGTATATACTATATGATGGTATTATATCCAGTTAAAGAGCAGGTGATAGAAGACAGAAGGGTGGGTATCTCTGGAAGAATATAGACTAGGAAGGGGCAAGAGGGTGCTGGAAATGATTATATCTTCTTCTGGTATGTGGTTACATGGAGATACACGCATAAACCTATGTAAAAATTTATTGAGCTGTACATTTAAGATTTGTTAACTTTACTGCATATGCATTATACTTCAAAAATAATAAAAAATAAAAAATAGCATAAAACAAGTAAAAGATTCAAAGGCAGGACAAATAACAATGATGAACTGGGTAATATGGTAATGTTAATTAATACTTACTTCATCCCCCTCGTCAATTAATCCTTGAATGGCATTAAAGAGAGAGCCATATGCTCCTACTGTCACAAGGATTTCTTTATTTGGATCGATCTGCTTTTGATACAACTTTTCATATAAGCAGGACAGAGCTTTCACAAGTGGTGGGTGACCCTGTTGAAGAAAAAAGAAGAAAAAAACCTTGATTATGAGAACTACTTCTTTGAAGTAATTTGGCTCTAAAATTGAAATTTAAAAAAAAAAAATCTGGGTTTTTATAATTATCCAAAGAATACTTTTTAATTGGTAGTTAATTTAAAAAAAATTTCTCCTATGATCAGAGGGTTCCTACATGAATGGTCAGGAAGACTTGCTAATGATTAAAAACTTCCTATTAAATTATTGATTTTAGAACACAGAATTTAAAATTATTTGCTTTGATTAAAAATTGACTTCAAGAACAAATATTTTTGACAATACATTTTGATAGTAATTAGATTGCATTTAATTACTATTTTTGACAGTAATTAAATCATATTGAATAGAGTTAGATATTTTTCCTAGTTAAAATCAGCCAGGAACCAGCATTAACTCTATCTCATCCCTTGATTCTGTTCTTCCAAGTTGCAGCAGAACAGGTTATTCCAACCAATGGACTAAGACGAAAGGAAAGAAGTTCACCAAAAAAAAAAAAAAAAAAATGCACATTAGTGTTGGCAACACATGTGAGGAAGAAGTGGAATATTATTCACATTGAGAGACAAGAGAGCAGTAGTTACCTAGGAGAACAACTTGAACATGAGGACTGAGAGGACTGTAAATGTACCAAGTCTGAGACGTGGGGAGGCCTGACTTCTTAGCTCCTCCTCAATCTTCTCTTCCATGTTCTGTTCCCTTCTCTCCTTCTCTTTCTTCCCCCTCCTACTCCCCCTTTTGTCTTCTTAGGTATCAAAGTCAATATTTATTTTTTTCTATCCAGCATTACTTCCTCTTTTTGCTTTAGGGGAACCACCTGGTTTTCTGTCACCTGTGAGAGCGTCCAAGTGCAGGTAACATGCCTTTGCTTGGAAAGCACCTGGGCTCCGGAGGGATAAACTGGGTCAGGATGCAGGAGAAGAGGGAGGCTGGCTGGATACACCCCAGGCTTGTGAGGTAAAAAGGCCTGAGGTTCCTTGTAAGTTGTCCACTCCAGTTCATATGAAGAAAAGAAGTCATATTTTTTTGGTCAAAGTTGCATTTATTTGCCACCTTTTTATTCCTTTCAGAATATTGACTAGTATGCCCCAGACCCTCACTGTGTTAAAATCAATAAAAACAAAGCTATAGCACATTTTTCATATTTTGAAATTAGGAGATATTATAATATTAGAGAAACTGGGTATAATTAACAATAGAGGAGGTAATAGAACATAGTCAGCAAACTAAAAAACAATAACGAGAGAAAAAGACGACATAAATTCAAGCTAAAAAATAGACATGAATTGTGGAAAGAGCAAGAGAAGTTTGTCACCATTCTCAGAAATCCAAAATTTCCTTTTAGTACCAGGTCTAACAATTTTAGCAAATCATGATTTGAAATCAATTATCATTCTTTTCTTAAGATGATAAGGGTCTGTGTTTTTTAACATTTTTAATTACAAAAATAATTCATGCTTCATATAATAATTAAACTAGGCAAAGATATGTAAAGGAAAATTATGATTTCTCCTCATTATCACTTCCTTCCCTTCCCCAGAGGTGACTGATGTCCTCAGCCTGATGACAGTGCAACACCATCCCCAGTGCTTATACCAAGATAAAAACACGCACACATATGTACTCATATCTGTCTACAAAAACTGGAAGATACCTAAATGAATGGGCATGGCTATGTTCTAATAACCTTTATTTAAAAAGTCAGGAGTGCATCGGATTCAGCCACAGGCCATAGCTTGATAAACTCTGCTATGAATCAATTTAGATTGAATTATCATTTTGACAATATTTAGTCTTTTAAAAAAAATTGTCACCCAAGGATGTTTATTGGTTTTAGTGAGAAAGGAAGGAGGGGGGAAGAAGAGAGAGGGAGAGAGAGAGAGAGAGAGAAACATCAATGTGTGAGAGAAAAAGCAATTGGTTGCCTCTCGGATTTCGGATTGAACACATAGCCTTTTGGTATATGGGACAATGCTCCAACCACTTGAGCCACCCAGCCAGAGCAATATTTAGTCTTTTAATTCATGAATATCATTTATTTAGGTATTATTTAATTTCTTTCAGGTGTGTAGTATAGTTTTCAGTGTACAGATTTTACGTTTTAAAAATTCAATTCTAAATATTTCATGATTTTGGATGCTATTGTAAATGGTATGTAAGAAATTTTAATTTCCAACTGTTCATTTTTCATGTATATAAATATAATTTATTTCTGTATATTGGCCTTGTGTCTTACAACCTTGCTCAATTCACTTAGTATGTTGTGGTAGCTGATTTTTTTTTTGGTGTTTTTCTTTTTTTTTAGAGTTTAGGAAATCTCTGGATATCCTGGGCATTTAAACACAGAAGGATGGGGGTTGGGCTGAGGTAGAGCAGAAGAAAGTACGTAGTTGGAAATAGAGGATAATTAAGAGGCCAGTGCTGAGGCTGCATAGGTGGTAATGGGAAAGAAACACATGTCTCAAGAATACTCTCTCCCTCCCTTGTTGCCACAGGACCATTCTCCAACAACAGCAGAGGAAGGAAGGGCCAAGCAGGACCGTGGAGGAGCTGGAAGCCGGGGACAGCTCATCTAGCAGACAAGGGAAAGGGAGGGGTTCCTTGGTTATCGGGTTGGGACAGTTGGTCCCAGAAAGCCAACTACACAGACGTCTGTTCATACACAATACAATATAAATTACAAGCTCACACCCCACTCAGTCCTTCTGTACTTACAAAGCCCCGTGTATACTGATTCAGGCTATCAATTGCTGCAATCTTTGATAATTCTTCCTTCACATATAGAGGAGGGGATATATCTGGAAGGCCTTGGCCAAGATTCACAACAGAGGGGTCTGCGGCCAACTTGGTAAATTCAATCCTAAGATAAAAAATACTAATATTAGAGATCAACCAAAGGACTTGTATGCATGCATATAAGCCTAACCAATGACACAGACACCAGGGGGGTGAGGGCATGAGCGTAGGGGGCAATGGGGGTTAATAAAAAATCGTAATAAAATAAAAATACTAATACTAATAAGCACTATAATCACAGAGCTAAATTTTTATACCTCATAATCTTATTATAAAACTGAAAAATAAGACCTGCTTTAGATTTTTAAAAAAAGAGTTCTCAACAAAAATGTTATCATCTACAAAATGACTTCATTTAATAAAAAGATAGCTGAACAAATAAACATAATGTTTCTTACAAATCTCAATTCCATGATACACATACTTTAATCATATAGATATTTTTCTCAATCATATCAGCCCTGCTAGGTTCTCTTATTAACTGCTAGAGACTAGAGCTAATAAGAAAAGTTCATGGATTAGAAGGTAAGTTCCATGAGGGTAGCAACCAAATTTATTTTTTCTCTGCCTATTTCCAGTACCTGGCACAGGGCTTGGCACATTTGTATGGATCATTAACTTCCTTCCATTTCCATTTAATGGATGAATTAAAATAAGCTGATTTATTCATTTGTTTATTGAGACAAGGCTAAAAATTCCCAAGTGGGGATAGAAAAACGGGTAGAAAAAAACAACTCACCAAAGCATTATTGTTGATTCTAAGGTACTCACCACACATTACTATCAAGGCCTTCAATTCGTTTCGCATTTTTAAATTTCGAAGACATTTTCTGAAAGGTATAAATATTAAAAAGGTGTTTACATTTCTTTAATCAAAATTTAAAAATGCCAGAAATTCATGGGTAACTCTTTACCCAATTGTCAACCTAGAAATGACAATACCATAAATACAAATGCTAGACTCCAACAAAAAAATTCTGAAGAGGAATTCATCTCCCACTTGCTGTCCTAAGAAGTGCTTTTCCTTACACACCTTAGATGTCTATAATCTCCCACAAGAACCAAAGTATCATTCTTTCTTAAAAAATAAAACAACTTAAAGGCCTGAAATGTACTAAAGAGAATAATGATAATAAAGTCAGTTGAAAAAATACCTTGAGTCTGAGGTTCATTTTAGGTAAGATGTACTAACAGTTTCACAAGTTAAGTTTCTCCTATGACATACAGGAAGCACTCAACAAATGGCTTTAAAACTACTTAATCAGTAGTTTCATAAAATAAGAATAGCAACTAATGTAATTGACTGTGTATGTACCAGGCACTGTTCTAAGTGTTTTTACATAATTACCTCATGTAAAATTCACAACTCTCTGTAATGGTTCTATTAGTATCCATAATTTACATGTGAGGAAAGTGAGGTACAGAGAGGATAAGATCACATAACTTTACACATCTGCCCAAGTTTACAAAACTAATTACATTTAAACAGAAACAGATGCAACTCAGGATTTGAACCCAGGCAGGCTGATTCCAGAACACATACTCAGAACTCTTTCCGTGTACTGTCTTTTTCGTAACCCAGCCTTTTAAAGATATTATAAGAATGCTGCTTCTTTAAAAAATTTTATTAGAATGCTGGCTGTGTGGCTCAGTTGTTTGGAATGTCATCCTGAGCACCAAAAGATGGTGGGTTTGATTCCAGGTCAGGGTATATACCCAGGATTCATGTTCCATCCCCGGTCCGGGTGTGTGAGGGAGGCAACTGATCAATGTTTCTCTCTCACATCAATGTTTCTTTCTCTCTCAAATCAATACAAAAATAAGAAAAAAATTATATTAGACATCAAATTAGTTCTATTTAACACTGAGCTGGCTAGGGATGTCATAGAAAAATATTCAAAGTTAAAAAACAAACAAACAGATAATAACTCACCAGAGGCCCCTTAAAAAAATAAAAATATTCAAAGTTAAAATTATAGTACAGCATAACATTTTTAGCTCTTTAGATTCTAGAATTGAGTTTATACTATCTCTCAAAAGCATTGAATTAGCTTTGAGTTCATTGTTAACAAGATGCTGGAAATAAAAAAATGATTGGCAGCATATTTGCAAAGATTATCCTAATAGAATATTAAAGTAATTTTATTTCAATCTGTGGGGAAGATAATGATAATGGTTATTAAATAGACCATTGTTCTCATTCTATTCCCAATAATGGAGCCAAGAAAAATACCTTTTCACTCTCATATTTTTAATCTTTGAAACTCCAGTGAAGTAAATCACATGCAAATTCTCCAGAGGTTAATGTGCCTTCCAGAGGAGCATTATGATTAAGTACCCACACGCACATGATGCTATTCTAGAGGCTATCATTATAAAACTAAGAAGTCCCAGAATGATAGGGAGAAAAAGATAGTTTAACAATTGTCCTTTGCCATCTTGAAAAAATGTTTAAAACTTAGTAATTCATTCAGTGACTATAACCACAGAATACAGATTCATATATTAAAAAGTCAGCACAGTCTGCAGTAGATAATTTTGACACAATTTTACTTAAACTATTTAGATAAGTGAGGGAAAATGCACTTTCACATTGACTTTTCTTTAAAATTTGTGGCTAGAACGGCCTCCTCTCACTACTCTCCCTGAGTCCTCTCCTTCCCAACTCTATACCTCAACCATTCCGATATTTCAAATATTGTATGTTCTCTCTCACTTCCATAGATCCACAGGTGATCATTCCTCTATCCAGATTGGTCTTTCTATACCAATGTTTCTTAAGGTCTTTTTCATAAGTGCCCCCTGAAGGAGACAGTTTAGGCATTTGTTCTAATCATCTCCCCTGTCCCCCCATTAAATATTAAGGAATAAAATTTTGTCACACAGAGGTGAGCTTTGCATGGTCACAAAACATTGTAATAGCTAAGGTTTATTTCACCTGCCAAGCACCAATTTTCTCTTCCTTTGGGGCAACAAATCCCTGTTGAGAATACATTTTCTATACTCAATCTAATCCCTGGTCCCCAGCACCTTGGCCCTGCACTTAGCTAACTCCCAATTCATCTGCCACCTTCAGTTCCCAAGTTAGACCTTATTGTCTCCAGAAAACCTTTATGATTCCCCAATTCAAGGTTAGACACTCCTCCTATGTGCTCCTATTAAATGGAGTACTTTCCAGCATTTACTACAAAACACTATTTTTTTCCGTTTATTCGTCTGTATCCTTCCTTAGACTGTAGGCTCTATGAGAACTGTTGCTAGTTTGTTCACTGACCGTTGTCTGTATCAATCAGGTTTCTCTAGAGAAACAGGATCTATAGGATGTGCTTATATATAGTGATTTATATTAAGGAATTGGCTCATGCAATTTGTGGGGGTTGGCAAGTTCAAAATCTGCAGAACAACCCTGCAGGCTGGAGCCCCAAGAAAGAGTTGATGCTGCAGCTTGAGTCTGAAGGGGATCTGCCGGTAGAATTCCCTCTTCCTGGGGAGCGAGGGAACCTCAGGGTTTTGTCTTTTAAGGCCTTCAACTAATTGGATCAGGCTCACCCCATTATGGAAGGCAATTTGCTTTAAAGTCTACTGATTTAAATGTTAATCTCATCTGAAAAATGCCTTCACAGAGAGAGCTAAACTGGTGTTTGAACAAATCTCTGGGTGCCGTGGCCTAGCTAATTTGACATAAAATTAACCGTTACAGTGTCCAACATATAGTACTATGCCTATCACATAGCAAGTTTTGAACAAATAGCTAATGAATGAATGAAAAAACCCACACACTTAGCTTAAGTTAGGTACTTATCGTGATAGTCAGCTTAAGTTAATTTATGCTTCAGTAACAAATGACCCCAAGGTTGTGGTGGCTTAAAAACACAAAGGTCCCTTCCTTCCTTCCTTCCTTCCTTCCTTCCTTCCTTCCTTCCTTCCTTCCTTCCTTCCTTCCTTCCTTCTCTCCCTCCTCCCTTCCCTCCCTTCCTTTTTAATTTCAGACATTTCTCATAGCAATGTTTTTTTTGTTTTGTTTTGTTTTTTTTTTAATATATTTTTATTGATTTCAGGAAGGGAAAGGGAAAGAGGTAGAAACATCAGTGATGAAAGAGAACCACTGATTGGCTGCCTCCTGCACGCCTCCTACTGGGGATTGAGCCCACAACCCAGGCATGTGCCCTTGACAAGAATAGAACCCAGGACCCTTCAGTCTGCAGGCTGATGCTCTATCCACTGAGCGAAAGTGGCTAGGGCGATTTTATTTCTTTTTCATGTTACACATACACTAAAGGTCAGCTGCTGCTCTGTTCCAGGTCACTGTCACCCTGTGACATGGGCTGATGAAATAGCCTCTATCTGCCATACTGCAGTTTCACAGCAGAGGAAAAAAATTCCTTAAAGTTTTTTTTTAGACATACACACATTGCTTCTACTCACATTTTATTGGCCAAAGAGGTTTCATGACTAACCCTGACACCAACATGGCAAAAATGAATTCTGGAGGTATAATGAGATCGGTGGTTGTTATGGGTTGAATTGTGTCTCCTGCAAAAATTTATATGGTATTAAAGTCTTAACACCAGTATCTTAGAATGTGACCTTATATGGAAATTGGCTCATTGCAGTTTTTTAAAAAAATACATTTTTATTGATTTCAGAGAGGAAGGAAGAGGGAGAGATAGAAACATCCATGATGAGAGAGAATCATTGATCGGCTGCCTCCTGCAAGCCCCCCATGGGAATTGAGCCCGCAACCCGGGCATGTGCCCTTGAGCGGAACTGAACCTGGGACCTTTCTGTAGGCAGACACTCTGTCCACTGAGCCAAACCAGCTAGGGCCATTGCAGTTGTTACAAGATGAGGTCATTAGGGTAGACTCTAATCCAGTATGGCTGATGTCCTTACAAAAAGGGTAAATTTGGAGACAGACTGACATCCAGGGAGAATGCCACATGAAGATGAAGGTGAAGAGTGAAGTGATGTGTGTACAAGTCAAGGGATGCCAAAGATTGCCAGCAAACCACCCAAAGCTAGAGGAGAGGCATGGAACAGATTCTTCTCCACATTCCTCAGAAAGAACCAACCCTGCCAACACCATGATCTTGGATTTCTATCCTTAAAACAGTGAGGTAATACATTTCTGTGGTTTAAGCCACTTAGTCTGAGACTTTGCTAAGACATCCCAAGGAAACTAATACAGTGATGAAAATGTGTAAGACACCCCACAATGTCCAAAGGCATCAAAACCTAGCAATTGGTGCAAATACTCACAGTCTAAGAATTACTTTCCAGAGTAAATCCAGTTTTAGGAAATTAAAATAAACCTGGAATCCTATGGGGAATTAATTATGAGTCCCTGCTGTCAAATGAGCCTGTATAATTTATGGATTAGCTAATTCTATAAAGTGGATTATGATCCCAGGTAGACTAATAGCTGGTATACATATACTGTTCTACTGTGTTATAAATATAAACTTCTAGTGAAATAATAAACCTTTTTCTTTTAGGCTAAAAAATGTAGTTCTATGAAATCACCACTAGATGCCACTCTTGGCAGACATGAGACAACGTTATTGTTACTAAGTCTTGAACTGTTTACTGCAATGGTGCTGGAACAAGGAAAGTTTGGAAAGAAGAAAAAACTATTACCCATTCTTATAGGACCCGAGCACATGCAGGTTTCAATTGTATATATTTTGAAGACTATGCCTGTAAGAGTTGATGCATTTAGGTGGGATAGAACAGGTGTACAAAGTCTTCTCAACGGATGGGTTGAAGCCTTGTAAATCAAGGCTGTTGATATCCACGAAGCGTGGGTCATGAGTAAAGTGTAAGAAAGAGAAAGAGTGCAAGTAAAAGCCAGAAACAGAAATAACACAGTTAATGGTTGGTGAGCTGAAGGTAATAACCAGAAGTGAGAAACAGCCCTGACCCGTTTGGCTCAGTGGATAGAGCGTCGGCCTGTGGACTGAAGGGTCCCAGGTTCGATTCCGGTCAAGGGCATATACCTTGGTTGCAGGCACATCCCCAGTAGGGGTTGTGCAAGAGGCAACTGATCGATGTTTCTCTCTCATCGATGTTTCTAACTCTCTATCCCTCTCCCTTCCTCTCTGTAAAAAATCAATAAAAAAAAAATGTATTTTTTTTAAAAAAGTGAGAAACAGATGGATTCAAGTACTTCAAGGCTAGGCCAGAGCAGAAAGTGAGCATCTGCTTAATGGGCACCCCTTTACTGTGGGGCCTGGCTGCTGAAGTAGCCAAATCATCTATGATCTTTTAGCTCTAAGAATTAGATGTTTATAGTTGCAATCACTTTTTTAAAAAATATTTTGCCTTTCTCTTAAGAGCATCATAAATGTTTTATGAATTTTCTTAGTCATAAAATTTTTACTTTGAACTGGTAGGGAATATTTCAGGTTGATCATGTATCACACATTGCTCGTTCACTTCCCTATTGTTGGGATATTTGTTCTTCCCAGTGTTTTGCAATTGAAGATTGGGTGAATCTACTGTGCACTTAATTATATGGTGCCTGCTCTGTTTCCTTTAGTTTTAAAGTTTGATATGGATGGTGAATGCCCTATCTATACTAATAAAAGGGTAATATGCTAATTAGACTTACCAGAAGTCATTCTGGACTTCCCTCTGTCCTTCTTGACCAAGCTGGAGTTGGAGCAAAGCCTGGGATCTGGGCGCCTGCAGGGGAGCTGGCCTGGGTCCCGGGTGCCTGCCGGCGGTTGGCGCAAAGCCCGGGTCCTGGGTGCCAGAGGGAAGCCGGTGCAAGAGTAGGCCTTCCTTCCCCCAGCTGCTGGCACCGGCTTCCCTCTGGCACCTGGGACTTGGGATTCCCTCGCAGCCCTGGCTTCGTCTGGAAGGTCATCCAGAAGGAAGTCTGGTCTAATTAGCATATTACACTTTTATTATTATAAATATCCTATATAATACAAGGCTAATATCCAAATCGACCAGTTGCTATGATGTGCACTGACCACTAGGGGGCAGATGCTCAATGCAGGAGCTGACCTCTGGTGGTCGATGCATTCCCATAGGGGGAGCGCCACTCAGCCAGAAGCCCTGAGCTGGGCTCGCAACTGGTGAGCACAACGGTGGTGGTAGGAGCCTCTCCTGCCTCTGCGGCAGTCAGACATCCCTTGAGGGCTCCCAGACTGGAAGAGGGCACAGGCTGGGCTGAGGAATGCCCCACCCTGAGTGCCTGAATTTCGTGCACCGGGCCTCTAATTATAACATAAGTATTAATTGGCACAAGAAAGATGACATATATGTTCAATATTATAGCCATTTAGTTCAATCTAAACTAACCAAAGACAATTACTTTTGACTTACTTTTATGGAATTTTATATTAATATATGATGTATTATATATGTATATACTAGTGTCCCTCAGCCTGGCCTGTACCTTCTCCAATCTGGGACCCCTTGGGGGATGTCCAACTGCCAGGGGATGTCCCTGTGGGATCGAGCCTAAACCGGCAGTCGGACATCCCTCTCACAATCTGGGACCGCTGGCTCCTAACTGCTCACCTGCCTGCCTGCCTGATTGCCCCTAACCACTCTGCCTGCTGGCCTGCTTGCCCCCAACTGCGCCCCGCCCCCCGCTGGCCTGATCGCCCCCAAGTGCCATCCCCTGCCGGTCTCATGGCCCCCAAGTGCCCTCCCCTGCCGGCCTCATGGCCCCCAATTGCCCTCCCCTGCTGGCCTCATGGCCCCCAACAGCCCTCCCCTGCTGGCCTCATGGCCCCCAACAGCCCTACCCGGCCGGCCTCATGGCCCCCAACTGCCCTCCCCGGCCAGCCTCACGGCCCCCAATTGCCCTCCTCAGCCAGAGACCTTCCACGGCAGGGCGCTGAATGCCTGCCTCGTTGCCAGAGCAATGACGCAAATGTTCCGCGCCTGGCCTGGCTGGGAGGCCCTCCCTCCATGGCCAGGTGCAGAATGCTAGCCTTGTCGCAGGGGCAACAATGCAAGTGTCCCCTCCCCTGTCCCCGCCCCCCCCCCCCCCCCCCGCCACTCCATGCCCGCCCAGAGGCCCTCTGCAGCTGGGGTGGAACGTTTGCTTCATCGCCGCAGTGACAAAGCAAGCATTCTGCCAGGCCGCTCATGCTGCCTGCTCTCAGCAGCCACCCCCCCCAGGACTGGGGGACTCCGGTGGGGCTGAGAGGACTGGGCACCGCCATCTTGTGGCTATGGGCGCTTCCATCTTTGTGATGGAGTGATGGTTAATTTGCATATTACCCTTTTATTAGATAGGATATATATTAGTCATAAAATTTTCACTTTTAACTGGTAGGTAATATTTCAGGTTGATTAGGTACCATATATATATAAAGTTTGATGGTATACACACACACACACACACACACACACACACACACACTTAAATATTCAAGACTCTTATTTAGCCGAGCACTGGAGGAATTTACAACACAAACCTTATTAAAACAAACTTTATTTACCATTCTGAAACCCATTTCCTTTGTTTTGTCCTGTCTCTACAAATGTATTGTTCTTTGTTAAGATGCCACTAACCACCCCTTAGCGTGACTCATTACTGAGTTCTCTGTGTATGCACCCAGGCACATGTTAGTAGTAAATAATAGTAGTAAAACTGTTTTACGTTTATTAACCTGGCTTTTGTCAGTCTAATTTGCAGGGCCTCAGCCAGAAAACATAGCAGGGTAGAGGAAAAAACTGTATTTTCTTCCTCCCCTAAAATATCATTCAATGGCCCTAATATCTCTTAAACTAGAGCGTGGTGCAAGAAATTCATGCATGGGTAGGGTCCCTAGGCCTGGCCGGCGATCAGGGCTGATCAGGCTCCCTGCCTCCCGGCCTCCCCACCTCCTCCTTCCCTTGCTCCCTCAGCTCCCTACTGCCACCACTAGTCACCCGCCATGTTCCGCACCGGCCCCTGGTGGTCAGTGCACATCATAGCGAGCGATTGAACTCCCAGTCGAACTCCCATTTGCATATTAGCCTTTTATTATATAGGATAGTGTGCCACAGACCAGGAGAAAATATTTACAACATGTACATCGTAGAAAAGATTTATTCAGTATACAT
The DNA here is from genome assembly GCF_963455305.1 of Plecotus auritus. Lineage (NCBI taxonomy): Eukaryota > Metazoa > Chordata > Mammalia > Chiroptera > Vespertilionidae > Plecotus > Plecotus auritus. The sequence goes on from NC_137771.1 coordinate 68,965,573, forward strand.
ATAAACTTTACAACTCTTATACATTCCATGTTAAGAATGTAAAATGGCATAACCACTGACCAGCATCTCTCCCTCTCCTGCTTCCCTGTGGCCCCACCCTGCTAATATCAGGCTCCAGAATAGGCAGTTATGGGTTCTAGGATGGGGGAAATTTTTCTCTCGCATGCCTGAGTGGTATAGAACCCTCCCTTCACATGACCAAATCTTAGTCTGTTTGGGCTTGAAAAACTCTGCTGGCCTCACCCTGATGACTCCCTGAGATCCCACCCCACCACAAAGGTGTGCAAGCACCCAATGGGTGGCAGCTAGACTTGGTATACCCTAGGATAGTTGCTGAATGGTATCATACACAGCACTGGCACCAAGTTTGAACCTGTACAGATCTGGTGAACACCACTCTCCTCTACCTGGTGACTCACAGAGAACCTACTTCATGCAACGAGAGTACCACCAGAGGATCTTTCAGTGACTGAGTCTAACAGGCAGCTGGCAGGCAGAGGTGGATCTCGGGTTCCTTGGGACTTTTGCTGACCCTCCCCTGGGCCCAGTGCTGGTAAAAGCCAGCCTTGGTGTGCAGCTTAATCCTTCCCGTACCCACCCAGGCCAGGCAGAGACAGCCACAAACTGGATTGCTTTGTAGCTCCAAATAGGTTGCCCTGGGCCAGTCATAGGCAGTGTCTAGCATTGACCTACAGCAGAGTCCCTCCCAAAATGGCCCAGAACTAACACACCCAGTGGATAGCTTCAGACAACATCAGAGCAGGATACAAGTAGCCTCACAAGTGGCATATCCAAAGGGAGATGTTGGCAGGTGCCAGGACCTGCTGAGGCACATTCCACTTAGTGTGATCAGCACGTGCACAGCAGCTCATACACTGTGATTGGAGCTGATCCTCATAGTCAGCCAGCCTGAGGGTTGACCCCATGCACTAATGACCCAACAGCAATCAAGACTCATTTTTTAATATATCCTCTATAATAAAGAGCTAATATGAAAATGGTCATCACGCCCTCATGCTGTCACACAGTAACAGCTCAGACACTCAACACTGGGGAGAGAGGAATGGTGAGCAGCCAGGCACAAATGAGCTCGCGGGAGAGGAATGGGGATCAGCCAGGCTGCAGCCCGGGAAAGGAACGAGCTGCCCATCCTGCAGTTCCGGGCGCCAGTGGCTGTGCCTGCAGCCTGGGAGAGGGACAAGCCGCACACCCCATGGTCCCGGGCACCAGTGGCTGCGCCTGTGTCCCAGCCCGGGAGAGGGACAAGCTGCACACCCCATGGTCCCGGCCGCCAGTGGCTGGGGCTGTGGCCCAGCCTGGGAGAGGGACAAGCCGCATGCCCTGCGGTCCAGGGCACCAGCGGCTGGGGCTGTGGCCCAGAAGAGGGACAAGCTGCCCACCCCGCGGTCCGGGGCACCAGCGGCTGTGGCCCAGGCAAAACCGCCCGCGCATGGTCCTCTGTGGCTGCGGCCGGCCCGGGCAAAGCTGGCCCGGATCCTGGGTGCCTGTGAGCAGCAGGAGGAGGGAATCCTGGGCCCCGGGTGTTGGGCGAGGCAGAGGTGGTTAGGGGTGATCAGGCCAGCAGGGGAGCAGTTAGGGGTGATCAGGCAGCCATGCAGAAGGGTTAGGGGCAATCAGGCAGGCAGGCAGGCAAGTGATTAGGAGCCAGCGGTCCCGGATTGTGAGAGGCAGTCAGACATCCCCTGAGGGGTCCCGGATTGTAGAGGGTGCAGGCCGGGCTGAGGTACGCCCCCTGCACCCGTGCACAAATTTCATGCACTGGGCCTCTAGTATATATATTGATTGATTTCAGAGAGAAAGAGAGAGGGACAGAGAGATAAAAACATCAATGAGGAGAGAGAGGGTCATTGATTGGCTGCCCCCTGCATGCCCCACACTGGGGATCAAGCCAGCAACCCAGGCATATGCCCTAACCTCCTGGTTCATAGGTCGATGCTCAACCAGTGAGCCATGCCAGCTGGGCAAGACTCATTTTTAACAGGAGGGCCCACACAACACACACTAGGGACATTCCTGGAGCACCCAGCACAGATGATCAAGAAGACTGTGCCATTGGGTCCCATAGGACAACTACTACATAAGGTCACCCTACCAAGATTGAGAGTCATAGCAGATCTAATACATAGAAATAAACTCAAAGAGGCAGTCAAAATGGGGAGATAAAAAAAAATGTACCCTAGATTAAAGTACAGCATAAATCTCCAGAAAAAGAGCTATATGAAATGAAGGTAAGTAATTTACCAGTTATAAAGTTCAAAAGAATGGTTAAAAGGACACTCAAGGATCCTACTGAGAACTACAGTACCATGAAAAAAGACATAGAAACCATGAAAAAGAACCAGTCAGAAATGAAGAATATAATATCTAAAATGAAGACTACACTAGAAGGAATACATAGTAGGTTGAATGAAGCAGAGATTGAATCAGTGATTTGGAAGACAATGTAGCAGACAACACCCAATCAGAGCATCAAAAAGAAAAACGAATTTTTAAAAAATGAGGATGTTATTAAGGGACCTTTGAGACAACATGAAGCATACCAACATACCCATCATAGGGGTACCAGAAAAAGAAGAGAGTGCGCAAAGGACTGAGAACATATTTGAAGAAATAATGACTGAAAGCTTCCTTAATCTGGTGAAGAAAAATGCAATACAAGTGCAGGAAGTGCAGAGAGTCCCAAACAAGATCAACCCAAAGAGGTCCACACCAAGACACATCATAATTAAAGTGGCATAGGTAAAGACAAGAAGAGAAGACTAAAAGAAGCAAGAGAAAAGCAGTTAGTTACCTAGAAAGGAGCTCCCATAAGACTGTCAGCTAATTTCTCAATAGAAACATTTCATGCCAGAAGGGATTGGTATGAAATATTCAAAGTGATCAAAAACAAGGATCTGCAACTAAGACTACTCTATCCAGCAAGGCTATAATTTAAATTGAAGGTGAAATAAAGAGCTTCTCAGACAAGCAAAAGCTAAAGGAGTCCGTTACCACCAAATCAATATTATAAAAAATGTTAAAGGTTCTTCTTTAAGAAGGAGAAACAGCTAAAAGAATAAAATGGCAATAAATACATTTCTGTCAATAATAAATTTAAATGTAAATGGCTTAAATATTCTAATCAAAAGACATGGGGTAGTTGAATGGATAAGAAAAAGAACCCCATACAAATGCTGTCTACGAGACACCCACCTCAGAATGGAAGAAACACACCAACTAAATGAGAAGAGATAGAAAAAGATATTTCATGCAAATGGAAATGAAAAAAAGCAATACATTAATATGAAAAACTAGACTTTAAAACAAAGGCTATAGTAAGAAAAAGAAAGAACACTACTTAATGTTAAAGGGATCAATCCCACAAGAGGATATAACCCTTGCAAATATTTATGCACCCAACATAGGAACACCTAAATATATAAAGCAAATCTTGATGGACATAAAGGGGGAGATTGACAGTAATAAAGTCATAGTAGGGGATTTTAACACCCCATTGGCATTAATGAATAGATTTTCCAGAAAGAAAATCAATAAGGAAACAGCAGCCTTAAATGATACACTAGACAAGATGGAATTAATTGATATCTTCAGAGCATTTCACCCTAAAGAAGCAGAATGTACATTTTTTTTTGAAGTGCACATAGAACATTTTCAAAGATAGACCACATGTTGGGACACAAAATAAGTCTCAATATATTTAAGAAGACTGAAATAATATCCAGCATCTTCTCTGACCATTATGATATGAAACTAGAAATCAATCACAAGAAAAAAACTTCAAAACATACAAACACATGGAGGCTAAATAACGTTACTAAACAATAAATGGGTTAACAATGATATCAAGAAAGAAATCAAAAGATATCCTAAAACAAATGAAAATGAGAACACAACCCAAAAATCTATGGGACACAGAGAAAGTAGTTCTAAGAGAAAAACTCATAGCATTACAGGCCTACTTCAAGAAGCAAGCAAAATCTGAAATAAACAATTTAACTTTACATGTAAGGGAACTATAAACAGAACAACAAAGTCCAAAGTGAGAGAAGAAAGGTAATAATAAAGATCACAGCAGAAATAAATAAAATGGAGTAAAAAAACAAACAATACAAAAGATCAATGAAACCAAGACTGGTTCTTTGAAAAGATAAACAAGACTGACAAACCTTTAACCAGACTCATCAAGAGAAAATAAGAGAGGACCCAAACAAATAAAATTAGAAATGAAAGAGGAGAAATAACAACTGACACCACAAAAATACAAATGATTGTAAGAAAACACTATAAACAACTATATGCCAACAAACTGGAAACCTGGGTGAAATGGATAAATTCCTAGAAACATACAATCTTGAAAAACTAAATCAGAAAGAGTCAGAAAATCTGAATAGACTGATTATAACTAATAAAATGGATGCTGAAAACAAAAAACCTCCTAACAAACAAAAGTCCTGGACCAAATGCTTCACAGGAGATTTTTACCAAACATTCAGAGGAGAACTAGTATCTATTCTTATCAAACTATTCCAAAAAATTCAAGAGGAGGGAAGTCTCCCAAGCTCCTTTTATGAGGCCAGCATTATCCTAATTCCAAAACCAGATAAAGACACTACAAGGAAATACAATTATAGGCCAACATTCCTGATGAACATAGATGCTAAAATTCTCAACAAAATATTAGCAAACTAGATCCAGCAATATATTGAAAAGATCACACACCATGATATAGTGGTATTTATTTCTGGGATGCAAGGTTGGTACAATATCCATAAATCAAAAAATGTCATACGCCACATAAATAAAATGAATGATAAAAATCACATGATCATATCTATCAATCAATGCTAAGAAAGCATTTGATAAGATCCAGCACCCATCCTATCTAATAAAGAGGGAATATGCTAATTGACCCTTCATGCCATTGCAAAGATGGTGGTGCCCACAGCCAAAAAGGAGGGAATATGCGAATTGACTGCTCCGCCCCCAAAGATGGTAGCACCCACAGCCAATAAGGAGGGAACATGCTAAATGACTGCCATGCCCTCAAAGACAGCGACGCCCACAGCCAATAAGGAGGGAATATGCTAATTGACTGCCACACCCTCAAAGATGGCGGTGCCCACAGGCACAAGATGGCGGCGCCCAGTCCCCTCAGCCCTGCTGGGGCTGCAGGCGTGCAGCAAGGCCAGGTCCGCCTGCCTCCGGAGTCCCCCAGTCCCCTCAGCTCCTCAGCCGCCCAGGGCCAGCCCAAGGCACAGGCAAGCTTCCGATGGTGGCTGCCCAGCCACCCAGGGCTGTCCGAGGCTCAGGTAACCAGGGCCAGCCAAAGCTTGCTCTACTGGCAGTGGCAGCAGCAGAGGTGTGATGGGGCGTCACCTTCCCCTGGTTGCCAGGTTGTCTCCTGCCTGAGGGCTCCCGGACTGTGAGAGTGGGCAGCCCGGACTGAGGGACCCCCCCCCCCTCCAGTGCATAAATTTTCGTGCACCGGGCCTCTAGTTTATGATAAAAACTCTCAGCAAAGTGGGAATGGAGGGATCATGCCTCATCATAATAAAGGCCATATATGACAAACCCACAGCCAACATCATATTCAATGAACAAAAACTAAAAGCATTTCCCTTAAGATTGGGAATAAGAAAGGAATGTCCACTTTTACCACTCTTATTCAACACTAGAGGCCCGATGCATGAAATTCATGCACAGGTGTGATCCCTAGGCCTGGTCGGCAATCAAAGTGCGAGCGTCTGGCATGAAGGGCAGGTCCCAGCTGACCTGGGCAGCCCCTCAGCCCCCGGGCCCCCTGCCCCCACTCTGCCTGAGTCAAGGCTCCCAAGTCCCCACGCAGAGATGTGATGAGCGTAGCTGATGCCACGGTCCGGGGCACAGTGTGGGCCTCTGGGCTGCCCAACAGCGCTGCATGGAAGCCAGGTGGGAGCGTGCTCTCTCCCGGCCAGCCTCGCAGACCGGCTCCGGCGCGAACCCACGGGGAGCCCAACCGGCCCCTGCGGACCCAGTGGCTGCAGTCCGGCTCACCTGGAAGAGGCCGTGCAGGTACGTGGCGGGCTCACCTGAGCGCAGGGGCTTCCCCAGCACATGAGCCCTGGCACCCCAAGGGAGGGTAGCAGGGAGAGTGAGAGTGAGCTCAGTGGACACCCTGCATTCTCACCTCACCTCTGTCCCTGTCACCCCCGCCCCTAGGTAACCAGCGAGAGGTCGCAGTGTGTCACCGATGCCCGCCATGTTCCACGCCGCCCCCTGGTTGTCAGCGCACATCATAGCGAGTGGTCGAACTCCTGGTCACAGGGCCAATTTGCATAGTAGGCTTTCATTATATAGGACAGTACTGGAAGTCCTTTCCACAGTAATCAGACAAGAAGAAGAAATCAAAGCCATTCAATTTGGAAAGGAAGAAGTAAGACTGTCATTATTTGCAGATGACATGATACTGTAAATAGAGAATCATAAACCACCAAAAAAGCTACTAGAACTGATAAATGAATTGAATACAGTAGCAGGATACAAAATAAATATCCACAAATCAGTTACATTTCTTTTTTTAAATTTTTTTTTTATTTATTTGAGAGAGAGAGAGAGAGAGAGAGAGAGAGAAATATCAATGAGAGAGAGAAACATCAATCAGTTGCCTCCTGCACACCCCCTACTGGGGATGAAGCCTGCAACCTGGGTATGCGCCCAGACCAGGAATAAAACCGGTAACCTCTTGGTGGATGGAACTAAGCTCAACTAACTGAGCCATATCAGCCAGGGCCAGTTGCATTTCTATACACCAATAAAGAACTATCAGGAAGGAAAACAAAGAAAAAAAATTCCATTTACAATTGCACCAATCCATATATATATATATATATATATATATATATATATATATATATATATATAAAAGCCTAAGTGACCAAATGACCAAATGGCCGAACAACTGGTCGCTATGATGTGCATTGACGGCTGGGGGCAGACGCTCAATGCAGGAGCTGCCCCTGATGGTCAGTGTGCTCCCACAGCCAACCTCCCACAGCCCCTCTCCCTAGCTGGCTGGCCCCGATGGCCCCAATCAGGCTGGCCAGCCAACCTCCCACAGCCCTGATTGGCCCTGATCGCTGGCCAGGCCGAGGGACCCCACCCATGCATGAATTTGTGCACCAGGCCTCTAGTAAAAATATGAAATACTTCCCTGGCCAGTGTGCTAAGTGGCTAGAGCATCAGCCCATACACTGAAGGGTCTTGGGTTCAATTTCTTGTCCAGGGCACGTATCTCAGTTGCAGGTTCATTCCCTGGCCCCGGTTAGGGTGTGTGCGGGAGGCAACCAATCAATATTTCTCTCTCTCCTCTCCCCCATTTCCACTCTCTCTAAACATCAATGGAAAATATATCCTCAGGTGAGGATTAACAACAACAAAAACACAAAAAATATATAGGAATAAATTTAACCAAGGATGTAAAAGATCTGTACTCAGAAAATTATAAGACAATGAAGAAAGAAATTGAAACATATACAAATAAGTGGAAGCATATACTAATACTGTGTTCATGGATTGGAAGAGATAACATCATAAGACTCGAAACTATAAAAATACTAGAAGCAAATAGAAGCTATAAAACCTATTGCTTCAGACATTTCTTGTAGCAATATTTTTTTCTGATATATCTTCTCAGGCAAGGGAAACAAAAGAAAAAATAAACAAATGGGACTACATCACACTAAAAAGATTTTGCACAGGAAAGGAAACCATCAACAAAATGAAAAGACAACCCCACTGAATGGGAGGACATATTTGTCAATGATATATTTAATAAATGATTAATATCCAAAATTTATAAAGAACTTATCACCTTATACCTGTCAGAATGGCTATCATCAATAAATCAACAAACAACAAGTATTGGCGAAGAGGTGGAGATACGAGAACCCCGTGCACTGTTGGTGGAAATGCAGATTGGTGCAGCCAGTATGGAAAGCAGTATGGAGTTATCTGAAAAAATTAAAAATGGAATTGCCTTATGACCCAGCGATTCCACTTCTGGAAATATATCTGAAGAAACCCAAAATACTAATTTGAAGAAATGTATATATCCACTCCTATGTTCATTGCTACTTTACCATATTTACAACAGCCAAAATATGGAAGCAGCCTAAGTACCCATCAGTAGTAGTTGAGTGAATAAAAAAGCTGTGGTACATTTACACAATAAAATACTCCTAGGTCGCAAAAAAGGAATCTTGCCCTTTGTGACAACATGGATGAACCTGTTGTGCTAAGTCAAATAAGCAAGTCAGAGAAGGACAAATACCATATGATTTCACTTATACATGAAACCTGAAGAACAAAAACTAACAAACAGACTCATAGATACAGAGAACAGATTGACTGCTAGCAGAGGGGTGATGGTTGGAGGGCTGAGTAAAAAAGGTAAAGGCATTAAGCAAAAAAAAACCCAAAATTCTGTAGAAAACAGTATTACTAGGGGGAGTGGGGATGGGGAGGGAGGTAGGAGAAGGTAAAGGGGGGATAAATGATGATGGAAGGAGACTTGACTTGGGGTGGTAAAGACACAATATAATATACAGATGATGTATTATAGAATTATACACCTGAAACCCATATAATTTTATTAACTAGTGTCACCCCAATTAATTCAGTAGAATCCTATCTAATAAAAGTGTAATATGCAAATTGACTGTCACTCCAAGACACAAAATGGCCGCCCCCATGTGGTCAAAGATGGCTGCCCCCATGTGGACACAAGATGGCCACCACAAGATGGTCTGCAGGGGAGGGCAGTTGTGGGCAGTTAGGGGTGACTAGGCCAGCAGTGGAGGGCAGTTGGAGGTGAACAGGCTGGCAGAGGAGGGCAGTTGGGGGAGACCAGGTCAGCAGGGGAGGGCAGTTTGGGGGGACCCAGGCCTGCAGGGGAGGGCAGTTGTGGGCGATCAGGTAAGCAGGGAGGGCAGTTAGGGCTGACCGGGCTGGCAGAGGAGGGCAGTTGGGGGAGACCAGGTCAGCAGGGGAGGGCAGTTGGGGGGAACCCAGGCCTGCAGGGGAGGGCAGTTGGGGAAGACCAGGTCTGCAGGGTAGGGCAATTGGGGGGGATAAGGCCTGCAGGGGAGGGCAGTTGTGGGCGATCAGGCCAGCAGGGAGGGCAGTTAGGGGTGACCAAGCCAGCAGAGGAGGGCAGTTGCGGGAGATCAGGTCTGCAGGGGAGGGCAGTTGTAGGCAATCAGGCCAGCAGGGAGGGAAGTTAGGGGTGACTGGGCTAGCAAGGGAGGGCAGTTAGGGGCAATCGGGCCAGCCGGGGAGCAGTTAGGCGGTGACCAGGCTGGCAGGGGAGTGGTTAGGGCAGGGGTGGACAAACTTTTTGACTCGAAGGCCACAATGGGTTCTTAAACTGGACTGGAGGGCAGGAACAAAAGCATGGATGGAGTGTTTGTGTGAACTAATATAAATTCAAAGTAAAGGAGCAGAGGGGAGAGCAAGAGAACCGGATAGAACAGCCGGATCCGGCCCGCGGGCTGTAGTTTGCCCACGGCTGGGTTAGGGGGTGATCAGGCTGGCAGGCAGAAGCGGTTAGGGGCAATCAGGCAGAGGCAGGCAAGCAGTTGGGAGCCAGCAGTCCTGGATTGTGAGAGGGATGTCCGACTGCCCGTTTAGGCCCAATTCCACCGGGATCGGGCCTAAACGGGCGGTTGAACATCCCTCAAGGAGTCCCAGATTCGAGAGGGTGCAGGCTGGGCTGAGGGACACCTCTCCCCACATGCATGAATTTCATGCACCGGGCCTCTAGTCTTATATAATAAAAGCCTAAAACGCTAAGTGTTTGGTCGTCCATTCAATCAATCAAAGCATAATATGCTAATGATATGCTAAGGCTGCTCAACCGCTCATATGATGTGCACTGACCTCCAAGGGATAGACAGTCGACCAGTCGACCAGTCGCTATGATGTGCACTGACCACTAGGGGGCAGATGCTCCAACCAGTAGGTTAGCTTGCTGCTGGGGTCTGGCCGATCGTGACTGAGTGAGACATGCTGGACATGCCCTGAAGCCCTCCCGTGGTCCTCCCTGGCTGGCCAACTTCCCATGTCCTTCCCCAGCCCTGATTGTGCACCGGTGGGGTCCCTTGACCTGGCCTGTGCCCTTTTGCAATCCGGGACCCCTTGGGTGATGTCGGAGAGCTGGTTTCAGCCCGATCCCGCAGGCCAGGACGAGGGACCCCACTGGTACACAAATTCATGCACCGGGCCTCTAGCAATAAAATAAAAAGCTACCAGGGTAGTGGATTCATGTAATTGTACATTTGTCAAAACCCTTAGAATGTTCTATACCAAAAGTGAAAACTATGGACATAGGGTGACAATAATATGTCAATGTTGGTTCATTAATATGTACCACTGTGGTGGCAGATATTGAGAATGGGGGAGGCTATATATGTCAGGATTCAGGGACATATACCAGCACTCTATAGTGTTTGTTCAATTTTGCTCTGAACGTATAATGCTCTAAAAATAGTCTAGTAAAAGTTAAAAACTTTAAAAAGAGTGGCCAGGAATTTCTGAATCATGTCTTCTTTCTCCTTTTGGACAAAATGCTCCTCAAGCCAGCAGACTAATCGACTTATCTCAGATTTTGGATGTTTTCCAAAGTAGGACTGCTCATTAAAAAACAGACAATTGCATTCTTCTGCCACTAGATGGCATAGGAAAATAACAGAATGTTTGTGTAATGGTGGAAGAACTGAAAACTCTGACGTGGAAATGCAAAGTAGGGCAGTAGACTTAAGACAAGCAAGGGGAAAATCCAATTATAATGAACTCGAAGGCACACACATTTAACTGGGACATTTAAGCAACACATACTTAATTGCTTTATTTTACAATTACTTGTGCTTGATGTTATGGCTCTTTGATATCTGTTGACTAAACTAATGAGTGAAAGAGGAATTTGGATCCCCTCTAAGAGATAATATGTTGTAGAAAAAAATTGTACTTTAATGGAAAACTATGCAGTGGATGTAGTACAGCCTGGCAGATCTAGTGGACAAGAATTGGGCTTTGAGATATTTTGCACCTTTGCAAATTGAGAGTAATTGGTAGGCATGCAAATCAGGTTCAAGAGTTTTGACTGACTTCCCTCCAACATGTGGAAAACCGGTTTTGCCTTCATTTGCAATTCAATTTCTTTATTACATAAAAATTTTTGCTTTTGACTTGCCCTTGGAACTGATTATAACTTCTGCTTTTTTCTCTCGCATTTCACATATAAAATAATAATATTTAATACATGCTCATTTTTATGTTTGTATGAGTCATGATTTTGCTTTTCTGAAAATCACCATCATCAGAAACTTTAGAGAAACAAGCTGATTGAGAACAAGGTTTCCCTTAAACCTGCCAGCTGATAGAGTAGGTGAATACACAGTTGGAATACTAGGAAACTGAGTTGAGAGGAGGCAGAGTTAGCCACCCCCAAATATGCCTTTGGGATATTAGATTCAGGTTCTTTTTAAGAAAAGGAAGACTTAGGAAAAACCTTTGACTGTCCCCGAAACTGCCTAAAAGAATTTAGACAGAGGACCTGCTCCAGGAAGGGAAATATCATAAATAACTATAGTTTAATATAAAGTAAGTGTGGTAGATGGGGAGGAACCTAGTAGGCATTGATTAAAGTCCTGTCTGTATCCCACTGTTAAATACAACCCAGCAAATATTGTTTTACCAAACATTTGCTTTTCCATCTTCATGTGACAGAGTCAGGTTCCAGCCGTGAGCAAACTACGGCCCGCGGGCCGGATGTGGCCCGTTCAGCTGTTCTATCTGGCCCGCGGAGCCGTAAGAGCGGAGGGTTCTCTTGCTCTCCCCTCCGCTCCTTTACTTTGAATTTATATTAGTTTACACAAACACTCCATCCATGCTTTTGTTCCGGCCCTCCGGTCCAGTTTAAGAACCCATTGTGGCCCTCGAGTCAAAAAGTTTGCCCACCCCTGGGCCATTAAACCAATCAGGGCAATTCGTAGAAATCTGGACTTGAGACAGAGAGACAGGTTTCTACTGGGCACTTATACCCAGAAGAGACATAAAGCTAGATGTGGAGGAAGCATATGTAGAGCCCCTCACAGCCCAGCCGAGCTCTAAACCTTAAATGAAGACTGGTCTAATAAAGGGTGATACTATTAGGTCCTAGGAATTGGTGCTCCATGAGACCTCTCAAGAACAAATACTTCCTCCTTCATTCTTTCTTCCCTCCCATCCATCCATCCATCCATCCATCCATCCATCCATCCATCCACTCATCCATCCACCCATTCATCCATCCACCCACTCATCCATCTCTCTCTCATCTTTAGTTAGTTCTTTGGCTTTCTGGCACCAGAGGATAATATAAATGTGATCTCCCAAACAGGGGGCAGATAGTGATTTTCATCCTGGGCTCATCTTGGTTCTTTCTTACTATACAGCAATAATTTTTTCCCTTAACACCTAAAATATTATTTATTTAAAATTGATGAGAAAGAGAGAGAGAGAGAGAGAGAGAGAGAGAGAGAGAGAGAGATCAATTTGTTGTTGCACTTATTTATGCATTCATTGGTTGATTCTTGTATGTGCCCTGACCAGATATCAACCCACAACCATGGTACATGTGGATGAGGTTCTAACCAACTGAGCTTGAGCTACCCGGCCAGGGCTATAGTAAGTTTTCAATGATATTAATGGTGTGGATGAGGAGGATTTTCTAGTAAAAACAGATTTAAAGTAAGTAAGTAGTCAGGCTGGTTCTGGTAAGTTGTTCTTGACTTAAACTTATCACTACTACTCTATAACACTGATCAGTCTGTTTTTTCATTTGCCTAATAGCAGGAAGAACACTGTGACTATTTTTTAAAAATTGATTTTAGAGAGAGAGGAAGTAGGGGCGAGAGGGGGAGATGAGAGAGAGAGAGAGAGAGAGAGAGAGAGAGAGAGAGAGAGAGAGAGAGAGAGAAAGAGAGAGAGAGAGAGAGAGAGAGAGAGAGAGAGAGAGAGAGAGAGAGAGACATCGTTCTGCCTCCTGTTTGCGCCCTGACAGGAGATCAAAACCAAAACCTGGGTATGTGTCCTGACCCATAATTGAACCTGAAAGACTTTGGTGTATGGGACTATGCTCCAACCAACTGAGCTACACAGGCCAGGGCTATCTGTGTGACTATTTTAACTGCAAAGGCGCTGATGAAATGTAGAGACCTTTCTGATGTTATTGTTAAAGATGGAAAGGGCTGAATTCTATCCCAGATAATCTGCAAATAAGAATAAAGCATTGTCATTGGTTGTGACCTGTAATGTACATTTGAATCACCTGGAAAATTTTTTCAAAATACACTCCAGACTTATAGAGTGAGATTCACTCAGGATGGGTCCTGGGTATGCCAATTCTAACTGAGCTCTGCAGAAAACTGCACACCCAGCCAATTAATTATAATTAATAATAACTGCCTTAATCTGATCACCCTGAGTGATGGTACCACTTCCTTGACTTCAACCTCTGCATGGAGGGCTTGAACTAAGTAGCCATGGTGATAACAAAGAAGAGAGATAAAACCCAAGACAATCATAGTATTTACACATAAAGGGAGAAGTTGATGATGGTTTTAATGAAATTTCAATCTTACATAAAAGTTGAGATTGTTATTATCTTGAGCAATATGGAACTGCTGATATTTACCCATTTTTTGACGTACAAAATGACAATTTTATATGATTCAACATAATTTAAAACACACATATACATGTTACCCAGAATAATTGTCAAGATTTTGCCTAATTGGCTTCATCTTTTCCCTTTTTAATTTTTATTGCTGAGTGATTTTAAAGCAAATCCTAGACCTTAATTCATTTCACCCATCTATACTTGGCATGTATCTCTAAAAAATATCGACAGTTTCTTATATAACTTCAATGTCATTATCACACCCCATTAACAATACTTCCTCTGTATCATCTAATAACCAATACATATTCGTATTTCTCCGATTATCTTTAAAAATATCTTTTTACATTTTGATTGAATGAATCGAGTCCCTAAACAAGGTCAACACATTGTTTTGGTGGTTGTGGTTCTTAAGCCTCTTTTAATCTCACAGCAATCCTTCCAAAACACCCCTTTTTCTCATGCCACTGACTTGTTGAAGAAACTGGCTCAGTTATCTACCCTCAGTTATGATAGTCATGGTAGTAACAAAAAGTTCTGTTTGCTTTTCCATGATGTCATATAACCTGGTCCTCAATCTGCCATGCTTCCTGTAATCTTGAAGTCACAAGGCCTGTACTTATAGTCACTATAACATCCTTTCTTGAGTATACAGAGCCCCCGTTTAGGGTTCGAGAGCAAGACAAGGGTGAGTATGGTATCTTGGTTATGACACTTACAAGCTATGTGACCTTTGTCAAGTTACTAAACCTCTCTACGCCTCCACTTTTTCATTTGTAAGACAGGAATGTAACAATTCCTAACTTGAAGAGTTCTGTAAAGATAAAATGAGATCATGAATCCACAAGGCTCAATACTATGCCTGATACATAGACAGGCAAGCAGTAGCTCAGCGAATGTCAGTTTCCAAAAAAAAAAAAAAAAAATTCCTGAAAAGTTGTACTTTTTTTACATCATGGAATATGTACAATAATTTATCTGTAAGCAATACCTACAGCAGAAGTGGAGAGTCTGGAGATTTTTGAAGAGTAAATCGTCTTCAGGAATTTAGCTCTACTGCCAAGGGAGCAGAGTCTCCTCTGAGCCAAAAACATGCTACAGGATGAAAGAAAAAGTTTTAAAGAGCGTGAATATATGATACTTACATTGCTATTAGATAGTTATAGCTAGCTGATAGACCGTAGCTCATATCAAATATATATAAAATGTTTTGATAGTTTTTTTTCTCTATGATAAATCTCTTATCACTACAATCATTTCTAATAAAACCCTCTTTTATAAATTTATGCATATGTTATTTTAATCTAGACATCTGTAAGGATATTGTGAATTCAAAAAATAAGGCTCTAACTTAGTGAAGAGCATTAAGTAAAAGTTCCATTATTAGTAGTTAAAATACAGAATTTCTCAGTCTAAAAACTATTCATAATTGTCTAGATAACAGTCACTAGCAAAAGCACAATCTGTAACAGTACAGTTTTTAAAAACTTTATAAAGTTATGTAGAAAGTTGCTTGAATAGAATTATATCAGTTCCTGGTAAATATAAATATATGAATGAATTGTAAGTTATTTTCTCAGATGGTACTTCCCTCAACAATTCTATAACTAGCAAGTCATTTCAATAGGTTCCAGTTACATAACTGGCATGCATTCTGAGTTATTTCTCTGCTTGTAAGGAAATCATTATCCATCATGGGTAGGGAGATCAAAGCAATATGAAGTTCTGTTGTTATACTGCCACACTCAGGCAAACAGACACTTCTCATGAGATTTTTGTCCTGCAAATTTTGTATTAGGGGATGGCATTTCCTCTATCTCTGATCAAACTTTTAAAAAGAGATGGATTCTAAGAACTCAAAGGATCCACTGAAGCTAGCTATGAATCTCTTTGTTACCAAATGTTAAGACTACAGAAAGCTTTCTATATAAAAAATGATATGTCATTGGATGTTTCTTAAAAAGTGAAGTATAAAATCCTGAGCATGTGATTAAAATCTCAGCTTAAATGACAGGCTCTTAGCCACTCTATATCACATGAGCCTATTTTAATTCTCAGCAAAGCATTTTTTTTGTTTGTTTGTTTATTTGTGTGGCTGGCCACTCACTCACTTATTCACAAATTTGAAACATAAACTCCATGAGCAGGTATATTTAACTTGCCACTGTATTCTCTGGCATTTGATAAATAAAAGTATTAAATGACTGAATGAATACATAAATCACATAATAAATTAATGACTTAAATGGATTATTTATAAGTCTGTTATAAAATATTGGTTCCTTTCATAAAGCAACAAATTATTCCTTATGTTTTATGTCTTTCAAGTTCAAGGCCAGGTTTTCTTAAATCAAGACATGCCTATTCTTTTCTTTTTTTTTAAAAATATATTTTATTGATATTTTACAGAGAGGAAGGGAGAGGGATAGAGAGCTAGAAACATCGATGAGAGAGAAACATCGATCAGCTGCCTCCTGCACACCTCCCACTGGGGATGTGCCCGCAACCAAGGTACATGCCCTTGACCGGAATCGAACCCGGGACCCTTCAGTCCGCAGGCCGACACTCCATCCACTGAGCCAAACCGGTTTCGGCAAGACATGCCTATTCTTGTGTCACTAATTGTTTGGTTCAGGAGTAAAACATTAACTGAGTTAGGCAGTAGAGATAGTTTTAAGGAAAATTACCAAATAATAGGAACTATACTGAGCAGTCTTCATTCATTATCATGGAGTTATTTGATTTAGAACAATTTTTTTCCAGCAAATAAACATCTATTTAAATTCAGCCTAATTTCTTTGGTGTTAAGCAAAATGCTTTCTTGCAAGTAGACAAATGAAAGAAACCTCTTCTACCTTCTTGAGATAAAATGGGGGAAAACAGGACTAGGAATTGGGATACCTGGATTCTAATCCTTACTCTTGATATTTTTATAAAAAAAGCTTTCTATCTTCAGACAAGTCACTGACTCTTGTTGAGCCTTGTTATTTCAAAACAGATGAGTAAATGAATCCTGGGTTTGAAGATAATCTCACAAGGCACTGAAGTCACTGGCTGGCCATGCATGAGCTTAGACTGTATCTCTTAGGAGACTTCACCCCAGGTTGGGTGAGCCATGCCCTCTGGTCACCAGGCCTCAGCACATATTCTCCTAAGGGAGTTGACACTAAATCCACCCGTTTCATCTGGAAATCCCAAGGCCTAAATCCCACACCTTCTCCTCGGTCTGTCTTTGACAGCACATTACCTCCACAATGAAATGAACTACCCTGGCTAATGACCCAGCTCTTCATTTCTCATCCACTTGCCAAACCTTCCACTGTATCTTCTGGAATAGCTGCATCATAATCATTCAATTCCATTACATCTTTGTGTTCTCAGAGTGTTCCCTGCACCTCCTTGCTTTAACTCAAATCTTGTTTCCCCCAATGGTACCACTTCTATATTCCTCAGTGTTGGCTTTTGTTCTTATGCGCTCCACCTACCTCTTTTTTTTGGCCCATTTTATCACTGCTAGACAGTTATTCCCCTCATGTGCCTTACTGATGTTATCTCCTGACTTGCTGTTAACTCCCAGTCATTCATTAAGGATTTTGTCACTGAGCATACAGTTTTCTTCTCAACTCTAAGACCTGAGATCACCCAGGTGATTTCAATGTCTTCAAAGATGACCATTCCAACAACTGATATTCCCATGTTCATTGCTCTTCTCCTTCATTCCACCTTAGTCAGTCTCTCCTACAGTCATACCCTGCACTTTGCCATTACCTCAACCTGGTCTAATCTATAATAACAAAAGCATAATATGCTAATTAGACCGCCATCCTCCTGGATGACCTTCCAGACGAAGCCGGGGCTGTGAGGGAAGCCCTGGTCCCAGGTGCCAGCAGCCGGAGGGAAGCCCGGGTCCCGGGTGCCAGAAGGAAGCAGTGCCGGCAGCTGGGGGAAGGAAGGCCTACTCTTGCACGAATTTCGTGCATCGGGCCTCTAGTCCCAAAATAATTGAAGAATTCTGCTCTTTGACTATAAACCACCTGTCCTTTTAATTTTCTTAATTATCCCAACTATTCTTCTTCTTCAATATTATCAAGATCTCTAGGAGGCTGCCTTTCCTTTGCCCAATCAGCCCTTGCCTTCCTTTTCCCCCCAATTTAGATGCCAGTTCCACCATTTCAGTGATGTTCTTGACAATGTCTTACCCCCTGTCTGTAAAATACTAGCTCTGGATGAACTCAACTGCAGTGTCTGTTTTTCCTATGGCCCATGAAGCTGTGGACTGCTGGAGAAAGTCACACAGGATAGGATTGGTTTCACCACAAGCTTATGGTTATTAATCTCAAATTGAACATCAACTTTCTCCAGCATTTCTACTATATTTTATAGATGAAGAATGGCAGAATATACCATCCCAAAATATACCACTAAGCATAATGATTATTTGGAGTTAAAGGCAAATGAAAAACAGCAGAGGCAAGAAGGGTGACCTCAAAAGCAAAACTTAAAAAAAAAGGTATTTTATCGGCCGTCCCCTTTCCTCAGTCTATACTCCTCAGTAGGAGGATAGGTGTGCCTTTTGTACCCTTTACACCATAGGGACAGCTCTTGCTCAGGTCAATTTTGACCTCCATATTGTGAAACCCAGTGGACAATCTGTGAGTCTCACTTTCCTTGAGCTCTCTGTAGCTTTAGATACTGCTGGTCAAGCCGGGTCTCCTCCCGGAAACACCATGTCCCTTAGCTTTTGATATATGACAACCCCTCATTTTCCTCCTACCTCTCCCTAACCTGTCATTAAATGACAGAATTCCTCAATATTCAGACCTGGGCTCTCTTTCCTTCTCACTAGGCTCTGTGAAAGGAATTGTGAGGGCAATGGGCAATAGATGAAAAAATGCTTCCAGAGAAACCTAAGCAGACGGACAGGTACTGATTCAGAACCTCTACAGCTATTTTTCCCTGCATTTTAAATAAACACATTTTAAGCAGCATTTTTCTAATGTAATTAACATTCCAAATGTATATTCAGCAATAAGGTAAACAAACAAATAAAATTGGATATCATTGAAAAGTGAGAGAAAAATAAAAAACCATATGGCTTTTAATTCTAAACAATATTTTCACTCTATTTTTCTACTTTCTCCTTTAGAACAATGTTCTGTGGGGGAAAAAACAACAACAACAAAAAACAGGGAACTGTGAATCAGGGTGATCTAGGAAACCTGATTATGGCATATTCATATGCATGACCAATAGAAAATTAAACTATTTATTATCACTGGAGTAGATTGTTTACAATGAGGATACAGAAAGTATGCATGGCAGATTTGAGGGTGACCTGAAGCTGAGAAGGCTGGTGAATTGTTGGGGGTACAATCCAGAGCTAAAATGTAAGCAAGGTAGTCAAAATGAATTGTGAAGACTGAAGCTCTGAACTTAGATCCAAATGATCACTTACAACCACTCTATTTATGGGGGAGAGAGGTAGGAAGAGATTTAGTTCATTTGACAAACTCCAGAACATTCAGGTTAATTGAAAGTGTAAGGAAGGTTTAATGTGAGAGACTGCAAAAAAGGGCTAGTGCTACTAGTAAGAGTCTGACCAAAGGAAAGATCATCTGCACTTCATGCTCTACCTGTCAGTCCACGTCCAGAGCGTTTATAAGGTGCACTGACACAGCAGAGGGCATCTAGGAGGTGAACGAGGTACTGACTGGTTTAGTACAGTGGGAACAACAAGCCTCAAAGTCATGGCATTAGAGTATGAGTGGGAAAAAAATTAGCTATATTTAGGTGGCACAATACTTAAGGAGATGTGACCGTGAAATTGCTGAAAAGCTGTTCTGTGAAAATGGGGTTCATGTAATTATAAATTTCTCCAGGGGGAAGAAGTATAGCTGACTCGTGTGAAGTAGCAGGAATTAAGTTTTAGCACAAGGTGAGATAAAACTTTCTAATGATTGACCTGCACCAGTGGTGCCTGGGGTGGACCTGAGCAAGCAGCCCCAATTCTTGCCTGGGGAAAGCCCAGGTGTCGGGAGGTGGAGCAATGATTTCTGTACTGGGTGTGGGGCTCCCCCTTCTTGAGCTGCTCGGATTGCAAAAGCAACAGATTGGACTGTTAACTACAAACTTTAGGTTCACTTATATGGCAGATTAGCTGCCTTTGTTTTCTTAAAAAATAAAATAAAAATCCGGTTATGGATAAACGAGTCGGTGTTACTCTTGCCACGCTGTTTTCAAAATACCCAAACTGCAACACCAAGAACACAAAGGGCAATCGATGATCGGGGATCAAGAGTCCCACCCTAGAAGGCCAGTCACCTCGGTGTCATTCCCTCTCCAAAGGAAACTGCTAAATCCAGCGTGGACCGTCTGCAGCCTCCCCGAGGTCTGCCTGCTCAGGAGAGCGAGTCCGAGTCTTCAAGGAAATCCAGACCGGCTCTTACTCCCTCCCAGTCCTGCCAGGAGCGCAGCGCCCTCCGGCTCGGCCCCGCTTCCCACAACTCCGCCTGCCCCGACCGCAATCTTCACTCCGTACTAAGGGGCTCCCCTCGCGACCCACTTACCTCCTTCGCCGTACGACCCTGCCACCTGGGCTCGAGTCCCGCCTGGGCTCAGAGGGCCTGGTGGATGGGATTCGGAGGTGGGGGCGAAACCTGGGCGGGGACCTACCCAGGGAATGGAGTCAGAATGCGGATTGGCTGAAGGGCGGCCGGGATCCCGGACTGGACGAGACTGGACGGGAATGGGCAGGGAGGCGGGGAAAAGTGCAGAGCTGGAGGGAGCACGGGGGCTAGACTAAGGCGCATGTGGATGTCGTGTCGGGACTCAGGGCGCGATTGGCTCTGAAGACTGCCCGGATCAGGGACTGGACTGGGCAGGTGGAGGTGCGGGGCCTGCTTAGTTCTGCGGGATTGAGGCGAGTCAAGGTAAAGGGGTGGGATGGGGCGGGACTTCGAGATGGCCGGGGATTGGGTATGAAATTTCCACCCAGTCCTCCAATTGGATGTGTGTGACAGATTGGGTTGGGGCGGGTATAGAACACGGAATAGTTTGGAAGAAAGGGCAAACTATGAGGCCACAGGGTTTAGGCGAGCGGAGGGTTGTAGTTAGAATAATGCTGAAGGTGGCCGGGCCAGTGTGACTCGTCCTGTACACCAAACGGTTGCTGGTTCTGTTCCAGGTCCCAGCACATGCCTCAGCTGCGGGCTCGATCCCCAGTGTGGGGCGGGCAGGAGGCAGCTGATCAATGACTCTCATCACTGATGTTTCGTTCACTCTCTCCCTTTCCATTCCTCTCTGAAATCCATAAAAATATATTTTAAAAAGAGGCCACCAGGAACACATCTGTAATCAGGAAGTTGGGTTTATTAGTCGTTGCAATGAGGGAGAACACACAAGGTGGGCAAAGGTAGGTCATTTTAATAACAGAATTAAGAATGACTTATTGTAGGGTTTGGGCTTGTATTAGGTGATTTTGGGGGAGGATTTGAGGAAATGGAGATTCATTCTGTTTTGGGTGCTGCCAAGATGTGGGGTAATTCTAACATTGGTATAATACAGCTTATGCAGAAGGGAGGGAAACTGCAAAGCTAAAACTGTAATCGATAAAGCAGCAACAGTTTTACTAGCTGGGAGAGGGGGAAGTTTGGTATCTGTGTAGTTGCAGAGTGACTGCTTTTATCTGTGTTTAGACAAGATTATCAAGGGGTCTTGTCTGCTGTCTCACTGCATCAGGATGACAGAGTGACTTTGATGCTGGCGTTCTGTCATGTTGTTTTACAGGGACATGCCATGGCTAGTTCCTAACAATACTGAAACCATAGGGGTGACAGTTCAGTCCCCATACCAGCTGCTGCTTTTCTTTTTCTTACAGTGAATGAATGTTACTTGAGTACATAGGTGCTGAGGCCACTGGGGAAAATGAGGCTGAGAAAGTGTGTTGTCTTAAACCTTATTGAGGGAGAAACAATAGAAAACAAAATATATATAACTAGAGGCCCAGTGCACGAAATTCATGCACTTGGGCGGCAGGGGGGTCCTTCAATCTGAATTGTGAGAGGGCGTAGGCCAGGCTAAGGGACACCACTGGTGCATGATCAGGGCCGGGGAGGGATGCAGAGGTTGGCTAGCCCTGGAGGGACTGCGGAAGGGCTCCAGGGCTTGTCTGGCCCATCTTGCTCAGTCCCGATCAGCCAGACCCCAGAAGCAAGCTAACCTACTGGTCGGAGCGTCTGCCTCCTGGTGGTCAGTGCACGTCATAGCGAGCGGTTGAGTGGCTTTAGCATTTCATTAGCATATTAAGCTTTGATTAGTTGAATGGCCTACTGGATGACCAGGCACTTAGCATATTAGGCTTTTATTATATAGGATGACTTCAGAGGTTGATAAGGGCTCTGAATGAAGCAGTGAAGGGTGAAGACAGCAGATAGTTTGTGTAGGATGGTCAGGACAGGCTTTGCTTTTGGGGAGCTGATATTTAAACCCAGAATTGTAGGATGAAGAAGCAACCTTGCAAAAAAAAATGTTTCTGGAAAGGAAAATAATAGTTGAAAAGGCCCTTAAAAGGGAACAAACTTGGCATGTTCAAGGAATGAGAGATGAGTATGTCTAAAGCATAGTGATGCGAGGGAAAGTTCTCCAGATTAGGGTGAAGAGGAAGGCAGGGGCCAAGTCATGCAGAGTCTTAGGACCATAGAAAGGAGTTTAGATTTTACTCTGAAGCAGCCATTGGGAAATCTTAAGCAGAGGAATCATGTGATCTTAATTAAATTTAAAAAAGAAAGTCTAGCTGCCTTGGAGGTGAGACTGAGGGTAGGCAAGAGTAGAAGCAGGAAGATCTGTTTGGAGGTTGTTAGAGTGAGAGTTGAAGTGGGGGGTGGGGGCTCTAGGGTGGAGGCAGTGGAGGGAAAAAAGGCTAAAGATCTCAATATTCATTATTATATTGACATTCACTTATTTCCTCTGTTTCAGCACTTGCTCTCCACTATCAGCTATATCTGGTGTCAACTGAAAAATAATATGGGTTAGATGTTTTGTCACCAAGAAGAATTTATTCAGGAAAAAGAGAGGGTTGCAACCTGATGCATGGAGACATGGCAAACCATGTGCACACTCTGGCCTGCATGCCAGGATGCAGCGGCATTTATAAAAGGGGAAAGGGAGTTAAGGAAGGAGAGGTTAGAACCATAAAGGTTTACTATAAACAGAGTTCTTGTAGGCTCCTCCCGTGCAGGCTTTTCCAGATTAAGGTAGCTGTGAGAACTTCCATAAGCCCTAACTCCTCCTGTACACCCTCCTGGCTGATTATATTTGCCTCAAGTTTCAGTTAGTCTTTATCATGGAGTCCTCCTAATTCAGATACTGTCTGTTTACCCTCACTGGAGTATAAACTTCTAATCTCCTGCTAATGTGAAGGGGGACCAATTGGCGGGGCTATGGCAGACCAGGAGTGGTTATCTGGGATCTGTTTATTGCATGGAAAGGCCTTTAAATAATTCTCCTGTATTTAGTCCTGAGCCTTTGGAGAGTTCTTTTGGGGGTAAATCGAGTTGCCCTTTTGGCTTTCTTTATGAATGTCCCAGGATTCACCTTATTTTAATAAGCTGTCAGATACCACCTGCCCATTTGCTTTATAACTGCCCATTTGCTTTATAACTGTCATTCCTTTTTTTGTTTGCGTTCTCACAGGGTTTAAAAGAATCTCCTTACTGTTATTTTAGTGGGGCTTACGTAGAGAGAGAATGTAAATGTGTTTGATTTGTCATCTCATTGTTATTGGTTTATACCAAGCATGTCAAACTCAAAGGCTAACATGGGCCAAATAAACAAGGTTAAGTTTATGTGGGCCGCAAAAAAACCCCAAAAGCTTCAATTTTCATAGAAATGTAGGTTTATTTCGATAGGGACATGCTGAATAAAAAGGGCTGAAATAAAGGAGTAATCATTAATGAGTATTCGTTGTGGGCCGCAGGTTTGACATGCTTGGTTTACACACATATTCATTAAATGATGTAATGACCAAATGCTGGGCATTTGAATACTTTTTTTTTTTCATGAGCCAAGCCTTGTGTTATTCTTCATACTCATGTTGGTGTTTAATGAGAAATATAAGTGACTCCCTAGAATTAATAGCTAATAGGTGTATTTTCCTTATATTTTCTGTTGATTTGCGTTCTGAATAAGAAGACGGTATCTCCCTTACATAGATAAAGCCTTTTCGATAGCCTCATATAAAAGACTAAAGATATTTTGAAGTATAGCAGAAAGAAAACAGTATAGTAGGGGTAAGCCAAACTGCCTGGTTCAAATCCCAGTTCTGCATTTTTCTAGCTGTGTGACTTTGTACAAGTTACTTCATTTATCTGTGCTTCAATTTCCTCATCTGTAAAATGCAGATATTAGAACCTTACTTATGCGCTATTAGATGATTTCATAGACTTGGAAAAACTGAGAGCTGTGCTTGGTTCTTAGTAAATACTATAGAATTGTTTCTTAAGAATAAGGGAAAGAGAATCTTTAGGAGGGGACTGCTGGTTATTCCCCAATATTTAGTATTCTCTTGTTTTGTAATAGTAGAACTTCCAAATTTCAGCTGAGTACATGGGTGCTTGGTAGAAAAACTACATTTCCGGCCTCTGTTGTAATTGCATTGGCCATAAGATGAAATTCTAGCCAATGGGACATCAGTGGACACTGGATGTGCTGCTTCCGGGAAATGTCTTAAAGGGGTAGAGTGTGCTTTGATCACTCCCTTGGTTTGTGGTTTCCCTGATAGTCTGAGTGCAGACATGATGGCTACAGCCCCCTTGGACCACCAGGTAGAATCTGCAGGTTGAAGATGGAAGAGCAGTCAGATGGGAGAGAAGGAGCCTGAGCCCTAACATCAGAAAACCACCACTCCAGCCCTGGACTATACTAGTATTTACATGAGAGAGAAAATCAATTTTGTTTAACTTATTTATGTGGTTTTCTGATGTGCAGTCATGGTATGGCTCGGATGGCTTAGTCTTCTAGTTTGCTTATCAAAGGCATCCCACTTGACTTTTACATGGGCCTTCCAGGTAACAATAGTGACAGGAGGAGATCAGGATAGAAGATACTGGCAATGCCTCATTATCTGGAAATGCTTCTCAAGAGGTAGCTGTCACTGCTGGGTACTAAGAATTTTTTCCTTTATCTTATAACCCTAGAGCTGTACTAAGAAGTACTAGGAAAAAAAAGACAAGTCCAAGTTGGAAGTTCCTAAAGAATTTTCCACCTTACATTCTTGCTATAAAGAGTTATGTTCTTGGAAGTTGCTGGGAGTAGATCTTAAGCATTCTCACCACACACACACACACACACACACACACACACACACACACACACACACAATACTGTTGTAATTAACCTAATTATTAATAACAAGAAAGGAGCAAAGGGAAGACTAAATATTACAGGCATGTCACTTGGAGGCTTTGCCAGGAAGCTGCAGCTTTACATATCCCAGGGAGCCACTGGTCCATTCCCCGCAGATCGCTGGGGAAGGACCTCGATGGGGGGAGATAGACGCTTGCCCTGTAAAGTTGGGGGGCCTAGTAAAGGTGCTTACTGTCAGTCACACTTGGGAACAGGTCATTGGCCAGAGTAGGCATGGTCACTGCAAGCACAGGAAGATTTGAAATATTTAATGCCCTTGAACAAAGGAGTTTGCTATCTTGTGCATTTACTTTTGGCTCTTTGGGGACTCTTGCTGTAGGGGGTGCACTCTCTTGGCTCCCCTACATTCACCTGGGCCCTGGGCCATGTGAACCCACACACAGTGGGCTAATGGACTGCAACTAGCCTGATGCTGAACTGGATATGGCTGCAGTATGAAATGGAAACTCTGGACAATGGCTTTGCTTCTAGCTCTACTGAAGCCCCAGCTGCACTTCTTGCCAGACTGGTCTAAGGGAAATGGGACTTTGGAAACTCAGGGATGTAATTCCAAGCAAATAAAAATTATCCTTTGGTACGAGTCCCAGAAAATTCTTTTTCTCAAGATATCATAAGGACTGCACCCCAGCACTCAGGGGGGAAAGGGATACCCCATTTCCACTGGTAACACACACACACACACACACACACACACCATTAACTGAAATATGTGAGGCAATGGATGTGGTAATTATATTGTCTTGGTAATTGTTCCACAATGTATCCTATATCATAAAAGCCAAAAATGCTAAGTGTCCGACTATTCGTTCGACGAGTCGCTATGAAACGTACTGACCAGCAGGGGGCAGAGTCTACGACCAGTAGGTTAGCTTGCTGCTGGGGTCAGGCTGATCAGGACTGGGCGAGACAGGCCAAACATGCCCTGGAGCCCTCCCATGGTCTTTCCCTGGCCCTGATTGATCGTGCACTGATGGGGTCCCTCTGCCTGGCCTACAGGGATCAGGATGAAACCAGCTCTCCAACATCCCCGAAGGGGTCCCGGATTATGAGAGGGCACAGGCCAAGCTGATGGAACCCAACGGTACACCAATCCGTGCACTGGACCTCTAGTATGTATATAAAATCATCACATTTGCCGGTGTGGCTAAGTGTTTGAGCAATGACCTATGAACCAGGAGGTAATCATATTGATTCTGGATGATGGCTCATGTCTGGGTTGTGGGCTCGATTCCCCTATAGGCAGCTGATCTATGTTTCTCTGTCATTGATGATTCTATCTCTCTATCCCTTTCTTCTCTCTCTAAAAATAAATAAAAAACATTTTAAAAATAATAAAGAGATAAAATCACATTTCACATATTAAATATATACAATTATATTTATCAAAAAAGAGTTATGTCCATTTTTCAACCACATATAGTTATTTTATTTTTAAATAAATCTTTATTGTTCAGATTATTACAGTTGTTCCTCTTTCCCCCACCCCCCCATAGCTCCCCTCCACCCGGTTCCCACCCTACCCCATGCCCTTACCGACCCCCCACTGTCCTCATCCATAGGTGTATGATTCTTGTTTAGTCTCTTCCCACACCCCACACCCCTTTCCCCCTGAGGATTGTCAGTCCACTTCCTTTCTATGACCCTGATTCTATTATATTCACCAGTTTATTCTGTTCATCAGATTTTTATTCACTTGATTTTTAGATTCACTTGTTGATAGATATGTATTTGTTGTTCATCATTTTTATCTTTACCTTTTTCTTCTTTTTCCTCTTCTTAAAGAATACCTTTCAGCATTTCATATAATACTGGTTTGGCGGTGATGAACTCATTTAGCTTGTTCTTATCTGTGAAGCTCTTTATCTGACCTTAAATTCTGAATGATAGCTTTGCTGGGTAGAGTAATCTTGGTTGTAGGTTCTTGCTATTCATTACTTTGAAATATTTCTTGCCACTCCCGTCTGGCTTGCATAGTTTCTGTTGAGAAATCAACTGACAATCGTATGGGTGCTCCCTTGTAGGTAACTAACTGTTTTTCTCTTGCTGCTTTTAATATTCTCTCTTTGTCTTTTGCTCTTAGCATTTTAATTATGATGTGTCTTGGTGTGGTCCTCTTTGGATTCCTTTTGTTTGGGGTTCTCTGCGCTTCCTGGACTTGTAAGTCTATTTCTTTCACCAGGTGGGGGAAGTTTTCTGTCATTATTTCTTCAAATAGGTTTTCAACATCTTGCTCTCTCTCATCTGGCACCCCCATAATTCAGATGTTGGTACGCTTGAAGTTGTCCCAGAGGCTCCTTACACTATCTTCATATTTTTGGATTCTTTTTCATTTTTGCTTTTCTGGTTGGGTGTTTTTTGCTTCTTTGTATTTCAAATCTTTGACTTGATTCTTGCGATCCTCTAGTCTGCTGTTGGATCTCTGTATATTATTCTTTATTTCAGTCAGTGTATGCTTAATTTCTAGTTGGTTCTTTTTCATATCCTCGAGGGTCTCTCTAAATTTATCGGTGGTTTCTAGAAAATTCTTGAAAAACGTTATAACCGTGGTTTTAAACTCTATATCCTCCACTTCTTTCATTTGTGACCGGTTTCTTTGTCTCTGCATTTTGGCTGCTTCCCTGTGTTGATAGAATGGCTTTGTGTGCTAGGTGTCCTATAGGGCCCAGTGGCTCAGCCTCCCCAGTTACCTGAGGTGGACACTCTTGGTGCACCCTTTGTGGGCTGTGTGCACAGTCTTGTTGTAGTTAAGCCTTGATTGTTGTTGGTATCACTGGGAGGAATTGACCTCTAGGCCAATTGGCTGTGAGGATCAGCTGTGTCTACGCTGGGAGAACTTCTGTGCTGGAGACACCCTTATGAGGCAAGACTTGCTTCAGTGGGGCTTTGGTGCTCACTGAGTCTGCCCCCTGAGTATGTCCCTTATGGATCTGAGGAATTGTAATCTGGATGGTCCCACTCTGACCACTGGGTACACTGGCTCTTGGATCTCCAAGGAGGTGCAAAGCCAGCCACTGCCTGAGGGCACCCAGCAGGAGCTACAGAGAGATCTGCAGATTCCTCTTCTTTTTTTGGGTTTTGGAGGTGCCCAGATGTGGCCCAGCTGTGAAGCAATGCAGGCTGCTATGGGGCCTTGGGCCTTCTTTTGGATGTTCTGGATCTCTCTGACTCAGCTGCAGTTTGTTAGGTAAGTTTAGATTTCAAAGGACCAGGCCATTCATATGCAAAAGCATCTGCACAAAGCTTGGGTGGGGTGGGGTCTCAGGGTGGAGTAAACAGCAATGGCTTCCCATCAGCCCTGCCCTAAGAGGCCCACGGGTCTCAGTGTCCCTCGGTAATCGCTGCAAGCACCTCTGAGAGAAAGCCACCCTCGAGTTCTGCCCGATGCCAGACAATCCAGTTTCTCCCCATATGAGTCTGGGTCCCCAGAGTCTCGCCCAGAAATGGAGTTCAGAGCAGTCAGGAGCTTGTGTCTCCCTGTGGATTGAAAAAGCCAGCTGTGTACTCAGTTGCCAGCCCTTTCCGCGTGCACCCCCGTACCTCTGCACTTTACTTCCGCAGCTCCTGTGAGTCTCAGTGTGCTTTTCTCTTCCCTTCTAGTTGTGGAATTTCCACTCAGCCAGCCTTCCTGTGGTTCTGGATGATGTCTGTTTTGTCTTTTAGTTGTAGTTTTGAAGTGTTTGTGTGAGGCAGCAATTTCAGGTGTTTACCTATGCTGCCATCTTGGTTTCTCCCCTCATATAGTTATTTTAAATGCAAGATTTTTTTTTTTTGGTAAGTATTATGAAAGTAAATTGATGCTTTCCAGCCAGGTAATAATAGCTGTACAAACATTACGTATTTCAAATATCGTAATAGACATTGTACATTTAGCCACAGAAAGGCTGCCCAGGGTAATTATGTATCTGTTTATCTATCTGCCTGCCTTCCTGTCTGTCTATCCACATGCGCACTTGGCTGGATTTACAGCAATTTAATATTAGCAGTGATTACTTGAGTCACTGAGAAATTTTTCACAGTCTCTGAACAATTTTTATTTTTATTTTTTAAAAATATATTTTATTGATTTTTTACAGAGAGAAAGGGAGAGAGAGAGAGAGTTAGAAATATCCACGAGAGAGAAACATCGATCAGCTGCCTCCTGCACACTCCCTACTGGGTATGTGCCTGCAACCAAGGTACATGCCCTTGACCAGAATCGAACATGGGACCCTTGAGTCCCCAGGCCGACACTCTATCCCCCGAGCTAAACCGGGTAGGGCTGTCTGAACAATTTTTGAAAAGGCATGGAGTCGATGTGTGGCTTCCAGCTAATAGTGTTTGAATATGTCACTGCACAAGTGAGAATCCCTGTTAGAACCTGGTAGGAATTTCCCTTCTCAGGAATAGTGTTTCCTCTCTCAGTGTGGCTCCACCTACGGAATTCTTTGTTCACATGCAGGATGGAGCTCTAAAGCTTTTAGAGGCCTCTCTCTTACAGGCTTTATGCAGGCTCTCAGCTCCTGGGGAGTTTCAGTCGGGACTGTCCTTTGCTCCTTCAAATTGTCCTAGGGTGCAATGTGCTCCTGGCACTGCTGCTGGTCAGCACTACCTGCTTTCTGTCAGCTAGATCCCCAGAGCAATGGCAGGAATGTAAATCAACACTAGGTATTCTAGGTCTATGAAGAAGGAATAATAATTAAATCCTTTATGGAGATGGAGAGGGAGAGGGAGAAGACTGTACTCTAAATAGTACAAGAATTTGATAACTATCAAATTCCTGTAATATTCAATATGATATTAAACTATCAAATGTTAAACTTACAGGGAAAAGCATGAGGAGTGGTGATGGGATGATAAACTATTTATTAAGCTGTTCACTCATGTGTTTCAAAATTTTTATTGTAGGTGCCAGGAGCCCTTCTAGATGGCTGAGTCTGTGATAAACAAAATAGGTAATGTTCCTGCCCACTTGTATTCTAGTGGGGGAGACAAACAATAAACATGAACAAACTCTGGTGATAAAAGGTAGTGATCAAGTACTGTGAAGAGTAATAATAATGTTGGCCACTAGATGGAACCCATTGCTTTCTTCATTTCTTCATTTCTTTACCAATCAACTCCATGAGAGACACTGTGAGCATGACACACTGTTAATTAAATAGGTTTTTTGGGGGCCAGGTGATAGGCAATGTCTCTCCTTCTATCTCTCCCTACCAAATTGTATTTCCCTTTTCCACTAATTGACTGATAAGGGAAATATGGTTAAGACATACTAAGGAGCCATCTGATATATCTTGGGGTAGAGGGATTAGATCAACTCCTTCCTAAGTCAGAAATCCTCTCCCCTCAATTTCTTGGGTATTTAGTTTTCTGTATTATTTAATCTCTGTCTTCACCACTAGACTATGAGCTCCTTAAGAGAGGGACTACAACTATATTTCCACTCCTTGGCAGAATATGTGATAGATACTCAACCAATGTTTTTTGAATGAATGATCCCTGTAGCCTAAGCAATGTCTGCTTTTCATGAAGCCTCATCTAACTCCCTAGGGACTCTGTTTTGAACATAGTTTTGGGGAAAAAACTCTAAGTTTTCCTGTCTTGTGTTCTATGAAATCCTGTCTGTCAAAGAACTCACAGTGAGTGGGAAGGGTAGGATGTGTGTGTGTGTGTTTGTGTGTGTGTGTGTGTGGTAGTCATATTATGTGGCAATGAGTTCTGAGCCATATTTTTTTTCTCTTTCTGTTTTGATAAAAGGCTAATACACAATAGATATATATATTTAATTTATCTTTAGTGTTGAAAGTATTACAGCTATCCCCCTTTTTTTCCCATTGACTCCCCCATAGTCCCCTGCCCCCCACAGTTGACATATTTTTAGTGCTCAGCAAAAGTTAACAAATATTAGGCACATGCTTTTGTCAGGGATAACTCTAAAAATAAGGGTCTTGAACCTTCTCCTCTACAATGAGTAAAAGGAACGTCATAAAAATTATAAGGGAGTTGGAATCTAAGGAAATTCATACATCATGATCGATGCCATAATCTCTTGGTCTTAGAATAAATATAGAAGCATGTG
The DNA here is from genome assembly GCF_963455305.1 of Plecotus auritus. Lineage (NCBI taxonomy): Eukaryota > Metazoa > Chordata > Mammalia > Chiroptera > Vespertilionidae > Plecotus > Plecotus auritus. Next base: position 68,996,769 of record NC_137771.1, read on the forward strand.
TGTGTGTTTAGTTATATTTTTACCTTAGTATTCCATTTTTAAAAAACAGCTATTGTAAGTGGTATTGTTTTTTAACTTTTGGTTTCCAATAGTCCATTGCTTTTATATAAAAATACAGTTGAAAGTGGATTTTTGTGTATTGACCTTGAATCTTACAACCTTGTTAAACTCACGTATTTGTGCCAAGAGTTTTTGTTGTTGCTGTTTTTTGCTATTTTGTTGTAGATTCCCGGGGATTTTTCTGTGTGGATAATCAAAGTGTGTGAGAATAAAGGCAAGTTTATTTTATCCTTTCTGATCCTTCTTTCCTTTCCTTTCTCTCCCTCCCTCCCTCCTCCTCCCTCCCTCCCTCCTTCCCTCCCTGTTTCCTCTTTCTTCTTTCTTTCTTTCTTTCTTTCTTTCTTTCTTTCTTTCTTTCTTTCTTTCTTTCTTTCTTTTTCTTTCTCTCTTCCTTCCTTCCTTCCTTCCTTCCTTCCTTCCTTCCTTCCTTCCTTCCTTCTTTCTTTCTTCCTTTCTTCCTTTCTTTCTTTCTTTCCCATACTGTAGGAAGCCTTTCATTATACTGTTTAACAGGAGTGGAGAGACTGCACATCCTTGCTTTATTCCTGAGTTAAGGGCAAAGCATTCCGTTTATTATCATTAAGTATGTTAGGTGAAGGGTTTTTTTGTAGATTTCTTTTATCAGCTTAAAGAGGGTCACTTTTTCTCAAGTTGTGACACTTTTTCCAAATTCTAAAACTGCTTGAGTTATGCTTTGGGTAGAGTGACCAGGGAATCTCTTTCCCTTAGGTCTTTAGATTAAGATACATTTCTTTCTGCTTCTTGCCATGTTATTCTTAAGATTCTCTATTTCTCTCTGAAGTTGATTGCTCTCATCTTGGAATCCTTCCTTTAGTAACAAATCCTGTTCCTAAAAAGGGACAAATAAATAGTAAATAAAGTACAGCAGTAAGCAAATCTCAACTTATAGTTAGTTTCCACATTTATAGATTTTTTTTGAGTATTTAATTTCTTCTTGACATTTTCTGTACCATAAATATTCATTACTAGAGGCCTGGTGCATGAAATCCAAGCACAGGTGTGGTCTCTAGGCCTGGCTGGCGATTGAACCATGAGCATCTGGTGTGGAAGGGCAGGTCCCAGCTAACCTCTGGGACTTGGGCCCCCAGGCCCCCATATACCCCCCCTCCTCCTGAGTCATGGGGCCCTGCTGGGCTTCCTCAGTGCCTGGGAGCCTGGCGTCAGCCCCTCCACCCCGCCACAGCCACTGGTTGCCATCTGCAGGGTGATTGGCAGGGCAATCGAGCCCCCCTCGCACTCGCCTTGCCCTGGCACCACCCACTTACCTGGTCCACCATCCTGCTGCAGTCCTGCTCTCATCAGGGCCTATTGGGGCCAGCAGTGTCTCCACTGCTGCCCACTGCCAGCGCTGGGTCACTGACACTCGCCATGTTCCGCGCCGCCCGCTGGTGCTCAGCACACATCATAGCGAGCAGTCAAACTCCTAGTCGAACTCCCAGTCGAAGGGACAATTTGCATATTATGCTTTTGTTATATAGGATACTTTTACTTGGACATCCTAGCTCCATGATTGCTTAGCTTGAGCCTCCTTTAGCTAAGAGAGATTCTGGCTTATACCTTCTAATATATTGATAAACTTAAATTGTAAGTCTCATTAATTCTATACAACCTATGTGGGCAATCTTAATCTTGTTTCTTTTCAAATCTTATAGATTCTTATACACACACACACACACACAGACTTTTATATACATTCACATGTCAGAAATAAAAATTTCTCAAAATCAAAGGAAGTGCCTACATCTTAGATCAGGGAATTTGATTTAAGCCTGCACAGCTTGGTGGCAAGAGTAGCAGGATATAAGTAAGGACATCAAGAGTAGCAGGATATAAGTAAGGACAAATCCTAACTGTCCACACTGGATTTCTGCAGAAAACTCACTACACAAACTAGGAGTAGGGCATAGCAAACAGACAGGAGTGGCAGACACAGTGTGAGAGGCAAGGAGTCTTTCTGCTTATAAAGGTTCTCTTAGAACTGAAGTCATACCAGGTGTGACAGTAAAACAGTGATTATGGATTCCTCTCAGTTTAAAAGGTGGTTCAGATATCTTACCAATATGTGTGACCCTATAAAAGCTCATCTTTTCTGAACTTCTGTGTTTTCTCCTAAGGTATAGGTACACAGCAATTCTTGCTTCATATAATATTAAGCAAGAAATACAGATAAGACATAATATTTATAATGCCTAGAAGATAATAGATATTGATTGAAGAATCCTATATAATAAAAGGCTAATATGCAAATTGTCCCATTGGGAGTTCGACTGCTTGCTATGATGTGCGTTGACCCAGGCGGTGGTGCCGAACAAAGGAAGGGCCCAGCTGGCAGCTGGCAGCTGGGGAAAGGAAGGCCCGGGCTAGCAGCTGGCAACCAGGGGAAGTTCCCTACTATCAGCCTGAAGGAAGGCCATGATTGGCCCTGATCGCCAGCCAGGCCTAGGGACCCTACCCATGCACAAAATTTTGTGCCCGGGCCTCTAGTCTCTCTATATAAAAGCCTAAGTGACTGTTTGACTGTTCGACCGGTAGCTATGATGCACGCTGACCACCAGGGGGCAGACACTCGATGCACAGTCATGGAAACATGGAACAGACTGATGAATCTCTGAGGGAAGCGGGGAGGGCAGAGGGTGGGAAGAGATTAACCAAAGATCTTATATGCATACTAGAGGCCCAGTGCATGGATTCATGCACTGGTGGGGTCCCTCAGCCTGACCTGTGGGGATTGGGCCAAAACTGGTGGTCCAACATCCCCCGAGGGGTCCCGAATTGTGAGACGGGGCAGGTCAGGTTCTGGGACCCTACCAGTGCACAAATCCATGCACTGGGCCTCTAGTGTACTGATAAAGGACTGGATGTGAGTTAAGGAAAATAAAAATTTTTTTAATAACCAGACATAAGCAGGCTCCAAGTCAGGCAGATAGACAGGGATTGAAAGTGGGCAAGTAAGTGAGCAAGCAAGGTCCTTCCGGTTTTGTGTTCTAACAGCCACACAAACAGGTCAGGGAGAGTGGACAGAAAACAGAAAAACAGAAACCTCAAGGTGATGCCATTAAATACCTGAAGTTTAAGAGCCAGAGCCCTCTCTTGCTCTGCCATTAATTGGGCCCTCTCCTGCTCCATCTTCTCAGTCAATTGTTTCACATGTTCCTGATAACTCTTTTCTTTCTCCTCCATCATCTGCTGATACTTCTTTTGCATTTCCTCCAGCATTTTTGCTGCAGCCTCTGCAGATTCAGCTTTCACACGTTGCACTGCCAGGAGGAAAGGAAGAAGACAAATTCATGTGGGTGACCACCTTGCTTTTTCTTCTTTGTAAACTTTCCTATTATTGTTGCTACTGACTGCATATGCCCCACTGAGACTGACGTTGTTTTTTTTTTAAATTTAATAAATCTTTATTGTTCAGATTATTACAATTGTTTCCCCTTTTTCCCCCCATAGCTCCCCTTCACCCGGTTCCCACCCCACCCTTTGCCCTTACGTCCCCCCACACTGTCCTCATCCATAGGTGTACGATTTTTGTCCAGTCTCTTCCTGCACCCCCCATACCCCTTTCCCCCTGAGGATTGTCAGTCCACTCCCTCTCTATGCCCCTGATTCTATTATATTCACCAGTCTATTCTGTTCCTCAGATTTTTAATTCACTTGATTTTTAGGTTCACTTGTTGATAGATATGTATTTGTTGTTCATAATTTTTCTCTTTACTTTTTTCTTCTTCCTCTTCTTAAAGAATACCTTTCAGCATTTCATATAATTCTGGTTTGGTGGTGATGAACTCCTTTAGCTTTTTCTTATCTGTGAAGCTCTTTATCTGACCTTCCATTCTGAATAATAGCTTTGCTGGGTAGAGTAATCTTGGTTGTAGGTTCTTGCTATTCATCGCTTTGAATATTTCTTGCCACTCCCGTCTGGCCTGCATAGTTTCTGTTGAGAAATCAGCTGACAATTGTATGGGTGCTCCCTTGTAGGTAATTAACTGTTTTTCTCTTGCTGCTTTTAATATTCTCTCTTTGTCTTTTGCTCTTGGCATTTTAATTATGATGTGTCTTGGTGTGGTCCTCTTTAGATTCCTTTTGTTTGGGGTTCTCTGTGCTTCCTGGACTTGTAAGTCTATTTCTTTAACCAGGTTGGGGAAGTTTTCTGTCATTATTTCTTCCAATAGGTTTTCAACATCTTGCTCTCTCTCTTCTTCTGGCACCCCCATAATTCTGATGTTGGTACGCTTGAAGTTGTCCCAGAGGCTTCTTATACTATCTTCAACTTTTTGGATTCTTTTTTCTTTTTTTTGCTTTTCCGGTTGAGTGTTTTTTGCTTCTTTGTATTTCAAATCTTTGACTTGATTCTGGCGTTCCTCTAGTCTGCTGTTGTGTCTCTGTATAATATTTTTTATTTAAGTCAGTGTATGTTTAATTTCTAGTTGGTCCTTTTTTATATCTTCGAGGGTCTCGTTATATTTATCGGCCTTTTCTAGGATATTCTTGAAAAGCCTTATAACCGTGGTTTTGAATTCTATATCCAGTCGTTTGTTTTCCTCCATTTCTTTCGTTTGTGATCTGTTTCTTTGTCTCCCCATTTTTCACTGCTTCCCTGAGTTGGTAGGGTAGGTTTGTGTGCTAGGTTTCCTATATGGCCCAGTGAGTCGGCCTCCCCAGTTAACCTGAGGTGGACACTCTTGGTGCACCCCTTTGTGGACTGTGTGTACAGCATTGTTGTAGTTAAGTCTTGATTGTTGTTGGTATCACTGGGAGGAACTGACCTGTAGGCCAGTTGGCTGTGAGGATCAGGTGTGTCTACACTGGGAGAAGTTCATTTCTAGAGACAGCCTTATAGGATTAGCCTTGCCAGATTGCAAAGGCCTCTGTGTTCAGCTTGGAAGGGGTGGAGTCTCAGGGCGGAGCAGACAGTCTTAGCTTCCTGTCAGCCCTGCCCTTGCGTGCGAGTCTCCAGACCTCTGCCTTCCGTGGTTCCCGAGTTTCCGCCTTACAGTCCAGATTTCTCCCGTAAGAGTGTGGGTCCCAGGGGCTCGCCTGGAACAGCGGTTCAGTGCAGTCAGAAGCCTCCGACTCCCCTCCGCCAGGGACAGCCTGTGGTAACCTCCACAGTCAGTCCTTGTGCGCACTTGCGCCTCCAGACCCCTGCCTCCGCGGCTCCCCTGAGTCTCCGAGTTTCTGAGTCTCCATGTGCCTTTCTCTCCACCCGACAGTCCAAACTCCCCCTGTATGAGCCTGGGTCTACAGGGTTTCGCCCGGAACTGAGGTTCAGTGCAGTCGGAAATGGGGTTCAGTGCAGTCAGGGGCTTCCTTCCCCCTCTCGCCAGAGAAAGCCAGCCAGGCACTCCGCTGCCCTTCTCTGCACGCGTGTGTCTCCGTACCTCAGCTCTTTGCCGCTCCTTCTCTGTGAGCTTTCCTCTTTCCTTCTAGTTGTAGAATTTCCACTCAGCCAGCTTTCCTGTGGTTCTGGATGGTGTCCGTTCTGTCTTTTAGTTGTAGTTTTGAAATTGTTGTGCGGGGCAGCAGTTTAGGTGCTTACCTATGCCGCCATCTTGGTTTCTCTGACCGAGACTGACTTTGGCTCGTAGTAGGCATCTTTGCTCATCTGGCTCTTGTTTAAAAGCCCCAGGTTCTCCAAGCCAAATTATTTAAACTTTTAAAAGCTGTTGAGGCTATCTAGTCTCCTGACTTGCTCCTCACCTTCGATCTCCTTTTCCTTTACTGTGAGAGTCTGGTCTGTCTGTAGAATTGCATCAATCACAGACTCCTTGGACATCAGGTATGTCTGAAGAACTTCTTCACTCTAGGACCCAGAGAAAATGGCATTAGTGATAGGAAATCGTTGGAAGCGCTTATTCCTATTTGCCCACCATCTTTTCCTGTAGGAATCACTTCTCTTGGCCCTAGTCCTTGTGCTGGTCAAGGTGCCCCTGTCACAGGGTGGGCACATGCTCCAGGTTGGCCAGGCCTGGTACCCGATGAAGCAGAATCCTTTGTAAGAGATTGATATAAATATAAATTGAGATTCTCTGTTCTCTGAGTTAGGGCTCTACTTTTGGAGCTGTTGGTGCTGTGGTGCCATATGGGGTGAGGAATGAAGCCATCATGGAGAGAGCAGATCCCAGGAAAGGAGGTTGAGAAAGACCAGGAAGAAGGGAAGTGTGGGGTTGAGGGGAGCAACAGAAAGACAGATAAATGCTGGTTACCTGTATTCCCTTCCTGGGTTCCTGAAGATACTTTTTCTTCAGCTCGTGCATAGTCTGCATTAAGAGACGATATCCTCCTGGTTTCGAATAGACCCCCTGCTTTATATCTTCTAAGGAATGGAAGATATCCTTAAGTAAAGCTGAGCAGCGATCCGATGATGCTTTCATATTCTTTTTACAAAAGTCATCTCACCTTTTTTTCTAGCTGGGCCTTTAATGTGAAAATAGGAAGCAGAAAGAATTCTAAGAAAAGATTAGCTTGACCTCAAGATTTTTGTAAAGGCTTCTCAAAAACCAGTCTGTGACCCTGTACAACTTATAGGCACCTCAGCAGGACCACATCCTTCCTCCTGATCCTGTTTTTCTACTGAAGTCCCTTTCTTCTTGGAGGTGAAGTTCATGGCAGAGATTGCTAGCTTTATGTTAGCATTTATGCTACCCAGCTGCCGGTCATAGTGGGCCATGGCCTTTGGCACTGCAGCCGAGTTCTCTATCTGGGCCGAGGCCAGGACTGCGTTCTCCATGCAGGGCAGGTCCCCACTGCTGATGGCATTGACATAGGTCAGGACTAGGTTCTCTAGTCCTACAAGTACAACTTTAGAAAGAAAGTTCTGCTTTTCAAATTGGACCAGTGATTGCATATGGAAGAAATGTGACTCAATGTAAGCCTGCTCACGATAACTAATACTACATCTTTCTTTGCTTTTGGCTATAATATTAAATTGTCTGATAACAGCAAGCATGTAACTTGATGCAAAGCTCTGATGATTACCTGCATACATTTATCTAAATTATGAGAAAGAGTATTAGTTTATGCATGAAAGGAAAAATAATGTTCAAACTTTAAGTCAATCAAAATAAAATTGGTTCTTCTTACTATAATAATAACAAATAGTGGTTTTTGTCGTTTTGAAGTCTAGTAAGAATTCCTTCTCTTGTGATAAATACCCATTTTATTTTCTAGTAGTACTTTGCTTTCTGAGACCCTAATCTATATAAACATAAGAAAAAAAATTACCGCTAATTCCTTTTGAAATAAATGGTCTACATCCTTGAAGGAATTCTTGATGAAGACTTCAATGGCCTCTTTCTCACTGGCCATGTGCTGGTCCAGGAGCTCTTGCAGGGTTTCTGTGGGCAGTTCAACCTTCTCACCCATCTGCTGGTCATAGTGGGCAATGGCCTTTTGCACTGCAGCCGAGTTCTCTATCTGGGCCAAGGCCAGGACTGCGTTCTCCATGCAGGGCAAGTCCCCACTGCTGATGGCATCGATATAGGTCAGCACCAGACTCTGCAGCCCTACAATAGAGACCAAAAGATAACATTTGTTGTAGGTGGGGTGAGGAAACAGTCCATCCTCTACAAATCTGATGATATCTCTCAACACTCATTTGATGACAGTATCTATGTCCTAAGCATCACCTAGAAGTTTGCTAAAAATGCAGACTCTCAGCCTCTGCTCCAGATCAACTGAATTAAATCCTCCTCTGGGGAGATCTTGGGTGATATGGATACATATCAAAGGGTGAGAACCTCTGTTCTAGGCACCATAGACCTGTGTTTATTGAGTGCATGTGCTTTACCCCTAAGCACCATTAGAATAGGAAATGTACCTCTCATTTATGTCTCTATCATCAGTTCTGATCCGTGGTAAGCAGTTATAAAATCAATATTTGTGAAACAATTAAAAAGAAGTCCTCTGCCCTGGACAGGTGGCTCAGTTGGTTGGAGCATTGTCACAGGCACCAAAAAGTTGTGGGTTTGATTCCTGGTCAGGGCACACAACTAGGTTGTGGGTTTGATCCTCAGTGGGTTTGATTCCTGGTCAGGGCACACAACTAGGTTGTGGGTTTGATCCTCAGTTGGGGCGCATGCAGGAGGCAGCTGATTAATGTTTCTCTCTCACATCGACGTTTCTCTCTCTCTCTAAAATTAATGGAAAAATATGTTATTGGGTGAGGATTAAAAAACTCAAAGTAAATTTAAAAAGGAGTCTTAAATTTTATTTATTCCAGCAGAACACTGTCCAAGAGAACTTTCTGTGATGATGGTCATCTGCTATATGTGCTATTCAATATTCCAGCCACTATACATGTAATCAGAATTTTAAAATTTATTTAATTTTAATTAATCTACATTTAATTTTAGATAAATGTAGCTACTACACTTTTCTAGTAGCTATTATGTGGGATAGTATAGGTTCAGTTTATTAGGTCAATTTGAAACAACAGGGATTTTTTATTTGTCCTTTTCTATCTTTTCTCACCAATGAAATCTGACTAATAAAATCTATTAGAAATGATGTGTCATCTAGAATGTACCACAGTAATCCTATATAATAAAAGTGTAATATGTATATTGAACCAACAGGAGAACCACCTGTTGCTATGACACACACTGACCACCAGGGAGCAGACACTCAACGTAGGAGCTGTCCTCTGGTGGTCAGTGCACTACCACAGGGTCAGTGCTGCTCAGTCAGAAGGCAGGCTCACCGCTGGCAAGCACAGCGGCAGTGGTGCAGTGGTGGGAGCCTCTCCATCCTCCATGGCAGTGCTAAGGATGTCCGGACATCCTCTGAGGGCTCCTGGACTGCGAGAGGGCACAGGCCAACCTGGGGGAACTCCCCGAGTGCACAAATTTCATGCACCAGGCTTCTAGTAGTAGTAGATTTGCATTTTTCAAAGCTGAAACTAGGTGGATGCTATTCCCCCTTTCTTTCTTCCTTCCTTCCTTCCTTCCTTCCTTCCTTCCTTCCTTCCTTCCTTCCTTCCTTCCTTCCTTCCTTCCTTCCTTCCTTCCTTTCTTTCTTTCTTTCTTTCTTTCTTTCTTTCTTTCTCTCTCTCTCTCTCTCCCTTCCTTCCTTCCTTCCTTCCTTCCTTCCTTCCTTCCTTCCTTCCTTCCTTCCTTCCTTCCTTCCTTCCTTCCTTCCTTCCTTCCTTTCTTTCTTTCTTTCTTTCTTTCTTTCTTTCTTTCTTTCTTTCTTTCTTTATTGATTTCAGAGGGTAAGGGAGAGAGAGAGAGAGAGAGAGAGAGAGAGAGAGAGAGAAACATCAATGATGAGATTCATTGATCGGCTGCCTCCAGCACGTCCCCTACTGGGGATCGAGCCTGCAACCCAGGCATGCGCCCTTGGCCGGAATCGAACCCTGGACCCTTCAGTCCGCAGGCCAATGCTCTATCCATTGAGCCAAACCAGCTAGGGCTATTCCACCTTTCTTTAGTCCTAACAGTGAGAGTAATGACCAGGAAATGGACTCACGGGGTCCATTGACTTGGATGCCTCCTGAAAGAGATTTGACTTTGGACTTGCGAAAGATGTAGGAACAGAAGTCAGCAGCTTGTTGCACAAATTCGGGGTCCAGCTCATCATCATGCATTGTCTCAAGTTGGCCTAGTTTCTTCCAATGAGTGGGCCGATCAAAGATAAAGCATTTCTTCTTTGGGAAGAACTTTCGGATACAAAGCCGGGGCAGGTTAAATTTTTCATTTTTAAGACTGGTACCTGGAGAAAGATGAAAAAGGGCTTTATTTAATATAGGGGCTTGGAAACTTTTTCTGTAAATGTCCAAATAGTAAATATATTAGGCTTTGCAGGTCAGGTGGTTTCTTTTCCAAGTATTCAATTCTGCTATATAGCATGAAAGCAGCCATGGACCATCTACATAGTATTCACACAGTAAAACCTATTTGTACAATAGCTGGCAGGCTGCATTGGCCATCATTTGCCTGTAGGCTATAGTTTGCCAACCCCTGGCCTAGTGCATTGTTATGCTTTAATCTATTTTCTTTAAATAAATGCCCATTCTACTCCATATTCTTTGGCTAATTACAGCATCACAAGCCCTAAGCAGGGAGATAAGAATCAATCTGATCACAGGACAGGGAAAGATGAAAGATAAAGAAATTTGTTCTTAGAACAGGAGAGAAGATACTTCAAAATCAAATCTATGAACTTAGATATTAAACAAGCATTAATTCTTAGAACTAGGCAGCTGAGAAGAAGTAGAACAATATACATGTAATAACACTAAGTAGAAACATAAAAGATGACGGTTTCTAATGGCTGTGGTTCCCAATAATCAGTTCTCAGTCCCCGTTACCTTGCTTGAGTTTGAGTGAATTCTGCAGGTACTGGTCTGCTGAGATGGGTTGCCCATCTACTTCCAATTCTAGGGAAAAATCCCTCAGCGTCCACACAAAATCTGGAAAGAAGCTCACAAAGTCAGCTGAGTCCTCAACCTCATTTGCATCAGGTGAAGATTTTGCCCTTATTTTATCTGTCAGCTCTGTCACATAGCTGAGTAGCAAACTAAGGAAAAATGGTCTAAAGGAACAGCGCCCCTCATTCCACATTAGTCCCACATATTCCAAACCTTTGTTTTGGCTTTGTTTCTAACACAAGTGTTAATTCTTCCTGCCCTTGAATTCTTTTTTATACTTTCCCTTTTTGTGCTTGATTCACCAGGATTCACATTCAGGGAGCTGGTTTTTAAGTAGAGGCCTCCCCTCTGATTTTGATGTTGTTCTGGACCACAAAAAGGATACTGCAGTTGGTCCATGGCCTGCTGGTTTATGGTCCCCATGCTATTGTACACCAAGGTGCTGCTCAGCAGTATTGCCAGGGCAAAGATCCAGGAGTCATTTTGGTTATCACCCTGGATATCAGAACACATTTGGGCCAGGATTATGCTTTATTCTCATGGCACTTTCCAGATCAGCAGTAGTAAACGGATGCTCATTTAGTCAAGTGGCTTTTTTTTAGATTAATGAATTATAAGAGGAAAACAAATCCAAATGAAAATGGTTGTTAGTAGGACTTGGACTTTGAAAAGTCTTCTGATTAGTATTTTTGGTGACACGTATTCTCACTAAGTCCTCTTATGACCATTGGCAGGTAATTGCAAAACAAATAGTCCAGATTGGTGGGCACTCTAAAGCCTTAAATGTAATTTAATTTTCTCTATTTTTTTTTTTACAGCAAAATTGACTTATGTAAGAGTAATGATACTTATAGCTATTTAATCTAGTCATTATTATTCACCTAATACTTTCCATTCTTATTCAATAGTCAAAACAATGCTATGAGGCAAATATACACCGTTTGCATGGGTTTTACAGATCAGAAAGCTGAGGTTAAAAGAAGTGAAATAATTTGTAAGGCCACTGTGTTAATGACAGAGTTTAAATTTAAACAACAGTTTAGGACTTCTGAACATTAATCCTTAACTAAAGTTCTCTGCAGGATAGGACTCATGGCTGATTTTGTTTGTAGTACCTTTATGCATCTATTTTAACTGGCTTAGCTTATAGCCTTTTTTAATAATTAAAATACTATGTAATGACCTCTATGCTCTTCTAGGATTCTGCCTTATATTTTCTTGATCCCTGATTGCAAAACTTGGTCCCTTAGCATGTAAACAAAAATGAAAAATAAATAAAAACCACACATGTGGTTAATGCCAGCTCCTATTTGAATAAAAATTAAAATAATAATAAAATTTAAGAAAAGAAAAGAAAAATATTAAATAGTGTAGACAATACCCAGAAATTAGGGGATTGTCTCCAAATTGAATCTTCAATGCTTACCTTCTCTACATTTCCCAGCCGCTCAGTGTCAAGCAGAACTAGGGTGCAGTTTGGTTCCTTAGGGTGAGGCACACACCACATCCAGATGCCTCTGGTGTGAGACTGAACTGTGGAGCCCAGAGAGAAGCCTTCAGGAGGAGAGGAGAGAGAGGGAGTGGAGTTTTCATAGCAGATGTTTCTTAAATGGAGATAAACGTGAACATAATCAAGGTAAGGAGAGACTACAGCCAGTAGCCTGGCTGCTGTGGCTCAGAGGTTGAGCATCGACCTAAGAACCAGGAGGTCATGGTTCGATTATGGGGCAGGGCACATGCCCTGGTTATGGGCTCCATCCCCAGTGTGGGGTGTGCAGGAGGCAGCCAGTCGATGATTCTCTCTCATCACTGATGTTTCTGACTCTCCCTCGCCCTTCTTCTGTGAAATCAATAAAAATACATTAAAAAAACAAACACTACACTCAGTGTTGATTTTACAGAGAAACAGGGAAATTAAAATATTCAATACATAAAAACATTCAACCCCTTTTTATTTATTTTATTTTTTATTTTTTATTTTTTTTAAATATATTTTATTGATATTTTACAGAGAGGAAGGGAGAGGGATAGAGAGCTAGAAACATCGATGAGAGAGAAACATCGATCAGCTGCCTCCTGCACACTCCCCACTGGGGATGTGCCCGCAACCACAGTACATGCCCTTGACCGGAATCGAACCTGGGACCCTTGAGTCCGCAGGCCGACGCTCTATCCACTGAGCCAAACCGGTTTCGGCCAACCCCTTTTTATTATAAAAACATTAACAAATTAGGACTAGAAGAAAACTAACTCAACATAATAAAATACTTATATGAAAATCCTTCAGCCAGCATCACACTCAATGGTGCAAGATAGAAAGCTTTCCTTCTGCAATATTAACCAAAATCTTTCAAAGACCTACATGTAAGAGCTAAAACTATAAACTTAATAGAAGAAAACATAGGGGGAAAGCTTCATGATATTGAATTTGGGATGATTTCTTGGATATGACACCAAAAGCATAAACAATGAAAGAAAAATAGATAAGTTGGATTCAAAATTAAAACTTTTGTGGGTCAAAGGATACTATCAACAGAGTTTCATAGGTATCCTATGGAATGGGAGAAATATTTATTTTTTAAAATTTTTTTATTTAAGGTATTATATGTGTACATATCTTACCATTGCCCCCCCACCCCACTCCCATACATGCCCTCACCCCCCAATGTTTTGCATCCGTTGGTTATTCTTATATGCATGCATATAAGGGGAGAAATGTTTCTTAGTTAAGGGATTGATATCCAGAATATATAAAGAAGTCCTGCAATGCAACCCCAGAAAACAAACAACCCAATTAAAAAGTGAGCCAAGGATTTGAATAGACATTTCCTTAAAGAAAATATACAGGGGAAGTAAGATGGCTGCCAACAGGTCTGCAGGCTGTTAGTGTGAGAGTGAGAGAACGAAAGGAGAGTGCATGGACGTGAAGGGAGTGTCAATATTTGTGAGTGAGGGACAGCTATACTCCAAGGGACTGCTGGGGACTGGCGGACCGCCGTCCCCCCCCCCCCCCCCCCCCCCCATGACCAAGCAGCCTCTACTGCAGCTTAAATCTCTCCTGGAGTGGCAGGCTCCACCACAGAGGCCTCACTATCTTGAAGGAGAGAAGGCTGTGATCTGAGACTGACTGTGATGGGAACCCCAGCCTTATCTTCAACTGGGGAGATCTCGGATGCCTCCCAGGACCTTATAACCACAATGCCCTGGGACCAGTTATCTCAGCTGCGAATCCAAGAAGGCTGGAACTCCAACCTCCCCAACCACGGGCACCTGGGAGGTCTGCACAAGAGGAGAGAAACACGCGGACTGGCCCTTCGCCTTCTCACAGAGCATAAGGAACAGCTGAATCAAAGAGCACCCACCAGAACTGGCGAATTAAACACAGCTGTTGAAATTTGGGATCCAGGCTAGAGGGAGAAATGCACACAGTGGGAACTAGAGCCTCAGAGAAAGACTGCTCCCCCACAAAATTCTCTGCTGGTGGGGTCAGTGTAGCCCTTGAATGTGGAAGGGGGTCCACAGGGCTGCTGGCAGAAGGGGATTCTAGATATTAACCCACAGAGGCCTGCACAGAATTGCTTGCAGAACCAGAGTAGAGAGGCCTTGTAGCCCAAGATATTAAGACAGAAACACTGCCACCCAGGGGCTGTAGCAGAAATTGACTCTTGTGTGTAAATACAACTAAAAACAGATGGAGAACCAAAGAGAGCCCAAAGATCCCACCTGCTTGAAAATAGGATTGTGGCTTAGGACACAAAGGAGCCGGGAATCGCAGGGAACTTCAATACTGTGCTGACTACCTGCAAGGAAAAAGACATGCCAAGCAGAACAGTGGAGGAAGTGAATGACCTTCACTACTTCACATTTTTATTTTTTATCTTTTACTTAAGAAACTAATTTTTTTCTCTCACTCGATTTTACCTTGTTTTCTTAATTATATTTTTAACTATTAGTATTAATACTATTATTTTTCCTTTTTAAAAAGTTTTATTTTATGTTATTGTTTCTTTATTTTATTTTGGGATTGTTTTATACATTGTACTTTGATTTTTCCTTTAGCAATATTTTACTCTATCTCAATTTTTCCTTTATGCCAACACTCTCTTCACTTTTCCCTTTTTAGTCCTGTTTCTCTTACCCTGTTCCTGCTTTAGTTTTTCTCTACCCTTTCTTTTAACTCCCTGTTAAAAATTGATCTTTTTAAAATATATCTTTATTGTTCAGATTATTACAATTGTTCCTCTTATTTCCCCCAAAGCTCCCCTGCACCCGGTTCCCATCCCACCCTCTGCCCTTACCCCCCCTCCCCACTGTCCTCATCCATAGGTGTACGATTTTTGTCTAGTCTCTTCCTGCACCCCCCACACCCCTTTCCCCCCGAGAATTGTCAGTCCACTCCCTTTCTATGCCCCTGATTCTATTATATTCACCAGTTTATTCTGTTCAGATTTTTTATTCACTTGATTTTTAGATTCACTTGTTGATAGATATGTATTTGTTCATAATTTTTATCTTTACCTTTTTCTTCTTCTTCCTCTTCTTAAAGAATACCTTTCAGCATTTCATATAATACTGGTTTGGAGGTGATGAACTCCTTTAGCTTGTTCTTATCTGTGAAGCTCTTTATCTGACCTTCAATTCTGAATGATAGTTTTGCTGGGTAGAGTAATCTTGGTTGCAGGTTCTTGATGTTCATCACTTTGAATATTTCTTGCCACTGCCGTCTGGCTTGCATAGTTTCTGTTGAGAAATCAGCGGACAGTCATATGGGTACTCCCTTGTAGGTAACTAACTGTTTTTCTCTTGCTGCTTTTAATATTCTCTCTTTGTCTTTTGCTCTTGGCATTTTAATTATGATGTATCTTGGTGTGGTCCTCTTTGGATTCCTTTTGTTTGGAGTTCTCTGCATTCCTGGACTTGTAAGTCTATTTCTTTCACCAGGTGGGGGAAGTTTTTTGTCATTATTTCTTCAGATAGGCTTTCAACATCTTGCTCTCTCTCATCTTCTGGCACCCCCATAATTCAGATGTTGGTACGCTTGAAGTTGTCCCAGAGGCTCCTTACACTATCTTCATATTTTTGGATTCTTTTTTCTTTTTGCTTTTCTGGTTGGGTGTTTTTTGCTTCTTCGTATTTCAAATCTTTGACTTGATTCTTGGGATTTTCTAGTCTGCTGTTGGATCTCTGTATATTATTCTTTATTTTAGTCAGTGTATGCTTAATTTCTAGTTAGTCCTTTTTCATATCCTCGAGGGTCTCACTAAATTTATCAGCAGTTTCTAGAAGATTCTTGAGTAACGTTATAACCGTGGTTTTAAACTCTATATCCAGTAGTTTGCTTTCCTCCACTTCTGTCATTTGTGACTGGTTTCTTTGTCTCTGCATTTTGGCTGATTCCCTGAGTTGATAGAGTGGCTTTGTGTGCTAGGTGTCCTATAGGGCCCAGTGGCTCAGCCTCCCCAGTTACCTGAGGTGGACACTCTTGGTGCACCCTTTGTGGGCTGTGTGCACAGTCTTGTTGTAGTTAAGCCTTGATTGTTGTTGGTATCACTGGGAGGAATTGACCTCCAGGCAAGTTGGCTGTGAGGATCAGCTGTGTCTACAATGGGAGAACTTCTGTGCTGGAGACACCCTTATGGGGCAAGACTTGATTCAGTGGGGCTTTGGTGCTCACTGAGTCTGCCCCTTGAGTGTGTCCCTTATGGATCTGAGGAGTTGTAATCTGGATGGTCCCACTCTGACCACTGGAAGATCCAAGGAGGTGCAAATTTAGCCTCTGCCTGAGGCCACCCAGCAGGAGCTACAGAGAGATCTGCAGATTCCTCTTCTTTGTTTGGGGTTTGGAGGTGCCCAGATGAGGCCCAGCTGTGAAGTAATGCAAGCTGCTATGGGGCCTTGGGCCTTCTTTTGGTGGCTCTGGGGCTCTCTGACCCAGCTGCAGTTTGTTAGGTAATTTTAGGTTGCAAAGGGCCAGGCCATTCATATGCAAAAGCCTCTTCACACAGCTTAGGTGGGGTGGGGTCTTGGGGCAGAGCAAAAAGCTATGGCTGATCCTCAGCCCTGCCCTAAGAGGCCCCCGGTTCTCAGTGTCCCTTGGTAATCACTGCAAGCACCTCTGAGAGAAAGCCGCCCTCGAGTTCTGCCTGAAGCCAGACAGTCCAGTTTCTCCTCATATTAGTCTGGGTCCCCAGAGTCTTGCCTGGAACCAGAGTTCAGAGCAGTTGGGAGCTTGTGTCTCCCTCCCAATTGAAAAAGGCAACCGCGTACTCAGCTGCCAGTCTTTTCTCGCGTGCCTTCGTACCTCTGCACTTTACTTCCACAGCTCCTCTGAGTTTTAGTGTGCTTTTCTCTTTCCTTCTAGTTGTAGAATTTCCACTCAGCCAGCCTTCCTGTGGTTCTGGATGATGTCCGTTTTGTCTTTTAGTTGTAGTTTTGAAGTGGTTGTGCGAGGCAGCAATTTCAGGTGTTTACCTATGCCACCATCTTGGTTTCTCAAAAATTGATCTTACTCACACATCTAATATCCTCTCCCCTGCTCCAAACCCATATACAGTTCTCTCTTTGCTTTTTTCACTATCCAAATTCTTTTTCTTTTTTGCCCTTTTCTTTCTTTCTGTCTTGTTGTTGTTTGTTTGATTATTGGTTAGTTTTTTTGTTGGGTTTTTTTTTTTTTTTGCTTCTCTTTTTTCTCCTCACTTGTTCTCTTCTTCTACTAATAGCTTAACTAATTCCAATCACCAACTCAGGCCTATTTACTCTCTATCCTCCTATTCCAATAGTTAATAAATACATAGATAGATAGAGTAAAGAAGGAGGAAAATTTTACATATATATATTTATAAATTTTCTTTTATACATATTTCAATATACATATATATTTTCTTTTTTATATTTAGTTTTCTACTTTTCTTCTTATACATCCATTTTCTTTCTACCTCCTCTATACTGAATTGTGGCTTTTCCCCCATTCATTCAATTCCTTGACCTTACCTCCTGGAAAGAAGCTCTGCCTCCTCAGATACATCTGGGTGTTTGTTGTTTGGAAGTGTGTTGTTTGCATTTTTTGGATTAGTTGTTCTTTGTAGTTTGCATTCATCTCTAGGTGTTTGTTGTTTGCATTTTTTTGGTTTAGTTGTTGTTTTATTGGAGTTTTCTTCCCATATATGTATTTTCCCCCTTCTTTTTTTCTATTCTCTCTTTTCTCTCTTACATTTTTTCCTTTTCTCAATATAATTTTTGCACTCTTCTATATTCCCCAAATTCTCTTTCCTCTGGTGGTCACCTTTATTTGGGACTATTAGTATCATGAATACATTTGTGTTTGGTGCTTTGTGCATTGTGTCTTGGTGTGTTGTATTTTGTGCCTTTAAGTCAACGCAGTAGAGAGAGAGAGCTACATATACAGAAACCCTTTGAGAAGCAATCATGGGGAGACAAAAAAACAGCCCACATATGAAAGAAAAGGAGGAATCACCAGAAAAGGAAGTAAAAGAATTGGAGGCAAGCAATATGAAAGAGAAAGAATTCAGAGCAATGGTCATAAGGTTGCTGAAAAGGATGGAAGCCAAATTCAACAATATGTGTAAGAACCAAGAGGAAATGAAGAAGAACCAAGAAGAAATGAAAAATGATATCACTGCAATAAAGAACTCAATAGAAAGCATCAACAGTAGACTAGAAAAAGTGGAGGACTTCATCAGTGAGTGAGAAGACAGGGTAGGAGGAAATACCCAAGCAGAGCAGCATCTAGGAAAAAAACTTAAAAAACAGGAGGAGAGCCTAAGGGAACTTTGGGACAACACGAAATGAAACAACGTCTGCATAATAGGGGTGCCAGAAGGAGAAAAAAACTGAGCAAGGAATAGAAAACCTGTTTGAAGAAATAATGACAGAAAACTTCCCTGATATTGGGAAGAAAATACTCACAAAGTACAAGAAGCGCACAGAGTCCCAAAGAAGATGAACCCCAAAGGACCGACACCAATACACATTATAATTAAATTGGCAAATCCAACGACAAAGTAATAATCGTAAAGGCTGCCAGAGAGAGACAGAAAGTTACCTACAAAGGACCTCCCATCAGACTATCGACTGATTTCTCAACAGAAACACATCAGGCCAGAAGGGAATGGAATGAAATATACAAAGTGATGCAAGCAAAATAGGTACAATAATAGTAGTAAAAATAATAATTAAAAATAAAAATATAATAAAAAAGGTAAAATCAAGTGAGAAAAAAATTTAGTTTCTTAAGTAAAAGATAAAAAATAAAAATGTGAAGTAGTGAAGGTCATTCACTTTCTCTACTGTTCTGCTTGGCAGTTCTGTTTCCTGTCACAGGTAGTCAGCACAATATTGAATTTTCCTGCAATCCACCGCTCCTCTGTGTCATAAGCCACAACCCTGTGTTCATGTAGGTGGGATCTCTTTGTTTCTCAGCCTGCCTTTGGTTGTATTTACGCAAGAGTCAATTTCTGATACAACCCCTGGGTGGCAGTGTTTCTGTATTAATATCTGGGGCTAAAAGGCCGCTCTACCCAGAGTTTTATTGTTTTCCCTGCAGCACTTAATACTGGGTTGGAGGGACAGACTGCCCCAGAGCTAGTTTTCTGTTCATCTCTCCCCACTCTGATCCCCAGGTTCCACAAAAACAACTTTCCCCTGCAGTCTTGGAGAGCATTTTTTAAAAAAATATATTTTATTGATATTTTACAGAGAGGAAGGGAGAGGGATAGAGAGCTAGAAACATCAATGAGAGAGAAACAATGATCAGCTGCCTCCTGCACACCTCCCACTGGGGATGTGCCCGCAACCAAGGTACATGCCCTTGACCGGAATCGAACCTGGGACTCTTCAGTCCGCAGGCCGATGCTCTATCCACTGAGCCAAACCGGTTTTTGGCTCGGTGACCATTTTTAATTGGAAGATCCTATGTACTTGACTTAGCAATCAAAGCAAGGATTTAAAAAGAAAAAAAAAAAAAAAGCCAGAGGATGCAAACAGACTCGAATCTTTTTCCCCTGGTACTGCACAGCCGGTATACTGGTAGAACTTCAGGCTGCCTTTCTGGCTGTGGGTTAACTTCTAGAGTCCCTTTCTGCCATCATACCCCCTTCCACATTTGTGGGCTACACTGACCCCAACAGCTGCGGATTTGTGGGGCGCAGCCTTCCTCTGAGACTCAAGTTCCCGCTGCATGCATTTCACGTGAGTTTCTCCCTCCAGCCTGAATTCCAGATCTCACCTTTCTCTAGGCCATATCTGACCTTTCCAGCCATGGATTTCCTCACCAGCTGTGTTTAATTTGCCAATTCTGTGTGGATGTTATTTGATCCAGCTGTTCCTTCTATCGGCTCTGTGAGAAGGCACAGGGTTCGTCTACATATCCGCACCACTTTGTCTCCCCCTGGGCAGACATTTTAGGCACCCGTGGTTGCTGAGGCTGTAGTCCTGGTGTTCGTGGGTTCTCAGCTAGGCAGCTGGTCACTGGGCATTGTGGATGTAGGGTCCTGGGAGGTATCCGAGTTCTCCCTGGTTGAAGGTAAGGCTGGGCTTTTGATCACAGCCACTCTCCCCGTTTAGATGGCGTGGTCTCTGCGGTAGAGCCGGCCACTCTGGGAGAGATTTCAGTAGCAATAGAGGCTTCCCGTCCAGAAGATCCTGGCCCGCCAGTCCCCAACAGTCCCTTGGAATATAGCTGTCCCTCACTCACAAATACAGACACTCCCCCAATGTCCACGCACTCTCCTTTCATTCTCTCACTCACACACTATCTTGCAGCCTGCCGTCCCATTGGCAGCCATCTTCTAGACTTTGAATAGTGTCTTTCAAAATAAAAAAGAAAATGTCCACCTAAGTAAAATTAAAAATCTCTCTAAAATTTGATCCACACTTCATACAAATGCCTTCCTGCCTTTCCTACTCTTTCATACAGTCAAGGCCAGACTTAACTTACAGGAAAACACTAAGGAAGAGGCATGTGTTCCCACGCCACCTCCCACACATAGTAGCTCATATTTATGATACTTAGGAGAGCACCCTCTCGCAGTCGAGGACCCCTCTCTCCTTACCACCTGCCTCCTTACTGCTCCTTACTGCTTGACTTGCTACTCTTTAGCGCTGCTGCGCTCACCAGCTGTGAGCCTGGCTTCTGGCTGAGCGCACTGACCACCAGGGGCAGCTTCTGTGTTGAGTGTCTGCCCCCTGGTGGTCTGTGCATGTCATAGAGACCACTCGTTTTGCCATTTGGTTGATTTGCATAGTAGGCTTTTATTATATAGAATTGAATGTCCATAATGTGCAGGAAACCAGGGGATAGGAAACCCTCTTACATGATACATTAATAATATGCATTGATGCCCTCTGCTGGTGACTTAAGTAATTTTTTTTAAGTGGAATGATGAATGAATTCTTTGCAGATCCCCCTATGGGGGTTTCCCACCAGAAATTTCCTATGTGGCTCGCTTTGACTCCTTTCCTCTATCTTGATTTCTAGAAATCAATTCATCCCATGCCTCTTTGTGTTGAGGTCAGTGTGTAACCGGACAACCAAGGGGTGCAGGCTGCCTGTCACTACTTCAGCCAATTAAGCAGAGATAGGGTTGAATCATATATGAGCATTTATGTAAATAATACTGGCATTATGGGAGAGCAGCAGGTCATCCACAGAAATCTGCTCTCTGCAGCTCACTATAAACCAATTGCTTACGTAGAAGGACAAGATTACATGGGGAAATAGGAATTACATGTATGGGAAAGTGGGCCTGGAATAATCATTACAAGTCATATGGGCTGGGGTGTGAAGTTACAGAGAGTGGGCGCCTCCAGGTGCCCTGGGTGCCCCAGGACCAGATTACAGGTAATAGGGGCAGGTGCCTCCAGGACTAGATGCCATGAGGTTGTAAATCTTTGTATAATGATAGGCAGTTCTCGGAAGGAGGACAGACTACATTCCCATGTTAGCTCCCGTGCTCCCATGTCCCAGGGTGTACAATTCTCAGTGAGCTTAGAATGTGCTTTCTCTAATCAGAACAGAACCATCATGGATAACAGAGCATGATTAATATTTCTTACAATTGTAGCTGGTCCCCAATATATTCTCTTTCTGCCCCTAACAAATGCACCTTGCCATGTAATGTTTTGGGTAGGGTTCCTTTCAAGATGACTCAAATCTAGGGGATGGGTAAAAATGGGTGAAAGTGGTCAAAAGGTACAAACTTCCAGTATCACAGAAGTAGAACTTTTATGAGCTACTTTTTTAGTACTGTATTGTATATTTGAAAGTTGCCTTAAAAGTTGATAATTAAAGTTCTCATCACAAGAAAAAAATTATGTGGAACTGTGTGTGTGTAACGGATGTTTATCAAACTTATTGTGGTAATTATTTTCCAACATATATATATCTGCACTAAAAAAGAGAAACATGCAAATTAACCATCACTCCATTACACCCAAAAGTCACGCCCACCAGCCAATCAGGAGTGAGTATGCAAATTAACCCAACCAAGATGATGGCCGGCCACGGAGCAAGCAAGAGGCTTGGGTTTCCCTGGCGATGGAGGAAGTCAAGCTTTCTGCCCACTTTGGCTGGCCCTGGTCTCTACTCATGGGTACAAATTTTCAATTATAGAAGATAAATAAATCCCAGATCTCAGGGCCTCTGCTTGGGTTGTCGGGGGGGCGTGGCTGGCCTGCAAACCACCACAGTCCCCTTGCCCAGGCCACCCCATGCCCCAAGGGAACCCCACCCTGATCCGGGACACCCTTCAGGGCAAACCAGCCGGCCCCTACCCGTGCACCAGGCCTCTATCCTATCTAATAAAAGAGTAATATGCAAATTGACCATCACTCCAACACACAAGATGGCTGCCCCTTGTGGTCAAAGATCCTGCCCCCATGTAGACACAAGATGGCCACCATAAGATGGCCAGCAGGGGAGGGCAGTTGTGGGTGATCAAGCCTGCAGGGGAGGGCAGTTAGGGGTGACAAGGCCGGCAGAGGAGGGAAGTTGGGGGTTCCTGGACCTGCAGGGAAGGGCAGGTGGGGGGGGGAACCCAGTCCTGCAGGGGAGGGCAGTTAGGGGCAGTCTGGCAGGGGAGCAGTTAGGCATCAATCAGGCTGTTAGGAGAGTGGTTAGGGGGTGATCAGGCTGGCAGGCAGAAGTAGTTAGAGGCAATCAGGAAGGCAGGCAGGCGAGCAGTTGGGAGCCAGCAATCCTGGATTGTGAGAGAGATCCCAGATTGGAGAGAGTGCAGGCTGGGCTGAGGGACACACCCCCCCCCCCCCCGTGTATGAATTTTGTGCACTGGGCCTCTAGCATATATATATATATATATATATATATATATATATATATATATATATATATATAATCATTACCTTGTACATTTTAAACACATACAATATTATATGTCAATTATCCAATCTAATAAAGAGGGAATATGCTAATTAACCATCACTCCATCACAAAGATGGCTGCACCCACAGCTGAGGCCAAGTTCCCATAAGGAGACTTAACAAGCAATCAGCAGGAACCTGAAACTACACCCTCCCCTGCCCCCATGGGGCTTGACAGGGCACCTCAGGCTGCACCACCCCTCCACCCAGTGGGGCTTGACAGGGGACCTCAGGCCGCTTTCCACACCCGGCAGGGCTTGACAGGGGACCTCAAGGTGCACTTCCCATCCTGGTGCTGGGCTAGGGGACCTCAGGCTACTCCCCCGGCCCCAGCACCAGGCCGGGGGACCTCAGGCCATGTCCCCCACCCCAGCACCGAGCCTAGGGACGTGAGGCTGCGCCCCCCCTGCCTGGCGGGGCTTGACAGGGGACCTGAGGCTGTTCCCCCCTCCTGGTGCCAGGCCGGGGGACCTGAGGCTGTGCCACCCCCACCTGGCGGGGCTTAATGGGGGACCTCAGACCATGCCCCCCACCCAGCGGGGCTTGACAGGGGATCTCAGGCCATGTCCCACACCTGGCGGGGCTTGACGGGGGACTGCAAGGTATGCCCCCCACACCGGTCTGGCTGGGGGACCTCAGGCCACACCCCCTATCCTGGCACTGGGCCAGGGGACCTGAGGCTACATTCCCTGCCTGGCAGGGCTTGACAAGGGTGGGACTAGCCAGTTCTGGATCTATCCCAATGGGTGGGGGGCCAGCTGGGTCTGGGTCTCATGTGATTTTGAGGCGCATGTGGGTGGGCAGGGACTTGACTCTGGGTCCCATGGTGTTCCCCAGACTCTGACAGGAGGAAGGTTTTCATATACAATTTACTAATTTTCTTTTATCTCTGACACTTTTATTATAGAGAAAGGGCAAATAGCAATATTAAATTATTTCCTCTAATTAATCCCCTTTTAATGTGCACGAATTTTGTGCACCAGGCCACTAGTATCTCAATAAAACTGGAAGAAAAGAATAGCCAGGGATTGGAAGAAAAGAACAGTCAGGGATTTTGAAATGCTGTTATCCTAGGATATGATCCTAAATAAGTGCTTAATCAAAATCATTGCCAGTACAAGAACAATCGCACTTACATAAAAACTAGATGCCTGATGCATGAAGATTCGTGCAGAATGGGCCTTCCTTACCCTGGCTGCCAGCACAGCCTTTGCTCTGCCCGGAGCTGCCTTTCTGCCTTTGCTCTACATGGAGCTGCCTTTCTGCCTTCCCACGCTGCCTGGAGGCCCAGAGCGGCTGGGGTGGTGCAAGTGTTCCGCCCCCAGCCACTGGGCACCTGTGTATGCAAATTAACCCACCATCTTTGTTGGGTTAATTTGTATACTCACTCCTGATTAGCTGGTGGGCGTTGCGAAGGTACGGTCAATTTGCATCTTTCGCTTTTATTAGTGTAGATAATATAGATGATGACTCAAGTCTAGACACCTCCCAGTGTTTGTCCAGGAGAAAGATGTATGCATACCTACCTACCTTGGAATTGCAGGCTGCTCCCAGCTCTAATCCTCTCTTTTCCCCTCTGTTGCCACAAAGTGCTTTAGCGAGCCTCTCTGTGACTTTGAGATGTTTTTAGACATGACTCAGGCACAAATCTTTTTTTTTTTTTTTATGAACCCCTCCAGGCTGTACAGAAAGTAACTGAATCTGATGTTTTGTAAAAAAAAAACACACACCATTTTCAGGGCATTGGCATAAGAGTACATTCATCCTGCAAGCTCAACCCAAACATCTGAGATAAATCTTTCATAATTATGTTTTCACTCTTTCTACTTTTGTCAGAAACACCAAAAAGAGTTCTGTCTTTTCTAATGCTTGTTAAACTACTGATTTAAAGTGGGCAAGGGGAAAAAAGCCATCATCATAGACACTTTTTTTAAGTTTTACAATAAAAATTGTTTGGATAATTAAATCTGCCTTGTTACGGGGGAGAGGGAATGAGGAGACCTCGGTTCTTGTCTTCTTGAGGGAAAGATTTCAATCAAGTGACAAAGTGTAGGAAAGCAAGCAAGAATTTATTGACCATGGCAAAAATATACTTAGGAGAGTGAAACAAGGGCATAGAAGAAGCAATAGGAGAGTCTAGATTGGGCTACTTTGGCTCACTAGGAAGTCAGAGAAAAGGGGGCCTTAGAGACAGGTTCACGAGGTTAGTCTGGGACGAGCTGCTTCTGCCCATTTCTTCCCTGGTTGCAAGTCTCCTGGGGTCCTTTATAAGTTAGGGGATATGTGTGGGGAGTAGGAGGAGGAGAGTTGGTAGGGAATGGCACAGGTATGCTCACTGGAGGGAGAGTGTCAGGCACAAATCTTAGTGTCCCCAAATTCTAGGAAGCACATGTCAACTTTCAAGAGGATCTTTGAAGTTCTAATTCTACTGAGGTTATGGAGGGAGAGAGCAAGCAATAGCATTCATTGTGCTATGGGGAAGGTATAAGGAGAAAAGCAAAATGGAGCGGGGGTGGGGAGATAGCAACACACCAATAACTCTCTCCAGTGGAATTTTCTACTACTAATCTCATCTGGTTAGTTTCTTCATCTCCTACATACCCCAGAGTTTGATTTTGGTCTAAAGTGTACAAAAAAAGTTTCACACTCTCAGTAATGTAAGCATAGTAATATTGCATCTATGGTTTACACTTCTTGTAAACTCTCTTTGATAAAAACCCTAGGAAATTAAAAAAAAAAAAAAAGCACTATGTAATAGATAAGGACAGCATGAGTGATTATAGGAACAGTGTAAAGACAGCTTAACCCAACCCCCAGCAGTGACAGGATGCTTGCTTATCTATAGTCAGTCTAGCCTTGTGCAGAGCAAATCCACATCCTGGAACAAGTTTGCAGAGGCTTGAACTAAAACCAAGATATTAGTGTGGATGTTTGCAGCTGGTGGCAAGCAGGTGTCAGCTAGATTTTTTATGACCTGCTTTTCAGCAGAATAGCTTTTAGTTAGGCCCCTGAAACAGAATCTGGGGTATATATATATTGGGGTTCATCAGAATAGGGTTGCTCAGTTTTTGGGGAACTGATTCCCCCTGAGCCAGCAGTGTTGCATTTGGAATAAAGGTGAACTTCTGCATCTCCCCAGTGCTTGCCTGGTTCTTCTGGGTACTTTGCCATAACACTTACAGTTCTATTATATACTAGAGGCCCGGTGCATGAAATTCGTGCATGGGGGGGGGTGTCCCTCAGCCCAGCCTGCACCCTCTCCAATCTGGGACCCCTCGAGGGATGTCCGACTGCCCATTTAAACCCGATCCTGGTGGGATCGGGCCTAAATGGGCAGTCGGACATCCCACTCACAATCCAGGACTGCTGGCTCCCAACTGCTTGCCTGCCATCTTCCTGATTGCCCCTAACTGCTTCTTCCTGCCAGCCTGATCACCCCCTAACCACTCCCCTGCCAGCCTGATTGATGCCTAACTGCTCCCCTGCCAGCCTGTTTTCCCCTAATTGCCCTCCCCTGCAGGCCTGGTCACCCCTAACTGCCCTCCCCTGCAGGCCTGGTCCCACCCAACTGGTCTCCCCTGCAGGCCTGGGTCCCTCCCAACTGCCTTTCCCTGCAGGCCTGGTCACCCCCAACTTCCCTCCTCTGCCGGCTTGGTCACCCCTAACTGCCCTCCCCTGCAGGCTTGATTGCCCCCAACTGCCCTCCCTTGCAGACCTGGTCCCTCCCAACTGCCCTCCATTGCTGGCCATCTTGTGTCCACATGGGGGCAGGATCTTTGACGACATGGGGGCAGCCATCTTGTGTGTTGGAGTGATGGTCAATCTGCATATTACTCTTTTATTAGATAGGATAGAGGCCTGGTGCACGGGTAGGGGCCGGCTGGTTTGCCCTGAAGGGTGTCCTGGATCAGGGTGGGGGTTCCCTTGGGGCGTGGGGCAGCCTGGGTGAGGGGCCTGTGGTGGTTTTCAGGCCGGCCTTGCCCCCTGGCGACCCAAGCGGAGGCCCTGGGATCTGGGGTTTATTTATCTTCTACAATTGAAACTTTGTAGTCTGGAGCAGAGCCAAGCCTTCTGCTTGGTCCGTGGTGGCAGCCATTTCTGTTGGGATTTATGTATCTTCTATAATTGAAACTTTGTAGCCTTAAGTGGATGCCTGGGCTGGCCAGGGCTGCAGAAGCTTGGCTTCCTCCATCGCCAGGGGCAACCCTAGCCTCCTGCTCTTTCCAGCTCCATGGCTGCCGCCATTTCTGTTTGGATTTATGTATCTTCTATCATTGAAACTTTGTAGCCTTGAGTGGAGGCCTAGGCCGGCAAGGGCAGGCGGAAAGCTTGGCTTCCTCCATTACTGGGGAAACCCAAGCCTCCCTCCTGCTCTCTGTGGCCGTAGCCATCTTGGTTTGGTTTATTTGCATATTTGCTCCTGATTGGCTTGTGGGCGTGGCTTGTGGGCATGGCTTGTGGGTGTAGCGGAGATATGGTCAATTTGCATATTACTCTTTTATTAGATAGGATGTTTACATGAACTCATATGTTTGCTGTTATCTTTCTTCTTTGTTACTTACTGCACCCAGGCCTTCCTTCTGGAATCATCTACGTGATCTTGAAATTTGCTTTTTGAAAGCACCTTTCCTGAGAATTTCTTGTTTAAATAACTGCCTTCGTGTTTGTCGTCCCTCACTAACCCCCTGCCAGCCTGGTCGCCCCACGTGGCCTGCTGTTCGGTCATTACTGTTACTGTGCGGCACCCTGACAATTTGCATATTCCTCTATTTTTAGTATAGATACCTATGCATTCAAGTTTAAAAAAATAAACAGATCTTTTTGATAATTTAATGATGGATCTCCACAGGTGAGTTGTTGTTTTTTAAAATGTATTTTTATTGGTTTCAGAGAGGAAAGAAGAGGGAGAGAGAAATAGAAACATCAGTGATGAGGGAGAATCATTGATCAGCTGCCTACTGCACACCCCCTACTAGGGATGGAGCTGGCAACCTGGACATGTGCCCTGACTTGAACTGTGACCTCCTGGTTCATAGGTTGATATTCAACCATTGGGCCACACCAGCAGGGCCACCAGTGAGTTTTGAACTGCATTAAAGACATATGATTCTGTTAACTTAAAAATATTCAAACCTGTAGAGAATTTCTGTGACTTTATTTGAGCCAAACTGTTGACAATTGCCAGGAAGCAGAATTTCAACGTATTGGGATAATGCTCCAGAGAATGGCAGTTTTTCACCTTGTTTTATACATTACCATCAAAGGAAGAGACATAAGTGGGTTACATGAAAACCACTGGTGATAGATTAGGGAGGCAGGAGAAAGCAAAGTGGAGAAACCTCTGGGATTGAATAAAAAGTAAAATGATAGACACATACTTCTTTTTTAAAATTTATTTTTCTGTATTGATTAAGGTATTACATATGTGTCCTTATTGCCCCATTGCCCCCCCTCCCCCCTGCCACCACTTCTGCCCTCACCCCCCTGGTGTATGTGTCCATTTGATAGGCTTATATGCATGCATACAAGTCCTTTGGTTGATCTCTCTAACTTACCCCCACCCTCCCCTGCCTTCCCTCAGGGGTTTGACGGTCTGATCAATGCTTCTCTGTCTCTGGATCTGTTTTTGTTCATCAGTTTAAGTTGTTCATTGTATTCAATAAATGAGTGAGATCATGTGATATTTATCTTTCTTGGACTGGCTTATTTCGCTTAGCATAATGTTCTCAGGTCCATCCATGCTGTTGCAAATGGTAAGAATTCCTTCTTTTTTATTGCAGCCTAGTATTCCATTGTATAGATGTTTTTTAATCCACTCATCTGCTGATGGGCACTTAGGCTGTTTCCAAATCCTAGCTATGGTGAATTGTGCTGCTATGAACATAGGGGTGCATATATCCTTTCTGATTGGTGTTTCTGGTTTCTTGGGATATATTCCTAGAAGTGGGATCACTGAATCAAATGGCAGTTCCATTTTTAGTTTTTTGAGGAAACTCCATACTGTTCTCCACAGTGGCTGCACCAGTCTGCATTCCCACCAGAAGTGCACGAGGGTTCCTTTTTTCTCTTCATACTTGCCAGCACTTGTTGTTTGTTGATTTGTTGATGGTAGCCATTCTGACAGGTGTGAGATGGTACCAAATTGTCGTTTTGATTTACATCTCTCGGATAATTAGTGACTTTGAGCATGTTTTCATATGTCTCTTGGCCCTCCCTATGTCCTCTTTTGAAAAGTATCTATTTAGGTCTAGTGCCCATTTTTTTGATTGGGTTGTTTATCTTCCTTTTGTTAAGATGTATGAGTTCCCTATAAATGTTGGAGATTAAACCTTTATCCGTGATAACATTGGCAAATGTGTTCTCCCATGCAGTGGGCTTTTTTGTTGTTTTGTTGATGGTTTCTTTTGCTGTGAAAAAACTTTTTATTTTGATGTAGTCCCATTTGTTTATTTTCTCTTTGGCTTCCATTGCCCTAGGAGCTGTATCGGTGAAGAAATTGCTTTGGCATATGTCTGAGATTTTGCTACCTGTGGATTCCTCAAGTATTTTTATGGTTTCCCATCTTATGTTTAAGTCCTTTATCCATTTTGAGTTTATTTTTGTGTATGGTGTAAGTTAGTGGTCTAGTTTCATTTTTTTGCATGTATCTGTTCAATTTTCCCAACACCATTTATTGAAGAGACTGTCTTTGACTCCATTGTATGTTCTTGCCTCCTTTGTCAACTATGAATTGAGCAACTATGAATTGAGTCAACTATGAATTGAGTTTGGGTCGATTTCTCTATTCTATTCCATTTATCTATATGTCTGTTCTTGTGTCAGTACCAGGCAGTTTTGAGAACAGTTGCTTTGTAATACAGCTTGATATCTGGTATTGAGATCCCTCCTACGTGGTTCTTCTTTCTCAGGATTGCTGCAGCTATTCGGGGTCTTCTTTTATTCCAGATGAATTTTTGGAGAGTTCATTCTAGGTCTGTGAAATATGCCGTTTGTATTTTATTTTATTTTTAAAATATATTTTATTGATATTTTACAGAGAGGAGGGGAGAGGGATAGAGAGTTAGAAACATCAATGAGAGAGAAACAGCTGCCTCCTGCACCCTCCCCACTGGGTATGTGCCCGCAACCAAGGTACATGCCCTTGACTGGAATCGAACCCGGGACCCTTGAGTCCGCAGGCCGACGCTCTATCCACTGAGCCAAACCAGTCAGGGCTGCTGTTGGTATTTTAATGGGGAGTGCATTGAATCTGCTGGGGTCTTATCTGCATCTAGAAGGGTTCAGGAATCTGGAGAAGGGGCTGTGATGTAAATTAAGTAAACTAGATATGATATATAAATTTGGGAGGCATTTTGGGGGAGCCAGGAGAGGTTTAGCTTTAGTAAATAAGCTCCTTGAATCTCTGTACCCAGGGCTTTTTATTCCCACATTTTACCCTATAGCAAAACAGATATATATATCAAAGGTAAGGTTTGGTAAACAATAAAGTATTATTAGGTTGGGGGAACTGCCCTCAGCTGTCTGGCAGCAGGCAATAACATGCAGATCTTCAGCCCTGCTGAAGCCCCAAGGTTCATTAATCTTTTGATGAACTTCTTGCATTTACGACCTACTGGAATTAGCCTCCAGAAGATTCTATAGATTGCTTTGGGTAGTATGGACATTTTAATTATGTTGATTCTACCAATCCATGAACAGGGTATGTTCTTCCATCTGTTTATGTCTTGTATTTTCTGAGTACAGGTCTTTTACCTCCTTAGTTAAGTTTATTCCTAGGTATCTTAATTTTTTTGGTGCGATGATAAATGGGATTTTTTTAAAATTCTCTCTTTCTGTAAGTTCAGTGATGGTGTTTAGAAATGCCATAGATTTCTTGGTGTTAATTTTGTATCCTGCTACATTGCTGAATTCATTTATTAAGTCTAATATTTTTTGATGGAGTCCTTAGGGTTTTCTATGTACAGTATCATGTCATCTGTGAATAATGACAGTTTTACATCTTCTTTTCCAATTTGGATACCTTTTATTTCTTCTTCTTGTCTAATTGCTATGGCTAGCACTTCCAGAACTATGTCAAATAGGAGTGGTGAAAGTGGGCATTCCTGTCTCGTTCCTGTTCTTAGGTTAAATGGTTTTAGTTTTTGCCCATTCAGTATGATGTAGGCTATAGGTTTGTCATATAAGTCTTTTATTATGTTGAGGTATGATCCCTCTATTCCTATTTTGCTGAGGGTTGTTGTTGTTGTTTTTTTTTTTTTTATCAAGAAAGGGTGTTGGATTTTGTCAAATGCTTTTCCTGTATCAATTGATATAATTATGTGATTTTTATCATTCAATTTGTTTATGTGATATATCATGTTTATTGATTTGCAGATATTGTACCAACCTTGCATTCCGGGATAAATCCTACTTTGTCATGGTATATGATCTTTTGATGTAATGCTGGATCTGATTTGCTAGAATTTTGTTGAGGATTTTGGCATCTATGTTCATGAGGGATATTGGCCTGTAATTCTCTTTCATTGTGTTGTCTTTATCTGGTTTTGGTGTTAGGGTGAGGCTGGCTTCATAGAATGAGCTTGGAAGTGTTCCTTCCTCTTGAATTGTTTGAAAATAGTCTGAGGAGGATAGGTTTTAGTTCTTTCTTGAAGGTTTAGTAAAACTCCCCTTTGTAGCCTTCTGAACCTGGGATTTTGTATGCTGGAAGCTTTTTGATTACTGCTTCAATTTATTCCATAGTTATCTGCCTATTCAGATTTTTAGATTCTTCCTGATTGAGTTTTGGAAAGTTGTATTTTTCTAGGAATATGTCCATTTCCTCCAGGTTGTCTATTTGTTGGAATAGAGTTGTTTATAGTATTTTTAAAAAAATTCTTTGTATTTTTGTGGGGTCTGTTGTTATTTTGCATCTTTTATTTCTGATTTTGTTTATTTGAATCCTCTCTCTTTGCTTCTTGGTGAGGCTGGCTAGAGGTTCGTCAATCTTGTTTATCCTTTCAAAGGACCAGCTCTTGGTTTCATTGATTTTTGTATTTTTTTGTT
This sequence comes from Plecotus auritus, assembly GCF_963455305.1. Classification (NCBI taxonomy): domain Eukaryota; kingdom Metazoa; phylum Chordata; class Mammalia; order Chiroptera; family Vespertilionidae; genus Plecotus; species Plecotus auritus. Next base: position 69,028,654 of record NC_137771.1, read on the forward strand.
GTTGTTCCCTGTGTCATTTATTTCTGCTCTGATCTTTATTATCTCCTTCCTTCTGCTCACTCTGGGCTTTTCTTGTTGCTCTCTTTCTAATTCTTTAAGTTGTAGAGTTAGATGATTTACTACCATTATTTCTTATTTTTGTTGGTAGGGCTGTAGAGCTATAAACTTCCTTCTCAGTTCTGCTTTCACTGTGTCCCATAGATTTTGGAATGTTCTGTTTTTATTGTCATTCATTTCCAGGATGTTTTTAATTTCTTCTTTGATCTCTTTGGTAATCCAATCATTGTTTAATAGCATGCTATTCAGCTCCCAAGTGTTTGAATTTTTTTAATTGTTTTTATTGTAGTTTACTTCCAATATTATGCCATTATGGTCTGAGAATATGCTTGTTATGATTTCAATCTTCTTGCATTTGGAGAGGCTTTGCCTGTGACCCAATATGTGGTCTATCTTTGAAAATGTCCCATGTGCATTTGAGAAGAATGTATATTCCTTGGCTTTAGGGGAAATGTTCTGAAGATGTCAATTAAGTCATTTAGGATTGCTGTTTCTTTTTTGCAGATTTTTTGTCTAGGACTTATCTAATGATGTCAGTGGGGTATTCAAGTCCCCTACTATGATTATATTGTTGTCAATCTCTCCCTTGATATCTTCCAGGAGTTTTTTCTATGTATTTGGATGCTCCTGTATTGGGTGCATATATGTTTACCAGGGTTATATCCTCTTGTTGTATTGATCCCTTTAGTATTATGAAGTGGCCTTCCTTATTTCTTGTTATGGCCTTCACTTTGAGGTCTATTTTGTCAGATATAAGTATTGCTACCCCAGCTTTTTTTATTTTCATTTCCATTTGCCGGAAAGATATGTTTCCATCCCTTCACTTTTAGTCTGTGTGAGTCCCTTGTTCTGAGGTGGGTCTCTTGTAGATAGCATATGTATGGGTCATGTTTTTCTATCCATTCAGCCATTTGATGTCCTTTGATTGAAGCATTTAGTCCATTTACCTTTAAAGTTATTAATGATAGGTACTTGTTTGTAGCTATTTTTATTTTTTGTGCCTGTGTTTCTTCTTCCCTCTTTATTTCTTCTTTTTACACCCCTTTAGCATTTCTTGTATTGCTGGCTTGGTAGTGATAAGCTCCATTAGCCTTTTTTGTTTGTCTGTGAAGCTCATTATTTCCCCTTCAATATTTAGTGAAAGCCTTGCTGGATAGCATATTCTTGGATTCAGTCCCTTGCTTTGCATCACTTTGTAAATTTCCTTCCATTCTTTTCTGGCCTGATGTGTTTCTGTTGAGAAATCATTTGAGAGTCCAATGGGAGATCCTTTGTATGTAACTTTCTGTCTCTCTCTTACAGCCTTTAAGATTCTGCCAGAAACCGATCATTGTCCCACTAACAGAGAGATGTGGAAAGGGAATCTGGAAGGCTAGTCAACCTTAATTGCTCTGAAAGGTCGGAGCTAATCACTCATTGTTTAGTTGAGATATTGGTAGTTGAAGCAGCCTCCACCTGTTAGTCTTATGTAAATTTTTGCTGATTGGCTATTATTGGAATTTCCTGCCTAAAGGATATGGGTGTATCTCATAACCTTAATAAAAGGGATAGCAAGGCCAGAGCAGTGGGTAGTCCTCCCCCTAGAGGTGGGCTCCCGCCTGGCCCCCAATATTCCCAAATTAATGCTTTTCTAGTCTCTTTTCATTTGTGTGTAGACTTCTCCAGAACCCGAACCCTGAACTGGAACCCTGAACCACGTGGGACATGAAAGGGGTTCCCACAAGATTTTTTTTTTTTATAAGAAAAAAAAATTTAAATTTCTTTATTCATTAAGGTGTTACATATGTGTCCTTATTCCTCCATTTACACTCCATTCCCCACACTCATGCCCTCAGCCCCCTGTTGTCTGTGTCCATTGGTTAAGCTTATATGCATGCATACAAGTCCTTTGGTTGATCTATCCCCCTTACACCACCCTCCCCTACCTTCCCTCTGAGATTTGACAGCCAGTTCGATGTTTCTCTGTCTCTAGATCTGTTTTTGTTCACAAGTTTATGTTGTTCATTATATTTCATAAATGAGTGAGATCATGTGGTATTTATCTTTCTCTGACTGGCTTATTTCACTTAGCATAATGCTCTCCAGTTCCATCCATGCTGTTGCAAATGGTAAGAACTCCTTTTTTACTGCAGTGTAGTATTCCATTGTGTAGATGTACCACAGTTTTTATTTTTTTTATTTTTATTTATTTATTTATTTTTATTTTTTTTTCCAAATTTTTATTAAGGTATTATATGTGTACATATCTTACCATTGCCCCCCACCCCCACCCCACTCCCATACATGCCCTCACCCCCCAATGTTTTGCATCCGTTGGTTACTCTTATATGCATGCATACAAGTCCTTCAGTTGATCTCTTATTTCCCCCACCTCTCCCTAACCTTACCACTGTAATTTGACAGTCTGTTTGATGCTTTACTGCCTCTGTAACTATCTTTTTGTTCATCAGTTTATAATGTTTTTCATTATCCCCAAATGAGTGGGATCATGTGGTATTTTTCTTTCATTGACTGGCTTATTTCACTTAGCATAATGTTCTCTAATTCCATCCAAGTGCCTACAAATGGTAGTAATTCCTTCTTTTTTACGGCAACATAGTATTCCATTGTGTAGATGTACCATAGTTTTCTGATCCAGTCATCTGCTGATGGGCACCTAGGCTGTTTCCAAATCTTAGCTATTGTAAATTGTGCTGCTATGAACATAGGGGTGCATATATCCTTTCTGATTGGTGTTTCTGGTTTCTTAGGATATATTCCTAGGAGTGGGATTACTGGGTCAAATGGGAGTTCCATTTTCAGTTTTTTGAGGAAACTCCATACTGTTCTCCACAGTGGCTGCACCAGTCTGCATTCCCACCAGCAGTGCACGAGGGTTCCTTTTTCTCCACATCCTCGCCAACACTTGTCGTTTGTTGATTTGTTGATGATAGCCATTCTGACAGGTGTGAGATGGTATCGCATTGTTGTTTTGATTTGCATCTCTCGGATAATTAGTGACTTTGAGCATGTTTTCATGTGTCTCTTGGCCTTCCTTCTGTCTTCTTTCGAAAAGATTCTATTTAGGTCCGTTGCCCATTTTTTTATTGGATCCTTTATCTTCCTTTTATTAAGTTGTATAAGCTGCCTGTAGATGTTGGAAATTAAACCTTTATCAGTGATACCATTTGCAAATATGTTCTCCCATACAGTGGGGTTTCTTGTTGTTTTGTTGATGGTTTCTTTTGCTGTGCAAAAGCTTTTTATTTTGATGTAGTCCCATTTGTTTATTTTCTGTTTGGCTTCCATTGCCCTAGGGGCAGTATCACTGAAAAAGTTCTTTTGGCATATGTCTGAGATTTTGCTGCCTGTGGATTCCTCTAGTATTTTTATGGTTTCCCGTCTTATATTTAAGTCCTGTACCCATTTTGAGTTTATTTTTGTGTATGGTGTAAGTTGGTGATCTAGTTTCATTTTTTTGCATGTATCTGTCCAATTTTCCCAACACCATTTATTAAAGAGACTGTCTTGACTCCATTGTATGCTCATGCCTCCTTTGTCAAATATTAAATGCGCATATTGGTTTGGGTCGATATCTGGATTCTCTATTCTGTTCCATTGATCTATATGTCTGTTCTTGTGCCAGTACCAGGCTGTTTTGATGACAGTGGCTTTGTAATACAGCTTGAAATCTGGTATTGAGATCCCTCCTACTTTATTCTTCTTTCTCAGGATTGCTGTGGCTATTCGGGGTCTTTTTTTATTCCAGATGAATTTTTGGAGAGTTCTTTCTAGGTCTGTGAAATACGCCGTTGGTATTTTAATGGGGAGTGCATTGAATCTATAGATTGCTTTGGGTAGTATGGACATTTTAATGATGTTGATTCTACCAATCCATGAACATGGTATGTTCTTCCATCTGTTTACATCTTCCTCTATCTCTTTTTTCAGTGTCCTGTAGTTTTCCACATATAGGTCTTTTACCTCCTTGGTTAGGTTTATTCCTAAGTATCTTAATTTTTTTGGTGCGATGGAAAATGGGATTGCTTTTTTAGTCTCTCTTTCTGTAAGTTCATTGTTGGTGTATAGAAATGCCAAAGATTTCTTGGTGTTAATTTTGTATCCTGCTACATTGCCGAATTCATTTATTAAGTCTGTTAGTTTTTTGATGGAGTCTTTCGGGTTTTTTATGTACAATATCATGTCATCTGCAAATAAGGACAGCTTTACTTCTTCTTTTCCAATTTGGATGCCTTTTATTTCTTCTTCTTGTCTAATTGCAGTGGCTAATACTTCCAGTACTATGTCAAACAGGAGTGGTGAGAGTGGGCATCCCTGTCTTGTTCCTGTTCTTAGGGTAAATGGTTTTAGTTTTTGCCCATTGAGTATGATGTTAGCTGTGGGTTTATCATATATAGCTTTTATTATGTTGAGGTATGATCCTTCTATTCCCACCTTGTTGAGAGTTTTTATCAAGAAAGGGTGTTGGATTTTGTCAAATGCTTTTTCTGCATCAATTGATATGACTATGTGATTTTTATCTCTCAATTTGTTTATGTGATGTATCACATTTATTGATTTACGGATATTGAACCATCCTTGCATTCCTGGGATAAACCCTACTTGGTCATGGTGTATGATCTTTCTGATGTACTGCTGGATCCTATTTGCTAGAATTTTATTGAGGATTTTGGCATCTACATTCATGAGGGATATTGGCCTGTAATTCTCCTTCATTGTGTTGTCTTTATCTGGTTTTGGTATTAGGGTGATGCTGGCTTCATAGAAGGAGCTTGGAAGTGTTCCTTCCTCTTGAATTTTTTGGAATAGTCTGAGGAGGATAGGTTTTAGTTCTTCCTTGAATGTTTGGTAGAACTCTCCTGTGAAGCCGTCTGGCCCCGGGCTTTTGTTTGCCGGAAGCTCTTTGATGACTGCTTCAATTTCTTCCATAGTTACTGGCATGTTGAGCTGTTTAGATTCTTCCTGATTGAGTTTTGGAAGGTTATATTTTTCTAGGAATATGTCCATTTCCTCCAGGTTGTCCAGTTTGTTGGAATAGAGTTGTTCGTAGTATTTTTTAACAATCCTTTGTATTTCGGTGGGATCTGTTGTTATTTCACCTCTTTCATTTCTGATCTTGTTTATTTGGGTCCTCTCTCTTTGCTTCTTGGTGAGCCTGGCTAGAGGTTCATCAATCTTGTTTATCCTTTCAAAGAACCAGCTCTTGGTTTTGTTGATCTTTTGTATTGTTTCTTTGGTCTCTATGTCGTTTATCTGTGCTCTGATCTTTATTATTTCCTTCCTTATGCTTACACTGGGCTTTTCTTGTTGCTCTTTTTCTAACACTTTGAGTTGTTGGGTTAGGTAATTTATTACCCCTGTTTCTTGTTTTTTGCAGTAGGCTTGTAGAGCTATGAACTTCCCTCTCAAGACTGCTTTCGCTGTGTCCCATAGATTTTGGATTGTAGTGTTTTCATTGTCATTTGTTGTCATGATGTTTTTTATTTCTTCTTTGATCTCTCTGGTAACCCAGTCATGGTTTAATAGCATCCTGATAAGTCTCCATGTGTTTGATTTCTTTGGGTTGTTTTTATTGTAGTTGATTTCCAGTTTTATGCCACTGTGGTCTGAGAAGATGCTTGATATGATTTCTATCTTCTTGAATTTGAAGAGACTTTGCCTATGTCCCAGCATATGGTCTATCTTTGAAAATGACCCATGTGCACTTGAGAAGAATGTATATTCTGTGGCTTTGGGGTGAAATGTTCTGAAGATGTCAATTAATTCCATCTGGTCTAGTGAGTCATTTAGGATTGATGTTTCTTTGCTGATTTTTTGTTTAGAGGATTTGTCCAATGGTGATAGTGGGGTATTAAAGTCTCCTACTATGATTGTATTGCTGTCAATCTCTCCCTTGATATCCTCCAGGAGTTTTTTTATGTATTTGGGTGCTCCTGTATTGGGTGCATATATGTTTACCAGAGTTATTTCTTCTTGTTGGATTGCTCCCTTTAGTATTATGAAATGGCCTTCCTTATCTCTTGTTATCTCCTTCAGTTTGAGATCTAATTTGTCAGAAATAAGTATTGCTACCCCAGCTTTTTTTCCGTTCCATTTGCCTGGAAAACCTTTTTCCATCCCTTCACCCTCAGTCTGTGTGCGTCTTTTTTTCTGAGGTGGGTTTCTTGTAGACAGCAGATATATGGGTCGTGTTTTCTTATCCAATCCGTTACCCTATGTCTTTTGATTGGGGCATTTAATCCATTTACATTTAAAGTTATTATTGATAGGTACTTATTTGTCGCCATTCCTATTCTTTACCCCTGTGTTACTTCTTCGCTTCCTGTTTCTTTCTTTTTTTTTTTTTTTTTTTACAGCAGACCCTTTAGCATTTCTTGCATTGCTCGTTTGGTGGTAATAAATTCCCTTAGTCCTTTTTTGTCTGTGAAGCTCCTGATTTCACCTTCAATTTTGATTGACAGCCTTGCTGGGTACAGTATTCTTGGATTCAGACCCTTCCTTTGCATGACTTTGTATATTTCATTCCATTCCCTTCTGGCCTGATGAGTTTCTGTTGAGAAATCAGTTGCTAGTCTGATGGGGGTTCCTTTGTATGTAACTTTCTGTCTCTCTCTTGCTGCTTTTAAGATTCTTACTTTGTCGTTGGTGTTTGCCAATTTAATTATAATGTGCCTTGGCGTCGGTCTTTTGGTGTTCATTTTGCTTGGGACTCTGTGAGCTTCTTGGATTTGTGTGGGTTTTTTCTTCCCTATATCAGGGAAATTTTCTGTCATTATTTCTTCAAAGAGGTTTTCTATTCCTTGCTCAGCTTCCTTTCCTTCTGGAACCCCTATTATGCGGATGTTGTTTTGTTTCGTGTTGTCCCAAAGTTCCCTTAGACTCTCCTCCTGCCTTTTAATTTTTTTTTCTAGAAGTTGCTCTACTTGGGTATTTTTTCCCATCTTGTCTTCTAGCTCACTGATGCGGTGCTCTGCTTCTTCTAGTCTACTCTTGATGCTTTCTATTGAGTTCTTTACAGCAGCGATGTCATTTTTCATTTCTTCTTGGTTCTTCTTCATTTCCTCTTGGTTCTTGCTCATATTGTCGAATTTGTCTTCCATTCTTTTCAGCCACCTTATGACCATTTCTCTGAATTCTTTTTCTGGAAGGTTGCTTGCCTCCATTTCGTTTACTTCCTTTTCTGGTGATGCCTGCTTTTCTTTCATATGCGGGCTGCTTCTTTGTCTCCCCATGGTCTCTCTTCTCTGGGTGTCTGGTTATGTAGTTCTCTCTCTCCTTATCCCAGGCGAAATCTGACCTTTCCGTGGTGGAGTGTAGAGCTCCTCTGAACCCGTGTGTTTGCGCCAATTGGGGAGCGTTGTTCTGGGGCTCGCAGCTGTTCCGTGGGTGCCGCAGTTGTGGATTCTCAGGCTTCCGATAAGCTCCACTTTCCGGATCAAGATGGCGCAGACTCCGCGTCCAACCCCGCAGCTCCGGGAGGGGACCCAGCCTCAGTTGGTGCTGCCAGGTCAGGGGAACCCCGTTTAGCAGTCCCCCACCTCCTTCTGGAATTCAGCTGTCTCCCAAGCAGCCAACAAACACTCCTTGTGCGACCCTCAGCTGTTCTTTCTTTCTGCTCCGGGACAAGGCTCGGAACACGTCTGTCTATTCCGCCACCATTATTCCTTCTCCCCGATGAACCACAGTTTTTAAATTAATTCACTTATTTGCTGATGGGCACTTAGGCTGAGCACTTAAGATTCTTTGTCCTGAACGTTTGCCATCGTAATTATGACGTGTCTCGGTGTGGGTCTTTTCGGGTTCATCTTATTTGGGACTCTCTGTGCTTGTGTGACTTTTTTCTTCTCCATATCAGGGAAGATTCCTGACATTATTTCCTTAAATAGGTTTTCTAACCCTGTTTCTCTTCCTGTCATTCTGTTGCCCCTATTATTCATATGTTGCTTCATTTCATGTTGTCCCAAAGCTCCCTTAGGCTCTCCTCCTGTCTTTTAATTTTTTTCTCCAATTGTAGTTCAGTTTGGGTGTGTTTTGCTTCCCTGTCTTCTAATTTGCGAATTCGGTCCTCCGCTTCTCCTAGTCTACTGTTGAAACTTTCCATGGTGATTTTATTGTAGCTATTTCACTCTTTATTTTCTCTTGATTCTTACGTAAGTTGTTGATTTTTTCATCCATCCGGTTTATGAACTGTATGACTCGTATACTGAATTCTTTTTCAGACATATTGCATGTCTCTATTTCACTTAGCTGCTTTTCTGGTGATTCCTCTTTTTTCTCTCCTTTGGGGGTTTTGTTGTCTATCCATTTTTGCTCTCACTGAAGGATCTAGGTGTCGAGTTGTGCAGGGGCTGCTCCTTGGGTAGCAGTGGCTCCTTTGGTGGCAGGTGCTCCTTGGGTGGTCATGGCAGTGGCTGCTCCTCAGTTGGCAGCAGCTCCTCTGGTGGGTGCTTTTCGCAGCAGTGATGGCTCCTCTGGCTGGTGGCGGCAGGCTGCTCATGTAGCTGCTGCTCCTGGACGTAGGCAGGCTGCATGCAGATGCTGTTTCTCGGATGGGGGTGGGCTGCTCATGAGGCTGCTGCTCCACAGACGGGGGCGGCTGCTCACAGGGCTGCTGCTCCTTGGATGGAGGTGGGCTGATCATGAGGCTGCTGCTCCTCGGACAGGGGCAGGTTGCTCGCAGGGCTTCTGCTCCTCAGGTGGGAATGGGCTGCTTACATGGCTGCCACTCGCATGGTATCAGTGCCCTGGGACAAAGTGTTGGGCCGGTCAGAGTGGAGCGTGCTTCAGAACTCACAGGAGCCAGTGCCCAGGGTGGCTGGAGTCTTGGTTACCATGGTACTGCAGCTGAGTCAGCAGGTCCCTGGCAGAGGTGGCTGTCGAGTCACAGATGTTATCTGATGGCACCTTGGGTGGAGGTGAGGCTGGGCTTCCAGTCACTGCAGCTCTCCCCTTCGGAAAGGCAAGGCCTCTGAGGAAGAGCTGGCCTCTCTGGGACTGTTTGCAGTGGTAGCAGCAGCTCCCTAGTTACACGAGCCCAGTTAGCCTGCCCCCAAATGTCCTGCAGTATCTAACTGTGCCTCAGTCACACACACACACCTCCCACACTCTTTTGTTCCTTTACTCACTCATGCTCTCTCCCTTACTGCCGCCTTCTTACTGCCTTTGTAGTTGGTCTGGAGTATTAGTGACCCTTTGTGGATGGAGTCTTCTCTCCAGGTGTCTGATTATGTGGCTCACTCTATAGTACACTGGCCGGACAGGATAAAATTCACCTCGAAAAGACACGACACAATGGAAAAAAAACACACGAATATACTCACAACACCAATAACCACAATATAAGTGACCACCAGAAAAAAGAGAATTAGAGGAGAGAAAAGAGAGCACAAATGCTATTGAAGAGAGAAAAATTGGTATGAGAGAAAATAAAAAGAAGACAAAGTAAGAAAAAGGAAAAAAAATATATATGGGAAGAAAATACCAGAGGTAAACCTAAACAGGTAAACCAAAACAAACACCAAATACCCAGTAAAGAAGGTGGGTCAGAATCTTATATACAGAAAGTAACGTTAAGAATTGGATGAATATGGCAGGGGGTGGGGGGACCTCAATTTAGTATAGAGGAAGTAGAAAGGGGATGAATGGTTAAGAAGAAAGTGAAGAAAATAATAATAATAATAATAATAAATTTACAAAAAAATTGATTTAAAATGGGATAAAAAGACAAAAATAAAATAAAAAATAAATTAGAATGATAGAACAATAATGGGAAAAGAAATAGAAAATAAAGAATCAAATGAAAAAGGGAAAATATAGAAAAAAGAGATAACAAAGTAATAATAAAATTAAAAAAGAAAAGAAAAAGTGAAGTGTTGTTCCTTTGGCTGGTTTAAGATCCCACTCTTCCATACTGTCTGCAATTTCTCAGTTTCCTGTTGCTGGGGCTGAAGGCCTCTCTTTAGGCCAGTCCCTGTGGACTCTCAGGGACTATTCAGATTTTTTTTTTTATCCTTTGTACCATTCTGGGTGTATTCTGGGTGTGGCTGTATTGGTTGCCTGGAGACTGCAGGGAGGGGCTATCTTTTCAGGAGAAAATGGCTGCCCAGGTCCTGTGCGTCCGGTATGACTCAGTGCCAGACTTGTGGCCACCTCTCTCATGGACCCTCTCCTCTCCCCAGACTCCACAAGTCTGCACCTCCTCCTGCACCTCAGCCTCAGGTGAGGGTCCGTATCCGAAAGGTCCTATGAACTAGGTTCAGGGAAGAAAAGCAAAGAGCACAGAGAGGGGAAGAGCTGGGCCCCTGCGAGTCCCTCTCCTCCAGGCACAGCTCGGTCTGGGCAGCCGTCCAGAATGCCCCGTCTGGGCTCATTCTTTCGTGACTGTGGACTCTGATCTAGAATCCCCTTCCACCAGCAGACCTGCGGATGTCCTTTCCACAGTCAGACGCTGTGCTTGTCCCAAGAGACACAGCCTCAATACCGCATGGTTTCCCTTTGACCCTCTGGGCTCTGAGGTCCCATAGTTCTCTCAAGCCCAGGTTCCTGGTTGTACTGTTCTCCAGGCGTCCTCTGCCCATCCCAGCTTCTGATTGTCTCACCAGCTGTGTCCACTTCGCCAGTTCGGGGTGGATGTTTTTCAATGTAGCTGTTTGTTCTATCTGCTCCGGGACAAGGCTTGGTACATGTCTGTTTATTCTGCCGACATTTTGCCGCCTCTGACACATACTTCATTTACTTAAGTGGGTACGTGATAGTTAATGGTCAACAATTAAGATGATAACTATAACAATGAAGGTTACTATTATCTTGAAAAAAAGATTAATTATATTATCCATTCAAGAAAAACCTTTTCTGCTTAAAAATGTTTTATTTTCAACATCTAGTCTCTTGAAATATTCTTTCTTATATTATTAAACAGTGTAACCATTTTATTTTGTAACCTGAGCTCAAAATACAGTGTCTGATCCTAGTGGGTCTTTCTGCCATTTGTCTGTTACTTTGTATCTCTTGCTTGTGTGGGATTGCACCCTTGTTTGAGTTTGCGTTTTGGCCCCATGTTTCTCTGTTCTATTGGAATCCTCTGAGTCCAAGTTGAACACAGCCTTACAAAAAGGACTTGCTGCTGCCAGGTGCCCTGGGGCCCCATCAACGCCAGCCCATTTTAAATAGTTTCTGAAACCACACCTGTAATGTAGGTAGTTCAATCCAACGCTCAGGTAAGGGAAAGGTTTTATTTTTAAATTCTAATGCACGTCAACAGGTAATTTTTCCTCTGCTGTAAACAGATACTTATTAGCCTATCCTTCCCTGGGAGGAAACTTTATTCTAAGTTTCCACTTAGGAAAACCTATCAATCTCAGCACCAAGGCTTCCTCCTCTGCTCTTCTTATGGTCATTAAGAGTCCAAGATGGGCACATGCTTCAGAATGGTCACAGCTTCAGCTTCCAGGTACTACCATGATTTTCTTCTCATTTTCTACATTTGATTCCTTCAACTTTATGTTCTTGCAAACACACTGATATATTTAAAAATGTTAGTAATATTTCTTTTGGCATTTATAGGTGTTTTGTAGGGGGTAGGTTTCCCCCATATCTAGCTTGCCATAATTTAAAGTCTCATTATCAAAAGCATGTAGACAGAATAATTTGGGGGGAAAAAGGAATGAAGGTAAGAAAGATAGTTTCTTATAGTAAGTAAGTCATCTCTTAATCCTTGGCTTTGGAGGAAAAGTAATGTACCTGATTAAGTAGGTACACTGTTTCTATTAGAACAGACACAATACTGCAAGGGATTTTCATGGGTGAATAAAATTAACATACAGAACCAAGCCCATTCCTTTTGCTCAGTTCACCATAGATTCTGATTGAATCCACCATGGACTTCAGGGATGAGACTTACACTGCGCATGCAGGGGTATGCTATTTTGGGAAGGTTTTCTAAAGTGATGATACCTAGAACATGACCTTTGTTCAGCAGAATATATTAAAGGGTTGTTGAATATACAAAGGTAGGAAAATCCTGGTTTGGAATAATGGACTAGTCACCTGGTCACCTATACTGCTGTACATAATAATGAATAGTAGTTAGGCACTGGAGATAGATTAAAAAGAAAAGTCTCAGAGAGAAAAAAGGAGGCCTCAGAAGATGACAAGATTGATTAAAGCACCTCCCACCACATGAGTGCAGACTATATAACCTTCTTAAAAAACTCAACCAGATAGGTTTATGGGGATATAGATCATATGCCATACAATTCACAAATTCCAAAGGTACAATTTAATGGTTTATATATATTTGTGCAACCATCTCTATAATCAATGAGAAATTTTCATCACCCCACCAACTCCTCCCAAAAACAACCCATGAACAAAGAGTCATCAGATTAATTCCTGGTGAAGCCACATGTCTGGGTTGAGGGCTTGATCCCCAGTAGGCAGCTGATCTATGTATCTCTATCATTGATGCTTCTATCTCTGTATCACTGTCTCTTCTTCTCTTTCTAAAAATCAATAAAAACATTTACAAATAATAAAGAAATAATATCATATTTCACATATTAAATATATACAATTATATTTATCAAAAAAGAGTTTTGTCCATTTTTCAACCTCATATCTTTATTTTAAATGCAAGGTTTTTGTTTTTTTTTGGTATGTATTATGAAAGTAAATTGATTCTTTCCAGCCAGGTAATAATAGCTGTACAAACATTACATATTTCAAATATTGTAATAGACATTGTACATTTACCCACAGAAAGGCTGCCCAGGGTAACTATGTATTTATGTATCTATCTGCCTGCCTGCCTGTCTGTCTAGCCACATGTGCATTTGACTGGATTTACAGCATTTTAATATTAGCTGTGGTTACTTGAGTCAGTGAGATTTTTTTCACAGTCTCTGAACAATTTTTTAAAAGGCGTGGACTTGGTGTGTGGCTTCTGGCTAATAGTGTTTGAATATGTCACTGCACAACTGAGAATCCCTGTTAGAACCTGGTAGGAATTTCCCTTCTCAGGAAGGGTATGTTTCCTCTCTCAGTGTGGCTCCACCTCCGGAATTCCTGGTTCACATGCAGGGTGGAGCTCTAAAGCTTTTAAAGGCCTCTCTCTTACAGGCTTTATGCAGGCTCTCAGCTCCTGGAGAGTTTCAATGGGGACTGCCCTTTGCTCCTTCAAATTGTCCTAGTGTGCACTGTCCTCTTGGCACTGCTGCTGGACAGCACTACCTGCTTTCTGTCAGTTAGATTTCCAGAGCAATAGCAGGAACGTAAATCAACACTAGGTTCTCTAGGTCTATGAAGAAGGAATAATAATTAAATCCTTTATGAAGACGAAGAGGGAGAGGGAGAAGACTGTACTGTAAATAGTACAAGAATTTGATAACTATCAAATTCCTGTAATATTCAATATGATATTATACAATAAAATGTTAAACTTTCAGGTCAGAGAGAAGCATCAGGAATGGTGCTGGGATGATAAACTATTCATTATGTTGTTCACTCGTGTGTTTAAAAATTTTTATTGTATGATTTACTACATGCCAGGAGCCCTTCTAGGTGGCTGAGTCCATTATATACAAAATAGGTAATGTTCCTGCCCACTTGTATACTAGTGGGAGAGACAAACTATAAACTCTGGTGATAAAAGGTAGTGATAAAATACTGTGAAGTGTAATAATAAGGTTGGCCACTAGAGGGAACCCATTGTTTTCTTCATTTCTTTACCAATCAACTCTAAGAGAGACACTGTGAGCATGACACACTGTTAATTAAATAGTTTTTTTGGGGCCAGGTGATAGGCACTGTCTCTCTTTCTGTCTCTCCCTCCCAAATGGGATTTCTTTTTTCCACTAATTGACTGATAAGGGAAATATGGTTAAGACATACTAAGGAGCCATCTGAGATATCTGGGGTAGAGGGATTAGATCAACGCTTTCCTGAATCAGAAATCCTCTCCCCTCAATTTCTTGGGCATTTAGTTTTCTGTACTATTTAATCTCTGTCTTCAACACTAGACCATGAACTCCTTAAGAGAGGGACTATAACTATATTCCCATTCCTTGGCAGAATATGTGATAGATACTCAACCAATATTTTTTGAATGAATGATCCCTGTAGCCTAAGCAATGTCTGCTTTTCATGAAGCCTCATCTAACTCCCTAGGGACTCTGTTTTGAACATAGTTTTGGGGAAAAAACTCTAAGTTTTCCTGTCTTGTGTTCTATGAAATCCTCTCTGTCAAAGAACCCACAGTGAGTGGGAAGGGTAGGATGTGCTTGTGTGTGTGTGTGTGTGTGTGTGTGTGTGTGTGTGTGTGTATGTGTGTAGTAGGTATAGTATGTGGCACTGAGTTCTGAGCCATGTTTTTTCCTTTCTGTTTTGATAAAAGCCTAACACACAATGGATATATATATATATATATATATATATATATATTTATCTTTATTGTTGATAATATTACAGCTATCCCTCTTTTTCCCCATTGACCCCCCCATACCCTCCTGCCCCCCACAGTTGACATATTTTTAGTGCTAAACAAATCTTAACAAATAATAGGCACATGCTTTTGTCAGAGATAACTCTAAAAATAAGGGTCTTGAACCTTCTTCTCTACAATGAGTAAAAGGAACATTGTAAAAACTACAAGGGAGTTGGAATCTAAGGAAATTCATACATCATGATCGATCCCATAATCTCTTGGTCTTAGAATGTTTTTCAGCATAGAAGATCATGTTCATGTTTAGTTATATTTCTACATAAGTATTCCATTTTAAAAAACAGCTATTGTAAGTGGTATTGTTTTTTAATTTTTGGTTTCCAATAGTTCATTGCTTTTATCTAAAAATACAGTTGAAAGTGGATTTTTGTGTATTGACCTTGAATCTTACAACCTTGTTAAACTCACGTATTTGTGCCAAGAGTTTTTTTTGTTGTTGTTTTTGGCTCTTTTGTTGTAGATTCCCTGGGATTTATCTATGTGGATAATCAAAGTGTGTGAGAATAAAGGCAGTTTTATCCTTTCCTTTCCTTTCCTTTCCTTTCCTTTCCTTTCCTTTCCTTTCCTTTCCTTTCCTTTCCTTCCCTTTCCTTTCCTTTCCTTTCCTTTCCTTTCCTTTCCTTTCCTTTCCTTTCCTTTCCTTTCTTTTCCTTTCCTTCTTTCTTTCTTCCTTCTTTCCTCATTTCCTCCCTTTCTCCCTCCCTCCTTTCCTTTCCTTCCTTCCTTCCTTCCTTCCTTCCTTCCTTCCTTCCTTCCTTCCTTCCTTCCTTCCTTCCCTTCTTCCTTCTTTCTTTCTTTCCTTCATTCTTTTGCCATATTGTAGGAAGCCTTCATTATGCTGTTTAACTGGAGAGGAGAGACTGCACATTCTTGCTTTATTCCTGTGTTAGGGACAAAGCATTCCGTTTATTATCAGTAAGTATGTTAGGTGAAGGGTTTTTTGTAGATTTCTTTTATCAGCTTAAAGAGGATCACATTTTCTCAAGTTGTGACGTTTTTCAAGTTTCTAAAACTGCTTGAGTTATGCCTTAGATAGAGTGACCAGGGAATCTCTTTTCCTTAGGTCATTAGCTTATGATACATTTCTTCTTCCTTCTTGCCATGTTATTCTTGAGATTCTCTATTTCTCTCTGAAGTTGTCTGCTCTCATTTTGGAATCCTTCCTTTAGTAACAAGGCCTGTTCCTAAAAAGGGACAAATAAAGAGTAAATAAAGTACAGCAGTAAGCAAATCTCAACTTCTAGCTAGTTTCCACGTTCTTAGTATTTAATTTCTTCTTGAAATTTTCTCTACCATAAATATTCATTAAAAGGGGCCCACTGCACGACATCCAAGCACAGGTGTGGTTGGTTCCTAGGCCTGGCAGGCGATCCAAGTGCAAGGATCTGGTGTGGAAGGGCAGGTCCCAGCTGACCTCTGGGTCCTGGGCAGCACCTGGACCCCCACATAACCCCTCCTTCTGAGTCATCGGGCCCCGACGGGCTACCTCAGTGCCATTGGTCACCAACTGCAGGGTGATTAGTGGCGTGATCGGGCCCCGCTTGCACTCGACTTGGCCTGGCGCTGCCTGCCCACTTACCCGGTCCACCATCCTGCCGTAGTCCCACTCTCATTGGGGCCCATCGGGCCAGGAGTGCCTCCACTGCCACCCGCTGCCAGTTCTGGGTCACCGACACCTGCCATGTTCCGCACTGCCCCATGGTGGTCAGTGCACAACATAGCGAGCAGTCGAGCTACTGGTCAAACTCCCAGTCGAGGGGACAATTTGCATATCAGGCTTTTATTATATAGGATACTTTCACTTGGACATACTAGCTCCATGATTGCTTATCTTGAGCCTCCTTTAGCTAAGAGAGATTTTGGCTTATACCTTTTAATATATTGATAAACTTAAATTATAAGTCTCATTAATTCTATATAACCTATGTGGGCAATCTTAATTATGTTTCTTTTCAAATCTTATAGTCTCTTATACACACACACACACACACACACACATACACACACATACACACACACACACATATATAATCAGACTTTTATATACATACACATGACAGAAATAAAAATTCTCAAAATCAAAGGAAGTGCCTGAATCTTAGATCAGGGAATTTGATTTAAGCCTCCATAGCTTGGTGGCAAGAGTAGCAGGATATAAGTAAGGACATCAAGGCCCCTAACTGTCCACACTGGATTTCTGCAGAAAACTCACTATACAAACCAGGAGTAGGGCATAGCAAACAGGCAGGAGTGGCAGACACAGTGTGAGAGGCAAGGAGTCTTTCTGCTTATAAAGGTTCTCTTAGAACTGAAGTCATACCAGGTGTGACAGTAAAACAGTGATTGTGGATTCTTCTGAGTTTGAAGGTGGTTCAGATATCTTACCGATCTGTGTGACCCTGTAAAAGCTCATCTTTTCTGAACCTCTGTTTCTTCTCCTAAGGTATAGGTACACAACAATCCTTGCTTCATATAATATTAAGCAAGAGATATAGATAAGACATATTTACAATGCCTGAAATATAATAGCTACCACTGATTGAAGAATCCTATATAATAAAAGGGTAATATGCAAATTTTCCCCTTGGAAGTTCGACTGCTCACCATGATGTGCGATGAGCACCAGTGGAAGGCCCCAGCCGCAAGCTAGCAGCTGGGGGAGGGAAGGCTCCAGCTAGCAGCTGGCAACCAGGGAAAGTTTGTTGCTGGCAGCCAGAAGGAAGGCCCTGATTGGCCCTGATCGCTGGCCAGGCCTAGGGAACCTACCAGTGCACAAAATTTTGTGCACGGGGCCTCTTGTCTATATATGTAAAAGCCTAAATGACCGTTCGACTGTTCGACTGGTAGCTATTATGCGCACTGACCATCAGAGGGCAGCTGCTCAATGCACAGGCATGGAAACATGGAGCAGACTGATGAATCTCAGAGGGAAGAGGGGATGGGGGAGGGTGAGAAGAGATTAACCAAAGATCTTATATGCATACTAGAGGCCCGGTACATGGATTTGTGCACTGGTGGGGTGCCTTGGCCTTGTCTGTTGGGATTGGGCAGAAATCAGCACTCTGACATTCCCCGAGGGGTCCCAAATTGTGAGATGGTGCAGATCAGGCCAAGGGACTGAACCATTGAATGAATCCATGCACTGGACCTGTAGTGTACTGATAAAGGACTGGATGTGAGATAAAGGATAATAAAAATTTTTTAATAACCAGACATAGGCAAGCTCCAAATCAGGCAGACAGACAGGGATTGAAAGGTATAAGTGGGCAAGCAAGATCCTTTTGTGTTTCCTGTACTAACAGACAGACAAACAGGTCAGGGAGAGTGGACAGAAAACAGAAAAAGAGAAACCTCAAGGTGATGCCATTAAATACCTGAAGTTTAAGAGCCAGAGCCCTCTCTTGCTCTGCCTTTAATTGGGCCCTCTCCTGCTCCATCTTCTCAGTCAATTGTTTCACATGTTCCTGATAACTCTTTTCTTTCTCCTCCATCATCTGCTGATTCTTCTTTTGCATTTCCTCCAGCATTTTTGCTGCAGCCTCTGCAGATTCAGCTTTCACACGTTGCACTGCCAGGAGGAAAGGAAGAAGACAAATTCATGTGGGTGACCACCTTGCTTTTTCTTCTTTATGAACTTACTTGTCATTGTTGCTGCTGACTGCATTTGCCCCATGAGACTGACTTTGGCTAGTAATAGGCATCTTTGCTCATCTGGCTCTCCTTTAAGGACCCCAGATTCTCCAAGCCAAATTATTTAAACTTTTAAAAGCTGTTGAGGCTATCTAGTCTCCTAACTTGCTCCTCACCTTCGATCTCCTTTTCCTTTTCTGAGAGGTTCTGGTCTGTTTGTAAAATTGCATCAGTCACAGACTCCTTGGACCTCAGGTATGTCTGAAGAACTTCTTCACTCTAGGACCCAGAGAAAATGGCATAGTGATAGGAAATCGCTGGAAGCACTTATTCCTATTTGCCCACCATCTTTTCCTGTAGGAATCACTTCTCTTGGCCCTAGTCCTTGTGCTGGTCAAGGTGCCCCTGTCACAGTGTGGGCACATGCTCCAGGTTGGCCAAGCCTGGTACCCGATGAAGCAGAATCCTTTGTAAGAGATTGATATAAATATAGATTGAGAGTCTCTGTTCTCTGAGTGAGGGCTCTACTTTTGAGACTGTTGGTGCTGTGGTGCCATATGGGGTGAGGAATGAAGCCATCATGGAGAGAGCAGATCCCAGGAAAGGAGATGGTGGGAGATTGGGAGGAAGGGAAGTGTGGGAGCCAAAGAGAGACAGATAAATGCTGGTTACCTGTATTCCCTTTCTGGGTTCCTGAAGATACTTTTTCTTCAGCTCGTGCATAGTCTGCATTAAGAGACGATATCCTCCTGGTTTAGAATAAACCCCCTGCTTTATATCTTCTTCTAAAAAGTGGAAGATATCCTTAAGTAAAGCTGAGCAGCGATCTGATGATGCTTTCATATTCTCTTTACAAAAGTCATCTCGCCTTTTTTCTAGCTGGGCCTTTAATGTGAAAATAGGAAGTAGAAAGAGTACAGAGAAAATGTTAGCTTGACCTCAGGATTTTTGGAATGGTTTCTCAAAAGCCAGTCTGTGACCCTGTAAAAACTTACAGGCACCTCAGCAGGACCACATCCTTCCTCCTGATCCTGTCTGCCTACTGAAGTCCCTTTGTCCTTGGAGGTGAAGTTCATGGCAGAGATTGCTATCTTTATGTTAGCATTTATGCTACCCATCGGCCGGTCATAGTGGGCCATGGCCTTTGGCACTGCAGCCAAGTTCTGTATCTGGGCCAAGGCCAGGACTGCGTTCTCCATGCAGGGCAGGTCCCCACTGCTGATGGCATTGACATAGGTCAGGACTAGGTTCTCTAGTCCTACAAATACACCTTTAGAAAGAAACTTCTGCTTTTCAAATTGGACCAGTGATTGCATATGGAAGAAATGTGACTCAATGTAAGCCTGCTCACGATAACTAATACTACATCTTTCTTTGCTTTTGGCTATAATATTAAATTGTCTGATAACAGCAAGCATGTAACTTGATGAGAATCTCTGATGATTACCTGCATGCATTTATCTAAATTATGAGAAAGAGTATTAGTTTATGCATGAAAGGAAAAATAATGTTCAAACTTTAAGTCAATCAAAATAAAATTGGTTCTTCTTACTATTATAATAACAAATAGTGGTTTTTGTCGTTTTGAAGTCTAGTAAGAATTCATTCTCTTGTGATAAATACCCATTTTATTTTCTAGTAGTACTTTGCTTTCTGAGACCCTAATCTATATAAACATAAGAAAAAAATTACCGCTAATTCCCTTTGAAATAAATGGTCTACATCCTTGAAGGAATTCTTGATGAAGACTTCAATGGCCTCTTTCTCACTGGCCATGTGCAGGTCCAGGAGCTCTTGGAGGGTTTCTGTGGGCAGTTCAACCTTCTCACCCATCTGCTGGTCATAGTGGGCAACGGCCTTTTGCACTGCAGCCGAGTTCTCTATCTGGGCCAAGGCCAGGACTGCGTTCTCCATGCAGGGCAGGTCCCCACTGCTGATGGCATTGACATAGGTCAGCACCAGACTCTCCAGCCCTACAATAGAGACCAAAAGATAACATTTGTTGTAGGTGGGGTGAGGAAACAGTCCATCCTCTAAAAATCTGGTGATATCTCTCAACACTCATTTGGCTCACAGCATCTGTTCTCAGCATCCCCTAGAACAGTGGTTGGCAAACTGCGGTTTGCAAGTCACATGCGGCTCTTTGGCCCCTGGAGTGTGGCTCTTCCACAAAATACCACGTACCCTAATTAAGTTAATAACAATGTACCCACCTATATAGTTTAAGTTTAAAAAATTTGGCTCTCAAAAGAAATTTCAATCGTTGTACTGTTGATATTTGGCTCTGTTGACTAATGAGTTTGCTGACCACTGACCTAGAAGTTTGCTAGAAATGCAGACTCTCAGCCTTTGCTCCAGATCAACTGAATTAAATCCTCCTCTGGTGAGATCTTGGGTGATATGGATACATATCAAAGGGTGAGAACCTCTGTTTTACGCACCATAGACCTGTGTTTATTGAGTGCATGTGCTTTACCCCTAAGCACCATTAGGACAGGAACTGTACCTCTCATTCATGTCTCTACCATCAGTTCTGGTCCATGGTAATTATTTATAAAACCAATATTTGTGAAACAATTAAAAAGAAGTCCTCTACCCTGGCCTGGTGGCTCAGTTGGTTGGAGCATTGTCCCAGGCACCAAAAAGTTGTGGGTTTGATTCCTGGTCAGGGAACACACCTAGGTTGTGGGTTCAATCCCCAGTTGGGGCGCATGCAGGCGGCAACTGATTAATGTTTCTCTCTCACATCGATGTTTCTCTCTCTCTCTTAAATTCATGGGAAAGCATTCTTGGGTGAGGATTAAAAAACTAAAAATAAATTTAAAAAGGAGTCCTCCATTTTATTTATTCCGGAAGAACACTGTCCAAGAGAACTTTCTGTGATGATGGTCCTGTGCTATATGTGCTGCCCAATATTGCAGCCCCTAGCCATGTAATCAGAATTGTTAATTTTCTTTAATTCTAATTATTCTACATGTAAGTTTAGTTATACGTAGCTGCTACACTTGTCTAGTAGCTATTATATGGAATAGTACAGGTCCAGGTTATTAGGGCAATTTTAAGCAATAGAGCTTTTTTATTTGTCCTTTTCTATCTATTCTCACCCACAAAATCTGTCTAATAAAATCTATTAGAAATGTTGTGTCATCCAGAATGTACCACAGTAATAGTAGTAGATTTGCATTTTTCAAGTCTGAAACTAGGTGGATGCTATTCTACCTTCCTTTAGTCTTAACAGTGAGAGTAATGACTAGGAAGTGGACTCACGGGGTCCATTGACCTGGATCCCTCCTGAAAGAGTTTTGACTTTGGAATTGGTAAAGATGTAGGAACAGAAGTCAGCAGCTTGTTGCACGAATTCGGGGTCCAGCTCATCATCATGCATTGTCTCAAGTTGGCCTAGCTTCTTCCGATGAGTGGGCCGATCAAAGATAAAGCATTTCTTCTTTGGGAAGAACTTTCGGATACAAAGTCGGGGCAGGTTAAAGTTTTCATCTTTAGGACTGGTACCTGGAGAAAGATAAAAAAGGGCTTTGTTTAATATAGGGGTTTGGAAACATTTTCTGTAAATGGTCAAATGGTAAATATATTAGGCTTTGTAGGTCAGGTGGTTTCTTTTCCAAGTATTCAATTCTGCTTTTATAGCATGAAAGCAGCCATGGACAATCTACATAGTATTCACCCAGTAAAACCTATTTGTAAGATAGCTGGCAGGCTGCATTGACCATCATTTGCCTGTGGGCTATAGTTTGCCAACCCCTGGCCTAGTGCATTGTTATGCTTAATCTATTTTCTTTAAATAAATGCCCATTCCACTCAATATTCTTTGGCTAATTACAGCATCACAAGCCCTAAGCAGGGAGATAAAAATCAATCTGATCACAGTGCAGGGAAAGGTGAAAGAAAATTGTTCTTAGAACAGGGGAGAAGATAATTCAAAATCAAATCTATGAACTTAGATATTAAACAAGTATTAATTCTTAGAACTAGACAGCTGAGAAGAAGTAGAAAACTATACATGTAATAACACTAAATAGAAACATAAAAGATGATGGTTCTAATGGCTGTGGTTCCCAATAATCAGTTCTCAGTCCCCGTTACCTTGCTTGAGTTTGAGTGAAATCTGCAGGTACTGGTCTGCTGAGATGGGTTGCCCATCTACTTCCAATTCTAGGGAAAAATCCCTCAGCGTCCACACAAAATCTGGAAAGAAGCTCACAAAGTCAGCTGAGTCCTCAACCTCATTTGCATCAGGTGAAGATTTTGCCCTTATTTTATCTGTCAGCTCTGTCACATAGCTGAGTAGCAAACTAAGGAAAAATGGTCTAAAGGAACAGCGCCCCTCATTCCACATTAGTCCCACATATTCCAAACCTTTGTTTTGGCTTTGTTTCTAACACAAGTGTTAATTCTTCCTGCCCTTGAATTCTTTTTTATACTTTCTCTTTTTGTGCTTGATTCACCAGGATTCACATTCTGGGAGCTGGTTTTTAAGTAGAGGCCTCCCCTCTGATTTTGATGCTATTCTGGACCACAAAAAGGATACTGCAGTTGGTCCATGGCCTGCTGGTTTATGGTCCCCATGCTATTGTACACAAAGGTGCTGCTCAGCAGTATTGCCAGGGCAAAGATCCAGGAGTCATTTTGGTTGTCACCCTGGAAATCAGAACACATTTGGGCCAGGATTATGCTTTATTCTCATGGCACTTTCCAGATCAGCAGTAGTAAACAGATGCTCATTTAGTCCAGTGATTTTTTTTTAGGTTAATGACTTATAAGAGGAAAACAAATCCAAATGAAAATGGTTGTTAGTAGGACTTGGACTTTGAAAAGTCTTCTGATTAGTATTTTTGGTGACTCGTATTCTCACTAGGTCCTCTTATGACCATTGGCAGATAATTGCAAAACAAATAGTCCAGATTGGTGGGCACTCTAAAGCCTTAAATGTAATTTAATTTTCTCTGTGTTTTTACAGCAAAATTGACTTATGTAAGAGTAATGATACTTATAGCTATTTTATCTAGTCATTATTATTCACCTAACACTTTCCATTCTTATTAAATAGTCAAAACAATACTATGAGGCAAATATAGACCTTTTGCATCGGTTTTACAGATCAAAAAGCTGAGGTTAAAAGAAGTGAAATAATTTGCTAAGGCCAATGTGTTTATGACCATTAAATTTAAACAACAATTTAGGATTTCTGAACATTAATCCTTAACTAAAGTTTTCTGTAGGATAGGACTCATGACTGATTTTGTTTGTAGTACCTTTATGCATCTGCGTTAACTGGCTTAGCTTATAGCCTCTTGGTAATAATTAAAATACTACCTAATGACCACTATGCTATTCTAGGATTCTGCTTTATATTTTCTTGATCCCTGATTGCAAAACTTGGTCAACAGCATGTAAACAGAAATGAGAAAAACATGTGTGGTTTAGTTCAAGCTCTTATTTGAATAAAAATTAAATAGTGTAGAAAATACCCAGAAGTGAGGGGATTGTCCTTAAATTGAATCTTCAATACTTACCTTCTCTACGTCTCCCAGCCCCTCAGTGTCAAGCAGAACGAGGGTGTGGTTTGGCTTCTCAGGGTGAGGCACACACCACATCCAGATTCCTTTGGTGTGAGACTGAACCGTGGAGCCCAGAGAGAAGCCTCAGGGGGGAAAGGGGAAGATATAGGGAGTGGAGTTTTAATAGCAGATATGCCTTAAAATGGTGATAAATGTTAATATAATCAAGGTAAGGAGAGAGAAAACAAAACTAGAACCAGAAACCTGGCTGGCATTGGTTCAGTGGTCGAGTGTTGACCTATGAACCAGGTGGTCATGGTTGATTGCTGGTCAGGGCACATGCCCTAATTATTGGCTCCATCCGCAGTTGGGGGGTGTGCCGGAGGCAGCCGATCAATGATTCTCTCTCATCATTGATGTTTCTATCTATCTCTTTCCCCCTCCCTTTCTCTCTGAAATCAATAAAAACATATTTAAAAAACAACTACAACCAGTATTAATTTACAGAGAAACAGAGAAATTCAAATATCCAATACCCCAAAACATTCAACACATTTTTATTATAAAAACAATTAACTAGTTAGGACCAGAAGAAAACTAACTCAACATAATAAAGGCCATATATATTAAAAACCTTCAGTGAACATCTCACTCAATGGAAAGCTTTCCTTCTACAACAACTAACCAAAATAGTCCAAAGACATACATGTAAGAGCTAAAGCTATAAAATTCCCAGAAGAAAACAGAGGGGGAAAGCTTCATGATATTGAATTTGGCAATGATTTGTTGGATATGACACCAAAAGCATAAACAACAAAAGAAAAATAGATAAGTTGGACTTCAAAATTAAAGCTTTTGTGGATCAAAGGATACTATCAATAGAGTTTAACAGGTATGCTATGTAATAGAGGAAACTATTTCTTAGTTAAGGGATGAATATCCAGAATAATAAAGAAGTCCTACAATGCAACCCCAGGAAACAAACAACCCAATTAAAAGATGAGCAAAGGAGTTATTTGAACAGTATTTCCTTAAAGAAAATATACAAATAACCAATGAATACATAAAAAATGATTAATATCACTAGTCATTAGAGAAATACAAATCAAAACCACAATGAGATACTATTTGACTACCAAAAACCAAAACAAAACAAAAACAAAAAAACAGGTGGTGAGAATGTGGAAAAATTAGAATCCTGTGCGTTTCTGGGAGAATTGTAAAATGCTACATTTGCTGTGGAAAATGATATGGTGGTTCTTTAAAAAATTAAATATAGAATTCTAGGAAAAGAATAAAAATTTATACTTTTAAAAGGGAAATTAAGGCAAAGTGTGAAGAGACAGTGAGTTGACTCTTTCAGATCATAGTAAAAATAAGAGCATAACTATAGATTAAAAGTTAGCTTTCAATATTCCTCCGCATCTGTAACTTGCTTTTCCTGTAACACCTTACTCAAAGCTGGGAGTGTGGGTGGACAGAAGGGATCTGGCAGAGCTTAGCTGGTGCCTCTCACCTTTTTTCTGCCCAGCCAGCTTGTTCATCAGGTAGGATTTGCCTGTGCGGTAGAGACCTACAATGGCCACCACCACAACAGGCTGTGTAATGGCAGACAGGATCTTCAAAGCTTCTGGGTTAACCACTAGTTGCTTGTTAGTGTTCTCAATGAGGCACACTGGGCCTGGCATCTGGATGTCTGAGGCCATGTCCAGGGTGTCACCTTATCTGCAAGCAAGGAGATGGGATGGATTAGAACTTCCATTCTAAGTAGACCAAGAACTTTCACCAGGTTATTTTGCATTCAGAAAGTGGAGTCATAAAATTCCCCAACATGGCAAAAAGTTTTGTGTCCACAGTAAGATAGATAAGGGGAAGATCTATAGTATTTTAGAACGTGACAGAAGTTCAATTGAAATAGTTCATTAAAAAGAGATTGGAGACCGGCCAGTGTGTCAAAGTGGTTGAGCATCGACCCATGAACCAGGAGGTTATGGTTCGATTCTCGGTCAGGGCACATGCTCAGGTTGCAGGCTTGATCCCCAACAGGATCCATGCAGGAGGCAGCTGATCAGTGATTCTTATCATTGATGTTTCTCTCTCTCTCTCTCTCTCTCTCTCTCTCTCTCTCTCTCTCTCTCTGTCTCTCTCTCTCTCTCTCCCCCCTTTTCTCTAAAATCAATAAAAATACATTTAAAAAATTGGTATGACAAGAATATCAACATTTAACCACTTTCATGAACAAAATCTTTAATTTACCATAGAAAAATTTCTTTTTAGATTCTCATTAAAATTTCTAGATGAAAGCCCAGCTGGTGTGGCTCAGTAGTTGAGCATCAGCCCACGAACCAGGAAGTCACAGCTCAATTCCTGGTCAGGGCATATGCTCGGGTTATGGGCTTGATTCCCAGTAGGTGGTATACAGGAGGCAGCTGATCGATGTTTCTCTCTCATCACTGATGTTTTCATCTCTCTTTCCCTCTCCTGTCATCTCCCTAAAATCAATAAAAATATATTAAAACATTTTTTAGACTAGACAGTAAATGTAAAATAGAATAGGATTTGGGGGGTAGTTTACATCCTGGCTATATGTAAGAATTTCAATATTTATTCATTAATTCTACTATGAATAAAGGCTTTTGTGAATATATGTTTCATCATTTGATGTATGCTTTTTAGACAATTTTCACAGATTTGTTGTTGTCAATCCTCACCTGAGGATATTTTTTCCATTAATTTTTAAAGAGGGTGGAAGGGAGGGGGAGAGACAGAGAGAGAGAGAAATATCAATGTGAGAGAGACACATTGATTGGTTGCCTCCAGCATATGCCCTCACCAAAACCTTTCAGTCTATGGACCTATGCTTTAACCACTGAGCAAAACTGGGCAGGGTATATTTCACAGGTTTGAAATGTGTGTGTTTTCTACTAGTTGTGCTTATTTTGCAAAAGTGAGGGTTCACAGAACTATTTACACTGCTATTCTGAAAGTGGAACCAATATAACTTACATTTGCAAATTTTATAAACATTTATGACTGTATGAAAAGCATGACTAGGGACCTGCCCAAAGCCTTGATATGGGCTTGTGCAAGCAAGGGTCCCTATACTTCAACTTCATTAGCTTCACAAAAAAATTAGCCTCAACTAAATGGGTATAAGACTGCACAACTGCAAATACTGAATGTTGCCAAAAACCATGTTTGTGTATACATGTGTGTGGTGTAAGGGGACAAAAGACTATGAAATGTGGATTAAAAGATCAGAAGAGCTAAGGAGATGGTTGTTGCATGAAAATATACACCTCTAGGTTTTCTGTTTTATTCTGTTTTTCCATTTGGTTGAGGATAAGGAGAAGCAGGAAGAAGACAGGAGGGGAGAAAAATGGGAAGAGAGAGGGAGAGGAAGAAGTGAAAGGAGAGAGAGAGAGGGCTGTCAGACAAGTAGGTGATGAGTAAAGTTCATGCCAAGCCAAGGAATTCAGAGGCAGTTTCCAGAAAGCAAGAACAAACCTGCTTGAGAGCACAGAGAGGTCAGGTAAACAAAATGTTGGCTTTAGCAATGCAAGTTCTTTAAAAAGAAAACTTTTCAGTAAAGTAGTGGGGCCAAATTCTACTTGTAAGGGGTAAGAAAGAAGTTGGCCCTAAGAAATTGGATCTAGTGAACCAGGGCTATTTTTCATTTTATTTTATTTAAAAATTGTTATTTTTCAATTATAGTTCACAATTAATATTATGAGTTTCAGCGTACTACATAGTAGTTAGACATTTGTATACCTTAAAAGTGATTCCTTTTATGGGTCTAATACCTACCTGGCAGCATACAAAGTTATTACAGTATTATTGACTAGATTCTGTTTGCAGGAGTTTACCTCCCTGTGACTGTTTTGTAACTGCCAATTTGCACTTTTTAATCCCTTCTCCTTTTTCACCCAGCCCCCATCCAGCAACCAGAACATGGGTTACTTCTAAAGGAAGTAATCTAATCCACTTTGAAATAAAGCTCATCTGTATGACTAAAATTTATGGTGTTTTTGTGAATCTTCATCTTTCACTCTGAGTTTCAGGTTTTTCTTTCTTCTTTTTTAACAGTGTCAGGTGGCTGTTTATGCTGCATCTCGTTTTCTATGCTTCTTTCTCATGAAAATAACATAGCTGTAGCCCTTTCAGTGTGTCAGCTGCAGTCAGATCAGATTGAGCAAGTGCCATCAAAGACAATGGTAGTTTAACTGTATCTGCAGCCAACACAACCTTGGCAAAGAGAAAGACAATCGTAATGCATTTCAAACTCTGAGCTTAGCCCCATGTCTGCTGCTGCCTAATTCCTCCAGGCACCGTAGTGACACAGGGATGCGCTGCCACCTGATATCGCCGGGATTGCACCTCAATGCCTGTCCCACATGGGCTATGCTGCAACCTATCTTCATGCTCATGTTCTTTGGAAAATGAACTGACCCTTATAAATCCCTCCCACCGTGCCCCAACCTTATCCTGGACTCCATTTCTCAGAGTACAGGTCCTTTAGAGGTGGAGAGAAAGCTGCTTTGATGAGAAAATAAAGTTCTTACCTGTTTTTTCTCCTCAGTGTAAGTTGGAGTGGTTTGTTACTTCTCTGCCTTTCACTGGATGGTTCGACTTTTATTTCACCTCTCTGATGTGATGTGACTTTCTGGAATTCATAAAACACTTTAATTAGAAGTGAAGGGTTTAAGCCATGTGAAACCGAAAGCACTGGGTACAAAGCAGTGACTCAACAACCATAAAAGGAATTTCTGAGAGCTCTGTAAATGGGAGGCTTCCTGGATTTTACAGGATTTCTTAACTTTGTAGTTCAGTTTGCCAAAAGCTCCATTGCTGGTTCCTGTTGGGTGTGG
Organism: Plecotus auritus; assembly: GCF_963455305.1. Lineage (NCBI taxonomy): Eukaryota > Metazoa > Chordata > Mammalia > Chiroptera > Vespertilionidae > Plecotus > Plecotus auritus. The sequence continues at coordinate 69,057,222 of NC_137771.1, forward strand.
TCGACAAGATGTGGCTCCCTGTTCCCTCTTTCAAGCAGGGAAAGGTATGTCACTGGGAGAGACAAGCCACCAGTATTTCTCATCACCTCCAACACTGAGTTGCAGAGACTAAATTCCTGGGGGCTGGGGCTCCCAACTTGCACCCAGCCCCACTCACAGAGTGAAGGCTCTAGCTGATGCATAGCAGGCTGAGATTGCCTGGCCTGATCACCCTCCCTCTGGCTCACTTGCAGGAAGGAGTTTCCAAGCTGGGAGAGGCAAGTGGGGAAGACCAGAGGCTACCACCCCTGCCCAGGGGAGGAGCAGTGGCTCAGAGATATTTGTCCGGGGAGAGAGGCAGTGCATAGTCACTGAGATCTCTGAAGTTCTCCCCCAAAGAACTGACTTTATTTGAAACAGTGTGGGGACTTGAAGAAACTTTATTGTTAGCACATTGACTTTACAAAAAACACAAAAGGAGGTTTTCAGGCAGGAAGCAAGTGACTTCAGATGGTAACACAAATCCATATGGAAAAACAAGGAATACCAGTAAGGGAATTGTGTAATGATAGATTTATTTTCCTTTCTTTTCTTAACTGGTGTAATTATAAAATACAGTATAAATGCAAATTTATTATTACTTTTTCTTCTCTTAACTGGTCTAAAAAACAATTGTATACAACAATTGTATTGCAGGGCCCATGACATACTTAAATGTAATGTATTTAGCAATAGCAGAATACAGATATGATACCTGATAGTGAGGCGAACTCATAGGAATAAAGAGAACCAGAAATTTTAAGTCAGAAAGTTAATATAACAAGCCCTATACCTTTATTCTTTCTCCTTCAGCTTCTTTCAAGCCATAAAATTATATAAGTTAATAACTTTCAAAATATATTGTTGGGGTTGTTACATATATAGATGTAATTTGTAATATATATATAAGAAATAGCACTAAAAGGGGGTAAGAGGGAATAGAATTGCAGGAATAATAGTTCTGTATCTCACTGGAATTAACTTGGCAAAAATTCTAGGTATATTCTTTTTAAAAATTTTTTATTGAATTTATTGCGGTGACATTGGTAAATAAAATTATATAGGTTTCAAGTGTACAGTTCTGTAATGCATTATCTGTATATTGTATTATATGTTTACCACCCAAAGTCAAGTCTCCTGCTGTCACCATTTAGCCCCCTTTATCCTCTTCTACCTTTCCACCCCCCTTTGCCTCTAGTTATCATACTACTATTGTCTATATATATGAGTTTATTTTTAAATTTTTTTTGCTTAATCTCTGTTGCAGAAGACCAAAGTAAACCAAGGACGCTTCAAAGAAGAGGAGGGACACTGTTTAATACACCAGCAGACTCAGGGAACAGCTGTCCAAATCTGAGTGAAGAAACATGTATGGAGCTTTCCTTTATATCTCTCTGTGGTCTTTGTCCCACAAATATGGATTATGCTTTCAGTCCTTTTCGTGGGCCTTGCAAGAAGGCCCCCAGGTGTTAGGGGTCTCCAGGTCATATCTGATGATCTAGCCTGGCACCTGCATTAATAACCCTCCCTCCGGGGCAGTGCACTGTTCATAGTAACAGGTTCTGCAAGACCAGTATCTGGGAAGGAGGTAGTGACTTAATTATAGGTTATCAGGAATGTACACTGAGCTTGCTGGCTTGGATTCAGATCACTAGCCCCAAATATCAGGGTTACATTGGAATTAGCCCTTTTTAGCCTTCTCATCTTCACCTTTTTCACTCAATCTCTCAATCCCCCTCACCTCTGAGGTCCTGGAGAGTATTATGCTAAATGAAATAAGGCACTCAGAGGAAGACAAATACCATATGATTTTACTTATATGTGGAATCTAATGAACAAAATAAACTAACAAACAAAATAGAAACAGTCATAGCTACAGAGAACAGACTAAAGTATATTCTGAGAAATATTTATATGCATGCCCTGGAGCACCACTAAGAAAACAACAGATCTCAATTAATATCCTTTTACCTTAGGACACTGTAAAATAAGAACAAACTAAATCCAAAGCAAGCAAAAGAAAAAAAAAGAGATTTATGTAAATGATATTAATGAAATAGATAATGGGGAAATATACAAAAAAAGCAGTTAAAGCAAAAGCTGGTTCTTTAAAAAGATAAGTAATTTTGACAAACTTTTAGCTAATCTGGCCATGAAGAAAAGACAGGAGACTCAAATTACTAAAATCAGGAATGAAAGAGGGGACATTACTATTGACATCACAGAAATAAAAGAGATTATAGGGCAATACTGTGAACAACCATATGCCAACAAATTAGATTAAAAATGGACAAATTTCTAGAATGACACCAAGTACTGAAACTGTTTCAAGAAGAAATAGCAAGAAGAAGAAGAAGAAGAAGAAGAAGAAGAAGAAGAAGAAGAAGAAGAAGAAGAAAAAGAAGAGATAGCTCATCTGAATAGATTTGTAACAAGAGGTTGAAAACTACCACCAAGAAAAGCTCAGGCCCAAATGGCTTTACTGGTGATTTCTACCAAATACTCATTCCTCACAAACTTATCCAAAAATATAAAATTCCATTAATGTTATTTTACCACATATTTTCTTTCTCTGTCTAAAATATTTGAGAGTTACAGACATAATGCCTCAATAATTCACTATATATTTTTTTAAAAAATTAAGGAAGAGTAATTTTTTAAGGAAATACATCTTTCTGCTTCCAATTACATAGTCCATTTCCTTCTATATTAGCCACCTGCTGATATCTGTGTAGATAGTTGTCTGTTTGGTTGTGTGAAGCACATGTTTGTGATGGACAAGTTGTTTGTCTCACAGAACTTCATGAGCTGTTTTCCTGCTTTGTTTCTGACTCCCAGTCCAAAATTTCCAATGACATTTGATTCTGCTTTATTTCCTACTTGTGCATTCTAGTCACTGATTGTTATCAGTATGTCTTGTTTTGATTTGTGGTCAATTTCTTCTTATCCTATATAATAAAAAAGTAATATGCAAATTAACCATCACTCCACTACACCCACAAGCCATGCCCACCAGCCAATCAGGAGCGAATATGCAAATAAACCCAACCAAGATGGCTACGGCTACAGAGAGCAGGAGGAGGCTTGGGTTTCCCCGGCAATGGAGGAAGCCAAGCTTTCTGCCTGCCCTTGCCGGCCTAGGCCTCCACTCAAGGCTACAAAGTTTCAATGATAGAAGGTACATAAATCCAAACAGAAATGGCAGCAGCCACGGAGCTGGAAAGAGTAGGAGGCTAGGGTTGCCCGTGGTGATGGAGGAAGCCAAGCTTTGGCAGCCCTGGCTGGCCCAGACCTCCACTTAAGGCTACAAAGTTTCAATTATAGAAGATACATAAATCCCAACAGAAATGGCTGCCGCCATGGAGCAAGCAGAAGGCTTGGCTCCACTCCAGGCTACAAAGATTCAATTGTAGAAGATAAATAAACCCCAGATACCAGGGCCTCCGCTTGGGTCGCCAGGGGGCATGGCCGGCCTGCAAACCACCACAGGCCCCTCGCCCAGGCCGCCCCACACCCTAAGGGAACCCCCACCCTGATCCGGGACACCCTTCAGGGCAAACCAGCTGGCCCCCACTTGTGCACCAGGCCTTTATCCTATCTAATAAAAGTAATATGCAGATTGACTATCACTCCAACACACAAGATGACTGCCCACATGTGGTCAAAGATCCTGCCCCCATGTGGACACAAGATGGCCAACAGGAGAGGGCAGTTGGGAGGAACCAGGCCTGCAAGGGAGGGCAGTTGTGGGTGATCAGGCCAGCAGGGGAGGGCAGTTGGGAGGGACCAGGCCTGCAAGGGAGGGAAGTTGGGGGCAATCGAGCCTACAGGGGAGGGCAGATAGGGGTGACCAAGCCAGCAGAGGAGGGAAGTTGGGGGTGACCAGGCCTGCAGGGAAAGGCAGTTGGGAGGGACCCAGGCCTCCAGGGGAGAGCAGTTGGGGGGGACCAGGCCTGCAGGGGAGGGCAGTTAGGGGTGACCAGGCTTCCAGGGAAGGGCAGTTGGGGGGAACCCAGGCCTGCAGGGGAGAGCAGTTGGGGGGGACCAAGCCTGCAGGGGAGGGCAGTTAGGGGAAAACAGGCTGGCAGGGGAGCAGTTAGGCATCAATCAGGCTGGCAGGGGAGTGGTTAGGGGGTGATCAGGCTGGCAGGCAGAAGCAGTTAGGGGCAATTAGGAAGGCAGGCAGGCGAGCAGTTGGGAGCCAGCAATCCTGGATTGTGAGAGGGATGTCTGACTGCCCATTTAAGCCTGATCCCAGGATCGGGCTTAAACGGGCAGTCAGACATCCCTCGAGCGGTCCCAGATTGGAGAGAGTGCAGGCTGGGCTGAGGGACACCCCCCCACCCGTGCACGAATTTCATGCACTGGGCCTCTAGTAACTTCCATAAAAGCATTCGATTTCATTTTATTCATCTCAGTAAAATGAAAGAGGAAGAGAGGGGAAAAAAGAATAGGAAAATTCAGCAATGGTTTACCACTTCCTTCTGCTGTGCAGTGTGTGGGCCCAACCCCATGTGTGCTGGGTCCCTGGTGTTGAAGCAGAGGCACTCCATCTTTCTACCTTAATCTCTATTCTGTAAAAACTGCTCTTTGAGGAGTTTTTAAATTTTAACCCTGCTCTTCTTGGCTTCTGTAAACATGCTTGCTGGCTTGAATAATAGGGAACATAAGCTCAACTATCTCACCTTGCAAGCCACTCCGCCACCATCCCTGGCTACTCCCCTAAACAGGTTCCTCCAGTTATCTGAAAATATACTATGCTCAAGGCTACAGAGTTGTGCTGTGCTCAAGATTACAAGCTGCCTGCAAAATACCTTCATAGAGCTCTTTGTAAAGTCTGCAAAAGGTCCAGAAAACCCATATTTGGGAGACAAAGGGACTGGGGGAGGGAATAAAGGGAAAACTTCCTCCATACTGTTTTGCTCAGACTCGGGAGGTTATTCCTCTGAGACTGCTAGTGTAATAAAGGTTCCAAATTAATTAATTTGGCTTACTAATGCATCTTATGTTCAGCTTGCTGAGTTACAATATAACAGTGTCACAATCACCAAATGCCTAGTAAAAGCAAACACTGCTGTGGTTCTAAACTCTTTATAGGTGACATTAACTAAATTCAATTTATTCTTCAGCACATGTGTATAATGTAGGTTTTATTATTTGCATTTCACACACCAGTAAATACAGTTTAAAGATATTTAATATTTTTGTTTGTTTGTTTGTTTTTGATTTTTTGAGAGAGAGGAACGGAGAGGGAGAGGGAAAGAAACATCGATGTGAGAGCGAAACAGTCTCCTACATGCCCCACACCAGGGATCAAGCACACATCCTGGGCAAATGTCCTGACCTGGAATTGAACCTGCAACTTTTTTGTTTTGTTTTGTTTTGTTAATCCTTACCCGAGGACATTTTTCCGTTGATCTTTTTTAGAGAGAGTGGGAGAGGGAAAGACAGAGAGAAACATAGATGTGAGAGAAACAAAGCAATTGTTTGCCTCCTGCATGCACGCCAACCAGGGCTAGGCCGGGGAGCAGCCTGCAACCAAGGTATGTGCTCTTGACTATAATCAGACCCGGGACCCTTTGGTTTGCAGGCTGACCCTCTATCCACTGAGCCAAATTGACTAGGCTGAACCTGCAACTTTTTAAAAAATATATATTTTTTATTGATTTCAGAGAAGAGAAGAAGGGCAAGGGAGAGATAGAAACATCAATGAGGAGAGAGAATCATTGATTGGCTGCCTCCTGCACACCCTCTCCTGGGGATCAAGCCAGCAACCCAGGCATGTGTCCTTGACTGGAATCAAACCTGGAACCCTTCCGTCTGCAGGCCGATGCTCTATCCACTAAGCCAAAATGGCTAGGGCAGAATCTGCAACTTTTAAAAAAATATATATATTTTATTGATTTTTTACAGATAGGAAGAGAGAGGGATAGAGAGTTAGAAACATCGATGAGAGAGAAACATCGATCAGCTGCCTCCTGCATACCTCCTGCTGGGGATTTGCCCACAACCAAAGTACATGCTCTTGACTGGAATCGAACCTGGGACCCTTCAGTCCGCAGGCCGACGCTCTATCCACTGAGCCAAACCGGTTAGGGCAGAACCTGCAACTTATTGCTGCACAGTACAACACCTGACCAACTGAGTCACAGTGGCTAGGGCTAATGGTTTGTTGATAGCAGTTCATTGAGTCACAAGGCCCTGGTGATTGATTTGGGATTTCCTCAAATGATGAGTCAGTGTGTTAAGAGGAAGGTCAGATTAGGTTCATCCATGGCTCTGTGTTTGCAAATGTGGACTGAAATACTGGTGCTGGGAGTCTCCCTTTATCCTCACTGCCTGTGACAGTCTGATATCCCTTTTATTAATTAAAAGTCTCTGGCTCTTGTTTTTCTCATGAGTGAGGAATATCTTGTGTCCATTAAAGACAAATGGAAAGTATTTGTAATGAACACATATCCTTTGTAAGTGGAAGCAGGAACTAGGACGTAGCTCTTAGTTTCTCAGAAATAGACTAAATGTCAAGACAACAGCTCTTTCCTGTTTAGTACAATGAAGTCTGTGCAGATTTTGTGCCTTTTGTTTTCATGTGAGGCTGTTTGAAAAACATTCTAGGGACTTTTTCTTTTAAATGCTAGTAGAGAAAGGTATATTTCCTCTTTTTCCAGTACTTGGAGTTGTAGTCTTTAGAATACTTGTATTATTCTAAAAGATAGTCACAGATCCAATTAATTTGCATGTTAGTATTATTATATTAAAAATTCATGTGAATTTATGTGCTTAGGGATTTCAAAGGCTGTTCAAACAGACTCTGAATTTCAGGTGTCAGATGTTTTTATACTAAGCTTTTCACATGAAGAACTCCATGCAGGATGTTTTAGGGTACTCAGCAGCAGGAAGTCATTGATTCAACTGGGGTCACTGAGTCTCATATACAATGGAGGCAGGACCACCAAGTTAGAAAAACAATCTCAACATGTGTGTATAGAGAGTGTATGTGCTGTGTGCACAGCACTGTGCTAGGTGCTCAGGGGTGGATGAAGATTAATTACACATAGTCATTGCCTTAAAAATGACTTAATCTGGTGGGTGACACTGACTTGCACCCAAATAATAAAAGCAAGTGAGTGAGTGAGAGAGGGAAGGAGGAGCTCTTGTTATTAAAGTAGCAAGTCTCCCAATCTCAAATGGTAACATTTAAAATTTTATACTTGAGAAATTTATTTTGAGGTCAATGAGAGGAAATAGATAGAATTTTATTTTAAGGGGAAAAAATGGCCTGACAGTTGTTCTTATTCAAAGTTAAATTTATTTCGTAGCCACCTATTCTCTTCTGTTGTCTATTCTAGTAAACTCAGTACAGCACTTTAAATGACTATTATTTTTATTTTGTTTTAATAATAGAGTCCATTATTTTCCAGTGCATTGTTTTGGTTCCCCTTACCAACCAATTCTTCTCAGTAAAAATCAGGGGCACTTCGTGAAGTTCCTCCAAAATTGAGATTATCTACACTAATAAAAGAGAAACATGCAAATTAATCATCACTCTGCTACACCCACAATCCAGGCCCACCAGCCAATCAGGAGCGAGTATGCAAATTAACCCAACCAAGATGGCCGCCAGCCACAGAGCTGGAGCAAGCAGGAGGCTTGGGTTGCCCTGGCAATGGAGGAAGCCAAGCTTCCTGCCCTCCCTGGCCAGCCCTGGCCTCTGCTCAAGACTACAAAGTTTCAATTATAGAAGATAAATAAATCCTAGATACTTGCTTCCAGTGGGCCCTGGCCTCCACTCAAGGAGGCGCTGAAAAGAAAAAAAAGAAAAAGAAAAAAAGGAGGGGCTGGGACCTTGGGTTGCCGGGGGGTGATCAGGTCAGCATGGGATGGCAGGGGCCATTGGGAGTAAGCAGACCAGCAGGGGGGCCAGTTGGGGGTGATTAGGCTGGCGGGGGGGCAGTTGGGGGCAAGCAGGCCGGCAGGCAGAGTGGTTAGGGGCAATCAGGCAGGCAGGCAGGCAGGTGAGTGGCTGGAACCAGCAGTCCCAGATTGTGAGAGGGATGTCTGACAGCCGGTTTAGGCCCGATCCCTGTAAACCAGTAGTAGGACATCCTTCGAGGAGTCCCAGATTGGAGAGAGTGCAGGCAGGGCTGAGGGTCACCTCCCCCTGCTGTGCACAAATTTCGTGCACCAGGCCTCTAGTATAGGATATAAAAAGCAAATATAAAGTGATTTGTAGATACCATTTTTAGCTAATTGCTTTCATTTTGTAGTATGAATTGTTGCTCTACTTATTTAAAACCCTACTTAGGGTTTTATTTGTTTTTTTTTTTTTAATGAACTATATGTTCATTGTTTATCAATAAGTAAACTTCAAAATGCTCAATATTTCACAGTATATAGATACATTACAGTTCAAATACATGATGCAATTTACTAAAATAAATTTTAAATACGTTTTAATGACATAAGGAAATGTTCATACTACATTAAGTTTTAAAAAAGAGGTTTCATGCCCTGGCTGATGTGGCTCAGTTGCTTGAGTGTTGTCCCAGGCACTGAAAGGTCACTGGTTTGATTCCCAGTCAGGGCACATGGTCAGGTTATGGGCTTGATCCCCAGTTGGGGTGGGCGTGCAGGAGGCAGCTGATCAGTGTTTCTCTCTCACATTCATGTTTTTTTCTCTCCCTCCCTCCCTCCCTCCCTCCCTCCCTCCCTCCCTTTCTGTCTCTTAAATCAACAACAACAAAAAATTTTTTTTAAAAAGAGGGTACATTTGAAACCTATATAATATTAACCAATATCACCACAATAAATTCAATAAAATTTTAAAAAGCAAAATAGGGCCCATTTTGCTCAATGATTAGAGCATTGGCCCATGGACCAGAAGGGTCAGGGTTTGATTCCCGGTCAAGGGCATGTATCTGGGTTGCAGGCCTCCCCATCCTGGGTTGGGACCTGTGCAAAAGGCAACTGATCCATGTATCTCTCTCTCACATCAATGTTTCTCTCTCTCACCCCTCCCTTCCATGCTCTCTAAAAACCAATGGGGACCTAGACAGTTTGGCTCATTGGATAGAAGGGTCTCAGCAGACAATTAATTCCACCAGCCCATTAGGTGGATGGACCCCAGGCCTGGAGGGATTAAACTTCTGAAGAAGCCTTCTTAGTCTTTGACAGATGAGGCTTGGGTTTCTGGAAGGAGTTAGAGCTGGTCTGTGTCTGGATTGATCACTTGGGCTCTGGAAAGAGGTTCCAAACTCAGGAATACAAAAATTATGGCCCAAGTGCCAATTTAGGGCGTTATTTGTTTAGCATATTATTGCATTATTATTTCCTTTTTTCTGTTTAATTATAATTAAAAGAAAAATAACAAAATTTACCATCTTAACTATTTTCATGTGTACAGGTTAAAAATACCTACATGTTAGTTTTATTCACATTGTTGTGCAATGGGTCTCTGGAGCTTTTTCACCCTGCAAAACTGAAACGCTGTACCATTAAAGAACTTCTCGTTAATTTTCTTTGCCTGTCTTTGGCAACCACTATTCTAGTTTCTGCTTTCACGAGTTTGACTACCTTAGGTACCTCATGTAAGTGGAATCATAAAGTATTTGTCTTTCTGTAACTAGATTATTTCACTTAAAATAATGTCTTTCTGGTTAATCCATATTGTGGCATGTGACACGATTTTCTTTTTCCTAAGGCCAAGTACAATATTAAAAAAAAAATCTATTCATCCTTTGGTCTGGACAAATGGGTTGCTGCTACCTTTTCACTAATTTTTTTTTTTGTGTGAATAATGCTGCAGTGAACAGGGGTGAGAAAATATTTCTCCAAAATACTGCCTTTACTTCTGTTTAATATTACCCAATAGTAGAATTTCTGGATCATATGTAACTCTGTCAAAGGATATATTAAGAAGCTAGAAAAATTCTAGGGCAGAAAGAAGAGGGAAACTGAGACAAGAAAACAAGCCCTAACCGGTTTGGCTCAGTGGATAGAACATCGGCCTGCAGACTGAAGGGTCCCAGGTTCGATTCCAGTCAAGGGCATGTACCTTGGTTGGGGATGTGCAGGAGGCAGCTTATCGATGTTTCTTTCTCATGGATGTTTGTAACTCTCTATCCCTCTCCCTTCCTCTCTGTAAAAAATCAATAAAATATATTTTTTAAAAAAAAGAAAGTTAAAACAAGACCAAACAGTGTGGGCAACTTGCAGCTGGCCTGCAAATAACAAGTCATTATCTTCCCCATCCAAGGACAGTAGAGCAGATGGTTAAAAACCTCCTTAACCAAAGAATGCAGGAAAGGGGAAGAGAAGTGGGGAGTCTTTCTCATCCACTAAACAAAGAAATCAGCCAGTTCAGGAAGGGAAAGGAAAAAAAGAAAAAAAGGCAATTTTTCTTTTTTTCTTCCTAAGCAGGAAAGCCAGCAGTCTTAGGACTTGACAAGATAAAATTGTCAGGTGCTTTTCATGAATTCTGGGAAGGCCACAACAAAGTACAAGGGGAACTTGAGAATTAATCTGTACCACGATATTCAGAAGAGGAATTTTGAAACCTATAGACACAGGAGGGTATATCACACCTTGGACCCCAGCTCAATTCACTCTTCAGATTAGATGAGATTCCCTCTGTGCTTCATAAGCCAGATGCATAGATTTGCCTGCCTTGCTGCTTTAATAAAGGTGCATGCTTTAATAAACTGGCTTTATCACAATGCAACCACCTGGAGTTTTCTCATTTAAATTCATTTGTAAGAGATGACAAGCATGGAGGTTGGGGACAGCCCTCTCCCTCTGACTCAGGCCTCTTTGGTGTCTGTGAGAGGTATCTGTTATGACTCTTTTTAATTTTTTGATGAGCTATCATGCAGTTTTACATAGCAGCTACACCATTTTTCATTCCTACATACATTTCTCAACAGTTCTGATTACTCCACATCCCTACCAATATTTGTTATTTTTTTACTTTTTGGATAGTGGCCATCCTAATAGGTGTGAGGTGATATTTGATTTGCATTTCTGTAATAATTAATGATATTGAGCATCTTTTCATATGTATATTTTCTTTGGAGAAATACCTGTTCAACTCCTTTTGATAGGGAATTTTTGGACTGGAACCCAGATCCTTTGTCCAATGGAATCAAAGAATGAATCCACAGACAAAAAGTGGTATAGCAAAGGTGGAGATTTATTGAAGAACAAGTACAGACTCCCACATGGGGAGAGAGAATAGTCTTACAGAATGGACTCCCAAGTAGGGAGGGGGAAAAGGTCTCACTGAGTTCCTGTTTTCATGGTTTATAAAGGCTGCAGTTCCTGTGTCCAATATTCCCCTGATTGGTCAATATTCCCCTTTGAATTGGTTACTATAGTGATTCTGTAAGACCCCCAGAGGGAGACCCTTACTCTATCCCACGGATCGACGGCAACCCCAATCAACCGCAGGAGACGTCACTTGATGCAAACAGCAAGAGGCTTTATTCCAGCGCGCTGGGGCCCAACTCGTAACTCACGCAGGAGCCAAGGAGTCGAGCCCCGAGCAGAAAGTCTTACAAGTATATATAGGCAAAAACCATACATCGGGTGGTTACACATGTAAGGGGGAAAAGAGGACAAAGCCGCCAGGAAATTCCAACAGGGCTCGTTAATAACATGTTTAATGACAGGGCCTAAGTTTTCAGTCAACAGTCCCATCCGGTAATCTCATATCCTGCTTTTCTTATCTGTCAGAGCACTATTTGCTCTGTCTGCTCTTAGCTCGGGGCTGTTTCCTGGGACAGGTTTAAGGGTCTTGTTCCCATCACTGGCGGAGGGGGAAGACCTTGGAGAGTTAAGATAAAAACAGACAGCTGTACTCTTTCAGTTAGGGTTTGCCATTGTTGCTTTTTAATCTCAGGAGTTAAGAAGTTCAGGATTTGCCCAGATAAGATAGAGTAAACAAAATTCTTTACCTTTCATTCCCCCATTTGCTTTTTGGTAAGTTCTAATCATGGAACTTCTGTCTTTACATACTCTTCCCTTAATCCATTCATGCGACAGCCTTCCTTTCTCCGTGAAGGAGATGTTTAGAGGATTACACCACCCTTGGCTCTCACAGCTTGCTGCTGTAAGATTGTTCTGTACCTTTACCAGATCCCACGAGGAGGTGGGATGCCAATAAGTATTTCCAGTAGTTTCACAGCCCCATTCTGCACAATAATAATGGTGTATTCCTCCACACCTCCTTGCTTCACTCCTTGACCTCCCATCCTGGGGGCAGACATAGAAAGGAGTGTTCCTAAGCCGCCACCGAGCGTTGGGGTAACTACAGCCTGGGGCTCCCCAGGAGATCTGCCTTGTAGCCTGTGTGTAATCACTGTCTGGTGGCCGGACCCTGGTAGCCTCTTGGGAGGTTATATCAGGGATGTCCCAGCCTTCCATCCCCGCTACTAGGGCGCAGATGTCTGGATTTAGGGACAGCCACCAGGCCCAAAGGGGGTCCTCCTTAGTGGTACTCCATATTATATTTCCAGTCTGGGAGAGGACCTGCCATGTTAGTCGTTGGGGGACATGAGGGTTAGGACTACTTATCAGCGAGAGGTGTGCCAACAGGAGCAGGAACACAGTGAATGCGGAGCTTGAGGTGATTGTCCATTTTTTCCACTTTCCACGCTGGGTCTGGTGGTGGCGCGGGCTTGACATGTGAAGCGTGGATCCAGGCGGCGATGCCATCGACCTTCACTGCAGTCGGTGTTGTGAGCAGCACTATGTATGGTCCTTTCCACCTCGGTTCCAAGTTGGCTGCACGGTGGAGCCGAATGTACACCGAGTCTCCGACCTGGAACTGATGAGGTACTTGCAGGTCTCCTGGCTTGTAGGCCTCGGCCAGCCGATTCCACACCTCCCTCTGCACAGTCTCAAGGGCTTTCATCTGGCGTACAGAGATTGAGAGGAGTAAGATTTTGGGGAAGGGAGGTGCTGGATGGTAATGAGTGGGGGGTGAGTCCCATAAAGAATTTCAAAAGGAGTTAGCTTGAGGGAGCCAGGGGTATTGCATACCCGAAACAAAGCAAAGGGAAGGAGGACTGTCCAGTCTGTTATGCCAGTCTCTAAGGATAATTTAGTCATGACCTCTTTTAAAGTTCTATTCATTCTTTCTACCTGTCCTGAGCTTTGGGGCCTATAAGCACAATGTAATTTCCAATCAAGCCCCAGGATTTTGGCCAGTCCTTGACTTACCTGGGCAACAAACGCAGGGCCGTTGTCTGACCCGATTACCTTGGGCACCCCAAATCTCGGGAAGATGTCTTCTAGTATTTTCTTGGCCACCACCTGAGCAGTCTCCCTCTTGGTAGGGAAGGCTTCAACCCATCCTGAAAATGTATCTATGAATACCAATAAGTATCTGTATCCATACCTGGCTGGCTTTACCTCAGTGAAGTCTACCTCCCAGTAACTCCCAGGGCGGTCTCCTTGGAGCCGCTTGCCCTGAGATAGCTTGCTGGGCTGGGCGTTCACCATCTGGCAAGGCTTGCATTCTTTTACAGTTGTATCTGCGAGCTCCCCTAGTTTCATAATATAATACGGTGAAGACTGGACTATAGTTTTTAAATGTTTTGGGCCCAGATGAGTTAGCTTATGAAGGTGTCTGAGAAAAATGATAGCCTGTTTTTCAGGGAGGATTCTTTTTCCTTCTGTAGTTTCCCGGATCCCCTCTGGAGTCTCCAGGCGAAATCCTAATCTGTCCATTCTCTCAAGGTCTGATTCTGAATATTCAGAGTTCCTGATAGAGGGATATACCGCATCCTCAGGGTGAGACCCCGGTTTTTCCCCCAGACAAAGATAGGATGTTGAGTCCCTGAGCCGCCCGCTTGGCTTCTCTGTCAGCCCTTTGGTTCCCTCTGACAACCCTGGACCCTCTTTTCTGATGTCCAGGACAGTGAATAATGGCCACTTTTTTAGGAAGGTGAACGGCCTCTAACAGGCTTAGAATTTCTTCTTTATTTTTGATTTCCTTCCTTGCCGAGGTTAGTAGCCCCCGCCTCTGGTAAATGGCCCCGTGGACATGGGCAGTAGCAAAGGCATACCTTCTATCAGTGTAGATGTTAATCTTCTTCCCTTTTGCCAATCGCAGAGCCTGAGTCAGAGCTAGTAACTCGGCCTTCTGAGCCGACGTCCCTTCGGGTAGGCTGCTTGCCCAGATAATTTGCTCATCATCCACTACCGCCGCCCCGGCCACCCTTTTACCTTCTATTATGTAGCTGCTTCCATCAGTGAACCAGGTCAGCTGAGCGTCTGGCAAGGGCTGGTCTCGGAGGTCCCTTCAGGTCCCCGTTTCTTCTGCCAGTATCTCTTGACAGGTATGCAGCACACTCTCCTGGGTGGACGTGTCAGGTAGTAGGGTAGCTGGGTTGAGGATGGCAGGCGGCCCGAATTGGATCCTGTCTTCATTCAGTAGGAGACTCTGGTAGTGTGTCAGGCGGGCGTTGGACAGCCACCAATCAGGGGGCTGTCTGATGATGCTCTCCAAGGAGTGGGGGGCAATGACCGTTAGCTTCTGTCCCATAGTTAATTTGTCAGCATCTTTCACTAATACTGCCACTGCCGCCACAGACCTCAGACAGGCAGGCCAACCACTAGCAACGGGATCTAGCTTCTTGGAGAGGTAGGCTACCGGCCTCTTCCATGGCCCTAGAGGCTGGGTCAGCACCCCTCGGGCTACTCCCCTTCTCTCGTCCACAAATAGGACGAAGGGCTTTGCTACGTCCGGCAATGCCAGGGCTGGGGCTGACAGTAATGCCTTCTTGATGTCATCAAAGGCTTGCTGTTGGCCGTTACCCCACTCAAACGGGGCACCTTCTCTAGTCAGAGGATAGAGGGGAGCTGCCAGGGTAGGGAACCCGGGGATCCACAAGCAGCAAAACCCCGCAGTCCCTAAAAATTCTCGCACCTGGCGGGGTGAGCGAGGAACGGGTATCTGAGTCACAGTTTGTTTTCTGGCCTCCGTTAGCCATCTCTGCCCCCCTTTGAGGGCGTACCCCAGGTACGTTACCTCCTTTTGGCAGATCTGGGCCTTCTTGGCGGAGGCCCGATATCCTAAGCAGGCGAGTTCTTCTAGCAGTAGTCCCATGCCTCGTTGGCACTCTTCCTCTGTGGCCCCGGCCAGTAGTAAGTCATTTACATACTGCAGAAGTGTTACCTGGGGATGGCTGGCACGGAAGTGGGCTAAATCTTGGTGAAGAGCTTCATCGAAGAGGGTCGGAGAATTCTTGAATCCCTGGGGTAACCGGGTCCAAGTCAGTTGTCCTGTAGTCCCAGAGTCAGGGTCCCTCCACTCGAATGCAAAGATGTTCTGGCTGGAAGGGTGTAGTTGTAGGCAGAAGAAAGCGTCCTTTAAATCCAAGACAGTATACCAAATATGATCCGGGGGGAGAGAGCTCAACAAGCTGTAAGGGTTAGGTACAGTGGGGTGGATGTCCTCTACCCGCTTGTTCACTTCCCTTAAGTCCTGTACTGGGCGATAGTCTCCTGTGCCAGGCTTCTTAACAGGTAACAGGGGAGTGTTCCATGGCGACTGACACTTCACTAGGATGCCCTGCTGAAGGAGGCGCTGTATATGGGGCCTAATTCCTTCCCGGGCCTCCTTAGTCATGGGGTATTGGCGTACAGCCACAGGAGTTGAAGTGGCCTTAAGCTCTATGACTATGGGCGGCCTTTCTGCAGCTAGTCCTGTTCCAGCTGTCTCGGCCCACGCTCCCGGATACCTGTTCAACCAGTCATTTATGTGACTTTTCTCTGCTCCCTGTTCCTCAAAAAGTCTGTGTTCATCATCTAGGCGTATGGTCAGGGTGGTAGTCATTCTCTTGCTCTGGGTCACCTCCGGGCCATCAGGGGTGAAGGTAATCTGGGCTCCCATTTTGGTTAGGAGATCTCTCCCAAGTAGGGGCGCAGGGCACTCGGGGATGACTAGAAATGAGTGGGTTACCCGTCCCGTTCCTAAGTCTACCGTTCTTCGGGTAGTCCATGAGTACTGCTGGTGCCCTGTGGCTCCTATGACCCACGATTTCTTGTGGGAGACGGGTCCAGACGGTTTGAGTAGGACCGAGTGTTGAGCCCCAGTGTCTACTAGGAACTCAACTGGCTTCCCCTCCACCTTTAGTGTTACCCTAGGCTCGGGGAGGGGTTCCGAGCCCCGTCCCCGCTAGTCTTCTTCTTCCTAGGGCACTCTCTAGCCCAGTGACCTTTTTCTTTGCAGTAGGCACACTGGTCTTTGTCTAATGGGGTGTGGTTGCCCAGGTTACCTGACTTTTTAGCCCTGCCCTGGGTTTGTTCCAGACCTCTCTCACCTACTACTGCGGCCAAAATCCGTGTCAGGTTCTTCTCCTGCCTGCGATCCCTTTTGCTTTCTCTTTCCTTTTCTTTTCTTTGTTCTTTTTCCTCCTCAGTTTCCCTCTTGTGATACACTTTCGCTGCCTACTTAACTAAATTCTGCAGGGTATAGTCTTGTAACCCTTCTATTCTCTGCAACTTTCTTTTAATATCTATTGCTGACTGCCCTATGAAAGCCATGGCCACGGAAGCCCTTTGCCCCTCAGAGGTAGGGTCAAACGGGGTGTAGCGCCTGAAAGCTTCCATTAAGCGTTCAAAGAAATACAGACGGGGGTTCCGTGGCCCCCTGGATAACCTCTCTTACCTTAGCCAAATTAGTGGGGCGTCTCGCTGCCCCACGGAGGCCGGCCACTAGAGTCTGGCGATAGACTGTCAGTCGCTCCCTACCTTCTGCCGCGTTGAAATCCCAGTCAGATCTGGAGAGGGGGAAGGCAGTCTCAATGATGTTGGGGAGCTGGGTGGGTTGTCCATCTGCTCCTGGTACATTCTTCCTTGCCTCTAATAAAATCCTCTCCCTTTCCTCAGTAGTGAAAAGGGTCTGTAGTAGCTGCTGGCAATCATCCCAGGTGGGCTGATGAGAGAACATCAAAGACTCCACCAGCCTGGTTAAGCGCTGGGGGGTCCTCTGAAAAGGGAGGATGATTAGTCTTCCAATTATACAGATCTGCGGAGGAGAAAGGCCAGTACTGGAGGGGCTGAAGAGGAGCCGGTCCACCATCCGTCGCCGCCGGCGGGGGCCCGTAAGCCCTTAGGGGGAGGGCGACGGTGGTGTCGGGAGTCATTCCGCTGCGTCTCCTGGTGCCCTGTGCAGGCCCCTGCAGAGACTCGTTAGGGGGAGCAGAGGGGGCAGCTGCAGGGGCCGGCGGTGCTTCTGGCTCTTCCCGACCCCCTACGGGAACCAGGGCAGGAGGATACGGGGGAGGTGAGTCAAGGAGAAGGAGGTCAGACTGGATTTCTGGATAAATCTTCTTGGGGGGGTCCGAGTGACTGGATTTCTCCCCAGAACTGGGAGATTGGACGGCTAGAACTTGAGCAGCCGGCCGGGGCTTGGGTTTTACAACCCAAGGTCGAACCCAGGGGGGTGGATTTTGCACCAGGTCCTGCCAGACCACAATGTAGGGCTGCTGATCCGGATGGGCTCCAGGTTCTTTCTGAAAAACAATCTCCTTAACAGCAAAAATAACAGATAGGTCAAAGGTTCCTTCTGTTGGCCGTCCTATATTAAAAGCAGGCCATTCTGAGGAGCAGAAGGTCCGCCATGGACCTTTCTTGATCTCAACTGATAGGTCGCGACCTTTTCCCTTAACTTCAGTCCAATGGTCTAAGGTCAGACTAAGAGGGGTTGTCACAGTCTGTCCCATCGTCAGTTTGTACGTCGTCAGAAACACAAATAACAAAAATATTACAGACACGAGGACCCACTTACTCCACCTTGTCCGCCACAAACACGCAACAGAATCAGACGGGCGCGATCCTGACAATCTCTGATCCAACAGCAGAACCCGATCAGCGCCCTTACAGTAGGAGACTACCAGGCATCCCTGGCTCTCCTCCACCCTTGGGGCGTCCCCCAGGGCTGCAACCTGTGGCCCTCCAGGCACGTCTACTGACCACTGTTCGGCCACTCTCACGAGTCGCCGAACGGCTGCAAAACCGAAAGCGCGCACACAGGACCAGACTCACTAGCAAAACACAAGACAAAGACAGACAACCTCGGGGTACCCCTTCTTACCTCCAAGGTCGACTCCGCGGATGAGGGGGGGGTCGTCAGATCCCGGACGAGCCCCCAAAAATGTAAGACCCCCAGAGGGAGACCCTTACTCTATCCCACGGATCGACGGCAACCCCAATCAACCGCAGGAGACGTCACTTGATGCAAACAGCAAGAGGCTTTATTCCAGCGCGCTGGGGCCCAACTCGTAACTCACGCAGGAGCCAAGGAGTCGAGCCCTGAGCAGAAAGTCTTACAAGTATATATAGGCAAAAACCATACATTGGGGGGTTACACATGTAAGGGGGAAAAGAGGACAAAGCCGCCAGGAAATTCCAACAGGGCTCGTTAATAACATGTTTAATGACAGGGCCTAAGTTTTCAGTCAACAGTCCCATCCGGTAATCTCATATCCTGCTTTTCTTATCTGTCAGAGCACTATTTGCTCTGTCTGCTCTTAGCTCGGGGCTGTTTCCTGGGACAGGTTTAAGGGTCTTGTTCCCATCACTGGCGGAGGGGGAAGACCTTGGAGAGTTAAGATAAAAACAGACAGCTGTACTCTTTCAGTTAGGGTTTGCCATTGTTGCTTTTTAATCTCAGGAGTTAAGAAGTTCAGGATTTGCCCAGATAAGATAGAGTAAACAAAATTCTTTACCTTTCAATTCCTGAGGCCCTTCTCCCTCCTAGTCCTTCTATTCCTCTGGGCTTTCTTCTTTTCCATCTGAGTGAAGAGCTTCTTTCTCTTTATTTCATAAATATAGACTTTTCTTGGCTACTTCCAGTTCCCTTGTCTTATGGAAATATACCTGTTGCTGCTTCCTTGTCTTATTTTTTTTTTAATTTTTTATTGGTTTTTTATAGAGAGGAAGGTAGAGAGATAGAGAGTTAGAAACATTGATGGGAGAGAAACATCGATCAGCTGCCTCCTGCACACCTCCTACTGGGGATGTGCCCGCAACCCAGGTACATGCCCTTGACCAGAATTGAACCTGGGACCTCTCAGTCCACAGGCCGACGCTCTATCCACTGAACCAAACCGGTTAGGGCAACTGCTTCCTTGTCTTATGTAAATGCAACTTTTGCTGCTCCCTTGTCTTATGGAAATGTAACTGTTGAGGGCAACCAGGTTGGCGGGGGGCAGGGGGGGCAGTTAAGAGTGACCAGGCCATCAGGGAGGGGAAAGTTGGGGGCTTCCTGGATGGCGGGGGGGGGGGCAGTAAGGAGCAATCAGGCTGGCAGGGAGGGGGCAGTTGGGGGCAACCAGACCGGCAAGGGGGGGCAGTTAGGGGTGACCAGGCCTGCAGGCAGGTGAGCGATTAGGAGCCAATGGTCCAGGATTGGGAGAGGGATGCCCAACTGCTGGTTTAGGCCTGATACCGGGGATTGGGCCTAAACCAGCAGTTGGACATCCCCTGAAGGGTCCTTTTGGAGAGTGGGAATTTTTGAGCATACTTACTACTACTATTCCAGAGAGGCCGTGGACTATGTCCCAGATAGAGTTATCAGTGCTGACACCAGGTCAGACCTTGAGATATGGTCTCATTGCCCCTTCTCAGCACCTAGGCCTTCTTTCATAGAACACTGTCAGCTTTCTGAAGAACAGGATAACCCTGTGAATAACATGGTTGTCAATGGCATGACTCTGATGTTGCTTGGGAAAAACTGTTTTGTCTTAAATTGCCTGCTCTGCAAAAACAGGATGTAGTTAATGTGCTTAAAAGTGGTCCTGCACAAAGGGTTGGGGCTGCTCTCTGGACTCCCTGCATGGAGAAAGGCAGAGCAGTTGCTGGTTGGCCGGCTAATAAAGGCTCCCTAAATTTTAATTTGGTCTGGACTCCAGTGGTCGTTCACTCACGTCTGTTCCACAACAGTCCCATATTGGAAAGTGTGCAGGCTGGGCTGAGGGGACCCCCCCCCCCCACCCCTGTGCATGAATTTCGTGCACTGGGCCTCTAGTATGTATATCATGACTCAAGTCTAGAAACACCCCAGTGTTTGCCCAGGAGAAAGATGTATGCACACCTACCTACCTTGGAATTTCAGGCTGCTCCCAGCTCTAATCCTCTCCTTCTAATTCTACTGTGGTTATGGAGGGAGAGGGCAAGTGATAGCATTCATTGTGCTATGGGGAAGGTATACAGAGAAAGCAAGTTGGGGAGGGGGTGGGGAGATAGCAACACACCAATAACTCTCTCCAGTGGAATTTTCTACTACTAATCTCGTCTGATTAGTCTCTTCATCTCCTACATACCCCAGAGTTTGATTTTGGTCTAAAGTGTACAAAAAAAGTTTCACACTCTTAGTAATGTAAGGATAGTAGTATTGTATCTATGGTTTACACTCCTTGGAAACTCCCTCTGATAAATATCCTAGGAAATGAAAAAACTGCACTTGCAGTTCTATTATATATTTACATGAACCCATATGTTTGCTGTTATCTTTCTTCTTTGTCACTTACTGTACCCCAGGCTTTCCTTCTGAAATCATCTATGTGATCTTGAAAGTTGCTTTTTGAAAGCACCTTTCCTGAGAATTTCTTGTTTAAATGATTGCCTCTGTGTTTGGGTATCTGAAAATGTCTTTATTTTACCCTAACAGTTCCATAATGGTTTATTTTGGGTATAAAATCTAGGTTGACAGCTATTTTTCCCAACATTTCAAAAATATCCTGACCTCATATTGTTGAAAACCTCATGAATTATGATCCACTGCTTTTTAAAGAATGTATCATTTGTCTCTGGCTGCTTTGATCCATATTATTGTCCTTGTTTCAGTATGATGTATCTAGGAATACATTTCTTTTCATTTGTTTTGCTCAGGATTCACAGTAACTTTTTACACTGAATAACGATATCATTTGTCAATTCTGGAACATCCCAGTTATTATTTTCTTGAATACTGTACCTTCCTCTATCTCTTTGGAATGCTTTTTCTTAGTTACCATATCTTTGTCTTGGTATGCTATATATATTTGATAACTCATTCAGAACTATCTTCACAATTGTCTTTCCCAGAATTTTGTTATTTTCTGACTTAACTTCAAGGTTAATTGTATTATCCATTCAAGAAAAGCCTTTTTTTTTGCTTTTTATTTATTATTTTATTTTTTCTACTAGAGACTTGGTGCACAAAACTCGTGCACGGGGGCCAGGGTTCCCTCAGCCCAGCCTGCACCCTCTCCAATTGGGGACCCCTTGGGGAATGTCGGACATCCTTCTTGCAATCTGGGACCGCTGGCTCCTAACCACTCACCTGCCTGTCTGCCTGATCACTCCTAACTGCATCTACCTGATTGTCCCTAACACCTCTGCCTCTGGGCCCCTCTCTGGGCCTTATCTGCAGCCTCCATGGCAGCTACTAATCAGCCCTTACCTCTCTCTTTCTCCAAGCCTCTTCACTAGCTGCGGCAACTGCTGATCAGGCCCCGCCTCTCTCTCTTTCTCCAGACCTCACCAGCAGCTGCAGTAGCTGCTGTTTAGGCCCTGCCTCTCTCTCCAGGCCTCTCTCTGGGCCTGATCCACAGCCACTGAGGCAGCGGCGAAATCATTAGGCCTCCGCCTGGCCTGGGCCCAAGGCTAACAACTTCACCGTGCCCACTTCTTTGACTAATAACGCCCTGGCTGCAAGGGCCCTGAGGCATAGGGGCTGTCAGGAGGCAACTGAGTTAATCTGCTTGAAGAGATAGGCTACTGGTCTTTGCCAGGTTCCAAGCTATCAGGGTTCTTTTTCCCAGCCTTACAAAGCATTCAGCATTCTGGAAAAAGGGCTGTGCATAGATGATTAAGAAGGAGTTCGTGGACGAAAGATCTTTTTGAAAGGCATTGGGGGTCAGAGGAGCTTCCAGCTGAAGGAGCTAGAAGACTCTCCTCCTTGACCAAGGACCCCTGCTTTTATTAAACACAATTTGTCCCAAGGCAAGGTGGAAATATATACTTCAAAGGGTATGGTATCAAAGGGTATACAGAAACATTGTCAGTTTGGGGAATAGCCTGCAACTGTTCAGGTGTTTGGCCAACAGGA
The DNA here is from genome assembly GCF_963455305.1 of Plecotus auritus. Lineage (NCBI taxonomy): Eukaryota > Metazoa > Chordata > Mammalia > Chiroptera > Vespertilionidae > Plecotus > Plecotus auritus. The sequence goes on from NC_137771.1 coordinate 69,079,339, forward strand.
GGCAATAAAATGCCCTGAGCTGTCTGGCAGTTAACAATCCTATTCAGGTTTGGGGGAAGTGCCTTTTAGCCATTTCCAACAGGTAAATTACATGTGGCTCAACCCTGTTGAGCTCCCCAAGCTTCACCAACCTTTTGGTAAAACTCTTGTAATTATTACATGCTGGAATTGGTTCTCGGCACCAAGCTCCTGGGTTAGAACTCCTAGGGCTACCCTGCTGTTCTCGTGAATGAAGAGGTTAAAGTCCCCTGTCACATCTGGTAGCCCAAGTTTTAGGGCCTCGATGAGCTTTGCCTTTATGGTGATGAAGGCTTTCTCCTGCTCGGGACCCCGGTCGATATGTGCCTTCTCTTCCCCTTTTAAAGCTTTATATAGAGGCCTAGCCAGGTCTGAAAAACCTGGGATCCAAATTTGACAGAACTCTGCTGCTCCCAGGAATTCCCGAATCTGCTGCTGGATGCTAGGGACTGGGATGGCACATGCTGCCTGCTTTCTTTCAGTCCCTAACCTTCATTTCCCTTGAGTCATTCAGAAGCCTAGATACTTTACTTTTTTCAGACAAATCTGAGCCTCTTTCTTGGACACTCTGTAACCTGTTTCAGTTAACAGTTTCAGGAGGGCTTGCATTCCTGCAAATATTTCTAGCTTCTGTAAGTTTCTTCTTATATCAGGCTGGGATTGGCCTACAAAAGCAGCATTTACCATAGTTTGAATTTCTGGGGCCTCGGTTAAAGGGGGTGTAGATTCGGTATGCCTCACATGTCTCTCATAGAAAGCCGCTGGACTTTCATCAGGCTTCTGGAAACCTTGGAGATTTTAGCCACATTGGTGGGCTTCTTGGCCCCAGCCCTGACTCCCTGGAGGAAAGCCAGCTAATATCCTTCTAGCCTTGTCCTTCTGTATTCTGAGTTTGGGGACCAATTGTGTTCCTTATCAGGGAAGGCCTCCATTACCCATCTGTCTGTATCTAATATCCCTACCGGGGCTTGGGTCTGGAGCCACTTCTGAGCCTCTGTTACTATTCTCATGCACTCCTCAGTGTTAAAGAATGTGAAAAGGAGCTGCTTGCAGTCCATCTAGGTGGGCTTCTGGTTCTGGAAATCATTTCTAGGAGGTCTACCATGGCCTGAGGTTTTTCAGAATAAGCTGGGGTGTGATGTTTCCAATTCAGGATGTCACTTGTGATAAAGGGCTGATAATAATAGACTGGCCCTCCCTCCTGTAAGGTCCCACATTCACCAAGTACTTGGGTACTCCGAATCTCCCTGAGAGGCATCTGACGTGCTGGTTGAGGTTTGGGCCCTTGATCGGCTGAATGCAGGCACCACGAAACTGGCTCTGGAGAGCCTGGTTGAGGAGAGATGGAGGGGGGCGGTGTTTCTAGACTTTATGGACCTTCCAGGCCAGCAGGGAGGGGGGCGCTTGGTGCTGCCTGTGGTACATATGGAGGTGGTAAAACTGGCGGGACTTCCGGGTGGGGGGTGTCTGTAGAATAGGGGGCTGAGCTTCCTTCTGAAGGACCTACTTATTTTCTCCTGTCTGCTAAAACCTTACTTTGTCCCTTCTTACACACGCAGAACTGGACCCAAGGTGGCAAGATTTGAGCAATTTCTAACCAACTGTCTATGTAGGGGAACTGATCTGGGTGTCCGGGGTCTTCTGTGACTATATTTTAGACCATCTTTACAAGCCCGGGATCGAAAGACCACATGTCCGGCCAGCCCACTCTGAATTTGGGCCACTCTGACTCACATGAAGTCCTTAACCTTCCCTTTGAGAACTTTATGCTATATATATTATCTGAGAAACCCTCCTTGAAATGCCTCAGCATATATCTCAAGGGTGTCTCAAGTGCTGGGTCCCCTTCCTGCAGAGGGAAACAACCCCCACTGAGAAGAGGAATAGAAACAACAGAAACTTCAGAGAAAACTACAGATTGCCGCCATAGTAGTCTTCCCTCCTGGAGGCTGGGGTGTGACCTGTGGAGAAAAATGACTCTAGTCAGGTAGAGAAAGAAGACAGATGAGGAGAAAGGTGTACAGGGAAATTTCTAGTGGATTGAAGTCATGGAGGTCCCCTGATAGAAAAGATCTTCAATCCAGTCACAGATGCTGTCCAGGGTGAGTGAAGAGGGGTGGAACCAAGTTATGTGCTCTAGCAGGGTCCTAGCAAATAACTGAAAATGACAAGATTCACAAACGGAATAACCAGGGTAGACGGGGTCCATAAATAGAAAAATAACACTACTTGGATTTCCTTTTCTTGAATGTCCAGCAATTTTATTCTGCTAGGCTTGGATCCAGAATCCTCTGGCTGCAGCCTTAGTTCCGCCTCAGCTGGCCTGCATGGGATTGTGATGTCACAGGCAGGGGTGAGGTTTTGTAAATTTCTCTTCCCTGCCAAGTTTGGCAAGTACTGCCTCTCTTTCTGCCCTTGGAAACCTCCGGGCTTTTGTTTAGAGTGAAATCTCCTTTTTTAGTTTTTATCTTTTCCCCATCTCCCCCTCCCATTGTATATTAACCATCCTCTCTGTCCTTGGCAGGGAGGAGATAAGGAACCTGTAAATAACAGGTTCTTTGTTCCTTGAGACTTTTATGACTTTTTATAACTCTGTTGCAAATAGTTAACTTGAAAGACTTTTCTCTTGCTTTTCTTTACAAGCAATCTTGGAACTTAGCTGGCCTTTGTTTTAAACTTCTCTGGGCTACAACCTTCACAAACTTATACCTTTAACTCAACTCCAGAATTCCAAAATTTCAACCTAATACAGAAAAAATCACAAATAAGGGAAGAGCAAACCAAAGCCCCCACTGTACAAATATAGACAGAACATGTATTAGCTAAGCAGGCTGCTTCCCTCCCTGACAGATAGTAAATGACCCTGAGAAAAGAAATCTCAGCAGCTACTTGGGACTTTTGCAGTCTGTCACAGCGTTCAGCCTTAAATAAATCAAATGTTTTAGCCAGATGAGTTAACAAAGCTACAGAATAACACAAAGTACCTTTCACCGTTACTCAGGCTCTCACACTTACATTTATATACCAGTCAATGAACAGATAATTATGCGGAGACAAACAAGGGCAGGGGTGGGGGATCTACTTTCATAGATTCACTTAGATGCCTGCCTGCACCACACAATGGATAGGAGAGTTCATGCCCTCTCCTTCTTCACTCACACAGTTCCACCTACTGTCTTCTGCCCCTAAAGGCAGGCCTGACCTCAGACTGGTCCCCCGGGGGAAAACTCACCTGGTCCAAAAAAGGGCTTTCTTACACTCACATTCATACACCAGCCAGTCTGAGTTTTTTTTTTACTTCTACTAGACATCTACTCAGAGTTTAAACAGTCCACCTGATTCCTGATTAATTTGCCTGAGGGAGTTGTATGACTTCTGGGGAGGTAATCAAGCTCCACCTTGCACTCTCTCAGAGTGGGCCTGACTGCCTGAGGGGCCCCTACCTTACTGTTCCTGTCAACAGATCCAGAGGTGTCCATCCACTCTCTCCAGATGCTGGCTCGGTCCTGGGCTGAGGTCCGGGAGTGCCCTGAGTCCCCCGGTTCAATTCTGCTAAAATCAGCAGGGTGCCTCCTAGAGGCTTATCCTGTGCCCCTGGCCCCAAACCCTGTCCACTCACCAGAGGCCAAAAGGCTAGTATGGTTGGCCTTCTTCTTGGTCAGGGAACCAGTGATGTTATGGAAGACTGGGAAAAAACCAAGCAATGCCCAGAGAAATGGAGTTACACTGTTTATTGTGTCAGTGGGACCAGAGGGAGTTGTCTCCCAAATTTCTGAGCAAAAACATGGAGGACGCTTTCCCTATTTATATCTTTCTACCCCTTTGTCTCCCAAATAAGGGTTTTCCAGACCTTATGTTAGATGACTAGCCTACAAGGCCAGACAGCCAAGTTTATCTTCCCTATTATTCAAGCAGCTAGAAAGCAAAGTTAATTTACAGAATAAGGGACCATCTGAAAATAGCAGAGTTGACTCACAGAACAAGGGACCATCTAAAAAGCAGAGAATTTCAAATAATTGTGTTGCAAAATAGGGGTTACTACGCTTTAGGTTGACAATACAGTTTGGTCTGCTTCTCTAGGAAGGCTCTAAATGTTGGGAATTAGCCCTTAACCTTCTCATAAGGACCAAGAGGTCATCGGATTGATTCCTGGTGAAGCCACATGTCTGAGTTGTGGGCTCGATTCCCAGTAGGCAGCCAATCCATGTATCTTTATCACTAATGTTTCTATCTCTCTATCCCTTTCTCTTCTCTCTCTAAATATCAATAAAACATAAAAAATAATAAAGAAATAAAATCATATTTCACACATTAAATATATGCAATTATATTTATCAAAAAAGAGTTATATCCATATTCAACCTCATATTGTTATTTATTTATTTATTTTTTAAAATATATTTTATTGACTTTTTTACAGAGAGGAAGGAAGAAGGATAGATAGTCAGAAACATCGATGAGAGAGAAACATCGATCAGCTGCCTCCTGCACACCTCCTACTGGGGATGTGCCCGCAACCAAGTTACATGCCCTTGACCGGAATCGAACCCGGGACCTTTCAGTCCGCAGGCTGATGCTCTATCCACTGAGCCAAACCGGTTTTGGCTCATATTGTTATTTTAAATGCAAGATTTTTTTTGGTATGTATTATGAAAGTAAATTGATGCTTTCCAGCCAGGTAATAATAGCTGTACAAACATGACATATTTCAAATATTGTAATATACATTGTACATTTACCCACAGAAAGGCTGCCCAGGGTAACTATATATCTATGTATCTATCTGCCTGACTTCCTGTCTGTCTATCCACATGCACATTTGAGTGGATTTATAGCAATATAATATTAGCATTGGTTACTTGAGTCAGTGAGAAATTTTTCAGTCTCTAAACAATTTTTAAAAAGTCGTGGACTCGGTGTGTGGGTTCTGGCTAATAGTGTTTGAATACATCACTGCACAAGTGAGAATCACTGTTAGAACCTGGTAGGAATTTCCCTTCTCAGGAAGGGTATGTTTCCTCTCACAACGTGGCTTTGCCTCCGGAATTCCTGGTTCACATGCAGGACAGAGCTCTAAAGCTTTTAGAGGCCTCTCTATTACAGGATTTATGCAGGCTCTCAGCTCCTGGAGGGTTTCAGTGGGGAATGCCCTTTGCTCCTTCATATTGTTCTAGTGTGGAATATCCTCTTGGCACTGCTGCTGGTCAGCACTACCTGCTTTCTGTCAGCTAGATCCCCAGAGCAATGGCAGGAATGTAAATCAACACTAGGCTCTCTTGGTCTATGAAGAAGGAATAATAATGAAATCCTTTATGGAGACAGAGAGGGAGAGGGAGAAGACTGTACTCTAAATAATACAAGAATTTAGTCTGTGATAAACGAAATAGGTAATGTTCCTGCTCACTTGTATTCTAGTGGGAGAGACAAACAATAACCATGTACAAACACTGGTGATAAAAGGTAGTGATAAAGTACTGTGAAGAGTAATAATAGGTTTGTTCTCCAGTGTTTTCTCCCCATATATGTATATTTTTTCCTTTTTATTCTTTTTCTTTTCTCTTATACCATTTTTTCTCTCTTTTATATCATTTGTGATCTCTTTTCTCTCCCCTAATTCTCCTTTCTCTGGTGGTCACTTATATTTGGGTTATCGGTGTCGTGAGTACATTCATGTTTTGTTCCCTTTGTGTCATGTCTTCTCGAGGTGAGTTTTATCCTATTTGGCCAATGTGCTAGGGAGTGAGCCACATAACCAGACACCTGGAGAGGAGACTCCATCCATGAACAGGTCAATAACATTCCAGACCCAACTACAGAAGCAGTAAGAAGGCGGCAGTGAAGGAGAGAGTGTGAGTGAGGGAGGGAGAAAAAGAGAAGTTAGTGGTCATGTGGCATATGTGTATGTGTGTGAGTGAGGCACAGTTAGATCCCACAGGACCTTTGGGGGCTGGCTAACCAGGCTCACCTAACCAGGCAGCCTCTGAAACCATTGTACACAGTCCTGGACCAGCCGGTTCTTCAATAGAGGCCTCGCCTTTTTGAAGGGTAGAACTGTTGTGACTGGGAGCCCAGCCTCACCTCCACCCAGGGTGCTCTCAGATAATACCTGGGACTCTACAGCCACCCCCACCAGGGACCTGCTGCCTTGACTGCAGTCCCACAGTCACTGAGACTCCAGCCACCCTGGGTACAGGTTCCTGTGAGTTCTGAAGTGTTCTCCCCTCTGACCGGCCCAATGATTTAGCCTAGGGCCCTGCGACCATGTGAGCAGCAGCCATGTGAGCAGCCTGCTCTCTGAGGAGCAGCCTGCCTCCACTAGCCAGAGGAAACACCACTGCTGCGAACAGTGCCCACAAGAGGAGCTGCTGCCAACTGAGGAGCAGCTGCTGCCACAACCACCCGAAGAGCAACCCCTGCATGACTCGACACCTAGATCCTTCGGTGAGAGCAAAAATGGATAGACAAAGAAACCACCAGAAGAAAGAAAAGGAGGGATTGCCAGAAAAGCAGCTAGGTGAAATGGAGGCATGCAATATGTCAGAAAAATAATTCAGAATAACGGTTATACAATTCATAAACAGGATAGATGAAAAAATCAACAAATTATGTAAGAATCAAGAAGAAATAAAGGGTGATCTAGCTGCAATAAAAAATACCCTGGGAAGTTTCAATAGTAGACTAGGAGAATCAGAGGACTGAATTAGCAAATTAGAAGACAGGGAAGAAAAATGCACCGAAACTGAACTGCAATTGGAGAAAAAAATTAAAAGACAGGAGGAGAGCCTAAGGGAGCTTTGAGACAACATGAAACGAAGCAACATATGAATAATAGTGGTTCCAGAATGACAGGAACAGGAACAAGGTTTAGAAAACGATTTGAAGAAATAATGTCAGAAAATTTACCTGATGTGGGGAAGAAAAGAGTCACACAAGCACAGAGAATCCCAAACAAGATGAACCCGAGAAACCCACACCAAGGCATGTCTTAATTACAATGGCAAACGTTCAGTACAAAGAGAGAATGTTAAAGGCCGCAAGAGAGAGACAGAAAGTTACGTACAAGGCATCTCCCATTAGACTATCAAATGATTTCTCAACAGAAACACATCAGGCCAAAAAAGAATGGAAGGAAATTTACAAAGTGATGCAAATCAAGGGACTGAATCCAAGAATACTCTATCCATCAAGGCTATCTTTCAAAATGGAAGTGGAAATAAGGAGCTTCAGAGACAAAAAAAGGTTACAAAAGGCTACAAGAGTTTACCACTACAAAGCAGCAATGCAAGAAATGCTAAAGGGACTGGTGTAAAAAGAAGAAATAAAAAGGGAAAAAGGAACACAGGTACAAAAAATAAAAATGGCTACAAACATGTACCTATCAATAATAATTTTAAACATGAATGGATTAAATGCTCCAATCAAAAGACATTGAGTGGCTGAATGAATAAAAAAACATGACCCATATATTTGATGTCTACAAGAGACCCACCTTAGAACAAGGGACTCACATAGACTGAAAGTGAAGGGATGGTAAAATATCTTTCAGGCAAATGGAAATGAAAAGAAAACTGGGATAGTAATAATTATATCTGACAAAATAGACCTCAAAGTGGAGGCCATAAGAAGAGATACGGAAGACCACTTCATAATACTAAAGGGATCAATACAACAAGATGATATAACCCTGGTAAACATATATGCACCCAATGCAGGAGCACCCAAATACATATAAAAACTCCTGGAAGATATCAAGGGAGAGACCTACAACAATACAATCAGAATAGGGGACTTTAATACACCACTGACATCACTGGATAAATCCTCTAGACAAAAAATCAGCAAAGAAACAGCAATCCTACATGACTCACTAGATCAGATGGACTTAATTGACATCTTCAGAACATTTCAACCCAAAGCCATGGAATATACATTCTTCTCAAGTGCACATGGGACATTTTCAAAGATAGACCACATATTGGGTCACAGGCAAAGTCTCTCCAAATTCAAGAAGACTGAAATCATATCAAGCATCTTTTCAGACCACAATGGCATAGTATTAGAAATGAACTACAATAAAAACAATCAAAAATATTCAAACACTTGGAGCTGAATAGCATGCTATTAAACAATGATTGGGTTACCAAAGAGATCAAAGAAAAAAATAAAAGCATCCTGGAAATGAATGACAATGAAAACACAACAATCAAAAATCTGTGGAACACAATGAAAGAAGTCCTGAGAGGGAAATTTATAGCTCGACAGGTCTACCTCAAAAAACAAGAAAAAATGGTAGTAAATCATCTAACTCTACAACTTAAAGAATTAAAGAGCAACAAGAAAAGCCCAGAGTGAGCAGAAGGAAGGAAATGATAAACATCAGAGCAGTATTAAATGACATAGAGACCAAACAAAACAAAACAAAAGAAACAAACAAACAATACAAAAGATCAATGAAAACAAGAGCTGGTTCTTTGAAAGGATAAACAAGATTGATGAACCTCTAGCTAGGATCACCAAGAAGCAAAGAAAGAGCACCCAAATAAACAAAATCAGAGGTGAAAGAGGTGAAATAACAACAGACCCCACAGAAATACAAAGGATTGTTAAAAAAAAAACCACAAAAAAACTATGAACAACTCTATTCCAATAAACTGGACAACCTAGAGGAAATGGACGTATTCCTAGAAAAATACAACCTTCTAAAACTCAGCAAGGAGGAATCTAAAAATCTCAATAGGCTGATAACCATGGAAGAAATTGAAGCAGTCATCAAAAAGCTTCCAGCAAACAAAAGCCCGGGGCCAGAGGGCTTCACAGGGGAGTTTTATCAAACATTCAAGGAAGAACTAAAACCTATCCTTCTCAGACTATTCCAAACAATTCAAGAGGAAGGAACACTTCCAAGCTCATTCTATGAAGCTAGCATCACCCTAATAGCAAAACCAAATCAAGATAATACAATGAAAGAGAATTACAGGCCAATATCCCTCATGAACATAGATGCCAAAATCCTCAACAAAATTCTAACAAATTGGATCCAGCATTACATCAGAAAGATCATACACCATGACCAAGTAGGATTTATCCCAGGGATGCAAGGATGGCACAACATCCACAAATCAATAAACATGATATATAACATAAACAAATTGAGAGATAAAAATCACATATCAAGTGATGCAGAAAAAGCATTTGACAAAATCCAACACCCTTTCTTGATAAAAACCCTCAGCAAAATGGGAATAGAGGGATCATACTTCAATGTAATAAAAGCATTATATGACAAACATCATACTCAATGGGCAAAAACTAAAACCATTTTACCTAAGAACAGGAACAAGACAGGGATGCCCACTTTCACCACTCCTGTTTGACATAGTTCTGGAAGTGCTAGCCATAGCAATTAGACAAGAAATAAAAGGCATCCAAATTGTAAAGGAAGATGTAAAACTGTCATTATTCGCAGATAACATGATACTGTACATAAAAAACCCTAAAGACTCCATCAAAAAATTATTAGACTTAATAAATGAATTCAGCAATGTAGCAGGATACAAAATTACCACCAAGAAATCTATGGCATTTCTATACACCAATACTGAACTTACAGAAAGAGAGTCTAAAAAACAATCTCATTTATCATTGCACCAAAAAAATTAAGATACTGGCCTAACCGGTTTGGCTCAGTGGATAGAGCATCAGCCTGCAGACTGAAAGGTCCCAGGTTCGATTCCGGTCAAGGGCATGTACCTTGGTTGTGGGCACATCCCCAGTGGGAAATGTGCAGGAGGCAGCTGCTCAATGTTTCTCTCTCATCGATGTTTTTAACTCTCTATCCCTCTCCCTTCCTCACTGTAAGAAATCAAGAAAAAAATATATATATAAAAATTAAGATACCTAGTAATAAACATAACCAAGGATGTGAAAGACCTGTACTTGGAAAACAACAGGACACTGAAAAAAGAGATAGAGGAAGACATAAACAGATGGAAGAACATACCGTGTTAATGGGTTGGTAGAATCAGCATCATTAAAATGTCCATACTACCCAAAGCAATCTATAGAGTCAATGAAATCCCCATTAAAATACCAACAGCATATTTCACAGACCTAGAACGAACTCTCCAAAAATTCATCTGGAATAAAAAAAGACCACGAATAGCTGCAGCAATCCTGAGAAAGAAGAACAAAGTAGGAGGGATCTCAATACCAGATATCAAGCTGTATTACAAAGCCACTGTTCTCAAAACTGTCTGGTTCTGGCACAAGAACAGACATATAGACCAATGGAATAGAATAGAGAACCCAGATATCGATCCAACCCATTATGCTCAATTCATATTTGACAAAGGAGGCAAGAGCATACAATGGAGTCAAGATAGTCTCTTCAATATATGGTGTTGGGGAAATTGGACAGATACATGCAAAAAAAAATGAAAGTAGACCACCAACTTACACCATACACAAGAATAAACTCAAAATGGATAAAGGACTTAAACATAAGACAGGAAACCATTAAAATATTAGAGGAATCCACAGGCAGAAAAATCTCAGACATATGCCGAAGCAATTTCTTCACAGATACAGCTCCTATGGCAATGGAAATGAAAGAGAAAATAAACAAATAGGACTACATCAAAATAAAAAGCTTCTGCACAGCAAAAGAAACCATCAACAAAACAACAAGAAAACCCACTGCATCGGAGAACATATTAGCCAATATTATCATCGATAAGGGTTTAATCTCCAACATTTACAGGGAACTCATACATCTTAACAAAAGGAAGATAACCCAATCAAAAAATGGGCAACGGACCTAAGTCGATACTTTTCGAAAGAAGACATAAGGAAGGCCAAGAGATATATGAAAACATGCTCAAAGTCACTAATAATCTGAGAGATGCAAATCAAAACGATAATGCAGTACCATCTCACACCTGTCAGAATGGCTATCATCAACAAATTAACAAATGACAAGTGCTGGTGAAGATGCGGAGAAAAAGGAACCCTCATGCACTGTCTGGTGCAGCCACTGTGGAGAACAGTATAGAGTTTCCTCAAAAAACTAAAAATGGAACTCCCATTGGACCCAGGGATCCCACTTCTAGGAATATATCCCAAGAAACTAGAAACACCAGTTAGAAAGGATATATGGACCCCTATGTTCATAGCGGCACAATTTACCATAGCTAAGATTTGGAAACAGCCTAAGTGCCCATCAGCAGATGATTGGATTAAAACACTGTGGTACATCTACACAACGAAATACCACACTGTGGTAAAAAAGAAGGAATTCTTACCATTCGAAACAGCATGGGTGGAACTGGTGAGCATTATGCTAAGCGAAATAAGCCAGTCAGAGAAAGATAAATATCACACAACCTCACTCATTTGTAGAATATAATGAACAACATAAACTGATGAACAATAACAGGTCCAGAGACAGAGAAGCATCGATCAGACCATCAAACCTCAGAGGGAAGGTAGGGGAAGGTGGGGGTAAGTGGGCTAGATCAACCAAAGGACTTGTGTGCATGCACATAAGCCTAACCAATGGACACAGACACCAGGAGGGTGAGGGCATGAGTGGGGAGGGGGGCAATGGAGTGATAAGGACACATATGTAATACCTTAATCAATAAAGAAAAAAAATATTTAAAAAAGAGTAATAATAATATTGGCCACTAGATGGAACCCATTGGTTTCTTCATTTCTTTACCAATCAACTCCAAGAGAGATACCCTGAGCATGACACACTGTTAATTAAATAGGTTTTTTGGGGCCAGGTGATAGGCGCTGTCTCTCTTTCTATCTCTCCTCCCAGATTGGATTTTTTTCTCCACTAATTGACTGATAAGGGAAATATGGTTAAGACATACTAAGGAGCCATCTGAGATATCTTGGGGGTAGAGGGATTAGATCAACTCCTTCCTAAATCAGAAATCCTCTCCCCTCAATTTCTTGTGTATTTAGTTTCCTGTATTATTTAATCTCTGTCTTCAACACTAGACTATGAACTCCTTAAGAGAGGGACTATAACTATATTCCCATTCCTTGGCAGAATATGTGATAGATACTCAACCAATATTTTTTGAATGAATGATCCCTGTAGCCTAAGCAATGTCTGCTTTTCATGAAGCCTCATCTAACTCCCTAGGGACTCTGTTTTGAACATAGTTTTGGGGAAAAAACTCTAAGTTTTCCTGTCTTGTGTTCTATGAAATCCTCTCTGTCAAAGACCTCACAGTGAGTGGGAAGGGTAGGATGTGCTTGTGTGTGTGTGTGTGCGTGTGTGTGTGTGTGTGTGTAGTAGGTATATTATGTGGCACTGAGTTCTGAGCCATATTTTTTCCTCTTTCTGTTTAGATAAAAGTCTAACACACAATAGATATATATATTTATTTAGTTTATCTTTATTTTTGGAAGTATTACAGCTTTCCCCCTTTATTTTCCATTGACCCCCTCCTAACCACCTCTGCCCCCAACAATTGACATATTTTTAGTGCTCAGGGAAACTTAACAAATACTAGGCACATGCTTTTGTCAGGGATAACTCTGAAAATAAGGGTCTTGAAACTTCTTCTCTACAATGAGTAAAAGGAACATCATAAAAACAACAAGGGAGTTGGAATCTAAGGAAATTCATACATCATGATCAATCCCATAATCTCTTGGTCTTAGAATGTTTTTCAGCATAGAAGGTCGTGTGGGTGTTTAGTTATATTTTTACCTTAGTATTCCATTTTTAAAAACAGCTATTGTAAGTGGTATTGTTTTTTAATTTTTGGTTTCCAATAGTCCATTGCTTTTATATAAAAATACAGTTGAAAGTGGATTTTTGTGTATTGACCTTGTATCTTTCAATCTTTTTAAACTCACATGTTTGTCCCAAGAGTTTTTGTTGTTTCTTTTTTTTGCTTTTGATGCAGATTCTCTGGGATTTTTCTATGTGGGTAATCATAGTGTGTGAGAATAAAGGCAGTTTTCTTTCTTTCTTTCTTTCTTTCTTTCTTTCTTTCTTTCTTTCTTTCTTTCTTTCTTTCTTCTTTCTTCCTTTTGCCCTATTATAGAAAGCCTTTCATTATACTGTTTAATGTATAATGACTGCACATCCTTGCTTTAATCCTGAGTTAGGGGCAAAGCATTCCATTTTTTATCATTAAGTATGTATGTTAGGTGAGAGTTTTTTGTAGATTTATTTTTATCAGCTTAAAGAAGGTCACTTTTTTTCAAGTTGTGACATTTTTCCAAATTCTAAAACTGCTTGACTTATGCCTTGGGTAGACTGACCAGGGAAGCTCTTTTCCTTAGGTCTTTAGCTTATGATACATTTCTTCTTTCTTCTTGCCATGTCATTTTGAGATTCTCTATCTCTCTCTGAAGTTTTCTGCTCTCATTTTGGAATCCCTCCTTTAGTAACGTGGCCTGTTCCTAAAAAGGGACAAATAAAGAGTAAATAAAGTACAGCAGTAAGCAAATCTCAACTTCTAGCTAGTTTCCACATTCTTAGTATTTAATTTATTCTTGAAATTTTCTCTACCATAAATATTCATTATACTTTCTCTTGGACATCCTAGCTGCATGATTGCTTTTCTTGAGCTTCCTTTAGCTAAGAGAGATTTTGGCTTATACCTTCTAATATAGTGATAAAATTAAATTATAAGTCCCATTACTTCTATACAACATATGTGGGCAATCTTAATCATGTGTTTGTTTTCAAATTTTATAGACTCTTTTATACACACACACACACACACACACACACACACACATCATCAGACGTTTATATACATACACATGACAGAAATAAAAATTCTCAAAATCAAAGGAAGTGCCTACATCTTAGATCAGGAAATTTGATTTAAGCCTCCACAGCTTGGTGGCAAGAGTAGCAGGATATAAGTAAGGACATCAAGGCCCCTAACTGTCCACACTGGATTTCTGCAGAAAACTCACTACACAAACTAGGAGTAGGGCATAGCAAACAGGCAGGAGTGGCAGACACATGTGTGAGAGACAAGGAGTCTTTCTGCTTATAAAGGTTCTCTTAGAACCGAAGTCATACCAGCTGTGACAGAAAAACAGAGATTGTAGATTCCTCTAAGTATGAAGGTGTTTCAGATATCTTACCGATATGTGTGACCCTATAAAAGCTCATCTTTTCTGAACCTCTGTTTCTTCTCCTAAGGTATAGGTGCACAGCAATTCTTGCTTCATATAATATTCATCAAGAGAAACAGATAAGACATATTTACAGTGCCTGGAATATAATATCTAACAATTGATTGAAGAATGTACTGATGAAGGATTGGATGTAAGATAAAGGAAAAAAATTTTTTTTTAAAATAACCTGACATAGGCAGGCTCCAAATCAGGCAGACAGACAGGGATTGGAAGGTATTAGTGGGCAAGCAAAGTCCTTCTGAGTTTCGTGTTCTAACAGCCACACAAACAGGTCAAGGAGAATGGACAGAAAACAGAAAAGAGAAACCTGAAGGTGATGCCATTAAATACCTGAAGTTGAAGAGCCAGAGCCCTCCCTTGCTCTGCCTTTAATTGGGCCCTCTCCTTCTTTATCTTCTCAGTCAATTTTTTCACATATTCCTGATAACTCTTTTCTTTCTCCTCCATCAGCTGCTGATTTTTCTTTTGCATTTCCTCCAGCATTTTTGCTGCAGCCTCTGCAGATTCAGCTTTCACACGTTGCACTGCCAGGAGGAAAGGAAGAAGACAAATTCATGTGGGTGACCACCTCGCTTTTTCTTCTTTATGAACTCACCTCTCACTGTTGCTGCTGACTGCATATGCCCCACTGAGATTGAGTGTGGCTAGTAATAGGCATCTTTGCTCATCTGGCTCTTGTTTAAGGACCCCAGGTTGTCCAAGCCAAATTATTTAAACTTATAAAAGCTGTTGAAGCTATCTAGTTTCTTGACTTGCTCCTCACCTTCGATCTCCTTTTCCTTTTCTGTGAAAGTCTGGTCTGTTTGTAAAATTGCATCAGTCACAGACTCCTTGGACCTCAGGTATGTCTGAAGAACTTCTTCACTCTAGGACCCAGAGAAAATGGCATAGTGATAGGAAATTGCTTGAAGCGCTTATTCCTATTTGCCCACCATCTTTTCCTGTAGGAATAGCTTCTCTTGGCCCGGTCCTTGTGCTGGTCAAGGTGCCCCTGTGACAGGGTGGGCACATGCTCCAGGTTGGCCAGGCCTGGCACCTGATGAAGCAGAATCCTTTGAAAGAGATTGTTATAGATTGAGAGTCTCTGTTCTCTGAGTGAGGGCTCTACTTTTGGAGCTGTTGGTGCTGTGGTCCAATATGGGGTGAGGAATGAAGCCATCATGGAGAGAGCAGATCCCAGGAAAGGAGGTGGAGGGAGACTGGGAGGAAGGGAAGTGTGGGGTTGAGGGGAGCCAAAGAGAGACAGATAAATGCTGGTTACCTGTATTCCCTTCCTGGGTTCCTGAAGATACTTTTTCTTCAGCTCGTGCATAGTCTGCATTAAGAGACGATATCCTCCTGGTTTAGAATAAACCTCCTGCTCTATATCTTCTAAAGAATGGCAGATATCCTTAAGTAAAGCTGAGCAGCGATCCAATGATGCTTTTATATTCTCTTTATAAAAGTCATCTCGCCTTTTTTCTAGCTGGGCCTTTTATGTGAAAATAGGAAGTAGAAAGAGTACAGAGAAAATGTTAGCTTGACCTCAGGATTTTGGAAAGGCTTCTCTAAAAAGAGTCTGCAATCCCTATAAAAACTTACAGGCACCTCAGCAGGACCACATCCTTCCTCCTGATCTTATCTTTCTACTGAAGTTCCTTTCTTCTTGGAGGTGAAGTTCATGGCAGAGATTGCTAGCTTTATGTTAGCATTTATGCTACCCAGCTGCCGGTCATAGCGGGCCACGGCCTTTTGCACTGCAGCCAAGTTTTCTATCTGGGCCGAGGCCAGGACTGCGTTCTCCATGCAGGGCAGGTCCCCACTGCTGATGGCATTGACATAGGTCAAGACTAGGTTCTCTAGTCCTACACATACACCTTTAGAAAGAAACTTCTGCTTTTCAAATTGGACCAGTGATTGCATATGGAAGAAATGTGACTCAAGGTAAGCCTGCTCAAGATAACTAAGACTACATCTTTCTTTGCTTTTGGCTATAATATTAAATTGTCTGATAACAGCAAGCATGTAACTTGATGCAAAGCTCTGTTGATTACCTGTATGCATTTAACTAAATTATGAGAATGAGTATTAGTTTATGCACAAAAAATAAAAAAAATGTTCTAAACTTTGTGTTAATCATAACAAAATTGCTTCTTCTTCTTATAATAATAACAAATAGTGGTTTTTGTCATTTTAAAGTCTAGTAAGAATTCCTTCTCTCCCTATAAATAACCATTTTATTTTCTAGCAGTACTTTGCTTTCTGAGACCCTAATCCATATAAACTTAAGAAAAAATTACCGCTAATTCCTTTTGAAATAAATGGTCTACATCCTTGAAGGAATTCTTTGTGAAGACTTCACTGGCCATGTGCAGGTCCAGGAGCTCTTGGAGGGTTTCTGCAAGCAGCTGAACCATCTGGGCCATCTGCTGGTCATAGGTACACAACAATCCTTGCTTCATATAATATTAAGCAATAGATACAGATAAGGTATATACAATGGCTGGAAGATAATAGCTACCATGATTGAAGAATCCTATATAATAAAAGGCTACTAGGCAAATTGTCCCCTTGGGAGTTCGACCGCTCGCCATGATGTGCGCTGACCACCATGGGGCGGCGTGGAACAAAGAAAGGCCCTAGCGGGCAGCTGGCAGCTGGAGAGGGAAGGCCCCGGCCAGCAGCTGGCAACCAGGGGAAGTTTGTTGCCGGCAGCCAGAAGGAAGGCCCCAATTGGCCCTGATCTCCAGCTAGTCTTAGGGACCCTACCCGTGCACAAAATTTTGTGCACTGGGACTCTCTATATATGTGAAAGCCTAAATGACCATTCGACCATTCCTCTGTTCGACTAGTAGCTATGACATGCACTGACCACCAGGGGGCAGACGCTCAATGCACAGGCATGGAAACATGGAACAAACTGATGACTCACAGGGAAAGGGGGAGGGGAGTGGGTGAGAAGAGATTAACCAAAGATCTTATATGCATACTAAAGGCCTGGTGCATGGATTCGTGCACTGGTGGGGTGCCTTGGCCTGGTCTGTTGGGATCCGGATGAAACTGGCGGCCCAATATTCCCTGAGGGGTCCCAAATTGCGAGGTGGTGCAGGTCAGGCCAAGGGACCGAACCATTGCATGAATCCATGCACTGGACCTGTAGTGTACTGATAAAGGACTGGATGTGAGATAAAGGATAATAAAAATTTTTTAATAACCAGACATAGGCAGGCTCCAAATCAGAGAGACAGACAGGGATTGAAAGGTATAAGTGGGCAAGCAAGATCCTTTTGGGTTTCCTGTTCTAACAGACACACAAACAGGTCAAGGAGAATGGACAGAAAACAGAAAAAGAGAAACCTCAAGGTGATGCCATTAAATACCTGAAGTTGAAGAGCCAGAACCCTCTTTTGCTCTGCCATTAATTGGACCTTCTCCTGCTCCATCTTCTCAGTCAATTGTTTCACATGTTCCTGATAACTCTTTTCTTTCTCCTCCATCATCTGCTGATTCTTCTTTTGCATTTCCTCCAGCATTTTTGCTGCAGCCTCTGCAGATTCAGCTTTCACACGTTGCACTGACAGGAGGAAAGGAAGAAGACAAATTCATGTGGGTGACCACCTCACTTTTTCTTCTTTATGAACTCACCTGTCACTGTTGATGCTGACTGCATTTGCCCCACTGAGACTCATTTTGGGTAGTAATAGGCATCTTTGCTCTTCTGGCTCTTGTTTAAGGACCCCAGGTTGTCCAAGCCAAATTATTTAAACTTTTAAAAGCTGTTGAGGCTATCTAGTCTCCTGACTTGCTCCTCACCTTCGATCTCCTTTTCCTTTTCTGTGAGAAACTGGTCTGTTTGTAAAATTGCATCAGTCACAGACTCCTTGGACTTCAGGTATGTCTGAAGAACTTCTTCACTCTAGGACCAAGAGAAAATGGCATAGTGATAGGAAATCACTGGAAGCGCTTATTCCTATTAGCCCATCATCTTTTCCTGTAGGAATCACTTCTCTTGGCCCTGGTCCTTGTGCTGGTCAAGGTGCCCCTGTGACAGGGTGGGCACATGCTCCAGGTGGGCCAAGCCTGGCACCCGATGAAGCAGAATCCTTTGTAAGAGATTGTTATAGATTGAGAGTCTCTGTTCTCTGAGTGAGGGCTCTACTTTTGGAGCTGTTGGTGCTGTGGTCCAATATGGGGTGAGGAATGAAGCCATCATGGAGAGAGCAGATCCCAGGAAAGGAGGTGGAGGGAGACTGGGAGGAAGGGAAGTGTGGGGTTGAGGGGAGCCAAAGAGAGACAGATAAATGCTGGTTACCTGTATTCCCTTCCTGGGTTCCTGAAGATACTTTTTCTTCAGCTCATTCACAGTCTGCATTAAGAGATGATATCCTCCTGGTTTAGAATAAACCCCCTGCTTTATATCTTCTTCTAAAGAATGGAAGATATCCTTAAGTAAAGCTGAGCAGCGATCTGATGATGCTTTCATATTCTCTTTACAAAAGTCATCTCGCCTTTTTTCTAGCTGGGCCTTTAATGTGAAAATAGGAAGTAGAAAGAGTACAGAGAAAATGTTAGCTTGACTTCAAGATTTTTGGAAAGGCTTCTCAAAAACCAGTCTGTGACCCTGTAAAAACTTACAGGTACCTCAGCAGGACCACATCCTTCCTCCTGATCCTGTCTGTCTACTGAAGTCCCTTTGTCCTTGGAGGTGAAGTTCATGGCAGAGATTGCTAGCTTTATGTTAGCATTTATGCTACCCATCGGCCGGTCATAGTGGGCCACGGCCTTTGGCACTGCAGCCGAGTTCTGTATCTGGGCCGAGGCCAGGACTGCGTTCTCCATGCAGGGCAGGTACCCACTGCTGATGGCATTGACATAGGTCAGGACTATGTTCTCTAGTCCTACACATACACCTTTAGAAATAAACTTCTGCTTTTCAAATTGGACCAGTGATTGCATATGGAAGAAATGTGACTCAATGTAAGCCTGCTAACGATAACTAAGACTACATCTTTCTTTGCTTTTGGCTATAATATTAAATCGTCTGATAACAGCAAGCATGTAACTTGATGAGAATCTCTGATGATTACCTGCATGTATTTATCTAAATTATGAGAAAGAGTATTAGTTTATGCATGAAAGGAAAAATAATGTTCAAACTTTAAGTCAATCAAAATAAAATTGGTTCTTCTTACTATAATAATAACAAATAGTGGTTTTTGTCGTTTTGAAGTCTAGTAAGAATTCCTTCTCTTGTGATAAATACCCATTTTATTTTCTAGTAGTACTTTGCTTTCTGAGACCCTAACCCATGTAAACATAAGAAAAAAATTACCGCTAATTCCTTTTGAAATAAATGGTCTACATCCTTGAAGGAATTCTTCATGAAGACTTCAATGGCCTCTTTCTCACTGGCCATGTGCAGGTCCAGGAGCTCTTGGAGGGTTTCTGTGGGCAGTTCAACCTTCTCACCCATCTGCTGGTCATAGTGGGCAATGGCCTTTTCCACTGCAGCCGAGTTCTCTATGTGGGCCAAGGTCAGGACGGCGTTCTCTATGCAGGGCAAGTCCCCACTGCTGATGGCATTGACATAGGTCAGCACCAGAGTCTCCAGCCCTACAAATAAAGAACAAAAGATAACATTTGTTGTAGGTGGGGTAATGAAACAGTCCATCCTCTATAAATCTGATGATATCTCCCAACACTCATTTGATCACAGTATCTATGTCCTCAGCTGCAACTAGAAGTTTGCCATAAATGCAGACTCTCAGCCTCTGCTCCAGATCAACTGAATTAAATCCTCCTCTGGCGAGATCTTGGTGATATGGATACATATCAAAGGGTGAGAACCTCTGTTCTAGGCACCATAGACCTGTGTTTATTTAGTGCATGTGCTTTTCCCCCTAAGCACCATTAGCATAGAAAATGTACCTCTCATTCATGTCTCTATCATCAGTTCTGTTCCGTGGTAAGCATTTAGAAAATCAATATTTGTGAAACAATTAAAAAGAAGTCCTCTACCCTGGCCAGGTGGCTCAGTTGGTTGGAGCATTGTCCCATGCACCAAAAAGTTGTGGGTTTGATTCCTGGTCAGGGCACACACCTAGGTTGTTGGTTCAATCCCCAGTTTGGGAGCATGCGGGAGGCAACTGACTAATGTTTCTCTCTCACATCGATATTTCTTTCTCTAAAATCAATGGAAAATATATCATTAGGTGAGAATTAAAAACTCAAATTTGAAAAGGAGTTCTGGATTTTATTTATTCTAGCAGAACACTGTCCACGAGATCTTTCTGTGATAATAGTCATCTGCTATATATGCTATCCAATATTGCAGCCACTATCCATGTAATCAGAATTTTTTAATTTATTTAATTTTAATTAATCCATATTTAATTTTAGATAAATTTAGCTACTACACTTTTCTAGTAGCTATTTTATGGCATAGTACAGGTCCAGTTTATTAGGTCAATTTTAAGCAATAGAGCTTTATAATTTGTCCTTTTCTATCTTTTCTCACCCATGAAATCTGACTAATAAAATCCATTAGAAATGTAGTGTCCTCTGGAATGTACCACAGTTATTCTATATAACAAAAGGGTAATATGTAAATTGACCAATAGCAGAAAGACAAGTTGTTATGATGCCCACTGACCACAAGGAGGCAGAACTCAATGTAGGAGCTGCCCTCTGGTCAGTGGGCTCCCACAGGGGGAGTACCTCTCAATCAGAAGCCAGGCTCACAGCTGGGAAGCACAGTGGCAGTTACCAGAGCCACTTCCTCCTCCATGGTAGTGCTAAGTATGTCCTGACATCCGCTGAAGGCTATCAGACTGTGAAAGGGCACAGGCTAGGCTGAGGGGACCCTCCCCTCCCAACTGAGTGCATGCATTTCATGCACTGGGCCTCTAGTAGTAGTAGATTTGCAATTTTCAAAGCTGAAACTAGGTGAATGCTATTCCACCTTCCTTTAGTCTTAACAGTGAGAGTAATGACCAGGAAGAGGACTCACGGGGTCCATTGACCTGGATCCCTCCTGAAAGAGTTTTGACTTTGGAATTGGTAAAGATGTAGGAACAGAAGTCAGCAGCTTGTTGCACGAATTCGGGGTCCAGCTCATCATCATGCATTGTCTCAAGTTGGCCTAGCTTCTTCCGATGAGTGGGCCGATCAAAGACAAAGCATTTCTTATTTGGGAAGAACTTTCGGATACAAAGTCGGGGCAGGTTAAATTTATTATCGTTAGAACTGGAACCTGGAGAAAGATAAAAAAGAAAAAAGGGCTTTGCTTAATATAGGGTCTTGGAAACATTTTCTGTAAATGGTCAAATGGAAAATATATTAGGCTTTGTAGGTCAGGTGGTTTCTTTTCCAAGTATTCAATTCTGCTATATAGCATGAAAGCAGCCATGGACCATCTACATAGTATTTATCCAGTAAAACCTATTTGTACTATAGCTGGCAGGCTGCATTGACCATCATTTGCCTGTGGACTATAGTTTGCCAACCCTGCCCTAGTGCATTGTCATGCTTTAATCTATTTTTTAAAAAATAAATGCCCATTCTACTCCATATATTTTTGCTAATTACAGCACCACAAGCCCTAAGCAGAGAGATAAAAATCAATCTGATCACAGGACAGGGAAAGATGAAAGAAAATGAAACTTGTTCTTAGAACAGGGGAGAAGATAATTCAAAATCAAATCTATGAACTTAGATATTATACAAGTATTAATTCTTAGAACCAGGCAGCTGAGAAGAAGTAGAAAAATATACATGTAATAACACTAAATAGAAACATAAAAGATGATGGTTTCTAATGGCTGTGGTTCCCAATAATCAGTTCTCAGTCCCCGTTACCTTGCTTGAGTTTGAGTGAATTCTGCAGGTACTCGTCTGCTGAGTTGGGTTGCCCATTTACTTCCAATTCTAGGGGAAAATCCCTCAGCGTCCACACAAAATCTGGAAAGAAGCTCACAAAGTCAGCTGAGTCCTCAACCTCATTTACATCAGATGAAGATTTTGCCCTTATTTTATCTGTCAGCTCTGTCACATAGCTGAGAAGCAAACTAAGGAAAAATGGTGTAAAAGAACAGTGCCCCTCATGCCATATTAGTCCCACATATTCCAAACCTTTGTTTTGGCTTTGTTTCTAATCCAAGTGTTAATTCTTCCTGCCCTTGAATTATTTTTTATACTTCGTTTTTTTGTGTGCTTGATTCGCCAAGATTCACATTCATGGAGCTGGTTTTTAAGTAGAGGCCTCCCCTCTGATTTTGATGCTATTCTGGACCACAAAAAGGATATTGCAGTTGGTCCATGGCCTGCTGGTTTATGGTCCCCATGCTATTGTACACAAAGGTGCTGCTCAGCAGTATTGCCAGGGCAAAGATCCAGGAGTCATTTTGGTTGTCACCCTGGAAATCAGAACACATTTGGGCCAGGATTATGCTTTATTCTCATGGCACTTTCCAGATCAGCAGTAGTAAATGGATGCTCATTTAGTCCAGTGATTTTTTTAGATTAATGAATTATAAGAGGAAAACAAATCCAAATGAAAATGGTTGTTAGTAGGACTTGGACTTTGAAAAGTCTTCTGATTAGTATTTTTGGTGACACGTATTCTCACTAGGTCCTCTTATGACCATTGACAGGTAATTGCAAAACAAATAGTCCAGATTGGTGGGCATTCTAAAGCCTTAAATGTAATTTAATTTTCTCTATGTTTTTGCAGCAAAATTTTCTTATGTAAGAGTAATGATACTTATATCTATTTTATCTAGTCATTATTATTCACCTAATACTTTCTATTCTTATTAAATAGTCAAAACAATACTATGAGGCAAATATAGACCATTTGCATTGATTTTACAGATCAGAAAGCTGAGGTTAAAAGAAGTGAAATAATTTGCTAAGGCCACTGTGTTAATGACAGAGTTTAAATTTAAACAACAGTTTAGGACTTCTGAACATTAATCCTTAACTAAAGTTCTCTGCAAATAGGACTCATGACTGATTTTGATTGTAATACCTTTATGCATTGGTGTTAACTGGCTTAGCTTATAGCCTCTTGGTAATAATTAGAAAACTATCTAATAACCACTATGCTCTTCTGGGATTCTGCCTTATATTTTCATGATCCCTGATTCCAAAACTTGGTCTCTTAGTATGTAAACAGAAATGAGAAAAACACATATGGTTTAGTGCCAGCTCCTATTTGAATAAAAATTAAAATAATAATAATAAAATAAAAAAATTAAATAGTGTATACAATACCCAGAAATGAGGGGATTGTCTCCAAATTGAATCTTCAATGCTTACCTTCTCTATATCTCCCAGCCCCTCAGTGTTGAGCAGAACTAGGGTGCAGTTTGGTTTCTTAGGGTGAGGCACACACCACATCCAGATGCCTTTGGTGTGAGACTGAACTGTGGAGCCCAGAGAGAAGCCTTCAGGGGGAGAGGGAAGGGAGAGAGTGGAGTTTTCATAGCAGACGTGTCTCAAAATGGAGATAAACATGAACATAATCAAGGTAAGGAGAGACTACAACCAGTAGCCTGGCTGACGTGGCTCAGAGGTTGAGCATTGACATAAGAACCAGGAGGTCATGGTTCAATTATGGGGCAGGGTACATGCCCTGGTTATGGGCTCCATCCCCAGTGTGGGTTGTGCAGGAGGCATATGATTAATGATTTTCTCTCATCACTGATGTTTCTAACTCTTTCTTTCTCTCCCTTCCTCTCTGAAATCAACAAAAATACATTTTTTAAAAAAACTACAATCAGTATTGATTTTACAGAGATACAGGGAAATTCAAATATCCAATACATAAAAACATTCAACACCTCTTTATTATAAAAACGTTAACCAATTAGGCCTAGAAGAAAACTAACTCAACATAATAAAAGCCATATATGAAAACTAGAGGCCCGGTGTACGGAATTCATGCTGGGGGGCGGGGGGAGGGGTGGGTGTCCCTCAGCCTGGCCTGTACCCTCTCCAATCTGGGACTCCTCGAAGGGTGTCCTACTGCCGGTTTACAGGGATTGGGCCTAAATCGGCAGTCAGACATCCCTGTTGCAATCTGGGACTGCTGGATCCTAACCGCTCACCTGCCTGCCTGCTGGATTGCTTCTAACCACTCTGCCTGCTGGCCTGCTGACCCCCAACTGCCCCTACTGACGACCTGCTCACCCCCAACTGGCCCCCATGCTGGTCTGCTCACCTCCAACTGCCCCCCACACTGGCCTGATTATCCCCAATGGCCCCCCACCAGGCTGATCACCCACAAATGCTGTCCCATCCTGGCCTGATCACCCACAACTGCCCTCCCCTCTTGGCCTCTAACTGCCTCTACCTTGGCCCCGCTGCCATGGCTTTGTCCAGAAAAACATCCAGAAGGTCTGGAAGGTCTCCCAGTTTAATTAGCATATTACCCAATTATTAGTATAGATAGAGGCCTGTTGCATGGGTAGGGGATGGCTTGTTTTCCCTGAAGGTTTTCCTGGATCAGGGTGGGGGTTCCCTTGGGGCATGGGGCAGCCTGGGCAAGGGGCCTGTGGTGGTTTGCAGGCTGGCCATGCCCCCATGGGGTGAGGGTCCTTGCTGGGGGGGCATGGCCAGCCTGGGTGAGGGGCTGAGGGCTATTTTCAGGCTGGCCACACCCACTTCAGTGTGGGGGTCCCCACTGGGGTGCCTGGCCAGCCTGGGTGAGGGGCTAATGTCTGTTTACAGGCTGGCCAAGCCCCCCAGCAGGGACCCTCACCCCATGGGGGTGTGGCCAGCCTGGGTTAGGGGCTGAGGGCCGTTTTCAGGATGGCCAAGCCCCTTGGTGAAACAGGCCCCCAGCCACTTCTTGAGCAGAGGCCAGGGTGGGCTGGAAGCTTGGCTTCCTTCATCACCAGGGGCAACCCAAGCCTCCTGCTCACTCCAGGTCCATGGCCGCTGCCATCTTTGATGGGTTAATTTGCATACTTGCTCCTGATTGGGTTGTGGGCATAGTGGAGGGACGGTCAATTTGCATGTTTCTCTCTTATTTTTAATGTTTCTATCTCTCTCTCTCTCCCTGTCTGAAGTCAATAAAAACAAAACAAAACAAAAAAACAAGAAAAACACCACAAATAGAGCCAAATAACAGGTATTGGCAAGGATGAGGAGAAATTAGAATTCTGTGCATTTCTGGGAGAGATGTAAAATGGTAGAGTTACTGTGGGAAATGATATGGTGATTCTTTAAAAAAATTAAACAGAATTCTAGGAAAAGAATACAAATTATGCTTTTAAAATGGAAATTAAGGGAAGTGGGAAGAGACAGAGAGTTGACTCTTTCAGACTACTGTAAGATATGACCATAATGGTAGATTACAAGTTAGCTTTAAATAGTCCTCCCCATCTCTACCTTGCTCTTCCTGTAACACCATACTCAAAGCTGGGAGTGTGGGTGGAGAGAAGGGACCCGGCAGAGCTTAGTTGGTGCCCCTCACCTTGTTTCTGCCCAGCCAGCTTGTTCATCAGGTAGGATTTGCCTGTGCGGTAGAGACCCACAATGGCCACCACCACAACAGGTTGTGTAATGGCATACAGGATCTTCAAAGCTTCTGGGTTAACCACTAGTTGCGTGTTAATGTTCTCAATGAGGCACACCGGGCCTGGCATCTGGATGTCTGAGGCCATGTTCAGGGTGTCACCTTATCTGCAAGCAAACAGATGGGATGGATTAGAACTTCCATTCTAAGTAGATCAAGAACTTTCACCAGGTTATTTTGATCCAGAAGGTAGAGTCATAAAATTCTCCAATGTCGCCAAAAGTTCTGTGTCAACAGTGAGATGGATGAGGGGAAGATCTGTATTGTTTTAGAATGTTACAGAAGTGCAATTAAAGTAGTTCATTAAAAAAACATTGGTATGAGAAGGACATAAACATTGAACCAATTTTATGGACAAAATCTTTAATTTACCATAGAAAACTTTCTTTTTAGATTCTCATTAAAATTTTTAGACTAGAGCCTGGCTGGTGTGGTTCAGTGGTTGAGCATGGTCCCGTGAACCAGGAGGTCAGGGCTCAATTCCTGGTCATGTTACATGCCCGAGTTGCAGGCTTGATCCCCAGTAGGAGATGCATAAGAGGCAGCCAATCAATGTTTCACTCTCATTATTGATGTTTCCATCTCTCCATGTCCTTTTTTCTCTCTAAAATCAATAAAAGTATATAAAAATTTTTATTTGCTAGACATGAAATATAAAATAGAATAGAGTTTAGAGAATAGTTTACATCCTGGCCATATGTAAGAAATTTAATATTTATTTGTTTATTAATTCTACTATAAATATAGACTTTTGGGAATAAATGTTTCATCATTTGATGTATGCTCTTTGGACAATTTTCATAGATTTTTTTTTGTTTGTTAATCCTCATGGGAGGATATTTTCCCATTGAATTTTAGGGAGAGTAGAAGGGAGTGGGGGGGTGGGGGAGAGAGAGAGGGGAACATCAATGTGAAACAGACACTTGGATTGGTTGCCTCCTGCACATGTCCCCACTGCAGCCATTTAATCCACCCTTCAATCCAAGGGTTGACACTATAACTACTGTGCAAAAACAGGGCATTTTTCACAGGTTTGAAATGTGTGTGTTTTCTACTAGTTGTGTTTATTTTGCAGAAGTGAGGGTTCACAGAACTGTTTACACTGCTATTCTGGAAGTAGAACCAATATAACTTTCATTTTCTAATTTTATAAAAATCTATGACTGTATGAAAAAACATGACTAGGGACCTGCCCAAAGCCTTGATATGGGCTTGTGCAAGTAAAGGGCTATATACTTCAACTTCATTAGCTTCATAAAAAACTAGCCTCCAACTAAAAGGTGGTAAGAGTGCACAACTGCAAATACCGAATATTGCCCAAAACCTTGTTTGTCTGTACATGTGTTTGGTGTAAGGGAACAAAAAACTATGAAATATGGATTAAAAGGTCAGGAGGCAGATCAGGAGAGTCTAAGTTTTTTGATGAAAATATATTTCCAGTCATACACTTGTAGGTTTTCTGTTTTGTTCTGTTTTTCCATTTGGTAGATGAGAAAGAGAAGTAGGAAGAAGACAGGAGGGGAGAAACCTGGGGAGAGAGAGGGAGAGAAAGAGCTGAAAGGAGAGAGAGAGAGAGGGTTCTCAGACAAGTAGGTGATGAGTAAAGTTCTTGCCAAGCCAAGGAATTCAGAGGCATTTTCCAGAAAGCAAGAACAAACCTGCTTGAGAGCACAGAGAGGTCATGTATACAAAATGTTGGCTTTAGCAATGCAAGTTCTTTAAAAAGAAAACTTTTTAGTAAAGTATTGGGGCCAAATTCTACTTGTAAGTGGTAAGAAAGAAGTTGGCCCTAAGAAATTGGATCTAGTGGACTGGGGCTATTTTTTATTTAAAAAATTGTTATTTTCCAATTACAGTTGACAATCAATGTTATATGAGTTTCAGTGTACTACATAGTGGTTAGACATTTGTATCCCTTAAAAGGATCCCTTCTATGGGTCTAGTACATACATGTCAGCATACACAATTATTACAATACTAGAGGCCAGGTGCATGAATTAGTGCATGAGGCAGGGGTTCCCTTGGTCTGGCTGGCGATTTGGGCCAATTGGGATATCTTGCCCAGTCGCAATTGGGGCCGATTGGGGCTGGCCAGTCGGGGGAGTGGGGCCATGGCAGGTTGGCCAGCCTTGGGGAGGGGCCACAGGAGGTTGGCCAGTTGTGAGAGGTTAGCTGTGGGAGCACACTGACCACCAGGGTGCAGCTCTTGCTTTGAGCCTCTGCCCCCTGGTGGTCAGTGTGCATCATAGTGACAAGTTGACCATTCATTCAGCCGCTTAGGCATACACACACACACACACACACACACACACACACACACACACACACACACTAGATGCCTGGTGCACAAGATTCGTGCATTTAGGTGGGGTCCCTCAGCCCAGCCTGCATCTTCTCGCAGTATGGGACCCCTTGCTTCTTACACCCTCCTGCTCGCCCCTGCTTCTTACCACTCGGCTTGCTGCTCCTGAGCACTGCCGCAGAAGCAGGAGAGGCTCCTGCCACTGCCGCTGCACTCGCCAGCCGTGAGCCCAGCTTTTGCCTGAGCGG
Organism: Plecotus auritus; assembly: GCF_963455305.1. Lineage (NCBI taxonomy): Eukaryota > Metazoa > Chordata > Mammalia > Chiroptera > Vespertilionidae > Plecotus > Plecotus auritus. Next base: position 69,107,651 of record NC_137771.1, read on the forward strand.
CCTTCCCCCTGTGGGAGCGCACTGTCCACCAGGGATCAGCTTCTGCATTGAGCATCTGCCCCCTGGTGGTCATTGTGCATCATAGCGACCAGTTGTTCTGGTCTATCCGCTGTAATGGTCGCTTAGGCTTTTATTATATAGACGAGAGGCCTGATGCACAAACATTTGTGCAAGAGTAGGCCTTCCTTCCCCCGGCTCCTGGCACCGGCCTTCCTCCTCCGGCTGCATGTAGGCACCTGGGACCTGAGCTGGCTTCCCTTGGGCTGCTCATAGGCACTCAGAACCTGGGCTGGCTTCCCTCCAGCCCCAGATTCATCAGGAAGGATGTCCAGAATGATGTCTGGTCTAATTAGCATATTACCCTTTTATTATAGATTATTGACTATATTCTCTAGGCTTTACTTTCCATCCCTGTGACTGTTCTGTAACTGCCAATTTGTATTCTTAATTCTTTCCCCATTTTCACCCAGCCCCCATCCTTCCTCACATATGGCAACCAGAACTTGAGTTACTTTTAAATGAAGTAATCTACTTTAAACAAAGCTCATCTGTCTGTATGACTGAAATGTCTGGTGTTTTTGTGAACCTTCATCTTTCACTCTGAGTTTCAGGTTTTTCGTTTTTCCTTTTTAACAGTGTCAGGTGGCTGTTTATGCTGCATCTCATTTTCTGTGCTTCTTTCTCATGAAAATAACATATCTACAGTCCTTTCTATGTGTCCTCTGCAGTCAGATCAGATTGAGCAATTGCCATAAAAAACAATGGTAATTTAACTGTGTCTGCAGCCAACACAACCTTGGCAAAGAGAAAGACAACCGTAATGCATTTCAAACTCTGAGCCCTAGCCCCATGTCTGCTGCTGCCTATTCCTCCAGGCACAGTAGTGACACTTAGGGATGTGCTGCCACCTGATATTGCGGGGATTGCACCTCACTGACTGTACCACACGGGCTCTGCTGCAACCTATCTTCATGCTCATCATTCTCTGCACAATGAGCTGACCCTTATACAGCCCTTCCCACCGTGCCCCAACCTTATCCTGGACTCCATTTCTCAGAGTATAGGTCCAGAGTATAGGAGAGAAAGCTGCTCTGATGAGAAAATAAAGTTCTTACCTGTGTAGGTTGGAGTGGTTTGTTATTTCTCTGCCTTTCACTGGATGGGATGATTGGGCTTTTATTTAAACTCCAATGTGACGTGGCTGCCCTGAATTACTTAATTTGAAATGAAGGGTTTAGAGTAATGTGAAACTGAAAGCACTGCGTAAAAAGCAGTGTCTCAATAACCATAAAAACAATATCTGCAAGCTATGCAAACAGGAGGGTACATGGACTTTATAGGATTTCTTATCTAGTTCATGACAGGTCAGCAGAGGACATTTGGCTCAGGTGGACTAGAAAGTCCTGAAGGAGAAAGTGGCTCCAGCCTCATTTCATGGAACAACCTGCAGTCTCCTTATCCAGCTCAACAGGAGGAAGTCACACCGAGGGCGAGACAGCAGGCCAAGGATAACAACTGCAGCTTACAGCCCACAGTCTCAAGGGCCAGCACTAATCAGGTTGAAGGACAATGGACTCCATCTAATCAGCCTAGAACACTTACATTCCCCAGCCTCCACCCCTTGCAGTTTTGCACATAAAATTCAACCCTAAGGACAGTGCAGACTGAGTGCTAACCTTTCTCTGTTGTGGCTCCATCCCCCCATTCCCTCTAATAAACTTCTCTCCTGCTTGCTCGCTGTGTCTGCCTAATTCCTTGAGTGACTTTAATCTTAGAGCTCAGTTTGACCAAAGCTCCATTGCTGGTTTCTGGTGGGTGTGGTCAATAAGATGTGGCTCCCTCTTCCCCTCTTTCATGCGGGGTAAGTTATGTCATTGGGAGAAGCAGGCCACCAGTATTTCTCATTGCTATCTACACTGAGTTGCAGAGACTAAATTCCTGGAGGCTGGGGCTCCAACTTGTACCCAGGCCCACTCATAGAGTGAAGACTCTAGCTGATGCGTAGCAGGCTGAGATTGCCTGGCCTGATCACCCTCCCTCTGGCTCACTTGTAGGAAGGAGTTTCCAAGCTGGGAGAGGCAAGTGGGGAAGACCAGAGGCTACCACCCCTGTCCAGGGGAGGAGCTGTGGCTCAGAGATATTTGTCCAGGGAGAGAGGCAGTGCATAAATACAGAGATCTCTGAAGTTCTCTCCCAAAGAACAGATTTTATTTGAAACAGTATGGGGACTTGAAGAAACTTTATTGCTAGCACATTGACTTTACAAAAAAACACAAAAGGAGGTTTTTAGCAGTTGGGAGCAAGATCAGGCCGGCAGGGGAGGGCAGTTGGGGGCGAGATCAGGCTGGCAGGGGAGGGCTGTTGGAAGCAAGTGACCTCAGATGGTAATACAAATCCATATAGAAAAACAAGAGCTCCAATAAGGGAAATGTGTAATTATAAAAAACAGTATAAATACAGATTTCCTCTCCTTTCTCCTATTAACGGGTTTTAAGAAGTAACTGTATACAACAATCCTAATATATAAAAAGCCAGGGGCCGTCACGACCAAAACAACTGGGCAGATGACCTAATAACAGGCTGCATGAGGCCACAAGGTTGGCAGGGTGGGTAGTGAGGGACAACCATATGACTGAACAGCACACTGCATGGGGCAACCATGCCGGCAGGGGGGTTAGTGACAGATGACCAAATGACTGAACAGCAGGCTGTGTGGGGCAACCAGGCCAGTGGCAGGGGTGCAGTAAGGGTTGACCAGGCCAGCAGAGGGGGCAAATGGGGGTGACTAGGCTGGCAGGGAAGGCAGTAAGGGGCAACTAGGCTGGCAGGGGGGGCAGTTAGGGGCAACCAGGCCAGTGGGGGTGGCAGTTGGGGGTGACCAGGCCAGCAGGGGAGGCAGTTGGGAGACTTCAGTCATTATGGACCCTAGGATATGTAACAACCCCAACAATAAAGTCAGTCCTGCAGTCAGTGCTGGGGTGCCATGGCGATCCAGCACTAACTGCCACTGCCACTGACTGCCACTGCCCCCTGTTTCTCTCCAGGCCTCCACGGGGGTTGCTGGTCAGCCCCGCCTCTCTGATCAGTCCCAGAGAATAGGCCCATAGATGCTGACTGGGATAGAAACCTACCAATCAGATCAGAACCAAATCTGGGTGAAGTGCTAGGAGCCAATGGCTGCTTAGGAGGCAGAGCTTTTGACACTGACTGGCATAAAAACTGACCAATCAGAACCTAATATGGGTGAACTGCCAAGGCAGAACCTAAGGTGGGGGCTGAGGAGGGGTTTGAAGGGCAAAAACTGTTTGGTGTAAGGTGTAAAAAAGCGGTTCAATTTTTTCATGACCAGTTTGGCAGTATAGTGCATATGGCTGGCTATCAGTCCAGATATAGGGTTATGTATTTTTGTCTGTCAAGTGCATCTCCTCCCGCTGAAAAAGGCTTTCCCTCCCCCATTTAAGCAATCCTATCCTATGTAATCTATCTATACTAATAAAAGGGTAATATGCTAATTAGACTGGGTCGACTGGCCATCTTCTGGATGTCTGACTTCCTTTTGGACAAAGTCATGGTTGTGGGGCTGAGGCAGAGAGGGAAGTTGGGGGAAAGATCAGGCCAGCAGGGGAGGGCAGTTGGGGTGATCAGGCAGGCAGAGGCAGTTAGGGGCTATCAAGCCAGCAGGGAAGAGCAGTTGGGAGCAAGATCAGGCCGGCAGGGGAGGGCTGTTGGGGGCAACCAGCCCGACAGGGGAGGGCAGTTGGGGGCAAAATAGGCTGGCAGGGGAGAGCAGTTGGGGGTGAGATAAGGCTGGAAGGGGAGGGCAGTTAGAGGCAGGCAGGCAGAGGCAGTTAGGCGTGATCAGGCAAGCAGGCAGGTGAGCTGTAAAAGAGCCAGTGGTTCCAGATTGTGAGAGGGATGTCTGACTGCTGGTTTCTTGGAAGCTTCTCTCTTTAGCCTCCATTTGTTGCAGCTTTTCTTTTTTAAAAAAATCTTTATTGTTCAGATTATTACAGTTGTTCCTCTCCCCCCCCCCCACCCGGTTCCCACACCACCCCATGTCCTTACCACCACAACCCTGCCACTGTCCTCATCCATAGGTGTATGATTTTTGTCCAGTCTCTTCCCGCACCCTCCACACACCTTTCCCCCCAAGGATTGTCAGTCCACTCTCTTTCTATGCCCCTGATTCTATTATATTCACCAGTTTATTCTGTTCATCAGATTTTTTATTCACTTGATTTTTAGATTCACTTGTTGATAGATATGTATTTGTTGTTCATAATTTTTATCTTTACCTTTTTCTTCTTCTTCCTCTTCTTAAAGAATACATTTCAGCATTTCATATAATACTGGTTTGGTGGTGATGAACTCTTTTAGCTTTTTCTTTTCTATGAAGCTCTTTATCTGACCTTCAATTCTGAATGATAGCTTTGCTGGGTAGAGTAATCTTGGTTGTAGGTTCTTGCTATTCATCACTTTGAATATTTCTTTCCACTCCTGTCTGGCCTGCATAGTTTCTGTTGAGAAATCAGCTGACAGTCATATGGGTACTCCCTTGTAGTAACTAACTGTTTTTCTCTTGCTGCTTTTAAGATCCTCTCTTTGTCTTTTGCCCTTGGCATTTTAATTATGGTGTGTCTTGGTGTGGTCCTCTTTGGATTCCTTTTGTTTGGGGTTCTCTGTGCTTCTTGGACTTGTAAGTCTATTTCTTTCACCAGGTGGGGGAAGTTTTCGGTCATTATTTCTTCAAATAGGTTTTCAGTATCTTGCTCTCTCTCTTCTTCTGGCACCCCCATAATTTGGATGTTGGTATGCTTGACGTTGTCCCAGAGGCTCCTTACACTATCTTCATATTTTTGGATTCTTTTTTCTTTTTGCTTTTCTGGTTGAGTGTTTTATGCTTCTTTGTATTTCAAATCTTTGACTTGATTGTTGTGATCATCTAGTCTGCTGTTAGATCTCTGTAAAATATTTTTTATTTCAGTCAGTGTTTGCTTAATTTCTAATTGGTCCTTTTTCATATCCTTGAGGGTCTTGCTAAATTTATTGGCCTTTTCTAGAAAATTCTTGAGTAACCTTATAACCGTGGTTTTGAACTCTATATCCAGTAGTTTGCTTTCCTCCATTTCTTTCATTTGTGACCTGTTTCTTTGTCTCTGCATTTTGGCTGCTTTCTGAGTTGATAGAGTGGCTTTGTGTGCTAGGTGTCCTATAGGGCCCAGTGGCTCAGCCTCCCCAATTACCTGAGGTGGACACTCTTGGTGCACTCCTTTGTGGGTTGTGTGCACAGTCTTGTTGTAGTTAAGCCTTGATTGTTTTTGGTATCACTGGGAGGAATTGACCTCCAGGCCAATTGGCTGTGAGGATCAGTTGTGTCTACAATGGGAGAACTTCTGTGCTGGAGACACCCTTATGAGGCAAGACTTGCTTCAGTGGGGCTTTGGTGCTCACTGAGTCTGCCCCCTGAGTGTGTCCCTTATGGATCTGAGGAGTTGTAATCTTGATGGTCCCACTCTGACCACTGGGTACACTGGCTCTTGGATCTCCAAGGAGGTACTAAGTTAGCCTCTGCCTGAGGCCACCCAGTGGGAGCTATGGAGAGATCTGCAGATTCCTCTTCTTTGTTTGGGTTTTGGAGGTGCCCAGATGATGCCCAGCTGTGAAGCAATGCAAGCTGCTGTGAGGCCTTGGGCCTTCTTTTGGATGTTCTGGGTCTCTCTGACTCAGCTGCAGTTTGATAGGTAAGTTTAGATTTCAAAGGACCAGGCCATTCATATGCAAAAGCCTCTGCACACAGCTTGGATTGGGTGCAGTCTTAGGGTGGAGCAAACAGCAATGGCTTCCCATCAGCCCTGCCCTAAGAGGCCCCAGGTCTCAGTTTCCCATGGTAATTGCTGCAAGCACCTCTGAGAGAAATCCGCCCTCTGAGTTCAGCCCACTGCCAGACAATCCAGTTTCTCCCCGTATGAGGTTGTGTCCCCAGAGTCTCTCTCGGAACTGGAGTTCAGAGCAGTCAGGAGCTTGTGTCTCCCTGTGGATTGAAAAAGACAGCCACGTACTCAGTTGCCAGCCCTCTCCGCGTAGGCGTGCCTCTGTACCTCTGCCTTTATTCCCGCAGCTCCTCTGAGTCTCAGTGCTCTTTTCTCTTTCCTTCTAGTTGTAGAATTTCCACTCAGCCAGCCTTCCTGTGGTTCTGGATGATGTCCGTTTTGTCTTTTAGTTGTAGTTTTGAAGTGGTTGTGCATGGTAGCAAGTTCAGGTGTTTACCAATGCCGCCTTCTTGGTTTCTCTCTGTTGCAGCTTTTCTTTCAGTGTTGTATTAGCAGCTCCTCTTCTTTTTCCAATTCCTCTGTCTTGGGATGCTCAGCTGTTCCACAGTGGTTTTACAAAGTTGAGAAAATAAAAATTATATCTAGCTGTACCCTTCAAAGTTAAGAGGAGCTCCTAAAATGATTTTTAAATGGCAGTGAGTAATCTCTTAATATTCTTACCAGCAATAGGAGCAAAACATGTTTCAGAATGTGATGGAAAGGCACTGATTGCCTGAGAGAGCAATTAAAACTCACCTGCTTATTTTTGGACTTAGTTGTTCTTATCCTTTTGTGAAAACACCTTGTTTAAAGAAGGATTTGTTGTCACACATTGAGGGGTGCTGAGGAACCTGCCATATCCTCCATGATCACAGCACTGCCCTGTACCTGCCAGAGCCTTCTCCCCAGCAGTGAGGGCCTTGTCAGCCTGCAGGATGGATTCCTTTGTTGCAGCCTGTGACTGCTTGAAGTTATGGAGGACCTCCATTGCCTGAGGAAACAAGGAGCACCGACTCTGTTTGCTGGGGAAGTCAGTGTTCAATAAAACTACAAAATTCACTCTGTAAATGCTTCATCCTTCTTAGCATCCAACAGTGGTTCCCTTCTTTCCAGGGCCACAATTAAAAATTCAACATCTTTAGTTGGGGGAAAATCTCTATTTGGCAACCCTAGCTTCTTCTTTATGATGCCACTTATGGTAGATCTACAAACACTCCTCCTCAATTGTATGCAATATCTACACATATTTTCCCTTCTGACTGGATGCTCATCTACCCTTTATATGCTCAGATACTATTTATTTATACTTCAAGTTATAGCTTCTACCTCCTCTTCTAAGAAGCTGTGTTAAATTTCCTCCTGAGATTTGACTGGATGCCAGGTACACAGACCTGCCCTACCAGCTCTACTACTTGCTGGTTTTATGTTCTTAGGTAACTTATGAGGTTCTCAGTGCATCTTATTTCTCAACTGTATTATGGGGATGACGTATCTAAAGTCATATTATTCTGAACATTAAAGTGATAGTCAATTTAAATGATCAACCTAAAAATGTACTTGGTTTAGAAAGTGTGTGCTGAATATATATCAGACATCATCATCATCATTATCATTATCACCACTATTAATGTATCTTATATGATAAACATTATCCTACCAATCCAACTGATATTTATATTTCTTTTTTTTAGGTGAGATCATAAGCTTCTTTAGAACATTGTTTCTTTAATTGTGTATTCCTTGTACACAGTGCTAAACTATTATATTGTTTCTAAATGAAAGATATGTTCTATTTCATCTACATTCTTGATAATAAATCTTTTGTTTTGGAAAAATATTCTTGTTTATTTAAGAGCACTTAACTACTTGTGGATGTGAAAGATAAAAATGTACCCATATCCCCATGCTTTGCTATCTCTTCACATATAGTCCTATCATCTTAGATTTTTCAAAAGAACCCACAAAAATTCTGGCCCACATCTGCTGGTCTTCCCCTGTCTTTTTATTCTTCACCTTCACTCCTTTCCTGGGCACCAATTCGTAGGACCATTCAACCTTGTTCAATTTCTTCTGAGTAGAGAATGTATCCTCCAGGTTCACAGAAAGTTCCTTTCAAAATGCCTTCCATCAGCCGCTCTGAAAGCTAACTAAGCTGAGCCTGGCAATATTTGAGAGATTCCTCTTCATTCTTCAGCAAGAAATTTTCCTTCTTTTTCTCTGTGATGTCCTGCCACAGAAATGTGGAGAAATCCAAAGGAAAGGCTGTTATAAAAGAAGGGAAGGCCCAACTGTTATCCTCTTGGAAGAGTTAGTTTAATGCCATCAAGGTGGACTGGAGCATGGAACCATAGACCATGCTCAAGAAGTTCATTTTAGTCACAGCTTAGACCAATTCGTTCTGTGATCTGTGGAAAGTTCCTCAGTTCTCTTGGGTTCAGGCTCAACATTTGTGAAATGATGGAACTGGTAGACAGAAAATCCACGGTTCATTTATTTTTTAAATTGAGATATATTGGAGATATCACATTATATTGGCTTCAGGTGTACAAAGTAATGGTTTGATATTCGTATACATTGCAAAATGATCACTATATTGTTTAATTATTGTCTGCCACCTTATATCAGTATAAACATTGGTTTTTCTTTGATGATAACTTGAATTCAATTCTCTTGCAAATATCAAATATGCAATCCAGTATCATCAAGGTTCCTTTATCAGTCATAAGATTGGTTTTTCTTTGATGATAACTTGAATGCAATTCTCTTGCAAATATCAAATATGCAATCCAGTATCATCAAGGTTCCTTTATCAGTCATAAGTGGTCCATCCATCAACAATGAGCAATGGAAAGTTCAACTGGAAGTGGACTTTTCTCTGCAAACTTGGATTGCTATGGATAAAAATATATACACAAACATATATACACAGTAAACCAAGTGTCCACTAATGAGGTAAGTGTTCACTGAACAGAGTTTTGAACGCCTCATGAATTAATTTAATGAGGGTTTGATTGTAGCAATATGTAGGGAAAGAAATTTTTTGCTACACCAGAAAAATTATAATCATATTAATTTTCTTCTGTATGAAGTGAGAGTTTTGTAACTTGTAGGATGGTCAATGACAGACTCAAAGACAAGGTGAAGGTGTTTATATAGGGCAGAATTATGTTGTCCTCAAGAATTCTTTCTCCTGGTATCAATACATGATAGTCTCTAGGCCTATAAATATGCTAAATATTGATCAACTGATTAGATTTTTGGCATTGGCTAACTTTAAGAAATGGAGATTACTCAAGTGGGCATACCTAAATACATGATGCCTTTAAAGGCACTTTTCTCTAGTTGGTAGCAGAGAGGAAGTCAAATATATTAGAAACAAGACCAGGATATAATGCACCATTGCTGCCTTGAAGATGGGGAGGAGTCCCCATGACCCTCCTAATGATATTATATTAGTTTCAGGTGTACAACATCTAAATCTTATTTTCAGCTCTTGGTAAACTGTAGCACACCATACATCTTGTGCTAGGAACTTACCTGGAGAATTGTGAACTAATAAATTGTGGGTTTGTGCAAACTGCTACTAAGCACATGTTAATTTGCTTTGCCATAATGGAAATAAAGGGCCAATCTTTCAGAAAAAGGATGAATAGTAGACTATAGATCCCAGACACTCATGTGAATCCAAACTTCTTTTACAATGGGAAACACATGAACTATGGGTCAAAAGGGGATGTCCAGGCATCGATCTAGAAGAACAGGAGTTAGGAAGGATCTATGCTAAGACATTTACCATAAGTTTCTTTTGGAACTTCCACTTGTCATCCTTGAAGGAGTGCTCCATGGAGATTGCATTGTCTTCCTTCTCACAGGCTGTGTGTAGGCCTAGCAGCTCCTGTAGCGAGTCTGTCGGGAAACTCACTCTCTGGGCCATCTGCTCGCTGTACTGGTTGGCTGCCTTCTGCATGGCTGCTGAATTCTCACGCTCAGCCAGAGTTATCACTGCATTTTCCAAACAAGGCACTGCTCCACTGTTGATGGCATCCACATAGGCCTTTGCCAAATTCCCCAGCCCAAAATGACACAAGATATTCAGAAAATGGACAGGAAGTTCTTACTCACTGTATCATAAGCTTTAGAGATCATCATTCTAAAAAGAACAAAAATTTTATTGAAATGATTTCTGCTTTGTCTTTCTTCCTTTATTCCCCACCTTCCTTCTTGATTTCATTGTTGTCTCCTCCTCCGTTATATATTATAAACCCACTTTCTTGTAATAACATCATCATATCTCCTATACACTCTTTCCTTTATAGTTCTCAAATTCAGCATATGATAATGTAACTTAATGATTTCAACCAATATATTCAAAGGTTTCCTGAAACATTTTCCCAATTGAAATAAATTTTAAAAGAGTTTATTTTACAGGTAGATAAAGTAAATAATTTGTGGGTAAAATTTTCCAATTAAAATTTGGACCCATATAAAAAATCAAAAATTTCAGGATGGTGACTCAAATATTAAATCAAGCCTTGGCCCATCTCATCCCAGGGTACTGTATGTCTGCTGAAGTGGTATAGATCCATGAATCTAGCCCTGTACATAAGGCTATATGTTAAGTTTTCTTCTCAAGCTCTAATGAACTTTCAGTGGCTCATGTTCTGCTATATATTTTTTCTAATTTGTCTTATTATCATCATGCAGATTCCTATCCTTAACAGTAGCTTGTGCTTATGTCATTGGTGTATTAGTTTCATGAGTTACAGTAGGCTTCAATAAGCCCTCATATAGGGAAACTTTAATGAAAAAACAAAACATGCATGTCTATGTGTGGCATGTATCTCTGCTTTCGACATCACTTAGAGAAGGAAACAGAACTATTGGCAAACCCTGGGTATAGTCACACACAATGAACGACTGTAACAATGGAGACTCACGATTTCCAGTGACAATGATTCCCTTTCTGAGGGTCTTGGTTTTTGCATCTGTGAAGATATAGTTACAGAAATGTTTGGATTGCTCCTGGAAATTGCAGTCTAGTTGGTTTTCTGACATGCACTCCATATGTTGTAACAAGTTTTTATCATTTGTAGGCCTATCAAAAACAAAGCACTTTCACTTGGGGAAGAACTTCCTGATATACTTTCTAGGCATGTTGGATTGCTGGATTTTGGGATCTCTGCCTGTAGAAAAAAAGCAAGAAACATGAAGACAGTCTTTAGGAAAGGATGTTCATTTCCAATGGTCTTTGAATCATTGTAACTCTGGTGCTTGCATATCTGCTTCTATTTAATCATGACTATCCACATAATGCTAATCTCCACAAAACAGATTTGTTTTTAATTTTTGTACAAATCCAGGAATAAAAGAAATACTTCTGAGGAAGAAGCGGAGGCATGGAGACATTCATCCCATCTGAAGAAACTTATGATTGTTTTCTTTAGGCCTTCCATGGTGTCCAATAGCTTAACTATTATTTAGATATTTGTGAATGATAGATTAATCCTAAAAAATTTAAGAAATACTTTTAATGTTATAGTCCCCATGTTAGAAATATAATGGGGGTTCTAAAGTAAGAGTCAATATTTCCTGGTAGATATATGGCAACTTATGATATTGTTAAATCAGACATTACTTAGAACAGTAAAGGACAACTTCTAAAACATCAGAGTAACAAATACAGACCATATAAATATGCAAGGTTAACCTAATGCCACTTAAAGACCTCACCTGTTCTGTATATCAGATTATATTGGAGGTGACAATGTCACACTGAGTAATTCTGGGCAAATACCAGTTGTTCCATAAATGATTCTTCAATAAATAAATAAAATATTAAATAAGCAAAAATGGGTGTGCTTCCAGGTATTACCCATTTTTCTCTCTGCTAAATCTATTCTGTGTAATTAATTTACTCTATTAACATGATAACAGGCTGTAGAATGAAGAGAGTGATGTTATAAGAGAGTGATAATGAATGATTTGACAGTTTTACTGGAAGAATATATTCATTTTGGGGGCTATTAAGATAGACAACATGAAATATGTTTAAAAATAAGTCATTTGATATTTTTATGATCCTGTGTTAACCATCTTTCATAGAGATGGGCATTTTTCTCCAAATAGAAGCAGAGGAGCTCTAAACTTCATCAGAACACAAATATTTGAGCCGCAGAAAGTCTTAGCATTGATTGTTATCCTCAAATTTTTTTCAGGGTGTCAATTTTCCTAAAATTTTTGGTACAATGTTGGATATTCCATTTCCTCAGCCAGCTTAAATTCTGATCACTTGAATTTTTTCAGTATTAATAACAATTGAAACCCATACCCACCTGTCATACTCATATCACAGGCTTCAAAACAATACAAAATAAAAATTGACCTTAAGTGCCAAATGACAGGGCTCAGTTGATCATATCCAGCATTGGGTTTCATTCCTGGCAGAATTGATCATCTAGATGCATTTACATGTTGCCATGTGTGCTTAAACTCAAGCAAATCATCACTGGAGGTCAGAGATTGCCGTATAGAATTTTATATTATATTCCACTGGTCAGAAATATAATGTGAGTTATAAATAAGAGTCAAGTGTTTCATCCTCCACCCCCCAGACCATCCTCTGATGACTGGAACCAACTTCAAGGCATTCTCCAGGTACTCATCTTCAGTGATGGTGCGTCCATCTAACATTAGCTCCAGCATGAAATCCCGTACAACCCAAATAAAGTCTGAAAAGAAACTCACAAACTCGGCTGAGTCATCTACGTCAGCAGAGAGGGGAGAGGATTTTGCCTGGATTAGCTTTGTTAATTCAGTCACATAGCTGGGATATTAGCTAAGGAATGAGAAGTGCTCCATGCTAAAATTTCCAGAGCTCACATGGAAAGAATTTTTATGGACGTTTCTATTCACTCTGTGTCCCTTTCTCTTCAACCATGATTATTGACATGAGGAAACAACAAAAAATAGTCTCAGTTACATTCACATAGACTCCATGGCACATGGTTCCTGGAAGGATAGTGCAGCTGCTCCGGGGCCTGGTGGTTGATGCTGCCCATGCTTTTGTAGACAAACATGCTGCTCAGAAGCACGGCCAGGGCAAAGATCCATGAGTCATTTTTTGAGTCGCCCTAGAAAGTGCATACAAGGGGACTGAGGTGTCTTCCATTTATTCATCCATTCAGTTGTTTATGCACTATGCTAGCTCTACTATAACTGAACAGTAAGGCAAATAATATACATTGTGAAGACTGATAAATTCAAACCTCATTTTGGGTATTCACATTGACATCACTCATGGCCCAAGTTCCTTAGCTATTAAAAGAAGTAAATGACACTGTAAATGTTTGCAAAATGTTTAAAACATTCCCAAGAACATAGAAGTATGCAATAAGAAGTGGCTAATGATTTATTTGCCACGTTCTCTTGATCATGGGCTTATTTGGGACACAAATGCTAGTTAAGTAAATTCACAAACTTCTCATTGTGCATGTAATAAAAAAATGCCAGATAATGAACTTACTTTTGTGGATGTAAAGTTTCATAGGGCAATCTCTGACCTCCAGACATGACATGCTGGAGGTGCAAATATACCTGGGAACACGTAAATGCATCCAAGGTCATCCGCTCTGCCAGGAGTGCAACCCAATGATATAACATAAAAGACAAAGGGGGAATGCAAAACCCAGAAAACTTACTCTGTGATTTCAGGCCAAGAAGGGATTATGTCTGAGTGAGAAACAATCCCATTAGGTTGAAAGTAGCTGGGCTTTACCCTAAAGCACGAGCAGAATGTGGAATTCTGGAGAGAAGAGAACCAGGCTGGTGGAAGGATCTACAGACGCCAATCAGAATTGTCAGAGAGTGTGTTCATATAAAGGTACTACATGTTATTTTATTTGACTGAAGTAGTGGTTATGTGTGTGATAGGAATAGATGATGAGGCTAAATCATAAGTGACTATATATCATATAAGTGGCAATAGAATTGGATACTGCTAAAAACCCTAGAGCTGTAAATACAGCAAGTACTTCTCCAGCTATCAGTTGACAGTTATGCTTTGGCTCCTATCAAAATATAATTAGCTAAAAAGAAGAAGGTTTATGTAAGCTACAATCTGCTAGCAATCAGTAGACCATTTTGGGATTACAGTGAAATTATTACTGAGTACTTTTAACTTGAATTGTGCTAGGTGAAGTCAGCTATTCAGAGAAAGACAAGTATCATATGATTTCACTCATATGTGAAATCTAATGAACCAAATGAACCAACAACCAACATAGAGGCAGACTTATAGAGAGCAGGCTGATAACTCTTGGAGGCGGGTGAGGGGTTGGGTTCTGGAGGGGGAAGTATTGAGCAAAAACGAAAAAAGAGAAGGTATTCATGGACAGGGTAACAGTGTGATGACTGCTGGGGAAAGGGCATGGGAGAAGTTGGATGAGGTGATAGGATGGATAAATGGTGATGGACTTTGGGTGGTCAACACACAATACAGTGTACAGATAATGTGCTGTAGAATTATATACCTGAAATCTGTATAAGTTAGTAAACCAGTGTCACCCCAATAAATTCAATTAAAAATTAATATTATAATTGAGATTATCTAATTCCTGCCCCTACTCCTTTTGGGGTAATGGAAGCCAAAGATCCACCCCTCCTACTTTTACTTTAGACTCTGGCTAATACAAATAAGGACACAGATTTACCACAACTAACAGAGTAAAGATAAACTACCTAAAATTACCTTATATAAAATGCTTTTGGTGGGTCTAGCTCATGAATTTATAGAAAGGAGGAATTCATCTTTAAGACCCAGAGACTTGTACTAAAACCTTAATTAATTTATATGGTGTAGCTGAAGTGTTTTTGGAGATTATTTAAATATGTTATTTTAATGAAACCATATTTTCACATTTCCTACTTTTAAGACCATCAACTGCCAGAAGCCAATTCCAGCATGTCAGCAGGGCTGAATCATCTGGGAATGGCTAAAAAACATCTCCCCCAAACCTGAATAGGATAATCGCTTGCTGCCAGACAGCTCAGAGCATCTTAAATCTGCATATTATTGCCTCCTGTTGGCGAAACACCTGAACAGCTGTAGGCTATTCCCCAAACTGACAATGCTTCTGTACCCTACCCTATGAAGTGTATTATCTCCACCTTGCCTTAGGACAAGTTGTGTTAATAAATAGCACGGGGTCCTTAGACAAGGGGTAGTCGTTCACCTCCTTTAGTTGAAGTTCCTCTGACCCCCAATGCCTTTCAAAATTATCTTTCGTCCTTGGACTCCTTCTTAATCATCTACGCATCAGTCCCTTTCTCTAGATTGCTGAACCCTTTGTAATGCTGGGACAAGAACCCCGGCATATGGCGACCCGAACTGGGGCTGGACTTCAACCCTGGAAACATTAATGGCAAGCTTTTGGAGAAAGAAGGATTCCCCTGAGTGGAAATAATGGTATGGTCATAAGATTAACTATGCATAGAGCCCATGTCAGCTTTGGAAGCCCATGGATCCATAAGTGCATGAGTTATACTTTGTGTTTAAGTCAGATTATAATGGGGAAAAATTTGGTCAAAAGGCAAAATTATAAAGAATTTGGAATATCAAAAGGTACTTTTTAAAATCAGGCTGAAAAAGGAGTGCCGTGGTCATCTTTATTGTGGTTTCTTGTTCAAATTAAAATCTTAATTTGTATTTGGAATCTAAAATCTGTAATAAGAAATGAAACCCCACTGCTGAAACTGCCTCTGGTGCAGAGAAATTTAAAGGTGGCAGGAGAGGGCAGAGCAATTAGCTCTCCCACAGAAAGATTACTTAAAGTTTTGTTTAAAAATTACCAAAGAACATCTTATGATAACCAAATTTTGGCTAAGATAAGCTTAAGTGCTAGTTATTACTTTGAGGAGCGAAAAAGGAAAAAATTTAAGATCTGTCTTTATCTATAAAGCATGAAAAGATATGCAGCCAGATCTGTTACTGACTCGTTCCCCCAAAGCAAGGAAGGGAGACATGTGGCAAGCCAATATGGATACCCACTCTCCCAGTATGCTAATGTAAAGTCTCCTTCTCGCCATGAAAAATTTAGAAATGCATCTGGGATTTCTGTGCATGTGTAAAGAGAAAAGCTAGCTTAAAACAAATGTGTGCAACTGTCCAACTTTTGGACATTTAGATAGGGTTTTAAGCTTGACTCTCTTTACAAAAGCTACAGAAATGAAAAGCCCAAGACTGTTTTTTCCTGCAAAAAGGAAGATGGTGGATTTGTCCAAAAGGAAAAAATTCAGGCTAGGTTCTAGCAGTGAGATTGGTATTTCCATAATAAAGAGTAGTTTTTAAAATGCTAATGAAGCTTGGTCAAAAGTTAACTTTAAGGCCTTCAAGAAAATCAGTAAATTGTCTGTTACAAAAAAATTTGCCAAAGAAAATGCTTTAAAATAATTATAACTGACTCTAGAATCTCAAAGAAATTTTTGAAATATAGATAAATAATGTATTAATTAGAAAGATCTAAGTATCCCAGGTAAAGACTGGCTACACCCTTTGTTAATGGAGGAAGGGGCTGGTCGCCCTTTCCCAGCAGAACAGACAGGTAGGCCAGTTTCCTGCCAGTAGCTATCTTTAAGGACAATTTTGCATTTGAATACCTACAAGTTTGCTAGCCGCCCTTCGCAAAGCAGAAAAAATTATGGTCATTTTAAAAAGTCAAGCAGCTAGGCCAAAAACCTGTTTGCTAGCCAAAAACAGTTTTTCCCGCAGCTGCAAATTCTTTTTTTTTTTTTTTTTTACATTTGAATTTTATTTATTTATTTTCAATAAATTTTTATTGTTCAGATTATTATAGATGTTCCTCTTTTTTCCCCCATAGCTCCCCTCCACCTGATTCCCCCAAAACCCCATGCCCTTACCCCCTGCCACTGTCCTCATCCATAGGTGTAAGATTTTTATCCAATCTCTTCCCATACCCCTCACACCCCCTTCCCCCCGAGAATTGTCAGTCCACTCCCTTTCTATGCCCCTGATTCTATTATATTTACCAGTGTATTCTGTTCATCAGATTTTTTAATCACTTGATTTTTATATTCACTTGTTGATAGATATGTATTTGTTGTCACTTTGGTGTTCATAATTTTTATCTTTACCTTTTTCTTCTTCTTCCTCTTCTTAAAGAATACTTTTCAGCATTTCATATAATACTGGTTTTAGCTTTTTCTTATCTGTGAAGCTCTTTATCTGACCTTCAATTCTGAATGATAGCTTTGCTGGGTAGAGTAATCTTGGTTGTAGGTTCTTGCTATTCATCACTTTGAATATTTCTTTCCACTCCCTTCTGGCCTGCATAGTTTCTGTTGAGAAATCAGCTGACAGTCATATGGGTACTCCCTTGTAGGTAACTGTTTTGCTCTTGCTGCTTTCAAGATTCTCTCTTTGTCTTTTGCCCTTGGCATTTTAATTATGATGTGTCTTGGTGTGGTCCTCTTTGGATTCCTTTTGTTTGGGGTTCTCTGCGCTTCCTGGACTGGTAAGTCTATTTCTTTCACCAGGTAGGGAAAGTTTTCTGTCATTATTTCTTCAAATAGGTTTTCAGTATCTTGCTCTCTCTCTTCTTCTGGCACCCCCATAATTCGGATGTTGGTACGCTTGAAGTTGTCCCAGAGGCTCCTTACACATCTTCATATTTTGTATTCTTTTTTCTTTTTGTTTTTCTGGTTGGGTGTTTTTTGCTTCCTCACATTTCAAATCTTTGGTTTGATTCTTGGGGTCCTCTAGTCTAGTGTTGGATTTCTGTATATTATTCTTTATTTCAGACAGTGTATGCTTAATTTCTGACTGGTCCTTTTCCATATTTTTGGCATTCTCATTAAGATCCTTGAAGGTATCACTAAGTTCCTCGGAGGTCTCACTAAGTTTCTTGGGTGTTTCTAGAGGATTCTTGAGTAACCTTATAACTGTGGTTTTGAACTCTATATCCAGTCCTTTGCTTTCCTCCATTTCTTTCATTCGTGACATGTTTCTTTGTCTCTGTATTTTGGCTGCCTCCCTGTGTTGATGGAGTGGCTTTGTGTGGTAGGTGACCTATAGGGCCCAGTGGGTCAGCTTTCCCAATCACCTGAGGTGGACACTCTTGGTGCACTCCTTTGTGGGCTGTGTGCACAGTCTTGTTGTAATTAAGCCTTGATTGCTGTTGGTACACTGGGAGCAACTGACCTCCAAGCCAATTGGCTGTGAGGATCAGCTGTGTCTATAATGGAAGAACTGCTGTTCTGTAGACACCCTTATGGGGCAAGACTTGCTTCAGTGGGGCTTTGGTGCTCACTGAGTCTGCCTCTTGAGTGTGTTGCTCATGAATGTGAAGAGTTGAAATCTGGTGTTGTTTCACACTGACCACTAGGTACACTGGCTCCTGGATCTTCAAGGAGGTGCGAATCAGCTACTGTCTGAGGCCACCCTGCAGGAACTACAGCGAGATCTGCAGATTTCTCCTCTTTGTTTGGGGTTTGGAAGTTTTGGAGCTGTCTGACCCACCTGCAGTTTGTTAGATTAAGCTGCGAAAGGGCAGGCTTTTCATATGCAAAAGCTGCTGCACACAGATTGGATGGGTTTGTAAATTGGATGGAGCAGGGTCTCAGGGAATCACTAGGGCATGGCAAGCAGCGATGGCTGCCAGTCAGCAGTCTCTGCGTCTCCGCTTTTTCGCATCTCCGTGTTTCTGCGTCCCTGCATCCTGCACCCCAGTGCAGTAAACAAATGATTTCTGCGTGCACCTCTGCGAGAAAGCCACCCTCACATTCCGACCCAATGCTAGACAGTCCAGTTTCTCCCCATAGGATTCTGGGTCCCCAGAGTCTCGCTGGAAACTGGAGTTCAGAGCAGTTGGGAGCTTGTAACTACCTTCCAACTGAAAAAAAAAAACAGCGCACCCAGTTGCCAGCCCGATTCACACGACTCTGTACCTCTGCTTTTCCATGGCTCTGCACCTCCTACACAGTCTCAATGAGCTTTTTTCTTTCATTCTAGTTGTAGAACTTCTACTCCACCAACTTTCCCATGGTTCTAGGTCAGGGGTGGGCAAACTTTTTGACTCGAGGGCCACAATGGGTTCTTAAACTGGACCGGAGGGCCGGAACAAAAGCATGGATGGAGTGTTTGTGTGAACTAATATAAATTCAAAGTAAAGGAGCGGAGGGGAGAGCAAGAGAACCCTCCGCTCTTTCGGCTCTGCAGGCCAGATAGAATAGCCGAACGGGCCGGATCTGGCCTGCGGGCCGTAGTTTGCCCATGGCTGTTCTAGGTAGTAGTTGTTTTGTCTTTTAGTTGTAGTTTTGGTGTGGTTGTGAGAGGCAGCACGTACAGGTGTATACCTTATGCTGTCATCTTGGTTTCTCTGCAAATTCTTTAAAAAAAAAGTGGCTCTTTTGAAATTAAAATTCCCGCTGAAACTTATCAAGACAAAGAATGTGGTAATTTATATTTGAAAAGACCAAAACTATTTTGCCATCCAGAAATGTAGGTTTGGCAGCTTAAAATTTTGGAAGTTTGCTTCCTCATGAAAAATCTAGAGGAGAAAATTGAATCCATTAATTGATTATGTCTTGTATTTTTGAAATTTATTCTTTAAAATATAAAAGGTTATTAATCAAGAACTGCTAAATATTTGACTAAAAGTTTAACGTTCAAATTAAATTGGGAGAAATTATATAGTTGTGGTAATTAAATGCCTAAAGTATAAAAACTTATTTTTGAGAACATAAAATACTGTGTTTTCTCTGAAAATCAGGAATTCAAAATATGTTACTTATTGGTCTGATTAAATAAGAAGGATTAATTCTGTGATCTCAACCAAATTTTTATTTCAAAGACCAGTTTAAATTTAATTGATATCTTAAGATAATTATAAAAGTATTATAATCTTTAAATCATATATATATATATACATATATATACATATATATACACACATATATATATACATATGTATATGTATATATGTTTGATGTTTTTTCCAAGTTAAATTTCAAAGCTATAACTGAGAGATAATTTTAAGACATTTCACAGACTCTGAAATGTTTTCAAGAAGTTATTCTCTCTTCTTAAAGGAAATATTTTTGAAATTAAATTGATTTAATATACTTGAAATCACATGGAAAGCTTTATCAAATAAAAATTAATAACTATATTTTACTTATAAATGTTATAAAGGTTTTGGCCTCTAAAAAGGGCAAAATGAAGTAACTAAATATTTCTTAAAATCCAACAGCAAAATTTTAAGACAGAATTTGAAAGACAAAAAGCTCATAGCCACCTGCATTTTTAATTAGGATGGACGTGGGGCAGCATTTGGTGCCTTGTAAATCAGAAATGAACATTTACTAAATTTGCTTTGCTTTTTTAATAAAGATACCTACTTTAATTACTTAATAAATTAGCTTTTTAAAATATAATCAATGTTTCATATAAATTAAGCTAAATGAAAAGCCAATATTTTTTATAAACAATTAAATTCTAATAAAGCCACCAGAAACAGCCAGTGAGATTTCTGTTAGTTTGCAATATAATTTTGACTGTCTATCTTTTAGGGATTTTGGTTTGCTCTTCCCTTGTTTATTGTGAGAATAAACAAACCATCTTTTCTGTCAAAGAACAGTTTAGACAGCCACCAGGTTGGCCACATGGCTTGCCGCACCCCTGGGGGCCGCCATCTTGAAATAACAAAGGCCAACCCCTCCCTTTGAATTAGCCAGTGTCTTTGTAAGCAATTTGATTAAGTCTTCTAAGAAAGTTACTGAGACCTCTCATGATCCAATTGTATATACAAATAAGCCAAAAGGGATACTCTTTAAAAATAAAATTCTAGCTTAATAAAAAGGAGAAATTTGAAAAATTTGAAATCTCTTCCACTAATACTTACAGTGTAAAATTAAGATTGTTGTTAAAGTATTAAATCTGACAGCAAATAGTAGTCAAATTTATTGTAAAGTTACTTGTAATTTAGCTAGCTATTTGGCTGTACGAGTCACCATCAAGCAGCAGCCCTGTAGGTTGCTTGGTGTAAAGAAAGACAAAGATTTTTAAATGAAACTCTCTGTAGCCTGAAAATTCTTTTGGAAAGAAATAAAGAGAGGTTTCCTTCAAATATCTGAAGAACTGTAATTAAAAGTCAATAAATTTGGCCTCATAAACTGAAGTAAATAACTTGTGTTTTTGTCTCCCTGACAAAGTTTATGTTAAGTTACTCAAAGGCTAATTGCAGAAGTTTAATTAATGTCATTTGCTGTATATAAACTAGGACAAGTAAAATTAAAGTAAATCAATGAATAAATTAACCTTATTTTGAATTAACTTAAATTGGCTAATTAAAATAATTGAATATTCAAGAAAACTTAATTGAACTGGACAGGAAACTGTTCCTGAAGTATTAACTAAATTTTTGATGGTTCATCTCATAGTAAAATTGCTTAACATGCAATGAATCCAAAGCAATCATATTTCTATACAAAAAATTAAAAGTTATCAAGACTGCATTATAAAATTTCCAAATGCCTCCTAATATTTAAATAAAAAAAGGGGGGATAGTAGAATAATATCCTGTAAGAAAATATCCTATAAGAAAATTACATCAAGAAATTTTTTACTTTGAAAATTAATTTTCTAATAACAAGACATCCATGAAAAATCACATGGTGTCAAAATAAGCCAAAGGAAAATTGTTTGGGCAAAAAATGAAATAGGATCCCAAGTCAAATTTATAGAAAAGATTCCTTTATTAACCTTTGGTCGAGAATATGTTTGTATAGTTCCAGAAAACTCCAAGCCCATGTGGATTCCTGCAACAATGGATCCCAGAGAGGAATTGACAGGACTGCTCCAGCCACAGAATAAACAGTGGCCCCTGAGAATAGAGGAGAAACAGTCCAGAAATGAAGATGGTGAAGACACCTTGCCATGCTAGCAATCAGCAGCTGTGCGTCACTGCAGGTTGCCCAGGACCAAACCAGAGAGTGTCAGACCTGCATTGCTACTGTTTGTCTACCATCCAGAACTGAAATATCATTGCTGACATGTACACATAAGGAACTGTTGGACATTGAAATTGGGACTCAAAGAACTGTTGGCCTAGAAAGAAACCTACTGCCGGCTGATTTCTTTAATGCCTGACAGCAATTTAAAGGGACTTGATAGAACTCTGTTCTTTCCATTAAATTTAAAAATCTTAAAACATACATTATTGTTAAAATTTAAAAAATCAAAAAGGGTGAGATGCCGGAAGCCAATTCCAGCATGTCAGCAGGGCTGAATCATCTGGGAATGGCTAAAAAACATCTCCCCCAAACCTGAATAGGATAATTGCTTGCTGCCAGACAGCTCAGAGCATCTTAAATCTGCATATTATTGCCTCCTGTTGGCCAAACACCTGAACAACTGTAGGCTATTCCCCAAACTGACAATGCTTCTATACCCTACCCTTTGAAGTGTATTATCTCCACCTTGCCTTAGGACAAGTTGTGTTAATAAATAGCACGGGGTCCTTAGACAAGGGGTAGTCGTTCACCTCCTTTAGTTGAAGTTCCTCTGACCCCCAATGCCTTTCAAAATTATCTTTCGTCCTTGGACTCCTTCTTAATCATCTACGCATCAGCCCCTTTCTCTAGATTGCTGAACCCTTTGTAACGCTGGGACAAGAACCCTGGCAATCAACCTCACACATCTTAACTACTAGAGCTTAACTACATTGATCCCATAATTATAGCTTTCTCCAGGATGTTTTTCTTATCCTGAAGACTAGTTAAATATGTCATTCCTGTATCCATTATACCCTGTACTGATAACACTGCATATTTCTTACCTCCCAACTAAGCTCTGAGCCTTTTCCTACATCATTCAAAATATTAGCTAGCCTACAGGCAATAGAGCAGCCATTGAATATCTGGGGGAAAGATAGAACGCTATAGCATACAGGCTTAATTGCAATTGGGAACATAAACACATATGTGTCACCCCTTTAAATGTAACAGTAGCCCTAGCTGGTTTGGCTCAGTTGATAGAGCGAGGCCTGTGGACTGAAGGGTCCCAGGTTCGATTCCGGACAAGGGCACATGCCTGGGTTGTGGGATTGATCCCCAGTTGGGGGCATGCAGGAGGCAACTGATCAATGATTCTCTCTCATCATTGATGTTTCTATCTCTCTCTCCCTCTACCTTCCCCTCTGAAATCAATAAAAATATATTTTAAAAAATAAAAAAAAAATGGAACAGTAGTCACCATCATTGGATTAATGTTAAAAAGCATCAATGGGGAGTCTTTCATGATAACCTTACTAAAGAAGTAAACATTTTTTAAAATATATTTTATTGATTTTTTACAGAGAGAAAGGGAGAGGGATAGAGAGTTAGAAACATCGATGTGAGAGAAACATCGATCAGCTGCCTCCTGCACACCTCCTACTAGGGATGTGCCTGCAACCAAGGTACATGCTCTTGACTGGAATCAAACCTGGGACCCTTCAGTCCACAAGCCGATGCTCTATCCACTGAGCCAAACCAGTTAGGCCAGAAGTAAACATTTTGCAAAGGCAAATTAGAGAGTCCTTACTTGCAATCAATAATATGAAAAACAGTCTACTGCTTGTAATACGGTAAAGGAGCATTTGGAGTGGATAGACTCCACCACATAGTTTCCTAAAATCAATAGGTACCTGATCGGGCTAACCATCGCTGTCATTGTAATTCTCTTTGTTTTTCTTATAGTCTACAAAATCAGAACTTGAGCAGTGAACTCACTTTACAAACCCTGACCTTCCAAAGCAGAAAGTTCACTGCCTCCCTCTGTCTTCTGCAGCCAGCAAAACAAAAAGGGGAGATGTGGGAGAGCATGGGACTTGGTTAGAATGTCTGTAAAGTTGATTGTCCGAAAGGTCAGGGCCTCGAAAGGGACCTTGCTGAGGGCGCAGCCCCTACCTTGACTTTTCCAAACAAGTCGGATCCTGCAGGGTGTTTTGCTAGAACCTCTATGTTTAGTCTTTAAAGACCCGACCTTGGACTCGAGAGAAACCAAGATGGCGGCATAGGTAAGCACCTAAACTGCTGCCTCGCACAACAATTTCAAAACTACAACTAAAAGACAGAACGTCTATCACCCAGAACCACGGGAAAGCTGGCTGAGTGGAAGTTCTACAACTAGAAAGAAAGAGCAAACAGCATTGAGGGGTGCACAAGCGCTGAAAAGGTGAGGTACGGAGACGCGCGAATCGGGCTGGCGACGGGTGACTGAAAGCGCTGCTGTTTTCAACCCGAAGGGAGATAAGCTCCCGATTACTCCGAACTCGTTTCTGGGGAGACGCGGGGGACCCAAACTCCTACAGGGAGAAGCTGGACTGTCTGCCGTGGGGTCGGAAAGTGAGGGAGGCTTGCTTGCAGGGCTGCGCGCAGGAACAATTGTTTATTGTGCTGGGGCGCAGGACGCGGGGACAGGGTTGGAGCCGCAGAGCCGGCTTACTGGCAGCCATCGCTGTTTGCCACGCCCTAGCCTAGTCACGCCCTGAGACCCCGCCCTGCACAATCTACGAACCCACCCAAGCTCCAAGCAGCAGCTTTAGCATATGAATGGCCTGCCCTATCGCAGCTTAACCTAGCAAACTTGCAGCCTGGGTCAGACAGCTCCAAAACCTCCAAACCCCAAGCAAAGAGGAGAAAACTGTAGTTCTTGCTGTAGCTGCTGCTGGGTGGCCTCAGACAGTAGCTGACCTGCACCCCATTGGAGATCCAGAAGCCAGTGTACCTAGTGGTCAGTGTGAGACACCAGATTTCAACTCCTCACATCCATAAGTGATACAGTCAAGAGGCAGACTCAGTGAGCACCAAAGCCCCACTGAAACAAGCCCTGCACCATAAGCGTGTCTCCAGCGCAGCAGTTCTTCCATTATAGACACAGCGGATCCTCACAGCCAATTGGCCTGGAGGTCAATTCCTCCCAGTGTACCAACAGCAATCAAGGCTTAACTACACCAAGACTTCGCACTCAGCCCACAAAGGGGTGTACCAAAGGCGTCCACCTCAGGTGATTGGGGAGGCTGAGCTACTGGCCCCTATAGGTCACCTACCACACAAAGCCACTCCATCAACATAAGGAAGCAGCAAAATGCGGAGACAAAGAAACATGTCACGAATGAGAGAAATGGAGGAAAGCAAACTAATGGACGACATAGTGTTCAGAACCACATTTATAAGGTTACTCAAGAATCTTCTAAAAACCGCTGAGAAACTTGATGAGACCTTCAAGGACCTTAATGAGAATGCCAAAAAAATGGAAAAGGACCAGTCAGAAATTAAGCATACACTGTCTGAAATAAAGAATATACCGAAACTCAACTGTAGATCAACGTACCCCAAGAATCAAACCAAAGATCTGAAATATGAGGAAACAAAAAACACCCAACCAGAAAAACAAAAAGAAAAAATCCAAAAATATGAAGATAGTGTAAGGAGCCTCTGGGACAACTTTAAGCGTACCAACATCCGAATTTTTGGGGTGCCAGAAGAAGAGAAAGAGCAAAATATTGAAAACCTATTAGAAGAAATAATGACAGAAAACTTTCCCTACCTGGTGAAAGAAATAGACTTACAAGTTCAGGAAGTGCACAGAACCCCATACAAGAGGAATCCAAAGAGGACCACACCAAGACACATCATAATTAAAATGCCAAGAGCAAAAGACAAAGAGAGAATCTTGAAAGCAGCAAGAGAAAAACGGTTAGTTACCTACAAGGGAGCACCCATACGACTGTCAGCTGATTTCTCGGCAGAAACTATGCAGGCCAGAAGGGAGTGGCAAGAAATATTCAAAGTGATGAACAGCAAGAACCTACAACCAAGATTACTCTACCCAGCAAAGCTATCATTCAGAGTTGAAGGTCAGATAAAGAGCTTCACAGACAAGAAAAAGCTAAAGGAGTTCATCACCACCAAACAAGGATTACATGAAATGCTGAAGGGTGTTCTTTAAGAAGAGGAAGAAGAAGAAAAAGGTAAAGATAAAAATTATGAACAACAAAATGACATCAAATACATACCTACCAACAAGTGAATCTAAAAATCAAGTGAATAAAAAATCTGAAGAACAGAATGGACTGGTGAATATAATAGAATCAGGGACATAGAAAGGGAGTGGACTGACAATTCTCAGGGGGGAGGGGGTGTGAGGGGTGCGGGAAGAGACTGGACAAAAAGCTTACACCTATGGATGAAGACAGTGGCGGGGGATAAGGGCATGGGGTGGGGTGGGGAATCAGGTAGAGGGGAGCTAGGGGGAAAAAAAGAGGAACACCTGTAATAATCTGAACAATAAAGATTAAAAAAAAAAAAAATAAAGACCCGACCTTGTAGAAGCATGTGCTTTCTCAAGGATACTTACCCTGCTCATTATACTAGAGGTTAATTTGAGTTCAAGCTGTTGTTACAATAAAAACCAATGAGGCAGTTGAACAGGACTGTTTTTACTTCTAAAGAAAAACAGTCCCTTAGCCTCTTTTTCACAGAAACCTGAGTTGGAGTAACCTGTTCATCCAGCGCTCAGCATCTGCTGGCCAGCCCTGGCATAATTTATATATATATATATATATATATATATATATATATATATATATATATATATATATCACTGTATGAGTTTAAGCTGAACAGTAAGTAGATTTTGAAATTGTCTAATCTAAAGGCTTTTCAGCCAGAAAAACAATTGCTTAGGTTATTCGAGGCCACTGGAAATGGCATTTCGTGGAAACATAATTCATATTGAAACTGAAAGCAGTGAAGACATTTCGTGGAAACATAATTCATATTGAAACTGAAAGCAGTGAAGAGCTACTTTTATCACAGGCTCATTCCAAAATATTAGCTGCCTTTCTGTAGGAACAATATTTGAGCCTGGTTTTGAGGATCTAAATCCATATCAGAGTGTGTAAAAGTGTTCCGACAATTAAAGCACTCTCCCTAATGTACTTTGCACACTCTCTTTGGACTTCACATTCTTCCACTGGGGTCCACTTGTATTTCATGGGCCAAAAAATTCATGGAATGTGCAACTGCTGCTTGTTTGGGAACTTGACTACAACTCCAGAGTGCTACGGGGAATTTAATTTACACTGCATGCGCCTGTTTTCCTGTGGCACAATTTACTATAGAGTTTCCAAAACAAAAGTGTCTGGGCACTATGTGCACTCTTAGAGCTGTTCACACACAGCCTCCTTATTTCTTATAGCAGAATAGATATTGGGATACCATATTATAAAAAGATAAAAAGAAGGTTTATTATTTTAACATTTGACCTCCAGTTACCTTTTAAAAATTAGTTTGTGAGAGAGAGGAATGGAGAGGGAGAGAGAAACAGTGATGTGAGAAAGAACCACCCCCACCCTAAAAGCGCCCAAACCTGGGCTCAAACCCATGCGTGGGACATTGCTCCAACAAACTGAGCCATACTGGCCAATTCTTGATAGAGAGGTAAATGAGTGTGTTTATAAAATTCATTCATGTCTGTTTGAGAAGAGGGGAGAATACAAGGATGTAAGTGTCAGCAGAAACCTCAGCAATAAAAAATGGTGCCCAATTGCTTTGTAAGAGAAAGTTTAATTAAAACCACAATGAGATATCACCTCACACATCTCAGAATGGCTATCATAA
Organism: Plecotus auritus; assembly: GCF_963455305.1. Classification (NCBI taxonomy): domain Eukaryota; kingdom Metazoa; phylum Chordata; class Mammalia; order Chiroptera; family Vespertilionidae; genus Plecotus; species Plecotus auritus. Next base: position 69,135,139 of record NC_137771.1, read on the forward strand.
AAAAATCAACAAACTACAAGTGCTGATGAGGATGTGGAGAAAAGGGAACGCTAGTTCACTGCTGGTGGGAATGCAGATTGGTGTAGCCACAATGGAAAACAGTATGGAGTTTCCTCAAAAAATTAAAAATGGAACTTTCATTTGACCCACTCCTGGGAATATGTCCTAAAACCCCCAAAACACCAATCAGAAAGAATATATGCATCCCTATATTCATAGCAGCATTATTTACTATAGCTATGATTGGGAAACAGCCCAATGCCTTTCAGTGGATGAACAGATAAAAAACCTGTGGGACATTTACACTATGAAATACTATGCAGTTGTTTGCTGTTAGTGCCTCAGTTAGATTATCTTACAAGGCTTTGCATCCAACCTTCTATTGCTGTGGGTGTTCATTGCTAAAAAGCTCACAGCTGCTCTTTCCTTTGGAGAATTTCCCTTAATAACATAACTGATCTGATCAACATGGATGGCCCCCAGATAATGCTTGATGGGGTACAAATGTCTAACACTTTGTTTCAAGGAGGGACAAACTCTCATGCTATTTGTGCTACAGAGATCCCAGTGGATCACCTTGAAGCCATTTTTTTAAAAAATATATTTTATTGATTTTTACAGAGAGGAAGAGAGAGGGACAGAGAGTCAGAAATATCAATGAGAGAGAAACATTGATCAGCCGCCTCCTGCACACATCCTACTGAGCATGTGCCCGCAACCAAGGTACATGCCCTTGACTGGAATCAAACCTGGGACCTTTCAGTCCACAGGCTGATGCTTTATCCAGTGAGCCAAACCAGTTAGGGCTTGAAGCCATTTTTTGCCTGCAACCATAGCCTCTTTTCATTTCTATTTTCTTGCTCTCTCCCACTTCCCTTAGACCCTTTTATTGAAAGCACACCCTCAATAAATCACATGAACACAAACCCATCACCAAGGCTCTGCATCTAGAAAATCTGACATAAGACAACTAACCCTGCTTTGTGGTTTGGTACAGGTAAAATCCATGTGACGTTTTTAGTGTGCTTTACAAACAAGCATATTCTACTATTGTTGGGTGTAGGGTTCTACATTCATACATTACACTAAGTGGATCATCATGTTTTCAAAATATTTTCTAACTTTACTTGACATTTTTCATCTGTTTTTTTTTTTTTTAGATTTATTTTATTTAATTTTTTTTTCAAATTTTTATTAAGGTATTATATGTGTACATATCTTACCATTGCCCCCCACCCCCACCCCACTCCCATACATGCCCTCACCCCCCAATGTTTTGCATCCGTTGGTTAGTCTTATATACATGCATGTAAGTCCTTCAGTTGATCTCTTATTTCCCCCACCTCTCCCTAACCTTACCACTGTAATTTGACAGTCTGTTTGATGCTTTACTGCCTCTGTAACTATCTTTTTGTTCATCAGTTTATAATGTTTTTCTTTTTTTTTTTTATTTATTTTTATTTTTTTATTTTTTTTTTAAATAAATCTTTATTCAGATTATTATAATTATTTCTCCTTTTTTCCCCCATAGCTCCCCTCCAGCCATTTCCCACCCCACCTTCTGCCCTTATCTACCCCCCACTGTCCTCATCCATAGGTGTATGATTTTTGTCCAGTCTCTTCATGAACCCCCCCATACCCCTTTCCCCCTGAGAATTATCAGTCCACTCCCCTTCTATGCCCCCGATTCTACTGTATTCACCAGATTATTCTGTTCCTCAGGTTTTTAATTCACTTGATTTTTAGGTTCACTTGTTGATAGATATGTATTTGTTGTTCACAATTTTTATCTTTCCTTTTTTCTTCTTCCTCTTCTTTAAGAATACCTTTCAGCATTTCATATAATACTGGTTTGGTGGTGATGAACTCCTTTAGCTTTTTCTTGTCTGTGAAACTCTTTATCTGCCCTTCAATTCTGAATGATAGCTTTGCTGGGTAGAGTAATCTTGGTTGTAGGTTCTTGCTATTCATCACATTGAAAATTTCTTGCCTCTCCCGTCTGGCCTGCATAGTTTCTGTTGAAAAGTCAGCTGACAGTCGTATGGGTGCTCCCTTGTAGGTAACTAACTGTTTTTCTCTTGCTGCTTTTAATATTCTCTCTTTGTCTTTTGCTCTTGGCATTTTAATTATGATGTGTCTTGGTGTAGTCCTCTTTGGATTCCTTTTGTTTGGGGTTCTGTGGGCTTCCTGGACTTGTAAGTCCATTTCTTTCACCAGGTGGGGGAAGTTTTCGGTCATTATTTCTTCAAACAGGTTTTCAGTATTTTGCTCTCTCTCTTCTTCTGGCACCCCATAATTCTGATGTTGGTACGCTTGAAGTTGTCCCAGAGTCTTCTTACATTATCTTCAACTTTTTGGATTTTTTTTTTTGCTTTTTGCTTTTTCGGTTGAGTGTTTTTTGCTTCTTTGTATTTCAATTCTTTGACTTGATTTTTGTGTTCTTCTTGTCTGTTTTTGGGTCTCTGTATAATATTTTTTATTTCAGTCAGTGTATGTTTAATTTCTAGTTGGTCCTTTTTCATCTCTTCGAGGGTCTCGTTATATTTATCGGCCTTTTCTAGGATATTCTTAAAAAGCCTTATAACCGTGGTTTTGAATTCTATATCCAGTCGTTTGTTTTCCTCCATTTCTTTCGTTTGTGATCTGATTCTTAGACACCGCATTTTCACTGCTTCCCTGAGTTGGTAGATTTGTGTGCTAGGTTTCCAATTTGGCCCAGTGGGTCTGCCTCCCCAGTTAACCTGAGGTGGACACTCTTGGTGCACACCTTTGTGGACTGTGTGTACAGCCTTGTTGTAATTAAGTCTTTATTGTTGTTGGTATCACTGGGAAGAATTGACCTCCAGGCCAGTTGGCTGTAAGGATCAGCTGTGTCTATGCTGGGAGAAGTCCGGTGCTGGAGACAGCCTTATAGGATTAGACTTGCCAAATTGCAATAGCCTCTGTGCTCAGCTTGGATGGGGTGGAGTCTCAGTCTTGGCTTCCCATCAGCCTTGCCCTTGCTAGCACGTGTGTGCCTTCAGTCCTCTGCCTTCCCGGCTCCCGATTCTCCGCCCGAGAGTCCAGACTCCCCCCACAAGAGCGTGGGTCTCCGGGGGCTCGCCTGGAACTGGGGTTCACTGCAGTCAGAACTGGGGCTCACTTCAGTCAGAACTGGTGTTCAGTGCCGTCAGGAGCCTCTGACTCCCTTCTGTTAGGGAAAGCCTGTGGCAGCCCCCACAGCCTTTGTGCGCACTGGCGCGAGCGGACTTTCAGTCTTCCGCCTTCCCCGGCTCCCGAGTCTCCGCCCGAGAGTCCAGACTCCCCCCACAAGAGCGTGGGTCTCCAGGGGCTCGCCTGGAACTGGGGTTCACTGCAGTCAGAACTGGGGCTCACTTCAGTCAGAACTGGTGTTCGGTGCCGTCAGGAGCCTCTCACTCCCTTCCGCTAGGGAAAGCCTGTGGCAGCCCCCGCAGCCTTTGTGCGCACTGGCGCGAGCGGACTTTCAGTCTTCCGCCTTCCCCGGCTCCCGAGTCTCCGCCCGAGAGTCCAGACTCCCCCCACAAGAGCGTGGGTCCCCGGGGGCTCGCCTGGAACTGGGGTTCACTGCAGTCAGAACTGGGGTTCAATGCGGTCGGGGGCTCCCTTCCCCCTTCCGCCAGAGAAAGCCAGCCAGGCACTCCGCCGCCCTTCCTCTCTGCGCGCACAAAGACCCTTTGCAGTACCTCCAATTCTCTGTGAGCTTTTCTCCTTCCTTCTAGTTGTAGAATTTTCACTCAGTCAGCTTTCCTGCGGTTCTGGATGGTGTCCGTTCTGTCTTTTAGTTGTAGTTTTGAAATTGTTGTGCGAGGCAGCAGTTTAGGTGTTTACCTATGCCGCCATCTTGGTTTCTCTCTATAATGTTTTTCATTATCCCCAAATGAGTGGGATCATGTGGTATTTTTCTTTCATTGACTGGCTTATTTCACTTAGCATAATGTTCTCTAATTCCATCCAAGTGCCTACAAATGGTAGTAATTCCTTCTTTTTTACGGCAGCATAGTATTCCATTGTGTAGATGTACCATAGTTTTCTGATCCAGTCATCTGCTGATGGGCACCTAGGCTGTTTCCAAATCTTAGCTATTGTAAATTGTGCTGCTATGAACATAGGGGTGCATATATCCTTTCTGATTGGTGTTTCTGGTTTCTTAGGATATATTCCTAGGAGTGGGGTTACTGGGTCAAATGGGAGTTCCATTTTCAGTTTTTTGAGGAAACTCCATACTGTTCTCCACAGTGGCTGCACCAGTCTGCATTCCCACCAGCAATGCACGAGGGTTCCTTTTTCTCCGCATCCTCGCCAACACTTGTCGTTTGTTGATTTGTTGATGATAGCCATTCTGACAGGTGTGAGATGGTATCGCATTGTTGTTTTGATTTGCATCTCTCGGATAATTAGTGACTTTGAGCATGTTTTCATGTGTCTCTTGGCCTTCCTTCTGTCTTCTTTAGAAAAGATTCTATTTAGGTCCGTTGCCCATTTTTTTTATTGGATCCTTTATCTTCCTTTTATTAAGTTGTATAAGCTGCCTGTAGATGTTGGAAATTAAACCTTTATCAGTGATACCATTTGCAAATATGTTCTCCCATACAGTGGGGTTTCTTGTTGTTTTGTTGATGGTTTCTTTTGCTGTGCAAAAGCTTTTTATTTTGATGTAGTCCCATTTGTTTATTTTCTGTTTGGCTTCCATTGCCCTAGGGGCAGTATCACTGAAAAAGTTCTTTTGGCGTATGTCTGAGATTTTGCTGCCTGTGGATTCCTCTAGTATTTTTATGGTTTCTCGTCTTATATTTAAGTCCTGTACCCATTTTGAGTTTATTCTTGTGTATGGTGTAAGTTGGTGATCTAGTTTCATTTTTTTGCATGTATCTGTCCAATTTTCCCAACACCATTTATTAAAGAGACTGTCTTGACTCCATTGTATGCTCATGCCTCCTTTGTCAAATATTAAATGCGCATATTGGTTTGGGTCGATATCTGGATTCTCTATTCTGTTCCATTGATCTATATGTCTGTTCTTGTGCCAGTACCAGGCTGTTTTGAGGACAGTGGCTTTGTAATACAGCTTGAAATCTGGTATTGAGATCCCTCCTACTTTATTCTTCTTTCTCAGGATTGCTGTGGCTATTCGGGGTCTTTTTTTATTCCAGATGAATTTTTGGAGAGTTCTTTCTAGGTCTGTGAAATACGCCGTTGGTATTTTAATGGGGAGTGCATTGAATCTATAGATTGCTTTGGGTAGTATGGACATTTTAATGATGTTGATTCTACCAATCCATGAACATGGTATGTTCTTCCATCTGTTTACATCTTCCTCTATCTCTTTTTTCAGTGTCCTGTAGTTTTCCGCATATAGGTCTTTTACCTCCTTGGTTAGGTTTATTCCTAAGTATCTTAATTTTTTTGGTGCGATGGAAAATGGGATTGCTTTTTTAGTCTCTCTTTCTGTAAGTTCATTGTTGGTGTATAGAAATGCCATAGATTTCTTGGTGTTAATTTTGTATCCTGCTACATTGCCGAATTCATTTATTAAGTCTGTTAGTTTTTTGATGGAGTCTTTCGGGTTTTTTATGTACAATATCATGTCATCTGCAAATAAGGACAGCTTTACTTCTTCTTTTCCAATTTGGATGCCTTTTATTTCTTCTTCTTGTCTAATTGGAGTGGCTAATACTTCCAGTACTATGTCAAACAGGAGTGGTGAGAGTGGGCATCCCTGTCTTGTTCCTGTTCTTAGGGGAAATGGTTTTAGTTTTTGCCCATTGAGTATGATGTTAGCTGTGGGTTTATCATATATAGCTTTTATTATGTTGAGGTATGATCCTTCTATTCCCACCTTGTTGAGAGTTTTTATCAAGAAAGGGTGTTGGATTTTGTCAAATGCTTTTTCTGCATCAATTGATATGACTATGTGATTTTTATCTCTCAATTTGTTTATGTGATGTATCACATTTATTGATTTGCGGATATTGAACCATCCTTGCATTCCTGGGATAAATCCTACTTGGTCATGGTGTATGATCTTTCTGATGTACTGCTGGATCCTATTTGCTAGAATTTTATTGAGGATTTTGGCATCTACATTCATGAGGGATATTGGCCTGTAATTCTCCTTCATTGTGTTGTCTTTATCTGGTTTTGGTATGAGGGTGATGCTGGCTTCATAGAAGGAGCTTGGAAGTGTTCCTTCCTCTTGAATTTTTTGGAATAGTCTGAGGAGGATAGGTTTTAGTTCTTCCTTGAATGTTTGGTAGAACTCTCCTGTGAAGCCGTCTGGCCCCGGGCTTTTGTTTGCCGGAAGCTCTTTGATGACTGCTTCAATTTCTTCCATAGTTACTGGCATGTTGAGCTGTTTAGATTCTTCCTGATTGAGTTTTGGAAGGTTATATTTTTCTAGGAATATGTCCATTTCCTCCAGGCTGTCCAGTTTGTTGGAATAGAGTTGTTCGTAGTATTTTTTAACAATCCTTTGTATTTCGGCGGGATCTGTTGTTATTTCACCTCTTTCATTTCTGATCTTGTTTATTTGGGTCCTCTCTCTTTGCTTCTTGGTGAGCCTGGCTAGAGGTTCATCAATCTTGTTTATCCTTTCAAAGAACCAGCTCTTGGTTTTGTTGATCTTTTGTATTGTTTCTTTGGTCTCTATGTCGTTTATCTGTGCTCTGATCTTTATTATTTCCTTCCTTCTACTTACACTGGGCTTTTCTTGTTGCTCTTTTTCTAACTCTTTGAGTTGTTGGGTTAGGTAATTTATTACCCCTGTTTCTTGTTTTTTGCAGTAGGCTTGTAGAGCTATGAACTTCCCTCTCAAGACTGCTTTCGCTGTGTCCCATAGATTTTGGATTGTAGTGTTTTCATTGTCATTTGTTGTCATGATGTTTTTTATTTCTTCTTTGATCTCTCTGGTAACCCAGTCATGGTTTAATAGCATGCTGTTTAGTCTCCATGTGTTTGATTTCTTTGGGTTGTTTTTATTGTAGTTGATTTCCAGTTTTATGCCACTGTGGTCTGAGAAGATGCTTGATATGATTTCTATCTTCTTGAATTTGAAGAGACTTTGCCTATGTCCCAACATATGGTCTATCTTTGAAAATGACCCATGTGCACTTGAGAAGAATGTATATTCTGTGGCTTTGGGGTGAAATGTTCTGAAGATGTCAATTAATTCCATCTGGTCTAGTGAGTCATTTAGGATTGATGTTTCTTTGCTGATGTTTTTTTTAGAGGATTTGTCCAATGGTGATAGTAGGGTATTAAAGTCTCCTACTATGATTGTATTGCTGTCAATCTCTCCCTTGATATCCTCCAGGAGTTTTTTTATGTATTTGGGTGCTCCTGTATTGGGTGCATATATGTTTACCAGAGTTATTTCTTCTTGTTGGATTGCTCCCTTTAGTATTATGAAATGGCCTTCCTTATCTCTTGTTATGTCCTTCAGTTTGAGATCTAATTTGTCAGAAATAAGTATTGCTACCCCAGCTTTTTTTTCAGTTCCATTTGCCTGGAAAACCTTTTTCCATCCCTTCACCCTCAGTCTGTGTGCGTCTTTTTTTCTGAGGTGGGTTTCTTGTAGACAGCAGATATATGGGTAGTGTTTTCTTATCCAATCAGTTACCCTATGTCTTTTGATTGGGGCATTTAATCCATTTACATTTAAAGTTATTATTGATAGGTACTTATTTGTCGCCATTCCTATTCTTTACCCCTGTGTTACTTCTTCGCTTCCTGTTTCTTTCTTTCTTTTTTTTTTTTTTTTTTTTTTTACAGCAGACCCTTTAGCATTTCTTGCATTGCTGGTTTGGTGGTAATAAATTCCCTTAGTCCTTTTTTGTCTGTGAAGCTCCTGATTTCACCTTCAATTTTGATTGACAGCCTTGCTGGGTACAGTATTCTTGGATTCAGCCCCTTCCTTTGCATGACTTTGTATATTTCATTCCATTCCCTTCTGGCCTGATGAGTTTCTGTTGAGAAATCAGTTGCTAGTCTGATGGGGGTTCCTTTGTATGTAACTTTCTGTCTCTCTCTTGCTGCTTTTAAGATTCTTACTTTGTCGTTGGTGTTTGCCAATTTAATTATAATGTGCCTTGGCGTCGGTCTTTTGGGGTTCATTTTGCTTGGGACTCTGTGAGCTTCTTGGATTTGTGTGGGTTTTTTCTTCCCTATATCTGGGAAATTTTCTGTCATTATTTCTTCAAAGAGGTTTTCTATTCCTTGCTCAGCTTCCTTTCCTTCTGGAACCCCTATTATGCGGATGTTGTTTTGTTTCGTGTTGTCCCAAAGTTCCCTTAGACTCTCCTCCTGCCTTTTAATTTTTTTTTCTAGAAGTTGCTTTTCTTGGGTATTTTTTTCCATCTTGTCTTCTAGCTCACTGATACGGTCCTCTGCTTCTTCTAGTCTACTCTTGATGCTTTCTATTGAGTTCTTTACAGCAGCGATGTCATTTTTCATTTCTTCTTGGTTCTTCTTCATTTCCTCTTGGTTCTTGCTCATATTGTCGAATTTGTCTTCCATTCTTTTCAGCCACCTTATGACCATTTCTCTGAATTCTTTTTCTGGAAGGTTGCTTGCCTCCATTTCGTTTACTTCCTTTTCTGGTGATGCCTGCTTTTCTTTCATATGCGGGCTGCTTCTTTGTCTCCCCATGGTCTCTCTTCTCTGGGTGTCTGGTTATGTAGTTCTCTCTCTCCTGGGTTGATTTAAAGGCACAAAATACAGCACTACCAGGTACAACTCACAAGGCACTGAACAGGAATGTATTCACGATATTAATAGCCTCCAATAAAGGTGACCACCAGAGAAAGGCAAATTAGGTGATAGGAGAGAAAGAAGAAGAGGAAAAAAGAAAGAAAGAAAGAAAGAAAGAAAGAAAGAAAGAAAGAAAGAAAAAAGGAGTGTGAAAATGAAATTGGGAAAAGGGAAAGTAAAGAGAAAAAGAAAAAAAAAAGTAAGAGAGACAAGAAAGTGACTAAGAGAGAAAGGGGAACAGAATATATATATTGGGGATAAAACTCCAATAGAACAATCACTAAACCCAGCAAATGCCAGCAACAAGTGCCTGGGGATTAGTACAAACTACAACACCAACTAATATGGAGTGAGGCAAGGGAAAGCTGAGGCACAAAACAAACAAAAAAATAAACAAAAGAAGAATAAGCAAAACAATCTCACAAAAAAGCATAAAAATTGGATATAATCTACATTCAAGCAAACAACAACAAAAGGACAGAGAGAAGGACAAGTTTATGGATAGCTCAGACAGCGAAGGGAGAGGTGTATGTGGACTTGGAGCAGGGGATTGGAGATTAGATATGTAAGTAGGGTGAAATTTTAACAAGGGGTAAACAGAAAGAATAGGGAAAATCTAAAGCAGTAAAAGGGTAAGATAAACAGGACACTGAAAAGGGGGAGGTTAGGAAGAGAGTGATGGCCTAAAGGTAGAGTTGAGATAGAGTAAAACGATGCTAAAGGAAAGATAAAAATAGAATGTAGAACCCTAATCCCAAAATAAAATGAAGAGAAAGTAAAATGACACTTTAAAAAAAAAAAAAGATAAAATAGCAGTAGTAATAATACGGATTGAAAATAAAAATGTAATCATTAAAAAGGTAAAATCAAGTGATGAAAAAAGAAAAAAAAGTTTCTTGATTAAAAGATGCAAAAAATGAAAATAAAAAAAATAAAAAAAATTAAAAAATAAAAGGTAAAAATAAAATGTGAAGTAGTGAAGGTCATTCACTTCCTCTGTTTTTCTGTTTGGCATGCCTGTTTCTCAGTCCAGACAGTATTGCAGTTCCCTGCGATCCACTGCTCTTCGGTGTTGTAAGCCAGTCCTGATTTTAAGCAGGCGGTGTGTCTTAATTTCTCGTATTCCTTTATTTTTGATTACACAAGAGTCAATTTGTGATTCAGCCCCTGGGTGGCAGTGTTTCTGGATTGACTTCCGGGTCTATCTATGGCCTCTCTAGGCAGTGTTAGAGCCTTCTTTCCCTGTGGCACTCTTTCCCACCGGCCTGTGGGAGTGGTCTGCCTCAGAGCTGACTCTCTGATGTTCACTCCCCGCTCCGATCCCCGGGTTCCAGAAAAACAACCTTCCCCTGCAGTCTCCCAGGGTGTCCCCAACTGGGTGATCCTATGTATTGGGCTTAGTAATCAGAAGCCAGAATTTCAAGAGGAAAAAGCCCAAGTGTGCGCACTCCGTGGCTGCCCGTAAGCCCAGGCACCCAGGGAACGCAGGGGCTGCGCGTAAGTCTGGACTGCCTGAAATTCTTAGGGTGTCCCTGCACCTCAGATCAAAATGGGCTGCTTTTCAGAGTGCCCTTCTCTTAGCAGCTCTGAGGACCCCTTTCCACAATCACAGATCACGCCAGCCCCTACAGCCACGGATTTTTCTAGGCACAGACTTCCCTGGTCCTCCAGCTCCCGCAAAACGCGCGTTCCTCTCTCCCGCCGGGACCAGAGACCTCACCTTATCCCAGGCGAAATCTGACCTTTCCGTGGTGGAGTGTAGAGCTCCTCTGAACCCGTGTGCTTGCGCCAGTTGGGGAGCGTTGTTCTGGGGCTTGCAGCTGTTCCTGGGGTGCCTCAGCTGTGGATTCTCAGGCTTCAGATAAGCTCCACTTTCCGGATCAAGATGGCGCAGACTCCGCGTCCAAGCCCGCAGCTCCGGGAGGGGACCCAGCCGCAGTGGGTGCTGCCAGATCAGGGGAACCCCGTTCAGCAGTCTGTTTTTGTTTTTTTTTTTACTTACTGAGATGTATGAAAATAATTTTTACGTCTCCCAGTACAGAAATTGAAAAATTGCTCTATTCTTTAACTGATTACATTATAGATGGCAATCTTTAGACTTAAATCATGAAATCCAAAATTACTCAACTTTGTCTCCTCAAAACAATTCAAGGACCTTATAAGGACTTGATCTATATCCAGACTCTTTGGGAATTATTTTATGTTCATTTTATCTGCTCTTTTTAAATACCAGAGTACATTATTATGATTTTTTACACAGTCAATATTATTGATTCACATATCTATTACAGTTTTGGATCTGCATTCACTTTTATAGTGCAGACATTATATTTAGGCTTTCTTTATTTTTGCTTAATGTAAAATAGACTATGTTTGTCTATTTGCAATCTTCTCAAGGGAAGGGGTGAGGGGGTTTGGGAAGAGATTAACCAAAGATTTCATGTGGATACAGACAATAGGGTGGTGAAGGCCTGAGGTGGGGCAGGAACCAAGTGGTGGGGGAAAAGGGGTGGGGGGTAAAGGGGGACATTGTAATACTATCAACAATAAAGATTAAAAATGTGAGACTTTTCTTGTCTAAGAATTTCCACTGGTCCACCAAGCTGAGTACACTTGGTGCCAAATAAACACACTTTCAACAAGAGGATGGTTGGTCATTTTTTCTGGAGTTAAAATAATAGAACATGCAAAAATTTCATTTCAGTTCAAATTTCATTTCAGTTCAAATAATAATAATAATCAAATCTCATTAACCTTCATCAGTTTAAGAACTCATTTCAATTATTCTTCCTTTACCAATATTATACTTTTGTGACTTATAATTATATAATATATTTTTAAATATACTTTTTTAATGGAATCCAACTGGTTTTTATTTGACACAGAACACAATAGGACTGCAGGAATATAAAACTGAAAAGGCAAAGCAGAAAAGACCCGGTTCTATCTAACTTACAATTAAGTAACAGGAGGGCAAGTCATTAAATGAATAACAAAACCGTTGAGCTTGATGGGAGAATGTTCTTTGTCTAGTGCCCATACTTTTGGAATTCCCACTCTCTGTTGTCCAGCAGATGCACGTGCCCAGAGAGATGTAGTGGAGGTGAAAAGCATGATGACAGACTCCCCACACATGGGTGCACTCTTCAGAAGAGGCAGACGCCTGGTGAGCCTGCATTCTATGCAAAGATCCACTATGTGGTTCCTGCAGATGGCACAGTTATCAACCACAGTATCCCAGGCCCAGAGGGCTACTGCATCCCACTTTTTCACTTCAAAGCTCTTCTTGCCCGTGTGCTGTGGGTGCCGCTCAGGGTGTCCACACCCATCGTTGCTGTCATGTTGGAAACACACAGTCTGTCCAAAGATACTTTTTCTTCCAATTAATTTCCCACCATGGAAGCTTGGAAAACACTCTAAGTGTATTTTTCTTCAATGATAATAATAATAATAATAATAATAATAATAATAATAATAATAATAAATAAAAATAAGTTAATAAACTTTAAATATGATAAATAATACCAAAATAACAACAATGTATTAACTTGAAGGCTAAAAGAATTATCTAGAATTATATTCTTTAAAGTCTAGACTCACATTTTAATATTGTAGCCTCCTGGAACAAATAAGAAGAATAACAATGAAGAAAAAAGAGAGAGAAGAGGAATGCAGGCTCTTGGAGCCAGTTGGTAACAAAGGACTCTCTTTCTTTGGAGCTGATTTGTCACAAAGCACTCATCTTGCATCAATCTCTGTGTCTCAGTAAATACAGAGTCACAATACTAACCCAGCTTATGTTCAACTCTAGAAATTGCCAAGTTGGAATAAAGGTCTTTCAAAGCTTTCTCTATATTGGTGCACATAGTTTTAGAGATATGATAGAATTTTCAGCTCTAAATATTACATAATCCTATTTTAAAAGATGCTCTCATGGCTACCCAGATAGAAATTAAATCTTTTTAGCTGCTCTTGCATCTAGGTGGTGCAATGTGCATATGGAGTATGAACAGAATTACAAGTATGTTACTTGTGGGTCTGGGTCAGGGAACTTTGAGCTCATTTGTCACCAGTTATTCTTTTCCATTTACTGTCTAGATAACAGATGTGGGTAACTCAACCTTAAACCTTACAGATGTGCACAATGTCTTAGTGCATAGAGAACAACATAATGGAAGGAACCTGAAATCTCTGAATGACCAGTTGGGCCTATAGTGGTGGGGCTGTAATATGCCTTCTAAGCTGTAGCATCAGCCTCTTAAATAATTTTTTTAAAAAAATTAAGATACAATTTATATACCATACAATTAATCCATTTAAAAAGTTTTTTTTTCATGTGTTCAGATATGTACAACCATCACCACTCAAGTTTAGAGCATTTTCACCATCTTGAAAGTGAAACCTAGTACACTTTAGCTTTTACCTCCCTGCTCCTCTCACACTCTTATCCAACCCTAAGCAACCACCTCTACTCTCATGTCTATGAATTTGGCTATTTTGGGCATTTCATATGAATGAAATACTAAAATACATGATTTTTGTAACAGCTTCCTTCACTTAGTATAATGCTTTCAAGGCTCATCCATAAAATGGATTTCCCACATGGCTCTGAGCATGCCAGTAACCATCAAGTCTCCACCTGCCTATGAAACATTGTCCATAATCCAGGCCCCAGTTGATTTTTCTACTTTACTCGAGGCTCGGTGCATGAAATTCGTGCACTGCGGGGGTGGGGAGCCCCTCAGCCAGGCCTGCCCCCGTATGCAGTCCAGAACCTCTCGCTCCTTACTGCGCGCCTGCTTGCTGGTCCTTACCACTTCTGAGAAACTTGGACTTCTTCCTCTGTGGTCACACAACTGTCACATGCCAGGCAGTTGCTCAGAAATAATCTTGGCATCAGCCAACTTATGGAATTCTCCCTTCTCTCCGTTCTCCTGAGCCGGACTCCAGACGTTGACTGCGGCATTCTCTTGGTCATCGTTTTTTTTGTTTTTGTTTTTTCCCAAAATGTTACAAAGTTTATATAAATATAACATACAAAGATGAAGCCTCCTTTGTAGGAAGAGGAAAGGAAGGGATGGTTAAATAAGGCATACAGAGCTGCAGCAAGCATCAGCTGTGGGGAGGGCCAAGGGGGAAAGGAGGTTGGCACTGGGGATCAGGCCCTAGAGCCATTGCTGGGGAAGTAGGGATCCCCTCTGAGTGCCACGTTTTGAGGATGAACTAATTGGTCAAGCTGAGGCAGAGGTGGGTGGCCGTACCAGCCATCTTTGGTGCTGTTTACCCTTTCCCACCCCAGCTCTGTTGTAAAACCCCAGAGGTCTGGATTCCAAAGGCCCCATCCAGAGCAGAGGCCTTGGAAGGGGGTGAGAGGAAGTGAGTAGGGCATGTTTGAAAGCCGATATGCCTGTGTGCTGAGGGATGGCTGGAGACAGTGGTGAGAGATAGCAGGGGGAGGGTTCTCATACATACCCTTCTATGGGGGCCACAGGTGAAGGAGGCCAGGGGAGTAGGGTAGGGATGGGGCACCATGGACCCAGCCTCTTAGGCATCCCCGTCTGTCCTCTGGTGTACATGGAGGAAAGGGGCAGCCTCTGAGGAGGGGCAAGGCCAGGCCAGGTGACCATCTTGAGTTCTGGCTGAGGTGATGGTCCTCACCCTGAGATGCCGTCTAAATGGTGATGGCAGAGGGCCCAGTGCTTCCTCGCTTCTTGAAGAACATGTAGTCAATGAGGAATGTGGCTCCCAGCAGTACAGCCTTCACTCACACGTCCAGATCCAGCAGGAACTGCAAGCCAAAGTCATCTGCATCCGTGAGGAGCAACCCTCCCTCCCCCACACACCGTTTGCTGATGTGGCCCACACTGTGGGACTCATCCGGAGTCTTCGCCTCAAAGCTGGTGTCTGTGCCACAGCCACAGGTCCAGCAAGGCCCCACCACTCGAAGGATCATATGGCGATTGCATCTTGAATGGAGAACTTGGGGAGGAAGGGATGCTAGGTCTGCAGCACATGGCCAATGGTGGTGCCTGGTGGCAACTGTACCTCAATCTCTGGGTCCCTGGAGTCCACCAGATGGATGCGAAGGGTCCCGCGGGCCCGCAGCACAGATGTGCACAGCAGTCTCTCTCTTCAGCAGCCTGACCCAGGGGCTGTCCAGCCCCTGAGCACAGTTCATACCAGTTACTTGTCTCCCAGCCTAGAAGCGTTTCCACTTGCGCAGCCCTCTGGTGAATCAAGATCTGATCAATTGGCAACAAGAATTTGAGGCCAGAAGGTACCCTGGGCAGTGGTAAGAGGGGGACAGCAGGCACTGCAGCAGGCCCCAGGGCACTGGGGCCGGGCGAGGGGAAGAGAGCGAAGCCGGGCCCCGGGGCAGGCATGTGGGCGGGCACTGGTGCTGGTCCAGGCCCATGATGCTGCACCTGCTCCAGGTACCCAGCGGTCACAGGGTAGGGAGCAGGGGGTGAAGGGGTGTAGCCTGTGGGAGAAAAGTATCCTGCCATAGGAAAGGGATGAGGGTTCACAGGTTGTTGCTATACCAGAAGCTTAGTTCTAGAAGTGGAGATAAGCTCGGGGACAGCCTGACAGACACAGACAGACACGAAGACGAACAGGCAAACTCAGAGAGGCGGCTGCGCCAGGTGCCCACCCAGGGTCTCTCAGGCAGCGTCTCTGACTCGAGGAGAGACTGAAAGTGTCAGCGGGCAGGGCAGAGTACCTAGGACCCTGGATTCCCTCTGGGATTTGCAGAACCGCCTTCTCTCTTTGTTCTCCCATTCTCCGCAGAGGTGGCTGTTGGCAGACGGCAGGAGGGATGGATCCGAGATCAGACCAACGGCCCAACCTCCAGGGAGGTTTCCTGAGCCCTCTGCATCCCCTGCTCAGCTGACGACTCTAAAATAGTCAGGGTGCCCGGTGCTCGGAGGCTCCCGTGAGCTCGTGGAGACGGGCCCTTGGTCATCCGTTTTTATTTTTTTACTACATTTCTTCCATGTGCAGTGATTACAATTCATCTGGAGTGGGGTGGGCTCCAGTGACCTTGTGGAGCATCTAGGGAGGGGAAGTGGCCTCAGTGCCTGAAACCAAGTTTCAGGAGGCCGGCGGCGCTGTCGGGATCATGCTAGCAGCACTGGTCCGTTGGTGCCTGGCCTGTCCTCTTGAGATTGCACCTGCAGGACTACTAAGTTTCCAGTTCTGCCCTGCCTCGGCCACTGATTGATTGGAATCTGAAGGCCGGGAGGAGGAACCAACAGGTCATCCTTTCAGCTGCTTGCCAGTCACCCCTGCCACTGATCAGCTCCTGCTCCCTCAGCTCTGTAGCCTGGCGTTTGGTTGACCCATCCGTCATTTTGGATGTTACAGACCCTGGGTTTTTATATATTAGGATTCCTAGAGAGCCTGTTACACTGGTTACATTGGACCTGGCTGATAGCTAGCATCTAGCTCCTACTTTTGTATATTTGCTCATTCCTTTCCTTTGCCTTAAAATATCTTTCCTCCAATCACTCTTTTTTCTAGCATCTAGCTCCTACTTTTGTATATTTGCTCATTCCTTTCCTTTGCCTTAAAATATCTTTCCTCCAATCACTCTTTTTTCTAGCATCTAGCTCCTACTTTTGTATATTTGCTCATTCCTTTCCTTTGCCTTAAAATATCTTTCCTCCAATCACTCTTTTTTCAAAAGTTGGTCATTCTTTAAGACCCAATAGAAATAAGACTTTTCTATGAAGTCATCTATAAACCTTCCTAACCTTTCCTAATGTAACTAATGGCTGCTTTTGTAGACACAAGCACTTTTTTCTAACAATTTTTTAACACTGATCACTTCTTTCTTTATTTTATATGTACCTCCTTCAAGGTTTAGATTATACAAAGGTGAGACCCTTACTTTGTTCATCTTTAATTATGCAAAGGCAATGGGCCTCACAATTATATTACACTAGAGGCCCGGTGCATGAAATTCGTGCATGGGGGGAGGGGGTGTCCCTCAGCCCAGCCTGCACCCTCTCCAATGTGGGACCCCTCGAGGGATGTCCGACTGCCTGTTTAAACTGGTAGTCAGACATCCCTCTCACAATCCAGGACTGCTGGCTCCCAATTGCTCGCCTGCCTGCCTTCCTGATTGCCCCTAACCACTTCTGCCTGCCAGACTGATCACCCCCTAACCACTCCCCTGCCAGCCTGATTGATGCCTAACTGCTCCCCTGCTAGCCTGTTTTCCCCTAACTGCCCTCCCCTGCAGGCCTGGTCCCCCCCAAATGCTCTCCTCTGCAGGCCTGGGTCCCCTCCAATTGCCTTTCCCTGCAGGCCCGGTTGCCACCAACTTCCCTCCTCTGCTGGCCTCTATTCCCACTTTGCTGAGAGTTTTTATCAAGAAAGGCTGTTGGATTTTGTCAAATGCTTTTTCTGCACCAATTGATGTGATAATGTGATTTTTGTCTCTTAGTTTGTTTATGTGATGTATCACATTTATTGATTTATGGATATTGTTCCATCCTTGCATCTCTGGAATAAATCCCACTTGGTGATGATGTATGATCATCATTTTTGAATTGTTGTGTTTTCATTGTCATTTGATGCCATGATATTTTTTATTTCTTCTTTGATCTCTCTGGTAACGCAATCATTATTTAAAAGCATGCTATTTAGCCTATAGATGTTTGATTTTTTCTTATTGTTTTATTGTAGTTGATTTCTAGTTTTATGCCATTGTGATCTGAGAAGATGCTTGATAGGATTTCTATCTTCTTGAATTTGTAGAGACTTTGCCTGTGAACCAATATATGGTCTATCTTTGCAGGCTTGGTCCCTTTCAACTGCCCTGTCCACATGGGGGCAGTCATCTTTGACCATATGGGGGCAGCCATCTTGTGTGTTGGAGTGACAGTCAATTTGCATATTATTCTTTTATTAGATAGGATGAGATAGGATGGAGGCCTGGTGCATGGGTGGAGGCCAGCTGGTTTGCCCTAAAGGGTGTCCCGGATCAGGGTGGGGGTTCTTTTGGGGTATGGGCGGCCTGGGCGAGGGGCCTGTGGTGGTTTGCAGGCTGGCCAAGCCCCCCGGTGACCCAAGCGGAGGCCCTGGTATCTGGGATTTATTTATCTTCTATAATTGAAGCTTTGTAGCCTTGAGTGGAGGCCTGGGCCAGCAAGGGCAGGTGGAAAGCTTGTCTTCCTCCATTGCCAGGGAAACCCAAGCCTCCCTCCTGCTCTCCGTGGCTGCAGCCATCTTGGTTGGGTTTATTTGCATATTTGCTCTTGATTGGCTGGTGGGCATGGCTTGTGGGTGTTGCTTGTGGGTGTAGTGGAGTAACGGTCAATTTGCATATTACTCTTTTATTAGATAGGATGTACCAGTGAAATGTACCACCATGTATTGCTGGAAAACAATAGCAATGTCAAAATTAAAAATCCCAAATATAGACAAGTTATAAAGACTGATAAACTAATATCACACAATATGATTACATTACAACCCTAAAAATAAGAAGTCTAGGATATAATCTTATATTAAAAGAGAAACATTCCCATGAGAACATAATCGGTAGTATTATATCCCATACTAAAGGAGGAAATTTCAATTTTCAGATTTTTAATTTATGTTATGATATTGTATTGTTAACGTAAAAAACCATTGAAGCCTGTAAATAATTTTTGTGAGTTTATTTGAACCAAATTGTCAACACACCTTATGCTGGGAAGCAGAACCTCAATGAATTGAAATAATGCTCTGGAGAATGGCGGGTTACATCTGTATTTATACATTGCAATCAAAGGAAAGAGATGTAGGTGGGTTACATGAAATCCATTGGTGATAGACTAGAGAGGCAGGAGAAAGGAAAGCGAGGTGAGGGGGAACCCTTGGGATTAGATAAAAAGTAAAATGATGGACACATACTTAGGTGGGTGCAGGAACAATTACCATGATAATGAAGGAATTTGTGGTATCTGTCCTGGCGCCCAGCACATTAGGTTGTGCCCCAAGGGGTCCAGAAAAAAAGGGAAGTTACAAGTTCCCAGACATTTCAAGGGTATGTTATCATAGGTGCAAAAAGACAAATAAGCTCAGTTAAGGTAAAGGTTGACCTTGTCAGTGAAGATACCGGCCTGGGACGTAACTGCCCACCATAACTGCTTTTAGTTAAAGTTTAATTTCAGACCATCCTTTGTGGTTCCTTTAGGTCTCTAAGTTTGCAAGGCTGCCATGCAGGCCTCCCCTGAGCTTGTCAGGTTAGCATGTGGCCCCTTTCATACACAGTATTCAATGTAACAGCTTTCTTGGAACAAATATTTCATTTTAGTAATGTACTTATGATAAATCTATACAAATAAATCTAACATCTAGCTGCTGCTGCTATTTTGTTTTTACTATGTTGTTAAAGAGCCAATTTCAACCAAACATATTGGTGAAAGTGGAATTAACATTTTAATGTCTTTGAAACCAACTCAGAATATTCAATCTAGGCAGAGAAAAATAAGCAATGAAACTAACCCAAAATTGTTCTAATAACAGCTCCTACCTGTATCCGTCCAGAAGACAACAGGTATAACAAAAAATACTTTGATTACAGTTTTTTTTAGTAGTCTAATGGAGTGAAATCCTGTACAATTACATATTTTTACCTGAATTATTATTCAGATGAAAATGCAAATATGGGGAATGAAAATAGACGATTAAACCAGAAAACAGAAAATATTTGTGGCACTTGTAAACTTTTAAAAACTTGTTGATGGTTATGATTTATTTGTTCATTTTGAATGTTCACTTTGGAGTTTGTATTTTTATGTAATTTCACTGAAAGAAACACTCAAAATATAAACTCAGGACCCTTGCAATCCCCCACAGAGCCACCACAAAGAAAAACAACACAAAAGAGTAAGTAGGAGAACATGCTACAAAATACTAGTGATTATCTCTTGATTGGAAAAACAGGCCAGTTTTATGCACACAGTCATTGATAATGAAGAAGGATAAATTAAAAATAAAAGTTTTTCAAAAAGCCAGAAATGAAAAGGCAGTCTTAGCATAAAATTAAAACAACAACAATAAGAATAACCTCATTGCCTTTCCAAAGTACCTCTGAGAGGCAGGCTGTAGACCTGTCAGCCTGCTGTTACTGGCTCACATTCAGACCTGCAGCTGTGTTCACTGTGGGGTCAGGGGACACAAGCCCCTTGAGGAGGAGGTGCCAGCCTGGGATTTCTGAGCTGGGTGTGAGCGAAATATGTCCTCCCACCCTGGCCCATCTCATGCCTTAGGGTGGAGGGGAGAGGGGTGAAAGTCCAGCACTTAACTTCCCAGATAAGGATGTGTCCTTTCGATTTTAGTTCTTCTCAACCCCACTGAAATCTGCTTCGCTGTAATATCCGGCTTGATTTTCAGCTTCTAAAGAGAACTGTGAGCACCCTGGGGAGCCAGACTCCTGAGGAGCAAGGCAAGAGGAGAGAATTTATCCGCTGTCTGCAGCTTAGGAGACAGGTAAGTTCGCTCATAGACTTGGATTTCCTGCACATGTTCATTAAGTAACATCAACAATAACAATGCGTGCTCCAGAGCAGCACACCTGGCACTGGAAGCAAAGGCTCCCCACTGTCAGCCCTGGAGGCAGCTGGCCTATGGTGGGGGCAGAGGAGGGGTGGCCTGTGGGCTATAAGGTGGAGGCAGCTCAGCCCCTCTGTTTGGATGGAAGGCTGCTGCAGGGTGGCAGCAGGCACAGCTTGTTCCTGGGATGCCCAGCTCCCTCTTTGACACCCTCCCAGGCTGCACAAAGAGCCCTGCCTGGGAGAAGGAGGAGTGCACCCTACATCACCTGCTTGAAGGGGCTGAAGTCCTTTCTGTGACTGAGGAACCAAACCTGTCCTTTCCTAAGAAGCTCTGGTTGCAGTCACTTCCTCCATCTTCCCCTCCCCATCTCACACATTTCCCTGATGTCTGTGGGACATTGAAAAAACAGAGGGAAGATGATCCTTAACATACAATTTAAACATTAAAACATTCTTTATTGTATTAACTGTATTTAGTATTCCAAAGATTCTATAAAGTCGTATATAGATGAAATACTTCATTCTCACATATTTTAATCAACTATTAAAAATAACTATAAGGTCTAAGCCGGGTTTTCATTCTGCAGTTTCCAAATGTTTAGACCCTACCAAAAAATTACATCAGTTATTGGTTTTTTTTGGTTCAGTTGTTTTGCTGAGTCCTTTGTAAGAATGAAAAAAAAAAAGTTTCTCAGCTTTTTTTTTTTTTTAAACTTCTGTAGACTAGCAACAGAAAAGTGGTAGGAGGAGTGAGAAGGACCTGGGAGCTTGTTCTGGGACACACTGACCTGAGGAGCTGTGGCACAGAAGTGGGAATTCAACTTTCTTTTGCCAGCAACTTGTTCCTGAGCTTAAACCTCTCACTTTCTGATTCAGAATGGACTGAGGACTGGAGAGGTAGGGAGACCTGTAGCCTGGTAGCCTGGACTACAGGGCTCAGCTGCTGGCTTTAGCTTCCCCATTAGGGGCAGTGGTAGTTGTGAGGTGACAGCTTAGTAGGACTTCCCATAACCAGGACAGCAGCAAGTGGAGCAGAGAATGTGGGTGCATGGAGAGATGAGAGATTAGGGTCTTCTCTTGGCTGTTTAATGGGATGGGGCATGGAGGCAGCTTCTTCAGGCATGAGCTCAGTGTTCCTCATTGTAATGTGCACTAGGTTGGACTATTGGTCCTATTCTAATTCCACATTAGATTCACCGCTTACACAAAATTTTAAATTTAAATTTTTTTAATTTAATTTTTTTCTCAAGAGCAGACTTGGCTCAGAGAGCTCTGGTTTGGCTTTTTTTGTTGAATGGAAAAAGAGCAAGAGGAAGAAAAAAAGAATGAAAGAGAGAAAGAAAGAAATAAGAAAGAAAGAAAGAAAGAAAGAAAGAAAGAAAGAAAGAAAGAAAGAAAGAAAGGGGACCAGACACAGATGGGCTGCCTTATGATTGGGGCCTCACCCCCAGCTCCCAGTCACATCCTTAAAGGTTGGGAAAGGACCATGCTGTCCCCTGACACGGCTATAATTCACTGCTCAGGCTCAAACTTGCTTAGGACACCTCCCGGCTAGCTTCATTCTTGGTATGTTCTGAAAATTAGGAAGGACCAGCACAGCACTTCCTGGAATATAAGAAGTACTTTCTCCGCCCTAACGAAGTCCTTTGTCAGACATGTCCAGGAATTATGCACACCCACTTGATATTTTCACACAAATATTTTTAACAGGACATGGAGGATGCAGAATTTGTGAGGTCTTCTTAATCTTCTTTATTGACTGTTTTATTAATATATGCTTTTTATTGGCTTATAACATAAGTTTATTTTTAAATTTTGATGCAAACTTCATTGTGAAAAACAAAATAAATATCACATGACTCAGTTTCTCTGACCAAGGGATGACTGTTAAACTTTGTGGCCAAAAGGATTTTGAAGACTTCTAAAATAGCAGAAAACCAAAGCTGTTTCTCTTCTGGAACCTCAAACTCCTTCAGTCCCTTCAGTATCATAAATGGAGCCATAGATATTACATTTTATTGGTCTGTCATATGTCAAACAAACTTGTCCATCTAAAACCTCAGATTGTGATGAATACTAGTCATACTCATCACTAGTTCTATATCTGTTCTCAACAAGTAGGACCATGAGACAGTGAGATGCATTGTCGCAGTCTTGTCTTTCCCTGCAGCTGCTAGAGTTCAGGAATCTGGAGAAGGGCTGTGCATAAATGAATGAAGAGACTAGAGAAGAAATATGAATTTGGAAGGCATTTTGGGGAAAGCCAGATGGAAACTTAGTTCTAGTGACTAAGCTCCTTGAATCTCTGGACCCAGGGCTTTTTATTCCCACATTTTGGCCTATAGCAAAGCAGATATACATATCAAAGGTAAGATTTGGTAAACAGTAAAGGATTATCAGGTTAGGGGAAATGCATACATCTGTTCATCAGCAGGAAATATGCAGATTTTCAGCCCTGCTGCAGCACCAAAATCCATTAGCCTTCTGATGAACTTCTTGCATAGTTATGATCTCATGGAATTAGCCTCCAGCAATGCATGAAACCTGTGCCTTAAAATTTCTTGGCTATGTCTTCAGGTCGCTCTGGTCCCAGTCAGGTCCTTCCTCAGCATCCTCTTAGCAGCTGGTTAAACCTTAAGTTTGGGGAGAGGATGTTCACATTAGGTGATGGGTTTGCTTCTCAGTGGTGACCCTGACATAGGGTAGAGCCACTCGACTGCATTACAAGATGTGGCTGCCCAGTGCCAGCAATAACATTCAATCTGAGGTCCTCACAGCATTGGGAACACTTTGGCCCTTGCAGAGATTCACTGTAATTATAGAATTAAAAATAGATGAATTTTTCACTGTAGGGCTTGGCCTATGCTACTGTGTCAGAAGCAAAGTAGAACACGAACACTGTCTTAAGGTGATGGGTGCTTTGCACAACTCTGTTTCAGAGAATAACATTGTAAGCTTATTTCCACTGGGATGTTCTTCTAGGTTTGCAGGTTGCCATGGCATCTACTCCCAACATGATGGCCCCCATTTGTCTGGTGGAAAACAACAATGAGCATCTATCAGTGAATCAGGAAGCTCTAGAGATTCTTGACCAGATTTCTCAGCCAGTGGTGGTCGTGGCCATTGCAGGACTGTATCGTACAGGCAAATCCTACTTGATGAATCGGCTTGCAGGACAGAATCACGGTGAGTGGTGTCTCAGGCAGAGGACAATTCTTTGACTCTAGCTATATCAGTGTCTTTTTTTTTTTTCACTAGGCACATGAAGAAAGAGCGAAATTTCTTTCAATAAACCAATCTACTAATTCTAATTCTTACTAATAAATTACTACCTTAATGAGTATTATCTTAGGCAGAGGCCAATTGTTTTTACTCTAACTATATCACAGCTTATTAGTTTTCTTCCCTGGTTACATGAAGTGATAACTACACTCCTCTCAACAAAACAAACTTCTAAGTTTAATTCTTACCACTAAATTATTACTTTAATATATTCTATTACCATATTCAGGTTTTACTCCTGTTAAGGAAAATCCCTCATAGTTATGCATAGACTCCTTTTACCTGTGCCAACACTGAGATCTTGAAATTGTGCCTCCTCTCTTGCTCGTAACATGTTTTGCTCTCTCTATAGAATATTCCCATTAATGTATAAAGACATTTTTATACCTATCATCATGTTTAAAGATTTTTGTGAGTTCACATCCCATTGTTGTTAACAACCTTTCCCACACCATTTGCCATTTTTATTTTTATCACTTTGATTGGAAAAATATTATCTCAATTTCTTTTTCTTTAGACGTCTCTCTTCTATCGACTTCTATTTGGCCTTTACTGGACCATTCTTTAAAATGCTCTTATATGGTATTCAATGACATTTATTATGTCTGATTCATGGAGGTGCACTTCACCTCCATTGTGAGCTCTTATTGGGTATCATTTTCACAGTTAACATTCATCTCCTCCTTCAAATAGATGACACACAAAGTAAAGAATTCTTACAAAATAGAGAAAGCACCATCTTATATTCTGGGGTACTTCCATTCCAAAAAGTCTGATTTTATAGTCCCTTGGCTGCTTAGATTGTCTATTGTCACTGTGGGTTGGGTCTCCTCTTCTTTTATAGGTTTCCCTCTGGGCTCTACGGTGCAGTCTCAAACCAAGGGCATCTGGATGTGGTGTGTGCCTCACCCCTATAAGCCTGATTGCACTCTGGTCCTTCTAGACACTGAGGGCCTGGGCGATGTGGAAAAGGTAAGGCAGAGAGTCAAAGACAAAATTGTTTCATTATGGATTTTATCATAATGAACTCTTTAACTTAACTGCTTGATCAATTTTTGAAATCTAGAAATCCAACTATACATCAGGCAAATTCTCAGTTGTTTAACTCTTATTTCTAGTTAAGGTGTCATGGTACATTGAGCAATTTTTTTTCTATTTCTAGGCACTCATGAATAATTTGATTCAATTTAGTAAACAGTTGCTGAGCACAATATTTCTAGGTCTCTAAGTTAGTACTGTAGATACTAGTGACCCATGTAAAAGCCCTGTCCTCATAGAGTCTTTGGTCCTCTGGTGAAGTTCACCAAGCACTCATCTAGCATTCTGGAAGATCTGAGACACCTCTGAATGAGATAGCTCTATAAAAGCATGTGGTTATCCTACAACATTTTAAGATGGGTCTTTGATATTTTACTTTTCTACTAAAGGGTAAAATGAACGATTTCTCCTTTTCTTCTTTTGTTTGAGACTTATTTGGAAATAGTAACTAAATTTCTACAACTTTCTATTTCTACCCAAAGAAGACTTAAAATTTTGTTTTTATTTTAATTTTTAAAATATATTTTATAGATTTTTTACAGAGAGAAAGGGAGAGGGTTAGAGAGTTAGAAACATTGATGAGAGAGAAACATCGATCTGCCTCCTCCTGCACACTCCCTAGTGGGTATGTGCCCACAACCAAGGTACATGCTCTTGACCGGAATCAAACCTGGGACCTTTGAGTCTGCAGGCTGACATTCTATCCACTGAGCCAAACTGGTTAGGGCTGTGATTATTTTTATACTAGAGTCCTGGTGCATGAAAATTCGTGCACTCGTGTGGTCCCTCAGCCTCACTTGCACCCTCTCCCAGTGCAGGACCCCTAAGGGGGGGATGTCCACCTGCCAGTTTAGGCCCACTCCCTGGGGGATGGTGCCTAATCTGGCAGTCAGACATTCCTCTGGCAGCCCGGGAGCCCTTGGGGGATATCCAATTGCAGCTTAGGACCGCTCCTCTGCGGCCACCTCTGTGGAAGGTGTGGCGCCAGGACTAGACTGGCACAAACCACCGCCTCTCCCACTGCCTCTGTGGAAGGGGAGGGGGGGCGATGGGACCACCATGGCTGGCGTGGAGGCGAAAGCTCACTGGCCCCACCCCCCACCCTCTGGTCGTTCTGGCAGGTTGTTCTGAAAGGTCATTTGGCTGTCCACTCTAATTAGCGTATTAGCTCTTTATTGTAAAGTATCCTATCAAATAAGAGAGTAATATGCAAATTAACCATCACTCCGTTACACCCACAAGCCAAAGCCCACCAGCCAATCAGGAGTGAGTATGCAAATTAACCCAACCAAGATGGCTGCGGCTATGGAGAGAGCAGAAGGGAGGCTTGGGTTTCCCCGGTGATGGAGGAAGCCAAGCTTTCCGCACACCCTGGATGGCCCAGGCCTCCACTCCAGGCTACAAAGTTTCAATTATAGAAGATAAATAAATCCCAACAAAAATGGCGGCAGCCATGGAGCTGGAGAGAGCAGGAGGCTAGGCTTGCCCCCGGTGATGGAGGAAGCCAAGCTTCTGCAGCCCTGGCCTGGCTTGGCCTCCGCTTAAGGCTACAAAGTTTCAATTATAGAAGATACATAAATCCCATCAGAAATGGCTGCCGCCACGGAGCGAGCAGAAGGCTTGGCTCTGCGCCAGGCTACAAAGTTTCAATTGTAAAAGATAAATAAATCCCAGATATCTGGGCCTCCACTTGGGTTGCCGGAGGGCATGGCTGACCTGCAAACCACCACAGGCCCCTTGCCCAGGCCGCCCCATGCCCCAAGGAACCCCCACCCTGATCCGGGACACTCTTCAGGGCAAACCAACTGGCCCCCACCCATGCACCAGCCCTCTATCCTATCTAATAAAAGAGTAATATGCAAATTGACCATCACTCCAACACACAGGATGGCTGCCCCCATGTGGTCAAAGATCCTGTCCCCATGTGGACACAAAAGAGCAACCACAAGATGGCCAGCAGGGGTGGGCAGTTGGGAGGGACCAGGCCTGCAAGGGAGGGCAGTTGTGGGCAATCAGGCCAGCAGGGGAGGGCAGTTAGTAGTGACTGGGCCGGCATAGGAGGGAAGTTGGGGGTGACTGGGCCTGCAGGGAAGGGCAGTTGGGGGGGACCCAGGCCTGCAAGGGAGAGCAGTTGGGGGGGACCAGGCCTACAGGGGAGGGCAGTTTGGGGTGACCAGGCCTGCAGGAGAGGGCAGTTAGGGGCAAACGGGCCGGCAGGGGAGCAGTTAGGCATCAATCAGGCTGGCAGGGGAGTGGTTAGGGAGTGATCAGGCTGGCAGACAGAAGAAGTTTGGGGCAATCAGGAAGGCAGGCAGGCGAGCAGTTGGGAGCCAGCAGTCCTGGATTGTGAGAGGGATGTCCAACTGCCCGTTTAGGCCCAATCCTGGTGGGCCCCATCCCGGTGAGATTGGGCCTAAACAAGCAGTCAGACATCCCTCGAGGGGTCCCAGATTGGAGAGGGTGCAGGCTGGGCTGAGGGACACCACCCCTGCACCATGCATGAATTTTGTGCACTGGGCCTCTAGTATCAAACAATCATGCTGACTAAATAACCTATTGTGTGAAATAAGTGCCACTTCTTATTATAGTCATTTTTTAAATTGGGCTTTGGAATGTAAATAAGCGAATCAGCATTTCACTCTGAAATTTTCTAGGTATTTTCCACTTTTGCTCTGGGCAACAACTTGAGACAGTGTTTATAATAAAACAAAAATTCTGTATTTTGCCATTATTTAGACCTGCTGTATTTTATACACACAAATTAACCCCTCCTTTAAGGTCTTTCATCTGGTTGCACGAGGCTCACTATCCAGCTTTAACTTCTTGACCTACCCTATGTTCCAGTTAGATCAAATAACTCTACTTTTATTGAAAAGACTTCTGTATGCTGCCTTATCTACTTTTGCTTCTGTGGATCTTCCCACCTGCAGGTTACCTTCATTTAATCAAATTCACACTCTGCTAAGTCTTTAATTTTCAATCAATGTGCTGAGGAAGACTTCATGTTATGTAAGATTTTGCAACTTTCAGAGCTCTGGTCTTCCATGCTAGACTTGTAAATTTTACTTTAAAACTTCTTAAAATTTATATTTATTATTGAAAGTATTACATATTTTTTCCTTCTTCCCCTCCTATTGACCACCATCTATCCCCTCTGCAGGCCTTTGGCGCGCTATTGTCAGTGTCCATATTTTGTGCATATATGCATACAAGTTTTTTTGTTGATGTCTTCCCTCCCACCCTTCATTTACTACTATAGCTAAAGTTTTCAATGCTTATATATGTTATATTAATGTAAGCATTGTATAGATATTATCCTTGTAATATTCATTGCTATAGATGTTTGTTATGCTTTGAAATAGTCATTATGAAAGTAATATTTATCATTTTAAACTGCTTTTTAATTTTAACAACAGTAGAAATATTCAGTAGCTTCCCATAAATATTTCTTGAATACATCCCTAGTTACGTCAATTATGGAATATTTTATAGAGTCCATGTCCAACAAATATATGTAGAATAAATATGTGCTAACACTGTTCATTTAAATATAATAGCACACTAGGTACTGCACTAAATTACTTTATATGTTATTTATTTCATCCACTTCATTAAAAAGAAAACCCTGTGATGACAAAATCCTTTTATATATGAAAGAAGCATAGTCACAAGAAATGTCTTTGTAATTGTTAAAGTTAATATGTATATTTATGCCCATCTTCAAACTTACTTGTTTGCATGGTGAGTACATACCTGAAATAAAGTGAAGGACTGTTAGACTTAGTGTCTGAATGAATTTCTATAGGGTAAACCCCTGAATGTCTTGCCCTAATGTACTTCCAGGGCGACCCTAAGAATGACTCGTGGATCTTTGCCCTGGCCGTGCTTCTGTGTAGCAGCTTCGTCTACAACAGCCTGAGCACCATCAACCACCAGGCCCTGGAGCAGCTGCAGTATCTTTCCAGGAACCCAATCTCCATGTGTCATGGAGGCTATGGGAATGGAGATCCAGTCAGTTTCTCCTTCCCTCTCACTTAGTTGCCTTTGGTAGACCAAAAGGAACCAGAGTGAAAGAGAGTGTTTATAATACTCTTTCTTTTAATGAGAGAAATGTGGGAATTGTGGGTAGAAAGTTTATTTTCCTTAGCCAGGTCCTAGTTATGTGACAGAGCTGACAGAACTCATCAGGGCAAAATCCTCCCCTACACCAGATGGAGTAGAAGATTCAGCAGAGTTTGTGAGTTTCTTTCCAGACTTTATCTGGACCGTACGGGATTTCTCCCTGGAGCTAGAATTAAATGGCCACCCTATCACAGAAGATGAGTACCTGGAGAATGCCTTGAAGCTGATTCCAGGTAACAGAGCATGGCTGGGCAGTGGATGGGAGGTACTAAACATCATGTCTGGAGTTGCATTTGTACTTGAGACTAGAAGTCTGCAGAAATGGTGGCTGGGAATGGGGTGAAAAGCTTTATGGACTGGAGTTTAAGTTTACTTAAGAAAAGTAGAGCCTAAAGTAGAGTAAAACTATTCATAACCCATTTCATAACCAATTTATTCTTTACACATAGTAATTTAGAATCCAATTGTAACTTTGAATACAGTGGTGGTAAAGCCTTCTAAAGACCAGACACTTATATTTATTACTTTAGTTTCTGCTTTTCCGTGTTGAGGAAAACAGCTGATCAGATACTTGGTAGGCATAAAATTACAATGAAAAGCCTATCTAATTAAAAATACCTTTCATGTAATTAGATATAATTCATCTAAAATGGGCATATAACTTTTTAATGTCTTTATACATATGTAATCTATAAAAATGACTTTATGTTCTAATAATCCTGAAGAAGTATATTTTGTCTTTTCAATCTATCCTTTTGTGTATTTTTTGATAATTATCAGAATATAATTTTAATTTATATATCATAGATATTTTATTTTAAAAATAATTCTCTTTTTCAACTGTAGTTTAAACTCAATATCATTTTGTGTTATTTTCAAATATACATAGCATAGTGGTTAGATAACACATAATTTACAACTAGATCTCCACTATATTTCAAGTACCCACCTGGCACGATGCATAGTTATTACAATTTTATTAACTACTAGAGCCCCGGTGCATAGAATTTGTGCACCAGGGCGGGGCGGGGTGTCCCTCAGCCCAGCCTGCACCCTCTTCAATCTGGGACCCCTCTGTGGGATCGGGCCTAAACTGGCAGTCGGACATTCCTCTCACAAACTGGGACTGCTGGCTCCCAACCACTTGCCTGCCTGCCTGCCTGATTGTGCCTAACTGTTTCTGCCTACCAGCCTGATCACCCCCTAACCACGCCCCTGCCAGCCTGATTAATGCCTAACTGCTCCCCTGCCAGCCTGGTCGCCCCCAACTGGCCCCATTCCCCCCCTCCTGTGCTCCTCTCTTCATGCAGGCATCAGTATCTATTTTTTCTCGGTATCTATTAATCTATTTCAATTTTGTTTGTTTATTTTGTTCTTTAGAATCCACATATAAGTGAAATCATATGATATTTTTCTTTCTCTAACTTATTTCACTGAGCATACAATTTCATTCCTTTTTATGATAGAGTAGTATTCCATTGTGTATACTGTATGTACTACCTATTCTTTATCTACTTGTCTGTTCTTGGGCACTTAGGTTACTTCCATATCTTGGCTATTGTAAATAATGCTGCAATGAATATAGGAGTCATATTTTCTTTTTGAATTAGTGTTTTAGATTTCTTCAGATATATAACCAGGAGTAAAGTCACTGGGCCATAAGGTAGTTCTATTTTTAATTCTTTTGAGAAACCTCCATTCTCTTTTCCATAGTAACTGTACAAATATGCATACCCACCAACAGTGCCAACACGTATTCTTTGTTGATTTATTGACGAGAGCCATTCAGAGCAGCATGAGGTGATATCTCATTGTGGTTTTAACTTGCATTTCTCTGATGATTAACAATGTTGAACATCTTTTCATACCTATATTGGCCACGGTATGTCCTCTTTGGAGAAGTTTTTATTCAGGTCCTCAGCTCACTTTTAAATCAGATTGTTTGTTCCTATGGTGAATAGTATAAGTACTTTATAAATTTTGGATATTAACCCCTTATTAGATGTGTCATTGGAGAATATATTCTCCCATTCAGGTGGTTGTATGTTTGTTTATGGCTTTCTTTGCTGTGCAAAAACTATTTAGCTTGCTGTAGTCCCATTTGTTTATTTATTTTGTTTCCCTTACCAGAGGAAAGATATGAAAAGAAATACATTGCTAAGAAAAATATCTGAGATTTTACTTCCTTTGTTTTCTTATAGTAATTTTATAATTTTGAGACTTACATTTAAGCCTTTAATCCATTTTGAGCTTATTCTTGTATATGGTGTAAGGTCATGTACTTTCATTTTTGTGTGTGTATTTGTCCAATTTTCCCCACACCATGTATTGAATAAACTGACTTTACCCCATTGTATGTTGTTTTGCCTCCTTTGTCATCTATTCATTGATCATATTTGTGTGGGTTTATTTCTGGACTCTGTTGTGTTCCATTGATCTATATGTCTGTTTTTATTCCAGCACTATGCTGTTTTGATTACCATAGCATTGTATTATAGTTTGAGATCAGGTAGCATGATACCTCCAACTATGTCCTTCTTTCTCAGTATTTCTGTGGCTATTCAGGGTCTTTTATGGCCTCATATACATTTTTGGATTATTTATTGTAGTGATGTGAAAAACACTATTGGTATTTTGAGAGGGATTGTGTTGAATCCATAGATTCCTTTGAGCATTATAGAAATTTTAATAATGGTAAATCTTTCTTTCTGTATCATAGCTTTTTTTCCATTTCCACATATTTACCCATGCTATAATTTCAAAATAATAAAAATATATGAATGGGTTCTATTTACCTGGGCATGTAGGTATCTGATGAAATCTTGAAAGAAATATCACTTCTGATTTATACACTCTTGATTTCATGTTTCTATTTATGGTTTCTCAAGTCAATGAGAAATAGGCTACACAGCAAAGCTATAAGATGAAATATAATTCTTTACCTTAAAGAATTTAGAGACTAATGGTGGTATCTTAAAATTACGTTTTAGCTACATTTACTCTTCACTCTTCAGAGGATTTTATTTTTTTAAAAGCTAATGCTGTACACTTCATTTTTAGCATCTAAACTGTTTTCCTTAAATAATCTGGTGTTATTTTTAACATTGCTTCATTAATTATTGTTTGGGCTCTTCATTTTGATCCACAGCTTCATTTCCTCATGGGATCAAATAGACCAAAAACATACGTTTGACCCATGTTTCTGTTATTCATTCTGTAAGCGATATAGACAATATACACAATACTCTTCCATTTTTAGGTCTGATAGCAACAACAGGTCATTGTTGTTTTTTTTTAACCATGTTGATGTCTTCAAAAAATTTTTCCCAGAGATGTGTAATGGTATATTTGATGTTAAAGAATCATTTGGATGTCCATGCTAAAGAAGTTATAAACAAGTTATAAAGAGAGAATGCCTCAAAGATACAAAAATCCCTGTCATAAAAATCTTTAGATCCCTTGTCCTAAGTCTGCTACTACTGTAATACCTGTTTTGTTTTTGTTTGTTTTAATCTTTCAGGCATGAGTCACAAAGCTCAAATATCTAATCTCCCAAGAGAGTGCATCCGGCATTTCTTTCCAAGGCGGAAGTGTTTTGTCTTTGACCGGCCAACAAATGACAAAAAACTCCTAGCCAATATGGAGAAGATTGCAGACAACCAACTGGATCCTAACTTCAAGGAAGAAACAAAGAATTTCTGTTCTTACATCTTCACCCAGGCAAGGACCAAGACCCTCAGAGAGGGAATCATAATCACTGGGAAACGTGAGTCTCCATTTCACATTTTGTGGGGCCTCATATTTTTTTAATATATTATAGGATGTGTTCTCTAGGATTTCTTTTTGATTCTATATGGAATTATGAGTCATAGATGTTCATACTCCATGATGACAATTGTGTACTTATCATACTT
This sequence comes from Plecotus auritus, assembly GCF_963455305.1. Lineage (NCBI taxonomy): Eukaryota > Metazoa > Chordata > Mammalia > Chiroptera > Vespertilionidae > Plecotus > Plecotus auritus. The sequence continues at coordinate 69,167,810 of NC_137771.1, forward strand.
TTGGATGTTTACAAATTTGTCTCCAAAATTACAACCTTTATCAGCAAAATCTGCAGTATCCATACATATAAAAATCTTCTAATCTTAATGAATCACTAACTGGGGCTAAAAAACAGAATATACTGTTTCCTCAGTTGAAGTTCTTCATAATGTACTAGTGGCCCGGTGCAGGAAATTTGTGCACATTAAAAGGGAATTAATTAGAGGAAATATTTTAATATTGCTATTTGCCCTTTATAATAGAAGTTTCAGGGATGAAAGAAAATTAGTAAAATGTATATGACAATCTTCCTCTTGTCAGAGTCTGGGGTGTGCTGCAGGACCCAGAGTCAAGTCCCCGCACAACCGTGTGTGCCTCAGACCCGGCTGGCCCCACCCCCATTGGGCAAGATCCAGACCCGTCAAGCCCTGCCAGGCGGGGGGTGCAGCCTCAGGTCCCCCAGCCTGGGGTGGGGTGCATGGCCTGAGTTCCCCTGCCCTGGGCCAGGGCAGGGGCATACCTTGAGGTCCCCATCAAGCCCTGCCAGGTGTGGGGAATGGTCTGAGGTCCCCTGTCAAGCCCCACCAGGCAGGTGGTGCAGCCTCAGGTCCCCTGCCCCAGCCCAGCCCCATGTAGCCTCAGGTCCCTGCTCGTTAAGGCTCGTTATAGGAACTTGGCCTCCACTGTGGGCACAGCCATTTTGTATTACTGAATCCCTGCCTCCATTGTGGGAGCAGCCATCTTGACCGTTACGGTGTGATGGTCAATTTGAATATTCCCTCTTTATTAGGTAAGATGAGAGTTGCAAGAAGAATACATAAGATATTTTGGGCATTTACAGCAATTTAATAATGCACATTAGCCCATAAAGCTCTGAAAATTTATGGGAATCTTCAGAATTCAGAAAAAAATAGGATCACATTTACCCTGCCTCATCTGTCTACAATTTGCTTCTAAGATTTTCAATGGGAAATTATGTTTTCCAGATACCCTTTAGTATGTTAGATAAAGGAGTATATTGAATTATTTTAGCCTTATGGTCTAAAGAAACATAAAAATTAAGAGTCAATGGGACAATAGTGTTACTGGAGGAAATATGTTCTTCTGTGGTATTGTGTGAAAGGAATTTCAGGGACCCTGATGTAGGAGGAGTTTTATGCAATAACGGCAAGGTTTATTAAAGTGAAAAGCAAAGTACACTCTCAGGCAGACAGAGAGCTGGCAGGCTAGAGGGCAGCTGCTGCCCTGAGGTATTTGTTAAGCTTCCCCATATATATTTGGGTTTGGGAAAGAGCAGGCTGTCTTTAAAACTATCCAATCTGTTTCATGTCTTCTTCAGGGCTTGTGCCTTCCCCTATGCAATCTTTTCCCAGGTTTGTGCCCTCCCCCACTTATGGTCCACATTTTGGCTCTTTTTGCACTTTCTTCTTAGTTCCGCTTGGTTATTTGGCTTCTACCTCACAGGTACTTAGTATAGAAATTTTACCTCTGTGCCATTTTTCTCCCATCCTGGTTAGTTGGGTGGACTCCACAGAGTGACTGTAAGGCTGTTTTTTCCTACTTAGTCATGCTTTATCAGATTCTGATTCCATTAGCTCCCTGGTCTCTTGTTAATATCTAACTGTGTACTCCAATAATAGTAGAAGGAATTGGTGTGTTTGTGTGTATATGTATGCATGTGTGTGTGTGTGTATGTGTGCATATATGTGTGTTTGTGTGAGAGAGAAAGAGACAGAAAGTCAGAAAGAGAGATTTAGAAATGTAGTTTCACATAAATGGATCCTGTTACGTGATAAATTGATATTTATCCCTTAAATTTCCTGGCTTATTAGGTCTAAGGTCTCTGGTGGTGACTTATGTGGATGCAATCAACAATGGATCAGTGCCTTGTTTGGAGAATGCAATGACAACTCTCGCCCAAATTGAGAACTCCAGGGCCGTTCAGAAGGCAGCCGACCACTACAGCGAGCAGATGGCCCAGAGAGTGAACTTCCCCACACACTCCCTGCAGGAGCTTCTGGACCTGCATGCAGCCTGTGAGAAGGAAGCCATTGCCATCTTCATGGAGAACTCCTTCAAGGATGTCAACCAGGAGTTCCAGAAGAATCTTGTGGTACTTTCTCTTAGTATTTATTTACCCTTTGTGACCTTTACATTGTAAATTAAGCCTGGAAGAACTTTTCTGACCCCAGACCTCCTCCCTCACTCATGGATCAAGTAGTCTGGATTCTTAAGAAGGATAGAGTTTCAAAAGCCTGCATTTTCTTTTCCTCTCCCCACCAGACTTCAGGTACTTTATGTAAACATTTCTCTGGTCTCTGATAATCAGTATAGATGTCTTTCTGAACTGAATACTTATTTTGAATTCAAGCCTGCCCTGAACACCCAGAAGTCATTCCTCGGCTAGTCACTTTCTTGAGGGACTCTCCCACTCTCAGGAACAAAATGTCTCTTAACAGACCCTCATACCAGGCTGTTTTCAACTCCTATGGCTCCTTGTTGTATCATTGTGTCATTGAAGATGGAATTAACAAAAGTTACAGCTGCAGGCAGCCATAGAGATAAGGGAATTCAACACCAACATTTTTGATGAGAACCTGAGACCCAAGGGGGTTAGAAGCTTTCCCCTGCCTCACATGGACTTTTCAGGGTTGTGAGTAAAGGAAGCCTTGTAATTCCTGTTTTATTCCATATCTTCTCCAACAGAATGCTTTTTTCATGAGGACCACAGCTAGACTTCCTTCCACCAGATTCATTGGAATTTTTTCTCCTCTGTTCCTTTCTCCTGGTGACAGCCCTCTATACATCCCTTGCAGGAAATCATAACGGATAAGCAGGATAAGTTCTTGCTGCAGAATGAAGAGGCATCTGTTAAATACTGTCAGGATAAACTTGAGCAGCTTTCCAAGTCCCTAATGGAAGATATTGCAGCAGGCATTTTCTCTGTTCCTGGTGGTCTCAAGCTCTACATGGAAACAAAGGAAAGGATTGAACAGGACTACTGGCAAGTGCCCAGGAAAGGAGTGAAGGTGAGGAATAAGGGGAGCATAGGGATCCCACAGATTAAAGTCAAGAGGGTCTCCTGGAAATCGGTCACAGCATCAGTTGTGGGTAATATCATGGGGATATCATGACTCTTTTAGCATTGAAGGCCCATTATTTTGTCTTTCTTTCTATAGATAATCAAAATGCCCATTCTCAAAAATGAATATAGATTTCTGAAATCCATAAGAGACACAAGAGTAATAATCATTTCCTTCTAACAATGTTATATTCAGTGTGTCAAAGGCAGACAATTTACAGGTTAAAGTCAGAGCCTTTGTACTTAAGGCTGATCAAAAGAGAAAAGGAAGTCAAACATGTAGACAGTTGCACACAGGGTTATCATACTTATGAACCTGAGATAATTGGCTATGTAGGTGATGGTACAAGTAATAACATTAAATAACAATGCAATTAATATTTACTGAACTTTTACTGTTAAGACATAATATTGAGCTCTTTCTCTAGAATTTTAATTTTATCCTTTATATAGCATTAGGAAGCATCTATACTTTTTTTCAACATTTTACACAAGTGAACTGAGAGGCAGAGATGGGTTAAAATGACTTGCCTAGAGTTACAGTCAGCAAGTGGCAAAGGAGAGCAGGAGCACTAATTGGAGATAACATTTCTCCCTGGAAAGCAAATATACAAAAGCAACAGAGATAGTGGGTTTGTAGAACTGAACGTGGTTCTCACTGTCTAGAACACAGAGCGAAGAGTAGAAAGTAACACTGGGAGAGAGACTGCAGGGTGTATGAAGAGCCCCTGTTGCTCTAAGGAGCTTGGAAACTGTGTGGAGACATGATGCAGTTTTAATCAGGAAGGAAAAGTTACATGGACATACTTCGTTTTGCAGCACTATTCTTCCCAGTTCATTGTTCCTTCTTGTCTCCTCAGGCAAATGAGGTTCTCTATAGGTTCCTGCAGTCGCAGGCAGCAACAGAGAATTCAATCCTGCAGGGAGACAAAGCGCTCACAGATGAGATGAAGGTCATGGCAGGTAAGGGGCAGGGCTGGGCTCACAATGGGTGGCAGGTACCTGCAGTGTCCTTTGACAGATGTGAGAACAAAACCTCCTGAAACAAGGAGCTTTCTGTCCTTCTGTGGTACATACTCTCTAACTCTGAAAACACCAGGGCACCTCAGCCAGCCAGGGCCTTTCACATCACACTCTGAAATGTGCTCTTGATGGTGTGGCAAAGGGAGCAATTCAGATTCTTCCACCTCCCTTACCAGTTTGGTTTGTTCTCAGAGCTCAGGAGGGTAGAGATTAGTCCTCACTTAATTTTCCTCCCTCTCTCAAACCTCCCTGGGGCAGTGGAGCGGGCCAAGAAGGAGGCAGCTGAGAAGGAACAGGAGCTGATGAGACAGAAACTACAGGAGCAGCAGCAGCAGATGGAGGCACAGAAGAGGAGTCGCGAGGAAAATATATTGCAACTGAAGGAGAAGATGGAGAAGGAAAGAGAGAATATACTAAGAGAGCAGAATATGATGTTGGAGCATAAATTGAAGGTAAGTCCTGCCATGGCCTCAGTAGTGCTCCGTGGTCATTGTCCTGGTACGTCAGGTGGGATGGAGAAGGTTACAGCAAGACCATGGAGGCAACACCATTGCCATTTACTACTTGAGATTTGCTAAAACCTTGAATCTTCCCCTTGTTTCTTTTCTTTGTAAAAAATATCTTTGAAATCTCTGTGCATAGGCTCTGGAGTGGTCAGGACAAGCATCTTATCTCTGAATACTTGTGGAATATAAATAGGGTTTGAGGTGGTATTTTAGGCTATTTAAAAATGATCTTATTTGGCCTGAATAAATAGGTATTAGAAATACATGTATTTATTATTACCACCAACTGGTTTGCTTTACCAAGATCATTGCCTATTATCAGGAACCCTACTACCACCCAAAGACTCTAAGGTAGATCTATGCTGACAATAAGCTATCATAAATGTCCAGATTAAAAAATCAAGGATGTGACAGCTTCAAACCTGCTGCGTTGTTCCCAGGTATGGAGAGTCTACCCAAGTTATCATATGGCAAAGGAAGAATTCCTAATTGGCTATCTGTACGTGTTTATAATAGAGTTCTAGAACATGTATAATTTCCCATGTTTTTCTGCATCTTGGTTGGCCATATTATTCCAAGTGGGACTGAGAATTAGTGGGAGCAGATTAAGGTTACTTCTCAACTGGTATTATGACTGGCACACAGTACATTTGTCCTCAGGCCAGGCTTAGTATTCTAGCAAAACCCAATAGGTATGTGAATATTTGTAAGACTGTAAACTATGCTTTCTTTCTGTGTTTAGGTCCAAGTCAGGATTATTTCATGTTGCAAAATTATCTTTGATTGTGTAAGAGAGAACAATTTTAAGAGTAGAAGGAAAACATTCTTAAATATAAAATGTAATTTTTGAAAAATATGAGAATTTAAAACATTTTACTTCTCTCCTCACCTTTTTTTTAGGGTCAAGAAGATTTGCTTAGAGAAGGATTTAAAAAGAAATATGAAGATATGAATGCAGAGATCAATCATTTGAGAAATGTGATTGATACTGCTCAAAGTGATAATAGTCCTTTTATTACAAAAATCATGGAAAGACTTGCCAGTGAGATTGATTCAATATTTTCTACATCTGGTAAATTTCTTGGTCATGTTGTGAGAGGCTTTGGCTCACTATTTAAAGATAAATAGTTCTACTTGAAATAAAGTATAGAATGTGGATATACGTTATGGCTTGTTTTTGGTGTGTATTCTTTTTGATTTCATTCATCCAAGTCTTAAACATGAAAAGTGCCTACTAAAGGATATCAATGTCTAGCCCTCATTAGATAGGATAAATGCCCACATGCTTTGATATAGGATGTTTACTTAATGAAACATACATGTTTAAATAAATATACTTACAATTAATCAAGTTATCACTTTAAATGGCAAAAGATTGGAAAGTACTAATAAATTTATCTATATAAATTGGTAATATAAATTTAACATTTGCATATGGTGGAATATTATGCAGCCAATAAATAGAGAATTCAACTCTATTTTTATAAATATACAACAATCTTGAAAATACATTGTAAAATGTATTTACATTTTTTTTCTGTAAACACATTATACACAAGAAGTGTATAATGTGTTTACAGGAAAAAAATGTAATTACTGTGTGCAATCATATGTATGTGTACACACTGAATATCTATAGGAACCCTCAAAGAAGTAATATCAGTTCCTACTTGAAAGAAGTGGGTGGGATAAGGGTAAACAAGTCACATGCTTTTCATTATATACTCTTTCTTTTGAATCCTGTAAAGAAATTTTATAAATAAATAAATATCAAATAAAATGTAAAGTGTAATACTAATCTATACATATAAAAGACTAATATGCTAAGTGTCCCACTGTTCATTTGACTGGTCAATATCACATGCACTGATGACCAGGGGGCAGACGCTTCTACCGGTAGGTTAGCTTGCTTCTGGGGTCTGGCCAATTGGGATTGGGCACCCTGGAGCCCTCCCACGGTCCCTCCCCAGCCCCAGTCGTGCAACAGCTGGGTCCCTCAGCATGGACTGTGCCCTCTTGCAATCTGAGATCCCTGGGGGGATGTTGGAGAGCCTGTTTCAGCCTGATCCCTTCAGGCCAGGCCAAGGGACCCCCACCGGTGCACAAATCCATGCACCGGGCTCTAGTAATGATAATAATGACAAGGAAATGTAAAAAATGGCTATTAGATGATGAAAGCTCTCATGGCTTCTAGAAATGAGATCAGCCTGCACAATTAGGAGTTTCAGATTAAGCCAAAGTATAGAAAGTATAAAATTTGCAAGCTCATTTTGTTTCCTTTTAGGCCTGCTTCTCAATTCATTATATTTGTTTCAAAACTAAGATATACACTTTCCTATTCTCTCTTGGAATCTCAGCTAAAAAAAAAAAAAAGAAGAAGAAAAAAAATTTCAGATAGAGTAGCTTCTACTTCCTATCTTGAATTATACTTTTCAGCTATCAGAAGCAAATTACCAAACATTAGAACATGCACTGGTGAGAGAGATCCTGTCATCCTTAACAGTGCAGTGGTGGCATCTATGCTATAAGCAAGAGCCAAAGAGACATGTGCCACTGCAGAGCTGGATGGCCTGCTGGTGTTGGGGATGATAAGCCTTGACACATGGAGGCCAGGTGGTGGCACTTAAATACCAGAAGCCAAGCACATGCAATGATAGTAATCAGTATCATGGTTTGCCTTAGCTCAGGCTGCTACAAAAAGTTACCATATATTGTGTGTTTTAGAAAGCAAATATTTATTTCTTCTAGTTCTGGAGGCTGCTAGTTCCAGATCAGCATGCCAGCATTGGGGGGTTCTTGTCAGAATTCTCTTCCTGACTTGCTGAGGAATACTTTCTTGTTGTGTCTTCACATGATGGGAAGGGTTGGGAGGAGCTCTCATGATTTTTATTATAAGGGTAGTCAAACAAGAGTGCAAGAGAGAGAGTGTAAGGTAGTGAAATATCATTTTTAACCTAGATGTATGGCAGGAAAAAATAACTTTCAAAATGGATGCAAAATTTATATTTGGAGGAGAGTTTTTCTTAAATAAGTCAAGGAAGTTCTACATGTTTTAGTATAGGCAAAAATAAAAATAACTTAAATATAAAGTCTGCAGTACAAAAGTAAATGCAGTTCCAAAACAGCAGTGGATATGGAAAGAATAAATATCAACTTAATAAAAACATCATAATAATGTACTCTGTATTAAAGAGAGGAGATAAAATAATTCAGGGAGAGTCTGGATATATTTCAAGTATTAGAAACCCCTTGAATTGTTTTGAGGAGAATAAGATGAGTAATTTTGAGTTTCACGATTTAAGTCTAAATATTGCCATTTATAATGTAATCAATTAAAGAACAGTTTTTAATTTCTATATTGGGAGACATAAAAATGATTTTCACACATCACAGTAAATAAAAAATATAACATGAAAAATGTCAAGTAAAGTTAGAAAATATTTTTAAAAGATGAACAAATTTGGCCTAATGTATGCATGTAGAACCCTACACCCAACAATAGTAGAATATGCTTTTTTTGTAAAGCACACTAAAAAACATCACATGAATTTTACCTGTACCAAACCACAAAGCAGGATTAGTAGTCTTATGTCAGATTCTCTAAAAGCAGAGCCTTGGTGATGGGTTTGTGTTCATGTGATTTATTGAGGGTGTGCTTTCAATAGAAGGGGTCTAAGGGAAGCAGGAGAGGGTAAGAAAATAGAAATGAATAGGGTCTGTGGTTGCAGGCAAAAAATGGCTTCAAGCTGATCCACTGGGATCTCTGTAGCACTAATAGTATGAGAGTTTGTCCCTCCTTGAAGCAAAGTGCTAGACATTTGTACACCATAGGCATTATCTGGGGGCCATCCATCTTGAGCAGAGCAGCTACCATGCTGTTAAGGGAATTCTCCAAAGAAAAGAGCAGCTGTGAGCTTTTTAGCAATGAACACCCACAGCAATAGAAGGATGGATGCAAAGCCTTGTAAGATGATCAAACTGAGGCACTGATAGCAAACAGCACCAGTATAAAGATTAATATTTGCATACCTACCTTGTGCCATGGTCTATGTATGCCTACTTACCACCCCACACTGCTGGGGTTCCTGTCATCCAGACATCCAATTATCTAGATCTAGAATCTCTTCGCAGAAATTTAATTTTCAGAGCTCTCTAGGTACTATCTACTACTGACCGAAATTCCTAGAAAGCAAATTCTGGGATTGAAATTTGCATGTAAATTGTTTATTAGGGAAAACTCCTGGGATAAGCACTAAAAATAGAATGTGGAAGGAAATGGGCCTGGGAAGGAAGGGAAGTTTAGCTATAGTCTTAACAATTGCTTCACCTATTTCAATGGATAACTCTGGACTTTAGTAATCCATCTCATTTTCCCCAGTTTTTAAGAGATTGGTCAGAATAATGAACATCCTAGGAAGAGTCGACTTTAGGCAAGGTGACTATTCAGAAGAGAGCTGAAAACATGTGTTTGCAGGAGAGCTTGCATTTCAGAACAAAGGAATCTAAGAAGGTTAGGGGACATGGAAGAGGTGAAAAGTGGAGAGAACAATGAATATATACTTCATTGATGTGCAAGAGAATTTGTGTAGGAGTTGTAGTAGAAGGGCTCACAATACAAAAAAGAAACTGTGATGGGCAAAGAATTCAATTTGTAATGGCAGATTTCATAAGTGGAAATGTTACTGTTAATTCCAAAATTTGACCTTGTGTAGCAGTTAAGGTTCTACAAACAAACAAACAAATAAAACAAAACAACAAATAAAACAAAACAACAAACAAACAAACAAACAAACCCAGAACCAATAGGATGTGTGTACATATAGAAAGAAATTTATTGAAGGGAATTGGCTCAAATAATTATGGAGGTTATCAAGTCTAAAAACCTGCAAGGTGGGCCAGCAGGCCCAGGAGAGCTGATGTTCCAATTCTAATCTGAATGCCAGGAAGAGCCAAAGTTGCAGATGAAGTTCAAAGTCTACTGGAGACTCTAGTACACAGGTACCTATTATCCTATATAATAAAAGGCTAATATGCAAATCTACTAAATGGCAGAACGACAGTTGCTATGATGTGCACTGACCACCAGGGTGCAGATGCTCAATGCAGGAGCTGACCCCTGGTGGTCAGTGCGCTCCACAGGGGGAGCACCACTCAGCCAGAAGCTGGGTTCATGGCTGGCAAGCGCAGTGGCGGTGGCGGGAGCTTCTCCCGCCTCTGAGGCAGTGCTAAGGATGTCCAACTGAGGAGCGGACCTAAGCTGGCAGTCAGACATCCCCCAAGGGCTCCCAAACTGCAAGAGGGTCAGGCTGGGCTGAGGGACCCCCTAAGTGCACAAATTTCATGCATCGGGCCTCTAGTTTACAAATAAATGCTTCTTTGCAACTCCCACCTGGATAAAAATATAAAGCATTACTTGAATCCCAGTAATGTTTCTACTTCTGGTTACCCAAGATTAACTGCTACTCTGACTTCTATCACCAAGCAAAGTTTAGTCTGTCTTAACTTCATAAAACACAACTTCATGTACTCTTTTCTGAGTTCTTTGCTCAATGTTTTGTTTGTGACAGTCATCCTTGTTGCAAGCAGAAGTTCATTCTCTGCATTGCTCTACAAAACATTTCTCAACCTTAGCACTCTTGACATTTTGGGCTTGAAAATTCTTTTTTTGTGGGAGCTGTCTTGGGCATTGTAGGATGTTTAACAGGCAGCCCTGACCTCTAAACACTGGGTGCCATAGCACCTGTTTTGCTAAACAACCCAGTTGTGGCAACCAAGTATGTTTCCAGTCATTGCTAAATGTCGGCTGGGGCCAAATCACCACCTTTAGGAGTTACCAAGCTTGAATAATTAAAACCATCTCTATAAAATCACATCCCAATCTCATAATAAGTATTGCAGAGTCTAAACAGAAAAATATGGAAGAAGGTGCCACTTAACAATGCCTAAGGTAGATGTCTTCTTTATCTCAAAACTAAAGGCCCAGTGAATGAAATACATGTACTTGGGGTGGGGGGGGGGCATCCCCCAGCCTGGCCTATGCCCTGTCACAGTGCGGAGCCCAGCAATCGATCACCCCAAAGAGGTAGGCCCCACCCACCCATCTGGGACTCCTCGATGGATTGCCCCAAAGAGGTAGGCTGTAGCCGGGGGTCCTGCCTCTGTGTGGAGCCCGGAGACGGGACCCCCAAGACTCCCAGGACCCCCAGGACCCCCAGGCATGCCTCCCCACGTGGAGACGAGGGACCCCCAGGCAGGCCTCGCTGCGTAGAGCTGGGGGACCCGTCTCCCAGCTGCGTCAAGCCCAGCCCAGCCCCGCCCACCTGCGCGTGCCCCCTGCCCACGCAGCATGGCGGCCTGAGGGCATCACAGCCTGATGACCACTTAGGCTTTTATTAGTAAGGATATATTTAACTTGCCTGACACTGAGGAGAAGATAAAAGTAACATAATTGAAACTAATGACTCATTTGTACTTCCTCAGGTATCAGTTCTTTGTCGTTGTTGTTGCTTTATAAATGAGTAAGGAAGTGTGTGCTACTTTATTAAATTTTTAATGTTTTTTATTTTTTATTCAGAATGATACTAAGTAAATAATTTAACCCAGAATAAAATCCAAATCCACAATATTAATACAAAGCAAAGGTAAGCACACTCTCTAAAGTTCCTTGGTTTGCATAATACATTTCTCACTTAGACATAGGGGCTTTGTTTGAGTGACAAAACCATCAAAGACAAACCTAACATAGATGGTGATGGTGATGACAACAATAATGATAATGGTGATGATAATGATGACAGGAACAAATATAGTATTAACAAGAACTCACCTTCATCAGTTCATGTTTTGTTTATTGTTATTGAATTTTGATAATTTTTACAAGGTTACAATGCAGAAAAAAACTCAAATATAGTCCTGACTGACATAAAATGGGTACTTTTGTTTTTTTAATCTTTATTGTTGAAAGTATTACATATGTCCTCCCCCCGCCCCCCAATTGACTGACCCTTCTAACCTGCCTGCAGCCCAGGCCTTACCATCCTATTGTCTGTGTCCATGGGTTATGCATATATGCATACAAGTTCTTTGATCTCTTCTCCTCCCCGCCCCCCCCCCCCAACCCCTGTCTTCTCTCTGAGAGGGTACTTTTGAACATGACCGCATTTAATCACTCAATAAACATGCACTAACCACTGACCACAGCTGAGCATTGGGGAGGCATTGAGGATTCTATGATCCGCACAGCAGCCGTGGTCCCTGTGCTCATGCATTATTTTTTATCTCAGAAGGAAGACATTAAAACAAGTTATACCAGCAAATGTAATATTTGAATGCCTAATAGGAATCATACAGAGGTCTATGAGTAAGTGTAGAAAGGAGACTGAATTGGATTACTCAGGCAGCAATCCTTCTCAGGAAAAATGAGAGGTAAGATGCATTTTTGGTGAACACAGTTAGGGAAAAATGAGGGAAGAGTTTCAGACAGAGGAGAGTTTGTGTACAAAAGTCCTGATTGGTGAAGAGTTGGGTGTGTTTGGTATCTGAATGAAGGTCCATGTGCTGAAGCTGAGATAACATGTGATGAGTGTGGAGGGCAGGAAGGGACTAAGCCCTGGAGTCTGAAGTCAGAGTAGAAAAATTTTTTAAACAGCTATTTGGAAAGGTCACCCCTCACAGGCACTGAGTCCCTTCAACAAAGGAAATAGTTTCTACCTGACCACTGCTCCCCTGCATGCCAGAGGCATTACAGAGCTGTCCTTGTGAAGACCAACCCATATAGGGAAGGGTCCGGTGTAGAGTTCCTCACTGCACCAGCAACCCATATTAGGAAGAGCCCAAGACAAAGGGCTCCCAAATTCGCGAGTCATTTAAAGGGGCCAATCAGGGAATGCCAGACCAACAGTTGTAGAGGGAAGGGGTATAAAGGAAGGGACTGCCCCTTTCAACGGCGCTCTCCCCAAGGCACTTGCCTGCTGCTGCATCAGCTATGGCGGGGCCCAGATTCGAATCTGCAATAAACTTTTTCCCTGTTTGATCCAATTGGTCTCAGTGGTCTATCTCCGGGGGACGCGCTCAGTTACATTATCTCCGGGGGACGCGCTCCGTTACATTATCTCCGGGGGACGCGCTCCGTTACAATGAGGAGAGGGGCAGGCAGAAGCCTGATTGTGTAGAAGCTTGCAGCCACGGTGTTGAGAATGAAAGCTTTTAAGGCTTTAGGACTTTGGGTAGAAAAAAGTAACAAAACAGTTTGTTTTAATAAACTCATAGTGACTACTGTGTGAACACGTATTAGAACTGCCCAAACTGACCATGCCTTCAGATCTAAAAATAGGTGAACCAGCAGCTTCTTAAAATTACCAGCCTGTTTGTGAAAGATTAAAAATGCTAAAAATAAATAAATAAATAAATAAATAAACAAACAAACAAATGAATAAAATGCTAAGTGCCATATATTTGCTCTGGAAAGTGACAATGAGAGGTGCTGGAACTCTTAAATACAATGTTTTTCCTCTTCTCTTCAAATTTCATACCATTACAGTCATTGTCCCCTACCCCAGCTTTAGTAAAATATAATTGACATATATATATAACACTGTATGAGTTTAAGCTGAACAGTAAGTAGGTTTTAAAGTGATCTAATCTAAAGGATTTCCAGCCAGTAAAACAATCCCTTAAGTTATTTGAGGCCACTGGAAATGGCATTTCGTGGAAACATAATTCATATTGAAACTGAAAGCAGTGAAGAGCTACTTTCATCACAGGCTCATTTCCAAGAAATTGGCTGCCTTTCTGTAGGAACAATCCTTGAGCCTGGTTTTGATGATCTAAATCCATATCAGAGTGTGTAAACTGTTCAGACAATTAAAGCACTCTCCCTAATGGGCTTTGCACACTCTCTTTGGACTCCACATTCTTCCAATGGGGTCCACTTGCATTTCATGGACCAAAAGATTCATGGAATGTGCAACTGCTGCTTGTTCGGGAACTTGACTACAACTCCAGAGTGCTACGGGGAATTTAATTTACACTGCATGCACCTGTTTTCCTGTGGCACAATTTACCATAGAGTTTCCAAAACAAAAGTGTCTGGGCACTATGTGCACTCTTAGAGTTGTTCACACACAGCCTCCTTCTTTCTTATAGCAGAATAGATATTGGGATACCATATTATAAAAAGATCAAAGGAAGGTTTATTATTTTAACATTTGACCTTCAGTTACCTTTTAAAAATTAGTTTGAGAGAGAGAGGAAGGGAGAGGGAGAGAGAAACAGTGATGTGAGAAAGATCCACCCCCCAAATGCGCCCAATCCTGGGACAGTACCTACAATTGGGTATGTGCCCTTACCGGGAATCAAACCCACGACTCTTCAGTGCCTGAGATGTTGCTCCAACCATCTGAGTCATACTGTCCAGGTGCCAGAAGCCAATTCCAGCATGTCATAAATGCAAGTTTCAAGGAAAGGTTGATGGAACTTGGAGACTTAGCAAGGGCTGAGTCACATATGTTATGGCATGTTGGAAGATGGTTTCAGGGCATTTCCCCAAACCTGAAAAGGATGATTGTTTACTACCAGACAGACAGCTCAGGGCATCTTAATATACATATTATTGCCTCCTACTGGCCAAACACCTGAACAGCCTATGGCTGTTTCCCCAAACCTGATAATCTGACAATGAATTCTGTGAACTGAAACTTGCCTTTGATGTGTATATCTGTCTATCTTGCCTTAGGACAATTTGTGTTAATAAAAAGCACGGGATCCTGAGTCAAAGAGAACTAAAGAAGAACTTGGAGAACTTGGTTCTTTTTGCTAAGTCTCCTCTGGCCCCCAATATGCCTTCCAAATTATGCTTTGTCTCTGGACTCTTTAATCATCTACACATAGCCCCTTCTCCAGATTCCTGAAACCCCTTGCAGATGCTGGAGAAAAACCACCTGGCAGCCAGTGCTGACCCCCAATTCTTTATAGAGAGGAAAATGTGTGTGTTTTCAAAATTCATTAATGTCTGTTAAAGAAGAGGGGAGAATATAAGGGTGTAAGTGTCAGCAGAAACCTCAGCAGTAAAAAATGGTGCTTAGTGCTTTGTTAGAAAAAGTTTACTTGCTACTAAAAGCAAGCTAGTGAGTTAAGAGTAGACTAGCATAGGGAGAGGAAGGAGAAATCAGCAAGGTAAAAAGGGGCTGGGCTTTAAAGGGTTGAAGAGCTCATGGTTCCCTTCAAAACATGATGGGCAAAGAAATCACAAGACAAAAGATGTCGTCCCCCATTTTATATAAAATCTATTACAATCACATAAGCTTTTTGGATAGTCTTGCATTTGGCAATGAGGTTATAGGAGGTGATATATGCAGTTCTATGTCTGATTGAAGTACCATCCAGGAGAGGTCATTTCTGCAAAAGTCATGCTGTGAGGAATGAGACAGTGACACAGCATGGTTTCAGCTAGGCCTTGAAATTCCCCAAATGTCACAAGAAATAATGGGAATCATTCCTTGGTCTGCTTTGCCCTTTGGGATGCCAGGTAATTGGAGACATATGTTTGTATTAGATAAATGGGGTTTTATTCCAACCAGTAACTTAAGCAAAATGAAGTTCATCATGAAGTAGCAAACAGGAGCTTTGAGAGTGGATTCCTAGGGAAGAGATTGGAGGTTCAGCCACACATTCTTGGACTGTCCCAAGTTCTTTACTATGTCTCATGTGTTCATTTTGGGGGCAGAAATAGTATATTAGAAATTAACTTAAGAAATTTTAATCATGCTTCGTTAACTATGATTATTATATATATATATATATATATATATATATGTATATATATATATATATATATTTTTTTTTTTTATTAGAGAAAGCACATTCTAACCTCGCTGAAAGTTGTACGCCCCAGGACATGGGAGCTAACATTGAAATGTGGTCATCCTCCTTCCGAGAACTGCCTGTCATTATGGAAAGATTTACAACGTCATAGCACCGAGTCCTGGAGGCACCTGCTCTTTACAACCCCCAGCCCCTGTTACCTGTAATATGGTCCCACTCAGGGTACATGGAGGTGCACCCTCTCTGTGATTCCCCTCCAGCCTTCATGACTTGTAACCTGTAATGATTATCCCACACCTACTTTCCCATACTTGTAATTCCTACTTCCCCACGTAATCTTGTCCTTCTACCCAAGATAAGCAGTTTGCTTATGGTGGAGTGGAGAGCAGATTTCTGTGGATGACCTGCTACTCTCCCATACTGCCAGCGTTATTGGAATAAAAGCTCATATATGATTCAATCCTGTCTCTCCTTAATTGGCTGAAATAGTGACAGGCAGCCCGGACCCCTTGGTTGTCCAGTTACAAAGGGATGGAGTCTAATTAACTAAAGTCAGCCACTGAGCCCTCAACACCTACTTGACTGCCACGAATTATAATACTGGATATCAAGGCTTGGGTGGGCTGTCCTGGTTGGCAATATCCCATATGTGTTGTCACACGTGGTTAATGAGAGAACTAGATGCTGTTCTGGGAGAAGACAATTGGAAGTTTGTGCCTGGCCCTTCCTGGACTTCAAGCTATGCCCCTTTTCTTTGGTTGGCTTTAATTTCTAGCCTTTCACTGTAATGAACTGTTGTTCCTCTATGAATAAAACGTTTCAAGAGTTCTGAGTGTCATTTTGGAAATCATTGAACTGGAGGGCTGGTCTTGGGGACTCTTGAGTCCAGTTGTTCCTTAAAATGGGATTTGCTGCAGTAACTGACTCACTGAAACATGGCAAAAGCATGGTTTGGGAAAAAGAAGAATAAGTGGTAATGTAAGGATGGTCTCCTTGTGCACCAACTGTGTAGGCATTTAGTCTTCTTGCTCTATGTATAGCCATTTAATAGGACTTTGCTACAACCATCAAAAAATATGGAATAGATCTATTGACTTTTAATGTATCAGATTTGCCCTAATATGAAATACACAATGCGGAAAGCCCAAAAGTTGTGTTTGTTTCTAGATCTGTCTGCATCAACCTAAAAGGCACTGAAGAAATTTTTTTCGAGCTTGATAATTAGTTTTCCCTACAAGACCAGCATTCTATTATATTTTACTAGAGGCCCGGTGCATGAAATTTGTGCACTGGGGGGAGGGGGGAGTTGTCCTTCAGCTCAGCCTGCACCCTCTCCAATCTGGAACCCCTCGAGGGATGTCCAAATGCCCATTTAGGCCCAATCTCACAAACGGGCAGTTGGACATCCCTCTCACAATCCGGGATTGCTGGCTCCTAACTGCATGCCTGCCTGCCAGCCTGATTACCCCCTAGCCACTCCCCAGTCAGCCTGATCGACTCCTAACTGCTCCCATACCAGCCCAATTGCCCCCAACTGCCCTCCTCTGCTGTCCCAGTCACCTCTAATTGCCTTCCCCTGCCAGCCCGGTCACCCCCAACTGCCCTTCCCTACAGGCCTGGTCTCCTCCAATGGCCCTCTTCTGCAGGCCTGGTCGCCCCCAACTGCCATCCCTGCAGGCCCTGTTGCCCCCAATTGCCCTCCCCTGCTGGTCTGACCATCCACAGCTGACCTCCCCTGCAGGCCATCTTGTGGCCACATGGGGGTGGACATCTTGTGCATTGGAGTGATTGTCAATTTGCATTCAGGTCATGACTAATTAGCATATCCGGGATAATTAGCCTATCCCTCTCTTATATAGGATTTTTTTTGGTTTGTGACCTCTATTGGGATTGATTATTAATTAGCGTCATACTTATATTACCTCTCAAAGAGCGTTATTTGACTGGAACTTTACAGGGATAATTTACAGGCCTCACCTATTAACCAGCTCCTCAGCCCCAGTGAGAAGATGATGAAGGAATCTTAATAATGTTCAAATCATGGATATTCCCAGTATCTGCATTCACACATATGGAAATATTGGATGACCTTGTGAAAATGTACTCTAAGGTAGTAGAGAAGTAGACACACATGCTTAGCTGCTGACCATGATAAATACAAAATCCCAACTCTTGGGATAATTTGAGATTTTTAAGAGTGAACTCTCTTTTTTGTAATTCCAAGAAGAACTGTTTACTGAAGGATTTATAACTAAATCTAAGGAATAAAGTAACAGATATATCAACTAAAAAAAGCAAAAGGTTAAAAGAATTATTGCAATGAAAGCTTATTGTCGCCATAGTCTCTTGATGAAGGTGGCAGTGTGTTTGCTATGGGACTACATGGTAATGCTAAGATAGTTGGTGTACTGAGCCCAAAAATGAAATAGGCTTTAGAATTACTGTTAATAAATTATAAAATGAAGCTTCTCCTGTTTTAATAGCTTAATGTTGAGACTCACTTTTAAAATATATGTCTTGTTTTCATTATTCAATGGAAATTTTAAAAGTAAACCATAATTTCTAAAAATTATCAGGGACTGTATTACAGAAAACAAATTGCATGTTGATTGAAAAAATTAATTTAAAGAAATGGGAAGCAAGTTAGAAAATGTAATGAAAAACAGACCAAATTTACAATATCATCAAAACAAATCAAATACTTTATTTTATTAAAAAATATATATTATTTCAGAGAGAAAGGAAGAGGGAAAGAGAGAGAAACATCAATGATAAGAGAGAATCATTAATCAGCTGCCTCCTGCATGCCCCCTACTGGAGATGGACCCCGCAACCCAGCCATGTGCCCTTGACCAGAATCTAACCCGGGACGCTTCAGTCTACAGGCCGATGCTCTATCCACTGAGCCAAACCAGCCAGGGGCAAGTAAAATATTTTAGAATAAAATTATCAAGGAGTAGGTGAAATTCATATGAACTATTAAAATGTGTCTGAAAGAAACAAAAATGTGTAAAACTGCATAGATATAAAAATGTCAATCTTTATAAATGAATGAATACATTTGATATGATTCAAATAAATATGACAAAAATAATTTTTGGAAGTAGAAATACTATTTTAAGTATATATATATATATATATATATATACATGTATATATCTATATCTATATCTATATCTATATCTATATCTATCTATATATATATGCACACACACTACAAGCAAGAATTTCCAATGCAATTTTGAAATAAAGATGATAAATGTGGAGGGCCTCAACAGTAATCATATGCTAAAACATTTCAAAAAATTAGCACAATGGTACTGACATTTAAACAGTAATCAAAGACTTGAAAATTATAAGAGGGCTCAAATTCACATGAAAATTTAGTACACGATTGACTTGGTATTTAGCATTAGTTAAGAATTATGAAATATTCTGTAATTAATATTTGGATTACAGGTAGCCATTTGAAAAATATAAAGTTGAAGATTTATTTATACCTACATAAATTTCAGATGGATCAAAGTGAAACATGAAAAATTGAACTAAAAACTTAGAAAAATATTTGAGCTTTTTTAAAAAAACAGTTTTATATAAAGAGGCCACTTTTAAGTGTGATAAGAAAAAATACATAAAAGAAAAGATGTAATAAATTCACTTATATAAAATAATGAAATTCTTTTTAAAAATATGTAAGCCCTGGTTGGGTGGCTCAATTGGATGGCACATCTACCCATCCACCAAATGCTGTGGGTTTGATCGCTGGTGGCGTACAGGAGGCAGCCAATTAATGTTTCTCTCTCACATCAATGTTTTCTCTCTCTCTCTCTCTCTTTTCTTCCCTCTCTCTAAAATCAATAAACATATTATTGGGTGAGGATTAAAAATTAGATATAGATGATGATTAGATATAGATATAGATATAGATGATATAGATATACATATAGATATACATATATATATACATATAGTTATACATATATATACATATACATATAGATATACATATAGATATACATATAGATATACATATAGATATACATATAGATATAGATAGCCCAGGGAGTGTGGCTCAGTGGTTGAGCATCAATCTACGAACCAAGAGTTCACTGGTTTGATTCCTGGTCAGGGCACATACAGGAGGCAGCTGATCAATCTCTTATTGATGTTTCTATCTCTCTATCCTTCTCCTTTCCTCTCTCTCTCTATAAAATTAAAACATATTAAAAACATATTTTAAAAACCTCTAACTAAGCTTTAACATACCATATTAAAAAATAGCCCTAACCGGTTTGGTTCAGTGGATAGAGCATTGGCCTGCGGACTGAAGGGTCTCAGGTTCGATTCCAGTCAAAGGCATGTACCTTGGTTGCGGGCACATCCCCAGTGGGAGGTGTGCGAGAGGCAGCTGATTGGTGTTTTTCTCTCATCAATGTTTCCAACTCTCTATCCTTCTCCCTTCCTCTCTGTAAAAAATCAATAAAAAATATATTTAAAAAAATACACTTACTGCTAATAGGGAGATGTGCAAGTTAAAACTATGAGTTACCTATTTCACTTCTAATATTAGCAAAAAATAAAACATTTGCTAGGACAATGGGTTGTCAAGGGTTTGGGGATTCTTGCATATTTCCTAGTGACAGTGTAAATTGTACAATTACATATCAAAAATTTAAATGCACCCAAAGCTCTGACTCAGCAAGTCCACATACAGGAAACTATCTTATAGATATATTTGCTCTAGAGAAAGATGACATACGTGCTAGCATGTTCTAGGATGTTAGCTGCAGTGTTATTGAAACTATAAATTGTTAAAATAACTCTAAAGTCATCTGTCAGGAACTAGTAATGTAAACTATGGTATATATGTATAGAAGAATACTCCTCTGTCACTAAATTAAGAGGGGAAATACTATTTTTACTAATATGAGTAAATGTCTAAAATTTATCATAAAGTGAAAAAAAAGATGTCGAAAGTATGTCATTTAAATTATCACATGGAAAAAAATAATAATTTGTCCCAGTTCCAACCTGCTGTTTTTATGAAGTTTTGCCTCCTTATTTGCTCACCAGAAAAAATACTTTTTTGGACCCTGCAAGTCTATCAAATGCTAAGCTTCTGTCCAAACCACCAGGATCAATACAACTGCTCATTACAAGCCACGTTTCCTTTCTGACCTACCTTAATATAAAATATATAAATATACCCAGTTATGTTTTAATGGGAGACAGAGTTCTGGTTGTAGTCATTGCTTATTAAATACTTGTCTGACCACTAAATACCTGTTGACTTGCAACAGTGAGAAAAATGATTTTCTTTTTTAAAATGAAAAATATTTTATCATATATGTGTACTTTTGTGTTGAAAAAATCACACTCATTGAAAATAAATTCATAATGCACACAAAACTATAAAAATAACTTTAATTATTTTAGTGACCCAGAAATACTGTTAGTTTTAGTGTATATGTTGTAGGGTTTTATCTACACCTTATTGATTTATAAGTTTTTTAAAAATAGACTCTACTCTACATACAACAAATTAAATTATTCAGACAGACAGTTCTGAGTCCATGTGCATGCAATAAAGAACTTTAGCTTAACTGGAAAGTGTTTCAGAGGATAGGCAAGCATTTCAGTTCACAAAGTTCATGAAAGCATTCAGTTGTTTCTGGAGCTCTTTTTGCTTCCCTGACATAAACACTGACTTTATTCGTCAGAAGAACAAGCAGCTGATTTCTTAGCATTAGTTTGCTTTCAAAGTAGCCCTACTCTTGCTTTCAATTTCACTTTTATTAATAGAAAGTTAAGTTACAACTTTTGTCCTGAAATTGACACCAGACCTTTGCAGTCACAGAAGGTGAGGATGAACTTTAGACCTCATCCTCTGCAAAATATTAATCAGTATTAGAGAAGGCAAGAGGAGAGACAGGCAAATTTGGTAAGTTTTCCCCCAATTTCCCTCAGATGAGAGTTGCATATTGCCCCAAAATGTATTGACGTACTGGTCATTTTCACATCTGAGACTATGTTACTGGAAGCTTGGGGAAGAATCTGAATTTTAGATCAGATTTTAAATTGTCTAGTAGCCTTTTTATTAGTATAAGAACTTTTACTATAATATTTCATCCTTTAAAGCATAACCTATAAACAGAAGAGTTCTAAGCTCAAACATACGCAGTAGATGAAACACACAAAATGAACACATCCCTGTAATTTTTATCTTGGTCTTTAAAAAGGGAGCACTCCCACCTGGCTGGTGTGGCTCAGTATTTGAGAGTAGACTCATGAACCAGGAGGTCACAGTTTGATTTCTGGTTAGTGCACATACCCAGGCTTTGGGCTCAATCAGTAAAGGGCATGCAGGAGGCAGCCGATTGATGATTCTCTCTCATCACTGATGTTTGTCTCCATCTCTCCCTCTCCCTTCCTCTGTCTGAAATCAATAAAGAAAATAAAACATTTTTTTAAAGGAGCATCCCCAAATCCCAGAAATCTTGGGCTCTTTTTATGCAATAACCACGCCATCCTGATCCAAGATGGTTACTATTATTACTTTTCTCATCAAAGACTAAGTTTGCCTATTTGCCAACTTTATATAAATAGAATAAAATAACATGTATTTTCCAGTGTGCAGTTTATTTTATTCAACATTATCACTGTCAGATAAAAAAATCAATAAAATATATTTTTAAAAAATGATGTCCAAAACTGATGGAGGTTAATGAGACTGGATTAAACTGAAATGAATTTTTTGCATGTTATACTAATTTACCTGCAATAGTTTTAGAAAGTATGTTTATTTGGCATCAAGTATACTAGGTTTAGGGACTGGTAGGAATTCTCAGACAGGAAGAGTCTCATTTTCACATGCTGTACACAGAGCTTGGTGGAAGACCATAAAACTGCTGATATAATAGTCTTTCCAGAGAAGCACAAACTTAAAGCAGTTTCAGTTCAAAATTTGTGTTGAGTGCAGTATCTTCACTCCTGAGTCCAAGTTCCAATTTGTGGAATTAAAACAACAGACTGGCCTCCCTCCAGGTCCTGTGACATCTGGTTTGAGATAATGATAAATATGTATGCAATGACTGTTAAATTCTACTGCTGGAAATGCCTTTTAATGTATGTGCCCAAAACTTTCCAGGTATAATTCATTTTAAGCTACATACTTTTTTAAAATTTATTTTTATTGATTTCAGAGAGGAAGGGAAAGGGAGAGAAAGAAACATCAATGATGAGAGAGAATAATTGATCAGCTGCCTTCTGCATGCTGCATGCTGAACACTGAGGATTGAGCCTGCAACCCTAGCATATGCCCTGACCACAGAATCAAACTGATACCTCCTGGTTCATAGGTCGAAGCTCAACCACTGAGCTGAGCGGGCTGAGCTAAGCTAAAGAATTTTTAAACTTGTGGCTCTGCTGGCAAAAGCTACTGATTTACATAGGGTGTACTTATCATTTTTATACCTCTAATGTCTTTAAAATGAGCATGTGTTGATGGAAAAGACTTATGAGAAGTACTGGTAGCACCATCTCAGAAAAAGGTTCATTCCAGAAAATGTACACATCTTTTCATTCCTTGATCCACACTCCTCCTGAGTGCTCTCTGAAGGGTCCAAGATCCCCAGATATCCTGAGTTCTGTATGTAGATGCGCTTATTCCATGAAAGTTGAGGTGCTCCAGTCCCAATTTGAACACCTGAGTTAGGTCAGTGAGTGGAGAGCTACCCAGGAATTATCCTTCCCAAATGGTAGAATATGACCAAACCTGAAGAAGGACTTCTGTGGGGGAAGCACAGGAGTTGGCTGGCAAGTCTGTAAGGAGGAATCTCAGAAAGGTCGGGGGCCTCTATGGGGAACTTGCCAAAGGTGGAAACCCCTGACTTGACTCTCCCAAACAAGTCTGAGCCCCTGCGTGTTTTACTGGAATCTTTATGTTTAGTCTTTGGACATCCTTGCTTAAAGGACACTGCAGATGCATGTTTCTTCTCAAAGATGCTTACCCTGCTGATAGTATCTAGAAGTTAATTTTAGTTCAAGCTGTTTCTACAATAAAAGCCTAAGGAGGCAGGTGAATGGGGTTGTTTGGTTTCTCAAGCCAATCAGTTCCTTAGCCCTCTCTTTCACAGAAATGTGTGTCAGAGTAATTATTCATCCATTGCTCAGGGTCTGCTGCTCAGCCCCAGAAGACTTCAAGTCTTGTAACTGAGAGGATCTGTTATTTTGAATGTGATGCTAATTTTTCTTAAGATTATATGTCCACTACATTTCACCAAAGTTTGGCAGAATCAGCATTCTCTGTTCATTTCCACCTGTCGCTTTCCCTTCTCCTGTCTTGTCCTTCTCTCCTCTCCAGCCCTTTTGCACCTCCCTCTTCTTGGGATATTATGCAGAGCCTGGTGAATCAGACATTTCTGTTTACAGCCAAGCATTCCACACATTTTTCTGCTGGTTGTCATGGCTTCTTTATTTCTAAGCAAATACATACTGTATTAGTTATCTGCCACTAAGAAGTGGTGGAATCATTAAATATACACAAATTATTTCAGACTAGTAAGATTCAAGAAAAGCCATTTCTCTTTTAGAAACCATTGTAAATGTCAAGATGATTTGAAGCACTCTCAGGAAAACTATTTGGAAACATATACTTAAGTTAAACTGAAGGTCCATTTGACCTGGCCATTTCAAACTAAGTATAGGTCCAGCAGAAATGTGGATACATGTGCATAAAAACTTGCAGAGAATGATCATAGTAGCAATGTGGATAAAAGCTCCAAAGTGAATATGACTAAATGTCCATCTAAAATAGCTAAATAAACTTTGTTATATTGGATAGTGGAATATGTAATAGTAATGAAAATCATCAAACAACACCTAAACACAACATAGATTTATCTGACAGTGATAATGTTGAATAAAATAAACTGCACACTGGAAAATACATGTTATTTTATTCTATTTATATAAAGTTGGCAAATAGGCAAACTTAGTCTTTGATGAGAAAAGTAATAATAGTAACCATCTTGGATCAGGATGGCGTGGTTATTGCACAAAAAGAGCCCAAGATTTCTGGGATTTGGGGATGCTCCTTTAAAAAAATGTTTTATTTTCTTTATTGATTTCAGACAGAGGAAGGGAGAGGGAGAGATGGAGACAAACATCAGTGATGAGAGAGAATCATCAATCGGCTGCCTCCTGCATGCCCTTTACTGATTGAGCCCAAAGCCTGGGTATGTGCACTGACAGGAAATCAAACTGTGACCTCCTGGTTCATGAGTCTACTCTCAAATACTGAGCCACACCGGCCAGGTGGGAGTGCTCCCTTTTTAAAGACCAAGATAAAAATTACAGGGATGTGTTCATTTTGTGTGTTTCATCTACTGCGTATGTTTGAGCTTAGAACTCTTCTGTTTATAGGTTATGCTTTAAAAGATGAAATATTATAGTAAAAGTTCTTATACTAATAAAAAGGCTACTAGACAATTTAAAATCTGATCTAAAATTCAGATTCTTTCCCAAGCTTCCAGTAACATAATCTCAGATGTGAAAATGACCAGTACATCAATACATTTTGGGGCAATATGCAACTCTCATCTGAGGGAAATTGGGGGAAAACTTACCAAATTTGCCTGTCTCTCCTCTTGCCTTCTCTAATACTGATTAATATTTTGCAGAGGATGAGGTCTAAAGTTCATCCTCACCTTCTGTGACTGCAAAGGTCTGGTGTCAATTTCAGGACAAAAGTTGTTACTTAACTTTCTATTAATAAAAGTGAAATTGAAAGCAAGAGCAGGGCTACTTTGAAAGCAAACTAATGCTAAGAAATCAGCTGCTTGTTCTTCTGACGAATAAAGTCAGTGTTTATGTCAGGGAAGCAAAAAGAGCTCCAGAAACAACTGAATGCTTTCATGAACTTTGTGACCTGAAATTCTTGCCTATCCTCTGAAACACTTTCCAGATAAGCTAAAGTTCTTTATTGCATGCACATGGACTCAGAACTGTCTGTCTGAATAATTTAATTTGTTGTATGTAGAGTAGAGTCTATTTTTAAAAAACTTATAAATCAATAAGGTGAGATAAAACCCTACAACATATACACTAAAATTAACAGTATTTCTGGGTCACTAAAATAATTAAAGTTATTTTTATAGTTTTGTGTGCATTATGAATTTATTTTCAATGAGTGTGATTTTTTCAACACAAAAGTACACATATATGATAAAATATTTTTCATTTTAAAAAAGAAAATCATTTTTCTCACTGTTGCAAGTCAACAGGTATTTAGTGGTCAGACAAGTATTTAATAAGCGCTGACTACAACCAGAACTCTGTCTCCCATTAGGACATAACTGGGTATATTTATATATTTTATATTAAGGTAGGTCAGAAAGGAAACGTGGCTTGTAATGAGCAGTTGTATTGATCCTGGTGGTTTGGACAGAAGCTTAGCATTTGATAGACTTGCAGGGACCAAAAAAGTATTTTTTTCTGGTGAGCAAATAAGGAGGCAAAACTTCATGAAAATAGCAGGTTGGAACTGGGATAAATTATTATTTTTTTCGATGTGATAATTTAAATGACACATTTTCTACATCTTTTTTTTTTTCACTTTACGATAAATTTTAGACATTTACTCATATTAGTAAAAATAGTATTTCCCCTCTTAATTTAGTGACAGAGGAGTATTCTTCTATACATATATCCCATAGTTTACATTACTAGTTCCTGACAGATGACGTTAGAGTTATTTTAACAATTTATAGTTTCAATAACACTGCAGCTAACATCCTAGAACATGCTAGCACATATGTCATCTTTCTCTAGAGCAAATATATCTATAAGATAGTTTCCTGTATGTGGACTTGCTGAGTCAGAGCTTTAGGTGCATTTAAATTTTTGATATGTAATTGTACAATTTGCACTGGCACTAGGAAATATGCAAGAATCCCCAAACCCTTGACAACCCATTGTCCTAGCAAATGTTTTATTTTTTGCTAATATTAGAAGTGAAATAGGTAACTCATAGTTTTAATTTGCACATCTCCTTATTATCAGTATGTGTATTTTTTAAATATATTTTTTATTGATTTTTTACAGAGAGGAAGGGAAAAGGATAGAGAGTTAGAAACATTGATGAGAGAGAAACACCAATCAGCTGCCTCTTGCACACCTCCCACTGGGGATGTGCCCACAACCAAGGTACATGCCCTTGACTGGAATCGAACCTGAGACCCTTCAGTCCGCAGGCCAATGCTCTATCCACTGAGCCAAACCGGTTAGGGCTATTTTTTAATATGGTATGTTAAAAATTAGTTAGAAGTTTTTAAAATATGTTTTTAATATGTTTTTGTTTTATAGAGAGAGAGAGGAAAGGAGAAGGATAGAGAGATAGAAACATCAATAAGAGATTGATCAGCTGCCTCCTGTATGTGCCCTGACCAGGAATCAAAACAGTGACCTCTTGGTTCATAGATTGATGCTCAACCACTGAGCCACACCCCCTGGGCTATCTATATCTATATGTATATCTATATGTATATGTATATATATGTATATCTATATCTATATGTATATCTATATGTATATCTACATCTATATCTATATCTAATTATCATCTATATCTAATTTTTAATCCTCACCCAATAATATGTTTATTGATTTTAGAGAGAGGGAAGAAAAGAGAGAGAGAGAAAAAAAGAACATTATGTGAGAGAGAAACATCAATTGGCTGCCTCCTGTACGCCACCAGCGATCAAACCCACAGCATTTGGTGGACAGGTAGATGTTCCAACCAACTGATCCACCCAACCAGGGCTCACATATTTTTAAAAAGAATTTCATTATTTTATATAAGTGAATTTATTACATCTTTTCTTTTATGTATTTTTTCTTATCACACTTAAAAGTGGCCTCTTTATATAAAACTGTTTTTTTAAAAAAGCTCAAATATTTTTCTAAGTTTTTAGTTCAATTTTTCATGTTTCACTTTGATCCATCTGAAATTTATGTAGGTATAAAAAAATCTCCAACTTTATATTTTTCAAATGGCTACCTGTAATCCAAATATTAATTACAGAATATTTCATAATTCTTAACTAATGCTAAATACCAAGTTAATTGTGTACTAAATTTTCATGTGAATTTGAGCCCTCTTAATAATTTTCAAGTCTTTGATTACTGTTTAAATGTCAGTACCATTGTGCTAATTTTTTGAAATGTTTTAGCATATGATTACTGTTGAGGCCCTCCACATTTATCATCTTTATTTCAAAATTGCATTGGAAATTCTTGCTTGTAGTGTGTGTGCATATATATATATATATATATAGATATAGATATAGATATAGATATAGATATAGATATAGATATAGATATAGATATAGATATAGATATATATAGTTTAAAATGTATTTCTACTTCCAAATTTATTTTTGCCATATTTATTTGAATCATATCAAATGTATTCATTCATTTATAAAGATTGACATTTTTATATCTATGCAGTTTTACACATTTTTGTTTCTTTCAGACACATTTTAATAGTTCATATCAATTTCACCTACTCCTTGATAATTTTATTCTAAAATATTTTACTTGCCCCTGGCTGGTTTGGCTCAGTGGATAGAGCATCGGCCTGTGGACTGAAGGGTCCCGGGTTAGATTCTGGTCAAGGGCACATGGCTGGGTTGCGGGGTCCATCTCCAGTAGGGGGCATGCAGGAGGCAGCTGATTAATGATTCTCTCTTATCATTGATGTTTCTCTCTCTTTCCCTCTCCCTTTCTCTCTGAAATAATATATATTTTTTAATAAAATAAAGTATTTGATTTGTTTTGATGATATTGTAAATTTGGTCTGTTTTTCATTACATTTTCTAACTTGCTTCCCATTTCTTTAAATTAATTTTTTCAATCAACATGCAATTTGTTTTCTGTAATACAGTCCCTGATAATTTTTAGAAATTATGGTTTACTTTTAAAATTTCCATTGAATAAAGAAAACAAGACATGTATTTTAAAAGTGAGTCTCAACATTAAGCTATTAAAACAGGAGAAGCTTCATTTTATAATTTATTAACAGTAATTCTAAAGCCTATTTCATTTTTGGGCTCAGTACACCAACTATCTTAGCATTACCATGTAGTCCCATAGCAAACACACTGCCACCTTCATCAAGAGACTATGGCGACAATAAGCTTTCATTGCATTAATTCTTTTAACCTTTTGCTTTTTTCAGTTGATATATCTGTTACTTTATTCCTTAGATTTAGTTATAAATCCTTCAGTAAACAGTTCTTCTTGGAATTACAAAAAAGAGAGTTCACTCTTAAAAATCTCAAATTATCCCAAGAGTTGGGATTTTGTATTTATCATGGTCAGCAGCTAAGCATGTGTGTCTACTTCTCTACTACCTTAGAGTACATTTTCACAAGGTCATCCAATATTTCCATATGTGTGAATGTAGATACTGGGAATACCCATGATTTGAACATTATTAAGATTCCTTCATCATCTTCTCACTGGGGCTGAGGAGCTGGTTAATAGGTGAGGCCTGTAAATTATCCCTGTAAAGTGCCAGTCAAATAACGCTCTTTGAGAGGTAATATAAGTATGACGCTAATTAATAATCAATCCCAATAGAGGTCGCAATCCCAAAACAAATCCTATATAAGAGAGGGATATGCTAATTATCCCGGATATGCTAATTAGTCATGACCTGAGTGCAACTTGACAATCACTCCAACGCACAAGATGGCCACCCCCATGTGGCCACAAGATGGCCTGCAGGGGAGGTCAGCTGTGGATGGTCAGACCAGCAGGGGAGAGCATTGGGGGCAACTGGGCCTGCAGGGAGGGCAGTTGGGGGCGACCAGGCCTGCAGAGGAGGGCCATTGGAGGAGACCAGGCCTGTAGGGAAGAGCAGTTGGGGGTGACCGGGCTGGCAGGGGAAGGCAATTAGGGGTGACCGGCCAGCAGGGGAGGGCAGTTGGGGGCAATTGGGCTGGTATGGGAGCAGTTAGGAGTAGATCAGGCTGACTGGGGAGTGGTTAGGGGGTAATCAGGCTGGCAGGCAGGTAAGCAGTTAGGAGCCAGCAATCCCGGATTGTGAGAGGGATGTCCAACTGCCCGTTTGTGAGATTGGGGCTAAATGGGCAGTCGGACATCCCTCGAGGGGTTCCAGATTGGAGAGGGTGCAGGCTGAGCTGAAGGACAAACCTCCTCTCCTCCCAGTGCACAAATTTCATGCACCGGGCCTCTAGTAAAATATAATAGAATGCTGGTCTTGTAGGGAAAACTATCAAGCTCGAAAAAAATTTCTTCAGTGCCTTTTAGGTTGATGCAGACAGATCTAGAAACAAACACAACTTTTGGGCTTTCCGCATTGTGTATTTCATATTAAGGCAAATCTGATACATTAAAAGTCAATGGATCTATTCCATATTTTTTGATGGTTGTAGCAAAGTCCTATTAAATGGCTATACATAGAGCAAGAAGACTAAATGCCTATGCAGTTGGTGCACAAGGAGACCATCCTTACATTACCACTTATTCTTCTTTTTCCCAAACCATGCTTTTGCCATGTTTCAGTGAGTCAGTTACTGCAGCAAATCCCATTTTAAGGAACAACTGGACTCAAGAGTCCCCAAGACCAGCCCTCCAGTTCAATGATTTCCAAAATGACACTCAGAACTCTTGAAACGTTTTATTCATAGAGGAACAACAGTTCATTACAGTGAAAGGCTAGAAATTAAAGCCAACCAAAGCAAAAGGGGCATAGCTTGAAGTCCAGGAAGGGCCAGGCACAAACTTCCAATTGTCTTCTCCCAGAACAGCATCTAGTTCTCTCATTAACCACGTGTGACAACACATATGGGATATTGCCAACCAGGACAGCCCACCCAAGCCTTGATATCCATTATTATAATTGGAGGCAGTCAAGTAGGGGTGGAGAGCTCAGTGGCTGACTTTAGTTAATTAGACTCCATCCCTTTCTAACTGGACAACCAAGGGGTCCAGGCTGCCTGTCACTATTTCAGCCAATTAAGGAGAGACAGGATTGAATCATATATGAGCTTTTATTCCAATAATGCTGGCAGTATGGGAGAGTAGCAGGTCATCCACAGAAATCTGCTCTCCACTCCACCATAAGCAAACTGCTTATCTTGGGTAGAAGGACAAGATTACGTGGGGAAGTAGGAATTACAAGTATGGGAAAGTAGGTGTGGGATAATCATTACAGGTTACAAGTCATGAAGGCTGGAGGGGAATCACAGAGAGGGTGTGCCTCCATGTACCCTGAGCAGGACCATATTACAGGTAATAGGGGCTGAGGGTTGTAAAGAGCAGGTGCCTCCAGGACTCGGTGCTATGACGTTGTAAATCTTTCCATAATGACAGGCAGTTCTCGGAAGGAGGATGACCACATTTCAATGTTAGCTCCCATGTCCCAGGTTGTACAACTTTCAGTGAGGTTAGAATGTGTTTTCTCTAATCAAAAAATGTGTATATATATAAATATATATATATAATAATCATAGTTAACGGAGCATGATTAAAATTTCTTAAGCTAATTTCTAATATTCTATTTCTGTCCCCAAAATGAACACATGAGACATAGTAAAGAACTTGGGACAGTCCAAGAATGTGTGGCTGAACCTCCAATCTCTTCCCTAGGAATCCACTCTCAAAGCTCCTGTTTGCTACTTCACGATGAACTTCATTTTGCTTAAGTCACTGTTTGGAATAAAACCCCATTTATCTAATACAAACATATGTCTCCAATTACCTGGCATCCCAAAGGGCAAAGCAGACCAAGGAATGATTCCCATTATTTCTTGTGACATTTGGGGAATTTCAAGGCCTAGCTGAAACCATGCTGTGTCACTGTCTCATTCCTCACAGCATGACTTTTGCAGAAATGACCTCTCCTGGATGGTACTTCAATCAGACATAGAACTGCATATATCACCTCCTATAACCTCATTGCCAAATGCAAGACTATCCAAAAAGCTTATGTGAGTGTAATAGATTTTACATAAAATGGGGGACGACATCTTTTGTCCTGTGATTTCTTTGCCCATCATGGTTTTGAAGGGAACCATGAGCTCTTCAACACTTTGAAGCCCAGCCCCTTTTTACCTTGCTGATTTCTCCTTCCTCTCCCTACCCTAGTCTATTCTTAACTCACTAGCTTGCTTTTAGGAGCAAGTAAACTTTTTCTAACAAAGCACTAAGCACCAATTTTTTATTGCTGAGGTTTCTGCTGACACTTACACCCTTATACTCTCCCCTCTTCTATAACAGACATTAATGAATTTTGAAAACACACACATTTTCCTCTCTATAAAGAATTGGGGGTCAGCACTGGCTGCCAGGTGGTTTTTCTCCAGCATCTGCAAGGGGTTTCAGGAATCTGGAGAAGGGGCTGTGTGTAGATGATTAAAGAGTCCAGAGACAAAGCATAATTTGGAAGGCATATTGGGGGCCAGAGGAGACTTAGCAAAAAGAACCAAGTTCTCCAAGTTCTTCTTTAGTTCTCTTTGACTCAGGATCCCGTGCTTTTTATTAACACAAATTGTCCTAAGGCAGGATAGACAGATATACACATCAAAGGTAAGTTTCAGTTCACAGAATTCATTGTCAGATTATCAGGTTTGGGGAAACAGCCATAGGCTGTTCAGGTGTTTGGCCAGTAGGAGGCAATAATATGTATATTAAGATGCCCTGAGCTGTCTGTCTGGTAGTAAACAATCATCCTTTTCAGGTTTGGGGAAATGCCCTGAAACCATCTTCCAACATGCCATAACATATGTGACTCAGCCCTTGCTAAGTCTCCAAGTTCCATCAACCTTTCCTTGAAACTTGCATTTATGACATGCTGGAATTGGCTTCTGGCACCTGGACAGTATGACTCAGAAGGTTGGAGCAACATCTCAGGCACTGAAGAGTCGTGGGTTTGATTCCCGGTAAGGGCACATACCCAATTGTAGGTACTGTCCCAGGATTGGGCGCATTTGGGGGGTGGATCTTTCTCACATCACTGTTTCTCTCTCCCTCTCCCTTCCTCTCTCTCTCAAACTAATTTTTAAAAGGTAACTGAAGGTCAAATGTTAAAATAATAAACCTTCCTTTGATCTTTTTATAATATGGTATCCCAATATCTATTCTGCTATAAGAAAGAAGGAGGCTGTGTGTGAACAACTCTAAGAGTGCACATAGTGCCCAGACACTTCTATTTTGGAAACTCTATGGTAAATTGTGCCACAGGAAAACAGGCGCATGCAGTGTAAATTAAATTCCCCGTAGCACTCTGGAGTTGTAGTCAAGTTCCCGAACAAGCAGCAGTTGCACATTCCACGAATCTTTTGGTCCATGAAATGCAAGTGGACCCCAGTGGAAGAATGTGGAGTCCAAAGAGAGCGTGCAAAGCCCATTAGGGAGAGTGCTTTAATTGTCTGAACAGTTTACACACTCTGATATGGATTTAGATCATCAAAACCAGGCTCAAATATTGTTCCTACAGAAAGGCAGCTGAGATTTTGGAATGAGCCTGTGATAAAAGTAGCTCTTCACTGCTTTCAGTTTCAATATGAATTATGTTTCCACGAAATGCCATTTACAGTGGCCTCAAATAACTTAAGAGATTGTTTTACTGGCTGGAAATCCTTTAGATTAGATCACTTTAAAACCTACTTACTGTTCAGCTTAAACTCATACAGTGTTATATATATATATATATATGTCAATTATATTTTACTAAAGCTGGGGTAGGGGACAATGACTGTAATGGTATGAAATTTGAAGAGAAGAGGAAAAACATTGTATTTAAGAGTTCCAGCACCTCTCATTGTCACTTTCCAGAGCAAATATATGGCACTTAGTATTTTATTCGTTTGTTTGTTTGTTTATTTATTTATTTATTTATTTATTTATTTATTTTTAGCATTTTTAATCTTTCACAAACAGGCTGGTAATTTTAAGAAGCTGCTGGTTCACCTATTTTTAGGTCTGAAGGCATGGTTAGTTTGGGCAGTTCTAATACGTGTTCACACAGTAGTCACTATGAGTTTAGTATTGAAACAAACTGTTTTGTCACTTTTTTCTACCCAAAGTCCTAAAGCCTTAAAAGCTTTCATTCTCAACACCGTGGCTGCAAGCTTCTACACAATCAGGCTTCTGCCTGCCCCTCTCCTCATCACATGTTATCTCAGCTTCAGCACATGGACCTTCATTCAGATACCAAACACACCCAACTCTTCACCAATCAGGACTTTTGTACACAAACTCTCCTCTGTCTGAAACTCTTCCCTCATTTTTCCCTAATTGTGTTCACCAAAAATTCATCTTACCTCTCATTTTTCCTGAGGATTGCTGAGTGCATAATCCAAATTCAGTCTCCTTCCAGCACTTATTCATAGACCTCTTTATAATTCCTTTACAATGCCTATTAGGCATTCAAATATTACATTTGCTGGTATAACTTGTTTTAATGTCTTCTTTCTGAGATAAAAAATAATGCATGAGCACAGGGACCATGGTTGCTGTGCGGATCATAGAATCCTCAATGCCTCCCCAATGCCTCCCCCAATGCTCAACTGTGGTCAGTGGTCAGTGCATGTTTATTGAGTGATTAAATGCGGTCATGCTCAAAAATACCCTTTCATAGGGAAGACAGGGGTTAGGCGGGGGGGTGGGAGGGGAGGAGAAGAGATCAACCAAAGAACTTGTATGCATATATGCATAACCCATGGACACAGACAATAGGATGGTAAGGCCTGGGCTGCAGGCAGGTTAGAAGGATCAGTCATTGGGTGTGGGGAGAACATATGTAATACTTTCAACAATAAAGATTAAAAGAACAAAAGTACCCATTTTATGTCTGTCAGGACTACATTTGAGTTTTTTTTCTGCATTGTTACCTTGTAAAAATTATCAAAATTCATTAACAATAAAAATAACATGAACTGATGAAGGTGAATTCATGTTAATATTATATTTGTTCCTGTCATCATTGTTGTCATTATCATCACCATCATCATTATCGTTATCATCACCCTCACCATCTATGTTAGGTTTGTCTTTGATAGTTTTGTCACTCAAACAAAGCCCCTGTGTCTAAGTGAGAAATGTATTATGCAAAACCAAGGAACTTTAGAGAGTGTGCTTATATTTGCTTTGTATTAATATTGGGGATTTGGATTTTATTCTGAGTTAAATTATTTACTTAGTATCATTCTGAATAAAAATAAAAAATATTAAAAATTTAATAAAAATTATCAAAATTCATTAACAATAAACAAGACAAAAGTAGCACACACTTCCTTAGTTATTTATAAAGCAACAATGACAAAAACTGAGACCTGAGGAAGTACAAGTGAGTCAGTAGTTTCAATTATGTTACTTTTATCTTCTCCACAATGTCAGGCAAGTTAAATGTATTTTGAGATAAAGAAGACATCTACCTTAGGCATTGTTAAGTTGCACCTTCTTGCATACTTTTCTGGTTGGATTCTGGAATAATTATTATGAGATTGGGATGTGATTTTATAGAGATGGTTTTAATTATTCAAGCTTGATAGCTCCTAAAGGTGGTGATTTGGCCCCTGCTGACATTTAGCAATGACTGGAAACATATTTGGTTGTCACAACTGCGTTGTTTAGCAGAACAGGTGCTATGGAACACGGTCTTTAGAGGTCAGGGTTGCCTGTTAAACATCCTACAATGCCCAAGACAGCTCCCACAAAAAAAGAATTTTCAAGCCCAAAATGTCAAGAGTGCTAAGGTTAAGAAATGTTTTGTAGAGCAATGAAGAGAATGAACTTCTGTTTGCAACAAGGATGACTGTCACAAACAAAACATTGAACTCAGAAAAGAGTACATGAAGTTGTGTTATATGAAGGTAAGACAGACTAAACTTTGCTTGGTGATAGAAGTCATAGTAGTAGTTGATCTTGGGTAACCAGAAGTAGAAACATTACTGGGATTCAAGTAATGCTTTATATTTTTATATGGGTGGGAGTTGCAAAGATGCATTTATTTGTAAACTAGAGGCCCTGTGCATAAAATTCATGCACTCATGGCGGGGGTGGGGGGTTGGGGGGGAGAAGGGTCCTTCAACCTAGCCTGCACCCTCTTGCAGTCCAGGAGCCCTCGGGGGATGTCCAACTGCCAAGGAGGCAGGAGAGGCTCCTGCCACTGCCACTGCTTCGCCAGCCTGGAGCCCAGCTTCTGGCTAAACTGCACTCCCCCTGTGGGAGCACACTGACCACCGGGGGCAGCTCCTACATTGATGGTCATAGCGACCATCATTCTGCCATTCAGTCGATTTGCATATTAGCCTCTTATTATATAGGATAATAGGTATCTGTATACTAAAGTCTCCAGTAGACTTTGAACTTCCTCTGCAACTTTGGCTCTTCCTGGCCTTCGGACTAGAATTGGAACATCAGCTCTCCTGGGCCTGCTGGCCCACCTTGCAGGTTTTGGACTTGATAACCTCCGTAATTATTTGAGCCAATTCCTTTCAATAAATTTCTTTCTACATATATACACATCTTATTGGTTCTTGTTTTTTTTTTTGTTTTGTTTTATTTGTTTGTTTATTTGTTTGTAGAACCCTAACTGCTACACAAGATCAAATTTTGGAATTAACAATAACATTTTCACTTATGAAACTTGCCATTACAAATTCAATTCTTTGCCATCACAGTTTCGTTTTTTGTATTGAGAGCCCTTCTTCTACAACCCTACATAAATGCTCTTGAACCTCAATGAAGTATATATCCATTGTTCTCACCACTTTTCACCTCTCCCATGTCCCCTAAACTTCTTAGATTCCTTTGTTCTGAAATACATGCTCTCCTGCAAACACATGTTTTCAGCTCTCTTCTGAATGGTCACTTTGCCTAAAGTCAACCCTTCCTAGGATGTTCATTATTCTGACCAATCTCTTAAAAGTCCAGACTTCTCCATTGAAACGGGTGAAGCAACTGTTAAGACTATAGCTAAATTTCCCTTCCTTCCCAGTCCCATTTCCTTCCACATTCTATTTTTAGTTCTTATCCCAGAAGTTTTCCCTAATAAACTTTTTACATGCAAATTTCCATCCCAGAATTTGCTTTCTAGGGAATTCAGTCAGTAGTAGATTGTACCCAGAGAACTCTGAAAATTAAATTTCTGCAAAGGGATTCTAGATCTAGATAATTGGCTGCCTGGATGACAGGAACCCCATCAGTGTGGGGTGGTGAGTATGCATACATTCATAGACCATGGCACAAGGTAGGTATGCAAATATTAATCTTTATACAGGTGCTGTTTGCTATTAGTGCCTCAGTTTGATCATCTTACAAGGCTTTGCATC
This sequence comes from Plecotus auritus, assembly GCF_963455305.1. Taxonomy (NCBI): domain Eukaryota; kingdom Metazoa; phylum Chordata; class Mammalia; order Chiroptera; family Vespertilionidae; genus Plecotus; species Plecotus auritus. The sequence goes on from NC_137771.1 coordinate 69,204,587, forward strand.
CATCCTTCTATTGCTGTGGGTGTTCATTGCTAAAAAGCTCACAGCTGCTCTTTTCTTTGGAGAATTTCCCTTAACAGCATGGTAGCTGCTCTGCTCAAGATGGATGGCTCCCAGATAATTCCTGATGGGGTACAAATGTCTAGCACTTTGCTTCTAGGAGGGACAAATTCTCATGCTATTTGTGCTACAGAGATCCCAGTGGATCAGCTTGAAGCCATTTTTTGCCTGCAACCACAGACTCTATTCATTTCTATTTTCTTACCCTCTCCCACTTCCCTTAGACCAGGGGTGGGCAAACTTTTTGACTCGAGGGCCACAATGGGTTCTTAAACTGGACCGGAGGGCCGGAACAAAAGCATGGATGGAGTGTTTGTGTGAACTAATATAAATTCAAAGTAAACATCATTACATAAAAGGATACAGTCTTTTTTTTTATTTCAATAGTTTTATTCATTTCAAACATTTTAACAAGAAGAATGTAAACACTAATTATTATAATTTGAAACTTCAAAAAATGGAGGAATCATAGCACAATAACATACCTTATATTGAAGATGGCAAAGGCAAAATAAAATTGTCTAACAAAGGAAAGGTACAAAAAAGCCTTTCAAATTAAACTTAAATATAATAAAATAATTTAAAACTAAATTTAAAACTAATATTTTACTTTTTATCCAATCCCAAGGGTTCCCCCTCACCTTGCTTTTCTTTCTCCTGCCTCTCTAGTCTATCACCAATGGATTTCATGTAACCCACCTACATCTCTTTCCTTTGATTGCAATGTATAAATACAGATGTAACCCACCATTCTCCAGAGCATTATCTCAATTCATTGAGGTTCTGCTTCCCAGCATAAGGTGTGTTGACAATTTGGTTCAAATAAACTCACAAAAATTATTTACAGGATTCAATGGTTTTTTATGTTTACAATACAATATCATAACATAAATTAAAAATCTGAAAATTGAAATTTCCTCCTTTAATATGGGATATAATACTACTGATTATGTTCTCATGGGAATGTTTCTCTTTTAATATAAGATTATATCCTAGACTTCTTATTTTTAAGATTGTAATGTAATCATATTGTGTGATATTAGTTTATCAGTCTTTATAACTTGTCTATATTTGGGATTTTTAATTTTGACATTGCTATTGTTTTCCAGCAATACATGGTGGTACATTTCACTGGTTCATCCTATCTAATAAAAGAGTAATATGCAAATTGACCGTTACTCTGCTACACCCACAAGCCACACCCACAAGCCATGCCCACCAGCCAATCAAGAGCAAATATGCAAATAAACTCAACCAAGATGGCTATAGCCACAGAGAGCAGGAGGGAGGCTTGGGTTTCCCCGGCAATGGAGAAAGCCAAGCTTTCCACCTGCCCTTGCTGGCCCAGGCCTCCACTCAATGCTACAAAGTTTCAATGATAGAAGATAAATAAATCCCAACAAAAATGGCTGCGGCCACAAAGCAAGCAGGAGGCTTGGCTCCACTCAAGGCTACAAAGTTTTAATTATAGAAGATAAATAAATCCCAGATACCAGGGCCTCCGCTTGGGTTGCAAACCACCACAGGCCCCTCGCCCAGGCCACCCCACGCCCCAAAAGAACCCCCACCCTGATCCGGGACACCCTTCAGGGCAAACCAGCTGGCCTCCACCCATGCACCAGGCCTCTATCCTATCTCATCCTATCTAAGAAAAGAATAATATGCAAATTGACTGTCACTCCAACACACAAGGTGGCTGCCCCCATGTGGTCAAAGATGACTGCCCCCATGTGGACACAAGATGGCCACCACAAGATGGCCAGCAGATGAGGGCAGTTGGGAGGGACCAAGCCTGCAAGGGAGGGCAGTTAGGGGTAACTAGGCCAGCAGAGGAGGGAAGTTGGGGGCACTGGGCCTGCAGGGAAAGGCAATTGGAGGGGAACCAGGCCTGCAGGGGAGAGCAGTTGGGGGGGACCAGGCCTGCAGGGAAGGTCAGTTAGGGGTGACCAGGCCTGCAGGGGAGGGCAGTTAGGGGAAAACAGGCTAGCAGGGGAGCAGTTAGGCATCAATCAGGCTGGCACATTATGTAAGTGAGCCATTGTAAATGCGTACCTGCTATCAGTATAAAGTGTTACGGATTTTTCTTTTGTCTACCAGAGAGCCTGAAACTGGGTGACTCGAGTGTTTGACATTCAGTGCTCTAGTGTGTTCTGGAGTAAAGCCTTGACCTCAGGTGGGGCAGTTAGGATTAGTTACTGCCCTAGGGTTACCTTATTTGCTTTTTCAATAAGCATAGCTGTGGCTGCTACAACCAAGGTACATGCCCTTGACAGGAATCAAACCCTGGACCCTTCACTTTGCAGGCCAATGCTCTATCCACTGAACCAAACCAGTCAGGGCTGGACATCATTTTAATAGTTCTTCCTTCACTCAGTGGAGGATGTGCAGGAGGCAGCTGATCGATGTTTCTCTCTCATCGATGTTTCTAACTCTCTATCACTCTCCCTTCTTCTCTGTAAAAAACAAACAAACAAAATCAATAAAATATATTTTTAAAAAATGATGTCCAAAACTGATGGAGGTTAATGAGACTGGATTAAACTGAAATGAAATTTTTGCATGTTATACTAATTTACCTGCAATAGTTTTAGAAAGTATGTTTATTTGACAATTTTTATTAATATACTAGAGGCCGGGTGCATGAAATTTGTGCATGTCAGGGAAGTCCCTCAGCCCAGTCTGCAACCTCTCCAATCTGGAACCCCTCGAGGAATGTCCGACTGCCTGTTTAGGCCTGATCCCGGTAGGATCGGGCCTAAATGGGCAGTTAGATATCCCTCTCACAATCCAGGACTGCTGGCTCCCTACTGCTCGCCTGCCTGCCTTCCTGATTGCCCCTAACCGCTTCTGCCTGCCAGCCTGATCACCCCCTAACCACTCCCCTGCCAGCCTGATTGATGCCTAACTGCTCCCCTGACAGTCTGTTTGGCCCTAACTGCCCTTTCGTGCAGGCCTGGTCCCCCCAAACTGCTCTCCCCTGCAGTTCTGGGTCCCTCACAACTGCCCTTCCCTGCAGGCCTGGTTATCCCCAACTTCCCTCCTCTGCTGGCCTGGTCACCCCTAACTGCCCTCCCCTGCAGGATTGATCACCCCCAACTGCCCTCCCTTGCAGGCCTGGTCCCTCCCAACTGCTCTCCCCTGCTGACCTGATCGCCCACAACTGCCCTCCCTTGCAGACCTGGTCCCTTCCAACTGTCCTCCCATGCTGGCCATCTTGTGGTGGCCACATTGTGTCCACATGGGGGCAGTCATCTTTGACCACATGGGGCAGCCACCTTGTGTGTTGGAATGATGGTCAATTTGCATATTATTCTTTTATTAGATAGGATTAGATAAGATAGAGGCCTAGTGTATGGGTGGGGGCTGGCTGGTTTGCTCTGAAGGGTGTCCCATATCAGGGTAGGGGTTCCTTTAGGGCATGGGGTGGCCTGGGAAAGGAGCCTGTGGTGGTTTGCAGGTTGGCCATGCCCGCCGGCGACCCAAGCGGAGGCCCTGGTAACTGGGATTTATTTATCTTCTATAATTGAAACTTCTATAAGTTTCAATTATAGAAACTGATGATGATCCCTGCTTTGGATAGAGCCTCTCTACAGCACTATAAGATGTGGATGTCCAGTGACAGCAATGACATTCAATCTGAGATCCTCACAAAGTTGGGAGCACTTCGGCCCTTGCAGGGATTGTAAGGGCAAAATCAAAAATAGATGAATTTTTTGTGGCAAAATTTTTATGAAATTTTTAGCCTATGCTTACTGTGCCATGAATGTAGCAGGAAAGAACAACTAAACTCAGAGCCTGCCAAAGTATAGCTTAGATATGAAAACCTTATTTCCAGAGAAGCACAAGGTGGTGATTATCACTGTTATTGTTGGAATGGTGATTGGGGACCCCCCAGGAGAAGCTGTTGATATTAGCAATCCCTTTTGGTTACTCATTTTGTGTCTCATTCCTTACAGTTTCCCGGAAAAATAACTAACGATGGAATTTCTCCCAGGACCAAATTGTGGGCTTAGAAGCCATCAGGGCTTAGATGGACTTTTTAAGGGAAAGGGGCAAGCATTTACAGTTACCCGAGTCTTGCTTTAGTAAGGACGCTTTCCTTTTGTCAGACTGTGTCTTAGACAATAGACTCCCCCGCCCCCACCCCTCTTTAGTCCTTTGGGTCCCTGAGCTATACACATGAAGGTGACCAAGGAAAAATCCTGTATTTGGAATAGCTGAGATTCTCTTAGGCCCTTTTTCTGCCCATTTGTTTCATGACAGCAGCACCAGCAGAATATATATCTCAATAAAGGTAAATACATGGCCAATTATAACAGATAGTGTTATTGTAACAACAGTCTGTCACTCCACTTTTTGTTTTCAACTATATTTAAGAGATCAACAACTAAAAGCCGTGGGAACAGAGCTATAAATGAGAAAGTATTTGTAAGTTATTGAAGTTAAACTGGTTAAATTTATATTAAGGTGTGATCATTTTAGTATGGTAAATGTAATTAACCACAAATATAATACCTATAAGATATATACAAAAGGAAATGATTGGAGCATTAAAATATTTTAGTACAAAAAAGTCAACTAAACATGAAAGAAGGATAAAAAAAACTATAAGGCATATAGAAAACAAATAGCAAATGATAGAATAATTCCTCTTTATAAGTAACTAGGGGCCCGGTGCATGAAATTAGTGCACGGGGGGTGGGTCCCTCAGCCTGACCTGCACCCTCTCCTATCTGGGAGCCCTCACGGGATGTCCTACTGATGGTTTAGGTCTGCTCCCCGTGGTTCTCTGCTCTCTGCAGACCTGCCTGCTTGACGCCACTGCAGGCCCTGGTGTCTGCTCTCTGTGGGGGTCTGCTTGCCTTTTGTTGCCGGGGCCAAAGGCAAGCAGGGCCTTGTTGTCTGTTCTCTGGCTTGCCACCACAGGGGCAAGCAGGGCCCTAGTGTCTGCTCTGTGGGGGCCCTGCGGGGGACTGCTTGCCCATTGCTGCCATGGCCAGGGGCAAGCAGGGACCTGCTGCCTACTCGCTTGCTGCGGGGGACATTCCCGCCCCGCCCTGGGCCGCTCAGTGCCTGTGCTTGTAGGCCCAGAGTGGCTGGGTGCATTCCGGGACCTGGTCCCTCAGCGCCGGCAACAGGCTTGGAGTGGCCTGACTACTGAGGACGCCCGTCCCTGGGACCCAGGCCGCTTGGTGCCAATGTGCACACAAGCGCCACCCCACCCCCGGCCGCTTGGCACCTGCGTATACAAATTAATTCACCATCTTTGTTGGGTTAATTTGCATACTCACTCTTGGTTGGCTGGTGGCATCGCAAAGTGATGGTCAATTTTCATATTTCTCTTTTATTAGATAGGATTACATGTAAAAGAATGAAAGTCTACCATGAAAATATAGAAATTGGCAGAATTTATTTTAAAACAAACGTGATAAAACTACATGGTGTCTACAAGAGACTTACTTTATATTAAAAAACACAAATAGTCTGAAAGTGAAATGGTGGAAAAAGATGTTTCAGGAAAACAGTTATGAAAGGAGAGCATGAGTGGCTATACAAATATCAGACAAACTAGACTTTAAAAATCACAAAAGTTACAAAAAACATAGAAGGACATTATATATTAAGAAGATGTTCAATATAGAAAAAAAGTATAGTAAGTATAAGCGTGCACCTAATACCAGACATTCAAAACATACAAGGCAAAAATTGGAATAGAAATGAAAATAAACAGTCCTATTAAAATAGTTGGAGACTTCAATATCCCACTCTCAAAAATGGATAGAAAAATCAGACAGAAGATAAATAAAGACATAGAGGGGTTGTACAATGCAGGAAACCACCTAGGTCTAACAGAGCCTTCTATAAATAACAGCAGACTACACATTCATCTCAAGAGCACATGGGACACTTTCCAGAATAGAACACATGTTAACCAAAAATTAAGTCTAATAAATATAAAAAGATAGATACCATACAAAGTACCTTCCCTTATTAAAATGGGTATAGTTAGAAATCAGTAACAGAAGTAAAACTGGAAAGTTAATTAATTTGTGGAAATAGACAACACACTCTTATACAACCAATAGATTAAAGAAGAAATCACTTGAGAAATTGAAAAATACTTAGAGACAAAAGATAATGATAAATCAGCATACCAAAACTCATGGGATTCAGTGAAAGCAGTACTAAGGGGGTGGGGGGAGTTAAAGATATAAATATTTACATTAAAAAAGAAAAAAATCTAACTTTTTTTCTAATCTAAAGAACTAGAAAAAGGAGAACAAACTGAACAGAAGGAAGTAAATAATGAAGATTAGAGAATAGAAAAACAATAGAGAAAATAAATGAAACCAAAAGCTGGTTATTTGAAGTGATCAATCAATTGACAAACCTTTACCTAGATTGATTTAAAAAAAGAGAGAAGACACTAATACTGAAATGAGAAAGTTACTGGCATAGACTCTTTTCCATGGGATAATCCCAGAAAAGAGATTACTACCAATTCTGCAGGGAACAAAGATAAAAGAGAGTACTATGAACAGTTAGTTGCACACCAACATACTAGATAACTTAGATGAAATGGACAAATTCCTAGGAAAACAAAATCTGCAAAGGCGAAATCACAAAGAAAATTATTTTTGACCTACAGTTGGTAAGGATATTTAATTAGTAATAAAAAATGTCCTGACAAAAAAAAAAAAAAAAAAAAAAAAAAACACCAAAAAAACAAAAAACCACCCGATGGCTCTACTGTTGATTCCTACCAAGCATTGAAGAACTAACACCAATTCTCAAACTAAAACAATTGAAGAGGAGGAAATTCTTCCTCACTCATTCTATAAGGTTAATATTATGCTGATACCAAAAATACACAATGACACTACCAGAAAGGAAAACTATTGACCAATGTCCCTGATGAATATCAATGCAAAAATCCTCAACAAAATACTAGCAAGGTAAATTTAGTAGCACATTAAAAGAATTATATTCTATGACCCTCCATGAACAAGTGGTGTTTATTCTTGGGATGCAAGGATGTTACAACATAAAAAATTTGATCAATGTAGTATAGAATATATTAGTAGAATAAGGGGGTGGGAGCACATGATTATCTCTAGTTATGCAGAAAAAACATTTGACAAAATTCAACACCCTTTCATGGTAAAAACACTCAGCAAAGTAGGAATTGAAGGAAACTACCTCCATATAAAAAAGCCATATATGAGAAACCCAGAGCAATTTGGCAAGAAAAAGAAAGGCATCGAAATTGGAAAGGAAGAAGTAAAATTATTTCTGTTCACAGATGATATGATTTTATGTGTAGAAAACTAAAGATCCCACACACCAAAACGTTAAAAGTAGTTAACAAATTCAGCAAAGTAGCAGAATACATAGTCAACATGCAAACATTAGTTGCATTTCTATATATTAACTATGAACAGACTGAAAAGGAAATTAAGAAAACAATTTCTAGGAGTATATGGAGTAATCAATGTTGTTGAGAAAGATTATTCTGCCAGATAAGTGATTGCAAAGCATGGTATAGTGACATAGACTCACTTGGTTTCAAATCCAGGACCTACCACTCATTCATATATAAATTTGAGCATATCTCTCAGTCTTTCTAAACTTTATTGACTACACTAGAGGCCTTGTGTATGAAATTCATGGACTGGGGGAGGGTCCCTCAACTCGGCCTGCGCCCTCTTGCAGTCTGGACCCCTCGGAGGATGTCCACCTGCCAGCTTAGGCCTGGGGAGCGGGCCTAAGCTGGCAGGTGGACATCCCTCTTGCACTCAGGGACCCCTGGCTTCTTATCAGTCACCTGCTCGCTGTTCCTTACCACTCGGCTCGCTGCTCTTTAGCACTGCCGCGGAGGTGGGAAAGGCTCCCAGCACTGCCACTGAGCTCATCAGTCATGAGCCCAGCTGCTGGCTGAGTGGTGCTCCCCCTTTGGGAGTTCACTGACCACCAGGGGGAAGCTCCTCTGTTGAGCTTCTGCCCCCTGGTGATCAGTGTGCGTCATAGTGACCGGTCATTCCGCTGGTTGTTCCGCTGTTCGGTCTGCCATTCAGTTGATTTGCATTTAGGTTTTTATTATATAGGACATGCAAAGTGGGTACAATAAGTCCAAATTTGCAAAGTTTTTATAATAAGCAGTGAGGTCAGCTTTGCAATGCATCTGTCACAGAGCTCAGCAATGGATGAGAATCATTGCTTGAATTTTATTTTTATTATGGAAGTAAAACTTGGGAGGCTGATAGTGTCTAGTGTTTCATCACAACCATCAAATGTTATCCTACTTTTTGTGCCATAAAAAAGTACAGAGGTCCCACAGGCCCTCTGCTGATGTACACATGCTTTGATTAACCTTTAAGCAGAGAATGAATTTGAGATGTTACTACTACAGAGAAATTATTTTGGGTTTGCAGGTTGCCATGACATCTGGACCCATCACGTTGGTCCCCATATGTTTGGTAGAAAACAAGGATGAGCAGATGTCAGTGAACCAGAAAGCCTTAAAGATTCTTTACAAGATTTCTCAACCAGTGGTGGTTGTGGCCATCGTTGGGCTGTATCATACAGGAAAATCCTATTTGATGAACTGTCTTGCAAGAGAAAAGTGTGGTGAGTGAAATCCTCTGACAGAGGCTGTTCGCTTAACTCCAGCTGAATCTTAGCTTCTCACTACTTCTCTAGGGTCACAGGAAGGGAGATTCCAAATTTCTTATTAAACACATTTTCTAATTCTAATTCTTACCAGCAAACTTGCAACTTGACCTTTTTCTGTTCCTAGTTCATACTCCTATGTGTCTGCTACATGTAAAAGGAAAGTCTCCCAAACTAGTGCTCTTAGAGACATCTTTTCTTACCTAACAGGCATTAAGCTCTCCCACATGAAGTTATGTCTCCCACATGAAATTTTGCTTTCTATTACTGTGGTATTCTTATTAACCAAGCAACATGCTTGAATATCTGTCATCTTAAAATTTCTCTCTAGATTCCATATCTCATTATGACTACCACCTCATTTTTTTCCTTTTTACTCCTCTTCAAGCTAAAATATTTTGTCTGTCTTAATTTCCTTTCCCAATTCTATTCTTCCCAGCTCTCTTTTCAATTGACGCCCTTCTGTTTTTAGCCCTTACAGTCCACTAAATGATCTTGTTATATTTACCAGTGGACTTCATTTTGTATGATCAGTGGATGTTTTTTGGATCCATCTTAGTTCCCTGTTTGACATTTTATAGCATAGTTGATATCTTTCTGCTCCTTGAAATTTTTTATTTACTCAGCTTCTGAGGACCACACTCTTCTGGGTTTCTTTCTACCCTTGTGTTTAATTCTCTTCAATCTCTTTACCAGTCTCCAACTTTTCATCTACTCATCTGAATTGTAGGTTCCTCCAGGACTTGGCCCTGAGATCTTTTCTCTGTTTATACTCTCTCAATGTGAACTCATCCAATCTCTGCACTTTGAATGCCAGTTTTATTCTCATATCTCTGCAATGGATATTTCTTGCCTCAGTACCTCTTCTGACATTCAGACTCATTAGTCAAATAGCTATCTTTTTCTTTTTTTAAGGTTTTCCACTTAAAGTTATGTTCACAATAAAAGTCTAGATAAAGCCCCACTTTGAAACCCAAATGAAACCAAATAAAATAACAGCACACTTTCTGCTTTCTCAATCATTTTCTTCCCAGTAGTTTACCAACTTTCTAGTCTCAAGCCTCAAACTTGATATCCCTCACTTAGCTTATCTCCCACATCCAATTCATACACCCACCCTCTTGTTACTCTTACTAAATATATCTCAAATCTCTTTTTCCATTTTTATCTTACCATTTTTATTTATTTTTAATCCTCACTGGAATACATGCTCAGTGATTTTAGAGACAGGGGAAAGGATAGAGGTAGGGTGGGAAGGAGAGAGAGAGAGAGAGAGAAAGAGAGAGATATTGATCCATTGCCTTCCAGTGCTTACTCCAATGGGGGGGATCTAACCCGCAACCTAGGTATGTATGTGCCCTGACCAGGAATTGAACCCACAGCTCTTAGGTGTATAGGATGACACTCCAACCAACTGAGCCACACCGACCAGGACTAATAAAATTTTTAAGATTTTTATTTATGAGGCTAAATCAGTCTTATCTTTTGCCTGAAATATTTTTTTTAATGAAGTGTCCTTTTTCTACTTTGACCCTCTCTAATAAATTATCTTCAAAGCAACCAAAGTTTCATCTAGCTGCTTTTAATGCCTTCCTTAAGCTTGCATTATTCTTACATAAAATCCACACTCCTCTGAGGCACACTGTGACCTAGTCTTTCCTATATCTTATACATTTTCTCCACCACTGGTTATGATACAACCATACTAGCCTCCTTTTTGCCCTTGCAAATTGCAAGCCCTTTCCTATCTCCAGTTCATTGAACTTGTGGTTCACTCTGCCCGCAATACTTGCTTCTTCTTTACCCAGCTAGCTCCTTTTATTCAAGGCTCTGCACAAATGTCAGTTATCAAAGAAGTCTTCCCTGCCCATCCTGTCTCATGTTGCCTCTCCACTTAAATTTAACAAAATATGAACATATTTTATATAATTACATGTTTACTTGTTTTTCTTCTCATATTAAAATTAAAATAAGTAGAGGAAAAAACCTTACCTGGAGTCTTTGTTGTCAAATTTGCAGCAACAAGGATAGTGTGTAGAACATAGTAAGCACACAGTAATTGATTAAAAGAAACACAAATCAGAATGTTTATCTTTTAGCTTACTTAGTCTATCTTTTATATGACTTTAGCTAGCCTTCATGAAAATTCTGATTAGAGCACTGTACATGGTGTTGCAGAATATCTTGTAGACTAGCATATCCAAATCCTACAAAGCCCATGAACATGGTTTACTGTAAAGAGAATCTGACACTGGGAATATAAAATAATGAATAAGAAAAATAGAGGACAACATACTGAAATTCATGGGCAGAAAAAGAGAATATAGAAACAGCATCAACCACACATCAACACCTTTTTTATCCTGTTTCAATGTGGAGCTCTCAGAAGTTCTGTTTTCCCTCAAAATAGAAAAAAAATTAGAGTAAATGTGATGTGATAATGTTTCTCTTAAAGAATGTTTTAATTGTTGCTGGGATTCCTTGAATTAGTTGTGATTCAGAGCATCTTCAAAACAAGTAAAAGGTGAGATCCAGCCACAATCTTTTATGAGGGCTTATAAAGTATGTTTATTAATTATTTATTTGTTTATTTGTTATTTATTTATTTTTCCATTCCTGTCTCTCCATATTCCCATCCATTAAGACCAGATTTCACCTGCCTGGCTCATAAGCTGGTTAGAAATTACCAGGGTCTTAGCCTTCATTGGCTATAAGACTCCAAAGAGAAGTTGTTTCTATATATTTTAGCCACTACTATATCTCCTGAGCCTTGAACATATCCCCAATGCCAAGAACATAATGAGTGCTTAATAAATAATATTGAATAAGTTGTCCTGTTCATTCCTCAGACTATTGAAAGGTCTTGATCTAATTACAATACATTCAACTTACTTCTTTAGGGAGTCGTGATTGTTGAAGGGATAAAAATCAAAGCTTTCTTATGCGTAGCATACCCCTTTTTTTTATCCACTGTGTGGGTAGGGCCTCCTAGACATGAACAGGGATATATTTACATTGCAAAATGGAATTAGCAGTCTGAATAAACCAAATTTATGTGAAAAAGTGTAACTGCTAGTAAAAGTATGAATAGTTAGATGGTATACAAATTTGGACACCCTTGAAATGGAGGAAGCACTATATTGTATCTTAGGGCATTCATAACCCTGTAAGTCTCATTTTGTGGCCCATGGGCTTCTTGGACTCTCTGTTGTCACTGTGTGTTGCATTTCCCATTCCCTTGCAGGTTTCCCTCTGGGCTCCACGGTGCAGTCTGAAACCAAGGGCGTCTGGATGTGGTGTGTGCCCCACCCCTCCAAGCCCAACCACACCCTAGTCCTTCTGGACACTGAGGGCCTGGGTGATGTGGAAAAGGTAAGGCAGAGTCACAAACAGATCCTTTTTATTCAGGATTTTCTCCTTATCTTTTCATGATCCTTTGTAATTTAACTGTTGTGATCTATTCTTGAAATGCTGAAATCTAACTATATTGAACGAGGCAGACTTTGGCCTCTTTGAAACTCATTTCTAGGTAAATTAAATAATGTGTTATATTAGATAAGATCTTTTCTTTCTGAACACTGAAGTGAATAATTTTACCCTTTGTAATAAGCCTTCATTGAGAAACTTAATTCAAGAGCCTTGAGCTGAGTTATACATTGTTTATACTACAACTAGTTGCTGGCTTCTGCAATAATTTAGGCAACCAAAAATTTTTGCCGGTCTTCAAGGCTTTTCATTATTCTTCACAGGAGTTTGCTTTTGAGCTTTATCTTCTCTACCTACCTTCTGCTCTGTGCCAGTCAGAACAATAACTCTACTTATTGCATTCTAATTCTCATTCTGCTTCTGCAGATCTTTCTACTTGCATGCTTCTTTCATTTCTTCAAATCAAGATTTTATAAATCCTTTAACATTCAGCACAAAATTTTAAGGGATGTTTCATATTATAAACCTACTCTTTCTCTAACTCCAGTATATTTTGTTCCCCTTTGACCGATTCATCACTTTTATTTTATATAATGCCTGTTGTTTTCACTAACATTCACTATTACTATTAACCTTTTAATTATATTGTTGTCATCTTTGTTGCATTTGTTTTCAAATGTTTATAAATACCATGAAATAGTTATCTCAGGTATAACAATTATATTCATTTTTGCTTCCCTATAACTAAGAAAAATATGTAACATTTAGTAGTTCATAAATATTTAATTTACTTGGTTTTATTTTGAGAGTTTAATTGTGACTAGCATAGTAGATATTTTATAGTTCACTTTTTGTTAAATGAACATGTGGTGTCACTTATGAACAATGAATTGTTCAAAATTATTGTATTTACTCCCACTTAGAAACAAAGAACACTTTGAGGAAAACATAATTAGAATTCTTTTATAGGTGAGGAAACTGAGATCACAAGAAATGTCAATGTAATTGCCAAAGCTGAGATTTGCCTTTAATTCTGATTTCAAGGTTTTTTCTTTGTACCAAACACACTATGATCTGGAATAATAAATCAAAAATGATTGAACAAATAACTGAATGAGTTTCTGAAAATAAGACTCCTAAATGTTTTTTCTAACATGTTTTCTAGGGTGATCCTAAGAATGACTCATGGATCTTTGCCCTGGCTGTGCTTCTGAGTAGCACTTTTGTGTACAACAGCATGAGCACTATCAACAATGATGCCTTGGAGAAACTGCAGTATCCTTCCCAGTTTTATTGAGAAATCGATGGGAATGGAGACAAAGCTGAGTTCTCTTTCCCTGGGGCTGAGTGGCCTTTGGTGGAGCAGAGGGAACCCAGGGCAAAAGACAATGTGCATAATAATTTTTTGAGGGAAGTGTAGGAATTGTGGGTATAAAGTTCCTTTTCCTTAGTCAGGTCCTAGTTATGTGACAGAGTTGACAAAACTCATCAGGGCAAAGTCCTCCCCTAGATGCGGTGGAGTAGAAGATGCCAAAGAGTTTGTGAGTTTCTTTCCAGACTTTATCTGGGCTGTACGAGATTTCACCCTGGAGCTGAAGTTAAATGGCCACCCTATCACAGAAGATGAGTACCTGGAGAATTCCTTGAAGCTGATTCCAGGTAACAGGTTAGGTGGGCAGTGGATGGTCCAATACAGGATGGGAGGTACTAAACATTGTCTATTATCTCTAATAGCTGCATTTATATTTTAAGATTAGATCGAGCCCCATAGATTTGGTTTCTGGAACCTAGGTTGCTATTTGTTGGTAAGTTCTAGTAACTATACCAATAGTTAAGCTCACCCAAGAAGACTGGGGCTTAATGTAGGGTGAAAATTATTCAAAACTAAATTTCATCTAAGATAATTTATACCTTAACATTAAAATACAGTGGATGCTAAAACTTTCCAAAGACCAGACACTTTTGTTCTTTATTATACTTCTCCCCTTTTGTGTTGATGAAAGCAATGACCTATATATTTGTTAGGCATAAAATCACACTGAGTACATATTTCACTCAGTTCTTACTTTTCTCAAAAAGGAATTTAAATTTCTAGTGCGAGAATACTTGGATCTTGCACAAATGAATTTACACCCTAAATAGACCCAATGAACTACTATCAGTGCATATGTTTTCATCATATCGCTCACTTTTTTGTAAATTGGGGTATAATTGACATACTACCTGGGTAGAATTTTTACCTGCACTATCCAAGTGCAGGAGGAATATAAACAATGGCACTCCTGGCTCCTTCATTACTACTATTAATAGGTTCTTTTAGAATTTGGAAAGCTCATGCATTTCCCCTATCTTCTCTGTATGGGCTCTCTCTCTTCTTTGTTGCACAGAAACTCTTCAATTGTCCTTCAGTTGTCTCTCAGGAGGAAGTGCTCTAAATATAGGTGCACATTTAGTGTGTTCATGCACCTGCATCTTTTTCTAGTTTCTTGAGTTGTAAAGTTAAGTTGTTTATTTGAGATTTTTCTTGTTTCTTGTGGTAGACATCACTATGAACTTCTCTCTTAGAACTGCATTTGCTGAATCCCATATTTTGGCCAGTTGTATTTCCATTTTCATTTGTCTCAAGGTATATTTTTTATTTCTTTTTTGATTTCTTCATTGACCCACTGGTCATTTAGAAGCATGTTGTTTAATCTCCACATATTTGTGAAATTTTCAGTTTTCTAATTGTAATTGAATTTTTTGTTGTTGTTTTCTACCAGTGTGGTCAGAAAAGATGCTTGATATGAATTCAATCTTACTAAATTTTTTAAGACTTGTTTTGCCTAACGTATGATAGATCTGAGAGAAGTCACGTGTGTTTGAGAATAACGAGCTTTCTGATAATTTTGGGTAAAGTGTTCTGTTTATACCTGTTAAGTCCTTCTGACTTAATGTGTCATTTAAGGTGATTGTTTTTGTATTAGTTTTCTGTCTCCATGAGCTATTTATTGATACAAGTGGGACATTAATATCCTTTACTACTATTGTATCGCTGCCTAGTTTTCCCTAGGTCTGTTCATGATTGCTTTATATATTTAAATAGGGATATATACATTAGTATATATTCCCTGTGCTGGGTGCATAAATAACTACAAATGTATATTTTTGTGTTGGATATTTGCCATTATATAATGTCTGCCTTTTTTGGTTTCTTATTACATTTTTTGTCTTAAAGTCTATTTTGTTAATATAAGTATCACTATGTTAGATTACTTTTAGTTTCCAATTGCATGGAATATCTTTTATCATTTCTTCACTTTCAGTCTATAGTGCCCTTACATCTGAAGTGCATCTCTTGTAGACAGTATATAGATGAGTCTTATTTTTTTAATTCATTTAACCTTTCTATGTTTTTTGACAAATTAGTCCATTTACATATAAAGTAATTATTGATATCCATGTACTTATTGAATTTGTTCATTGTTTTCTAGCCATTTTGTAGTTTCTCTCCCTTTTTTCTTTTCTTGCTACCTCCCTTTGTGGTTTGATGATTTTCTTTTGTGTATCTATTATAAGTTCTTGCTTTGTCGTTACCACAAGGTTGATATAGAACAGCATATTTATAACAGTGTATTTTAAGCTAATAACAATTTATGTGTGAAAACATTCTAAACTCTACATTTTTAGTCTCCCTCACCACATTTTATGTTTTTGATGTCACATTTTAAATATTTTTATCTTGGGTTTATCTTATTCCTTAAATAATTATTGTGGTTATAGTTGTTATTATTTATTTGGACCATCTTTCCTTTTTTTGATGAGTCTGGCTGAAGGTTATCAATATTGTTTATCTTTTCAAAGAACTAGCTCTTAATTTTATTGATCTCTTACTTTCTTGTTTTGTCTCTATTTTGTTTTTTTCCACTCTGATCTTTATTGTTTCCTTCCCTTTACTAACTTTGGGTTTTGTTTTTTCCTCTTTTTCTAATGCCTTAAGTGTAAAGTTATATTGGTATTTTGAAATTTTCTTGTTTCATGAGGTGGGCTTCTATAGCTATGAACTTCCCTCTTAGAACTGCTTCTGTTGCATTCCATGGATTTTGGAGAGTTATGTTTTCATTTTTACCTGTCTCAAGATAGTTTTTGGTTTTATGGTTGATTTCCTCTTTAATTTATGGGTTGTTTAATAGCATGTTGACTAGTCTCCATGTGTTTTTTCCCATTTTTTTCTGGTGGTTTATTTCCAGTTATATGGTGTTTTGGTAAGGTATGTGGTATGATTTTAATCATCTTAAATATATTGAAACTTTCCTATGACCTAACATGTAATCTATTGTGAAGCTATTCCATATGTACTTTAAAAAATGTTTATCCTGCATGCTTTGTATGAAATGTTATGTAAATAACTTTAATCCACCTGGTTTAATTTTTGTTTATTTAAGAACAATGTGTACTTATTGATTTTCTGTATAGATTATCTATTTATTTATTTTAGTGGGATATTAAAATACCCTTTTATTATTGTTCTGCTACCAATCTCTCCTTTTACATCTATTAATATTTGCTGAATATAATTACATGCCTCTATGTTGGGTGTGTAAATATTTGTGAATGTTTTATCTTCTTCTCGGATTGACCTATTTATCATTTTGTAATGCCCTTCTTTGTTTCTTTTTACAATCTTTGTTTTAAAATTTACTTTGTTTTTATAAGTTTTATTACCCCAGCTTTAAAAAAAATTTATTTGCATGGAATATTATTTTCCATCCTTCACTTATAGTCTATATGTGTGTTTTGATCCTAAGTGAGTCTCTTGTAGGCAATAATTAGATGGATCTTGTTTTTTTTTTTTTTTTTTTTTAAATATATTTTATTGATATTTTACAGAGAGGAAGGGAGAGGGATAGAGAGCCAGAAACATCGATCAGCTGCCTCCTGCACACCTCCCACCGGGGATGTGCCCGCAACCAAGGTACATGCCCCTGACCGGAATCGAACCCGGGACCCCTCAGTCCGCAGGCCGACGCTCTATCCACTGAGCCAAACCGGTTTCGGCGGATCTTGTTTTTTTACTCATTCAGCCACTCTATGTCTTTTGACCAGAGCATTTAGTTAATTTACATTTAAAGTACTTATTGATAGGTATGTACTCATTACCATTTTCTTAATTGATTTTTTGGTTGTTTTTATAGTTCTTCTCTGTTCTTTTTTTTCTTGGTTTCTTTCTCTTTGATGTTTTGCTTCCCTTTAGTGTTAGTATAAAAGAAACTTTTCTGATGTCTCCTCCTCTGTGACCTTGGTGTTATAGTAGCTGCCTCTGTGAGAATGTTAACACCTCTGTACTAGACAGTTTAAACTACTTCATCCAGCTGTGATTCCAAGTGTTCAGAAGAAAGAATGGCTTTACTTTTCTAAGAGAAAAAACATACAGCAATTAATATGTGACCAATAAATGGTACGGTTCAATGGAAAAGCAAACTGTTCTATAAAAATATATGTTCCCACTGAGGGCTTAAATTGAACAGATATTCCACTCTCTTAGACTAGAGACAGACTATGTGGAAGGTTCCCAAAAGATGTCCATAGATAATCGTCAGGACCTGTGAATATGTTTTCTTATGTGGTAAAAGGACTTTCATTTGTGATTTAGTTAAGGATCTTGAGATGGGTACATGATTCAGATGGGCCCTTGTAAACACAGGGTTCCTTATAAGAAAGAGGCAGGCAGGTAAAAGTCAGGGAAAAAATGACCCAGTGATCCCACTTCTAGGAATATATCCCAAGACACTAGAAACACGAATCAGAAAGGATATATGCACCCCTATGTTCACAGCAGCACAATTCACCATAACTAAGATTTGGAAACAGCCTAAATGCCCATCAGCAGATGAGTGGATTAAAAAACTGTGGTACATCTACACAATGGAATACTATGCTGCGGTAAAAAAAGAAGGAGTTCCTATCATTTGCAACAACATGGATGGAGATGGAGAGCATTATGCTAAGGGAAATAAGCCAGGCAGAGAAAGATAAATATCACATGATCTCACTCATTTGTGGAATATAATGAACAGCATGGACTGATGAACAAGAACAGATCCAGGGACTGACAAATGTCGATCAGAACGTCAAACCTCAGGGAAGGTAGGAGTAAGGGGGAGAGATCAACCAAGGGACTTGTGTGCATGCATATGAGCCTAATCAATGGACACAGACAAGGGGGGTGGGGCAAGAGTGGAGGGTGGGGGGTAATGGGGGAATAAGGACACATATGTAAAAAAAAATTCATGATGAACAACAACAACAACAAAAAAGTCAGCTGACTACAGAAAGTGAGAGAGATTGAAAGATACTGCATTTTTCTCTTTGAAAATGCAGATGGACCAAAGACTAGAATGCTCCTTCAGAAGCTAGAAAAGGTAAGGAAAAATTCTCCCTAAGAGCCTCTAGAACAGCGGTTCTCAACCTGTGGGTTGCGACCCCTTTGGGGGTCAAACGACTCTTTCACAGGGGTCGCCTAAGACATCCTGCATATCAGATATTTACATTATGATTCATAACAGTAGCAAAATAACAGTTATGAAGTAGCAACGAAAATAATTTTATGGTTGGGGGTCCCAAAACATGAGGAACTGTATTAAAGGGTCTTGGCATTAGGAAGGTTGAGAACCACTGCTCTAGAAGAAAAGCATACCTTCCAAGCAATTTTGGCCTTTGGTTTTCAGAACTGTAAAAGAATAAATTTGTGTTATTTTTAAACACTAAGTTTGTGATAATTTGTTACAGCAACTACAGGAAACTAATATATCATAAATTAAAACACAAAAGAGAAAAAATTTCAGGAGGAAAAAAAAAAATAGAGGTGGAATAGACAGACTTATCCCGAGCCTTATCCCGGAGTAGATAGAAAGAACAACTGAGGGTTGCACAGGGAGTGTCTGTTGGTGAGTTAAGGGACAGCTATACTTCAGGAGAAGGAGGGGGACTTCTGGATGGGGCTCCCCTGACACTGCTGCTGGGTTCCCTCCTGGAGCCACCAGCTCGGACACGGAGACCACGCATCTTGAAGGGGAAAGTGGATGTTATCAGAAGCCTGAAAATCTACAACTGCGGCACCCACCGAACAGCTGTGAACCCCAGAGCACCGGTCCCCAATTGGCTCATACACGTGGATTCAGAGGAGCTCTACACTCCATCACGGAAAGGTCAGATTTTGCCTGGGATAAGGAGAGAGAGAAGTACATAACCAGACACCCAGAGAAGAGAGACCATGGGGAGACAAAGAAACAGCCTGTATATGAAAGAAAAGCAGGCATCAACAGAAAAGGAAGTAAACGAAATGGAGGCAAGCAACCTGTCAGAGAAAGAATTCAGAGAAATGGTCATAAGGTGGCTGAAAAGAATGGAAGACAAATTCGACAATATGAGTAAGAACCAAGAGGAAATGAAGAAGAACCAAGAAGAAATGAAAAATGACATCGCTGCTGTAAAGAACTCAATAGAAAGCATCAAGAGTAGACTAGAAGAAGCAGAGGACTGCATCAGTGAGCTAGAAGACAAGGTAGGAAAAATACCCAAGTAGAGCAGCTTCTTTTTTTTTTTTTTTTAAATATATTTTATTGATTTTTTACAGAGAGGAAGGGAGAGTTAGAAACATCGATGAGAGAGAAACATCGATCAGCTGTCTCCTGCACACCTCCCACTGGGGATGTGCCCGCAACCAAGGTACATGCCCTTGACCGGAATCGAACCCGGGACCCTTCAGTCCGCAGGCTGACACTCTATCCACTGAGCCAAACCGGTTTTGGCAAGAGCAGCTTCTAGAAAAAATATTAAAAAGCAGGAGGAGAGCCTAAGGCAGCCATGGGAAAACTACGGCCCGCAGGCCGCATCCGGCCCATTCAGCTGTTCTATCCGGCCCGCGGAGCCGAAAGAGCAGAGGGTTCTCTTGCTCTCCCCTCCGCTCCTTTACTTTGAATTTATATTAGTTCACACAAACACTCCATCCATGCTTTTGTTCCAGCCATCCGGTCCAGTTTAAGAACCCATTATGGTTCTCGAGTCAAAAAGTTTGCCCACCCCTGGCCTAAGGGAAGTTTGGGACAACATGAAACAAAACAAGTTCCGCATAATATGGGTTCCAGAAGGAGAGGAAACTGAGCAAGAAATAGAAAACTTGTTTGAAGAAATAATGACAGAAAACTTCCCTGATATAGGGAAGAAAAACCCCACACAAATCCAAGAAGCTCACAGAGTCCCAAGAAAAATGAACCCCAAAACCGACGCCAAGGCACATTATAATTAAATTGGCAAACACCAACGACAAAGTAAGAATCTTAAAAGCAGCCAGAGAGAGACAGAAAGTTACCTACAAAGGAACCCCCATCAGACTAGCAACTGATTTCTCAACAGAAACTCATCAGGCCAGAAGGCAATGGAATGAAATATACAAAGTCATGCAAAGGAAGGGTCTGAATCCAAGAATACTGTACCCAGCAAGGCTATCAATCAAAATTGAAGGTGAAATCAGGAGCTTCACAGACAAAAAAGGTCTAAGGGAATTTATTACCACCAAACCAGCAATGCAAGAAATGCTAAAGGGTCTGCTGTAAAAAAAAAATAAAAAAGAAATAGGAAGTGAAGAAGGAACACAAGGATAAAGAATAAAAATGGCGACAAATAAGCACCTATCAATAATAACTTTAAATGTAAAAGGATTAAATGTCCCAATCAAAAGACATAGGGTAATGGATTGGATAAGAAAACACGACCCATATATCTGCTGTCTACAAGAAACCCACCTCAGAAAAAAAGACGCACACAGACTGAGGGAGAAAGGATGGGAAAAGGTTTTTCAGGTGAAAGGAAATGAAAAACAAGCTGGGTAGCAATACTTATATCTGACGAATTGGAACTTAAACTGAGGACATAACAAGAGATAAGGAAGGCCACTTCATAATACTAAAGGGAGCAATCCAACAAGAAGAAATAACTCCGGAAAACATATATGCACCCAATACAGGAGCACCCAAATACATAAAAAAACTCCTGGAGGATATCAAGGCAGAGATTCACAGCAATACAATCATAGTAGGAGACTTTAATACCCCACTATCACCATTGGACAAATCCTCTAAACAAAAAATCAGCAAAGAAACATCAATCCTTAATGACTCACTAGACCAGATGGAATTAATTGACATCTTCAGAAGATTTCACCCCAAAGCCACAGAATATACATTCTTCTCAGGTGCACACGGGTCATTTTCAAAGATAGACCATATGTTGGGACATAGGCAAAGTCCCTTCAAATTCAAGAAGATAGAAACCATATCAAGCATCTTCTCAGATCACAGTGGCATAAAACTGGAAATCAATTACAATAAAAACAATCCAAAAAAATTAAACACCTGGAAACTAAATAGCATGCTATTAAATAATAACTGGGTTACCAGAGACATCAAGGAAGAAATAAAAAACATCATGACAACAAATGACAATGAAAACACAACAATCCAAAATCTATGGGACACAGCGAAAGCAGTCTTGAGAGGGAAGTTCATAGCTCTACAAGCCTGCTGCAAAAAACAAGAAACAATGGTAATAAATTACCTAACCCTACAACTCAAAGAGTTAGAAAGAGAGCAACAAGAAAAGCTCAGTGTAAGCAGAAGGAAGGAAATAATAAAGATCAGAGTGTAGATAAACAACATTGACACCAAAAAAAAACAATACAAAAGATCAACAAAACCAAGAGCTGGTTCATTGAAAGGATAAACAAGATTGATGAACCAATAGCCAGGCTCACCAAGAAGCAAAGAGAGAGGAACCAAATAAACAAAATCAGAAATGAAAGAGGTAAAATAAAAACAGACCCCACCGAAATACAAAGGATTCTTAAAAAATACTATGAGCAACTCTATTCCAACAAACTGGACAACCTGGAGGAAATGGACATCTTCCTAGAAAAATATAACCTTCCAAAACTCAATCAGGAAGAATCTAAACATCTCAATAGGCCAGTAACTATGGAAAAAATTGAAGCAGTTATTAAAAGCTTCCAGCAAACAAAAGCCAGGGGCCAGACGGCATCCCAGGAGAGTTTTACCAAACATTCAAGGAAGAACTAAAACCTATCCTCCACAGACTATTCCAAAAAATTAAAGAGGAAGGAACACTTCCAAGCTCATTGTATGAAGCCAGCATCACCCTAATACCAAAACCAGATAAAGACAACACACTGAAAGAGAACTACAGGCCAATATCCTTCATGAACATAGATGCTAAAATCCTCAAGAAAATTCTAGCAAATCAGATCCAGCAGTACATCAGAAAGATCATACACCATGACCAAGTATTTATCCCAGGAATGCAAGGATGGTACAATATCCACAAATCAATAAACGTGATACATTACATAAACAAATTGAGAGATAAAAATCACAGAGTCATATCAATTGATGCAGAAAAAGCATTTGACAAAATCCAACACCCTTTCTTGATAAAAACTCTCAACAAGGTGGGAATAGAAGGATCATAGCTCAACATAATAAAAGCTATATATGATAAACCCACAGCTAACATCATACTCCTAAAAGCATTACCCCTAAGAACAGGAACAAGACAGGGATGTCCACTCTCACCACTCCTGTTCGACATAGTACTGGAAGTATTAGCCATTGCAATTGGACAAGAAGAAGAAATAAAAGGCATCCAAATTGGAAAAGAAGAAGTAAATCTGTCCTTATTTGCAGATGATATGATATTGTACATAAAAAACCCAAAAGACTCCATAAAAAAACTAATAGACTTAATAAATGAATTCAACAATATAGCAGGATAAAAAATTAACTCCAAGAAATCTATGGCATTTCTATACAACAATAGTGAACTTACAAAAAGAGAGACTAAAAAAGCAATCCCATTTACCATCACACCAAAAAAATTAAGATACCTAGGAAGAAACTTAACTAAAGAGGTAAAAGACCTATACACAGAAAACTACAGGACACTGAAAAAAGAGATAGAGGAAGACGTAAACAGATGGAAGAACATACCATGTTCATGGATTGGGAGAATCAACATCATTACAATGTCCATACTACCCAAAGCAATCTATAGATTCAATGCACTCCCCATTAAAATACCAACGACATATTTCACAGACCTAGAAAGAACTCTCCAAAAATTCATCTGGAATAAAAAAAGACCCCGAATAGCCACAGCAATCCTGAGAAAGAAGAACAACGTAGGTGGGACCTCAATGCCAGATTTCAAGCTGTATTACAAAGCCACTGTTCTCAAAACTGCCTGATACTGGCACAAGAACAGACATATAGATCAATGGAATAGAATAGAGAACCCAGAAATCGACCCAAATCACTATGCTCAATTAATATTTGACAAAGGAGGCATGAACATAAAATGGAGTCAAGACAGTCTCTTCAATAAATGGTGTTGGGAAAATTGGACAGATACCTGCAAAAAAATAAAACTAGACCACCAACTTACACCATACACAAAAATAAACTCAAAATGGATCAAGGACTTAAATATATGATGAGAAACCATAAAAATACTAGAGGAATCCACTGCTAGAAAACTCTCTGACATATGCTGAAGCAATTTCTTCACTGATACTGCTCCTAGTGCAATGGAAACTAAAGAGAAAATAAACAAATGGGACTACATCAAAATAAAAAGCTTTTGCACAGCAAAGGAGACCATCAATAAAACAACAAGAAAGCCCACTGCATGGGAGAACATATTTGCCAATGATATCAACGATAAGGGTTTAATCTCCAACATTTACAGGAAACTCATGCAGCTTAACAAAAAGAAGATAAACAACCCAATCAAAAAATGGGCAAGTGATTAAAAAGACACTTTTCAAAAGAAGACAGAAGGAAGGCCAAGAGACATATGAAAACCTGCTCGAAGTCACTAATCATCAGAGAGATGCAAATCAAAACAATAATGCGGTACCATCTCACACCTGTCAGAATGGCTATTATCAACAAATCAACAAATGACAAGTGCTGTCGAGGATGCAGAGAAAAAGGAACCCTCATGCACTGCTGGTGGGAATGCAGACTGGTGCAGCCACTGTGGAGAACAGTATGGAGTTTTCTCAAAAAACTAAAAATGGAACTCCCATTTGACCCAGTGATCCCACTTCTAGGAATATATCCCAAGAAACTAGAAACACCAATCAGAAAGGATATATGCACTCCTAAGTTCATAGCAGCACAATTCACCATAGCTAAGATTTGGAAACAGCCTAAGTGCCCATCAGCAGATGAGTGGATTAAAAAACTGTGGTACATCTACACGAGGAAATACTACGCTGCGGTAAAAAAGAAGGAGTTCTTACCATTTGCAACAGCATGGATGGAGATGGAGACCATTATGCTAAGTGAAATAAGCCAGGCAGAGAAAGATAAATATCACATGATCTCACTCATTTGTGGAATATAATGAACAACATAAACTGATGGACAAAAATCGATCCAGAGACAGAGAAACATCAATCAGAACGTGAAACCTCAGGGAAGGTAGGGGATGGTGGGGGTAAGGGGAAGAGATCAACCAAAGGACTTATATGCATGCATATAAGCATAATCAATGGACACAGACAACAGGGGGTGGGGTCATGAATAGGAGGTGGGGGTAATGAAGGAATAAGGACACATATGTAATACCTTAATCAATAAAGAAATTAAAAAAAAACACAAAAGGGAAAACATTTTTATTTAGTTAATTTAATACATCTATTTAATATATCTATTAAATATTAGAGTCATTTATTTGGACTATTTGCTCAATTCTCATTATGTACCTACTAGGTGCCCAGTGCATGAATTCATGCACCTTGAAAGAAACTGTGGGCCACGAGGCTGTGGTGGGCACAGGGGCAGGTCACAGCCCATCCATTGCACCCCCACCTGTGCAGCCCCTGGTCCGTTGTCTGCCTGAAGCCCTGCTCCCGCTGCCACTGCTCCCATGCACTGACAGTGCTGGCCCCAATAGCTCCACTCTGTCAGCAGGTATGAACAGTGGCTGCTGCCCCAATCGCCCCTCAGGAGCAGGGGGAGGTGGAGAAGCCCTGATGGACAATCAAGGCTGCCAGCCGCTGCTCGCACCTGCTGACAGCACCGAGCATTCAGGGCCAGCGCCAGGTGCTGGTAGTGGGTGCAAGTGGGCCCAGGGCCAGCAGGAGGTGCAAGCGCTGGAGGGGACCTTGTTGTGTGGGAGCAAGAAATTTTCAGTAACCACCAGAGGTTCACCCTGACGACAATGGCTGGCGCCCCACCTTGGTCTGCGCCCCCACTCACCTGCTCCACCATCCCACCGTGGCTGACGCCCATCATATTCCATACTCTGCTGCCTGCTGCCCATGCCTGCCATGTTCTGTGTGTGCCCCTTGGTGTTCAGCGCACATCATAGCGACCAGTCAGTTATTCGGTTGTTCCACCATTTGGTCTATTTGTATATTAAGGTTTTATATATATAGATCATTTTATGGGCTCTATGAAGAAAGGACAGATAAAGCTCTTTTCTTCATGGAGCTTATAATATACTAGGGGACCAGAGCACAAATTCATGCACCTTGAAAGGAACTATGGGCTGCAAGACTGCAGTGGGCACAGGGTGGGTCTTGGCCCATACTCCGTGTCCACCCCTGGCCCCTCCTGCCACAGCCCCTGGTCCCCTCTCTGCAGGCAGCCCCGCTCCTACTGCCACTCCCACGTGCTGATGGTGCCAGTCCTGCTCCCAGCTGCTGACAGCGTGGAGTGATTGGTGCTGGTGTCAGCTGCGGGTGCAAGCGGGACTGGCACCATCAGCGAGTGTGAGTGGAGGTTGCTGCTTCAATTGCCCCTCAGGAGCAGGGGGAGGAAGAGAAGTCCTCAGGGGCTTTCAGGGCTGGAAGCTGCCACTCACACCCACTGATGGCACCAAGCAATTGGGACCAGCCCTGGATGCTGGCAATGGCTGTGAGCAGCAGCTGCTGGCCCCACTCACCCCTCAGGAGCAGGGGGGGCCTGGAGAAGCCCTGAGGAGAGATCAGGGCCAGCAGCCGCTGCTCACACCTGCTGATGGCGCCAAGTAATCAGGGCCAGCACCGGGTGCCAGCAGTGGGTGCGAGCGGTGGCTCTGGCGCTGGCAGTGGGTGCAAGCGGGGCCGGCCTCAGCAGCAGGTGCAAGTACCAGGCAAGACTGCAGTGCATGGGAGCAAAGAATTTTCAGTAACCACCAGAGGCTCACCCTGATGACAGCAACTGGTGCCCCACCTTGGTCTGGCACCCCCGCTCACCTGCTCCACCATCCCACTGTGGTCGATGCCTGCCATGTTCCATGCTCTGCCTCCTGCTGCCGACGCCTGCAATGTTCCATGCACGCCCCCTGGTGGTCAGTGCACATCATAGTGACTGGTTGTTCGGTTGTTCTGCTGTTTGGTCTATTTGCATATTAGCCTTTTATTATATAGTATAAGGGCCTTAAAATATAAATAATACTATATAGGCAGTAATAAGTAAATTAAAAAAAATTCTGACTAGTGATTAAGATCTTTTGGAATAAGAACCAACAGTCTTTCTTAACTTTAGTTTCAGTCTAATTTAAACTTCCTGGGAATAAAATTACATACTTCTTTAGGGGATACTCATTATTGACTAAGGATCCAACACATAAATATTAAGGCACAGTAAAGCCCAGGGTGGATTGTTGTGGGGAAGCATGGAACTTGGTTGGAAAGTTTATAATGAGGAATCTCTGAAAGGTCGGGGGCCTCTAGGGGAAGCTGGCTAAAGGTGGCAACCCCTGCCTTGACTTTTCCAAACAAGTCTGAGCCCCTGGGTGTTTTACTGGAATCTTTATGTTTAGTCTTTAGACGTCCTTGCTTAAAGGACACTGCAGATGCATGTGTCTTTTCAAGGATGCTTGCCCTGCTGATAGTATGTACAAGTTAATTTTAGTTCAAGCTGTTGCTACAATAAAAGCCTAAGGAGGCAGGTGAACGGGGCTGATTGGTTTCTCAATCCAAGCAGTCCCTTAGCCCTCTCTTTCACAGAAACGAGTGTCAGAGTAATCATTCAGTCAGTGCTCAGGGTCTGCCGGTCAGCCCCGGGAAGTGGTTCACTGTGTGAGGATTGAACGCAACAATGCGGCAGAAACCTTGAAAACAAAGAGGAAGAAAATGAAAGTAGCTGCTCAGTAAGTCACTGGAGCCCGCTTGAGTTTTCCAAGTTCGAGGGGATTGTTTCTCAGATAAGGTTTCACAATGGGACAACAGCTGTCCACAGAACACAGCAATATATCACAGTGCTTACACAGTTATTAAAAGCAGGTGGTTCCTCTGTTACAGAAGAACAACTAAAGAGCCTGTTACAGACTGTTATAATTTATAACCCTTGGTTCCCTGATGCCAGAAACGCTAGACCTTAATCTCTGGGAACAAGTGGGCAGGGATTTAAAGAGAAATCAGGCCCAGGGAAAACGAGTGTCCTTATCATCATTAACTATGTGAACTATTGTTCCAGCTACACTATGCCCACTTCATATTGAGGATCAAAAGCCTACAGAATGCCAGGAGGGTTTATCACCAACCCCTCCTCCTGAGGTAGAGCCTGTAATACCTAGGCCCCTCCGTCAGAGGAACCCTTTCCCGATCCTCCACCTCCAGTGTGGGAAGGCTCATCAACTAGATCCTCAGTTATGGGATCATGTGTCAGGCAAGCTATGTTAGAAGAAGAGCTTTTGGCTTGCCCAGTTATGCAAGGTCAGCAAGGTAATCAGATACATGAACCACTCTTCTTTAAGGAAAAGTATTAGAGAAAATGGGACTAACAGGCCATTTACAAAAGGACTCCTTAATGCCTTGTCTGAAAATTATCATATGTCAGGTTGGGACTAGCAGATTTTGGCCAAAACAACTCTGGATGCCAGTCAATATTTACTATGGAGAGCAGAATATGATGAGATCTGTGAACAGCAGGCTGTTTGTGGGTGTTCACTGGCGACCCCACCTGGGAGCTCTCTGGGCCATGTTCTGGCTGTAAGTCCCAGGCAGTATAAAACATCTTCTAAAAGATCTACAGAAAGGACTCTGATTTATTGAGTCTTATCTGTAGGTTGTGTGCGCCTGCAAATATTGTACATAGAGTGTCTCTGTTGAATGTTGTTTTGTGTCTTTATTTGGTTTAATTTGTTTAGAGATGGGGCATATTTCACTTTGATAGGGGCCCCAGCTACTTGTGGCAGGCTGAACACGTGGCAGGTATTGCAGGAACTTCGCAGCAGCTGCCAAGAATTCTTAATCTTGGGGACCCTTCCTACTCTCCCCCTCAGGCATCAGCCAATGGAAACTCTTAGCTAGAAGTCCTTTTCTGTCTGTAATGTAACTTGGTTACTAATTGATGTTCTTTGCTTGCTTTCTTATCTTTGAGGGACTTCGTTTGCACTTCATCGTTTTATGAACGCAGGGAATCCTCTGTCTCTGCTGTTTGGGTTTTGTGCCACTCAGAACCCATTTGCTGTGCTGGGTTAGTGTGAGATAAGATTCTAAGGCTAATATCCCAGTCCACCTTTTGTGAGTACTCATTCATCTACTGCAGGGTTTTTTTGTTTTGTTTTTTCTGTTTTTAAGATCTCTTCTTAGGTGCAAGATTTCATATTGTTTGTCTACTAAGAAAGAAAAATATGGGGAAATAATTATTTAAACACCCCAGATATTTATCCTAGAGGGCCAGAGATACAGAAGTGCCCTTGAACAGGCTGCAGAAGCAGCAGCAGTGAGGTGGGGGTGAGGGGGTGCTCTCCTTGTAAAAAAAAAATTTTTTTAATGGTACTTTTACACTAAAGCTGTTAAAGGCCCAGAAGTTACTACAGTCCTGGGAACAAACCCAGGACCTGCTATCTCCCCACATACACACCCACCCTTTCTGCAGCCTCCTGAGAGTTGTCAAGGTCATATTATCTCTGTTATGCTTCTTAAGAATATGAATATATTTTCCATTGGAAAAATATGCCTATTTCTGAAAGTAAAGCGGGGGGGGGGGGGGGGGGAGGGTTCCTGTATTTGCCTAGGAAGCAAAGGTTATTTAAAATAATTATGTTATGTTAATCAGAGTCTTGATTACTTTAAATGAATAGATTACTTAATACTGTTTGATACTAATAATATATAATCTTTTAGTCTAATGTATTTGACTACCTTCCCAGAGTTTGAATTTTAACAAACTTTTTCTTGACCTAGAATTGGCTTTAGATCATTCCAGTGGGCCCTGGAATGCCTCAAAGATTTTTTTCTCTCCTTATGAAGGAAAATCTTATACTTAAGGTATATGGGAAGCTCTGTAAAATAAGGAAATAATAATTATTTTCTATTTATATATGAATATTAAATAGATTCTGATATGCTTTCATTTATAACTAATTGTTATTAGTCATAATATTGTGAAATATTGTGTTTTACAGAAAGGACAAGACTCCATGTCATTTGCATTACTCTATATAGTATCTAGATTTATAGAAGTACTGGCAGGAAAAATCAGGAAACAAAAATTTTATTATAAGGCTGAATGAATAGAAAATAATTATATAGTTTTGATAACAATTATTTAAAGTATTGCTAATTCTTAAACTTTTTGTTTTTCAGATATAAGGAAGTATTTTTAAAGCAATTTGGTAAATTATATATTCCTCTCCCTACCTGTCCCTCCAGAATTTAGCAATTCTTAATAAGTGGCAATACATTTCTTTGCATGAATTCAATAAGCCCTGTTTCCAATTGTAGATATATTAACCGAGATAAAAACTGATAATGGGCCTGCTTATGGTAGCCATGCCTTTGCCACCTTTTGCAGGGCTTGGTCCATCCAGCATTCCATAGGAATCCCTTACAATCCACAAGGGCAGGCCATCATTAAATGTTCCCATGTGACATTAAAGAGCATGCTAATAAAACAAAAAAGAGAGGGGGGGGGAATGTGGGGAAGCAGGGGACTTGGTTGGAAAGTTTGTAAGGAGGAATCTCCGAAAGGCCAGGGGCCTCTAGGGGGAGCTGGCCCGAAGGCAGCAACCCCTGCCTTGACTTTTCCAGGGCCCATTGGAATGATCTGAGCCTCTGGGTGTTTTACTGGAATCTTTGTGTTTAGTCTTTAGACGTCTTTGCTTAAAGGACACTGCAGATGCATGTAGCTTGAACTTCTAGATAATATCAGCAGGGTAAGCATCCCTGAAGGATGCTTCTAGAGACTATCAGCAGGATAAGCACCCCTCAGGGATGCTTACCCTGCTGATAGTATCTAGAAGTTAATTTTAGTTCAAGCTACTGCTATGAAAAAAGCCTAAGGAGACAGGCGAATGGGGCTGTTTGGTTTCTCAAGCCAAGTGGTCCCTTAGCACCCTCTTTCACAGAAATGAGTGCCAGAGTAATCATTCAGCCATTGCTCAGGGTCTGCTGGTCAGCCTGGCAGGTTGTGATTGAGAGAATGAAGAAATAGATAAATAATTGGATGAATTAATGAGTGTAACATTTGTTTGTAACTTTGAGGAGTAATACATATTTTTTTTGTCTGTAATTCATAGTCAACAAAGTAAAGGCATGATGAGAATGTTGAGTTCTTGGATCTGATGAAACCAAAATATAGACAAGATCCCAAATAGGATTACATTTTACATTCAGGAACTGGTGCAAGGCTCTTGATAAACAGTTGGGAAAAACAACTACAAGGTGCACCGTCTCTCACAGAGCAGGGATTGGGCTTTGCAGCTCTGTATCTGAGTCCCAGAATGAGTTTAGTGCAAAAGGCTTTTGATTTTAAGTAAATACTCAAAGTGATTTTCCATCTTAGGGCTGAGTGTTTTATTAGCAGTAAATAATCTTGTTTAAAATAAGCTCACGGACTCCACTAAAAAACTATTAGAACTAATAATTGAATTAAAAAAGTTGCAGGATACAAAATTAATATGCAGAAATCTATTGCATTTCTATACACTAATGACAATTGATTAGTGGAGAAATTAGAAAACAATCCCACTTGCAATTGCATTAAAAAGAATAACATACCTAGGAATAAATTTAAGCGAAGAGTTAAAAGACCTGTACTTTGAAAACTATGAGACATTAAAGAAAGAAATTGAAGAGGACTAAAATTAATGGAAGGATATGCTGTGCTCAGGGATTGGAAGAGTTAATATTGTTAAAATAGCCATACTACCCAAAGCAATATACATATTCACTGCAAGGCATTCTTCTCAAGACGCGAACAAATATTTCTAAAATTTATATGAAACACAGAAGACCCTACATAGCCAAAACAACCTTAAGAAAAAAGAACAAAGTGTGTTCTGAATTAAAACTATACTAAAAAGGTACAATAATAATAAAAAATATGGTACTGGCACAAAAACAGACACACAGATCAATAGAACAGAATAGAGAGTCCAGAAATAAACCCTCACTTATACAGTCAATTAAAATATGACAAAGCAGCTGGTCTAGCATGGTTCAGTGATTGAGCGTTGGCCTGTGAACCAGGAGGACACGGTTCGATTCCTGGTCAGGGCACATGCCTGGCTTGTGGGCTCAGCCCTCGGGTGGGGCATGCAGTAGGCAGCTGATCAATGATTCTCTCATCATTGATGTTTCTATCTCTCTCTCACTCTCCCTTCCTCTCTGAAATCAATAAAAATATACTTTAAAAATAAATAAAATATGACAAAGGAGGCAAGAATGTACAATGGGAAAATGACAGTGTCTTCAATAAGTGGTGTTGGGGAAATTGGACAGATACATGCAAAAAAAGAAAACTGGATCATTTTTATACTATATACCAAAATAAACTCAAAATGGATTTTAAAGACTTAAGTTTATGACCCAAAACCATAAAACTCCCAGAAGAAAACATAGGCAGTAAACTCTTTGATATCAGTCTTAGAACTATCATTTGGACATATCCCCTTGGGCAAGGGAAACAAAAAAATAAATAAATAAATGGAACTACATCAAACTAAAAATTTTGTGCAAAGCAAAGGAAATCACTAACAAAACAAAAATACAACCTACTGAATGGAGAATATATTCACAAATGATATATCCAATAAAGGGTTAATATCCAAAATTATTACAACTCAATATAAAAAAAACTGCAAAAAAACCCCAATTAGATGGTATTTTTTCAAAAAAAGACAAATGGATGCAAACAGACATAAAAAAAAGTGCTCAAATCTCTAATCATCAGAGAAATTCAAATCTAAGTCACAAGTAGATACCACTTTACAACTGTCAGAATGGCTACCATCAAAAATTCAACCCATAGCAATGTTGATGAGGATGTGGAGAAAAGGAAACACTTGTGCACTGTTGGTGGGGGTGTAAACTGGTGTAGCCACTATGGAAAACAGTATGGAGGTTCCTCAGAAAATTAAAAAACAGAACTGCCAGATGACCCAGCAATTCTACTTCTGGGTATTTATTTGAAGAGAAAACAAAACAAAACACTAAGTTGAAAAGATATACCATCCCTTTGTTTGTTACAGCATTAGTTACAATAGTCAAGATATGAGAATAACCTAGGTGCCCATTGATAGATGAGTGGATAAAGAAGATGTGGTATATATGCAATGAATATCATTCAGCAATTAAAAGAATGAAATCTTGTCATTTGTGACAACATGGATGGGTATGGAGGGTATTTTACTAAGTGAAATAAGTCAGACAGACAAACACAAATATCATGATTTTACCTATGTGTGGAAACTAAAACAAAACAAAACAAACAAACAAAACAGAAACACACCCATAGATACATAGAACAAACTGATGGTTGATAGAGGAAGTGGGTAGGGGTTGGGTGAAAAGGGTGTAGGGAATAAAAATAAAGAATGGATTAAATTAAAGGACATCAATTTCAAGAGCAATGAAAGAAATCAGACAAAACTTTACTTCATGCATAAACCAAAAAGAAACAAATGAGCTCATGAACTTTTCTCAAAGAAACTTTTCTCTGTCTCTCTACTACCAATACCTGGAGTTGACATCATTGCTGGTCTGGAATTTGTTAATACTTATTTTGTGTCCTAACATTTGGTCTATTTTTGAGGGTTTCCCATGTGCACTTGAGAAGAATGTATTTTCTGCTGCTTTGGCATGCAATGTTGTGTAAATATCAATTAAATCCATCTAATCTAGCGTGTCATTTAAAGTTACTGTTTCCTTGTTGATTTTTTTTTTGGGGGGGGGTCTGGAAAATCTATTCAGTGATGACAGTGGGATGTTAAAGTCCCCTACTATAATTGTATTATTATCAATCTCTCTCTTAAAGTCCTCCAGAAGTTTTTTTTAATATATCTAGGTGCTCCTATAGTGGGTACATATATGTTGACCAGGGTCCTCTTGTTGGATCGATCCCTTTAGTGGTATGTAGTGACCTTCAATGTCTCTTGTTATGGCCCTTATTTGAAGTCTATTTTGTCAGATATGATTATTGTTATCCCAGCTTTTGAAAAAAAAAATTTCTATCTTCACTTTCATCCTGTGTAATTCTCTTGTCTCTTCTAGATAGCACATATATGGGTCATGTTTTCTTATCCATTAAGCTACTCTATGTCTTTTGATTGGAACATTTAATCCATTTACATTTAAGGTTATTATTTATCATCATTTTTATTCTTTATGCCTTTGTTTCTCTCTATGTTGTCTTCTTACCACAGTCCCTTTAACGTTTCTTGCAGTTCTAGTTTAGTGGTAATAAGCTCCTTTAGCCTTTCAAAATACTTTCTAATTTACCCTTGTAAATTTCACCTTTTCCTCTAAAGTTGTATAGGTGTGCTTGCCTAATTTTCTAAATATTTGACCTTTTTATGCATTTTTAAATTAATTTTTAATCTAAATGTATATTATTTATTGATTTTATTATTTTTTATTTTTTACTAGAGGTCTGGTGCACGAAATTTGTGCATGGGGGAGGGGGGTCCCCTCAGCCCAGCCTGCACCCTCTCCAATAGGGAACCTCTCAGGGGATGTCCAACTGCCAATTTAGGCCCGATCCTGGGGTGCCTAAACCGACAGTCGGATATACCTCTCACAATCCAGGACCACTGGCTCCTAACTGCTCACTTGCCTGCCTGTCTGATTGCCCCTAACTATCCCCTCCTGCTGGCCTGGTCACTTACAACTGTCCCCACTGCCGGCCTAGACGCACCCAATTGCTCCCCCACTCTGCTGGCCTGGTTGCCCCTAACTGACTCTCCCACACCGGCCTGGTCACCCTTAACTGCCCGCTCGCTGGCCTGGTCGCCCCCAACTGCCCCCTGTGTGGGCCTGGTTGCCCATGCAGCCTGCTGTTTGGTCATTTGGTTGCCCCTCACTAACATCTTGCTAGCCTGGTTGCCCCATGCAGTCAGCTGCTCAGTCATTTGGTTGCCCCTCACTAACCCCCCTGCTGGCCTGGTCATCCCATGCAGCGCTTGATGCTTAGTCATTTGGTTGCCCCTCACTGCTCCCCTCTGCCAGTCTGGTCCCCCCAACTGCCCCCCCGTGGGCCTGGTTGCCCATGCAGCCTGCTGTTTGGTTGTTTGGTCACTCCTCACTAACCCCGCTGCCGACCTGGTTGCTCCATGCAGTCTGTTTGGTCGTCTGTTCGGTTGCAATGGTCGCTTAGGCTTTTATTATTATAGATTGTTTAAAGTATTACATATGTCTCCTTTTTCCCCCTAGTGACCTCCCCTCTAGCAAAGCTGTTACATTCTTTGTTTATGGCCCTTTGTAAATTGGGAGTAATTAGGAAAACAGGTCTTGTAAGACCAGATTGTTAAGAAAGGGCAGTGACTTAATTATAGGCTACCAAGAATGTACATTAGGATACTGATTAACAGAGTAAGGCTACTAGCCTTTCTATATTCTTCCTCACCCTCTCCCTGCCCCCCACTTTGATCCACAGCTAGCTTTAGCCCTGGGGATTATAGAAGACCCAGGGTTTGGGGATAGGGACAAAGACTGCTCTAGCTGCTTCCGGCTGAAGGGGGACGTCTTGATAAAGGGAGTTCAGCATGCCGAGTCTTCATCATCTTCATCATTTTCCTCGAGAGGATCTTAGTAGTGAGGGGTCCTGGCATGTAGTACCATTTAGAACTTAAAGGCTTCTAAACGAGAAGATACAAACTGTGTCAGCATATTGAGTATACAAGGGCCAAATAGCAGAGGTAGAAGTATCATTAAGAGGCAACCTGCTGGTGGGAGTACCCATGAGGCCCAACTCCATATATTATTCCAGGAACTCCAACATTCTGATAATTCCTGTCTTATTTTTGAGGCTTGATCAGCTACTTTCTGGGCCCCATCCCTTACAATGCTGGACTGGTTGGCATAAAAACAGCACTCTTCCTCAAGGAACATACATAAACCCTTCTTTTCTGCTGTTAGAAGGTCTAGTCCTCTTAGATTTTGGAGGGTGACTGCTGCCAGCGAATCTACCTGGTCTTGTACTGCAATAATGCTCTGCTATTTCCTCTAAGCTGTCTGCAAGGTCTTTGGATAGGCTTTGATAATAGGAAAGTGAAGTTGTCAACCCCCTATCCCAGTGCCCAGGTCTGTAGCTATTCCTAGGTCAGCAAGTAGGGGGAGGAGGGTGATGGCCTTTCTGGTTCGAGCATAGGCAGTGAATGGAACCTTAAAGAGCTGATTGTTTGGGACAATGTCTATTTCGGGGACTAAGTAAACCAGAGTACAGGTTCTAGTCCAGTTGGCAGGTAAACAGTAGTATATAAATCACCCATCAGCAGATGTAAGAAACACCTAAAATCAAAGTAGAAAAAATAGTAAATTCACACCTGGATAAATCAGAGCAAAATTATACAATACAAATATAAATTGTCTAAAGGTGTTTACACAGAAAGGATACATTTTTAAAAAAAATTGTAAGCTGACTCCTTGGCAGTATCAATGAAAGTCAGACAACAGTGCAATGATATTTTTAAGGTATTGAGAAAAATGTGATCATCAACCTCATGTAACCAAAACTAAAATGTTTTGGGAGGGACCAGGTATGCAAGGGAGGGCAGTTGTGGGTGATCAGGCCAGCAGGGGAGGGCAGGTGGGAGGGACCAGGCCTGCAAGGAGGACAGTTGGGGGCAATCAAGCCTACAGGAGAGGGCAGTTAGCGTTGACCAGGCCGGCAGAGGAGGGAAGTTGGGGGCGACTGGGCCTGCAGGGAAGGGCAGTTGGGGGGGACCCAGGCCTGTAGGGGAGAGCAGTTGGGGGGGACCAGGCCTGCAGGGGAGGGCAGTTAGTGGTGACCAGGCCTTCAGGGGAGAGCAGTTAGGGGTGACCAGGCCTGCAGAGGAGGGCAGTTAGGGGCAATCAATTTGGCAGGGGAGCAGTTAGTCATCAATCAGGCTGGCAAGGGAGTGGTTAGGGTGTGATCAGGCTGGCAGGCAGAAGTGGTTAGGGGCAATCAGGAGGGCATGCAGGCAAGCAGTTGGGAGCCAGCAGTCCTGGATTGTGAGAGGGATGTCCGACGGCCCGTTTAGGCCCGATCCTACCTGGATTGGGCCTAAACGGGCCGTCGGACATCCCTCGAGGGTTCCCAGGTTGTAGAGGGTGCAGGCTGGGCTGAGGGACACACATCCCTGTGCATGAATTTTGTGCACTGGGCCTTTAGTTATCATATAAAACTGAGAGGACACCTTCAGCATGACTGCAAAAGTGATGCTGCAAGGGATCAAACAATGACCCAGTATGATCTCAGCTAGCCTGGGAAAACTACCCAAATCTCAGATCATAGAAATGTAATGGACTCACTCTTTGATCTGATTTTCCCTTTGGAGCATTTATTAATCTGGCTTCTCCAGAGAAACAGAACCAGTAAGATGGAGATGATAGATTATAGATAGATACATGATAGATAGATAGATAGATAGGTAAATAGATAGATAGATAGATAGATAGATAGATAGATAGATAGATAATAGATAGGGAGAGATATATAGTGCCCTGGCTGGTGTGGTTCAGGTGGTTGCTTGTTGGATTCTCTGTCAGGGCATATGCCTGGGTTGCAGGCTTGATCATCGGTGGGGGGTTTGCAGGAGGAAGCTGACTAATGTTTCTCTGTCATTTACGTTTCTCTCTCTCTCTCTTTCTCTCTCTCTCTCCCTTCCTCTCTCTGAAATCAATTTATGCAATTATGAAGGCTGAAAAGTCCCATGATCTCCATTTGCGAGATGGAGACCCAGGAAATCTGGTGGTGTACTTAATTCAAGTCCCAATGCCTGAGAATCAGGGAAGCCTATGGTGTATATCCCCGGCTGAGGGCAGGAGATGAGATGTTCCAGCTCAATAGTGAAAGGTAGAAACACACACACACACACACACACACACACACAAGACATATGAATTCATCCTCCCACTATTTTTTGTTCTTTCAAGTCCTCAGTGGATTGCATGATGCCCACCTACAATGGAGAGAGCAATTACTTTACTGAGTTCACCAATTCAAATGATAATCTCATCGGGAAACACCTGCTCAGACACACCCAGAAATAAGGTTTAATCTGGGCACTTCATAGGCAATCAAGTTGACACATAAAATTAACCATTACAAGTTTACCCCTTGTCAACTTGGCACTCAAATGCATCTCTTTAAAACATACTTTCCAAGAGGAGTAGTGAGCGGCAACAGGTGAGGCTGCAGCCAACTCTGCTCCCCTTGCACTCGGCTGCCCAGGCGCTCGGGACACAGCAGCAGCGCTTTTCCCTGGGCTGACCGCCCGCGATGTCCACTTAGGAGAGGCTGCAGCGGCCAGCATCGCGACACCCCCAGCACACCGCTCCAGGTCGCAGAACGGGGCTAGAGGGTGCACCCCTGCCCCAGCCCCCACCCCGCCCCCCACCCTGAAATGACTTGTTTATCGGCGCAGACACTGCCTAAGGGACTCGCTGGAGTGGAATCCAAGTGGAATTTAGATTTGAAGAAGAGTTTCTTAACATTTACTCCTTCCTTATTGGTTTTTTTTTCTTTCTTTTTTCTGCTCCCCTTCTCAGCCTATCATTGGAGATGAACACAGAGCTTTTGCATCCCAAAAAGTAGTCGCCGCGACTGTTATCCCCAAAGAGACAAGCACACATGTAGGAATGACAAAGGCTTGTGAAGGAGAGAGCGCAGCTCGCAGCCCAGAGATCCTCTCCATAATGGATTACTAAATGGGATACACCACGCTGTACCAGCCCACTCCGAGCCCTGGCCGCCGACCCGTCGATGCACCGAATAGGGTAAAGTAGAGAAAGAAAGTCTCCCCGCTGAACTACTACGAGGCCAGAAGCCTTGCTGCTATATCTCACCCTGCTACACTGCGCTGGGGCTGGCTTCCCAGAAGATTCTGAGCCAATCAGTATTTCGCATGGCAACAAAACAGTATCCGGTGTTTGTGGGCCACAAGCCTGGATGGAACAGCATGCAGAGGCACGGACTGGACATCCAGATGATCATGATCATGACCAGGACCCTCTACATTGCTGCCTGGGGAGACTGGCAGCGAGTCACAAAGACAACCAAGTTCTCAGTGAAACAGGAAGGTGAACAGAAGCAAGAAACGAAAACTTAGGCTCAAGTACATTTTAGACCTTAATGGACCATCCTTGTGTGAAGAAGAGAGTGACTTCTGGAAATAATTTTCCCTTTCTCATCTTCCATCTTGACAATCACATCACCAAAGCGAAGGCTGAGAGACGGAGACAAACGTTAGCTTTCGTTCGCCCCCCCTGATGAACAGATGCGGCATGCTGAATACCAAGTGTCTGGGACCATATTTATACTGTTGATAGACACATCGCACACAGAAGAAATTTATTGTAGCAAAAAACTGACATGGAAATCTAAACAGGCTGATGTAGACACATGCAGAATGAAGGGAAAACATAAGGATGAGTGTCACAACTTCATTAAAGTTATTCTAAAGAAAAACGATGATACTTTGTCTGTGGAACTAATGCCTTCATCCCTTCCTGCAGAAACTATAAGATGGATACTTTGGAACCTTTTGGGGATGAACTTAGTGGAATGGCCAGATGCCCCTATGATGCCAAACACGCCAACATCGCATTGTTTACAGATGGAAAATTATACTCCACCACAGTGACTGACTTCCTTGCCATCGATGCAGTTATTTACCGGAGTTTTGGAGATAGACCAACCCTACGGACCGTCAAGCATGGTTCAAAATGGTTGAAAGAACCATATTTCATCCAAGCAGTGGACAATGGAGACTATATCTACTTCTTCTTCAGGGAAATAGCAGTGGAGTACAGCACCATGGGAAAGTTAGTTTTCCCAAGAGTGGCCCAGGTTTGTAAGAATGACATGGGAGGGTCTCAGAGAGTCCTGGAGAAACAGTGGACATCTTTCCTTAAGGCTCGCCTCAACTGCTCAGTTCCCAGAGACTCTCACTTTAATTTCAACATACTCCAGGCGGTTACAGATGTGATTCGTATTAATGGCCGTGACGTTGTCCTGGCAACCTTTTCCACACCTTATAACAGCATCCCTGGGTCTGCAGTTTGTGCCTATGACATGCTTGACATTGCCAATGTTTTTACTGGGAGATTCAAAGAACAGAAGTCTCCGGATTCCACTTGGACACCAGTTCCTGATGAACGAGTGCCTAAGCCCAGGCCGGGTTGCTGTGCTGGCTCATCCTCCTTAGAAAAATATGCAACCTCTAATGTCTTTCCTGATTATACCCTGAACTTCATCAAAACGCACCCGCTCATGGACGAGGCCGTGCTTTCTGTCATCAACAGGCCGTGGTTCCTGAGGACGATGGTCAGATACCGCCTCACCAAAATAGCGGTGGACACCGGGGCTGGGCCCTATCGGAATCACACTGTGGTTTTCCTGGGATCAGAGAAGGGACTCATCTTGAAGTTCTTGGCCAGAATAGGAAACAGTGGTTTCCTAAATGACAGCCTTTTCCTGGAGGAGATGAGCCTTTACAATCCTGGAAAGTGTAGCTATGATGGAGTAGAAGACAAGAGGACTATGGGATTGCAACTGGACAAAGCAAGCAACTCTCTGTATGTTGCATTCTCCACCTGTGAGATAAAGGTTCCCCTTGGTCGGTGTGAACAACATGGGAAGTGTAAAAAGACCTGTATCACCTCCAGAGACCCTTACTGCGGGTGGGTGAAGGAAGGAGTTCCTGTGCCTCTCTGTTGCCCGGCAACAGACTAACTTTTGAACAGGACATAGAGCGTGGCAATAAAGATGGCCTTGGAGACTGTCATAATTCCTTCGTGGCACTGAATGGAGTGATTCGCGAGAGTTACCTCAAAGGCCAGGACCAGCTCGTTCCTGTCACCCTCTTGGCCATTGCGGTAATTCTGGCGTTTGTCATGGGGGCCATGTTCTCCGGGATCGTGGTCTATTGCGGCTGCGATCACTGCGCAAGGATGGGTCCTCAGCACAGCGCAAGGAGGAGCTCAGCCACTCCCGCAGGGGCTCCATGAGCAGCGTCACCAAGCTCAGCGGCCTCTTCGGTGACACCTAGTCCAAAGAGCCGAAACCAGAGGCCAGCCTCACGCCGCTCATGCACAACAGCAAGCTCACCACGCCCGGCAACACGGCCAAGATGCTCATTAAGGCGGACCAGCACCACCTGGACCTGGCGGCCCTGCCCACCCCCGAGCCCACGCCCACGCTGCAGCAGAAGCGCAAACCCAGCTGCGGCAGCCGCGAGTGGGAGAGAAACCAGAACCTCATCAACGCCTGCACAAAGGACATGCCCCCCATGGGCTCCCCGGTGATCCCCACGGACCTGCCCCTCCGGGCCTCCCCCAGCCACATCCCCAGCATGGTGGTCCTGCCCATCACGCAGCATGGCTACCAGCACGAGCACGTGGACCAGCCCAAAATGAGCGAGGTGGCCCAGATGGCCCTGGAGGACCAGGCGGCCACCTGGAGTATAAGACCACCAAGGAACATCTCAGCAGCAAGAGTTCAAACCACGGGGTGAACCTAGTGGAGAACCTGGACAGC
This sequence comes from Plecotus auritus, assembly GCF_963455305.1. NCBI lineage: Eukaryota > Metazoa > Chordata > Mammalia > Chiroptera > Vespertilionidae > Plecotus > Plecotus auritus. The sequence goes on from NC_137771.1 coordinate 69,245,752, forward strand.
CTGCCCCCCAAGGTCCCCCAGCGGGAGGCATACCTGGGCCCCCAGGGAGCCTCCCTGTCACAGAGCGGCCTGAGCAAGTGCTGGAGATGCACCACTCCTCCTCCTCTGGGCTTGACTATAAGAGGAGCTACCCCACGAACTCGCTCACCAGAAGCCACCAGGCCACCACTCTCAAAAGAAACAATACTAACTCCTCCAATTCCTCGCACCTCTCCAGAAACCTGAGCTTTGGCCGGGGAGACAACCCGCCCCCCGCCCGCAGCTGGTGGACTCCATCCAGGTGCACGGCTCCCAGACGGCGGGTCCGTCAGTGACTGTTTCGAGGCAGCCCAGCCTCAACGCCTACAATTCATTGACCAGGTCGGGGCTAAAGCCGGACGTACCCCCCAAACCTACCTTTGCCCCCATTTCCACATCCATGAAGCCCAACGATGTGTGTACATAATCCCAGGGGATGGTCAGGTGTCGAGCCGGCAGGAAAGGCGAGGCGCGCTGCGCCTGCACGGTTCTCCACTGCCTGAGTGCACACTAGACCAAGAGGGCCGTGCAACACCCTGACGCTGGGCCTCTGGGATTCTGGGGACTCGCCAAATGGCCCACGTGGTTTGGTGAAGGTTTGGACACGGGACTCACCTCCATTCTCTTCCTTCACTCTCCCCCGACTCCCCGCTACAGGTCGTACTCACGAAAGACTTAAATTATCATCACAAACATGAGCCAAAAGCACATACCCACTCACCCCCACACGTGTGCACATGTACGCATGGACACAGAAAGACACACGTGCACACACACACTCACACACAGACATTGACACAGTCACACAGAGGTGAACAGCAATTGCAGGATTTTGTCCGTGACTGCACAGGGCACTGCCAAAGTAGGCTAGCGTTCCAACTTGCAAAACACAGATTTTTTTTTTTTTTTTTTTAATCATGCAAGTTAAAAAGACAAAGGAATTCATTGAGAATTCTAACTCAGACTTTTAACAATGGCAGAAGTTTACTATGAGCAGATACTGTGAAATGCCCACCAGTGTTACAGCTTTCTGTTTTAGCAGGTTAATGCCATGTTGGGCAACTATGTCATAGATTTCTGCTCCTCTCTTTTAATGAAATAACGTGACCGTTAAGGCAAGTAACTTTATTTATTGTTCACCATTTGTTTTTCCTTAAGGAATGGACTCTTCCACACACCACCCTATGAACAGCTCTCCAGAAAGCCCCTTAACGCTACACTATTTAACGTGAAATCCATTAACTGGAATAATTGAGTTTCTTTATTTTTGCAATAAATTCACTGAGTAAATAAGCTGGAATCTGAGCTTTGTGTTTGGACTGTCTGATCTCTAGCTAAAGGAGAAAGTTAAGAGGGGAGTATTTATTTAAATCTGACAGTTAATTTGCTGGTGAAATCTCTGTGCTATCACATGCAAAAAAGTAATCGGTTTAAAAGTCCTTCCAGATCCTAACTTCTAAAGCAACCAGGAGAGAAACTTCTAGAATGGCACAGCCATGTCTCATTGCTGCCAACATGGCTTTGTCAGTAGTTCCTACTTTCTTGTGAAGGCACCAGCTTGTGATACGCCATCTCATTTCACCTTGCATGTGAGACAGCAAACAAAATCCACAAACGGTGTAAACTAATTAAACTAATTAATATGCTGGCTGCTACCTTGCATAAATTAATGGTTTGATCACACAGGTTTTTCGTGGGGTTACATCTGTGAATAGCCCGTTTTCCACATGTAAATTTGTGCCTTACACCCTGAGTTGTGTACACTTGTAAACTGTCATTTATGATAAACTTTTCCCTCATTTTGAAATACAGATGGTTATTTAACCCTTGCCTCACCCCACTCCAGTCCTCTGGAGGATTAGCTGTCCAGCAGATAGAAGAAGAATGCAGTGGTGATGCTTAGAATCTCACAGCCTGGGAAAGCTGGGCTCACAACACCCTCCCAATTCACACCTCCTTCTAGTCGTGCCAACTCCAACCACCCTTTGGCCATGTTGATAAACATGGACCCTAGTGTTGTGGGTGGCATATCTCTTCTCTCCCTCTAGGGCTCCCTGCTTCCCTTAGATTCTCAGATCATTTCAACATGGTGATACCCTCATTTGCCAGCAGAGAAAGGACTAAAGTCCCAGTCCTTATTTCTGCCAGGTCCCCTGGCTGGAGAACACGCCGTGTGCAGTTGGGCAGGCATCTGGGAGGAGTCTCCAAGCCGTGTGCTCTGTGCGTGCAAGCGATGCACACAAGGAAATAACATGGAAATAGATGCAGGCAGGCTGGTCACTGCTGTGATTAATGAGTAACTCCAAGTACAAGGCCAACTACAATGGATGCTGCAAAAACCTTGACTGGGGCAAAAGATATTTAAAAATTTTTAAGTGTCTTCTTTTTGTTATGGCTTGTAGGGGCTGGGGTGGGTGTGTGTTTTTCCCCTTGGTTTTCATTAGTGCAAGCACACTGAAGGGACTTTTGTTGACCATGAATAAAAGACTTGTCAACATACTGTAAACCGTGAGCATTTCTGGTTGTTTTTTTTAAAACAGTTAAACATATTTGGTGGTCTCTTTGTCTTTTTATTTCCAGTTTGATCTGGGATTAGTTTGGTCTTTAAAGAAAAACTTTATAAAAAGACAATTTGGGGCAATTTCTAGTTGGCTGGTAAAAACGCGATGTCTCCATAATCAGAGAGAGACCTAGGTGTGTGGCAAAGTTGCCCGCACAGCCTTTTGTCCCAAACATCTCTTGCCGTTTTGCTGTTGTTTGGGGTAAGCCTTGTTGTTTTTGTGTCCTTATATTTTTGTTTTGTTAGTGGAGTCAATGTTCACATTCTGTGAACTCTGCCCTGAAACCATGAAGTCTTCTTTAGATAGAAACCAAGATACTGGTTTATCCCTTGGATTTTCTTTAGAAACGTGGAGTTTAGGAAAGTGATGGGTGTATATTACCCTGCCCCCTTCTTCCCCAAGCTTGACTCCCAAGAGTATTGACGGGGCAGTGCCCACCGCCTCATCCCCATGTGTGGACGTCATTGCCTCAGCTGTGCTATGGAGACATGTGTCAAAATTTCAACCCACACCCCTACTTACCACAACTCATCACTTGCAGTGTTGACCCTAGAATGCCTACATGTATTGAGCTGGTCTTCTACATTTGAGTATTTTTCCGCCTTTTCTTTTTTCCCCCACCCCATGTGGGTGGAGGGTCCATAAACCTGAGTGTGTCTTTGCTTTCCACCCTTGCTAGACACTGGTAGATGCAACAAGCTCAGATTTATATTTGTTGTAAAGTTGTAAAAATATTGTGATGTCATCAACTTTCCTTCTATCTCCACATCCCTTAACATCTGATTCACAACTTAATGTATGTTGTAAAAAAGAAAAAAAGAAAGGGGGGAAAAAAACAAAATAGCAAGTAATAAAACAAGACTGTTCATTAAATAAATAAATAAATAAATAAATAAATAAATAAATAAAACATACATTCCCTGGTCACTGAGGCTCAGTTCATTGACCATTGTGAAATCAGTCAGACAGAGAAATCAAGTATCATATGAATTCACTTCTATGTTGCCAGGGCTGACCAGCAGATCCTGAGTGACGGATGAATAATTACTCTGGTACTTGTTTCTGTGAAAGAGAGGGCTAAGGGACTGCTTGGCTTGAGAAACCAAACAGCTCCACTCACCTGCCTCCTTAGGCTTTTATTGTAGCAACAGCTTGAACTAAAATTAACTTCTAAATACGATCAGCAGGGTAAGCATCCTTGAGAAGACATATGCGTCAAAAGTGTCCTTTAAGCAAGGACATCTAAAGATGAAACGGAGTTTCCAGTAAAACACCCATGGTCGCAGACTTGTTTGGAAAAGTCAAGGCAGGGGTTGCTGCCTTTAGCAAGGTCCCCCTAGAGGCCCACAACCTTTTGGAGATTCTCCCTTACAGACTTTCCAACCAAGTATGGTACTTCCCCACAATATGTGGAATCTAAATAGTAAAATAAATGAACAAACAAAAGATAAATAAACTCACAGGTAGAGAGAACCAATTAATGATTTTCAGGTGGGTGAGGTGTTGAAGGGATGGGTGGAAAAAGTGAAGGGATTAAGGAGTGCATATTGGCAGGTACAAAATATTCATGAGGATGTAAAGCACAACATCCTATATAATAAAAGAGTAATATGCAAATTAACCACCACTCCGCTATAACCACAAGCCACGCCCACAAGCCACGCCCACAAGCCAATCAGGAGCAAATATGCAAATAAACCCAACCAAGATGGCTACAGCCACAGAGAGCAGGAGGGAGGCTTGGGTTTCCCTGGCAATGGAGGAAGCCAAGCTTTCCACCTGCCCTTGCCGGCCTAGGCCTCCACTCAAGGCTACAAAGTTTCAGTGAGAGAAGATACATAAATCCAAACAGAAATGGCGACAGCCATGGAGCTGGAAAGAGCAGGAGGCTAGGGTTGCCCCCGGTGGTGGAGGAAGCCAAGCTTTCCGCACACCCTGGCCGGCCCAGGCCTCCGCTTAAGGCTACAAAGTTTCAATTATAGAAGATACATAAATCCAAAAAAAAAAAAAAAAATGGCTGCCACCACAGAGCAAGCAGAAGGCTTGGCTGAGCTCAAGGTTACAAAGTTTCAGTTGTAGAAGATAAATAAACCCCAGATACTAGGGCCTCCGCTTGGGTTGCCAGGGGGCATGGCCGGCCTGCAAACCACCACAGGCCCCTTGCCTAGGCCGCCTCAAGGGAACCCCCACTTGATCCGGGACACCCTTTAGGGAAAACCAGCTGGCCCCCACCCATGCACCAGGCCTCTATCCTATCTAATAAAAGAGTAATATGCAGATTGACCATCACTCCAACACACAAGATGGCTGCCTCCATGTGGTCAAAGATCCTGCCCCCATGTGGACACAAGATGGCCACCACAGGATGGCCAGCAAGGGAGGGCAGTTGGGAGGGACCAGATCTGCAAGGGATGGCAGTTGTGGGCGATCAGGCCAGCAGGTGAGGGCAGTTGGGAGGGACCAGGCCTGCAGGGGAGAGCTGTTGGGGGGGGGGGGGACCCAGGCCTGCAGGGGAGAGCAGTTGGGGGGGACCAGGCCTGCAGGGGAGGGCAGTTAGGGGTGACCAGGCCTGCAGGGGAGGGCAGTTAGGGGTGACCAAGCCGGCAGAGGAGGAAAGTTGGGGGTGACCAGGCCTGCAGGGGAGGGCAGTTAGGGGCAAACAGGATGGCAGGGGAGCAGTTAGGCATCAATCAGGCTGGCAGGGGAGTGGTTAGGGGGTGATCAGGCTGGCAGGCAGAAGCGGTTAGGGGCAATCAGGAAGGCAGGCAGGCGAGCAGTTGGGAGCCAGCTGTCCTGGATTGTGAGAGGGATGTCCGACTGCCCGTTTAAGCCCGATCCCACTGGGAATGGGCTTAAATGGGCAGTCGGACATCCCTTGAGGGGTCCCAGATTGGAGAGGGTGCAGGCTAGGCTGAGGGACACCCCCCTACCCCGTGCACGAATTTCATGCTCTGGGCCTCTAGTAGGTAATATAATGGATAATCTATATAATGAAGGCCCTAATATGCAAATAGACTGAAGGGTGGAGCAACCAAACAACCAGTTGCTATGACATGAGCTGACCACCAGGGGGTGTGCATGGAACATAGCGGGCTAAGGAAACAGGTGACAGAGTGCAGAACATGGCAGGCATTGGCTGCGGTGGGATGGTGGAGTAGGTAAGCCAGGGTGCCAGACCAAGGAGGGGCACCGGTCGCTGTCATGGGGCGAGCCTCTGGTGATTACTGAAAATTCTTTGCTCCTGCATGCTGCAGTCCTGCCTGGCACTTGCACCTGCTGCTGGAGTTGTCCCTGCTCACACCTGCAGCCAGCGCAGGCCCTGTGCAGTCAGCAGGTGTGAGCAGGGCTGGCACCAGCAGCACATGGGAGCAACAGCAGTGGGAGTGGGGTTGCCAGCGGACAGGGGACTGGGGGCTGTGGTGGGAGGGGCCAGGTGGGGGCATGGAGGATGGACCGAGACCTGCCCCTATGCCCACCACAGCCTCGTGGTCCACAGTTCCTTTCAAGGTGCATGAATTTGTGTACTGGGCCCATAGTATTGTATTAGCTGCATGTGATGTTCAGATGGTTACTAGATTTATTGGGGTGATCATTTTGTAAGGTATATAAATGTCTAATGATTAGGTTGTTCATTGATAGACAAATAAAACTTAATTGCAGCAATGTTGTAGATCAAAATATGAAAGAAAAAAAGGTTTTAGTAAATATAAAAGACATTATTTTCATGTCCTCCAGGGTGGCAAACAGGACAAAGAACACTAAACAGGAACAAAGGATTGGTGAGTTTACAATAAAATTAAGATCTTACCAACATAGCTCATATTCAGAACATATAAAGCAAGAAAAAAAATAAGCCAAATAACCTATTAGAAAAGTAAGCAAGAGTCTTGAATAAGCACAACAAAAAGAGGTGATTCAGGTGATTATCTGGGCCCTCTGCTTCAGGGTCTCTCCAGGCGGCAAAGTGCCTATTTGGACTGCAGTCATCTCAAACCTTGACTGGGGAAAGATCCACTTCTCAATCTCACTCCCATGGTATATTGGCAGGATTAATTTCTATATGGATTGTTAGACTAAAGGCCTTATTTTCTCAACTGCTGATGTCAGGAGAGCACCCTCAATTCCTGTAAGCTGTTCTGCCATGGCAATGTTCTTCATCAATGTGACCAAGACAAGAGACACACACACGCACACACACACACACACACACACACACACACACACACACAGAAGAGAGATCAGTCTTTCATAATCTAGTTATGAATGTAAAATCTCATAAATTTTGCCATAACCTTAGAAGCAATATACTAGATTGGCCCACAGTCATAAGGGAGAGACTTGCACAAACCTGTATGTGCTAGGTAGTTGAATGACACTAGAATCATTCAGATCCATGTCAGAAGCTGTCTACCATAGTTTCCTTGTGGGAAGAGGGAGAAAGTCAATACTGCAAGGTACTATGACTAAGCTTCTGGGAGTATTTGTAAAAGTCTATTCCTTGACTTACATTATTTACAAGGACATATCTACTTTTTTCAAATTATCTACTGTAAAAGTATAATTTGATTACTTTTCTTTATGTATATAATTTTTCAATTGATTTTTTTTGCATGATTTCTTTTATTCTTTTTTTTAATTTTTTTACATTTTTTTTAATTGTTTGAAGTATTAAAAATAGTAGTACATATGTCTCTTTTTTTCCCCCATTGACCTCCCCCCACCCTCCCCTTCCCCCCAGTACATGCCTTTACCTGCCCCCCCAGTGTCTTTTATCCATTGGTTATGCTTATATGCATGCGTACAAGTCCTTCGGTTGATCTCTTACAGCCCCCCTCCTCCCCAAAACCTCCTCTGCCTTCCCACTGTAGTTTGACGTCTGTTCAATGCTTCTTTGCTTCTGTATCTATTTTTCCCCCTTTTCTTTCCTTTAAAAAATCTTGCCTCTGCAGACTAGAAATAAACATATAATAACAAAAAATGTTTGAGTCCCAATTTCAATGTCCAACAGTTCTGATTCCCCGTTTCAATGTCAAACAGTTCCTTATGTGTACATGTCAGCAATGATATCTGGATGGTGGGCACATGGTGGCAATGCAGGTCCAACCCTCTCTGGTTTGGTCCTAGGCAAGCTGCTGCGTCGCACAGCTTCTGACTGCTAGCGTGGCAAGGCGTCGTCAGCGTCTCCCATCTCTGGACTGTTTCTCCTCTTGTCTTCGTGGTTGGAGCAGACCTGTCAATTCCTCTCTGTTGCAGGAATCCACATGGTCTTGGAGTTGTTTTCTGAAAATATACAAACATATTCTCGACCAAAAGTTAATAAAGGAATCTTTTCTATATAATAGATTTGGGATCCTTTTTATTTTTGCCCAAACGATTTTCCTTTGTCTTATTTAGACACCATGTGTGTTTTTCATAGGTGTCTTGCTGTTAGCATTACAAATAGAAATTAATTTTGTAAAGTAAAAATTTTCTAGATGTAATTTACTTATAGGATATTTTTCCTTACATGATATTACCCTACTATCCCCCCTTTTTTGATTAATGGAGGCTTTTGTAAATTTTATAATGCAGTCTTGATAACTTTAAATTTTAACTTTTTGCACAAAAATATGACTGCTTTAGTTTCATTGCATGTTCAGGAATTTTACCATGAGATGAACTACCAATAGAAATTTTAGTTAACACTTTAGGAACAGCTTTTTGTCCAGTACAATTAAATTTTCTTGAATATTCACTTATTTGAATTAGCCTATTTAAATTAATCTGAAAACTTGATTATTATTTTACTTTCAAATTTAATACTCTACCAACAATCTTAGTTTACCCTGTAAATATTAGTGGAAAGGATTATTTGCATTCTTGAGTAGGCCCTGAGCATTCCTGGTGCTAGGCTGGATTTAGATATAGGGCAGCTGCTTTCGGCCAAGTCTCTGTCTGTTACCTGGGTCCCAATCTGAGCTGGGCCAAGTCACTGTCTGTCACCTGTGTCCCAAACTGAGCTGGGCGTGGGAAGCAAAGCAGCCATGGGGGCAGGAGACCTCCCTCAGACGGGGCGAGGGTTCAGGCCCCTGCAAGGTTGGGAGGGTGGGGGTCTGTGCCCCACCTCTGATGATCCCCAAGTTCTCTCCTGATGGCCCCTCTGCGACTGTGCCTGTCTTAGGTTGTTCCTTCCCTGAGGAATCTTACCTGTCTCTGGCTAACCAGTCATCCTCCGGGGCCAAGCAGGGTGATGTGAGGTTCAGTTCTGTCTCCTTGGTAGCCTATGCCCCCGTGGCCTCCATGCCCAGCACCTGCCTTGGGATCCCCTGGCCTGCTGGCGGGGCCCCAGAACTGATCACATATCTCGGGGAACTCAGGTTTCTTCTCCAGGGAGGGCCCAGCTCACACAATTGGGCGAGAGACAGATCCATGGTACCAGCCACCACGAGGCTTCAAGCTCAGCATGCACAGAAAGCTCAGGCAACAGCTGAGGGCAATTGGATTGTGAGAAGAGGGTCCCTCTTGGCACAAGAAGCAAGAGGGGCCAATATAGAATGCTCAAGTGCCTTCCCAGTGCCTTAATTCCTTCTGAAAGGGATTAAATCCTTTCATGTCCTCTTTTTTTTTTTTTTTAAATTGCTGCCAAACATTCCAAGAATTAGTTTGTAAGTTTGTTTGGGATAATTGTACAGTATGCTGTTGTAAAATATATAAAATTATAATGACATTGTAGAATAATATCATGTAAGGATATTCTTTGCTCTAGGCCATGGCAATTCAATTTCAAACTGGCTGACAATTTCTTTTTGTAACTTTACATAAACTTTGTCAGGGAGGCAAAAATACAAATTATTCCCCCATAACCCCCCACCCCCCACTTATGCCCCACCCCCTTGTTGTCTGTGTCCATTGATTAGGCTCATATGCATGCACACAAGTCCCTTGGTTGATCTCTCCCCCTTATTCCCACCCTCCCCTACCTTCCCTAAGGTATGATGTGCTGTTCAACATTTCTCAGTCTCTGGATCTGTTCTTGTTCATCAGACTATGCCATTCATTATATTCCACAAATGAGTGAGATCATGTGATATTCATCTTTCTCTGCCTTGCTTATTTCACTTAACATAATACTTTCCATCTCCATCCATGTTGTTACAAATGCTAGGAACTCCTTCTTTTTTACCGCAGTGTAGTATTCCATTGTGTAGATATACCACAGTTTTTTAATTCACTCATCTGCTGATGGGCATTTAGGCTGTTTCCAAATCTTAGCTATGGTGAATTGTGCTGCTATGAACATAGGGGTGCATATATCCTTTCTGATTCGTGATTCTAGTTTCTTGGGATATATTCCTAGAAGTGGGATCACTGGGTCAAATGGGAGTTCCATTTTTAGTTTTTTGAGGAAACTCCATACTGTTCTCCACAGTGGCTGCACCAGTCTGCATTCCCACCAGCAGTGCACGAGGGTTCCTTTTTCTCCACATCCTCGCCAGCACTTGTCATTTGTTGATTTGTTGATAAAAGCCATTCTGACAGGTGTGAGATGGTACCGCATTGTTGTTTTGATTTGCATCTCTCTGATGATGAGTGACTTTGAGCAGGTTTTCATATGTCTCTTGGCCTTCCTTCTGTCTTCTTTCGAAAAGTGTCTATTTAGATCAGATGCCCATTTTTTGATTGGGTTGTTTATCTTCTTTTTGTTAAGCTGCATGAGTTCCCTGTAAATGTTGGAGATTAAACCCTTATCGTTGATATCATTGGCAAATATGTTCTCCCATGCAGTGGGCTTTCTAGTTGTTTTATTGATGGTTTCCTTTGCTGTGCAAAAGCTTTTTATTTTGATGTAGTCCCATTTGTTTATTTTCTCTTTAGTTTCCATTGCCCTAGGAGCAGTATCAGTGAAGAAGTTCCTTCGGCATATGTCTGAGATTTTTCTGCCTGTGGATTCCTCTAGTATTTTTATGGTTTCCCGTCTTATGTTTAAGTCCTTTATCCATTTTGAGTTTATTTTTGTGTATGGTGTAAGTTGGTGATCTAGCTTTATTTTTTTGCATGTATCTGTCCAATTTTCCCAACACCATTTGTTGAAGAGACTGTCTTGACTCCATTGTATGTTCATGCCTCCTTTGTCAAATATTAATTGAGCATAGTTATTTGGGTCAATTTCTGGGTTCTCTATTCTATTCCATTGATCAACATGTCTGTTCTTGTGCCAGTACCTGGCTGTTTTAAGAACAGTGGCTTTGTAATACAGCTTGATATCCGGTATTGAGATCCCACCTACTTTGTTCTTCTTTCTCAGGATTGCTGCAGCTATTCGGGGTCTTTTTTATTCCAGATAAATTTTTGGAAAGTTCGTTCTAGGTCTGTGAAATATGTCGTTGGTATTTTAATGGGAAGTGCATTGAATTTATAGATTGCTTTGGGTAGTATGGACATTTTGATGATGTTGATTCTACCAATCCATGAACATGGTATGTTCTTTCATCTGTTTATGTCTTCCTCTATCTCTTTTTTCAATGTCGTGTAGTTTTCCACGTATAGGTCTTTTACCTCCTTAATTAAGTTTCTTCCTAGGTATCTGAATTTTTTTGGTGCGATGGTAAATGGAATTGCTTTTTTAGTCTCTCTTTCTGTAAGTTCACTATTAGTGTATAGAAATGCCATAGATTTCTTGGCGTTAATTTTGTATCCTGCTACATTGCCGAAGTCATTTATTAAGTCTAGTAATTTTTTGATGGAGTCTTTAGGGTTTTCTATGTACAATATCATGTCATCTGCGAATAAGGACAGTTTTGCTTCTTCTTTTCCAATTTGGATGCCTTTTATTTCTTCTTCTTGTCTGATCGCAATGGCTAATACTTCCAGCACTATATTGAACAGGAGTTGTGAGAGTGGGCATCCCTGTCTTGTTCCTGTTCTTAGGGGAAATGGTTTTAGTTTTTGCCCATTGAGTATGATGTTGGCTGTTGGTTTGTCATATATGGCTTTTATTATGTTCAGGTATAATCCTTCTATTCCCACCTTGCTGAGAGTTTTTATCAAGAAAGGGTGTTGGATTTTGTCAAATGCTTTTTCTGCATCAATTGATATGACTATGTGGTTTTTGACTCTCAATTTGTTTATGTGATGTATCATGTTTATTGATTTGCGAATATTGTACCATCCTTGCATCCCCGGGATAAATCCTACTTGGTCATGGTGTATGATCTTTCTGATGTACTGCTGGATTTGATTTGCTAGAATTTTGTTGAGGATTTTGGCATCTATATTCATGAGGGATATTGGCCTAAAATTCTCTTTCATTGTGTTATCTTTATCTGGTTTTGGTATTAGGGTGATGCTGGCTTCATAGAAGGAGCTTGGAAGTGTTCCTTCCTCTTGAATTTTCTGGAATAGTCTGAGGAGGATAGGTTTTAGTTCTTCTTTGAATGTTTGGTAAAACTCCCCTGTGAAGCCATCTGGCCCCGGGCTTTTGTTTCCTGGAAACTTTTTGATGACTGCTTCAATTTCTTCCATAGTTATCGGCCTATTGAGATGCTTAGATTCTTCTTGATTGAGTTTTGGAAGGTTACATTTTTCTAGGAATATGTCCATTTCCTCCAGGTTGTCCAGTTTGTTGGAATAGAGTTGTTCATAGTATTTTTTAACAATCCTTTGTATTTCGGTGGGGTCTGTTGTTATTTCTCCTCTTTCATTTCTGATTTTGTTTATTTGGGTTCTCTCTCTTTGCTTCTTGGTGAGCCTGGCTAGAGGTTCATCAATCTTGTTTATCCTTTCAAAGAACCAGCTCTTGGTTTTGTTGATCTTTTGTATTGTTTTTTTTGGTCTCTATGTCATTCATTTCTGCTCTGATCTTTATTATGTCCTTCCTTCTGCTCACTGTGGGCTTTTCTTGTTGCTCTCTTTCTAATTCTTTGAGTTGTTCAGTTAGATCATTTATTAGCATTTTTTCTTGTTTTTTGAGGTAGGCCTGTAGAGCTATAAACTTCCCTCTCAGGACTGCTTTCATTGTGTCCCATAGCAATTGCATTGTTGTGTTTTTATTGTCATTAGTCTCCAGGATGTTTTTAATTTCTTCTTTGATCTCGTTGATCACCCAATCATTGTTTAATAGCATGCTATTCAGCTTCCAAGTGTTTGAATTTTTTGGAATGTTTTTATTATAGTTTATTTCTAATATTATGCCATTGTGGTCTGAGAAAATGCTTGATATGATGTTAATCTTTTTGAATTTGGGGAGATTTTGCTTGTGACCCAGTATGTGGTCTATTTTTGAAAATGTCCCATGTGCACTTGAGAAGAACGTATATTCCGTGGCTTTGGGGTGAAATGCTCTGAAGATGTCAATTAGGTCCATTTGATCTAGTGCGTCATTTAGAATTGCTGTTTCTTTGCTGATTTTTTGTCTAGAGGATTTATCCAGCGATGTCAGTGGTGTATTAAAGTCTCCTACTATGATTGTATTGTTGTCGATCTCTCCCTTGATGTCTTCTAGGAGTTCTTTTATGTATTTGGGTGCTCCTGTATTGGGTGCATATATGTTTACCAGAGTTATATCTTCTTGTTGAATCGCTCCCTTCAGTATTATGTAGTGGCCTTCCTTATCTCTTGTTATGACCTTTCTTTGAGGTCTATTTTATCAGAGATAAGTATCGCAACCCCAGATTTTTTCTCATTTCCATTTGCCTGAAAAATGTTTTTCCATCCCTTCACTCTCAGTCTGTGTGAATCCTTTGCTCTGAGGTGGGTCTCTTGTAGACAGCAAATATATGGGTCATGTTTTCTTATCCATTCAGCTACCCTATGTCTTTTGATTGGTGCATTTAATCCATTTACGTTTAATGTTATTATTGACAAGTACATGTTTGTTGTCATATTTTTCCTTAGTGTTTGTGTTTCTTCTCTTTCTTCTTTTTACAGCAGTCCCTTTAGCATCTCTTGCATTGCTGGCTTGGTAGTGATAAACTCTCTTAGCCCTTTTTTGTCTGTGAAGCTCCTGATTCCACCTTCAATTTTGAATGATAGCCTTGCTGGGTATAGTATTCTTGGATTCAAACCCTTGCTTTGCATCATTTTGTATATTTCATTCCATTCCCTTCTGGCCTGGTGTGTTTCCGTTGAGAAATCAGTTGATATTCTAATAGGAGAGCCCTTGTAGGTAACTTTCTGTCTCTCTCTGGCAGCCTTTACGATTCTTACTTTGTCGTTAGTGTTCGCCAATTTAATTATGATGTGTCTTGGTGTTGGTCTTTTGGGGTTCAACCTGTTTGGGACTCTATGTACTTCTTGGACTTGCATAGTTTTTTTCTTGCCAATATCAGGGAAGTTTTCTGTCATTATTTCTTCAAACAGGTTTTCTATTCCTTGCTTCTCTTCTTCTCCTTCTGGTATCCCTATTATTCTAATATTGTTTCATTTTGTGTTGTCCCAAAGCTCTCTTAGGCTCTCCTCTTGCTTTTTAAGTCTTCTTTCCAGTTGCTGCTGTGTTTGTGTGTTTTTTCCTACCTTGTCTTCTAATTCGCTGATGCGGTCCTCAGCCTCTTCTAGTCTACTGTGTAAGCATTCCAATGTGTTCTTTATTGCAGCTATGTCATTTTTCATCTCTTCTTGGTTTCTTTTCATGTTGGTGACATTCTCATTCAGCTCCTTATAGTTCTCATTGAGTTGTGTGTATTTGTCATTGAGTTGTGTGTATTTGTCATCCATCCGTTTAAACATCCTTATAACCATTACTCTGAATTCTTTCTCTGTTAAGCTACTAGCCTCAATTTCATTTAACTCCCTCTCTGGTGATTCCTCTTTTTCTTTCCTTTGGGAGTTGCTTTTTTGTCTCCCTATGTTTTCCTGTAATGTTATAATTGTAGATCCAATTGCTTTGCTACCCAGGTTCTTTTGGTGATGGTGTTACTGGTGTAATCTCTTAGTTCTCCTGGGCTTGGTAATCTAGTGTAGCTCCCTACTTGAGCTATTTGGGTTCTCTTGATGTAGGCCTTCGAGCTTGAGAGGCACAACTGCAGTATCTAGAAGTCAGCAGCCGTGGAGGGGAGTATCCCAATTTTTGCTGTCTTGCACCCTTAATTGAAATCACGCATGCCCAGTGGGGACTCACAGTGGCACCAAGGAACTGTCTGTCGGGGTGATGTGGCTCAGGTGGCCTGCACTCTGGAAAGGTGTGACTGTGATGCCCAGAGTTCTGTAGTTATGGGGTGGGCAGACTCAGCTTTCACTGCTGCACCTGTGGTGGATAGGCGCTTACTCCCAGTGGTGGCTCACAGGAGCACCCGCCGTTAAGTTTGCCAGCGAGGCACACTGAAGCACTCTGAAGGGCTCTGGCAGTGTAGCTGTGTAATTGAGTTGCTTAACTTCTAAAGATTTCTCTTTAGGGAAGATCCTATAGCCTCAGGGAGTATTCAGGTTCCATGGTGTTAATCAGTGTGGGATCTGGGTGTGGCTATATTGGTTGCCTGGAGACTGGAGGGAGGGGCTATCTCTCAGGAGAAAATGGCTATGGGGCCTAGACATGACTCAGCACCAGACTCGCTTCCACCTCTCCTGGACCATCCGCTGCCTACTCTCCCCAGATTCCACAACCCCACTCCCTCCTCTGCGTCTGTATCCTAAGGGTCCTACGAACCAGGTTCAGTGGAGAAAGGCGCAGGCCCCGGCGCGAGGAGGGACCGCGTCTCTGCAAGTTCCTTTCTTGCCGGCACTGCGCGGTCCAGCAGCTCTTCAGGGCTGCCTTAGAGCTCAGATCCCAAATCCAGACTCCAAGGTCTAAAATCCCCTACCTCCCGCAATCCTGTGGACCCTTTTTTTTTTTTTTTTTTCAGTCAGACGCTTTGCCTGTCCTCAGGGACGTGGCTTGGCACTGTGTAGTTTCTCCCTGACCTGGGCTCAGAGGTCCAGCAGATTCTAATGCCTAGATCTTTGACTTTACCTTTATCGGGGGATCTCTGCCCTTCCCAGCTGCAAACTGTCTCACCAGCTGTGCCTCCTTGGCCAATTCAGGCTGGATTCCACTCGTTTCAGCTGCTCCCTCTATCTGCTCCGGGACAAGGCTCAGGACACGTCCGTCTATTCTGCCGCCATTTTTCTCCTCTCTTCAATTGATTTTTAACAGTGACTATTGCTAGGCCTGGAGTATAGGAGGGCAAGTGTGAAGATGATTTTTGAATTAGAAGTCTAGAATTCCAGAATAGTGGCAATATGGACTTGGACTAGAAATGGTAACATTTTGCCTGATACTAAATGTATTTCATATTTAGAACTGACATAGTTTGTCATTGGATTGAATTTGAGACTGGAGATAAAACAGAAATCAGATGGGATTAAAGAGTTATTATTTACTGATACAAGGGAAACTGTAAGAGGATCAGGTTTTGGGTCACAGAAGGGGGTAATCAAGAGGTTTCATTTGGATATGTTAAATTCGAGTTATTTATTAGACACAGGTGGAGATGTCAAACAAGTAATTGAATTTTAAAAGTTGAAGCTAGAGCTGAAAGACAAATTTGGACAAATGCATTCACTACAACCATGGGACTAGGGACAGGATAACAAAAAATATCTCATGAACTGAGAAGCTATGATATTTGGAGATTAAGATGTACAGAGAATACAGAAGCAGAAACTGAATAGAAAGCTTGCCAGTGAGATACAGAAAAGTCATCATGTATGACAGAGAAGCAGCCATAAAAATAAAATGCTCTGGGCAGGAAGGTTGATTATCTTTGTCAAATACTGAAAATGAAGATAAATTGACCCATTTGATGTGACATCATGGAAGAGGTCTTGAGAGAGGCTGATTGTGTGGGATACTTGAAATTGATATTATGGAAGAGGTTTAGTTAATAGTAAAAGAAAATGTCCAGGCTGAGGTGAAATTATTGACAAGACTTTGGATATGAGAAAGTCAAGGGTCGAGGAGGTCAGGCCCTTAGATAGTTGTCTACTGGATGATAAAGGTCCCAAAATTAACCACAAGAGTAGTGTTGAAATGGAGAAGCATCAGGTGCTAAAATCTTCAGTAAATGAAAGGACTGGGAGATCCAGGACCCCTGGAATAAGAGGGAGTAATGAGTAGTATGATCTAATGATGTACTCTAAAGATACATCATGTATTTGCTGTGTTTTTTTGTTTGTTTGTTGTGTGTGTGTGTGTGTGTGTGTGTGTGTGTGTGTGTGTGTGTGTGTGTGTGTTTATGGCAGGAGGTGCTGAGGCATGGCTAAAGAAAAACAAAGTAATAATGAGAAGCAAGAAAGGCAACTAACCTACCTCACTTCCACCTCTATGGAATTAAAACAGTGGAGAAAAACAGAGCCATCACAAAACATCACAGAATATTTTTCATGTAGAGATTTCTGCAAATGAATTAAGGAAGCTGAGATGGGATGGTATTGGAAGAAGTAACTTAAAGTATTGAATAGTTAGTGACTATGTCAGCCTGAAGCACAGCGTGTGAAACACAGCAATTAAAATAGCATGGCACTAGAATAAAAAATAGACATATAGATCAATGGAACAGGTTAGAGAGCACAGAAGTAAACTCACACATGTAAAGTCAATTAAGCTATGACAAAGGAGCCACAAATATACAATGAGACAATCTCTTCCAATAAATAGTGTCGGGAAAACTAGGTAGCCATAAGCAAAAGGATGGAACTGGACCACTGTCTTACACCAAACACAAAGTGGTTTCAAACTTGATTATAAGACTGAAAACTATAAAACCTCTAGAAGAAAACATAGGCAGCAAATCTGGGAAATTTCTTGGACTTGACATTGAAAACAGGGGAAACAAAAACAAAAATAAACATGAGGACTTGTTTGTAAAATTTCTCCAAGACTAAGACTCCAAGAAAGAGGCTGCTGAGAACTCTAGCATTACATCAAGAGTTTGTTAAGGGAACTTACATAGAGTCACAGGCCTTGGGCAGAGACAAGATGACATGGATATTCTCCCCTTCCCATGGCAGTGAAAAGGGTTAGCTAGCTAGCTTAATCAGGCAGACAGAAAGGGAGGGGTTCCAGAGAGGATAGATCAACCGTGGGCAAACTACGGCCCGCGGGCCGGATCCGGCCCATTCGGCAGTTCTATCCGGCCCGCGGAGCAGAAAGAGCGGAGGGTCCTCTTGCTCTCCCCTCCACTCCTTCAACAGCAGCAGTGTTAACATGGCAACGTCGGGAAACAGGGCCGTAGCTCCTTCTTCTGAGTAGAAGGAACAACCTCTCAATCTTCCAGAGGCTCCTTGTAATGCCCGCGGACGCGTCTCCCGACATCACCCTGGGAATGCGTAGACACGTTATCCTGGTGATGTAGGGAGACACGCCCCTGGAGAGCACAGTATCAGAGCCTTTCTGAGGTAAGATTAAGAACTCTACTCAAACACAATTTTTTCCTGTTCCCACATTCTGTACATCACAATGACTTGTTAATAAAACAACAAAGACTTTCAGCTTTTAGGGCTTGTATCCACTGCAGTTTTTTTTCCCACTGCAGACGCGCGCAGCAGGGAAAAAGACACAGAGGACATGTCACACTAGCCATGCTGCGGCTGCATTTTTTTCCTGATACAGTTGTGGTATCAGTAACGCTACCGTGGCCACTAACTGCATTTACTGTTTACACATTTTGTTCTTTTCTATTTGTTTTAGTTTTAAATTATTTTATTATATTTAAGTTTAATTTGAAAGGCTTTTGTACCTTTTCTTTGTTAGGCAATTTTATTTTGCCTTCGCCATCTTCAATATAAGGTATGTTATTGTGCTATGATTCCTCCATTTTTTGAAGTTTCAAATTATAATAATTAGTGTTAACATTCTTCTTGTTAAAATGTTTGAAATGAATAAAACTATTGAAATAAAAAAAAAAAGACCATACCCTTTTATGTAATGATGTTTACTTTGAATTTATATTAGTTCACACAAACACTCCATCCATGCTTTTGTTCCGGCCCTCCGGTCCAGTTTAAGAACCCATTGTGGCCTTCGAGTCAAAAAGTTTGCCCACCCCTAGGATAGATGCATCTTGGCCTAAACAATTAAAGCAGCCATAGTTAGATCAAAAGCAGCCCTGACCTGAGCAGCTGGGAGAGCCATAGGGGTAATAAAACATCTCTGGCCTGGACTATTGGGAGAAAGCCATCTACCCTAATAATAGACAAATATGTAAATTGACCATACCTCCATCACGCCCACAGCAAATTAACCCAACAAAGATGGTGGGCCTGTGGACAGCATGCCAAGTAGCTGGGGGCAGGTTGGGACGCCCACCATGTCGCCTTAGCAACGTGGTGGGCATTCCCACCCCTCCCCCCGGCTGCTCGGGGCCTACACGTGCCAGAGCCAAGAGGCCAGGGGGCAGGGTGGGTGTCCCTGGGACCCTGCCCACTTCGAGCCTGTGGCCAGTGTGCGGCCGGGGTCCCAGGGACACCACTGGAGTGTCTGGTCCTGTCAGTCCAGCCTAGGGGTGACTGGAGTTCGCAGTCCTTTTTGTTTGTGCAGCCTCTGGACAGGAAGCGGAAGCCCAGAGCGCAGGGAGCACCAGGAATGCTGGGAATCATAGTTCTGGTAGCAGATGTGTTGCGGGATCTCCTAGACACTAGAGTAAAGTGAGCCTGGAGCAAGTTACTATTGTGGGTAGGGGATAGAGGGAAAGCAAAGGTGAGAGACGTAAGTAAAGTCACAGTGTTGAGAAAAAATTAAAGGGAAGCTATCCTGCAACTTCTAGGAAATTTCCACCAATGCAGCAAAGAAAAAAAAAAGAGCTCTATTATTCTGTGAGCACTAAACCAAATTGGGTTGGTGTCTCAATTTGCTCATATGATTTCAAAGACAGACAGAAACTCCAGGATTGGAGAGGGCTCGCCTGAGGGCTCCCAGATTGAAGAGGGTGCAGGTCAGGCTGAGGGACCCACCCCCCATGCACCAATCTTCGTGCATGGGGCCCCTAGTAATGTAGATAAAAAGCAACTCCAACCTGAACAGATAAGATGGATATGTGAAGGACAGAGAAGTGCCACAGGATAAGGGGGGAGAAAGACATACATTCACAGAGGCTAAAGAAAAGTCACAGGATATGGGGAAAAATGAAACATTTTCACAGAGGATAGAGGAATGTTGCAAAATAAGGGGAAAGAAAGAGGGGGATACCATGTGGGTTTTGGCCTTTGAAACTGGTACTATGTAGCAGAGTGACCAATGAGGAAAGCACGGGGGTCCTTCACTAAGGGAAAGTGACTCCAGGAGATATGATACCTCAAGGAAAAGAGGTCAGTGGCCACATTCTTTAAGGGACCCCTCTGTCTCCCCATGCCAGGAGAGACAGAGTCTTAGAATTAGAATTAGAGTTTTAGAGATAGTTTCTCCATGGCTTCGTTCTTCAAATCTGGATAAGAACCTGGGAAAGAAATCACACTTGCCCCTGCTCACCAAAAACAAACAAACAAACAAAAAATCGAATCAGCAGGCACTGAAGAATTATATAGAACAGGGCAAGTGGAGCAGATGGATAGGGGTACTGGTTTATGACCCACAGAAATGGTCTCTTCTAGAAACCAACAGGCTGTGGGGAAGAGGGGGAATTCAATCAGACAATTGTAACCACAGAACCAGCTCAAGATGGTTCTGTCCTGTTTAATGAGATAATGAGTTGCTTTTCAAAGACAAGAAACCAACATGCAAATCATGCAGCCAAAGCATGTGCAGAGGAAAGAACTTTGACCTCTAGCTGCACCTAAGTCTTGCTCACTCTACAAACATAGAACCAAAGAACCAGGCCATAATCAGAAGTTAAGACCTGGAACACTTTCAGAAACCAAAGGTCCATTGTCCAGAAAGATCCAGTGTTGATGCCCCTTTACCATAAGTGGTCAAGTTCCAAGGTCCTCCAATAGAAACTTGCCCCACCAGCACTTTTGCATACCTGTTCCCATTAACACTTTAACAACCCTTAACCTAGTCCCTAGTCCAGCAAGCAAGATGGGCTTGGGGCACCATTAAGTCTCCCATCATCTCAGTTGGTGCCTTGATCAATAAACTTCCTTACTCCAAACTCTGACATTTTGAGCATTGGCTTTGAAGCATTGGGTGCATGAACTTGGGTTCTGTAACAATCTCTGCTCTGACCTGGATCTAGCGCATAGTCCAGCAGTGGTCATTTTATGAAATAGTCAGTCACAGGACTACACCAAACTAAAAAGTTTCAGCAGAGCAAAGGAAACCATCAACAAAATGAAAAGGCAACCTATCAAACTGAAGCTTTTAACCACTCACCTGCCTGCCTGATCACCCCTAACTGCCTCTGCATTGGTCCACGGCCTAAGCAGCAGTCTGGCCTCCCTCTGCAGGAGGCAATCTGGTGGATCAGGGGAAGGCGCCACCCCCATTAGCCCACTGCTGCTGCCACTGCTGGCCTGATTCTCGGCCCTTTGCAGCTGCCGTGGTTGCCTGAGCCTCGGCCCTTGAGCCCTTGCAGCCGCTGTGGCTTTGTCTGGAAAGACGTCCACTCTAATTAGCATATTACCCTTTTATTAGTATAGATACCCTATGCTATACTTTACATCCCTGTGACTTATTTATAATTGGACTTTTGTAGCTCTGATTCCCCTTCATCTTGTTACACATCCCCCAAACCTCTTTCCTCGATTATCTCAATGAGTTGGTTTCTGTATTATTTTGTTTGTTCATCTGTGTGTTTTTTTTATATTCCACATACAAGTGAAATCAAATGATATTTATCTTTCTCTATCCAAGTTATTTCACCTTTAGGTCCATTCATGCCACAAATGTCAAGATTTTATCTTTTTATTTTTATTGAGCAATATTCCATTTTATATATGTACCACATCTTCTTTATCCATTCATCTATTGATGGACACATAGGTTGCTTCCATAGTATGGTTATTGTATATAATGCTGTAATAAACACAGGGGTGTATATAGCTCTTTTCAAATCAGTGTCTTTTGGATTTTTAGATAAATACCCATAAGTAGAATTGCTGGGCTGTATGGTAGTTCTATTTTTTATTTTTTGCAGCCACACTGTTTTTCACAGTGGCTGCACCAGTTTACATTCCTACTAACAGTACATGAGGTTTCCTTTTTTCCACATCTCTCCAACACTTATTATATATTGTCTTTTTTATAACAGCCATCTGACAGGTATAAAGTGACATCTCATTGTGATTATGATTTGCATTCCCCTAATGATTAGTGATGTTGAGCATAGTTCATGTGTCTATTGGCTGTCTCTATGTCTTCTTTGGAGAAATGTCTATCCAGATCCTCAGCCCATTTTTTAATAAGGTGTGTGTGTGTGTGTGTGTGTGTGTGTGTGTGTGTGTGTGTTTGATGTTGAGTTGTATGAGTTCTTTACATATTTTTTAATATTAAACTTTTATTGGATATATTATTTGCAAATATCTTCTATTCAGTAGGTTGCATTTCATTTTGTTGTTTCCTTTACTGTGCAAAAGCTTTTTAGGTTGATGTAGTTCCATTTGTTTATTTTTTCTGTTGTTGCTTTTGCCTGAGGAGATATATTCAAAAAATATATGTCTAAGACTGATATGAAAGAGTTTATTGCTTATAATTTTTTCCTAGAAGTTTTATGGTTTTAGTTGCTACATATAAGTCTTGAATTCATTTTGAATTTACTTTTGTATATGGTGTAAAAACCTCATCTATTTTTTTTTTGCATGTATCTGTTCAGTTTTCTCAATACCACTTACTGAAGATATTATCTTTTTTTTCAATTCTTTAAAATTGTTCAGCATTTGGCTTATCTATTTAGTAAGTTAATTTTTCATCAACATTATACAGCAATGTATTCTATGTATGTCAAACTCGATCAGAGAAAATTCTATCATCATCTTTAATGCAAAATACAATCATGGTCGCTTTCTTAAAAAGGAAAAAATGTATATTCACATAGTTCAGACATAATTAGTTATTAACTGTAGAATTATGGATTCTCACAGCCCTGAGGACAATTTGAAATAGGAAAGAAAATTGAAGCTCTTTTTCACTAAAATTATGCAATTTCTGAGAAATCAGGTCAAATATATCCACCAGGCAACACTCAGGACATCACCTTTGGAACTGCCCAGTCAGTGAGCTTGCCTCCTGGTCTTTCAGTTTCTGTTAGTGATGTTGGGAAACCAACTTCTAATCCTCTCTCTCTCTGTGTGTGAGGGGAAGGGGACTATAAAGAAAAATAAAGTCCCCAGGATTTGGGAAGAAGTTTATCAGAAACCAGCACAGCTAAACTGAGAGACAGAGTTAGGACTCTTACAACAATCTTGTGAAGCAGCGTTGTTACCAGCTCTAAAAGATACCTGCTGTTGACTTTATAGTTAAGGTAAGATTGGGGTCGGGGTGGTAAAAGATGTGCAAGCATCAGGAAATTTTAAAAACATTTTATCCAGGATAGGCTGCAGCTGAACCTGGTGTGGGATATCAGACTTAATTAAAAATGAAACTGAGGTGCCGTCAGACAGGAAGCAGCATTCATTAAGTGCCAGCTACGTTTGCTTCCTGCTGAACTAGACAGAAACATGTGTAGAGACTAATCGGCGTTTGAAATGTCTTAACACTGTTTTTCTTCCTTTACCAGTTTATGACCTATGAGGTTATCTTAATCTTTGATAAACCCTACTTAAGTTAGTTCAAACGTCATCCTGAAAATTTCAACAGCTATAACTATTATTTTTGTGAGAGAGAGCAATGAATGATATGCAATGTAAATAGCTTGCTTACATTGTTAAGGCCAAAAAGGTTATAACCTAAAATGAATAATAAAGAGCTTTCATGAAAACGACTATATATTTTTAGTCATAGTCTTGTACATTGTTTGAAGGTAGATTTCTTCCTTTAGAAATAGCATGAATCAATTAGTTTTTATTTCTTGGCACCCACTCTTTCCTTAAGGCCCTTTATGTTGGATTCTGTTTCTACTAGTCTAATGCCTCTGTTATTACTATCACTTGCTTCAGCAGTTGCCCAGCTTGACCCTCATTATAGCCTGGTAATTTTGTTTACTCCTCAGAACTCTCTCCTCCTCTGAATTTCTTATCACAAGCTCCATGCATCTCCTTCTTGTTCAGTTCCCATTTGTCTCCTTGATAAGAGCCTTTTCTTCTTCCTCCAAATTCAAACCAAGGAACAACACAAATCAAAGCGAAAGCAAACAACAATTTAAGAAATAACACAACTAAAATTTTATGACTGAAAATAGCTATATTTTCTTCTAGAAACCCCATCACTAGCATTTCTGAGCCTTCAAAAAAGATTTCTTGGCATTTTCCTTTTTTTGTTTGTTTGTTTTTTTTTTGTTTTGTTCCTATAGATCTGACTCTGTGTATGTCTGTGTCTCTGTCTTTCTCTCTCTTTCACTCTCTCTCTTAAGCTAGCGGTACTACTAACATAAATAGACATTAATTAACTTATTTACTTCCATTATTTTGAAAACAGGCTTAGAGTGCTGAGTAATATGCAATATCATTCAGATAGCCAGTTGCAGGGCTAGGATTGGAAATCAGGTGTGCCTGACTTTAAAGCCAACATAAGTGTGTATATGTGTGTGTGCATGCGTGTGTGAAATGCATTCTTACATTGTTTTCATTTATTAAAGGTAATGGGCCTCTAACAGTGTTAGGGAGAATGCATCTCAGAGCACACATCACAGGCTAAGCTATAAAGGGCAGAGCAATAGGTAAGTATGGGACTTGAACACATTTAATTTGCAAAGATTTTAGAGACGGGGCTTTCCTAAAAGTGTTAACCAGATAACAATTGGGAACAATCTGTAAAACACGTTATTAATATAGATATACAGATCGAATATTATTCATTGGAGGTCTGAGAAGTCAGACAAAGTAGTTCTCTCTCCCATTAGTGACCACATCCCGAAGTGCAGTATCTTGTCAGCCCCCATTATCTGCAAATAGATGTAGATTGTGTACCTTCTGCTTTCCTAGCTAATAGTTGCAGATCATCACTGCCAGTCCCCCTATTTTTCTAATCTAAAAATATTATGACCCCGCTATATACAAATGGGACAAACAGAACTGCACAAGATAAGTTGCTAATATTGCATGGGAAGTGAACTAGAAAGAAATGAAACTTGGCATTTGAATCTGTAAAATCATGTGGAACTCACTCTTTCTGGACCTGGCTTGAACTAGGCATTTTCTGATTCCCTGGTGCTATGCCATTTGCAATTATCCGCTCCCAAGCAGTTCTGTTTTTATCTATCTGTATCTGGATGATATCCAGGGCACTGGCTTTAAGGAAGTGGGAAGAATGTGTCTTTATAATTTTTCAAAAGCAGTTTTTCAGTCAACTAATAAGGAAATCCAGATGTGCTCATTGTAAGATTTCAGTGAAAAAAAAGTCAAGCAGATGGTGGATTTTTAGCTTCTCTAGTAAATAATCCTATGTAATAAAGAGGTAATATTCAAATTGACCATCACTCCAACACACAAGATGGCCGCCCCCATGTGGATACAAGATGGCCGCCACAAGATGACCAGCAGGGGAGGGCAGATGTGGGTGATCAGGCCAGCAGGTGAGGGCAGTTGGGGGGAACCAGGTCTGCAGGGTAGAGCCATTAGGGGCAACTGGGCCAGCAGGGGAGGGCAGTTAGGGTTGACTGGGCCTGCAGGGAAGGGCAGTTGGGAGCAACCAGGCCTGCAAGGGAGGGCAGTTGGGGGGGACCTGGCTTGCAGTGGAGGGCAGTTTGGGGCAACCAGGCCAGCAGGGAAAGGCAGTTAGGGGTGACCAGGTCTGCAGGGGAGGGCAGTTGGAGGTGACCGGGCTGGCAGGGGAGCAGTTAGGCATTGATCAGGCTGGCAGGGAATAGTTAGGCAGTGATCAGGCTGGCAGGCAGAAGTGGTTAGGGGCAATCAGGCAGGCAGGCAGGAGAGCGGCTTGGAGCCAGCAGTCCTGGATTGTGAGAGGGATGTCTGACTGCCCGTTTAGGCCTGATCCCACCCAGCCTAATCAGGCAGTTGGACATCCCTCAAGGAGTCCCAGATTGGTTGCAGGCTGGGCTGAGGGACACACCCACCCGCATGCACGAATTTCATGCACCGGGCCTTTAGTCCTATATAATAAAAGCCTAATATGCTAAGTCTCAGGTGACCGGTTGACTGTTCAACCAGTCAAAGCATAATATGCTAATGATATGCTAAGGCTGCTCAACTGCTCGCTATAATGTGCACTGACCACCAGGGGGTAGATATTCCGACTGGTATGTTAGCTTGCTGTAGTTAGCCAATAGGGTCTGGCCAATAGGGACTGGGAGAGATGGGGCCAGACACGTCCTGGACCTCTCCAGCGGTCCCTCCCCAACCCCGATAGTGCACTGGTGGGGTCCCTCGGCCTGGCCTGCACCCTCTTGCAATCCGGGACCCCTCTGGGGATATTGGAGAGCCAGTTTAGGCCCAATCTTACATGCCACTCCCCTCGGGAGGACGCCAGAGACACAGGGCTCATGGCTGGCGAGCACTGCCATGGAGGCGTAGCCTATCCCGATCGGGACTGATTGGGCACTAGCCCACAGTAGGCGCAGTGGGGCTGGGATGAGCAGGAGCATCAGGTTGGAGCTACAGGCAGCGTTGGACTGCATGTTTCAGCCTGATCCCCACAGGCCACTCCGAGGGATCTCACCCATGCATGAATTCGTGCACCAGGCCTCTAGTCCTATATAATAAAAGAGTAATATGCAAATTGACCGTCACTCCAACACACAAGATGACCGCCCCTATGTGGTCAAAGATGGATGCCCCCATGTGGAGACAAGATGGTTTCCACAAGATGGCCTGCAGGGGAGGGCAGTTGGGGGGGACCCAGGCCTGCAGGGGAGAGCAGTTGGGGGTGACCAGGCCTGCAGGGGAGGGCAGTTAGGGGCAATCAAGCTGGCAGCGGAGCAGTTAGGTGGGCAGCGGAGTGGTTACGGGGTGATCAGGCTGGCAGGCAGAAGCAGTTAGGGGCAATCAGGCAGGCAGGCATGCAAGTGGTTGGGAACCAGCAGTCTTGGATTGTGAGAGGGATGTTCAACTGCCCGTTTAGGCCTGATCCCACAAGCATCGGTCCCAAAAGGCCAGTCAGACATCCCTTGAGGAGTCCAAGATTGGAGAGGGTGCAGGCTGGGCTGAGGGACAACCCCCATGCACGAATTTCGTGCACCAGGCCTCTAATCTACACTAATAAAAGAGAAAGATGCAAATTGACCGTACCTTTGCAATGTTCACCAGCCAATCAGGAGTGAGTATGAAAATTAACCCAACAAAGATTGCAGGTTAATTTGCATACACAGGCACCGAGCGGCCGGGGGCTGGATGCTTGCATTGTTGCCATGGCGATGATGCATGCGTTCCTCACCCCCCAGCCACTCTGGGCCTCTGGGCAGCATGGAAAGGTGAAAATGTGGCTCTGGGCAGAGTGAAGGCAGAAAAGCAGCTCTGGGCCAGAGCAAAGGTGGTGTTGGCAACCAGGGGAAGTAAGGCCCATTCTTGCATGAATCTTCGTACATTGGGCCTCTAGCCACTTATAAAATGAAAGAAACTTATTCTTTATGATCAGGCAAGGCAGAAGAGCAAGCATTTGTCTAAATCTCAGCTAGCTTAAACATGTTTTATCATGGTATAGGAATTGATGCCCCCAAATAAATGGTTAAGTATTATTTTTAAAAGTCTTTTCAATTTAGCATTGACCTATGAACCAGGAGGGCATGGTTCAATTCCCGGTCAGGTTACATGCCTGAGTTCTGGACTCAATCCCCAGAGGGCATGAAGGAGGAAGCCAATCAATGATTCTCTCTCATCATTGATGTTTTGCTCTCTCTCTCCCTCTCTGAAATAAAGTTAAATATATATTTTTAAAAAGTATTTTCACTCACTTTCTCATTCATAAAATGGTCATGACTTAAATGTTTTGATTGAAAAAGGCACACCAATAGCTATATACAAATTATTTTAAAAACTATGATTTGTTCAATAATGCTATGTAATGACCTACCAGGATTTATAATACACTTTGTCTGGATATACCCCTACATTCCAGAAAAGCAAGTTTAGATGGGGTAAAAGCAAGAAATGTAATATAATATAGAGTGCTCATAAAGATTCCATATGGGGATTCAGGAAGGTAAAAACTAAGAAACATAAACAAGCCAAAAACCAGCAGAGGAGAGTCAGATTCAAACTAGCAATAGATGAGATTCAGGGAATGGTTTTCCATGAGCCCACCAAATATTTAAGAAGCAGTGGAGTACCCTATAGTAGACCTTTGGTGGACTTAGGACTTATTTTGCTATGACCTGCTTTGCTGTCATTTAAAAAAAATAATAATTTCTTTAAAAACTTAGGCCATGCTGGGGAGTAGAATGTCCCCAGGTTCAGGAAGCAAAATGACTTTCTCTGCTTAGAGACTGGGAGTTCTAATCCATCCCATCTATTCCCTTGCAGACAAGGTCTCACCGTGGACATGGCCTCAGAGATCCACATGCCAGGCCCAGTGTGCCTCATTGAGAACATCAAAGGGAAACTGGTAGTTAATCAGGAAGCTTTGCAGATCCTCTCTGCCTTCACCCAGCCCCTTGTCGTGGTGGCTATTGTGGGCCTCTACCGCACTGGCAAATCCTACCTGATGAACAAGCTGGCTGGAAGGAATGAGGGTGAGTGACACCAGCTAAGCTCTGCTGAGTTGTTCTTTTCACCTACACTCACAGTATGAGCACAGAGATATGAGGAGAGAAAGTGAGAGATAGGCAGGAATATTGAAAGGTAATGTTTGGGCCATAGCTGGCTAATTATCTTCTGGGAGGTAAAGGACAGAGGTCTGTTTCTGAAATATCACCTCTTTTTCTTTTACTTAATAGCTCCTTGGAAAAAGCAAAATGTTTTCCAATCATAAAGAGGAAGACATCAATAAAATAACATATTTATATATATAAAAGCCTAAGCAACCATCGCAACTGAACAGACATCTAAACAGGTTGCGTGGGGAGACTAGTCCAGCAGGGGGTTTAGGGAGGGGTGACTAAACGACTGAGCAGCAGGCTGCGTGGGGCGACCAGGCCACAGGGGAGGGGGGCAGAAGAGGTGACCAAGCTGGCAGGGGGGTAGTTAGGGGCGACCAGGCCAGTAGAGGGGAGAAATTGGGTGTGACCAGGCTGGCAAGGGCGGCAGTATGAGGTGACCAGGCTGGCGGGGAAGGGGGCAGTTAGGGGCAATCAGGCAGGCAGTCAGATGAGCAATTAGGAGCCAGTGGTCCCGGATTGTGAGTGGGATGTCCGACTGCTGGTTTAGGCCTGGATTGGAGAGGCTGCAGGCTGAGCTGAGGGGACCCTCCCCCCCATGCATGAATTTCATGCACCGGGCCTCTAGTATATATATAAAATTATAAACTATTAAAATTTTAGTAG
Source organism: Plecotus auritus (assembly GCF_963455305.1). Taxonomy (NCBI): domain Eukaryota; kingdom Metazoa; phylum Chordata; class Mammalia; order Chiroptera; family Vespertilionidae; genus Plecotus; species Plecotus auritus. Next base: position 69,274,745 of record NC_137771.1, read on the forward strand.
CATAATATTCTTGTTTAAAAAAATCATCAAGTTTTCAACCTGTGGTACCTGATACTCTTATTTTCCCATCTCTATTGCAGTTCAGATCAATACTGGTTATTCTTTGCTCCATCTCCACATCTTGCACTCCTTAAGCCCTAGCTCATTTGTCAAGAACATCTCTTATTTCCAGATCCCTCATCTATTATAACCTCTCCATTCCCCCTGCAGGCTTCTCTGTTGGATCCACGGTGCAGTCTCACATCAAGGGAATCTGGATGTGGTGTGTGCCTCATCCTGAGGAGCCAAACCACACCCTGGTTCTGCTTGACACCGAGGGACTTGGAGATGTAGAGAAGGTGAGGAACAAGGATTCCTTTTTGATCAACCTTCTCATCTCTGAACATTCTTTACAGAGATTTTTTTTGTACTTCCACTTGAACAGAGTATATCTTTATTTCCCTTTCTATATTTAATAGACAAAGTTTGGAAACCTGAAGTGAGAAAAATATTTCTAAGCCAAAGTCATGATGTGGGGCTAGGCCATTACCCAAAATGCAGAAAGACGGTGCAAATAAAATCACTGTCCCAAGTCTGATCCTGCAGAGAATAGTGATTAGTACTCAGCTCTGGCTCAGAGTTCAAATTGGGGCTCTGGCAGCTGTAGCTCTCTGACTTTGACAAAAGTAAATCTCCTTAAATCTTTGATTTTTCTTTAGTCTTACCTATCTTATCATTTGAACATACAAGAGCTTTTCCCACCTCTTTGCCGGTAAGTGTTTATTTAACAAACAGCCTCCTGGGGCATGGGGAAGTTGAAAAAGCCTTGACTTGTAATGCTTGCCAATAATCTAAATGCCCCACCATAGCTGAGTCCAAGTTCCCAAAGTGAAGTCGGGAAACCCAGTGTTTGGAATTTAACCGTCAGCTCCTGTGGGCTGGTGTAAGCTGGCTCTAGCACACAACTGGATCTTTCCCTTGAACTTCCTTGTTGTTTCGTTTTTGTTTTGCTTTTGATTTACTAAGAGTTTGTATGGTCAACCTCAATTTGTGCTTTCGTTTCCTCATTGGTAGCATGGAGATAGTTATAAATCTATCCTACAGCATTGTTTTGAGTACTAGATAAGATAATGTAGACTGCCTTGTGTATAATAAGTACTCAGACCACACTATCCCAGGCAAGTGCTTGATTTCAACATCAGCCTGGAAGCTAGCCCAGAGGGTGTCTGCTGGAGGGCCATGCATCAGAACTCCAGACCCACAGAGGGGTCTGAGCAGATCACCCAGTAGTGAATCTGAGGGTCGGATTATTCTCTGAAAGAACTTTTAGCAGAGAGCAGGTTGGGGGCCAGACAGCGTGCCCTAAGAAAGAGGCACAATCCTCCCCACCTCCCACAAAGAGGAGGAGCCCCTTCCCCCACTTGTGGAATGGCTCTGAACTGGAAATCTGCCCCGGGACTGAACATCTGGCTGGGTGGAAGGTTAGGCAGACGCCCCTTCTAGTGAGAGCCAGCTGTGCTGAAAGATTAGAGAGCCAAGTGGGGCTGGGGTGTTTTTGTTTGTTTTTTGCCCTCCTGCTTGAGGTAGGGACAAGCGGGTGCCAATGACAAAGGCAGAGCAGAGGCATTAGGAGAGGAAGTGCCTGCCTATCCCTTCTACAAGCTAAGAGCACCGCCCCCAACACCAGTCTGTTTAAATCATCCCAACCAGGACCCCTGCCCACAGAGTCCAGTTCCATGGGGGAAGGAAAGAAGTCCTGAAGCTGACTCAGCCCCTGGGCTAGGGAGGCCCCGCCCACCGACTACATGGGGATCTGCCCTGCAGGGTCATCAGGTTACCTAGGGCCAGGCAGGGACAGCAAATCACCAGAGAACTACCAAGTGGCCAGATCCAACAACACTGGAATAAAATCCAGCAAGCTCCGCAAACAGCAAATGCAAAGGTTTTTTTTTGTTTTTGGGAGGTTTGGTTTTTCTTCCTCTTTTTTCTCCCTCTCTTTTTTTTGGTATTTTCTTATTGTTATCTTTCATTTCAGTCTACTTTTTTCTCTTTCTCTTTACTTTTATGAAATTTTTAATTTAATTGTTTTCCTTTCTCTTGTATTACCCAGTTTTCTTTTCCTATTCTATATTTTATTTTATTCATTATTATTATTTTTAGGTTATTATTATTTTATACATTTTCTTCTCTTTTATTTATTTATTAAATTTTATTTTATTGCTTAAAGTATTACAAATAGTAGTACATATGTCTCCTTTTTTCCCCCATTGACCTCCCCGGGCCTACCCTACCCACCGGCACATGCCCTCTCCCCTTCCCCCTCCACCCCGTGTCTTGCATCCATTGGTTATGCTTATATCCATGCATACAAGTCCTTTGGTTGATCTCTTACCCCGCTCCCCAACCCTCCCTTGTCTTCCCACTGTAGTTTGACAGTCTGTTTGATGCTTCTTTGCCTCTGTATCTATTTTTGTTCATCAGTTTATAGTCATAATAATAAAAGGCCAAGAGGCATCATGACCAAAACGACCAAACGACTGGTCACCATGAGGTGGCATTAACCACCTCAGCCTGGGTCCGGTGGGTGGTGGCAGCATCCGGAGTGAATCAGGCTCAGGTCCCGGGTGCCTGGCAGTGGCAGGAGCAAAGCAGCCCTGGTCCCAGATGCCTGGCAGAGACCGGAGTGAAGCAGCCTGGGTCCCAGGTGCTTGGCAGCAGCCATAGCAAAGCAGCCGGGTCCTGGGTGCCAGAGGGAAACTGGTGCCGGCAGCCAGGGAAAGGAAGGCCTATTCTTGCACGAATCTTCTTGTGTCGGGCCTCTAGTGTTCTTAATATTCCACAAATGAGTGAGATCATGTGGTATTTATCTTTCACTGACTGGCTTATTTCACTTAGCATAATGTTCTCCAGTTCCATCCATGCTGTTGCAAATGGTGAGAATTCCTTCTTTTTTACAGCAGAATAGTATTCCATTGTGTAGATGTACCACATTTTCTAATCCACTCATCTGCTGATGGGCACTTAGGCTGTTTCCAAATCTTAGCTATTGTAAATTGTGCTGCTGTGAACATAAGGGTGCATATATCCTTTCTGATTGGTATTTCTGTTTTCTTGGGATATATTCCTAGAAGTGGGATCACTAGGTCAAATGGCAGTTCCATTTTTAATTTTTTGAGGAAATGCCATACTGTTTTCTGTCTTTCACAGTGGCTGCACCAGTCTGCATTCCCACCACCAGTGAAGGAGGGGTCCTCCCTCGCCCTCCTTGCATCCTCTCCAACACTTGTTGTTTGTTAATTTTTTGATGATAGCCATTCTGGCAAGTGTAAGATGGTACCTCATTGTTGTTTTGATTTGCATCTCTCAGATGATTAGTGACTTTGAGCATGTTTCATATATCTCTTGGCTTTCTGTATGTCCTCTTTCAAAAAGTGTCTATTTAGGTCCTTTGCACATTTTTTGATTGGATTTGTATGAATTCCCTGTAAATGTTGGAGATTAAACACTTGTCAGTGATAATATTGGCAAATATGTTCTCCCATGCAGTGGGCTTTCTTGTTGTTTTGTTGATGGTTTCTTTTGCTGTGCAGAAGCTTTTTATTTTGATGTAGTCCCATTTGTATATTTTCTCCTTAGTTTCCATTGCTCTAGGAGTGGTATCGGTGAAGACATTGCTTTAGCATATGTCTGAGATTTCATTGACTTTGGAATCCTTTAAGATTTTTATGGTTTTCCACCTTACATTTAAGTCCTTTATCCATTTTGAGTTTATTTTTGTGTATGGTGTAAGTTGGTGGTCTAGTTTCATTTTTTTTGCAAGTATCTGTCCAATTTTTCCAATACCAATTATTGAAGAGACTGTCTTGACTCCATTATATGCTCTTGCCTCCTTTGTCAAATATTAATTGAGCATAGTGGCTTGTTTTTGTTTCTGAGTTCTCTGTTCTGTTCCACTGGTTTATGTCTGTTTTTGTGCCAGTACCAGACAGTTTTGAGAACAGTGGCTTTGTAGTATAGCTTGGTATCTGGTATTGTGATCCCTCTAACATTGTTCTTCTTTCACAAGATTGATGCAGCTATTTGGGGTCTTTTTAAATTCCAGATGAATTTTTGGATAGATTTTCCTAGGTCTTTGAAGTATGACATTGGTATTTTAATGGGGATTGCATTGAATTTATAGATTGCTTTGGGTAGTATGGACATTTTGATGATGTTGATTCTACCAATCCATGAACATGGTATATTCCTCCATTTGTTTTTGTCTTCCTCTATCTCTTTTTTCAGAGTCCTAAAATTTTCTGAGTCCAGGTCTTTTATCTCCTTGGTTAAATTTATTCCTAGGTATTTTAATTTTTTTGTTGCAATGATAAATGGGATTGCTTTTTTAGTTTATCTTTCTGTGAGTTCATTATTTGTGTATAGAAAAGCCATAGATTTCTGGGTGTTAATTTTTTATCCTGCTACATTACTGAATTCATTTATTAAGTCTAGTAGATTTTTGATGGAGTCTTTGGGGTTTTCTATGTACAATATCAAGCCATCCGCAATTAAGGACAGTCTTACTTCTTCTTTTCCAATTTTATTTCTTCTTCTTGTCTGATCACAATGGCTAGTACTTCCAGTACTATGTCGAACAGGAGTGGTGAAAGTGGGCATCCCTGTCTTGTTCCTGTTCATAGGGGAAATGGTTTTAGTTTTTGCCCATTGAGTATGATGTTGGCTGTGGGTTTGTCATATATAGCTTTTATTATGTTGAGGTATGATCCTTCTATTCCCAACTTGCTAAGACTTTTTACCAAGAAAGGGTGTTGGATTTTCTTCATCAATGGATATGATTATATGTTTTTTACCTCTCAGTTTGTTTATGTGGTGTACCATGTGTATTGATTTGCGGATATTGTACCATCCTTGAACTCCAGAATAAATTCAACTTGGTATGACCTTTTTAATATAATGCTGGATTCGATATGCTAGAATTTTGTTGAGAATTTTGGCATCTATGTTCATGAGGGATATTGGCATATAATTCCCTTTCTTTGTACTGTCTTTATCTGATTTTGGAATTAGGGTAAAGGTGGCTTTGTAGAAAGAACTTGGAAGTATTCCTTTCTCTTGATTTTTTTGGAATAGTCTGAGGGAGATAGGTTTTATTTCTTCTTTGAATGTTTGATAAAACTGCTGTGAAGCCGTCTGATCCAGGGCTTTTGTTTGTTGGAAGTTTTTTGATTACTACTTCAACATCCTCCTTAGATATCGGCCTATTGAGATTTTTTTATTCCTCCGGGTTGAGTTTTGGAAGGTCATATTTTTCTAGGGATATGTCCATTTCTTCTAGGTTGACCAGTTTGTTGCAATAGAGATGCTCATACTATTTTTTTTAATGATTCTTTGTATTTCTGTGGGGTCTGTTGTTATTTTGCCTCTTTTGTTTCTGATTTTGTTTATTTGGGTCCTCTCTCTTTGCTTCTTGGAAAGCCTTGCTAGAGCTTCATCAATTTTGTCTATCCTTTCAATGAACCAGATCTTGGTTTCATTAATCTTTTGTATTGTTTTTTTTTTTTTTTTTTTGGCCTCTATGTCACTTATTTCTGCTTTGATCTTTATTATCTCCTTCCTTCTGCTCACTCTGGGCTTTTCTTGTTGCTCTCTTTCTAATTCTTCAAGTTGCAGAGTTAGATAGTTTATTACCAGTTTTTCTTGTTTTTTTGAGGTAGGCCTGTAATGCTATGAACTTCACTCTCAGGACTGCTTTCACTGTGTCAATAGATTTTGGATTGTTGTGTTTTAATTGTCACTCATTTCCAGGAAGTTTTTTATTTCTTCTTTGATCTTTGGTAACCCACTCATTGTTTTTTTTTTTTTTTAAATAAATCTTTATTCAGATTATTACAATTATTTCTCCTTTTTCCCCCCATAGCTCCCCTCCACCCAGTTCCCACCCCACCTTCTGCCCTTACCACCCCCCCACTGTCCTCATCCATAGGTGTATGATTTTTGTCCAGTCACTTCATGAACACCCCCATACCCCTTTCCCCCTGAGAATTATCAGTCCACTCCCTTTCTATGCCCCTGATTCTATTATATTCACCAGATTATTCTGTTCCTCAGGTTTTTAATTCACTTGATTTTTAGGTTCACTTGTTGATAGATATGTATTTGTTGTTCATAATTTTTCTCTTTACTTTTTTCTTCTTCCTCTTCTTTAAGAATACCTTTCAGCATTTCATATAATACTGGTTTGGTGGTGATGAACTCCTTTAGCTTTTTCTTATCTGTGAAGCTCTTTATCTGCCCTTCAATTCTGAATGATAGCTTTGCTGGGTAGAGTAATCTTGGTTGTAGGTTCTTGCTATTCATCACATTGAAAATTTCTTGCCACTCCCGTCTGGCCTGCATAGTTTCTGTTGAGAAATCAGCTGACAGTCGTATGGGTGCTCCCTTGTAGGTAACTAACTGTTTTTCTCTTGCTGCTTTTAATATTCTCTCTTTGTCTTTTGCTCTTGGCATTTTAATTATAATGTGTCTTGGTGTGGTCCTCTTTGGATTCCTTTTGTTTGGGGTTCTGTGCGCTTCCAGGACTTGTAAGTCTATTTCTTTCACCAGGTGGGGGAAGTTTTCGGTCATTATTTCTTCAAATAGGTTTTCAGTATCTTGCGCTCTCTCTTCTTCTGGCATCCCCATAATTCTGATGTTGGTACGCTTGAAGTTGTCCCAGAGTCTTCTTACACTATCTTCAACTTTTTGGATTTTTTTTTTTGCTTTTTGCTTTTTCGGTTGAGTGTTTTTTGCTTCTTTGTATTTCAATTCTTTGACTTGATTTTTGTGTTCCTCTTGTCTGTTTTTGGGTCTCTGTATAATATTTTTTATTTCAGTCAGTGTATGTTTAATTTCTAGTTGGTCCTTTTTCATATCTTCGAGGGTCTCGTTATATTTATCGGCCTTTTCTAGGATATTCTTAAAAAGCCTTATAACCATGGTTTTGAATTCTATATCCAGTCGTTTGTTTTCCTCCATTTCTTTCGTTTGTGATCTGATTCTTTGAGGCCGCATTTTCACTGCTTCCCTGAGTTGGTAAGGTAGATTTGTGTGCTAGGTTTCCAATATGGCCCAGTGGGTCTGCCTCCCCAGTTAACCTGAGGTGGACACTCTTGGTGCACCCCTTTGTGGACTGTGTGTACAGCCTTGTTGTAATTAAGTCTTGTTTGTTGTTGGTATCACTGGGAAGAATTGACCTCCAGGCCAGTTGGCTGTAAGGATCAGCTGTGTCTATGCTGGGAGAAGTTCGGTGCTGGAGACAGCCTTATAGGATTAGACTTGCCAAATTGCAATAGCCTCTGTGCTCAGCTTGGATGGGGTGGAGTCTCAGTCTTGGCTTCCTGTCAGCCTTACCCTTGCGCACACGTGCGCGCCCTCAGACCTCCACCTTCCCTGGCTCCTGAGTCTCTTCCCGAGAGTCCAGACTCCCCCCACAAGAGCGTGGGTCCCCAGGGGCTCACCTGGAACCGGGGTTCAGTGCAGTCAGAACTGAGGCCCAGTGGAGTCAGGAACCTCCGACTCCCTTCCACTAGGGAAAGCCTGTGGCAACCTCCACAGCCTTTGTGCGCACTGGCGTGCGCGCGCGCGCTTTCAGTCCTCCGCCTTCCCCGGCTCCTGGGTCTCCACCCGAGAGTCTAGATTCCCCCCACAAGAACGTGGGTCCCCAGGGGCTCGCCTGGAACTGGGGTTCACTGCAGTCAGAACTGGGGCTCAGTGCATTCAGGAGCCTCTGACTCCCTTCCACTAGGGAAAGCCTGTGGCAACCTCTGCAGCCTTTGTGCTCACTGGCGCGGCGCGTTTTCAGTCCTCCGCCTTCCCTGGCTCCCGAGTCTCCGCCCAAGAGTCCAGACTCCCCCCGTAAGAGCGTGGGTCCCCAGGGGCTCGCCTGGAACTGGGGTTCAGTGCAGTCAGAACTGGGGTTCAGTGCGGTCGGGGGCTTCCTTGCCCCTTCCGCCAGAGAAAGTCAGCCAGGCTCTCAGCCGCCCTTCCTCTCTGCGTGCACAAAGACCCTTTGCCGTACCTCCAATTCTCTGTGAGCTTTTCTCTTTCCTTCTAGTTGTAGAATTTTCACTCAGCCAGCTTTCCTGTGGTTCTGGATGGTGTCCATTCTGTCTTTTAGTTGTAGTTTTGAAATTGTTGTGCGAGGCAGCAGTTTAGGTGCTTACCTATGCCGCCATCTTGGTTTTTTGCCCCACTCATTGTTTAATAGTATGCTATTCAGCCTCCAAGTGTTTGATTTTTTGTGATTGTGTTTATTGTAGTTGATTTCTAATTTTATGCCATTGTGATCTGAGAAGATGCTTGATATGATTTCAATCTTCTTGAATTTAGAGAGACTTTGCCTGTGTCCCAATGTGTGGTCTATCTTAAAATGTCCCATGTGTGCTGGAGAAGAATGTATATTTTGTATCTTTGGGGTGGAATGTTCTAAAGATGTCAATTAAGTCTATCTGATCTAATGAGTCATTTAGGATTGCTGTTTCTTTGCTAATTTTTTGTCAAGAGGATTTATCCAGTGATGTTAATGGGGTGTTAAAGTCTCCTACTATGATTATATTGCTGTTAATCTCTCCTCTGATATCTTCCAGAAGTTTTTTTTTTTATGTATTTGGGTGCTCCTGCATTGGGTGCATATATGTTTACCAGCGTTATATCCTCTTGTGGTATTGATCTCTTTAGAATTATGAAGTGGCCTTCCTTATCTCTTGTTATGGTCTTCACTTTGAGGTCTAACTTGTGAGACATAAGTGTTGCTACCCCAGCTTTTTTTTTTTTTTTTTTCATTTCCATTTGCTTGATAGATATTTTACATCCCTTCACTTTCAGTCTCTGTGAGTCTCTTGTTCTGAGGTGGCTCTTTTGTAGACAGCATATATATGGGTCATGATTTCTTATCCATTCAGCCACTGATGTCTTTTGATTGGAGCATTTAATCCATTTACATTTAACGTTATTATTGATAAGTACTTGTCTGTAGCCATTTCTGTACTTTATGCCTTTATTCCTTCCTCACTTTCGATTCTTTTTACAGCATTCCCTTTAGCATTTTTTTGCATTGCTGGCTTGGTAGTGATAAACTCCCTTAGCACTTTTTTGTCTGAGAAGCTCATGATTTCCCCTTCATTTGGACTGATAGTCTTGCTGGATAAAGTATTCTTAGATTTAGTCATTTGCTTTGCATCACTTTGTATACTTTCTTCCATTTCCTTCTAGGTTGGTATGTTTCTATGAAGAAATCATTTGATAATCTAAGAAAGGATTCTTTGTAGGTAACTCTCTGTCTCTCTCTTGTAGCCTTTAACATTCTCTCTTTGTCATTAACATTTTCCATTGTAATTATGACATGTGTTGGTGTGGTTCTTTTGTGATTCATCTTGCTTGGGACTCTCTGTACTTGTGTGAATTTTTTCTTTCCCATATCAGGGAAGTTTTCTGTCATAATTTATTCCAATAGATTCTCTAATCCTTGGTGCTCTTCTTGTTCTTCTGGCACCCCTATTATACATCTGTTACTTCGTTTCATGTTGTCTCAAAGCTCCCTTAGGCTCTACTCCTGCTTTTTAATATTTTTTTCTTTTTAGTGTTCAGTTTGGGCTTCTTTCCTTACCTTATCTTTTAAGTCACTAAATCGGTCCTCTTCTTCTTCTAGTCTACTGTTGAAACCTTCCATAGCATTTTTCATTGTAGCTATATCACTTTTGATTTCTTCCTGATTCTTGCATAGGTTGTTGATTTTCTCATCCATCTGGTGTATGAACTGTATGACTAATACACTGAATTCTTTTTCTGTCATACTGCATGCCTTCATTTCACTTATTTCCTTTCTTGCCGATTCTTCTTTTTCTTTCCTCTGGGGATTGTTTGATTGTCTCCCCATTCTAACTCACCAGAAGGTCCAAATGCCAAGTTGCAGGGTCCTGACCATGTGCAATGGGAGTGTCATGCCACCTGAGTGTCACTGAAGAGCTCCAAGGCATGTGGCACCAGGATGTGTGGGTGCCATGGGTCGTGGGAGCCACACACGCTAAGAATCAGTCACCAGTGCTCAGTGTGACCTCATTTCTGCACCTAGAATCAGGGGCCTCACATGTGCCATGCTGAAAAAAAATCCCTGTTGGCGTGCACCAAAAATCAGAGTCCTTAGCATGTGCCAGGTGTCAGAGTCCCTGTGTGCATGCACTGAGAATCGAGTACCGGAGTCTCAGTCACCTGGTGTGGCCTCACGCCGAGAATCAGGGTCCCTGTGTGCACGTGTGCCAAGAATTGGAGTCACAGGTGCTCAGTGTGTGTGCACTGAGAATCAGGGGTTGCGTGCGTACACTATGAGAAACAGAGTCCCCGTGCACACACGCTGAGAGTCAAGTCACAGGTGCTCAGTGCTGCCTCTCACATGGAGAATCATGGTCCCTGGTCTGCTTCAGGGGCCAGGTTGCACAGCTGCCCTGTGTCAGCAGGAGGCCCACTCATGCACTGTGGGAAACAGACTCCCATGTGCATGCTACCAGAGTCAAAGTTAAGTCACACAGCTGCCTTGTGTCGGCAGGAGGCCTGCTTGTATGGAGCGGGTCTGGCAGGTCCTATGCTGCCGCAGCGGGCTGGCGGGGAGGGGGGTGGGTTCTGTGACTCACAGAAAACTGCAGCCAGGATGTCTGGAGTCTTGGTGTCCATGGTTCTGCAGATGTGGTCACAGGCCTTTGTCCTGAGTGGTTGTTGGGTCCCAGCTTGTGTCTGAGACCAGATTGGGTGGTGGTGAGGTTAGGATCCTAGTCACAAGCAGTCCTGTTCTTTAAGATGGCATGGTCTCTGTGCACATGCTGGCCACCCCAGAGTGTCTGTGGTGGCAGCTGGGTTTTGCAGTCCAAGAATGCCCGGTCTGGCAGCCCCCCGGAAGACCTGCAGGATCTAACTGTTCCTAGCTCACACACACACACACACACACACACACATCCACACACATCCACACACTCTTTTTTTGCTCCCTCACTTTCTCACATATTCTCCCTCCCTGCCTTCTTGTTGGCCGCCATATTTCAACCCCTTATCTTTTATTTTTTATATTTATCCTATTTCTGAACTCTTCCTTCTTTGCTTTCATATTCGCTTTTTTTCTTCTTTAGTTCTTTTTGTCTGTGTCTTCTAGTATTCTTTCTTGCAGGGGTGTTTTTTGTTTGTGTTTTAAGTGTTTTTGATGTGGTTGTTTTTATTATTGTGATTGTTTTTAAAAAATATGAAAATATGTTGTTTTTGTGTTGTTTTGGGTTTGGTCTGGTTTTGCTTTGTTTTGTTTTGTCAACACCTTTATCAGGGTTGGCACGCTTGGTGAGGGTTGAGACTCACAGTCAATAAGCCTGAGGGCTGAGCCCACCTACAAATGGGACAATAGCAGTTAAGACCCAAATTCAACAGAAGAGCTCACATAACCCATACAATGGTCATTCCTAGAGCACCCGGCTCAGAAGATCAAGGAGACTGCACCACTGGGTCCCACAGGACACCTACTGCATAAGGCCACCATCCAAGACTGAGAGTCATAACATACCTACCTAAACTAGCAATCTTGAGAAAGAAGAACAAAGTTGGAGGGATCACAATACTGGATATCAAACTATACTACAAAGCCACTGTAATAAAAACTATCTGGTACTGACACAAGAACAGACAAATAGATCAATAGAACAGAACAGAGACCCCAGAAATCAACCCACACCATTATGGTCAATTTTTTTTAATCCTTGCCTGAGGATATCTTTTTCCATTTCTTTTCAGAGAGTGTAGAAGGGACAGTGGGGGGAAGAGAGAGACAGAGAGACAGAGACAGAGAAACATCAATGTGAAAGAGACACATAGACTGGTTGCCTACCACATAAGCCTGACCAGGGATAGGGAGCAAACCCACAACCAAGGTACATGCCCTTGACTGGGAATCAAACCCAAGACCCTTCAGTGCTGGGGCCAATGCTCTAATCACTGAGCACACCAGCCAGGGCTGGTCAATTAATCTTTGAAGGGAGGCAAGAACATACAATGGAGTAAAGGCAGTCTCTTCAATAAATGGTGTTAGGAAAATTGGACAGATACATGAAAAAATATTAAAGTAGACCACCAACTTACACCATTCAAAAGAGTAAATTCAAAAGGAGTAAAAGACTTAAATGTAAGTCAAGAAACCATAAAACTCCAAGAAGAGACCAGAGGCAGTAAAATCTCAGACATCTCATGTAGCAGAATTTTCTTACATCTTTTAGGGCAGGGGTTCTCAACCTTCTTAATGCCTTGACCCTTTAATACAGTTCCTCATGTTATGGTGACCCCCAACCATAAAATTATTTTCGTTGCTACTTCATAACTGTAATTTTGCTACTGTTATGAATCGTGATGTAAATGTCTGATATGCAGGATGTCTTAGGCGACCCCTGTGAAAGGGTCATTCGACCCCCAAAGGGGTCGCGACCCACAGGTTGAGAACCGCGTTCTAGGGCAAGAGAAACAAAAGATAAAAAATAAAACAAGTGAGACATCAAATTATAAAGCTTTTGCATAGCAAAAGAAGCCATCACCTAAATGAAAGGGTACCAAAGAACAAATTTGCCAATAATACATCTGATAAGAGTTCAATTTCCAAAGTATGTAAAGAACTCATACAACTCAACTAAAGGAAAACAATCCAGTTAAAAAATGGGCAAAGGATCTGAATAGACACTTCCCCAAAGAGGACATACAGATGGCCAGGAGACATATGAAAAAATGCTCAATGTCACCAATCATCAGAGAGATGCAAATTAAAACTATAGTGAGGTACCACCTCACACCAGCCAGAATGGCTACCATCAACAAATCAATAAACAACAAGTGCTGGCAAATATGCGGAGAAAAGGCAACCCCAGTGTACTCTTGGTGGGAATGCAGATTGGTACAGCCATATAGAAAACAGTATAGAGTCTCCTCAAAAAGTAAAAAATGGAACTGCCATTTGACCCACCAATCCTACTTCTGTAAATATATTCTAAGAATCCAAAAACACCAATCAGAAAGAATATATGCACCTTTATGTACATAGCAGCATTTTTTACAATAGCTAAGATCTGGAAACAGCCCAAGTGCCCATCAGTAGGTTAGTGGATAAAAACCTGTGGTATATTTACACAATAAAATACTATGCAACTGTAAAAAAGAAGGATTTCTTACCCTTTGCAAGAGCATGAATGGACCTGGAGACCATTATGCTAAGTGAAATAAGCCAGTCAGAGAAGGAAAAAGATCACATGATCTCACTTATATGTGGAATCTAAAGAACAAAATAAATTGATGAACTAAATAGGTCCAGAGGCATGGGTGCATGGAACAGACTGACAGATCTCAGAGAGGAGGGGAGTGGGCAGGGGGAGGGATGGAAAGAGATTAACCAAAGAACTTATATTAGTGGCCCACTGCACAGATTCGTGAACATTGAAAGGAAATTAATTGGAAGAAATATTTTAATATCACTATTCTCCCTTTCTCTATAATAGAAATGACAACCAAATTCACAATCAACAATGACAGATTGAAACACACACGTCCGATTGGCATCAGTGAGAGCTTTATATGCATCATGCATGCACGAGTCAACTTAGCCTTTTATAGATATAGAAAAACTTGCTTAATTAGACCTGCTTTCTGATGTAGCTAAACTTTTTCCAGACCAGTGAAGCACCCCAACTTCTCTTTCACGTAACTGTCAGCAACACAGCAGTAAATATCAACATGAAGCAGATTATTATTGTAGATCACACAGGGAGAACAAAAGGTGAAATATTTAACTGCAGCAGTGTTTGACTATATTTTGTGCAGTGATAAAACCTGAAATCATTTTCAAGGTCCACCATTTCTTACTTCTTTTCAGTTGGGTCAAGTTTCTAAGCTTTCTAAATCTCTGGCTAATGAAAAGAAAATAGGATTCCACTGCTTCTCCTATCTACCTACTCCAGGACTTCTGTGAGGATCAAATGAGATGAGGCAAGGGAAAAGGCTTCACAGACATTTGGTTAAAGTGTGAAATGTTTGCACCTGGCTATAAAGCAAGTCGTGTTCCTGGGCTGAAGAAACTCCAAGGAGGCTAGTTTCTAGGGAGAGGAAGCCAGGCATTGCTATGTGACGTCATTACCCAGCACCCACAGTGACCATTTCCAGGATGGGCTGGGCTGTGGGCCACATTTTGCACGATGGGGTCTGCATCAGCTGTGATTTGGTGGGTTGTTGCTCCAAGGTGGTAGCAGGGCCTGTTTCTCACTTGGGGGAAGCCGAGTGTTGTTTTGTGGGCACCAGGTCTGCGGTGCCATTTCTCTGTAAATGGCTAGTGTACATCATGGCAGCTCCTGCGTTGAGCGTTTTCCCCTGGTGGTCAGTGTGCATCATAGCTGCCAGTTGGACAGTCAGACACTTAGCATATAAGCTTTTTATATATAGATACTAGAGGCCCAGTGCACAAAAATTCATGCACTCAAGGGGGTCCCTCAGCCCGGCCTGTGCCCTCCCGCAGTCTGGGACCCCTTGGGGGATTTCCACCTGCCAGCTTAGGCCTGCAGTTGGACATCCTTAGCACTGCTGAGGAAGGGGGAGAGGCTCCTGACACCACTGCTGCACTCCCAGCCAACAGCCTGGCCTGTGTGTGAGTGGAGCTCCCCCTATCGGAGTGCACTGACCACTAGGGGGCAGCTCCTGCATTGAGCATCTGCCCCCTGGTGGTCAATGTGTGTCATAGCGACTGGTTGTTCTGCTGTTAGGGTCAATTTGCATGTTACCCTTTTATTATATAGGCTATGCATAGTAAAAGAACACAGATAATAGTGTGGGTAAGGCCTGAGGTAGGGCGGGGTCTGGGTGAAGGGGGAAGTGGGGTAAAAATAAGGGACATATGTAATATTACCAACAATAAAAAATAAACTTGAAGAAAAAAGCATCAAATGATCTGGGATCCAGAGAGACAAGTCATCCCAAATCTGAGGAAAATATCATACAGTACATAAAATTCATATACACTGAAATATTATTTTATATAGAGTTTAATGCATGTTTTATAATTGATTAATAATTATAAGCAAACAAACTCCAGTTTAGTCAAAACAAACTTTCATTTTTAGGTAGGTAGTCTTTTCCCTAAAAATTAATATCCTTATATAACTTGTTTGGAAAAACCTATACTATATTTGCCATTTTGTAAATATGATAGGATAATTAATATTACATGTTGTACAAACCTCCAAATTTCAGTGACTTTTTTTTACAATTAATTGCCATCATTGCAAAGCTGCATATATTTTAAATTAAAATAGAACATTTAAGAAGATAATAAAATATTAATGTTGACTTAGATTACCATATATAATGATGACAAAAGTCTGAGTATGTAAGTTGATGAAGACAATTTGAGTCAAAGATACAACTCTTATGGACAGCATTTCTTTCACTGCTGCTAAGAGAGAATGGGACATTCTGGGACTATAGAGAAGCCCGCCTTTCTTGGTGAGTGCAGCAAGTCTTGTGTTCTTTACATGTGGAGGGATCTTCCTGCAGGAGCTGAGCACTGTGTACAGCATGTGGAGGAGGAGGAGTCCAGCCCAAGATGCACCACTGGTCTCAGGGATCCTCAGGTGGAGGCAGAGGCAGGTGGCACAGCTGGCAGCTGGAGAGGCCCGAGTGGAGAGGAGGAAACAGCTCTACTTTAGGACCCAGGTCCACCCCTGAGGAGGGGACCATCAGGGCGTGGCTCCTAGCATCCAGGTGGGTCTGGAACAGCAGCTTGTGAAGTGGAGATTTTCACAGCCTCTTCCAGGGACCTGAGGGTCTTTATCATCTCCACCATCTCCTCTGCTTGTCTGGAGCATTTGGATCTCTCTCCCTTCAGTTCGTGAACCAAGGATGTAATTTCCTGCTTCAGCGCCCAGTAGGACATGGTGACCTTTCTGCAAGCATCGGCAAGGCTGGGTATATTTAATGACTCTTTCTCATGCCTGGCATTGTCTAAGAATGACTCTATCCCCCTGCATTCCTCTTTAGCCGCGCTCAACTTAATGAGTTGGCATTTCTCCTCCATCTGTCCAGCCAGTGCCTTTGCCAGGTGTACTTCACATCTTACATAAGGTCGACTCTGAACAGACGGAACAAATCTGATTATAAATATGAGACCCACCAAGAAGCCGATGACAGGTGGACACGCCAATATCTCCCATTGGAGGATGTGGACAGGGAAGCATGGACTCTGACCATTGGGCAGCAGCCCCACGCCCTCCTTACCCAGCTTCCCAAGAATGGGCTCTGAGCCCAGCTCTATAGAGGACCACAGCACCTCCATAGACCATCAATACAGGACTGCCGGGTCACCATGGAGCCTCCAGCCACAACAGAACCAATGACATCCCGACATTTCACTTAGAACCAGCCAGCAAGGGCGACCCTCATTGGTCATCGGTGATATGGTTGAGATAGGGAAAGATTTGTAAAAACATATGCCAAATATCCAATGACATTCAATAGTCATTACCATGTATGTTTTTGTAACAGTATAAATTATAGTGAAAATAGCATCAAAAATTATCAATGCTAATGACAGAGCTATTCTATTCAAAGTTATATGTTTCTCAAAATCATTTTTGTTTGTTCATTTAACATTGTAGGTCAGGGGCTTATTTTTAATGATTGCTCATCTGGGAATGCCATGAAACATGACTTACATTTGTTTTGACTTCTAGGGTGACCAGAACAATGATACTCAGATCTTTGCACTGGCAATACTATTGAGTAGTACCTTTGTTTACAACACCATGAACAAAATTGACCAGAGGACTATCGATCTATTGCAGTATCCTTTTATGATCCAGGATGGCACCAAAGCCAGAGAAAACTCTTCTATGCACCAGCTGTGTTTATGAACCTTTTGAATCAAACACAAAAATAAAAATGTGATAAACATTAAAAGTACAAGAAAAACAGCCCTTATATTTACTGATGTTATGAAGAATTGGTTACAACCCAAAGAGAACATAATGGTATAGGGATGTAAGGATTGCAATACGGGCTTAGATGCAGTCCTATTTCCAACCAGTTTTCCTTAATTATATCTCAGTTGTGTAATAGAACTGTCAAATCATCTCAGGACAGTATTGCCACCTGATCTTAATGGGGTTGAAGATGCAGCTGATGCTGTGAGCTTCTGTCCAGACTTAGTGTGGGCTGTGAGAGATTTCTACCTATCCCTGGAAGCAGATGGGAAGCACATCACAGCAGATGACTACCTGGAGAACTCGTTGAAGCTGAAAGAAGGTAACAGGGACTTCAGTTTTGGAAAGAAAGAGAAAAGTAACATAAGAATATCTCTGTTTGTAAGTGGTTACATTTATAGTTTCCGATATTTAATCACTTGATTAAACTGCCAAGTAAATAATGAACACTACTAATTTAAAGTGAGCTATTAGATTTAATATGAGATTGTATTACTCACTGTTCTTGGAGCAAATTACTTTTCTTTCTTTTTTTCCATGATGGGTTACCTTTTAACTTTTTGCTTAGTTTGTGGAGATGTGTTGAAATAGATAACATCAGGCAAATTTATTCATGGGAAATACATTAAAATGAATGCTAGTTCTATACTAAATAAAGCCCCTTTTTCCTTCCCCAGACACTGATGAAAATCATCAAAATTTCAATTTGCCCCGTCATTGCATACAGACATTCTTTGCAAGAAAGAAATGCTTTGTCTTTGACTCGCCCACTCACCGGAAGAAGCTTGCCCATCTTCTGACACTGCATAACGATGACCTGGATCCTGACTTTGTGCAACAAGTGGCAGATTTCTGTTTCTACATCCTTCGCCATTCCAAGACAAAAACTCTTTCAGGAGGCATCAAGGTCAATGGACCTCGTGAGTATCTTCCTTAGGATGTTCCTTCAACTCAACATAAAGACTGGGACACTGTTAAAAGTTTCTCCTTCCACTGTCAATGTTGAAAATCCTTCATCAGTTACGACCAAGAAAATTATATGAATCACATTATTAAGTTCCAGTGGGTACCCAAAACATTCCTACTGATTCTTTTAGTAATGCCACTAAAGTAGTATAAAATAGCAATATCATCTGAAGGAAAGGTCAGGTTAAAGAGTTCTATTCATAAGTGGTCCATTGTTGGACTAGACTAACCACATAAGTTGGCAACATTCTTCCATGAATATAGTGGATACTTATTATGTGTCACAGCCTTAGATAAGCACAAGACAACATATAGGTTGTCTGTAAAAATAAAACTTACTTGATACAAACATTAAGCAAACAGAGACTCAAGTTGTCTAGAGCTTTAAAGGAAATCTAAGCAAACATCTTGGACCAGATTTTTTTCTAAAGACACCATGCTCAGAACTCTATGAATTATTGCTATACTCTTGAGCAATGATTTTCAACCGGTGTGCCTCAAAAATTCTTAAAACATGCAATACCCGACTGTTTAGTCAGGGGCACTGACTTCTTTTCCTTCAGAATGTCAAATAAAAATATGACAACAATTAACACAACAATAGCCAACCGGTAAGAATGATTCTAAATTATACCTATTTTTTGGGGATCGACAATAAAAAACAAACATATTTTGGTGTGCAGCAGAATTTTAGTAATATTTTATGTGTGCCATGAGATGAAAAAGGTTGAAAATCACTGTTCTAAAAGGATGGTGAATGCAAACAAAAGTATGCAAGGGATAAGGAAGACAAATAGGAAAGTTCTAACAAAGAGTAAAGGCGAGCCAGTCTAATCTGCTCACTTTGTGTTTTTTCAGCTAATACTCATACCAGCTTTACATACTGAAGTGGCAGAGAAAAGGGAATTCTGAAGGAAAATGAAACCTGAGGAAGAGGGAAAGAAAGGAAAGAATAAAGAGGCAAAAAAGGCCTAAAACCGTCTAATAAAATGAATAGGCATAACTTTAACCATTTCCTCATTTCTCAATAGAAAAAGGATGGCATGAGGATGATTACATAGATCTTGATATTCCTCCTTTGAACACTTTCTTTTCCCCAAGGATGATCTGGCTTCTTAGTCACACCATTTTCAAACAAACAAACAAACAAACAAACAAACAAATGAAAACAACCACGTATTTGAGCCACTTGAACACTGTGCAGAATACTGAAAAAGCTCAGGGAATGCATTGTTAAATTAACATTCTCAGAACTATCCAATTTTAGAGCATGCCCTTTTTTTCTGCAAATAATGCAAGTGTCTCTTTCCTCTGTGAAGGTCTAGAAAGCCTGGTGCTGACCTATGTTAATGCCATCAGCAGTGGGAACCTGCCCTGCATGGAGAATACAGTCTTGGCCTTGGCCCAAATCAAGAACTCCACTGCAGTACAAAAGGCCATTGCCCACTATGACCAGCAGATGGGCCAGAAGGTTCAGCTGCCCACGGAAAACCTCCAAGAGCTGCTGGACCTGCACAGGACCAGTGAGAAGGAAGCCATCGAAGTCTTCATCAAGCATTCCTTCAAGGATGTGGACCAAAGGTTCCAGAAGGAATTAGAGGTAATTAATATTCTTTGCTCTAGCTCCTGGGGCTTACATGTAATACAAGTATTGCAATGAAATGCAAAATGGGGACTTAAGGAAAGCAATTCTTACTAGATTGGAAAATAATGACTCTTACTTATATGACTCTCACTTTTATTCTGAAAACAAATAAACAACATGCAACTACTCTAAGTTGTATGGACTTAATACTTTCACACACACACAACACACCATGTTACACCCATGGACAAATTTTTTAAAATTAATCTTATGCTTTAAAAATTGCATTCATAAAGTATTAATTAACTTTCTTTTTATATTAATCAAGTACACAGAATTGCCAAATGGTTCTAATAAAATATCATGTCTCCAGGTTTAATAGCATCCACTCATATCATTCTAACCAATTATTCCACTGCGCCTCCTTGTTGGGAATCCAAGGCCCAGGAAAATGCAGAAACAAGGAATGGTCATAAATGAGTAGGTTATATGCAAAATTAGGGCCTGAGATTAGGTATCTGTAGTCTTAAGATCACATCTAAAGCAGAAATATCAAGAGAAATGGTTTTCAGGAGATTTGGAACACAAAACTGAAGTCATTTTTCTATACCATAACATCCTTGGAACTTTCCTAGGCTTGGTAGGAAGGATACAGTCTTGCTGTTGTTCTCTAGTTTCTAGAAAATCAATAGAGACTCTCTCTGAGAATCATTTATAGAAATACTGAAGTATTGCTAACATCTTTTCCATGGGCCTTTGCTCCTTTGAAGACCCTGCTGGAAGCAAAACAAGATGACTTTCGTAAGCAGAACTTGGAGGCATCATCAGATCGTTGCTCAGCTTTACTTCAAGATATTTTTGGTCCTCTAGAAGAATATGTGAAGCAGGGGGTTTATTCAAAGCCTGGAGGGCACCGCCTCTTCATTCAGAAGAGAGAAGAGCTGAAGGCAAAGTACTATCAGGAGCCCAGGAAAGGAATACAGGTATTCCTAGTTTCATGTATTAATTGTGGGAAATTGTTGGGGGTTTGGAGTGGGGAAGGGCTTCTTTCAAAATCCAGTGAAGATAGGAAGAAAGTAAGTATACTCTAATGATAGCTGTAGAATTAACTGAACTACCACCATAATCACCAGACTTTTTCTGCAACATCAACATTCATTGCAACACAGGGATTTTTTTGGTTACATAGGACAGAATTGCAGTAATTGAAACCAACAGGAAAAAGGAGTAATTCATTGGCTTACATGAAACATTTAAATTTAGTTGCAACTACAGCTACACTCAGGAATTTAAACAATGGCATCAATTTTCTCCTTCCTTTTTTTCTTTCCGACTCCCACTTAGTTTTCTGTTCTTTTTTCCTACTGGCTTCATTCTCAGGCATGGCAGCAAAGAGGACACCAACATCTGCAAGCTTACCTAGTTCTTTTGCCCTCAGTCTCAGAGGAGAGAGAGCATTTTCCCCAGCATCCGTATCAGTCTTTAAAACATCCATATTGAGCATTTTCTCACCTGCACCAAATCCTTTTATACCAAGTGAACTTGGGTGCTCTGATTAGCCAGCCCAGAGTTTGTGCCCACTCCTGTGACAGAAGAGGCTTGATTGACAATTCCACTGAGTGCAGGCTGAGCAGTTCTGGAGAGGAAAAGATGCGGGGAAGAAAAAGAAATAAAAAGGTTTACAACATGCCCAATCACCATTTCCTACTTTTAACTGCATGGCTTTGGGGTTCCTAGGCGGAAGAAGCTCTGCAAAACTATTTACAGTCCAAGGAGTCTGTGAGTGATGCCATTCTACAGACAGACCTGGTTCTCACCGCGAAGGAAAAGGAGAGGAAAGGTGAGAGGAAAATGGAAGAAATGCAAGATAGAACTTTCTGTACATTTTTAATTAATTTGGCCTGGTTTACCTGGGATCTTTAAACTAGAGCAAGAAGGGCAAAGATGACTTTTAGCTCTTCAAGCTTTATCTGAGTAGGGTGTGTACTGTCATCTGAAAAGGCAAAATGGCCCCAGGGAATTTTCTCTATGAAGCAGTAATAAGCAATAAGCAATAAGAGCAGGAGACAGAAGGAAGGACACTTTAATCCTAGAGGAGTATGTCATTTTCTTCTTTCTCAGAAGCATATTTGAAAGCAGAGGCTACAAAGACTGAAGCACGAAGGTTGGAGGAGATTAAAAGGAAGAACCAGCAAATGATGGAGGAGAGGGAGAGACAGCATCAGGAGCAACTGAGACAAATGGAGATAAACAGAGCCCAACAGCTGGCACAGCAACAGAAGGCTCTGGAACGTCAGCTCCAGGTACTCACCCGCTATTTCATCTCATCATTTTAATCATACCTCCCTCTCTGTATTGATTAGAGCATGAAACAGTGACTAAGAGGGAGAGACAGCATAACTTTATGGCTCAGAGCAAGGACTCTGGAGTCAGACAGCCTGGTAAGAAGCCCAGCTCCACGTCTTATTAAATATATGGTTTGGGCAAGTTATCTGTGCCTTAGTTTCCACTTGTGGAAAATGGAGACAGTATTAACACTTCTTTTATAGGGTAATTTAATAATTAAGTGAGTAAATATTTGTGTTTAGATTAGTGCTGAGCACAGAATAAGCACTGTACTTTGTTAAATAAGGATATTTATAACTCACAGTAGTTAGTCTTTTTTGTTAAGTGGTTAATTGCTATAGACAATCTTTTCCTTTGGTCATAGATTACTTTGTTAAACTGATTTCATATTAATGAATCTATGTCCCTGTCTTTGCCTCAATTGTCACTGGTTCTGAGGCTTTTAACTTGCAGAGTTTGTTTCATCCAAGCCCTCAATAAGCAGTAGTTCCTACGTAGCAAATACTCTACAAAGTACTTTATGTGCATTCTCTCATCTAATCTGTTCATTGTGAAGCAGAACCTTTATGTCTCCATTTTTCTCCTTAAAAACATTAGGTTCCAAAGAGATAACTAATTGTCATTATCACACAGCCTAGAAAGTTATCCAAGCTGCCTTCCCAGAGAATGAGAACTGCAGTATTTTTATTTCTGCAAACCTAGTATGAATTCTTATGTGAACACTTCCCCCAGGGTGACCAGTCTACCTGGAGGTCCTAGTTTTCCAGATGCTCCAAGACATTTTTGTGAATACAGATCTACACTGAAGGGCAGGAGGGTCACCCTGGGGTTCTTGCTCTCCTCAGTCTTTCATCTACTCTGCCCTATAACTGTGGAGACCAGAAACAAATTCCCTGATCTAAGGTTCAGACTCCTCACCGGATTGTGGTTGTCACTTAGACACCCAGTTGTTGTATTTGCCTTTCCTCAAAGAATTAGATCTGACTTTCCTCTGTGTAGAAATGAAAACTGAAGTCAAGTTATGACTCAGATTGCCCAAGGAGGAAGGGGGAAGGGACTTCAGGATGCAATTCTGGAAACACCAATCCTTCAGGATTTGAGAGATGGTGATGTTTCTGCAGCTAGAGAAAGAGATATGGGAGAATTATTCAGGTAGGAAACCAAACATGAGAAGTAAAATGGTCATGAATAAAAAGGAGAATTTAGGGACTGTCCTATGTTACTGATGGCTTAAAATAAGTGAGGATATGCCCTAGTTGGTTTGGCTCAGTGGATAGAGCATCGGCCTGCAGACTGAAGGGTCCTAGGTTCGATTCTGGTCAAGGGCACATGCCAGGTTGTGGGCTTGATTCCTAGTAGGGGGCATGCAGGAGGCAGCCGATCAATCATTCTCATCATTGATGTTTCTGTCTCTCTTTCCCTCCCTCTCTGAAATCAATAAAAAAAATATATTTTAAAAAAGTAAGTGAGGATAGTCAATGATTTTGGCTTATCCTCCCCACCCCGCACTCCCAGTGATGTGGACATTACTTTTTGTTAAGCTCTTTAGTTTTATTTGTCATTCTTCAGGAAGAGGCTGCAAAGAAGAGGGAGAGAGAAGAGGCTGCAATAAGAAAACTTCAGAATGAGATTCAGCAACTAAGACAAGCAAAATCATGAAATGATGACTGTATCTTACTCTAAAGCTAAACATCTGAACTTCTTTTCATGTTCATTTTTCACTGAAGGTAGAAAGAAGCAAGAAAGTATAAAAGTGGGACAATTACCATTTAAATAAAAGTTACAATAATTATATCAAACTTTTGTATTGTTATAAAGTTATGATGCTCATAATTGGTAAAATGTGCATTTCAATAGTTTCAATAATGATTACTTCCTTGAAAAGATTCTGAATTGTATAACAGAGGGCATTTGATCACTTTCTCTTCTGTCTCAATGCCATCTCTCTAATTTTCTCAGGGGGGATTGAAAGTGACCGAGGGGGTGTGTGACTCACAATAGACTCAGTCAAATGGGACTTGATCAACATCTTGAGCTCCTGTGGGCAGCACTCCTGTCAAGTGGTCAAATGCTGGATGCCATTGCAGGGAGTCATCGCTTTACCTAGCTTCTTAGCTGCAACAATGCTCGGTTCTCAACTGCGTGGAGGCAAGTCAGTCTATGGGAAGTGATGTGACTACTGGTCATGCTCAGTAGAGTTTGCTTAGAGAGATTCCAAACTATAAGCAAATAGCACTGTAATGAAGTAGAGATGCTCTAGAAGTTAGAAGGAACTTCCAGTATGGAAATTGTGTCATAGGCCAAAGAGCTAAAGAAGCCTTTCCTTTAGGTTATCCTCATCAAGGGCATAACTTAAACAGGACTTTTTATATCAAAAAGCAGTTTATACTGAATTAAATGATTGTTTACTATGTCTTTATGAACCTTTAGAGCCTATAAATAAATGATCTAAGAAATGCTAGATAATATGCCAAAATATCTGATGGGGCTCATTTTATTTTATGCTTGTTATAATGCTAATGTTAAACAATCTTAATTCTTTGCAATCATATATGAAAACCTACTGATTTTTTTTAATATTTGTGACTTGTATACATATATATTTGTACATATTTTTAAACATAAAGAACCATAAAAAGTTTTAAATAACTCTACCACTTTGTTTCCCCAATTCTGAAAAGTCTATGGGGAGGCCTCTTGAATGTCCCTAAGGGGATTAAGAATTACTTTAAAGACTGAAAATGAAACACATTTTATTACATCTTTTTATTTGCTTTCTGTTTCTTTGATTTATCTCCAATAAAATAGGCTTCAAAAGTTATAGAATCATTACATAAATCTCTCTATTTTTTTTTTATTGTCTAAAGTTTTACATATGTCTTCTTTTTCCCCAATTGACCCGCCCCCGCCATTCCCACCCGGGGCAAGCCCCCACCACTGCAGTGTCTGTGTCTATTGGTTATGCTAATATGCATGCATACAAGTCCTTTGGTTGCTCTCTAACCGCCACCCCCACCCCCGTTAATCTCTATTTATATTTTCCTTAAATTGCTTTCTTATTTGTATAAGGAATTTCCCAGTTAAGTTATATCATAGGAACTTAAGCTTTTTTAGTTGCTCTAAATATAATTTACTTATTTACAAAAGAAAGTGATAACTTTTAATCTTTGTCTTTTTTTTTCTGTTCTTAGGAGTTGTTTATTATGCTGATTTCCCATATAAATAGGGCTCGGTGGTGCTCAACTGTATGTCTAGATTTAAACTGAACTTCAGAAAGTACCAAAGACCACAGCATGCTCGCCTGAGCATTTGCTTAACAATACCCTATAATTGCCTTTGCAAGCTGTATAACTCATAAAAGATACAATAAAGTACATCTTAATATCCAAGGAAATGTCTGGTTGAAAAGAACAGCACTGTCTTCAAAATAAATACTGAATTCATTACTACCTCTGTTATAGAGATTTAAAACACACACACACACACACACACACACACACACACACACACACACAACTTGAGACTAAGCAAAATCGTCAGCTATCTAAGGTTCCAAGCTTGGTACTATTAACTTAGACCATATTACATATCATCTGATTTCTAGCTCAATACTTCTGTTATAACTTCAGGGAAAAAATAAAGTTTTTCTCCTTCCGTTACACTCTACAGAGGTGCCTGTTGCTTTCACCAGTGGTTCATATTCTTTCCTACCAGCATTTCTGGCTCCCCCTCATCCCCAAATATTTTGATCTCATATGACTCTCTTATGAGTGGTCATCAGGTACAAAATGACCAGAAAAGATGAACATAAGACAGTTACTTGAAGCTACCAAGAGCTAGACTACATTTTCTGACCTTTACAGTGCTGCTTCTGTGAGGTCAACTGATTAAGTTTTAAATGCAAAGGCAAGGAAGCCCTAACCGGTTTGGCTCAATGGATAGAGCATCGGCCTGTGGACTGATGGGTCCCAGGTTCGATTCCGGTCAAGGGCATGTACCTTGGTTGCAGGCATATCCTCAGTAGGAGGTGTGCAGGAGGCAGCTGAATCGATGTTTCTCCCTCATCGATGTTTCTAACTCTCTAACCCTCTCCCTTCCTCTCTGTAAAAAAAATCAGTAAAATATATTTTTTAAAAAAAAGAAAAGGCAAGGAAACAGATTCTCCCCTACAGCCTCTATAAGGATAGCAGTCCTGCTAACACCTTGATTTTAGCCCCATGAGATTTCTGACTTCCAGAATCTATACTAATAAAAGAGTAATATGCTAATTAGGCCGGGAAACCTTCCAGAGACCTTTCTGACCTCCTTCTGGACAAAGCTACGGTGGTGGGGCTGAGGCAGAGGCGGTTAGGGGCAATCAGGCCAGCAGGGGAGAGCAGTTAGGGGATCAGGCTGGCAGGGGAGGACAGTTAGGGGGATCAGGCCAGTAGGGGAGGGCAGTTAGTGGTGATAGGGCTGGCAGGCGGGGGCAGTTGGGGGTGAGCAGGCCGGCAGGGGAGGGCAGATGGGGGCAATTGGACCGGCAGGGGTGGGCAGTTGAGGGTGACTGGGCTAGCAGGGGAGGGCAGTTGGGGACATGCAGGCCGGGAGGGAAGGGCAGTTGGGAGGTGAGCAGACAGGCAGGCAGTGGCAATTAGGGATGATCAGGCAGGCAGGCAGAGGAGTTAGGGGCAATCAGGCAGGCAGAAAAGTGAGTGGTTAGGAGCCAGCGGTCCCAGATTGTGAGAAAAATGGTATTGGGCCTAACTTGGTAGTCGAACATCCCCCAAGGGGTTCCTGATTGGATAGGGTGCAGGCTAGCTGAGGGAAACCACCCCCCTGCACGAATTTTGTGCACTGGGCCACTAGTTGCAAGATAATTAACTTAATGTTGTTTTAAACTACGTGTAGTACTTTGTTACAGCAGCAATCAGAAACAAATATAACTATTAATTAACATTTTCTGTAGTTACTGATACTAGCTAATATTGATTCAGAATTTATTGTGTGCCAGTTATGAGCTTTAATAATGTATTTGCTATTCATAAAAACTCCATGAATTATAATTAACAATACTATTAATATAATTTATTACCATTATTTGTTATTAAGGTTATGGGTGTTGTCTTTGTAAAGTTGAGGAAATGAAGGCATTAGAATTAAATGAATTGTCCAAGGGCAATGCCACAGAAGGAATCTTGAAGCTAGAATCCCACATTCATAATCAACTTGTGATACTCTTTCTGGTCATACTTAGGAAAACATAGAAATATTGAATAATATGTCAAAATTTAGGGATTAAGGCTACAGCAGTGAAAATATAAAGCATAGTTATAAAACAGTCTTAAAGGATTTACACAAAAAGCAGACAAAGAAATCTCCAGAAAGAAGTGGAGAAAACATGGAATTGATTCTTGAATAAAATGATCATAGATAGAATAGAAAGTTCCAAAAATTGACTGTTATGAGAATTATATAATTTAAAGATGGACTTTTTCCTAGTTAAGACAAATGGATGGTTATTTGAACAAAGATAAAGTTACCTGGACACAGTAAAAGACATCCAATTTGATGAAAATATTGAAACATAAAAACCATAAAAATTTATTTGAGGGAACCAAATATTTGTTTTCATTTGGGGGCCCTTTCTAAATGTTACTCAAAACCCAGCTGACATAAATTAACAAAAATAATGTTAAATGTGACTACATAAAAAAATTTTATACACTTACTTTTGGCAAAATAAATACTATAAATAAAATTATTTTAAAAATGGTAAACTGAGCCCAGCCAGCATGGCTCAGTGGTTGAGCGTCAAGCTATGAACCAGAAGGTCAGGGTTTGATTCCTGGTCAGGGCACATGCCCTGGTTGCGGGCTCAATCTCCAGTGTGGGGCATGCAAAAGGCAGCTGATCAATGATTCTCTCTCATCATTGAGTTTCTATCTCTCTCTCCCTCTCCACTCCTCTCTGAAATCAATAAAAATATATATTTTAAAAAATGATAAACTGGGAAAAGTATTTGTAACTAATGTCACAAATAGCTAATTTCCCCAATAAGTAAAGTTCTCTTGAGTGGATAATAACAAACAATGATATAAATAAATTACAGAAAAGAAATAGTGTTTAAACATATACTCTGCTTTAATCATAATAAGAAAAGTACACTGAGAAATCATTTGTTGTCCATCATCTTGACAAAAATTCACAAGTTTCACAGTACACTCCACTATCAAGGTTATGTACTAATGAACACTTTTGTCTTGTTAATGGAAATGGAAATTGTTTAAACATCAAAGGAGAGAAACCTGATGATTTCTATTGAAGTTAAAGATTATAGACATCTCATGTGGTAAAATTTATACTGATACATTGCCTAGGGAAAGAGAAACAAAGGAAAAAATAAACAAATGGACTTCATCAAAATAAAAAGCTTCTGCACAGCAAAAGAAACCAGCATCAGAATAAAAAGGGAACCCACTGTATAGGAGAACATATTGGCCAATGATACATCTGATAAGTAGTTAATTTCTAAAATATATAAAGTACTCATACAACTCAACAAAAGGAAAACAAACAATCCAATTAAAAAATGGACAGAAGACCCGAATAGACACTTCTCCAAAGAAGACACAGAAATGGCAAGAGACATATGAAAAAAAATGCTCAACATCACAGATCATCAGAGAGATGGAAATTAAAATGACAATGTGGTACCACCTCACATCTGCCAGAAGGGCTATCATCAATAAATCAACAAACGACAAGTGCTGGTGAGAATGTAGAGAAAAAGGAACACTAATACACACTGCTGGTGGAAATGTAGACTGGTACAACCATTATGGGAAACAGTGTGGAGTTTCCTCAAAAAATTAAATATGGAACTGCCATTTGACCCAGTGATCCCACTTCTAGAAATATACCCTAAGAATCCCAAAACACCAATCAGAAAGAATATATGCACATGTATGTTCATAGCAGCATTATTTACAGAAGCTAACATCAGGAAATAGTCCAGTGCCCATCAGTAGATGAGTGGATTAAAAAAAGGGGTACATTTACACAATAGAATACTATGCAGCAGTAAAAAAAAAAAAAAAAAGAAGGATCTATTACCCTTTGAGACAACATGGAAGGATTTGGAGATTATTATGCTAAGCAAAATAAGCTAGTCAGAGGAAGACAAATATCACATGATCTGACTTACATGTGAAATCTAATGAACAAAATATACCGATGAACAAAATAGATCCAGAGATATGAGAGCATGCAACAGACAGATAAATCTCAGAGGAAAGGGTCGGGGGGCAGGAAGAGATTAACCAAATAATTTGTATGCATATGTGCATAATCCATGGACACAGACATTAGTGCAGTGAAGGCATGAGGAGAGTACAGGATCAGGGAGGAAACGGGAGCAGAGTGGAGGTGGTCAATGGGGGAGAGGGGAGACAACATCTGTAATACTTTGAACAATAAAGATAAAAATTTTAAAAGACATTTTAAAAAATTACAAACTATTATGTCTATTCTACTAATAATTCCACACTTATATGAAGGGAAATATATACAGTTATTCACTGGAGGCAATGTATGGAATGAAATTAGAAATAAGCAAAATGTCAATCTGTAAGTAAAAAGATAAAACATAGAAAAGTAAATATTTGAATAAAGAAAAAGGAAACGCTATGCATAATGTGCATAGAGGTCAAGGATATATTGTTACATTTTTTAAAAAGCAAGTTACAATGTGTACAGCAAGTATTTTTCTACCTTTATTCCAGAAATAGGGAGGGAAATATTTTATATTTGTGGCAATGTTATATTCTCACCATTTAAAAAAATGTTTTTATTGATTTCAGAGAGGAAGGGAGAAGAAGAGAGAGAAACATAAATGATGAGAGAGAATCATTGATTGGCTGCCTCCTGCACGCCCCCCACTGAGGATTGAGCCCACAACTCGGGCATGTGCCCTTGATCAGAATCAAACCTGGCACCCTTCAGTCTGCAGGGCAATGCTCTATCTTCTGAACCAAACCAGCTAGGGCTCTTCTTACCATTTTGGTTTACAAACAGGGGTACATTACTCTGGTGGCTCTGAACATGCTCCAGTCATGTCTTCTGCTGCAGAAACCGTAACTTTCTAATGGTTCTGGCTGGTGGGCTCTGGATTTTGCATGACTTTTCCACGGAGACCATTCTTCCCATGGACTATTTCCACTTCCGGTGCTGGCTGGGCTTCACTGGAAGGTCCCAAAACTTCACACGTAGAGATGGTACCTTGAGGTTCCACTTCCCACTGATAAGCAACTTAGGTCTCTCTCTAACGGGGATCTCCGAAAAGCATGATACTCTCAGTTGGCTGACTTCCAAGACCCAATCTTATACTCAACACCACCTCTGCTGCATTCTATTGATCAGGATAGGTTACAGGGATAACCCAGATTCAAGGTAAGGAGAGATGAAATCTACCTCTCTTTGTGAGGAATGGCAATAAATTTAAATTTCCAGCCATTTTTGACCCATCACTGATACATTTACAGAGCAAAGGTCATGTTCTGATCTCAGCGATTAATTAAGTAAGATGGAAGCTGATCTGCTATTTGGAATATTGAGTGTGTATAGAGACAATTGCACTATTGAGGGATTTCTTATTACTTAAAAAGCCAAGGATCCAGAGGTTACTCCTTACCTCCTGGTGAGGCAGGATAGTAAGAAACTAGGAAATTCTTGGGCAACTGGAATTCAGAAATTGAAACAAGATAATTAAACAAGGCAAAACAATTTAAACAACTAACAGCCAGCTAGTAAATCTCAAGACTTTATCATTTGTAACCAAGAACACTTGAGAGTAAATAGTTTATACCTCTCCTCTCTAATCAGAGAATATATAGCTTAAATCACCCTGGTTGGGGACATAGAGATCAGAGACCCAATTACTGCCATTTGTGCCAGCCAAATCCAAAGACAAATGAAGTCAGAGGAATAAATAACAAAAATCTGATTAGAGCCAGACAGACCCAAGATAAAAGGAAAAGAGTAAAGCAGACCAAAGAATAATCCCAAACCCTCAGTATGCTAATTTTGATGCAACTGGAAAGCTGATGAATATTCTGCTGGAATCCTCCCTTTAGATGCTTGCCCACAGAAGAAAGATAATGCCCTCAGGTCAAAGGATATCAGTGTGGGCTCACTCTAGAGTGTGCCCATACCCTTCTCAGGCATGAACTTTTTACCTCCTCCTAAACTCTAAGGGTACCCACAAGACTTGCAACCAGGGAAGCAGCAGGAAGCAGCAGTTCATCCTGGGCTTATCCCCTGATCTTGTCTCCAAGGTCCCCCATTTCTCTGACTACTCAGTGAGCTAAAACCAGCCTCACCTTAACTCACTTCTGTCACTGTGACTTTTATTTCCCAACTAGTGGCCTGGTGCACAAAATGCATGCACATTAAAAGGGAATTAATTAAAGGAAATATTTTAATATTGCTATTTGCCCTTTCTCTGTAATAGAAGTGTCAGAGATGAAAGAAAATTACTAAAATGTATATGAAAATATCCCTCCTGTCAGAGTCTGGGGCACGCCGTGGGACCTAGAGTCAAGTTCCCGCCCACCACCCACATGCACTTCGAAAACGCAGGAGACCCAGACCCGGCTGACCCCACCCCCATTGGGTGAGACCCAGATCTGGCCAACCCCACCCCTGTCAAGCCCCTCTGGGCGGGGGGTGCAGCCTCAGGTCCCCTGGCCAGGCACCAGGTGGGGGGGCACAGTCTCAGGTCTCCCGTCAAGCCCCACCGGCCAGGGGTCGTGGCCTGAGGTCCCCGTCAAGCCCTGCCAAGTGGGGAGCTTGGCCTGAGGTTTCCTGGCCCAGAGGCAGGGCAAGGGGCACGACCTGTGGTCTCCTGGCCCAGAGCCAGGGTGGGGGGGTGCAACCTGAGGTCCCTCATCAAGCCCTGCTGGGTGAGGGGCATGGCCTGAGGTCTCCCATCAAGCCCCACTGGGCAGGGGGTGTGGCCTGAGGTCCCTTGCCCCAGCCAGGCACCATGCAGCCTCAGGTCACTGCTGTCCAGTCGTGACGTTATGGCGTCCTGGCTAATTTGCATATTCCTGTATTATACAGAAGACGAGCAGCCCCACCTTGGCTCACTTCTTTTCTATAACATTCTGAGGGAACCAAAGCAGATCACTGCCTAGGCTCTCTCCTGTTGATTATTCAGCCCTAAGTCCTTCCTTTGTCTCACTGTCCCCAGCTTTAGTAAACACACTCTCAAAATCACCTCGGCTTGTGTTGTGAAATCGTTCCTGCACAAAGACAAGAACCGACACACTACAGGCCAGCCTGAGGCAGATACACTTGGGGCCAGTGCCTGTCAGGTAACACTGGCAGTCAAATGCACACCACTATAATGATAGTCTCGACTGCTGTTCTAGAGGCTTGGGTTGTAAAGAAGCTACAGGGTATCATGATGCATGTCATATGGCCACCATTATCAGGGGTTGCTTCCCAAATGCTTGGCATGTCACATGCATGCCTCATATAATATATACTCAGAGACTTCCATGATTATTCTGTTTTGGTAGGTATGTGCACATATGTCTGTTGTAGATATAATTAGGAGAGAAATGGCAGGCTATTATCTACATATGTTCAACTTTAGTAGAGAATTCCACTTTTCCAAAAGGCTTTAAATTATCCTCAAAATTATAGTGATTTCTAAAACATAAGTTGCTTATCAGGAACAGCATTTTTAGGTTGTAACAATGTATATGTGTTTACTAATTAAGCCTACTCATAGTAAACATTTATATCCATTTAGAAATGATATTCTCCTTTAAACTACCAAAATAATGTGTAGTATACATCTATATATATAAAAGCCTAAGTGACCGACCAACAGAACAACCGTTTGATGGGTTGTGATGACTCACACTGACCACCAGAGGGCAGACGCTCAATGCAGGAGCTGCCCCCTGGTGATCATTGCACTTCCACAGCAGGAGCGCCACTAGGCTGACTAACAGGTGCCATATGCCAGACTCATGGCTAGCGAACACAGCTGCGGCAGTGGGAGCCTCTCACACTGCTGTGACAGCACACTACCAAAAGGTGCTGTGGGGCTGGGATAACAGGAGCAGCATGGAGCCCGGCCCAGGCTCAGGCTCCTCCCCAGACGCCTGCAGCTTCTCACACTACTAAATCCCTTGGGGGATGTCGGACTGCTGGTTTCAGCCCGATCCCCGCACTCGGACATCCCCAGAGGTGTCCTGGATTGCGAGAGGGTGCAGGCTAGGCTGAGGGACCCCAGCAGTGCACGAATCCATGCACCTGGCCTCTAGTTGTGTTATAAATACTTATTTCTGATTCAGCAGGCTTTGTATAATGCCCCAAGGACTGGAGGAGTAGGATGGAAGAGAGAGGAGGAGAATAGAAGTAAGACAAAGCAGAATAAGAAAAAGAAAGGAAAAAGGAGCAAAGGATGCTGATTCTGCCTATGAAATATGTTGGGCATGTAATCTCAGGAAAAAGTGGCTACTGCCATAAAAATATCATCTCTTCAGTTAAAAGGGATTGATATTGTCCTTCAAGTTTGGTCCCTACTCCCATAGTTTGGGGAAGGATTTTTCCTGAGTAGCCTGATCCAATCAATGACCTAACTCTCCTGTTGAGATTTGGACTAGCACACCTCAAGTAGTATGGGGGAAGACCTTCTACTAACCAGAATCTAGGATGTCCTGGGACCTTGAACTCAGTTTAGAGAGTACACAGGAGGAATTTAAGCCAGGTATTTCAGAGCCTTGTATATTTTCTGATATGAACTTTTTTCTTAGAGTATGCAGTATCATTAATTCTATTTTATCATCATGATGCTGATTTTGAGGGCCTTGAAGCTATACTAATGACAAATAGGCAAAATGAAAATCAATTGTTTTTGACAATAGACTTTGATGGACATGATGCCTAAGTCACAAATGTGAAAATCCCTTAACCTAAAATGAACCAGCCTTGAAAATTTTTGAAAATATATAATGGCACTTTCAACTGTACAACAATCTACTCATTTGCAATATTCACCATCTGGAAACAGATTCCCCAGGCAACAGTGGAGGCCACATTGTCTAATGATTGTTTTAATTTCACAGATTGGATCTTAAGACCAAGGGTGAAGACCCTCTTTCTAATTGGCCTCACTTTTATGGCACCAAATCTCTTCCTGGGGTCAGGACAAGCTGAGGAGTGACCAGGAGTTCAGGCTGTACATGCAGGTAGGGCCTGTGGTGGTCATCGATGATATGGCTTGAAGTGAATATACTAAACGACAGTTAGAAGAAGAGAAAAGGCACAGTCAGCTGAACCTGTGCTGACAAGGAACAGAAGGAACATCAGCACTTCTCAAGGAGTGGCATAAGGGATCCTCTTGTCTTCTTCCTTTTATAACTATAGGGTGTCTCAAAAATGTATACACACTTTAACAGCTGATAGCTCACTTAATTTTCTCTCCTTTTTAGGTTTAACTGATTTGAAATAATAGATGAAGCCAGACTAAGCTTTGAATAAAGAAAACACATCCTAAAGTGCCACTTAGATTTTTTTTTTATAAGAATACATAAAGATAGAGTTTACGACACAAAATTGGCAACAGTCAATGAAATGAGGGCACAAAAATACCGAACGAAATGATTCTTGATGTTTGTGATTCCATTGCTTAGCATTATTAGCAGTGTCTGGACCAGAACGGTCATCAATTTGAAAACAGGCATTGACAAAAAAAAATTTTCATTTCTGTAGATTCTTTTAAATTTTGAAAATAAATTGTATGTTAATAAACACTGACTTTATAAGCATTCAAAGTGCGTATACATTTTTGGGACAGCTGTATGTGATGCCATATTTAGAAGGAAGCCAATTGTATTCTCCCAGGTATGAATCCTGCAAATTGGAAAGCCTCCTACATGTTCATTTTAGTGGTCTGCTATTTCCCTATGAGGTTGCGCTGATGCCACCCAGATTGAGGAAGGCAGGAGTCCCTTCCTGATTCCCACATGTGCTTCACTGACACACAATGTTTGGTGGTCTCCTTCCCCATGAAAGTCCTGTCTCTCCACTAGGCCTCCTCTGGCACCACCCCAGTGAGAAGAGAGAAAGGTAACTCATGATCATGAGAATGAGAGTCCAAATTCCAGTGGATCTTCTCTGACACCAACCAGGCAGGGGTAAGAGCACCCATTTGCACTGTGGTGAGGGCAGACGTCTAGGCTGTTCCTTGCTGTGTGGGAAGCTGTGGGTTGGTCCTCAGATTTTACTGTAATGTTTGGCTGGAATAAAATGGTTTCTTTGTCTAGAATTTTCTTTGTCTTGCTAGGTTATTTCTTCCTTGGTCTTTTGGCTAGGGGGAAAATGCTTTTATTGGGCTTTTTATTTCAGAACCTATTGATGTTTCTCAATTTTTGTTTTTTCCAGCACCAAAAGTCGGACACATCTACACTGCCTTCTCATCATCTTTAAGAGTCTTCTAATGTTCTTATATGTACAATCAATAGTTGAGGTTTGCCCAGCCAGCATGGCTCAGTGGTTGAGCATCAACTTATGAACCAGGAGGTTGTGGTTCGATTCCTGGTCAGGGCATGTGCCCGGGTTACATCCCCATTGTGGGGCATGCAGGGAGCAATCAATAAATGATTCTCTCTCATCATTGATGTTTCTATTTCTCTCCCCATCCCTTCCACTCTGAAATCAAGGTCTTTTGTTTTACTTGGTGGGAGAAAGAGGAAAAAGTCTGTCTATTTTTTCTTTCCAGAAGCAGAAGTCCTCTCTTCAACATTTAATATGTCCAATTTAAGGAAAAATAGAAAGGAAGTGGAAAAGGAAAAGAAACAGGGGGGAAAAATCTCTTTGACTCCATCCTATATAATAAAGAGGTATTACGCAAATTGATCCTCAAGCCATCGCACAAGATGGCCGCCCCATGTGGTCAAAGATGGCTGCCACAACATGGCTGGCAGGGGAGGGCAGTTAGGGGCAACCAGGCCGGCAGTGAAGGGTAGTTGGGGGCGACAAGGCCAGAAGCAGAGGGCAGTTGAGGGGGATCAGGTCTGCAGGGGAGGGAAGTTGGGGGGAATCAGGCCTACAGGAGAGGGCAGTTGGGGACAACCAGGCCAGCAAGGGAGGGCAGTTAGGGGGAACCAGACTGGGAGGGGAAGGCAGTTGGGGGCAACTGGTCCTGCAGGGGAGAGGGCAGTTAGGGGCAACCAGGCTGGCAGAGGAGGGCAGTTGGGGGCAATCGGGCGGGCAGAGGAGCAGTTAGGTGTCAATCAGGCTGGCAGGAAAGTGGTTCGGGGGTGATCAGGCTGGCAGGCAGGCGAGCGGTTGGGAGCCAGCAGTCCCGGATTGTGAGAGGGATGTCCGACTGCCGGACATCCCCTGAGGGGTCCCAGATTAGAGAGGGTGCAGGCTGAGCTGAGGGACAGCCACACCCAGTGCACAAATTTCATGCACCGGGCCTCTAGTCTATATATATAATAGAGAGATATGTAAATTAGGCTGGGACACCGTAACTGGTCACAACCATATAGGAGGAGGTTGCACATGCAGGTGAGGCTCTTAGCAGACACGGACAGGGACAGGGGGCTGGCCCACAGCCTCTGCAGCCGAGTGCAGGCCAGGAGAGGAGAGGCCAAGCCCACTCGCAGCCTCTGTGTTCGATTGCTGGCCCTGAGAGGCAAGGGCCAGCCGCCTGGCGGGCCCACCCACAGCCTTCAAGGCCAATAGCAGGCCAGGAGTAAAATGTTGACAGCAAGTCCTTTCAGTATAATTGGGGCATTAGAGGTCCACAGAATGATCATTTCTTTTCTGTGAAACACATAATCTGACACTATTTACAATTAAATAAGTTCCATATATTTTGACATTTTACATCCCTGGAAAGTTACATATAATGATCAGCAAAGTGAGAAGATGAAAATAATTTTTAGGCTTTTAAAGATGTAACTAATTTCTGTCTAGAAGATACACCAATT
Organism: Plecotus auritus; assembly: GCF_963455305.1. Lineage (NCBI taxonomy): Eukaryota > Metazoa > Chordata > Mammalia > Chiroptera > Vespertilionidae > Plecotus > Plecotus auritus. The sequence continues at coordinate 69,311,629 of NC_137771.1, forward strand.
TAAAAAGTGATGGTTTTATTGTCCTGTAGGACATTAGCTAGTTTGTATCTAATTTAGCAGTTTTACTTCAGGCTTTCATCTTTGGAAATCTTATTTGAACAGCATTATCATCCTGCCAGTCCCTTCACTGAGTTAAACAGAACTTTTGCATCTGCTATTATGCATTTAACACATGCAAAATTTTGTTTTGACACAATAAAACAAAAGATCATTTGATTATTCCCTAGAACACAGAAAAGCACAAATTTGAATCATTGGTGTGACTTAGGCTAATTTTCCAAATATCCTATCTAATAAAGAGGGACTATGCTAATTGACCCTCATACCATCACAAAGATGGCAGCACCCACAGCCAATAAGGAGGGAATATGCTAATTGACTGCCATGCCCTCAAAAATGGTGGTTCCCACAGCCATAAGATGGCGGTGCCCAGTCCCCTCAGCCCCTCAGCTGCCCAGGACTGGCCTGAGGCACAGGCAAGCCTCGGATGGTGGCTGCCCAGCTTCCCAGGGCCACCCGAGGCTCAGGTAACCTGGGCCGGCCGAGGCTCACACTGCCGGCAGTGGCAGCAGCGGAGGTGTGATGGGGTGTCGCTTTCCCCTGATTGCTGGGTCGCCTCCCATCCCTGAGGGCTCCTGGACTATGAAAGGGAGCAGGCCGGGCTGAGGGACCCCCCCCCCCCCCGCTCCAGTGCATGAATTTTCATGTACCAGGTGTCTAGTTGTTCATAAAATTCATGTAGGGATATTCGCAGAGCCAAGAATTCTCTCTCTCAGGCCTACATATTCAGGATCTCCAAGGAGGAGGCCTGTTATTCTATGTTTTGTTTTGTTTTTTAATACTCACCAGAGGATATTTTTTCACTGCTTTTTAGAGAGAGTGAAGCAGAGGGAGAGGGAGAGGGAGAGGGAGAGGGAGAGGGAGAGGACCTGCTTGTGGCTGAGGGCAGGCCCTCGCCAGCAGTCCTGCCTCTGTGTGTGAACTGCAGAGGAAACACCTTTTCTGACTGCTCATTGGCTAAGTTCCCTGTACACTGCTCGCAGTGTTCTTGGTAACTTGCCTAACAAGAATCCAAGAAGGTGATCTAGGGTCTTTCCACCTCACTCCTGGAGGAAAAAACCAAGGTCTGCTGCTGGAGGGGCTAAGAAATGTCATATCCTGCCCTAGGCAGTTTTGCTCAGTGGATAGAGCCTCGGCCTGTTGACTGCAGGGTCCAGGTTCGATTCTGGTCAAGGGCATGTACCTAGGTTACAGGCTCCTCCCTGGCTGGGGCCCAGGTCAGGGCTCATGCAAGAGGAAACCAATTGCAGTGTCCCTCTCACATTGAAGTTTTTCTCTGTCTTTCCCTCTCTCTTCCATGCTCTCTAAAAATCAATGGAAAAATATCCTCAAGTGAGGATAAAAAAAGAAAAAAAAAGAAAGACAGAAATGTCATATCCTATGAAAGAGATATCTTTTAAATGCCTAAAGAAAGTTGTCATTTTTTCATGGTGAAGGGACTGGAGTCCATGTTGATGAAAACACCTTGGTGGCTGCAGCGGCCAGCAGTGGCAGCAGCAGCGGGGTGATGGGGGTGGCGCCTTCCCCTGATCAGTCAGATTGCCTCCTGCAGAGGGAGGCCTACTGATGGCTTAGGCCCACAGGGAGCAGGCCTAAGCCATCAGTAGGACATGCCCCGAGGGCTCCCGGACTGTGCGAGGGGCCAGGGTGGGCTGAGGGACCCCCCCACAGTGCATGAATTTCATGCACCAGGCCTCTAGTATCTCAATAAGTTAACACACAATTTTTTGCTACTTTTGTTCTCTCTGTTTTTCAAAATTATGAAGTATGACACACACTTCAGAAGAGTGCATAAAATGTAAAGTATACAAGCTAAATGTAATTATCATTATAAAATAAATACTTTAATTAGTACCAGGTACAGAAATTGAGCATTCCTATTTTTGGGCATCCCTAAAGAAGCTGTACATATTACAAGCTCTGACAACCCTGTTAGAGCCAATCAATATCACAACTTTCACATTCTTTTGTAGGATTTTATCATATACATGTGAGGCTTTAAATAATATAGTTTACTTTGACCTGCTTTCAAACTTTATATAAAGAAAATTATATTGTACATATTCTTTTGTATCTTGTTTCAGTTGTTCAGTTAAGATATTTATAAAATTCATCTGGTAGGTTGTGTATAGGTGTAAGCTGTGTGTATATTGTATTGTATGGAGATATAAACAATTTATTCCTTCTATTATTGATATATATATTTCAAATTTCAGGTTTATCTTGTATGAGGTGTTATTAAGGATATTTTTTCACATATGTACCTGTGCATATAGGTATAAAATTGCCTTGTGTAATAAGCCCAGAGGTGGAATTCCTAGGTCATAGAGGATGTGTATCTTCACTCTTTCTAGATCAGGCTTGACATCATTTCAAAGTCTCTGCAGCAAACTGCCTACTTACCAGCAGAATAGAACTGTTCTCCACATCAGAATTTTTTAACTTTTGTTAATATGGCGACTGTGGGCAGATACCTCATTGAAACATTAATTTGTATTTGATTTTATACAAACCAGGTGGAACACATTTTCATATGATTGTTTGCTAGTTCTTTTTCCTTTTTTTGAGAAAGGCTTGTTGATGTATTTTTTTTTATTGGGCTGTGTGTCTTTGTCTTGACTTTCAGGAGTTCCTTACACATTCCAAATGTGACCTTTGTTATTGAGAAGATTGGTAAATGTCATTTGCCATTCCATGACTTACTTTAACTGCTTTTATGGTGTTTTCATTAAAAGCCATTTTTAAATTTTAATGTCAAACAATATTTTATTTTATGGATAGTGGGGGTAGACAGTGTGAGTTGTATAATAGTTCTTTCTCTTATATAAAAATATTTATCGGGGACCCTTTCCCCCTCCCCACGTGGGAGTCTGTACTTGTTCTTCAATAAATCTCCACCTTTGCTATACCAAAAAAAAAAAATATTTATCATTTTACCTTTCACATTTAGGTCTATGATCCACCAAGAACTGATTTTCCCATCTGGTGTGAAGCACAAGTGTAAAGTATTTGACAGGAAGAAAACTCATTTCCCCACTAATTTAAAAGAAAATGGTCTTTCCCTATCCTTATGATTGGAGAACTCTGTCATAAGTTAAAGGTCAATAAATGAGTAAGTATGTCTGTTTTGGGGCTTTTTTCCATTGCTCTTTTGGCCTTTTTGTCCATCCAGGTGCAAATATTACAACATATCACTTACTAATATATTAATAAGTTTTTATTACTGGTACAGCGATCCTTCTATAACATTTTTTAAAAGTTTGTTGACCTTATTTGAACATTTTCATTTTCATATACATTTTAGAATCAGCTTATGCCATCAACAATGAATTGTATTTTCATTGGAATTACATTGAATGTATTAGCAATAATTCAATCAGCTTTATTTTGAAAATAGATTCATTTTGAAACTGCTTTGTGAGATGTCCTGTGCTAACGAATGCTGCTATTTCTTTCACTCTTTCAATCTCTTCAGGTTTTAGTTTGGTTAATTTCTGTTGACTTCTCTGAAGTTCTCTGATTCTCCCCGCTGCTGTGTACTCCGTCAGTCTTCTCTTAAGCCCATTAGAGGACTTCCTCATCACTGGTACTGTGCTTTTCATTTATACATTTCTACTTGACTTGGTTAGTAGTTTCCATTTCCTTCCTGAAAATTAAGGTGTGGTGTGTCATGTTCACTTTTCCACTATATTCCTTAATATGATAATCACAGTGATTTCAAAGGCCCTGTCTGGTTGTTCCAACACATTTTACTGGGTGTAGAATTTGGGTTGACAATTTTCACAAGGAAGTGACTCACATTTGACATACGGTATCTTGCAGAATAGATGTCTGGCTTATTTTATTTAGCATAATGTACTCCAGGTTCATATATGCTGTCACAAACAGCAGGATTTCTCTCTTTTTTAAGGCTGAATTATATTGCATTGCATGTAAACATCAGGTTTTCTTTATCCAGTCATCCTTCAAAAGATATTTAAATTGCATCCAAGTCTTGGTCCTTGTGCACAATGCCTCAGCAAACATGGGAGTGTGGCTCTCTCTTTGATATCCTGTTTTCATTTCCTTAGTATATGTACCAGGAAGTGGGTTTGCTGGATCATATAGTAGCCTTATTTTATTTTATTTTTTTTTTTTTGAGAAAATTTCATACTGTTTTCTACAGTGGCTGCACCAATTATTATTCCCAGCAAGAGTGTAAGAAGGTTTACTTTTCTCCAAATTCTTGCCAGCATTTGTTTTATTTTCCTTTTGTTTTTTAATACACATTCTGGAAAGGGTAAGGTGATATCTCAATGTGGTTTTCATTTGCATTTCCCTGGTGATTAGTGATGTTTAGCACCTTTTCAAAGCAGAGAAACCTCTGGAATTGGATAAAAGGTAAAATGATAGACACATACTTGTTTTACATAGGTGGGTGCAGGTTAGTTAATAGTCAACAATTTACTCAATAACAACAAGAGGCTCTGTGGTCTACCCAGAGTGGTACCTGTGCTTTGAGGGGTGTGGAAAAAGGAAAATTACTTTTACATTCCAATGATATGTTATTGTAGATGCAAAAAGACGATATACAGGAAGATGGTGGCTGATGGGACAGCAGGCTGCAAGATAATTTGTGAGTTAGAGAGCAAAAGGAGAGTGTGTGGACATGTCGGGTGTGTCTGTATTTGTGAATGAGGGACAGCTATATTCCATAGGACTGTTGTCAACTGGTGGACCAGGCTATCCTGGCTAGGCAGCCTCTACTATTGCTGAAATCTCTCCCAGAGCAGCAGGATCTGCCACAGAGACCGCGCCATCTTGAAGAGGAGAGCAGCTGTGATTGGAAACGCAGCCTTACTTTCAACTGGGGAGACCTTGGATACCTCCCCAGACCCTACAACCACAATGCCCAGGGACCAGCTGCCTCAGCTGAAAACCCACAAACACTGAGACTTCAGCTTCCCTGGCCACAAGTGCCTAAAAATTTTTTACAGGAGGAGACAAAGTAGTGGCCGAATACATGGACGGGTCTTGCGCCTTCTCACAGAGCAGATAGAAGGAACAGCTGAATTGAATAACATCCACCTGGAATTAGCAAATTAAACACAGCTGGTGAGGCAATCCGTGGCTGGAAAGGTCACAGATCACCTAGAGAGAGGTGAGATCTGGGATCCAGTCTGGATGGAGAAACACCCACAGCAGGGACTAGAGTCTCAGAGGGAGACTATGCTCCACCAAACCCGCGGCCCTTGGGGTCAGTGTAGCACTTGAATGTGGAAGGGGGTCCACAGGTGCTGGCTGAGTTGGACTCAAGATCTAAGCCCACATCCATGGGAGACTGTGCCCAGAAAGGCAGCCTGAAGTTCTATACTGGCCGTGCAGTGCCAGGGGAGAAAGACGTGAGTCGGCATGGTTCATTTGTCCTTTTTTTTTTTTTTTTTTTTTTTTTTTTTTACCTCCTTGCTTTTGCTTGCTAAGTCCAGTACATAGTATCTTCCAATTAAAAACACTCACTGAGACTGCAGAGGAAAGTTGTTTTTATGGAATGGAGAGACAAGCAAGAAACCAGCTCTGAGTCAGTCTGTCCCTCCAACCCAATATTAAGTGCAGCCTGGAAAGAAGAATCTAAGTACTGGGTAGAGGGGCCATTTAGTCCTAGAAATTATACAGAAATACTGCCACCCAGGGGTTGTGTCAGAAATTGAAGCTTGTGTAAATACAAGCAGAGAAACAAAGTTGTGGCTTATGACAGAGAGAAGTGCTGGATCGCAGGGAACTTCAACAGTGCTGACTACCTGACAGGAAACAGACATGCCAGGCAGAACAGTAGAGGAAGCGAATGACCTTCAATACATCACTTCTTTATTTTTTATCTTTTACTTAAGAAATTAAAATTTTTTTCTCACTTGATTTTACTTTATTATTATTATTATATTTTTATTTTTAATTATTATTATTACTATTATTTTACCTTTTTATAATTTATTTTATTTTTTCTTTATTTTATTTTAAAATAAAATAATTTTGAGATTAGTGTTCTACGTTCTATTTTTCTTTTTCTTTTAACATTATTTTACTCTTTTTCAATTTTTCCTTTATGGCAATACTCTCTTCCTAATTTTACCCCTTTTTCATCCTGTTTCTCTTACCCTGTTCCTGTTTTGAGTTTTTCTCTATCCTTTCTTTTTACTGCCTGTTAAAAATTGATCTTACCCATATATCTAATTTTCTCTCCCCTGCTCCAACTCCATGCACACTTCTCTCGTCTCTTTCTTCACTACCCAATTTTTTTCTTTTTTCTTTTTTTCTGTCCTGTTGTTGTTTGTTAGTATTTTTTATTCTTCCTTTTTTTTTTCTTTTTTCTTTTTTTTGCTTCTGTTTTTCTTCTTCTCACTTTCTCTCATCTTCTACTAATAACTTAATTAGTTTCAATCACCAACTCAGGCTTATCTATTCTCTAATCTCTTTTTTTAATAATAGATGAATACATAGATAGATTAAAGAAAGGATATATATATATATTGAGTGGCCAGATTATTATGATCTCTGAACACATAATAATCTGGCCAATCAGTGTATATCCTACATAATAAAAGGCTAATATGCAAACTGTCCCCTTGACCAGGAGTTTGACCAGAAAGCAGGTCATCCAACCGCCCATGTCCCCTCCCCCTGGCCAGGCTGGCCGGACTCCACCCATGCACAAATTCATGCAAAGAGCCTCTAATATATATATAACTAATGGCCCGGTGCACAAAATTCATGCTCGGGGGGGGGGGGAGGTGTCCCTCAACCCAGCCTGTACCCTCTACAATCTGGGACCCCTCAAGGGATGTCCGACTGTCCCACTGGGATCCCGCTGGGATCGGGCCTAAACGGGCAGTCGGACATCCCTCTCACAATCCAGGACTGCTGGCTCTCAACTGCTCGCCTGCCTGCCTTCCTGATTGCCCCTAACCACTTCTGCCTGCCAGCCTGATCACCCCCTAACCACTCCCTGCCAGACTGATTGATGCCTAACTGCTCCCCTGCCAGCCTGTTTTTCCCTAACTGCCCTCCCCTGCAGGCCTGGTCCCCCCCCCCAACTGCCCTCCCCTGTGTGGCTTGTGTGTGTAGCAGAGTGATTGTTAATTTGCATATTACTCTTTTATTAGATAAGATAATAATCTGGCCACTCAATATCCTGTCTAATAAAAGAGTAATATGGAAATTAACAATTACTTCGCTACACCCACAAGCCACGCCCACAAGCGAAGCAGGAGCGAGTATGCAAATTAACCCAACCAAGATGGCTGCAGCCACAGAGCAAGCAGGAGGCTTGGGTTTCCCTGGCAATGGAGGAAGCCAAGTTATCCGCACACACTGGCCAGCCCAGGCCTCCACTCAAGGCTACAAAGTTTCAATTATAGAAGATAAATAAATCCCAACAAAAATGGCAGCAGCCATGGAGCTGGAGAGAGCAGGATGCTTGGGAGAGAGCAGTAGGATCGGGCCTAAATGGGCAGTCAGATATATATATATATATATATGGGCCTGGTGCACAAAATTCATGCATGGAGGGGTGTGTGTCCCTCAGCCCAGCCTGCACCCTCATCCAGATTGGAGAGGGTGCAGGCTGGGCTGAGGGACACACACACCCCCATTCACCCATGCACGAATTTTGTGCACCGGGCCTCTCTTTCTCTCTCTCTCTCTCGATATATATATGTACATTTTCTTTTTTATATATTTTTAATATATATATATTTTTTTCTCTCTTTTTTTGGATTTTGTTTTTTACTTTTCTTCTTATACACTCATTCTCTTTCTACCTTCTGTATACTAAATTGTGGCCATTTCCCAATTCACTCAATTCCTTGACCTTATCTTCTGGAAATAAGCTCTGCCTCCTACGATTCATCTGGGTGTTTGTTGTTTGCATTTTTTGGACTAGTTGTTGTTTGTTGTTTGCATTCACCTCTGGGTGTTTGTTGTTTGCATTTTTTGGATGAGTTGTTGGTTTTTTGGAGTTTTCTCCCCATATACATATATTTTTCCCACTTCTTTTTTCTACACTTTCTTTTCTCTCCTACATTTTTTCCTTTCCTCAATATCATTTTATTACTCTTTTCTCTCCTCTAATTCTCATTTCTCTGGTGATCACGTTTATTTGGGGTTATTGGTATGGTGAATACATTTGTGTTTGATTCCCTGTGCATTGTGTTTTCTCCTGTTCTATTTTAAGCCATTAAGCCAACACAGGGGAGAGAGAGAGCTACCGTGTTTTCCCGAAAATAAAACATCCTCCAAAAATAAGACCTACTTACAGGTTTCCTTCTGAGTAGAATATAAGGCATCCCCCGAAAATAAGGCCCCCAGGCTCTGTCTCAGAATGATAATTAATTTACCGTAAACTGGTCGCTAGGGCCACCCCAACTGGCGTCTAGCAACCAGTGACATTACGCAGAGTCCTGAAGTCACAGCTGTGTGGAGGCGGAGCGGAGGTCGGAGTGAGCGGTGAGCGGGGGGCAGGAGAGAGGAGGAGACTTTCTTAGATGCGTGTAGAAGAACAGGAGGATTAGAGCGGACGGGATGCAGCAAAGGTGGTGAGTGCTAGTTTGTCTCTGGTGACACTACCTGATGCTTGCGGCCGCCTTCATGATGACTGAAGGTTCTCAGTTAGTGGCAGACCCTGCTCCAGCCCAGATCCAGGCCCCAGCAAGCCCAGTGACAGTCCCCAGGCAGGCCCCATGGGGTAAATGTCTGATAAAGGGGTAGGGGGGATGTCTGGTGAAGGTGTTCAGTGGCACAGGGGTGGGGGGAGGGGGATCACTTAAAATGACACAGGAGGATCAGAGGGGACATTCAAAATGACACAGGAGGATCAGAGGGGACAATCAAAATGACACAGGAGGATCAAAAGGGGTTACTAAAATGGTAATTCCCCCTCTGATTCTCCTGTGCCATTTTGATTCCCCCCTCTGATCCCTCCCGTGTCATTTTGAGTGAGCCCCCTCCCCCCACCTTGATACCCCAATTCCTTTTTTTTTACCCCTAGAAATGAGCGCAAAAAGAAAAAGCTACTCCGTGGAGTACAAGAAAGGAATCGTGGAAGACTCTTGGGGCCAAAATCTTACTGCTTTCTGCAAAGAGAAGATGTTGAGTATTCGATTGGTCCGAAAATGGCAAGCAGAGTATGGTAAACTCATTGAACAAGTGGACAAGGGAAATGCTAAAAAGCGTAAGTGTGGATCAGGTCGGCAACCATTATTTTCTGAGCTGGAAGACCTGATCTGTGAATGGGTTGTTGACAGAGAGCAAAGGCTTTGGTTGTGAATAGGGCTCAGATTCAAGAATTTGCCCTTGCAATGGCACCACAGTTTGACATAGCCCCTGAAGACTTCAAAGCATCACAACACTGGCTGGATAATTTCCTTCAGCGAAGTGAACTGTCTTTAAGAAGATCTACAACATTGTTTAGGTTGAAAGATACTCAAGTTATTAAGCGAGCACTTGCATTCAAGTCCTTTATTGATGATGCTGACTTCTCTAAATACAATCTTTCCAACATGATTGCTATGGATGAAACTGCAGTGTTTATGGGCCAATCATCTCAAACAACAATTGAACAGTGGGGTGCCTCCTTAGCGTACATTCCCTCCACTGCTTACGAAAGTGCACATGTTTCCTGTATTTTGGCAATTCGTCTGGATGGCACTAAAATCCCACCTTTAATCATTTCTAAGGGCAAGAAGGAAAAGATTGAACATGTTTTTATTCTTGAAACTGAAAAAGCCTGGGCCACACAAGCAGTTATAAGGAAGTGGGTCGATTTAATGCTGCTGCTTATTTTGTGAGGGAGCCAAAGAGGTCTGCTTGTCTGGGATGCAGCCAGCACTCACCGTGCTAAAGACATGAAGACATTTCTTCACGAAAGAAATATAGATCAGATAATGATTCCCGCAGGAATGACGGCCTATCTCCAGACTCTTGATATTGTAATAAACAACCCATTCAAAGACAATTTGCGCATGGAAATTAATGACTACATTGAAAATAGAATGGAGAGAAATCAGCGTGGAAACTTTGTGAAACCTAAACTGCAAGAAGTTGTGACTTGGGTGAAGAATTCATGGGAGAAAATCACTGACAGTTGCATTGCAAATGCACTGCGAGCAGGCTACCTTGACAAGAAGTACTCATTTAAAGACAGTGCTATTGCTAAACATGAGAGATTTGGTCCACTGATTCTGAAAGAAATGGAGTCACAAGAAATTCACCAGGAAATTCAGGAATTGGATTGTTATGATGATGTTCCAGAAGATGATGACATGATTGTCATTGAATAAATGAGTAAATTTTTGATACTGTAGGATTCACAGTTTGTCTGGTTTGTGTTGACAACTACCGTACTACCGTACCGTATACAGGTAATAAATTTCCTTTATTTTCATTTAACAATAAATGTGTACCGTATTCTTCTTCATGGAAAAATAAGACATCCCCTGAAAATAAGACCTAGCGTGTTTTGGGGGGCAAAAATTAATATAAGACACTGTCATATTTTCGGGGAAACATGGTATGTAACCAGACACCCTGAGCAAATATGGGAAGACAAAGAAATAGTCCCTATATGAAAATAAAGGAGGAATGACCAGAAAAGGAAATAATTGAAATTGAGGCATGCAATACATCAGAGAAAGAATTTGGAGCAATGGTCATACAGAAGGTGAAAAGGAAGAAAGACAAATTCAACAATATGTATAAGAACCAAGAGGAAATGAAGAACCAAGAAGAAATGAAAAATGATATCTTTGCAGTAAAGAACACAATAGAAATCATCAACAGTAGAACAGAAGAAGAAGAGGACTGCATCAGTGAGCTAGAAGAAAAGGCAGGAAAAAATACCCAGGCAGAGCAGAAACTGGAAAAAAAAACTTAAAAATCAAGAGGAGAGACTAAGGGAACTTTGGGACAACTCAAAATGAAACAACATCCTCATAATAGATGTGCCAGAAGGAGAGGAAACTGAGCAAGGAATAGAAAACCTGTTTGAAGAAATAATGACAGAAAACTTCCCTGATATAAGGAAGAACAAACCCACACAAATCCAAGAAGCTCACAGAGTCCCAAACAAAATGAAACCAAAAAGACCGACACCAAGACACATTATAATTAAATTGGCAAACACCAATGACAAAGTAAGAATCTTAAAGGCTGCCAGAGGGAGACAGAAAGTTACCTTCAAGGGATCTCCCATCAGACTATCGACTGATTTCTCAACAGAAACACACCAGGCCAGAAGGGAATGAAATGAAATATACAAAGTCATGCAAAGCAAGGTTCTGAATCCAAGAATACTGTACCCAGCAAGGCTATCAATCAAAGTTGAGGGTGAAATTAGGAGCTTCACAGAGAAAAAAGGATTAAGGGAGTTTATTACCACCAAACCAGCAATGCAAGAAATGCTAAAGAGTCTGCTGTAAAAAGAAGAAATAGGGAGGGGAGAAGGAACATAGGCATAAAGAATAAAAATGGCAACAAACAAGAACATACCAATAGTAACTTCAAATGTAAATGAATTAAATGCCCCAATCAAAAGACATGGGGTAGCTGAATGGATAAGAAAACATGAACCATATATCTGCTATCTACAGGAAACACACCTCAGAATAAGGGACTCACATGGACTGATGGTGAAGGTATGGAAAAAGGTTTTTCTGGTGAATGGAAATTTAAAAAAAATGGGGTAGCAATACTTATATCTGACAAATTTGATCTCAAAGTGAAGGCCAAAACAAGAGATAAGGAAGGCCACTTCATAATACTAAAGGGAGCAATTCAATAAGAAGATATAACTCTGATAAACATATATGCACCCAATATAGGAGCACCCAAATATAAAAAAACTTATGGAGGATATCAAGGGAGAGATTTACAGCAATACAGTCATAGTAGGGGACTTCCATACCCCACTAATACCACTGGATAAATCCTCTAAACAAAAAATCAGCAATGAAACATCAATCCTAAATGACTCACTAGATCAGATGGAATTAATTGACATCTTCAGAACATTTCACCCCAAAGCCATAGAATATACATTCTTCTCAAGTGAACATGGGTCATTTTTAAAGATAAACCACATATTGGCACACAGGAAAAGTCTCTTCAAATTCAAGAAGATTGAAATCATATCAAGAATCTTCTCAGATCACAATTGCATAAAATTAGAAATCAACTACAATAAAAACAATGAAAAGATCAACACCTGGAGGCTAAATAGCATGCTATTAAAGAATGATTGGGTTACCAAAGAGATCAAAGAAGAAATAAAAAGCATCATGGCAACAAATGACAATGAAAACACAACAATTCAAAATCCATAGGACACAGTGAAAGCAGTCTTGAGAGGGAAGTTTATAGCTCTACAGGCCTACCTCAAAAAAGGAGAAAAACTGGTAATAAATTATCTAAACCTACAATTCAAACAGTTAGAAAGAGAGCATCAAGAAAAGCCCAGCATAAGCAGAAGGAAGGATATAATAAAGATCAGAGCAGAAATAAATAACATAAAGTCTAAAAAAAAATACAAATGATCAACAAAACCAAGAGCTGGTTCTTTGAAATGATAAACTAGATTGATGAACCTCTAGCCAGGCTCACCAAGAAGCAAAAAAATAGGCCCAAAATAAACAAAATCAGAAATAAAAGAGGTGAAGTAACAACCGATCCCACAGTAATACAGAGGATTATGAAAAAATACTATGAACAACTCTATTCCACCAAAATGGACAACCTAGACGAAATGGACATATTCTTAGAAAAATACAAGCTCCAAAAACTCAATCAGGAAGAATCAAAAAACCTGAATAGGCTGATAACTACTGAAGAAATTGAAGCAGTGATCAAAAATCTTCCAGCAAACAAAAGCCCTGGTCCGGACGGTTTTACAGGGGAGTTCTACTAAGCATTCAAAGAAGAACTAAAACCTATTTTCATCAGACTATTCCAAAAAATTTAAGAGGAAGGCACACTTCCCAGCTCTTTCTATGAAGCCAGCATTACCCTAATCCCAAAACCAGATAAAGACACCACAAAAAAAGAGAACTACAGGCCAATATCCTTGATGAACACAGATGCTAAAATCCTCAACAAAATTCTAGCAAATCAAATTCAGCATTACATTAGAAAGATTATACACCATGAACAAGTGGGGTTTATTCCGGGAATGCAAGGATGGTATAATATCCGCAAATCAATAAATGTGATACATCACATTAACAAACTGAGAGACAAAAATCACATAATCATATCAATTGATGCAGAAAAAACATTTGACAAAATCCAACACCCTTTCTTGATAAAAACTCTCAGCCAAGTGGGAATAGGGGAATCATACCTCACCATAATAAAAGCCTTATATAACAAACCTACAGCCAACATCATACTCAATAGGCAAAAACTAAACTCATTTCCCCTGGGGATGGGAACAAGACAGGGATGCCCACTTTTACTACTCCTGTTCATTATAGTACTGGAGGTGCTAGCGATAACGATCAGAGAAGAAGAAGAAATAAAAGGTATCCAAGTTGGAAAAGAAGAAGTAAAACTGTCCTTATTCACAGTGACATGATACTATACATAGAAAACCCAAAACACTCCATCAAAAAACTACTAGAACTAATAAATGAATTCAGCAATGTAGCAGGATACAAAATTAACACCCAGAAGTCTATGGCCTTTTTATATACCAACTAGAGGCCCCATGCACGAACACCCTCTCCAAACCTGGACCCCTTGGGGGATGTCTGGCTGCTGCGGGATCAGGCCTAAACCAGCAGTCAGACATCCCTCTTGCAATCTGGGAGCTCTGGCTCCTAACTGCTGGCCTGCCTGCCTGATTGTCACTAACCACTCTACCTTCCTGCCTGATCATCCCTAACCTCCTCTGCCTGCCTGCCTGATCGCCTCTAACTGCTCCCCTGTTGGCCTGATCACCCTTAACTGCCAGCCTGATCTCACTCCTAACTGCCTCTGACTGCCTGCCTGCCTGCCTGGTTGCGCTCCTAACTGCTTGCCCACCCCATGCCGACCTGATCTATCCCCTGACTGTTTGCTCCCCCAAGCCGGCCTGATCTCAACCCTAACTGCTTGCTCCCCCATGCCAGCCTAATCACGCCCCTAACTGCTTGCTCCCCCACACTGGCCTGATCTTGCCCCTAACTGTTTGCTCCCCCGCTGGCCTGATCACCCCTAACCACCTCTGCCTCAGCCTCCACCACCGTGGCTTTGCTCGGAAGGAAGTTAGATGTCTGGAAGATGTCTGGTCCAGCGGTTTAATTAGCATATTACCCTATTATTAGTATAGATAATGAACTCACAGAAAGAGAAATGAGAAAAAAACAATCCCATTTACCATTGCACTAAAAAAAATTAAGATAACTAGGAATAAACTTAACTAAGGAGGTAAAAGAGCTGTATTGAGAAAATTACAGGGCATTGAAAAAAGAGATAGAGGAAGACATAAACAAATGGAAGAACATACCATGTTCATGGATTGGTAGAATCAACATCATTAAAATGTCCATCCTATTCAAAGCAATCTAAAGATTCAATGCAATCCCCATTAAAATACCAATGGTATATTTCAAAGATCTAGAACAAACTCTCCAAAAATTCATCTGGGATAAAAAAGACCCGAATAGCCACAGCAATCCTGAGAGAGAAGAACAAATTTGGAGGGATCATAACACCAGATATCAAGCTATATTACCAAGCCATGGTTCTCAAAACTGCCTGTTACTGGCACAAGAACAGACATACAGACCAATAGAACAAAACAGAGAACCCAGAAATCAACCCAAGCCATTATGCTCAATATTTGACAAAGGAGGCAAGAGCATACAATGGTCAAGACAGTCTCTTCAATAAATGGTGCTGGGAAATTTGGTCAGACACATGCAAGAAAATAAAACTAGATCACAATTTACACCATACACAAAAACAAACTCAAAATGGCTAAAGGACTTGAATGTAAGATGGTAAACCATAAAAATCCTACAAGACTCCATAGTCAGTAAAATAGCAGACATACGTCATAGTAATATCTTTACCGACACAGCTCTTAGGGCAATAAAGACGAAGGAGAAAATAAACAAATGGGACTACATCAAAATAAAAAGCTTCTGCACAGCAAAAGAAACAATCAACGAAACAACAAGAAAGCCCACAGCATGGGAGAACATATTTGCCAATGCTATTTCTGATAAGGATTTAATTTCCAAAATATATAGAAAACTCATACAACTTAACAAGCGATAGATAAAGGATCCAATGAAAAAATGGGCAAAGGACCTAAATAGACACTTTAGAAAGAGGACATACAGAAGGCCAAGAGACATATGAAAACATGCTCAAAGTCACTAATCACCCAAGAGTTGAAAATCAAAACAGTGTCAGAATGGCTATCATCCACAAATCAACAAATGACAAGTGCTGGCGAGGATGTGGAGAAAAAGGAACCCTCGTGCACTGCTGGTAGGAATGCAGACTGGTGCAGCCACTGTGGAGAACAGTATGGAGTTTCCTCAAAAAGTTAAAAATGGAACTGCCATTTGACCCAGTGATCCCACTTCTAGGAATATATCCCAAGAAACTAGAAACACCAATCAGAAAGGATATATGCACCCCTATGTTCATAACAGCACAGTTTACAATAGCTAAGATTTGGAAACAGCCTAGGTGCCCATCAGCAGATGAGTGGATTAAAAAACTGTGGTACATCTATACAATGGAATACTATGCCACTATAAAAAAAGAAAGAACTTTTGCCATTTGCAACAACATGCATGGAACTGGAGAGCATTATGTTATGTGAAATAAGCCAGATGGAGAGAGATAAATATCACATGATCTCACTCATATGTAGGATATAGTGATCAACATAATTTGATGAACAAGAATAGATCCAGAGACAAATGACAAGGGAGGGGGGGTTAGAGAGCAACCAAAGGACTTGTATGCATGCCTATTAGCATAACCTAGGACACAGACACTGGAGCGGTGGGGGCTTGCCCGGGGAATGACTGGGAGGGGGGTCAATTGAGGAAAAAGGAGACATATGTAAAACTTTAGACAATAAAAAAATATACAGAAAATGGAAACAAAGATATATCAGAAAACAGAAATAAAAATAGACAATATACAGGCTCAAATAAGGTAAATATTGACCTTTGTCTAGGACGACACCAGGCAAGAAGGTGACTACCCACCATAAACAGCTTTTAGTTTAAAAAGTTTTAATTTCAGATCATCCTTTGTGGTTACTTTAGGTCTCTGAGTTTGCAAGGCAGTCATGCAAGGCCTTCCCTGAGCTAGTCAGGTTAGCATGTCACCACTTTTCTTCCTCACATAGTTCAATACAATGGATTGCAGTTTTTAGAAGTGAATTAAAATTTCCCTGATATAGAACTAAAATATATATGCCAGCATTCTGGCACACACTTAAATTCAAATATGATAGAGTAGCTTAACAGAAGAAGGAAACAAACTGATGAGAGAAAATGTTTGCAGTATTTGTCAGCTTTCTAAAAATATTGGTTATGTGTTTTGGCTCATTTTAAATATAATTTTTTACTTCATATTTTTCAATTATTTTATTTGTAGGAAACCATCAAATTCTATTTAATACTCCCCACCCCCACCAAATCTGGATGCCCTAGTAGAAGCAAAGAAAAAAACAAACAAACCTACAAGTTTATGCAACAAAATAATTATAAATATGTCTGGACTATAAAATTAGGCATTTTACTCACACAAACACACATACATACATGCTATTGATAATGAAAAAAATCACTGTTGAAGGCAAAACAATTTTTGAAAGAGGAAAGAGAAAAGAATTGAACCAGTTAAGAAAATGAAATAAAAATAAGCAAACCACTTTTCTCTCTGAAAGTGTGTGTGTGGGGGGGGGGGGGGGGGGCGGGGAAGAGGGCTGGAGGATTGAGCTAAAAAGAAAAAAATGAAAGAGAACTAGAGAACTCATGGACAAGAGTGTGATGATTGGGGGGTTTGAGGCGGGTGAGGGGATAGGGGTGTGCAGAGGGATGGGTGGAGGTAAAAGCGGTCATAGAGGTGATAAATGGTGATGGAAAAGAAAAGAGAAAAAAGAAAAAGAAAAAGAAAAAAAGTGTCCGTGAGAGACAGGCTGTAGACCTCAGGCAGCCTGCTGTTACCGATTCACATTGGACCCAGGGCTCTGTGTTCACTGTGGGGTCAGGGGAAGGAACACAAGGGAAGTGAGGAGAGGGATCAGCCTGGGAATCCCAAGCCCCTGTAGAAAAACCAACACTTCCCTCCCACCAGGACCAGTTTCTTGCCTTGGGGGTGGAAGTGGGGGGTGGCATGAAAACCTAACAGTGGAATTACCAGAAAGAGATGTGTCCTTTCCGGGAAGAGGTCAATGGGGGAAAAGGGAGACATGTAATACTTTAAACGATAAAGAATGTAAATTTTAAAACAAAACAAAACAAAAAAAAAGGTGTCCTTTCGATTTCAGTTCCCCACATCCCCACCACAAGCCTTTTGGCTATAATATCTCTCTGGATGTTCCGCTTCTAAAGAGAACAGTCAGTGTCCTGAGGGCAGCTGAGAATTTGTGTGCTAGCTGCAGGCAGCAACCACGCCTGGTAATTTGTCTTCCAGCCACTTGTTCTTTAACAGCAACAAATGTGGAAGCCAAGGCTGGGCACTGAAAGTGGAAAGACGGATGGCACGGGTCCAGGTGGCATGGGGGCCGCGGGGGGTGAGGGGGTGGTTTGCTGTGGGCAGCTCAGCGACTCCATTTGGATCTGAGCGGCTGCCAGGCAGGAGAAGGCTGACTGGCAGTGTGTCCTGGCTGTGCACGCCCCTGGCACCCACCCAGTGCTGCAGGAAGACCCCTGCACTGGAGCTGGGAGCGCAACCTGCCTCAACTGCAGAAAGGGGCTGAAGTCTTCCTGGGACCAAATCCTGACCCCCTCACGGAGCCAAAGCTACTGATACATAAGAACTGAATCAGAATAACCTGTGATGATTGCTTTGAAGACAGGGTTGGGGTATTTTTAAACATCCTTTCAGATCTCTCCTGAATAGGAAACTTTGGAAACCTGTGATCATCTAACTCTATCTAATAGAACTATTTCATTCCACTTCTTTATTTGGAGTTAATAGCTTCTGGGTTTGGGTATCTAGGTACACTGGCATTTAAAAGTAATTTTTTTGGTAAACACAACTATTGCTATTCAAAGATATTAAATATTCAGTCCAAGAAATAAACTCTGCAATTCCTCCTACTTATAACAAGGCAATAAAAGGCTCATGATTTAACAAATAACTGCTCCCAATCACCTATTGAAAAGCGGAGAAATGGTACAGAGGAAGGCTGTTAAACAAATTCATGTTATTTAGATACATTTTTATATCTTAGCAATTTGCAGATTACTGAACATATTAGCACATTTCCACACGTTGCCTAACTTACTCATTGTTAAACACTACATTAATCCTGGAAAAGTTTGTTAATTATGGAGACCCTGTGTGTTACCAGTCTGTACAGGGAAGAGTAAGGCAGGAATTCTTGCTTTATCTATCACACTGATAAGAAAATGCAGGCTCACAGAGGTAAGTTCCTTTTTCAAGGTCTCACTAACAGGAAGTGATTTGAAGCCTGGTAGCCACTCCAGAATCTGTGCTCCAACATCCCAGGACAGCTCTGGGTTCCTCCCACAGGACTCACCCCCTTCAGTGTCCTCCCTCCCAGCTGGTACTGTTGCTCCTGTCCTGATGGAGTCCTACTCATGGGATGTGTCCTCCATGTGCTCACAACTGGATAAAGAGATGTCTCTGTTCACCTTCATTTAGAACTTAACCTCCCTGCCCTCTTAGACACTCGATTTTTATTTATTTTATTTTGATTTTTTGTCTAAAGTTTTACATATGTCTGCTTTTTCCCCAATTGACCCTCCCCCAGCCATTCCCAACCCAGGCCAGCCCCCCACCACCCCAGTGTCTGTGTCCATCGGTTATGCTAATATGCATGCATACAAGTCCTTTGGTTGCTCTCTAACCCCCTACCCCCACTCCCTACCATTTGTCTCTAGATCGATCTATTCTTGTTCATCAAATTATGTTGACCATTATATCCCACATATGAGTGAGATCATGTGATATTTATCTCTCTCCAACTAGCCTATTTTGCTTAGCATAATGCTCTCCAGTTCCATCCATGTTGTTGCAAATGGCAAAAGTTCTTTCTTTTTTACAGTGGCATAGTATTCCATTGTATAGATGTACCACAATTTTTTAATCCACTCATCTGCTGATGGACACTTAAGCTGTTTCCAAATCTTAGCTATGGTGAATTGTGCTGCTATGAACATAGGAGTGCATATATCCTTTCTGAATGGTGTTTCTAGTTTCTTGGGATATATTCCTAGAAGTGGGATCACTAGGTCAAATGACAGTTCCATTAACTTTTTGAGGAAACTCCATACTGTTCTCCACAGTGGCTGCACCAGTTTGCATTCCCACCAGCAGTGCACGAGGGTTCCTTTTTCTCCACATCCTTGCCTGCATTGTCATTTGTTGATTTGTGGATGATAGCCATTCTGACAGGTGTGAGATGGTGTCTCATTGTTGTTTTGATTTGCATCTCTCAGATGATTAGTGTCTTTGAGCATGTTTTCATATGTCTCTGGGCCTTCTGTATATCCTCTTTTGAAAAGTAGACACTCGATTTTTAATCAACACTTACAGAGGATTCAGTATGCTACACGTGATTTTAAGAGCATTATAAATTTTACTAGGGGCCCAGTGCATGAAATTCGTGCACTGGGGGCAGGGTCCCTCAGCCCAGCCTGTCCCCTCTCACAGAGTGGGATCCCTCAGGGGATATCCTACTAACAGCTTAGGCCTGCTCCCAGTGGGGAGCAGGCCTAAGCTGCAGTTTGGCCTCCCTCTGCGGGAGAAGCACCAGCCCCATCATCCCGCTGTTGTAGCCACTGCCAGCCACTGCAGCCACCAAGGTGTTTTCATCAACATGGACTCCAGTCCCTTAACCATGAAAAAATGACAACTTTATTAGGCATTTTCAAGATGTGTCTTTCATAGGATATGACATTTCTTTCTTTCTCTCTTTTTTTAAATCCTCACCTGAGGATATGTTTCCATTGATTTTTAGAGAGTGTGGAAGAGAGAGGGAGAGACAGAGAGAAACATCAGTGTGAGAGGGACACTTTGATTGGTTGCCTCCTGCATGAGCCCTGACCTGGGCCCCAGCCAGGGAGGAGCCTGTAACCTAGGTACATGCCCTTGATCAGAATTGCACCCGGACCCTGCGGTCGGCAGGCTGAGGCTCTATCCACTGAGCCAAACCAGCTAGGGCAGGATATAACATTTCTTAGCCTCTCCAGCAGCAGATCTTTGTTTTTTTCCTCCAGGAGTGTGGTGGAAAAACCCTATATCACCTTCTTGGATTCTTATTACCCAAGTTACCAAGAACACTGCAAACAGCAGTGTACAGGGAGCTTAGCCAATAAGCGGTCAGAAAAGGTGTTTACGCTCTAACTGGTTTGTCTCAGTGGATAGAGCATTGGCCTGCAGACTGAAGGGTCCCACATTTGATTCCTGTTAAGGGCATGTACCTTGGTTGGGGGCACATCCCCAGTGGGGAGTGTGCAGGAGGCAGCTGATGGATGTTTCTCTCTCATCGATATTTCTGACTATCTATCCCTCTCCCCTTTTCTCTGTAAAAAATCAATAAAGTATATTTTTTTAAAAAGGAAAAGAAAAGGTGTTTCCTCTGCAGCTCATGCGCAGAGGACCCCCTGCGTTGTGTCCGCTGGACTAGGGGCGTGGCCCCGCGGCCCGGGGGGTATGCCCCCAAGGCCGGCAGCCCTGCATTGTGGGTGCCGGGCTGGGGGCATGGACCCTGGCCGCCACTTGGTGCTGGCCCACGTGCAAGCAGCTGCAGGGCAGGAACATCCGCTGCATCGCCATGGCAACTCGGTGGATGTTCCCGCCCCACCCCCAGCTGCTTGGCGCCTGCGCCATAGGCCCAGAGTGGCTGGGGTGTTCTGGGACCCCAGCCGCTCAGGGCCTATGCGCGAGCCTACTGGCTAGCAGTGGCCTGGGTCCCGAGTATGTTCTCGGGACTCGGGACCCAGGCCGCTCGGCGCCTGCATACTCAGTTCTGAATAGCTGGAGGGCATCACGGAGGTATGGTAAATTTGCATCTTTCTCTTTTATTAGTGTAGATTTTATTTTTTTTATATACCAAAAAGATCAATCTATACTAATAAAAGGGTGGCGGATGGCAGCTGCTGATGCCCAGGGCTGGCCGGAGGCTCAGACAAGCCACGGATGAAGGCTGCCACTGCCCAAGGCTGGCTGGAGGGTCACGCAAGCTGCGGTGGCTGCAAGGGCCGAGGCTCAGGCATCCGTGGCAGTCAGCAGTGGCAGCAGCAGAGGCATGATGGGGGCATCAACTTCCCCTGATTGGCCTGGTCACCTCCCACAGAGGGAGGCCAGAGGCAGAGGCAGCAGCAGGGAGGTGGTGATGGGGGCGGTGCCTTCCCCTGATCAGCCGGTTGCCTCCCACAGAGGGAGGCCAGACAGCGAGTGGACCTAAGCCATCAGTAAGACATCCCCTGATGGCTCCCAGAATGTGAGAGGGGACAGGCTGGGCTAAGGGACCTCCCCCACCCCCCATTGCATGAATTTTCATGCACCAGGCCTCTAGTTTATTTATATGCACTAAGAAATACAACTTTCACACCAACTGTGAAGATTTGAGTCAACAGGGTTGGCACATTTGCTCCCGTGACCAAACTATGTGGCCATGCAGTAAAGATAATCAAAGTTTGTTTTATTGATTGACTGTCAAATATTACAGCAACAAGGACCAAAAACAGAAAAGGAAACAGATTTCTTGGTGAGCATGAAATCAAAACAAGGGAGTTAGATGAATTGAATGTTTTATGGCAACAGGTGAGAATACTTAATTATTCAATGTCACAGTAGAGCTGGACTTTCCATTCAGATCAGAAGACTTTAGGGCTCCCTGGATCCAAAGCTAGGGTCAGCCTTGCTAGTGGGAGATCAATAACTTCCAGTCCAAAGACGAGGGTCCCCTTTTTAATTCATAATTGTTATCATTTGCCAGGATATGGCTTCTCTTCTTGCAACTTCATGGTCACATGATGCCACTTCTGTGTGGCCCCTTTTTTCTTTAAATATGTAAATATTCCAACCAGGAGACATCTGGTCTGTCATAAGTCTGCTGACCTGTTATCTAATATGTATTTATCCTTTATCTCGCAGAGAGCCAATTATTTCCTTCATTGTCAGCATTCCTAGTGGGCTCTTTATTGTAGCCCCTTAATACAAAAACAAAACAAAAAACAAGGACACTAGAATGTGCAGTCAACAACTATTATATAAACATACCTATGCATTCAAGTTTTAAAAAAATAAACATTTTGATAATTTAATGATTGATCTCTACCGGTGAGTTGTTGTTTTTAACTTTATTGTTAAGATTCTTACAGATGTCCCTCTTTTCTCTCCCCATAGCTCCCCTCTACCCGGTTCCCACCACACCCCAGGCCCTCACCAACCCACTGTCCGCATCCATAGGTACTGCATACATGCATATAAGATCTTTGTCCCCTCTCTTCTTGCACCCCCCACATCCCCTTCCCTCTGAGAATTGTCAGTCCACTCCATCTCCATGTCTCTGATGCTATTACATTAAGCAGTTTATTCTGTTCATCAGATTTTTTATTCACTTGATTTTTAGATTCACTTGTTGATAGATATGTATTTGTTGTCACTTAGTTGTTCATATTTTTTTATCTTTACCTTTTTCTTCTTCTTCCTCTTCTTAAAGAATACCCTTCAGCATTTCATATAATAATGGTTTGGCGGTGATGAACTCCTTTAGTTTTTTCTTGTCTGTGAAACTCTTTATCTGCCCTTCAATTCTGAATGATAGCTTTGCTGGGTAGAGTAATCTTGGTTGTAGGTTCTTGCTATTCATCACTTTGAATATTTCTTGCCACTCCCTTCTGGCCTGCATAGTTTCTGTTGAGAAATCAGCTGACAGTCATATGGGTACTCCCTTGTAGGTAACTAACTGTTTTTCTCTTGCTGCTTTTAATATTCTCTCTTTGTCTTTTGCCCTTGGCATTTTAATTATGATGTGTCTTGGTGTGATCCTCTTTGGATTCCTCTTGTTTGGATTCTCTGCACTTCCTGAGCTTGTAAGTCTATTTCTTTCACGAGGTAGGGGAAATTTTCTGTCATTATTTCTTCAAATAGGTTTTCAATATCTTGCTCTCTCTCTTCTTCTGGCACCCCCATAATTCAGATGTTGGTACACTTGAAGTTGTCCCAGAGGCTCCTTACACTATCTTCATATTTTTGGATTCTTTTTTCTTTTTGCTCTTCTGGTTGGGTGTTTTCTGCTTCCTTGTATTTCAAATCTTTGATTTTATTCTTGGGATCCTCTATTCTACTGTATTAGTCTTTAATTCAGACAGTGTGTGCTTAATTTCTGACTGGTTCTTTTCCATTTTTTTTTTTTTTTTTTGCATTTTCACGAAGATCCTTGAAGGTCTCACTAAGTTCCTCGAAGGTCTCACTAAGTTTCTCAGAGGTTTCTAGAAGATTCTTGAGTAATCTTATAATTGGTTTTGAACTCTATATCCAGTAGTTTGCTTTCTTCCATGTCTTTCATTTGTGACACATTTCTTTGTTTCCTCATTTTGTCTGCTTCCCTGTGTTTGCTTACCTCTGGCCAATTGACTGTGAGGACCAGCTGTGTCTACAGTAGAAAAGCTGCTGTGCAGGAGACACCCTTATGGGGCAGGACTTGCTTCAGTGGGGCTTTGGTGCTCACTGAGCCTGCCCCCTGAGTGTGTTACTTATGGATGTGAAGAGTTGTAATCTGGTATGGTCTCACACTGACCACTGAGTCCACTAGCTCTTGGATCTCCAAGGAGGTGCAAAGTCAGCCACTGCCTGGGGCCACCCAGCAGGAGCTACAGAGAGATCTACAGATTCCTCTTCTTTGTATGGGGTTTGGAAGTGTCCAGCTGAGGCCCAGCTGTGAAGCAAGGCAAACTGCTGCAGTGCTGGCTTTGCCTTTTTTAGATGGCTTTGGGTTTCCTGACCCAGCTGCAGTTTGACAGGTTTTAGGCTGAGAAAAGACAGGCCATTCATATGCAAAAGCCACTGCACACATCTTGGGTAGCGTTGTAAATTGGGTGTGGTGGGGTCTCAGGGAGTCTCCAGGGTGGAGCAAACAGCAATGGATGACAGTCACTCCTGCACCAGAGAGGTGTGACTGCTGCAGAGTGCATCTATCTGGAAGAAAGCTGCCCCTGCATTCCTGCCCCAATGCCAGACAGTCCAGTTTCTCCCCATATGTGTCTGGGTCCCCCAAAGTCTCACTGGGCACTGGAGCTCAGAGCACGCGGGAGCTTCTATCTCCCTCCCAATTAAAAAGCAGCACACCCAGGTGCTAGCCCCTTTTGCACCTCCTACCAGTCTCAATGCTCTTTCTTCTTTATTTTTCTAGTTGTAGTTCTTCCACACAGACAGGTTTCCCATGGTTCTGGATGATAGTTGTTATGTATTTTAGTTGTAATTTTGATATGGTTGTGGGAGGCAGCAAGTACAGGTGTTTACCTGTGCCGCCATCTTGGTTCTCCAGAGTTGTTGTTTTTTAAAATATATTTTTATTGGTTTCAGAGAGAAAGGGAGAGGGAGAGAGAGATAGGAACATCAGTGATGAGAGAGAATCATTGATCAGCTGACTCCTCCCCTAATAGGGATCGAGCTGGCAACCCGGGCATGTGCCCTGACTGGGAAATGAACTGCGACCTCCTGGTGCATAGCTCAACCATTGAGCCTCACCAGCCGGGCCACCAGTGAGTTTTGAACTGCATTAAAGGCATATGATTTTGTCAACTTAAAAACATTCAAAACTATAGAGAATTCCTGTGAGTTTATTTGAGTCAAACTCTTCACAGTTGCCGGGAAGCAGAATTCCAATATATTGGGATAATGCTCCAGAGAATGGCAGTTTTTCACCTGGTTTTATACATTACAATCAAAGGAGGAGACATAATTGTGTTACATGAAATCCACTGGTGATGGATTAGGGAGGTGGGAGAATGTAAAGTGGGGAAACCTCTGGGATTGAATCAAAAGTAGAATGATGGACACATACTTCTTTTACTTAGGTGGGTATGTGATAGTTAACAGTCAACAATTAACATGATAACTATAACAATGAAGGTTATTGTTATCTTGTAAAGGTTAATTATATTATCCATTCAATAAAAACGTTTTTGCTTAAAATTTTTTTTTCAAAATCTGCTTTATAGTATTTTATGACATCTTGTCCCTTGAAATATTCTTTCTTATATTATTAAACAGTGTAACCATTTTATTTTATAACCTGAGCTCAAAATTACAGTGTCTGGAATCCTAGTGAGTCTTTTTGCCATTTGTTTGTTACTTTGTATCTCTTGCTTGTGTGGGATCGCACCCTTGTTTGATTTTGCGTTTTGGCACCATGTTTCTCTGGACTCTCCTGTGGGAATCCTCTTAGTACAAGTTGAACACAGCCTTACAAAAAGGACTTGCTGCTGCCAGGTGCCCTGGGGCACCATCAACGCCAGCCCATTTTAAGTAGTTTCTGAAACCACACCTGTAATGTAGGTAAGTTCAATCCAAGGCTCAGGTAAGGGAAAGTTTTTATTTTTAAATTCTAATGCAGGTCAACAGGTAATTTTTCCTCTGCTGTAAACAGATACTTATTAGCCTATCCTTCCCTGGGAGGATTTCCAATTCATTCTAAGTTTCCACTTAGGAAAACCTACCAATCTCAGCACCAAGGCTTCCTCCTCTGCTCTTCTTATGGTCATTAAGAGTCCAAGATGGGCACATGCTTCAGAATGGTCACAGCTTCAGCTTCCAGGTACTACCATGATTTTCTTCTCATTTTCTACATTTGATTCCTTCAACTTTATGTTCTTGCAAACACACTGATATATTTCAAAATGCTAGTAATATTTCTTTTGGCATTTATAGGTGTTTTGTAGGGGGAAGGTTTCCCCCATATCTAGCCTGCCATAATTTAAAGTCTCATTATCAAATGCATATTGGCAGAATAATTTGAAAGAAAAAAAAGGAATGAAAGTAAGAAAGATAGTTTCTTATAGTAAATAAGTCATCTCTTAATCCCTTGGCTTTGGAGGAAAAGTAATGTACCTGATTAAGTAGGTACACTGTTTCTATTAGAACAGTCACAATACTGCAAGGGGTTTTCACGGGTGAATAAAATTTACATACAGCACCAATCCCATTCCTTTTGCTCAGTTCACCATAAATTCTGATTGAGTCCACCATGGACTTCATGGATGAGACTTACACTGTGCATTCAGGGGAATGCTAATTTGGGAAGGTTTTCTATAGTGATGATACCTAGAAGATGACCTTTGTTCAGCAGAATATATTAAAGGGTTGTTGAATATACAAATGTAGGAGAGAAACCTGGTTTGGAATAATGGACTTGTCACCTGGTCACCTATAATGCTGTACATAATAATGAATAGTAGTTTGGAAGTGGAGATAGATGAAAAACAAAAAGTCTCAGAGAGAAAAAAGGAGGCCTCAGAAGATGACAAGATTGACTAAAGCACCCCCCAGTACATGAGTGCAGGCTATATAACCTTCTTAAAAAACTCAACCAGACAGGTTTATGGGGATTTAGATCATATGCCATACAATTCACAAATTCAAAGGTACAATTTAATGTTTTTGTACATATTTGTGTAACCATCTCTATAATCAATGAGAAATTTTCATCACCCCACCAACTCCCTCCAAAACAACCCATGAACCAAGAGGTCATCAGATTGATCCTGGTGAAGCCACATGTCTGGGTTGCAGGCTCGAACCCCAGTAGGCAGTGGATCTTTGTATCTCTATCATTGATGTTTCTATCTCTCTATCCCTTTCTCTTCTTCTCTATCTAAAAATCAATAAAAACATTTAAAAATAATAAAGAAATAAAATCATATTTCACATATTAAATATATACAATTATATTTATCAAAAAAGTTTTGTCCACTTTTCAACCTCATATTGTTATTTTAAATGCAAGATTTTTTGTGGTATGTATTATAAAAGTAAATTGATGCTTTCCAGCCAGGTAATAATAGCTGTACAAATATGGCATATTTCAAATATTGTAATAGACATTGTACATTTACCCACAGAAAGGCTGCCCAGGGTAATTATGTATCTATTTATCTATCTGCCTGCCTTCCTGTCTGTCTATCCACATGTGCATTTGGCTGGATTTACAGCAATTTAATATTAGCAGTGTTTACTTGAGTCAGTGAGAAATTTTTCACAATCTCTGAACAATTTTTATTTTTATTTTTTTAAAATATATTTTATTGATTTTTTTACAGAGAGGAAGGGAGAGAGATAGAGAGTTAGAAATATCGATGAGAGAGAAACATCTATCAGCTGCCTCCTGCACACTCCCTACTGTGTATGTGGCCACAACCAAGGTACATGCCCTTGACCAGAATCAAACATGGGACCCTTGAGTCCTCAGGCCAACTCTCTATCCCCCGAGAGAGCCAAACCGGGTAGGGCTCTCTGAACAATTTTTAAAAAGGCGTGGACTCGGTGTGTGGCTTCCGGCTAATAGTGTTTGAATATGTCACTGCACAAGTGAGAATCCCTGTTAGAACCTGGTAGGAATTTCCCTTCTCAGGAAGGGTATGTTTCCTCTCTCAGTGTGGCTCCACCTCCGGAATTCCTGGTTCACATGCAGGACTGAGCTCTAAAGCTTTTAAAGGCCTCTCTCTTACAGGCTTTATGCAGGCTCTCAGCTCCTGGAGAGTTTCAGTCGGGACTGTCCTTTGCTCCTTCAAATTGTCCTAGGGTGCAATGTGCTCTTGGCACTGCTGCTGGTCAGCACTACCTGCTTTCTGTCAGCTACATTCCCAGAGCAATGGCAGGAATGTAAATCAACACTAGGTTCTCTAGGTCTATGAAGAAGGAATGATGAAGAAATCCTTTATGGAGACGAAGAGGGAGAGGGAGAGGGAGAGGGAGAGGGAGAAGACTGTACTCTAAATAGTACAAGAATTTGATAACTATCAAATTCCTGTAATATTCAATATGATATTAAACAATCAAATGTTAAACTTTCAGGGAAAAGCAGGAGGAATGGCGGTGGGATGGTAAACTATTTATTAAGTTGTTCACTCCTGTGTTTAAAAATTTTTATTGTAGGTGCCAGGAGCCTTTCTACATGGCTGAGTCTGTGATAAACAAAATAGGTAATGTTCCTGTCCACTTGTATTCTAGTGGGGGAGACAAACAATAAACATGAGCAAACTCTGGTGATAAAAGGTAGTGATCAAGTACTGTGAAGAGTAATAATAATGTTGGCCACTAGATGAAACCCATTGCTTTCTTCATTTCTTTACCAATAACTCCAAGAGAGACACTGTGAGCATGACACACTGTTAATTAAAAAGGTTTTTTGGGGCCAGGTGATAGGTGCTGTCTCTCTTTCTATCTCTCACTCCCAAATTGGATTTCTTTTTTCCACTAATTGACTGATAAGGGAAATATGGTTAAGACATACTAAGGAGCCATCTGAGATATCTTGAGGTAGAGGGATTAGACCAACTCCTTCCTAAATCAGAAATCCTCTCCCCTCAATTTCTTGGGTATTTAGTTTTCTGTATTATTTAATCTCTGTCTTCACCACTAGACTATGAGCTCCTTAAGAGAGGGACTACAACTATATTCCCACTCCTTGGCAGAATATGTGATAGATACTCAACCAATGATTTTTAAATGAATGATCCCTGTAGTCTAAGCAATGGCAGGTTTTCATGAAGCCTCATCTAACTCCCTAGGGACTCTGTTTTGAACATAGTTTTGGGGGAAAAGAACTGTGAGTAAGTTTTCCTGTCTGTGTTCTATGAAATCCTGTCTGTCAAAGAACTCATGGTGAGTGGGAAAGGTAGGATGTGCTTGTGTGTGTGTGTGTGTGTGTGTGTGTGTGTGTGTGTGTTTGTGTGTGTGTGTGTGTGTGTGTTTGTGTGTGTGTGTGTGTGTGTGTGTGTGAAATAGTCATATTATGTGGCACAGACTTCTGAGCCATATTTTTTCCTCTTTCTGTTTGGATAAAAGCCTAACACACAATGGCTATATATATTTAGTTTATCTTTATTGTTGAAAGTATTATAACTGTCCCTCTTTTTTCCCCTTTGACCCCCTCCATACCACCTCTGCCCCCCACAATTGACATATTTTTAGTGCACAGAGAAACTTAACCAATACTAGGCACATACTTTTGTCAGGGAAAACTCTGAAAATAAGGGTCTTGAACCTTCTTCTCTACAATGAGTAAAAGGAACATCACAAAAACTACAAGAGAGTTGAAATATAAGAAAATTCATACATCATGATCAATGCCATAATCTCTTGATCTTAGAATGAATATAGAGGCATAGAAGATTATGTGCGTGTTTAGTTATATTTCTACCTAAGTATTCCATTTTTAAAAAACAGCTATTGTAAGTGGTATTGTTTTGTAATTTTTGGTTTCCAATAGTCCATTGCTTTTATATAAAAATACAGTTGAAAGTGGATTTTGGTGTATTGACCTTGAATCTTACAACCTTGTTAAACTCACGTATTTGTTTCCAGAGGTTTTGTGGTTGCTGTTTTTTGCTTTTATGGCAAATTCCCTGGGATTTATCTATGTGGATAATAATAGTGTGTGATAATAAAGGCTCTTCCTTCCTTCCTTCCTTCCTTCCTTCCTTCCTTCCTTCCTTCCTTCCTTTCTTTCTTTCATTCTTTCTTTTTTCTTCTTTCTTTCTTTCCTTCATTTCTTTCTTCCTTTTGCCATATTGTAGGAAGCCTTTCATTATACTGTTTAATGTATAATGACTGCACATCCTTGCTTTATTCCCCAGTTAGGGGTAAAGCATTTCAGTTTTTACATTAAGTATGTTAGGTAAAGGGTTTTTTGTAGATTTCTTTTAGAAATGTTAAAAAGCCTAAAGAAAGTCACTTTTTTCAAGTTGTGACATTTTTCCAAATTGGAAAACTGCTTGAGCTATGCCTTGGGTAGAGTGACAGGGCAGCTCTTTTCCTTAGGTCTTTAGCTAATGATACATTTCTTCTTCTTTCTTCTTTTCATGTTATTCTTGAGATTCTCTATCTCTCTCTGAAGTTGTCTGCTCTCATTTTGGAATCCTTCCTTTAGTAACGTGGCCTGTTCCTAAAAAGGGACAAATAAAGAGTAAATAAAGTATAGCAGTAAGCAAATCTCAACTTCTAGCTAGTTTCCACATTCTTAGTATTTAATTTTTCTTGAAATTTTCTCTACCATAAATATTCATTATACTTTCTCTTGGACATCCTAGCTGCCTGTTTGCTTTTCTTGAGCTTCCTTTAGCTAAGAGAGATTTTGGCTTATACCTTCTAATATAGTGATAAAATTAAATTATAAGTCCCATTACTTCTATATAACATATGTGGGCAATCTTAATCATATGTTTCTTTCAAATCTTATAGACTCTTTTACACACACACACACACACACACACACACATACTCAGACTTTTCTATACGTACACATGACAGAAATAAAAATTCTCAAAATCAAAGGAAGCCTTCTCTTGCTCTGCCTGAATCTGAGATCAGGGAATTTGATTTAAGCCTCCACAGCTTGGTGGCAAGAATAGCAGGATATAAGTAAGGACATCAAGGTCCCTAACTGTCCATACTGGATTTCTGCACATAATTCACTACACAAACTAGGAGTAGGACATAGCAAACAGGCAGGAGTGGCAGACACAGGTGTGAGAGGCAAGGACTCTTTTTGCTCATAAAGCTTCTCTTAGAACCGAAGTCATACCAGGTGTGACAGGAAAACAGAGACTGTGGATTCCGATAAGTTTGAAGGTGTTGCAGATATCTTGTCAATTTGTGTGACCCTATAAAAGCTCATCTTTTCTGAACCTCTGTTTCTTCTCCTAAGGTATAGGTGCACAGCAATTCTTGCTCCATATAATATTAAGCAAGAGATACAGATAAGACATATTTACAATGCCTGGAAGATAATAGCTACCATTGATTGAAGAAGGTTCTGGTGAAGGACTGGATGTGAGATAAAGGAAAATAATTTTTTGTTTTAAATAATCAGACATAGGCAGGCTCCAAGTCAGGCAGAAAGACAGGGACTAAAAGGTGTAAGTGGGAAAGCAAGGTCCTTCCAGGTTTCGTGTTCTAACAGCCACACAAACAGGTCAGGGAGAGTGGACAGAAAACAGAAAAAGGGAAACCTCAAGGTGATGCCATTAAATACCTGAAGTTTAAGAGCCAGAGCCTTCTCTTGCTCTGCCATTAATTGGGCCCTCTCCTGCTCCATCTTCTCAGTCAATTGTTTCACATGTTCCTGATAACTCTTTTCTTTCTCCTCCATCAGCTGCTGATTCTTCTTTTGCATTTCCTCCAGCATTTTTGCTGCAGCCTCTGCAGATTCAGCTTTCACACGTTGCACTGCCAGGAGGAAAGGAAGAAGACAAATTCATGTGGGTGACCACCTCACTTTTTCTTCTTTGTAAACTTTCCTATTATTGTTGCTGCTGACTGCATTTGCCCCACTGAGACTGACTTTGGCTAGTAATAGGCATCTTTGCTCATCTGGCTCTCCTTTAAGGACCCCAGATTCTCCAAGCCAAATTATTTAAACTTTTAAAAGCTGTTGAGGCTATCTAGTCTCCTGACTTGCTCCTCACCTTCGATCTCCTTTTCCTTTTCTGTGAGAGACTGGTCTGTTTGTAAAATTGCATCAGTCACAGACTCCTTGGACTTCAGGTATGTCTGAAGAACTTCTTCACTCTAGGACCCAGAGAAAATGTCATAGTGATAGGAAATCGCTGGAAGCGCTTATTCCTATTTGCCCACCATCTTTTCCTGTAGGAATCACTTCTCTTGGCCCTGGTCCTTGTGCTGGTCAAGGTGCCCCTGTCACAGTGTGGGCACATGCTCCAGGTTGGCCAAGCCTGGCACCTGAAGAAGCAGAATCCTTTGTAAGAGATTGATATAAATATAGATTGAGAGCCTCTGTTCTCTGAGTGAGGGCTCTACTTTTGGAGCTGTTGGTGCTGTGGTCCCATATGGGGTGAGGAATGAAGCCATCGTGGAGAGAGCAGATCCCAGGAAAGGAGGTGGAGGGAGACTGGGAGGAAGGGAAGTGTGGGGTTGAGGGGAGCCAAAGAGAGACAGATAAATGCTGGTTACCTGTATTCCCTTCCTGGGTTCCTGAAGATACTTTTTCTTCAGCTCGTTCATAGTCTGCATTAAGAGACGATATCCTCCTGGTTTAGAATAGACCCCCTGCTTTATATCTTCTTCTAAAGAATGGAAGATATCCTTAAGTAAAGCTGAGCAGTGATCTGATGATGCTTTCATATTCTCTTTACAAAAGTCATCTTGCCTTTTTTCTTGCTGGGCCTTTAATGTGAAAATAGGAAGTAGAAAGAGTACAGAGAAAATGTTAGCTTGACCTCAGGATTTTTGGAAAGGCTTCTCAAAAACCAGTCTGTGACCCCTATACAACTTACAGGCACCTCAGCAGGACCACATCCTTCCTCCTGATTCTGTCTTTCTACTGAAGTCCCTTTGTCCTTGGAGGTGAAGTTCATGGCAAAGATTGCTAGCTTTATGCTAGCATTATGCTATCCAGCTGCCGGTCATAGTGGGCCATGGCTTTTTGCACTGCAGCCGAGTTCTCTATCTGGGCTGAGGCCAGGACTGCGTTCTCCATGCAGGGCAGGTCCCCACTGCTGATGGCATTGACATAGGTCAGGACTAGGTTCTCTATTCCTACAAATACACCTTTAGAAAGAAACTTCTGCTTTTCAAATTGGACCAGTGATTGCATATGGAAGAAATGTCACTCAAGGTAAGCCTGCTCAAGATAACTAAGACTACATCTTTCTTTGCTTTTGGCTATAATATTAAATTGTCTGATAACAGCAAGCATGTAACTTGATGAGAAGCTCTGATTGTTACCTGCATGCATTTATCTAAATTATGAGAAAGAATATTAGTTTATGCATGAAAGAAAAGAAATGTTCAAAACTTTAAGTCAATCATAATAAAACTAGAGGACCGGTGCACAAAAATCATGCACTGATTACAGTCCCTTGTCCTAGCCTGTAATCAGGGCCATCTTCCTAGGCTGCTGGCAGCTGGCCCCGCCTCCTGCTGCCACCAACCCTGGGTATCCATTTGCCATCCAATGATGGGAGCTGTTGGCCGGGGGAAGGGAGCGAGAGGTTGGCTGTTCCTGCCTGTTCGCCGGCCCACCCCTCAGCATGTGGCCCTCTGTGTGAGGTGACCAGCAGGGCGGAAGCCTTGGCCTGGCGCCGCCTGCATCCCTCACCTCCTACTCCGGGTCCCTGTTTGCCATTGGCGATCAGAGCCTGCAGGCTGGGAAAAAGAACCAAGAGGTGGTCAGTGCACCTCAGTGACTGGTCAAGTGCTTGTTCTGGTCGTTCTGCCAATATGGTCACTGGGTTTTTCTTTTGTGTTTTTTAAATATATTTTTATTGATTTCAGTGAGGTAGGAAGAGGGAGAGAGAGAGATGGAAACATCAAAGATTAATGAGAATCATTGATCAGCTAACTCCTGCAAGCCCCCTACTGGGGATCGAGGCCACAACCCGGGCATGTGCCCTTGACTGGAATCAAACCTGGGACCTTTAAGTTTGCAGAGCGACGCTCTATCCACTGAGCCAAACTGGCTAGGGCTGGGCTTTTATTATATAGGATTGGTTCTTCTGACTATAATAATAACAAATAGTGTTTTTTTGTCATTTTGAAGTCTAGTAGGAATTTCTTCTCTCCTAATAAATACCCATTTTATTTTCTAGTAGTACTTTGCTTTCTGAGACCCTAATCCATATAAACATAAGAAAAAAATTACCGCTAATTCCCTTTGAAATAAATGGTCTACATCCTTGAAGGAATTCTTCATGAAGACTTCAATGGCCTCTTTCTCACTGGCCATGTGCAGGTCCAGGAGCTCTTGGAGGGTTTCTGTGGGCAGTTCAACCTTCTCACCCATCTGCTGGTCATAGTGGGCAATGGCCTTTTGCACTGCAGCCGAGTTCTCTATCTGGGCCAAGGCCAGGACTGCGTTCTCCATGCAGGGCAAGTCCCCACTGCTGATGGCATCGACATAGGTCAGCACCAGAGTCTCCAGCCCTACAATAGAGACCAAAAGATAACATTTGTTGTAGGTGGGGTGAGGAAACATTCCATCCTCTATAAATCTGGTGATATCTCCCAACACTCATTCGATCACAGTATCTATGTCCTCAGCAGCAACTAGAAGTTTGCCATAAATGCAGACTCTCAGCCTCTGCTCCAGATCAACTGCATTAAATCCTCCTCTGGCGAGATCTTGGATGATATGGATACATATCAAAGGGTGAGAACCTCTGTTCTAGGCACCATAGACCTGTGTTTATTGAGTGCATGTGCTTTACCCATAAGCACCATTAGGATAGGAAATGTATCTCTCATTCATGTCTCTATCATCAGTTCTGGTCTGTGGTAAGCAGTTACAAAATCAATATTTGTGAAACAATGAAAAAGAAGTCCTCTGCCCTGGCCAGGTGGCTCAATCGGTTGGAGCGTCGTCCCATGCACCAAAAATTTGTGGATTTGATTCCTGGTCAGGGCACACAACTAGGATATGGGTTCAATCCCCAGTTGGGGCGCATGCAGG
Organism: Plecotus auritus; assembly: GCF_963455305.1. Taxonomy (NCBI): domain Eukaryota; kingdom Metazoa; phylum Chordata; class Mammalia; order Chiroptera; family Vespertilionidae; genus Plecotus; species Plecotus auritus. Next base: position 69,346,553 of record NC_137771.1, read on the forward strand.
AGGCAACTGATTAATGTTTCTCTCTCACATCGATGTTTCTCTCTCTCTCCCTCAAATTCATGGAAAATATCTTTAGGTGAGGATTAAGAAACTAAAAATAAATTTAAAAAGGAGTCTCCATTTTATTTATTCTAGCAGAACACTGTCCAAGAGAACTTTCTGTGATGATGGTCCTGTGCTATATGTGCTTTCTGTGATGATGGTCCTGTGCCAATATTGCAGCCCCTAGGCATGTAATCAGAATTGTTAATTTTCTTTAATTCTAATTATTCTACATGTAAGTTTAGTTATACGTAGGTACTACACTTGTCTACTAGCTATTATATGGAATAGTACAGGTCCAGCTTATTAGAGCAATTTTAAGCAAGAGAGCTTTTTTATTTGTCCTTTTCTATCTTTTTTCACCCACGAAATCTGACTAATAAAATCTATTAGAAATGTTGTGTCATCTAGAATGTGCCACAGTAATAGTAGTAGATTTGCATTTTTTAAAGCTAAATCTAGGTGGATGCTATCCCACCTTCCTTTAGTCTTAACAGTGAGAGTAGTGACTGGGGAGAGGACTCACGGGGTCCATTGACCTGGATCCCTCCTGAAAGAGTTTTGACTTTGGAATTGGTAAAGATGTAGGAACAGAAGTCAGCAGCTTGTTGCACGAATTCAGGGTCCAGCTCATCATCATGCATTGTCTCAAGTTTGCCTAGCTTCTTCCTTTGAGTGGGTCGATCAAAGATAAAGCATTTCTTATTTGGGAAGAACTTTCGGATACAAAGTCGGGGCAAGTTAAATTTATTATCGTTAGAACTGGAACCTGGAGAAAGATAAAAAAGAAAAAAGGGCTTTGCTTAATATAGGGTCTTGGAAACATTTTCTGTAAATGGTCGAATGGTAAATATATTAGGCTTTGCAGGTCAGGTGGTTTCTTTTCCAAGTATTCAATTCTGCTATTACAGCATGAAAGCAGCCATGGACCATCTACATAGTTTCCACCCAGTAAAACCTATTTGTACCATAGCTGGCAGGCTGCATCATTTGCCTGTGGCCTATATTTTGCCAACCCCTGGCTTAGCACATTGTTATGCTTTAATCCATTTTCTTTAAATAAATATCCATTCCACTCCATATTCCTTGGCTAATTACAGAATCACAAGCCCTGAGCAGGGAGATAAAAATCAATCTGATCAGAGTACAGGGAAAGGTGAAAGAAAAAGAAATTTGTTCTTAGAACAGGAGAGAAGATACTTCAAAATAAAATCTATGAATTTAGATATTAAACAAGCATTAATTCTTAGAATGAGGCAGCTGAGAAGAAGTAGAAAACTATACATGTAATAACACTAAATAGAAACATAAAAGATGATGGTTTCTAATGGCTTGTGATTCCCAACAATCAGTTCTCAGTCCCCGTTACCTTGCTTGAGTTGGAGTGAATTCTGCAGGTACTCGTCTGCTGAGATGGGTTGCCCATCTATTTCCAATTCTAGGGAAAAATCCCTCAGCGTCCACACAAAATCTGGAAAGAAGCTCACAAAGTCAGCTGAGTCCTCAACATCATTTGCATCAGGTGAAGATTTTGCCCTTATTTTATCTGTCAGCTCTGTCACATAGCTGAGTAGCAAACTAAGGAAAAATGGTGTAAAAAAACAGTGCCCCTCATTCCACATTAGTCCCACATATTCCAAACCTTTGTTTTGGCTTTGTTTCTAACCCAAGTGTTAATTCTTCCTGCCCTTGAATTATTTTTTATACTTCCTTTTTTTGTGTGCTTGATTTGCCAGGATTCACATTCAGGGAGCTAGTTTTTAAGTACAGGCCTCCCCTCTGATTTTGATGCTATTCTGGACCACAAAAAAGATACTGCAGTTGGTCCATGGCCTGCTGGTTTATGGTCCCCATGCTATTGTACACCAAGGTGCTGCACAGCAGTATTGCCAGGGCAAAGATCCAGGAATCATTTAGGTTGTCACCCTGGAAATCAGAACACATTTGGGCCAGGATTATGCTTTATTCTCATGGCACTTTCCAGATCAGCAGTAGTAAATGGATGCTCGTTTAGTCCAGTGATTTTTTTAGATTAATGACTTATAAGAGTAAAAGAAATCCAAATGAAAATGGTTGTTAGTAGGACTTGGACTTTGAAAAGTCTTCTGATTAGTATTTTTGGTGACACGTATTCTCACTAGGTCCTCTTATGACCATTGGCAGATAATTGCAAAACTAATAGTCCAGATTGGTGGGCACTCTAAAGCCTTAAATGTTATTGAATTTTCTCTATGTTTTTATAGCATAATTGACTTATGTAAGAGTAATGATACTTATATCTATTTTATCTAGTCATTATTATTCACCTAACACTTTCCATTCTTATTCAATAGTCAAAACAATACCATGAGGCAAATATAGACTGTTTGTATGGGTTTTACAGATCAGAAAGCTGAGGTTAAAATAAGTGAAATAATTTGTAAGGCCACTGTGTTAATGACAGAGTTTAAATTTAAACAACAGTTTAGAACTTCTGAACATTAATCCTTAACTAAAGTTCTCTGCAGGATAGGACTCATGGCTGATTTTGTTTATAGTACCTTTATGCATCTATTTTAACTGGCTTAGCTTATAGCCTCTTGTTAATAATTAAAATACTATCTAATGACCTCTATGCTCTTCTAGGATTCTGCTTTATATTTTCTTGATCTCTGATTGCAAAACTTGGTTACTTAGCATATAAACAGAAATGATAAAAACACATATGTTTTAGTGCCAGCTCTTATTTGAATAAAAATTAATAATAAAATTTAAAAAAGAAAAAAATATTAAATAGTGTAGACAATACCCAGAAATGAGGGGACTGTGTCCAAATTGAATATTCAATACTTACCTTCTCTACATCTCCCAGCCCCTCAGTGTCGAGCAGAACTAGGGTGCAGTTTGGTTCCTTAGGGTGAGGCACATACCACATCCAGATGCCTTTGGTGTGAGACTGAACTGTGGAGCCCAGAGAGAAGCCTTCAGGAGGAGAGGAGAGAGAGGGAGTGGAGTTTTCATAGTAGATGTGTCTTAAAATGGAGATAAACGTGAACATAATCAAGGTAAGGAGAGACTACAGCCAGTAGCCAGGCTGGCGTTGGCTCAGTGGTTGAGCGTCAACCTATGAACCAGTCGGTCATGGTTGGATTGCTGGTCAGGGCACATGCCCTGGTTATGGGATCCTTCCCCAGTGTGAGGTGTGCAGAAGGCAGCTGATCAATGATTCTTTCTCATGACTCATGTTTCTAACTCTCTCTTTCTCTTCCTTCCTCTCTGAAATCAATAAAAATACATTTAAGAAAAAAAAAACAACTACAATCAGTATTGATTTTACAGAGAAGCAGGGAAATTCAAATATCCAATACATGAAAACATTCAACACCTTCCTATCTAATAAAAGAGTAATATGCAAATTAACCATCACTCCACTACACCCACAAGCCATACCCACAAACCACACCCACAAGCCAATCAGGAGTGAGAATGCAAATTAACCCAACCAAGATGGCTGCAGCCACAAAGAGAGCAGGAGGGAGGCTTGGGTTTCCCCGGTGATAGAGGAAGCCAAGCTTTCCACACACCCTGGCCAGCCCTGGCCTCTGTTTAAGGCTACAAAGTTTCAAGTATAGAAGATAAATAAATCCCAACAGAAATGGCTGCCACCACGGAGCAAGCAGAAGGCTTGGCTCCGCTCAAGGCTACAAAGTTTCAATTGTAGAAGATAAATAAACCCCAGATATCAGGGCCTCCGCTTGGGTCATCAGGGGTCATGGCCGGCCTGCAAACCACCACAGGCCCCCTGCCCCAAGGGAACCCTCACCCTGATCCGGAACACCCTTCAGGGCAAACCAGCTGGCCCCCACCCATGCACAAGGCCTCTATCCTATCTAATAAAAGAGTAATATGCAGATTTACCATCACTCCAACACACAAGATGGCTGCACCTATGTGGTCAAAGATCCTGCCACCATGTGGATACAAGATGGCCACCACAAGATGGCCAGCAGGGAAGGGCAGTTGGGAGGGACCAGGCCTGCAAGGGAGGGCAGTTGGGGCAATCAAGCCTGCAGGGGAGGGCAGTTAGGGGTGACCAGGCTGGCAGAGGAGGGAAGTTGGGGGTAAACAGGCTGGCAGGGGAGCAGTTAGACATCAATCAGGCTGGCAGGGGAGTGTTTAGGGGATGATCAGGCTGGCAGGCAGAAGCGGGTAGGGGCAATCAGGAAGGCAGGCAGGCAAGCATTTGGGAGCCAGCAGTCCTGGATTGTGAGAGGGATGTCTGACTGCCCGTTTAGGCCCAATCCCACCGGGTTTGAGTCTAAATGGGCAGTCGGACATCCCTCGAAGGGTCCCAGATTGGAGAGGGTGCAGGCTGGGCTGAGGACCGCCCCCCTCCCGTGCATGAATTTTGTGCACTGGGCCTCTAGTTTTATTATAAAAACATTAACAAATTAGGACTAGAAGAAAACTAACTCAACATAATAAAAGCCTTATATGAAAATCATTCATCCAGCATCACACTCAGTGGTGCAAGATAGAAAGCTTTCCTTCTACAAAATTAACCAAAATAGTTCAAAGACCTACATGTAAGAGCTAAAACTATAAACTTCACAGAAGAAAACATAGGGGGAAAAAACATCATAATATTGAATTTGGGATGATTTCTTGGATATGACACCAAAAGCATAAACAACGAAAGAAAAATAGATAAGTTGGATTCAAAATTAAAACTTTTGTGGGACAAAGGATATGATCAACTGAGTTTCATAGGTATCTTATGGAATGGGGGAAAATATTTCTTATTTAAGGTATTAATATCCAGAATATTTAACAAATTCCTACAATGCAACCCCAGAAAGCAAACAAGCCAATTAAAAAATGAGCCAAGGACTAGAACAGACATTTCCTTAAAGAAAATATACCAATAACCAATAAACACATAACAAGATAATTAACAGCACTAGCTATCAGGGAAATACAAATCAAAACACAATGAGATGCTATTTCACACCCATTAGGATGCCCATTATCCAAAAAACAAAATAATAGCCCTGTAGGCATGCCTCATGGTTGAGTGTGGACCTATGAACCAGGAGGTCATGGTTCGATTCCCAGCTTGGTTTTTGAGCTTGATCCCCAGTGTGGGGTGTGCAGGAAGAAGACAATCAATGATTCTCTCTCATTATTAATGTTTCTATCTCCCATCCAAATACTAACCAGGCCCGACCATGCTTAGCTTCCCAGATCAGACGAGATCGGGCGAGTTCAGGGTGGTATGACCATAGAATAATGTTTCTATCTCTCTCTTTCTGTCTGAAGCCAATAATAATAAACAAACAACAAGAAAAACACCACAGCCAAAACCGGTTTGGCTCCGTGGATAGAGCGTCGGCCTGGGGACTCAAGGGTCCCAGGTTCGATTCCGGTCAAGGGCATGTACCTTGGTTGCGGGCACATCCCCAGTAGGGGGTGTGCAGGAGGCAGCTGATCGATGTTTCTCTCTCATCGATGTTTCTAGCTCTCTATCCCTCTCCCTTCCTCTCTGTGAAATATCAATAAAAAATATATTTAAAAAAAAAAAAAAAAAGAAAAACACCACACACACAGCAAAATAACAGGTATTGGCAAGAATGTGGAGAATTAGAATCCTGTGCATTTCTGAAAGAAATGTAAAGTGGTAGAGTTGCTGTGGGAGATGATATGGTGATTCTTTTAAAAATTAAACAGAATTCTAGGAAAAGAATACAAATTATGCTTTTAAACAGAAAATAAAGAAAAGTGGGAAGGGACAGTGAGTTGACTCTTTCAGACCACAGTAAGATAAGCTCACTTTTAATATTCCTCCCCATCTGTAACTTGATCTCCTTGTAACACCGTACTCAAAGCTGGGAGTGTGGGTGGAGAGAAGGGATCTGGCAGAGCTTTGCTGGTGCCCCTCACCTTGTTTCTGACCAGCCAGCTTGTTCATCAGGTAGGATTTGCCTGTGCAGTAGAGACCCACAATGGCCACCACCACAACAGGCTGTGTAATATCAGACAGGATCTTCAAAGCTTCTGGGTTAACCACTAGTTGCGTGTTAGTGTTCTCAATGAGGCACACCGGGCCTGGCATCTGGATGTCTGAGGCCATGTCCAGGGTGTCACCTTATCTGCAGGCAAGGAGATGGGATGGATTAGAACTTCCATTCTAAGTAGACCAAGAACTTTCACCAGGTTATTTTGATCCAGAAGATAGAGTCATAAAATTCCCCAACGTGGCCAAAAGTTCTGTGTCAACAGTGAGATGGATGAGGGGAAGATCTGTATTATTTTAAAATGTTACAGAAGTGCAATTCAAGGAGTCCATTAAAAAATATTGCTATGACAAGAACATGAACATTTAACCAAATTCATGAATAAAATCTTTAATTTGCCATAGAAAACTTTTTTTTTTAGATTCTCATTAAAATTTTCAGACTAGAGCCTGGCTCGGGTGGTTCACTGGTTGAGCATGGGCCCACGAACCAGGAGGTCAGGGCTCAATTCCTGGTCAGGATACATGCGTGTGTTGCAGGCTTGATCCCCAGTAGGGGCTGCATAGGAGGCAGCCAATCAATGTTTTTCTCTCATTATTGATGTTTCCATCTCTCTGTCTCCCTTCCTCTCTCTAAAATCAATAAAAATATATGAAAAATGTATTTGCTAGACATGAAATATAAAATAGAATAGAATAGGGTTTAGAGCAGTGGTTCTCAACCTTCCTAATGCAGCGACCCTTTAATACAGTTCCTCATGTTGTGGTGACCCCCAACCATAAAATTATTTTCATTGCCACTTCATAACTGTAATTTTGCTACTGTTATGAATTGTAATGTAAATATCTGTGTTTTCCGATGGTCTTAGGTGACCCCTGTGAAAGGGTCATTCGACCCCCAAAGGGGTCGCGACCCACAGGTTGAGAACCGCTAGTTTAGAGAGTAGTTTATATTCTGACCATATGTAAGAAATTTAATATTTATTTGTTTATTAATTCTACTATAAATAAAGACGTTTGGGAATAAATGTTTCATCATTTGATGTATGCTCTTTGGACAATTTTCACAGATTTTTTTGTTGTTAATCCTCATTGGAGGATATTTTCCCATTGATTTTTAGGCAGAGTAGAAGGGACGGGGCAGAGACAGAGAAAGAGAAACATCGAAGTCGAACAGACACTTGGATTGGTTACGTCCTGCACATGCCCCCACCTAGCCATTCAATCCACCCTTCATCCAAGGGTCGACACTCTTAACTACTTCAAAAACAGGTGGGGCATTTTTCACAGGTTTGAAATGTGTGTGTTTTCTACTAGTTGTGTTTATTTTGCTGAAGTGAGGGTTCACAGAATTGTTTATACTGCTATTCTGGAAGTGGAACCAATATAACCTACATTTGCTAATTTTATAAAAATGTATGACTGTGTGAAAAACATGACTAGGGACCTGCCCAAAGCCTTGATATGAGCTTGTGCAAGCCAGGGGCCCTATACTTAAACTTCATTAGCTTCACAAAAAATTAGCCTCCAACTAAAAGGGGGTAAGACTGCATGGCTGCAAATACTGAACGTTGACCAAAACCATGTTTGTGTATACATGTGTGTGGTGTAAGGGAACAAAAGACTATGAAATGTGGATTAAAAGATCAGGAGAGTCTAGGTTGCTTGATGAAAATATATTTCCAGTCATACACTTGTAGGTTTTCTGTTTTTCCATTTGGTAGAGGAGAAGAAGAAGCAGGAAGAAGACAGGAGGGGAGAAAACTTGGGAAAGAGAGGGAGAGGAAGAGCTGAAAGGAGAGAGAGTGCTGTCAGAGAATTAGGTGATGAGTAAAGTTCATGCCAAGCTAAGGAATTCAGAGGCAGTTTCCAGAAAGCAAGAACAAAACTGCTTGAGAGCACAGAGAGGTCATGTATACAACTGTTGGCTTTAGCGATGCAGGTTCTTTAAAGAGAAAACTTTTTAGTAAAGTAGTGGGGCCAAATTCTACTTGGAAGTGGTAAGAAAGAAGTTGGCCTTACGAAATTGGATCTAGTGAACTGGGGATATTTTTAATTTTATTTTATTTAAAAAACTAGTGGCCCGGTGCACAAAATTCGTACGGGGGTGGGGGGGTTGTCCCTCAGCCCGGCCTGCAACCTCTCCAATCTGGGACCTCTCGAAGGATGTCCTATTGCTGGTTTACAGGGATTGGTCCTAAACCAGCAGTTGGACATCCCTCTCACAATCCAGGACTGCTGGCTCCTAACCACTCACCTGCCTGCCTGCTTGATTGCTCCTAACCACTCTGCCTGCCAGCCTGCTCGCCCCCAGCTGCCCCCCGCCGCCAACCTTCTTGCCCCCAAATGCCCCCCCTGCCAGCCTGCTTGCCCCCAACTGGCCCCCCTGCTGGTCTGCTCACCCCAACTGTCCCCTGCTGTCCTGATCACTCCCAACTGACCCCCACTGATGGCCTGGTCACTCCCAACTGGCCCCCCTGCTGGTCTGCTCATCCCCAGTGGCCCCCCCACCGGCCTGATCATCACAACTGCTGTCCCATCCTGGCCTGATCACCAACAACTGCCCTCCCCTCTTGGCCTCTAACCACCTCTACCTTGGCCCTGACACCATGGCTTTGTCCAGAAGAACATCCAGAAGGTCTCCTGGAAGGTCTCCCAGTCTAATTAGCATATTACCCTTTTATTAGTATAGATAGAGCCCTCCCCTGCTGGCCATCTTGTGGCGGCCATCTTGTGTCCACATGGGGGCAGCCATCTTTGACCACATGGGGGCAGCCATCTTGTGTGTTTGAGTGATGGTCAATTTGCATATTACTCTTTTATTAGATAGGATAGAGACTTGGTGCACAGGTGGGGCCCAGCTGGTTTGCCCTGAAGTGTGTCCCAGATCAGGGTGGGGGTTCCCTTGGGGCATGGGGCAGCCTGGGCGAGGGGTCTGTGGTGGTTTTCAGACCGGCCATGCCCCCATGGGGTGAGGGTCCCCGCTGGGGAGGTGTGGCTAGCCTGGGTGAGGGGCTGAGGGCTGTTTTCAACCTGGCCACACCCCCTTCAGGTTGTGGGTGCCTGGCCAGCCAGGGTGAGGGGCTGAGGGGCGTTTTCAGGCTGGCCACACCCTCTTCAGGGTGGGGGTCCACACTGGGATGCCTGGCCAGTATCAGTGAGGGGATGATGGCTGTTTGCAGGCTGGCCAAGCCCCCCAGCGGGGACCCTCACCCCATGGGGGTGTGACCAGCCTGGGTAAGGGGCTGAGGGCCATTTTCAGGCTAGCCATGCCCCTGGTGACCCAGGCTCCCAGCCCCTCCTTGAGCGAAGGCCAGGGTTGGCTGGAAACCTGGCTTCCTCCATCACCAGGGCAACCCAAGCCTCCTGCTCGCTCCAGCTCCATGGCCGCTGCCATCTTTGTTGGGTCAATTTGCATACTCACTCCTGATTGGCTGGTGGATGTAGCGGAGTGTTGGTCAATTTGCATGTTTCTCTTTTATTAGTATAGATTGTTATTTTTCAATTACAGTTGACAATCAATATTATATGAGTTTCGTGTACTACATAGTGGTTAGACATTTGTATACATTAAAAGGATTCCTTCTATGGGTCTAGTACAGGGGTGGGCAAACTTTTTGACTTGAGGGCCACAATGGGTTCTTAAACTGGACCGGAGGGCTGGAACGAAAGCATGGATGGAGTGTTTGTGTGAACTAATATAAATTCAAAGTAAAGGAGCAGAGGGGAGAGCAAGAGAACCCTCCGCTCTTTCGGCTCCACGGGCCAGATAGAACAGCCGAACGGGCCGGATCCGGCCCGCGGGCCGTAGTTTGCCCATGGCTGGTCTAGTACCTAGATGTCAGCATACATAATTATTACATTACTAGAGGCCTGGTGCATGAATTTGTGCATGGGTGGGGTCCCTCAGCCTGACCGGCGTTTGGGGCCAACTGGGGTGTCTCTCCCAGTCCCGATTGGGGCAGATTAGGGCCTGCTAGCTGGGGGGGGGGCAGGGCTGTGGGAGGTTGCCAAGCTGGGGAGAGGGGCCCAGGAGGTTTACCCAATGGTGGGGGAGGGGCCGCGTGAGGTTGGCCTGCCATGGGGAGGGGCGGTGGGAGGTTGGCCAGCTGCAGAAGGTTAGCTGTGGAGCACACTGATCACCAGGGTGGAGCTCCTTCTTTGAGACTCTGCCCTATGGTGGTCAGTGCGCCTCATAGGTTTTTATATATATAGACTAGAGGCCTAGTGCACAAAATTAGTGCACTGGCGGGGTCCCTAAGCCCGGCCTGCGCCCTCTCACAGTCTGGGATCCCTCGCTTCTTACACCTGCCTGCTTGCTGCTGCTTCTTACTGCTTGGCTTGCTGCTTCTTAGCACTGCCACAGAGGCAGGATAGACTCCTGCCACCACTGCTGCGGTCGCCAGCCATAAGCCCGGCTTTTGGCTGAGTGGTGCTCCCTCTGTAGGAGCACACTGACCACCAGGGGGCAGCTCCTGCATTGAGTGTCTGCCCCCTGGTACTCAGTGGGCATCATAGCGACCAGTCATTCTGGTCATTCTGCTGTAAGGGTTGCTTAGGCTTTTATTATACAGACTAGAGAGGCCTCGTGTATGAAATTTGTGCATGGGAGGGTGTGTGTCCCTCAGCCCAGCCTGCACCCTCTCCAATCTGGGACCCCTCGAGGGATGTCTGATTGCCTGTTTAGGCCCGATCCCACTGGGGACATCCCTCTCACAATCCAGGACTGCTGGCTGTCAACTGCTCCCCTGCCTGTTTGCCTGATTTCCCCTAACCGCTTCTGCCTGCCACCTGATCACATGCTAACCACTCCCTTGCCAGCCTGATTGACACCTAACTGCTCCGCTGCCAGCCCAATTGCCCCTAACTGCCCTCCCCTGCCAGCCTGGTCACCACTAACTGCCCTCGCCTGCTGGCCTGATCGCCCCTAACAGTCCTCCACTGCAGGCCTGGTTCCCCCAAACTGCCCTCCCTCCTCTGCAGGCCTGATCGCCCCCAACTGCCCTCCCCTGCTGGCCTGGTCTCCCCTAACTGCCCTCCTCTGCTGGCCTGGTCGCCCCCATCTGCCCTTTCCTGCAGGCCTGGTCCCCCCCAACAGACCTCCCCTGAAGGCCTTGTCCCTCCCAACTGCCTGCCCCTGCAGGCCCAGTCGCCCCCAACTTCCTTCCCCTGCAGGCCTGGCCACACCTAACTTGTCTCTCCTGCCAGCCTGGTCACGCCTAACTGCTCTCCCCTGCTGGCCCGGTCACCTCTAACATCCCTCCCCAGCCAGCTTGTTGCCCCTAACTGCCCTCTCCTGGTAGCCTGGTCCCCCCCAACTGCCCTCCCCTGCAGGCCTGGCCCCCCCCAGCTGCCCTCCTCTGTTGGCCTGATTTTCCTCAACTGCTCTCCCCTGCCAACCATATTGTGGCGGCCATCTTGTGTCCACTTGGGGGCAGCCATATTTGACCACATTTGGGCAGCCATCTTGTGTGTTGGAGTGATGGTCAATTTGCATATTATCTCTTTATTATATATGACTTGAGGCCCAATGCACAAAAATCATGCAAGAGTAGGCCTTCCTTCCTCCAGCTGCCAGCACTGGCTGCCCTTTGGCACCTGGGATCTGGGCTTCCCTCCTCCAGCTACCCACAGGCACTCGGGAACCAGGCTGGCTTCCCTCCAGCCCCGCCTTCATCAGGAAGGATGTCCGGTCTAATTAGCATATTACCCTTTTATAATATAGACTAGAGGCCCAGTGCACAAAATTTGTACTTTGGGGAGGGTGTCTGTCACTCAGCCCAGCCTGCACCCTCTCCAATCTGGGACATGCCTCTCACAATCCAGGACTGCTGGCTCCCAATTGCTCACCTGCCTGCCTGCCTGATTGCTCCTAACCGCTTCTGCCTGCCAGCCTGATCACCCCCTAACCACTCCCCTGCCAGCCTTATCGACGCCTAACTGCTCCCCTGTTGGCCCGATTGCCCCTAACTGCCCTCCCCTGCTGGCCTGGTCGCCCCCAACTGCTCTCACCTGTAGGCCTGATCACCCCTAACTGCCCTTGCCTGCCAACCTGGTCGCCTCTAACTGCCCTACCTTACCAGCCGAGTCACCCCTAACTGCCCTCCCCTGCCAGCCTGGTTCCCCCCAACTGCCCTCCCCTGTTGGTCTAGTCACCCCCAACTGCCCTCCCCTGCAGACCTGGTCCCTCCCAACTATCCACCCCTACTGGCCTGATTGCCCACAACCGCCCTTCCCTGCCAGCCATTTTGTGGTGGCCATCTTGTGTCCACATGGGAGCAGCCATCTTTGACCACATGGGGGCGGCCATATTGTGTGTTGGAGTGACGATCAATTTGCATATTACTTTTATTAGATAGGATTATTGACTATATTCCCTAGGCTTTACTTTACATCCCTATGACTGTTTTGTAACTGCCAATTTGTATTTCTTAATTCCTTCCCCATTTTCACCCAGCCCCCATCCTTCCTCACACCTGGCAACCAGAACCTGAGTTACTTTTAAATGAAATAATCCACTTTGAAACAAAGCTCATCGGTATGACTGAAATGTCTGGTGTTTTTGTGAATCTTCATCTTTCACTCTGAGTTTCAGGTTTTTCTTTCTTCTTTTTTAATAGTGTCAGGTGGCTGTTTATGCTGCATCTCATTTTCTATTATTCTTTCTCATGAAAATAACATAGCTGTAGCCCTTTCAGTGTGTCAGCTGCAGTCAGATCAGATTAAGCAAGTTCTGTCAAAGACAATGGTAATTTAACTGTGTCTGCAGCCAACACAACCTTGGCAAAGAGAAAGACAATCCTAATGCATTTCAAACTCTGAGCTTAGCCCCATGTCTGCTGCTGCCTAATTCCTCCAGGCACCATAGTGACACTTAGGGTTGTGCTGCCACCTGATATTGCTGGGATTGCACCTCACTGCCTGTCCCACATGGGCTCCACTGCAACCTATCTTCATGCTCACATTCTCTGCAAAATGAACTGACCCTTATACAGCCCTTCCCACCGTGCCCCAACCTTATCCTGGACTCCATTTCTCAGAGTGCAGGTCCTTTAGAGGTAGAGAGAAAGCTGCTTTGATGAGAAAATAAAGTTCTTACCTGTTTTTTCCCCTCAGTGTTGGTTGGAATGGTTTGTTACTTTTGTGACTTTCACTGGATGATTGGACTTTTATTTAAACTCTGATGTGACGTGACTGTCCTGACATCCTAAAATACTTAATTAGAAAGGAAGGATTCAGAGTAACGTGAACCTGAAAGCACTGTGTAAAAAGCAGTGACTCAACAACCATAAAAGCAATATCTGCAAGCTATGCAAACAGGAGGGTACATGGACTTTATAGGATTTCTTATCTAGTTCATGACAGGTCAGCAGAGGACATTTGGCTCAGGTGGAGTAGAAAGTCCCAAAGGATAAAGTGGCCCCAGCCTCATTTCATGGAACAACCTGTGGTCACCTTATCCCTCTCAACAGGAGGCAGTCACACGGAGGGAGAGACAGCAGAGACAGCAGGCCAAGGATAACAACTGCAGCTTACAGCCCACAGCTCAAGGGCCAGCACAGTGTTGAAGGACAATGGATTCCATCTAATCAGACTAGAACACTTATATTCCCCCAGCCTCTACCCCTTGAGGTTTTGCACATAAAATTCAACCCCAAGGACAGTGGAGACTGAGTGCTAACCTTTCCTGGTTGTGGCTCCATCCCCCATTCCCTCTAATAAACTTCCCTCCTGCTTGCTTGCTGTGTCAGCCTAATTCCTTGAGTGACTTTAATCTTACAGTTCAGTTTGACCAAAGCTCCACTGCTGGTTCCTATTGGGTGTGGTCGACAAGAAGTGGTTCCCTCTTCCCTCTTTTCAAGCAGGGTAAGGTATGTCACTGGGAGAGGCAGGCCACCAGTATTTCTCATCACCTCCAACACTGAGTTGCAGAGACTAAATGCCTGGAGGTTGGGGCTCCCAACCTGCACCCAGCCCCACTCACAGAGTGAAGGCTCTAGCTGATGCATAGCAGGCTGAGATTGCCTGGCCTGATCACCCTACCTCTGGCTCACTTGCAGGAAGGAGTTTCCAAGCTGGGAGAGGCAAGTGGGGAAGACCAGAGGCTACCACCCCTGCCCAGGGAGGAGCAGTGGCTCAGAGATATTTGTCCGGGGAGAGAGGCAAGTGCATAATCACAGAGATCTCTGAAGTTCTCCCCAAAAGAACTGATTTTATTTGAAACAGTGTGGGGACTTGAAGAAACTTTATTGCTAGCACATTGACTTTACAAAAAGCACAAAAGTAGATTTTCAGGGTGGAAGCAAGTGACTTCAGATGGTAACACAAATCCATGTAGAAAAACAAAGAGCAGCACTAAGGGAATTGTGTAATTATAAAAGACAGTATAAATGTAGTTTTATTATTTTTTTCTTCTCTTAACTGGTTTAATAAGCAATTGTATACAACAATTGTATTGCAGGGCCCATGACATACTTAAATGTAATTTATTTAGCAATATGACACCTGATATTAAGGTAAACTCATAGGAACAATGAGAACCAGAAATTGTAAGTCAGAAAGTTAATATAACAAGCCTTATACATTTATTCTTTCTCCTTCAGGTTCTTTCAAGACATAAAATTATATAAGTTAATACTTTTCAAAATGTATTGTTGAGGTTGTTACATATACAGATGTAATTTGTAATATATATGTAAAAAATAGCACTAAAAGGGGATAAAATGGAATAGAATTGCAGGAATAAAAGTTCTGTATCTCATTGGAATTAATTTGGCAAAAATTTGAGGTATATTCTTTTTCCTTTTAATTTTATTGAATTTATTGGAGTGAAACACTAGAAAATAAAATTATATAAGTTTCAAGTGTACAATTCTATAATGCATCATCTGTATATTGTATTGTATGTTTACCACCCAAAGCCAAGTCTCCTGCCCTCACAATTTAGCCCCCTTTATCCTCTTCTACCTTTCCACCCCCCTTTGCCTCTAGTTATCATAATACCTTGTTTGTATATATGAGTTGATTTTTTTTCTTAATTTCTTCACTTTTTTTCACTCAATCTCACAATCCTTCTCCATAATGTTAACAAAAAAATAATTCAGGCCTGTAAATAATTTTTGTGAATTTATTTGAGCCAAACTGTCGACATATGCCAGGAAGCAGAACCTCAACGAACGGAGATAATGCTCTGGAGAATGGAGGGTTACATCTGTATTTGTACATAGCAATCAAAGGAAAGGGATGTAGGTGAGTTACATGAAATTCATTAGTGATAGATTAAGGATAAAGCAAAGTGGGAAACCTCTGTGATGGGGTAAAAAGTGAAATGATGGACATGCCCTTATTTGGAATAGATGGATACAGGATACTTTAACGTAATTAACAGTTGACAATTAACTTGATAACAATAACAATGAGGGAATGTCCGGGTGCCATTTGTTGTGCCCTGGGGGGTCCGGGGTAAAAAGGAAGTTACAAGTTACCCAGACATCTCACAGATATGTTATCTTAGAGGCAAAAAGGCAAATGGGCTCATTAAAGATCTAAGTTGATCTTTGTCTGGGAAAATACTGGTCTAGGACATGACTACCCACTATAACCTGTTTGTAGTTAAATATTTAATTTTTGGACCATCTTTTGTGGTTATTTTAGGTCTCTGAGTTTGCAAGACTGCCATGGAGGCCTCCCCTGAGCTTGTCAGGTTAGTATGTGGCTCTTTTCATTCACACCTCTTGTTAAAGAGTGAGAATTTTTGAGCACTCCAAAGAGGCCATGGACCATGTCCCAGATAGAGTTGTCAGTGCTGACACCAGGCCAGGCCTTGAGATATGGTCTCATGGCCCCTTGCCCGCTGCACCTCACAAAATAGCCTTGCTAGATAGAACACTGTCAGCTTTCTGAAGAACAGAATGACCCTATGAATAACATGGTTGTCAATGGCATGACCCTGACATTACTTGGGAAAAACTGTTTTGTCTTAGGTTGCTTGCTCTGCAAAAACAGGATGTGGTTAATGTGCTTAAAAGTGGTCCTACAAAAAAGGTCGGGGCTGCTCTCTGGACTCCCTGCTTGGAGAAAGGCAGAGCAGTCACCGGCCAGCTATTAAAGGCTCCTTAAATTTTAATTTGGTTTGAACTCCAGTGGTCCTTCACTCGTGTTCGCTCCACAACACTCTGAGGACCTGAGAATATTATGCTACGTGAAATAAGCCACTCAGAGGAAGACAAATACCATACTGAGAAGGAATTTTTGCACTGTAACCCAGATTCTTTGACCACTGGAATTGAGGAATGAATTCACAGACAGAAAGTGTTGTAGCAAAGGTGGAGATTTATTGAAGAACAAATACAGAATCCCACATGGGGAGAGGGAGAGTCCCACAGAACAGACTCCCACATAGGGAGGGGGAAAGGGTCCCACTGAGTTCCTTTTCCCTATGGCTTATTAAGGCTGGAGATCCTGGTGCCTTGATATTCCCTTTGATTGGTCACGATTCCTTTAGACTGGTTACTATAGGAATTCCTGGGCTCAAAGGTTCACCTGACATGGGACATGTGAAGGTCTCCCCTACTCCTTCCTTATTGTTTTCCTATTCCCCCTGGGCTTTCTTCTTCTTCTGGATGAAGGGCTTCCTTCCTTTTATTTTGTAACTAGTGGCCTGGTGCATGAAATTCATGCACATTAAAAGGGGATTAATTAGAGGAAATAATTTAATATTGCTATTTGCCCTTTCTCTATAATAGAAGTGTCAGAAATGAAAGAAAATTAGTAAAATGTATATGAAAACCTGCCTCCTGTCAGAGTCTGGGGCACACTATGGGACCCAGAGTCAAGTCCCCACCCACCCACATGTGCCTCAAAATCACGTGAGACCCAGACCCAGCTGTCCCCCCCCCCCCCCCCCCCCCGCAATTGGGCTAGATCTAGACCAGCCGTGGGCAAACTACAGCCCGCGGGCCGGATCCGGCTGTTCTATCCGGTTCTCTTGCTCTCCCCTCTGCTCCTTTACTTTGAATTTATATTAGTTCACACAAACACTCCATCCATGCTTTTGTTCCGGCCCTCCGGTCCAGTTTAAGAACCCATTGTGGCCCTCGAATCAAAAAGTTTGCCCACCCCTGATCTAGACCCAGCCAGTCCCACCCTTGTCAAGCCCTGCCCAGCAAGGGACATAGCCTCAGGTCACCTGGCCCGGTGCCAGGATGGGGGTGTGTCGCCTGAGGTCCCCCAGCCCAGACTGGGGTGGGGGTGTGTGCCTTGAGGTCCCACATCAAGCCCTGCCAGGTGGGGACAAGGCCTGAGATCCCCTGTCAAGCCCCGCTGGGTGGGGGGCATGGCCTGAGGTCCCTTGTCAAGCCCCACCAGGTGGGGGGGCACAGCCTCAGGTCCCCCGTCAAGCCCCACTGGACGGGGGGGTGCAGTCTGAGTTCCTCCGACCCAGCACTGGGGGTGCACCTTGAAGTCCCCCCATCAAGTCCCACTGGGTGGGGAGCACAGCCTGAGGTCCCCTGTCAAGCCCCACCTGGTGGGGGGCGTAGCCTGAGGTCCCCTGGCCTGGCACTGGGGTCGGGGGAACAGCCTGAGGTCCCCTAGCCCAGCACCAGGACAGGAAGCGCGCCTTGAGGTCCCCCATCAAGCCCCGCCAGGTGGAGGGAGTGACCTGAGGTGCCCTGGCCTGGTGCCAAGGTGGGAGGCACAGCCTAAGGTCCCCTGTCAAGCCCCACTGGGTGGGGGTGCGGTCTGAGATCCCCCGGCCTGGTGCGGGGATGGGGGGAGTGGCCTGAAGTGCCCTGTCAAGCCCCACCTTGTGGGGGCATGGCCTGAGGTCCACTGGCCTGGTGCTGGGGCAGTGGGAGCAGCCTGAGGTCCCCTAGTCCAGCACCAGGACTGGAAGTGCACCTTGAGGTCCCCTGTCAAGCCCTGCTGGGTGGTTGGTGAGGCCTGAAGTCCCCTGTCAAGCCCCACCAGCTGAGGGGCACAGCCTGAGGTCCCCCGGCCTGGCGCTGGGATTGGGGGAGCAGCCTGAGGTCCCTTAGCCCAGCACTAGGATGGGAAGCACACCTTGAGGTCCCCTGTCAAGCCCTGCCAGGTGGGGGGGTGGGGCCTGAGATCGCCTGTCAAGCCCTGCCAGGTGGGGGACACGGCCTCAGGTCCCCTGTCAAGCTCCACAGGGGCAGGGGAGGGCATAGCCTCAGATCCCTGCTGATTGCTCCTTAAGGCTCCTTATGGGAACTTGGCCTCAGCTGTGGGCGCAGTCATCTTTGTGATGGAGTGATGGTCAATTAGCACATTCTCTCTTTATTAGATAGGATTATAGACCTTCTGCTGTTCCCAGCTCCCTCATTCTATGGAAATGTACCTGTTGCAGCTTTTTAGCTCCTCTATACTATGGAAATATACCTTCTGCTGCTCTGCAGCCCTGTGTTACTCCATGGTCCTCTTAATTTTCAAAATTTCTAAAATTTTCTAAAATTGTCCTATATTACCTCTAAAATTACTGTTTCAATATGATTTTACTTATATGTGGAGTCTAATGATCAAAATTAACTAACAAAATAGAAACAGAGTCATAGATACAGAGAACAGACTGAAGTATAATATATATACACTGAGTGGCCAGATTATTATGGTCTCTGAACGCATAATAATCTGGCCACTCAGTGTGTGTGTGTGTGTGTGTGTGTGTCTGTGTGTGTGTGTGTGTGTGTGTGTGTGTATTAGAGGCCTGGTGCATGAATTTGTGCATGGATGGGGTCTGGCCATCCTGGCCAGGGCAAGGGGACATGGGTGGTTGCTGGCCTGTCTGCTGGTCAAACTCCTGGTCGAGGGGACAATTAGCCTTTTATTATATAGGATATACCCAGAGTGGCCAGATTATTATTCATTCAGAGATCATATATGCATGCCCTGGAGCACCACTAAGAAATCAACAGATCTCAATTAATATCCTTTCACCTAGGACACTGTAAAATAAGAGCAAACTAAATCCAAAGCAAGCAAAAGGGAAAAAATAGAGGTTTATGTAAATGACAGTAATGAAATAGATAATCGGAAAATATAGAAAAAAAATCAGTGAAAGCAAAAACTGGTTCTTTGAAAACACCAGCAATTTTGACAAACTTTTAGCTAAACTGGCCATGAAGAGAAGACAGGAGACTCAAATTACAAAAATCAGGAATGAAAAAAGAGGACAGTACTATTGACATCACAGAAATAAAAAAGACCCTCCTATTGTGGAGGAAAGGGGCCATATGTTAACCTGACTAGTTCAGGGAAAGCCTGCATGGTGGATGTACAAACTCAAAGACCTAAAATAACCACAAAAGATGGTCTGAAAATTAAATATTTAACTACAAACAGGTTTTGGTGGGTAGTCATGTCATAGGCCAGTATTTCCCCTGACAAAGATAAACTTAGATCTTTACTGAGCCCATTTGTCTTTTTGCCTCTAAGAAAACATATTGGTGAAATGAGGGGGTAACTTGTAACTTCCCTTTTTTCCAGACCCCTCAGGGCACAACAAATGGCACAGGGATATTCCCTTATTGTTATTGTTATCAAGTTAATTGTCAACTGTTAATTATGTAAAACTAACCTGTATTCATCTATGTAAAAGAAGCACATGTCCATCATTTCACTTTTTACCTTATCACAGAGGTTTCCCTGCTTTGCTTTATCCCACCTTCTTAGTGTATCACCAACGAATTTCATGAAACCCACCTACATCCCTTTCCTTTGATTGCAATGTATAAATACAGATGTAACCCACTATTCTCCAGAGCATTATCTCAACTCGTTAAAGTTCTGCTTCCTGGCATATGTCGACAGTTTGGCTCAAATAAACTCACAAAAATTCTTTAGAGGTTTCAATGGTTTTTACATGAACACTATGAATAACTGTATGCCAACAAATTAGATTAAAAAATGGACAAATTCCTAGAAAGACACAAAATACTGAAACTCTCTGAAGAAGAAATAGCTCATCTGAATAGACATGTAACAAGTAAAGTGGTTGAAAACTACCCCCAAGAAAAGCTCAGGCCCAAATGGCTTCACTGGTGATTTCTACCAAACTTTCAGAGAAGAATGAATACCCTTTCCTCACAAACTTGGCGAAAAATACAAAATTCCCTTAATGTTATTTTACCACAAACGTTTTTTCTCTATCTGAACCACTTGAGAGTTAGAGACAGAATGCCCCAATAATCCACTGTATATTTCTTTAAAAAATTACCTGGAAGAGTAATTTTTTAAAGGAAATACATCTTCTGCTTCCAATCACAAAGTCCATTTCCTTCTATATTAGCCATCTGCTGATGTTCTTGTAGACGCTTGTCTCTTTGGTTGTGTGAAGCATGTGTTTGTGATCAAAAAACTGGTTTGTCTCACAGAACTTCATGAGCTATTTTCCTACTTTGTTTCTGAACCCCAGTCCAAATTTATCAATGACGTTTGATTCTGCTTTATTTCCTACTTGTGCATTCTAGTCACTGATTGTTATCAGCATGTCTTGTTTTGCTGTGTGGTCAGTTTCTTCTTGAATACTTGCATAAAAGCATTCAATTTCATTTTATTCAGCTCAGTAAAATGAAAAAGGAAGAGAGGGGAGAAAAGAATAGAAAAACACAGCAATGGTTTGCCACTTCCTTCTGCTGTGCAGTGTGTGGGTCCAAACCCCATGTGTGTTGGGTCCTTGTTGTCACAATCACCAAACACTGCTGTGGTTCTAAACTCTTTACAGTTGTTATTAACTAAATTCAACTTATTTTTCAGCACCTGCATATAATGTAGATATTATTTGATGTTACACACCCGTAAATACAGTTTAAAGATATTTAATGTTTTTGTTTGTTTGCTTGTTTGTTTTTGATTTTTTAGAGAGAGAGGAAGGGAGAGGGAGAGAGAAAGAAACATTGATGTAAAGCAAGACAACCTTCCACATGCCCCAGACCAGGGATCAAGCGCACATCCTGAGCAAATGTCCTGACCTGGAATTGAACCTGCAACCTTTTGCTGCACAGGACAGCACCTGACCAACTGAGCCACAGTGGCCAGGGTTAATAGTTTGTTGATTGTGTTCGGGTTGCTGAAGGAGGAACACACGGGGCTAAAAGGGGTAAAGAATTATGAATTTACTAGAGGCCTGATGCACAAATTCATTCACAGATGGGGTCCCTTGGCCTGGCTGGTGATCGGGGCCAATTGGGGTTATCTTGCCCAGTCCCATTTGGGCCCAGTCAGGGCTGGCTGACGGGGGGAAGGAACTGCAGGAGGTTGGCCGGATGGGGGAGGTTGGCTGTGGGAGCACATTGATCACCAGGAGGCTACTCCTGCATTAAGCGTCTGCCCCCTGGTGGTCAGTGCGCATCATAAGGACTGGTCAACCCGTTGTTCGGTCAACTGGTTGTAACAGTTGCTTAGGCTTTTATATATACAGACTAGAGGCCTGGTGCCTGAAAATTTGTGCACTTGGGGGGTCCCTCAGCCTGGCCTGCCCTCTCACAGTCTGGAGTCCTTAGGGGATGTCCTACTGACGGACCACAGTCTGGCCTCCCCGTCGGAGGTGATCTGGCTGGCCGATCAGGATCAGGGGACGGCAGCATCCCCATCTTCCCACTGTGGCCGCCACCCTGCCTTTCTCTGTGGGATCAGCCAGGCACTGCCCCCATCACCCTGCCGCTGCCAGCCTTTCTCCGTGGATTGGCCCAGTGCCATCCCTATCACCCTGCTGCCTCCAAATTTTTCTGCGGGATCGGCCCAGTGCTACAATCATCACCCCACTGTGGCCTTTGTCCGGCCTTTCTCTGCGGGTTTGGCCCGGCACCGCCCCCATCACCCTGCCACCTCCGTTCTTTTTCTGCAGGATTGGCCTAATGCCACCCCCTTCACCCCACCGTTGCCGTGCTGGTAGCTTCCTTCTGTGAGAGGCGATTGGGTGGGCCCCCAATCGCCCCTCCACCATGGCTAGTCATCACCACCTCCACCCCCCCGCATCATCCTTTCCTCTATCTGCCTGCTGGCAAGTGCCTTGGCTGGCTTGGTGCAGCCTGCTTGCTGGACCAGCCCCCGCCGACTGGTTGTTCTGCAATTTGGTTGATTTGCATATTATGCTTTTATTATATACTAGAGGCCTGGTGCATGAAATTCGTGCGTGGGGGGGGGGTGTCCCTCAGCCCAGCCTGCACCCTCTCCAATCTGGGACCCCTAACTGCCCTCCCCTGCAGACTTGATTGCCCCCAACTGCCCTCCCTTGCAGGCCTGGTCCCTCCCAACTGCCCTCCACTGCTGGCCATCTTGTGTCCACACGGGGACAGGATCTTTGACCACATGGGGGCAGCCGTCTTGTGTGTTGGAGTGATGGTCAATCTGCATATTACTCTTTTATTAGATAGGATAGAGGTCTGGTGCATGGGTGGGGGCCAGCTGGTTTGTCCTGAAGGGTGTCCTGGATCAGGGTGGGGGTTTACTTGGGGTATGGGGTGGCCTGGGTGAGGGGCCGGTGGTGGTTTGCAGGCCGGCCATGCCCCCTGGTGAGCCAAGCAGAGGCCCTGGTATCTGGGATTTATTTATCTTCTACAATTGATACTTTTGTAGCCTGGAGTGGAGCCAAGCCTTCTGCTCGCTCCGTGGTGGCAGCCATTTCTGTTGGAATTTATGTATCTTCTATAATTGAAACTTTGTAGCCTTAGGCGGAGGCCAAAGCAGTCCAGGGCTGCAGAAGCTTGGCTTCCTCCATCGCTGCAGGCAAACCTAGCCTCCTGCTCTCTCCAGCTCCGTGGCTGCCGCCATTTCTGTTGGGCTTTATCTTCTATAATTGAAACTTTTAGCATTGAGTGGAGGCCTGGGCCGGCAAGGGCAGGCGGAAAGCTTGGCTTCCTCCATTGCCGGGGAAACCCAAGCCTCCCTCCTGTTCTCTGTGGCCATAGCCATCTTGGTTGGGTTTATTTGTATATTCACTCCTGATTGGCTTGTGGGCGTGGCTGGTGGGCGTGACTTATGGGTGTAGCGGAGTGATGGTTAATTTGCATATTACTCTTTTCTTAGATAGGATGATTAGGTCTTCCGGATACCAGATGGGCTGAGCCCCAAAATGGCTCCAGCACCGAAAGATGGGAGTCAGAGGTTTTTAAAGGACTCTAGGCAGGATTTTTCTGGATGGAGAATTCTCTGTGCAGGTCCAGATTCTGGGAAAGCACAGAGGGGAGAGATAATGGTCTTATCAAGTGGAATGTACATTGTGAAGTGGCCTGAAGGTCAGTTCCCAGGGGGAGGGGGTATCAATTCAATTATTTGATCAGACTTAACAGACAGCAGTTCATTGAGTCACAAGGCCCTGGTGATTGATTTGGGATTTCCTCAAATGATGAGCCAGTGTGTTAAAAGGAAGGTCAGAGGACATACAGACGGCCAAGAGATTTATGAAAACATGCTCAAAGTCACTAATCATGAGAGAGATGCAAATGAAAAAAACATTGAGATACCATCTGACTCCTGTCAGAATGGCTGTCATCAACAAATTACAAATGTGAGGATTCAGAGAAAAAGAAACCCTTGTGCACTGCTGGTGGGAATGCAGACTGGTACAGCCACAGTGGGAAACAGTATGGAGTTTCCTCAAAACATTAAAAATGGAACTCCCATTTGACCCAGTAATCCTACTTCTAGGAATATATCCCAAAAAATCAGAAACACCAATCAGAAAGGATATATTCACTCCTATGTTCATAGCAGCATAATTTATGATAGCTAAGATTGGAAACAGCCTAAGTGCCTATCAGCAGATGAGTGGATTAAAAAACAGTGGTACATCTACACAATGGAATACTACACTGCTGTAAAAAAGACAGAACTCTTACCATTTGCAAAGCATGGATGACTTGGAGAGAATCATGCTAAGTGAAATAAGCCAGTTGGAGAAAGTTAAATATCACGTGATCTCACTTATTTGTGGAAAATAATGAACAAATTAAACTGAGGAACAAAAATAGAGCCAGAGCATAAAAAAAAATAATTTTGAATATAATAGTAGCAATCCTGTTATTTGCAGATTTTTAATGTTTCCTACAACTTTTGTAATATCATACTAAGTTAGTGCAGTTTTGGTAATATTATTATACTTAAAATCCTTTTTTTCTTGGGAAAAAAAAGGAAGGTCATATTAGGTTTATGCTTGGCTCCGTGTTTGCAAATGTGGACTGAAATACTGGTGCTGGGAGTCTCCCTTTATCCTCGCTGCCTGTGACAGTCTGATCAGCCTTTTTATCAATTAAAAGTCTCTGGCTCTTCTTTTCCTCACGAGTGAGGAATAGCTTATGTCCAATAAGGACAAATGGAAAGTATTTGTAATGAACACACATCCATTGTAAGTGGAAGCAGGGACTAGGAAGTAGCTCTTAGTTTCTCAGAGATAGAGTAGATGTGAAGACAACAGCTCTTTCCTGTTTAGTACAATGAAGTATGTGCAGATTTTGTGCCTTTTGTTTTCATGTGAGGCTGTTTAAAAAACATTCTGGGACTTTTTCTTTTAAATGCTGGGTAGAGAAAGGTATATTTCCTCTCTTCCCAGTAAACTTGGAGTTGCAGTCTCCAGAATACTTGTATTATTCTAAAAGATAGCCACAGATGCAATTATTTTGCATGTTAGTATTGTTACAATAAAAATTAATATGTGTTTCTGTGCTTACAGATTTCAAATGCTCTCAGACAGACTCTGAATTTCTGGTGTTGGATGTTTTTATACTAATCTGCTTTTCACATGAGGAACTCCATGCAGGTTGTTCTAGGTACTCAGCAGCAGGAAGTCATTGATTCAACTGGGGTCACTGAGTCTCATGTACAATGGAGGCAGGACCAATAATCAGCAGCATGTGCATATAGAGAATGTATGTGCGGTGTGCACAGCACTGTGCTAGGTGTTCAGGAGTGTAGGAAAATTAATTATACCTAGCCATTGCCCTAAAAACTACTTAATCTGGTGCATGAGACTGACTTGCACACAAATAATAAAAGCAAAGGGATGAGTGAGAGAGGGAAGGAGGAGCCCTGCTGACTGAAGGAGCTAGTCTCAAGATCTCAAATTGGAACATTTGAAATTTTACCCAAGAAAAATTTATTTTGATGTCAATCATAGGAAATAGATTGAAATTTAGTTGTTTTTTTTTTTAAATGATGTGACTGTTGTTCTTATTCATATTTAAATTTATTTCATAATTATGTATTCTATTCTGTTGTTTATTTATCCTAGTAAACTCAGCATCACACTTTAAATGACTATTATTTATATTTTATTTTAGTAATAAAGAGTCCATTCATTTCCAGTGCATTGTTTTGGCTCCCCTTACCAACCAATTCTTCTCTGCAAAAATCAGGGCACTTTGTGAAGTTCCTCCAGAATTTGGATTTTATTGGATACTAGAGACCCGGTGCACAAAATTTGTGCATTTGTCGGGGGGAGTCCCCTTAGTCCAGCCTGCACGCTCTCCATTCCAGGAACCCTGAGAGAATGCGTAAATTGGCAGTCAGACATCCCTTTCATAATCCGGGACCACTTGCTCCTAACTGCTCACCTGTCTGCCTGCCTGATCGGTCCTTACCACTCTGCCTGCCTGCCTGGTCACCCCTAACTGCCCTCCCCTGCTGGCCTGGTCACCTCTAACCTCTCTCAGCTGCCGGCCAGTTCGCCCCTAACCACCTCTGCCTCGACCCCCGCCACCCTGACTTTGTGTGGAAGGATGTCCAGAAGGATGTTTGGATCATGTCTGGTCTAGTTATCATATTACTCTTTTGTTAGAATAGATATGCCTGTGGGATCAGGCCTAAATTGGCAGTCGACATTCCTCTCACAATCCGGGACCACTGTCTCCTAACCGCTCACCTAACTGCCCTCTCCTGCCTGTCTGGTCACCCCTATCTGCCCTCCCCTGCTCACTTGGTCACCCCTAAATGCTATCCCCTGCTGGCCTGGTCGCCCCTAACCTTCTCTGTCTTGGCTCCTGCAACCCTGACTTTGTCTGGAAAGATGTCCAGTCTAATTAGCATATTACCCTTTTATTGGTATAGATAACAAGCAAATATAAACTGATTTGTAGATACTATTTTTAGCTAATTGGTTTCATTTTGGAGTATGGATTATTGCTCTACTTATTTACAATCCTATTTAGGGTTTTATTTGTTTAGCATATTATTGCATTACTAGAGGCCTGGTGCACAGAATTTGTACATGGGGGGACATCCCCTCAGTCCAGCCTGCACCCTCTCCATCTGGGACCCTTTGGGCTCTGTTATTTTTAGACTGTAAAATAACTTTGTTTTGTTGTTTGAATAGAAAAGATAAACTTAATTGTCTGACCTTGAAAGCTAGCCATCTAAATGATATGCTTATATTGATGCCAGGTGCCTGTATAGATACAATACTCAAGGTTACAGATGTCTGTATAGATATGATATAATACTCAAGGTTACAAGTAGTCTGTATAGATATGACAGGTGTTTCCTAGATATGATATGTACTCAAGGTTACAAGCTGTCTACAAAAGTAACTTACACAAAGAACTAGAAGGATATAAAAAGGAAATACTCCCTCCTGTGTTTGTTCAGAATTTGACAGAGGTAATCTGCTCTGAACCTGAGCTCCATAAAGATGACTCCTAACTAATTGGATCATTAAGGCATCTTGTCCAGCTCACTGATTTGCGATACAACATTTGGAGGCCCCAGCAAGATCAGAGACAGGTGCCTGCCCGCACCTAGTCTCAGACGCCTGGGATGGACGGCATCCCCTGCCTGGCTGCTAGGCCCTGATGATCTCTAGGGGAGGTACCACCTTACAAAGCTTTCCAGGACCCAGAGATGCTTCTCAGTGGTCTTGACAGCCAGACAGAGGACACCTGACATGCCCTTGCATTCTTTTGCAGTCATCAGAAAGTCTCCAGAGATGAGTGAATTCAAATTCAATTAAGGAATTTTGAGTTCATTTTCTGTCTGTTTGACTAGTCTTCTTGTACCAGGAGAAGGACTGGACACAGTCGTAACTTCTCCAGTGAGGTTCTCACTGAGACGTTGATCGAGAATCCTGGGTGCTGGGAGTGCCCCACGTCCATCAGGGTAGTTGGGCAGTGTTCCAGTTATCTGCTTAACTCCCAAGAGTGCTTCTCTACTGAACAAGTGTGAGTGCAGATGTTTTTCTGTCTGTATCGCCATAATTATCTGTTCATTATCTGGTCTATAAATGTAAGTGTGAGAGCCTGCATAAAAGTGAAAGCCACTTTGTGTTATTCTGTACTCCTGTTGACTCATCTGGCTAAAATGTTTGATTTATTAAAGGCTGAACGCTGTGACAAACAGCAAAAGTCTCTAGCAGTGCTGTTGAGAGTTATTTTTCTCAGGGACGTTTGCTCATTGTCAAGGAGGGAATCAGTTCACTTAGCAATGAAGTTTTTGTCTATGTATAGTAGGGGCTTGGGTTTGCTCTTCCCTGATTTGTGATTTTGCAGTGTTAGTTTAAAATTTTTGAATTCTAAGGTTAATTTAAAGGTATAAAATTTGTAAAGGTTGCAACCCAGAGAAGTTTAAATAAAGGCTTGTTGGGTTATGATTAGTACAACTTCTCATGGCGTGTGTCAGGTGAGAGAAAGACTGCCAGAGTTTTCATAATTAACTGCTTTGTGGGCTGCCTTTTTCAGCCCTTCTAGCAAGCAGAGAATCATGTGGTCCTGAGACCTGCAACCTGCCTGCCCTTCCTGATAGTTTTACAGTGGGGACAGCACCCACTCTGGGGGGGGGGGGGGTTGGGAGGGGGGGAGGAGCGGGCACCAGTGGAGGGTATCTGTGTGGCCCTGGGCATGAAGCCAGATTTGGCCCTATCGATCTCCTGAAGCGGGCACTTTAAGGCTAGTGTTGAAGGGCGGGAGGAAGAGAGGGAAAACTGCTCTGGAGCAGATGTGAGATAGGGTAGTGGCAATGGATTTGCTAGGTAGGATAATAGGATCTTAGCCTGCTGAGATACAGGAGCCCTGGGCTGGGAGACGGGGGTGGTCGGAGAGATCAAGAGTAGTAAAGGAGGAGGATTAAGATCCTAGGGGCTTTGGGTAAAGAGGAAACATCTGTGAGGGAAAGCAACTGTTACAGAAAAAAAGTACCTTTAAATGTAAAAAGCCTAAATATACAGGATCTCAGACCATCTGCCTTGTTTCAGGGCAGAGTAAATGGTTAATGCAGAAAGGGGTAGGGGGTGTTGCAAGTTAATTATGAAGCAGGGAGAGATAGGTTTCTGTTGATTTTTACTGGCTGCAGACTGCTCTGCTGGCATAGGGATCTGGTCCGTAGCCTACCGAGTGTCTTATCTGAACTGCCCTAGACTCAAGGTCATAAGTTTTCTGCAAGCACAGTAAATCTTTCTCTGCCTTGTTTTGTTCCCTTTAGCCCTTCCAGTAGACATAGAGAAAATCTCATTGTCTAGCCAGATTTAAAAAATTCCTGTCTCTGAGCCTGGCAGGGCAGGGTTCTTGGGTGGGTGCTTCTTGGGCTGCATGGGAATGTTCAGAAAAGAAACTTTAAAATATAATATTTTATTGGCCTTACTAGAAAAGAATTATTTCTGTAGTCAAGACCAAATCTCATGATTTTTAAAGTACATTTTCTTGAAAGCAAAAGTATATCTAAAGTGTATTCATAAATGTCAATCTAAGAAATGCTGACTGTTAACTTTTGGTAATCATTAGAGGATTGAGGTTTCTAAGAATAAAGAATTCTAATACATTTTAAAGGAAAAAAGAAAGAAAAGGTCTACAAGTTGCTGATAGTGTCACAGTAAAAATATTAGAATAGCAATACTTAATAAAAGGTCTAAAGCATGGTTATACATTTTTAAAGGACACAGAAAAAGGTTTGAAGCTAATTTATAAAGATTATATATATAATAAGAAGAGACAAAGTAGGTTTCAGTACAGGCAGGAAAAAAACCCACAAAAAACAGTCAGGACAGGAGCAGGCATAGCTTGGGGAAAAGTGAACTCCCAGAAGCCAGGTAGTGGAGAGACAGAGCTGAAGCCCACAGCCACCCCAGTGATTTAGAGCTGGACAGATTAAAGATTCAGCCCTGGAGAGCCTGGTGAAAGAAGGCGGTTGTGGGGTGAGGAGAGCGAGTGGGAGGGGAGGTCAGACACCCAGAGCCAAGCAGCAGCAACAGTGACAAGCGGGGAACAGCAGACATTTACCTGACACTGGAGCTGCTCAGCTGCTGGCCAGTGAATAATGAGTGTTTTACAACAAACAATACAAGACTTAGGCCTTTGGCTTGCTGGCTACAGCAGTTAACTCAGAAGCCAGTAACTGCTACTAGCCTTCCAGCAGCCCCAGGAATAGAGCAATGAGCCTGGGATCTGTAAAAGCAACAGATAGAGCTGGTAAAAGTTTCCTGGTTGCAAATGTACTGAACGGGTTAAGACTTCAGCAGCAGCTTCTGGTATTGCAAGGAATTAACAGGAAGAAAACAAAAACATTCCCTGAGTTAAAGGGCTTCCAGTGCCTTGAACTCTCCCAGAGAAGCTAAAAGGTTTAACCTCTTAGACTAAGGGGTGGGCCAAGACACCCAGTTGGGGAGGGGGTGTGCAGATGCCCTGTTCTTACTTACAGAGAAACCTGTGGGAAAGGGCAAGGTCCCTGCCAGGAAAGAGGACAGGTGGGAAGGCAAGGGCCTGATGCCCAAGCCATCACAGGAGTGCTTTGCTACATATAAACTTGTCTCTCCCTAGAGCCCCGGCTGTGTTTGGCTTGCCACTAGGAACCAAGCAGTGGTGAGGGACAGGGATGGCAAGGCTCTGCAACTGGTAAACAGGGTTGAAAGGAGAGTATAAAGGGAAGGCACTTTCCATGGACCAGACAGCCTTCAGGATTTTCAGACGCTCCTAGAGAGTAGGAGTGTGAATGAGGGACTGGCTGAGACCCCTTTGGGTTAGGAGGACCGGAGGCTGCATATTGAACTTATAGACTGCAGTTTGCTAGGAAGAGGTCCAAGTCCAGTTGTATAGGAGTTAAGCTGCCTGTGTATAGAAAAACAACTTTCTCTTGTGCCAGAATAAGTTTTAGGGAAAATGGACAGACTGTGTTTGTGACTAGAAAGAACCAGCCACCACACACAGCCCTGACAGTGGCCTGCAGAAAACTGTATAATAGACTTAGATGATGCCTGCATCTTCATGGACATGACTCCAGAGAGACAAGGACCATTTTGCTTTGTGTGGGAAGGTAAAAATTGGACTTTAGTCACCTCCCTAATATGTTTGTATAGCCCTACCATGTGTCATGTTTGGTAGCAGAAGATTTAGCTGCCAGGAGCGGCTGCAGTGCCAATGTTATACTTCATTATGTAAATATATTATATTAACCTTTAATTCTCTTGCAGATTTGAATGCAGTTGCCAAAAGGGCAGGTGCCCAGATGGGCAAAGAATAATACCCGTCAGGTTTTGGTCTCTATTGAGAGACAGTGGCAGCCTCTGTACTGCCTTGCAAGCCTGTGTGACCATGCCCATGTTAGGGGTGGCACAAAGCTCTACTATAGGAAATTGGGGGAGGCCTATATGGAACAGAGGGGAGTGGTAAATACCAGTGCTCTGTCACAGGAATTAAAGAACTTATGAGGTGCTGTGACATGTGAGACCCTGCTAAGGGATAAAGCTCATGGGGAAGAGCTACTCCCTTAGTCTGTTCTGAGGGCATGTCACCCCTCCCAGAGACCATATGTAGTTTAAGGACAAGTCAAGTAGGGGGAACCCTACTACAGGGACAGCTGTGACTATCTATTTGAGTGTAAACACATTTTTAATTTCTTGCCATTTAAAGACAGTTACTGTTCTGTTATAATACTAAATATTACTCTAGAGAGTCCATAAAAAGGATTTGCAAGGAAAATCAGAAAATCTTAGAGCAGGTCAGTATATTTTCTCCTTATATAATTCCTCCAAAATTTGACAATATTTAATAAATAAATCATGGCAATACATTTCTTTGCATAAATTCAATAAGACTGCTTCCAATAGTGTTTTATTGACCGAAAACTTTGACCGGAGTGTCATGTTTTAAAAAGCCCTGTCTGAACTCTGAAGACTTGAAGCCAATAAGAGTGCCACGAAGAAAGCCTGGTATCCTGCTTGGAGCCCTAACAATAGCTGGTGCTGGAGCATCAGGCCCATACCCTACCATCACTGGCGGTTGGTCAGAGTAGAAGGGGAGCAATAAGGGTGCCTCTGCATTCCTGCAGGGCCCCCACACACTCTAGGCTGCAAGAGTAGGAGGGCTACTGAAATGAGCCTTAAAGCCTAGGGCATGGGCCCGGTTAGAGCCACTATAAGAGAGGAATTCACCCAACTCATCAGATACTGCAGGCACATTAAGTTTCAATCATGAAATTCTGGCGAAGATAGTCGTTACTGTTCTTATTGTTTATGCAAACAATGAAGCCAAATTAAATAAACATAAGCGTAATTTTAAGGAGAAAAATTCAATTTCAATATTAGTTATTAGAACTGAAATATTTTCTTTCCCTTCCACCAGACCATTTTTTGTAACTCTTGCTATTCTAATTGCTACAGTTTGTCTCAGCCAGGTCACAAATCCACCTCCTTCTGTGCCCAGGCCTCATCATCCCTCTGACAGACAGCAAGGATTTCTTGGCCCTGAAAGAAAACTCCATCACCCTTCAGCATGGAAGTGGTGAAAGGAACCACACCGATGTCCATTTTCCCTGAAAGAAATCAGAGCCAGGATTCTTGAGGTAATATATTAGGCAGTAAGACAGACATGAGCAGGGCAAGGACGATGAGCCAACTAGCGTTAGCAAATGTAACTAAATCTTTCCACCTCTACCTATGTGAGACAAGGGGACTCCCCAGAAGCAAGAGGAAACTAGGCTGTAGATAAAGCAGCCCAGGAGGCTGCCCTAAAACCAGTGGGGCTTTTACAGATTCTAGTGACTCTTCTAGACCCTGACCTACCTGACTAAGACAGAAACAGCCACTCCAGGTGGAAAGATTTAAAAAAAATTAATAAAAACTGAAATCCATAACCAATCTTTACTCAAGTTCTTACAGGCTTTATAGTCCACCCAAAGAGCAGTCCAGAAGCATTCTCTGCCTGTACCAACTTCTGATCCTGCTCATCCCTTCTACCCTGGTGACTCTGTTTGGGTAAAGAAATTTACCACCCAAGAACTGACTCCTACCTGAAGAGGACCACACACACTGTCATCTTGACCACCTCCATGGCAGTCAAGGTTGCCAGGATCCCGTTGTGGCTTCATCACACCAAGCTTATAGCAGCACGGGCAGAATAGAGAATCCAGGACTCTTCATCTGACCCACTAAAGCTGAGAATCTCTCACATGTACTCCGGGACCTCATTATGGGCCACTGTCTTATATACTGGTTTATTAACTTTATTCAACAGAGAATTCCATCAAGCTTATGGTCATATGGAGGTGGTATGACCTCCTACCCAACAGTGACCCACAAGAGTCAATGATTTGACTGATTTACATAAAACCAGTGGGGAATGAAGCATAGTAATCCCTTCTTTGGAAAACTGCTGTTTGAACTACTTTGTTATTATTGGTCTCTTACTCTGTAGGTCAACCCTGTTATTTTTAGACTGTAAAATAACTTTGTTTTTTTTTTGCTTGAGTAGAAAAGATAAACTTAATTGTCTGACCTTGAAAACTAGCCATCTAAGTGATATGCTTATATTGATGGCAGGTGCCTGTACAGATATGATACTCATGGTTACAAGTTGTCTGTATAGATATGACAGGTGTTTGATAGATATGATATGTACTCAAGGTTACAAGCTGTCTACAAAAATAACTTAGACAAAGAACTAGAAAAATATAAAGAGGAAATACTCCCTCCTGTGTTCAGAATTTGACAGAGGTAATCTGCTCTGAACCTGTGAGCCATAAAGATGACTCCTAACTAATTGGCTCATTAAGGCATCTTGTCCAGCTCACTGATTTGTGATACAACAAAAGGATGGTCTGAAATTAAAGTTTAACTAAAAGCAATTATGGTGGGTAGTTACATCCTAGGCCAGGGTGGGCTAACTTTTTGACTCGAGGGCCACAATGGGTTCTTAAACTGGACCAGAGGGCCGGAACAAAAGCATGGATGGAGTGTTTGTGTGAACTAATATAAATTCAAAGTAAAGGAGTGGAGTGGAGAGCAAGAGAACTGGATAGAACAGCCGGATCCGGCCCGCAGGCCGTAGTTTGCCCATGGCTGTCCTAGGCCAATATCTTCACTGACAAGGTCAACCTTTACCTTAACGGAGCCTATCTGTCTTTTTGCATCTATAAGAACATATCCTTGAAATGTCTGGGTAACTTCCCCTTTTCCAGATCCCTTGGAGCACAATCTAATGTGCCTGGGCTCCAAGACAGATACTGCAAATTCCTTCATTATCATGTTAATTGTTCCTGCACCCAACTAGGCATGTGTCTATCATTTTACTTCTTATCCAATCCCAGAGGTTCCCACCCTCCACCCCCGCTTTGCTTTATTCCCACCTCTCTAATATATCACCAATGGATTTCATATAATACACCTGTGTCCCTCCTTTGATTTCAATGTATGAAAATAGATGTAAGACCACCATTCTCCAAAGCACAATCCAAATGCATTGAGATATCGCTTCCTGGCAGTTGTTGACAGTTTGGCTCAAATAAATTCACAAAAATTATTTACACTTTTGAATGTTTTTTTACATAAACACCCACCTTCATTTTTGCAAGAAAATAACTGCCCCATGAAAAAAAGCATCTCTGTGTGGCTCACGTCTGCATCTGAGTCTCACAGAGGTGAGTCTGCTTGGCAGAATGTAAGTCACATTGTTACCAGAAAGGGGACCTGGCCCTGAGCGGGTCTGCCTAGTGCCTGCCGGTAGTGGGTAGTGTGTGGGTTCTTGACTTTGTGCAGGAAAAGTTTGATAACATGAGTCCAAGTGAATTTTAGAGGATGTTTATTAGAGCTGGGAAGTAAACAAGAAAGGGCTGGGGAAATGAGCCCAGGCTGGGCTGCTTTGGCTCACTAAGGAGTCAGAGAAATGGGGGCCTAGGGAATAGGTTCAGGGGGTTTCCCTGGATGAACTGCTACTACCCATTGCTGCTTTATTGCAAGCCTTGTGGGGTCCCTTAGAGTCTAGGAGATGCCTGCCTGTGGGGAAAGATGGGGAGGGGGAGGTGCAGGCATGCTCCTGGGAGGGAAGCTGGACCTTTGTTTTGAGTGGATTTAAAGTCTGGGCATTTAGGGGAGGTGTTAGGGAGGATCTCATTAAAATATTCACCAGCTTCATGCTGATGTACCAAAATAATGTTTATTCTCTTACCTTCATCTGTCCTTGGGTGTGGTTGGCAAATGGCACTAACTGGATTTCTGCTGTCTGTCTTCCTGAATAGGGTGATTTAAGGTATTTACCCTCTGGTTGTGGAGGAAAATTACAAACCATTTACTCTTAAGTGTCCTGGATTTAGGGAAGATGGGATTTACTAAATGGCTGCCCACTGCTTGGCATCCAGATTTTCTAGATGGCTGCCATTGCTGTTTAAATATCTGTCTCAGTTTCCCTATTCCTCTCATCCTGGCTTACTGGCCTTTCTCAACATGCTTCCCCATGGGAGGGTCTGGGAATGAGAGTTGTTCATCTCCTACTTTTAGAAATAAAGATGAAACAGGAGTTTTGGGGGGCAAAATAGACAGATTTAGGAAATGTTAGAAATTTTAGAAATGAAGGGACCATGAAAAAAGTACAGGGCTACAAAGTAGCAGAAGGGATATTTCCATAGAATAGGAGGGCTATAAACAGCAGAAGGTCTATATTTACAAAATAAAGGGAATGAAACCCCTTATCCAGAAGGAGAAGAAGAAGGCCTAAAGGAAATAGGAAAACAGTAAGGAAGGAGGGGAGGAAAACCTCACAGGTCCTATTGAGGTTTGACCTTTGAGCTCAGAAGTTACTGTAATAACCAGGCCAAGGGAAGAGTGACCAATCAGAGGGGATATCCAGGCACCAGGATCTGCAGCCTTTATAAGCCACAGGGAAAAGGAACTCAGTGGGACTCTTCCCCGTCCCTATGTGGAAGTCTGTGCTGTGAGACTCTCTACCCCTCCTCATGTGGGAGTCTTTATTTGTTCTTCAATAAATTTCCACCTGTGCTATACCATCTTCCTTCCCCAGATTCATTCTTTGACTCCTACTGATAAAGAGCCTGGGAACCATCCTGCCCAGGGGAACACCACGTGTTCCAGTCCAAAAATTCCGTTTCAAATATTGATAATGGGGGAAATTTCCATACACACAAGATCATTCAATCTAGCCAGGTAGAACATTGATAATATAAGACTCTTATTAGTATTTTCATGCATATCACATACAGCACTCTTTTTCACTTTTTCTCTTTGCAGTGGCATCTCAATATTTTAATTTGTTCGTCTACTTGTTTGTAAGTTCCACACATTATTAACATTCTTTAGTTTATTCAACTTTTAACTTTCATACATATATATTCTCATCCCTGTCTAACATATTATTTGCTCTGCATTTAACATTCATTTTTGTTTTATTCAAATTTGGTATTTTTTTTAATTTTTACTGCAGTTAATATTTTGTGTCTGTCTAAGCAGAAAGCAACTTTATCCATTCTTTAACTCATATTATGGGATTATCCTCTCATGCCACTAGTTTATTGGTCGCTCTAGGAAAATGAATGGTGTCTTTTTAATTTTTCTATTGCCTAAAGTTTTACATATGTCTCCTTTTTCCCCAATTGACGCCCCCCCCCCCCTTCCCCCCAGCCATTCCCATCCCGGGCAAGCCCCCCCACCCCAGTGTCTATGTCCATTGTTTATGGTAATTTGCATGCAAACAAGTCCTTTGGTTACTCTCTAACCCCTCCTCCCCTACAGTTTGTCTCTGGATCTATACTTTTTCATCAAATTATGTTGATCATTATATCCCACATATGTGTGAAACCATGTGATATATATCTTTCTCCAACTGGCTTATTTCGCTTAGCATAATGTTCTCCAGGTCCATCCATGCTGTTGCAAATGGTAAAAGTTCCTTCTTTTTTACCACAATGTAGTATTCCATTTTGTAGATGTACCACAGTTTTTTAATCCTCTCATCTGCTAATGGGCACTTAGGCTGTTTCCAAATCTTAGCTATTTAAACTGTGCTGCTATGAACATAGGGTGCATATATCCTTTCTGATTGGTGTTTCTAGTTTCTTGGGATATATTCCTAGAAGTGTGATTACTGGGTCAAATGGGAGCTCCATTTTTAGGTTTTTGAGGAAACTCCATACTGTTCTCCACAGTGGCTGCTCAGTTTGCATTCCCACCAGCAGTGCATGAGGGTTCCTTTTTCTCTGCATACTTGCCAGCACTTGTTTGTTGATTTGTTGATGATAGCCATTTTGATGGGTGTGAGATGGTATCTCATTGTCGTTTTGATTTGCATCTATTGGATGATTAGTGAGTTTGAGCATGTTTTCATATGTCTCTGGGCCTTCTGTATGTCCTCTTTGGAAAAGTA
Source organism: Plecotus auritus (assembly GCF_963455305.1). Taxonomy (NCBI): domain Eukaryota; kingdom Metazoa; phylum Chordata; class Mammalia; order Chiroptera; family Vespertilionidae; genus Plecotus; species Plecotus auritus. Next base: position 69,383,168 of record NC_137771.1, read on the forward strand.
TCTATTTAGATCCTTTGCCCATTTTTTGATTGGATTGTTTATTGTCATTTTTTTATGTTATATGAATTCTCTATTAATTTTGGAGATAAAACCCTTATCAGATATATCATTGGCAAATATGTTCTCCCATGCTGTGGGCTTTCTTGTTGTTTTGTTGATGGTTTCTTTTGCTGTGGAAAAGCTTTTAATTTTGATGTAGTCCCATTTGTTTAATTTCTCCTTCAACTCCATTGCCCTAGAAGCTGTGTCTGTAAAGATATCGCTGCGACATATGTCTGTTATTTTGCTGCCTGTGGAGTCTTGTAGGATTTTTATTATTTCCCATCTTACATTCAAATCCTTTAGCCATTTTGAGTTTGTTTTTGTGTATGGTGTAAGTTGGTGATGTAGTTTCATTTTTTTTGCATGTATGTGTCCAAATTTCCCAGAACCATTTATTAAAGAAACTGTCTTGACTCCATTGTATGTTCTTGCCTCCTTTTTCAAATATTAATTGAGCATAATGGCTTAGGTCAATTTCTGGGTTCTCTGTTCTGTTTCATTGGTCTGTATGTTTGTTTTTGTGCCAGTAACAGGCAGTTTTGAGAACTGTGGCTTGGTAATATAGCTTGATATTTGGTAATATGATCTCTCCAACTTTCTTTTTCTTTCTCAAGATTGCTGTGGCTATTCAGGGTCTTTTTTTATTCCAGATGAATTTTTGGAGAGTTTGTTCTAGATCTTTGAAATATGCTATTGGTATTTTAATGGGGATTGCATTGAATCTGTAGATTACTTGGGGTAGTATGGACATTTTAATGATGTTCATTCTATCAATCCATGAATATGGTATGTTCTTCCATTTGTTTATGTCTTCCTCTATCTCATTTTTCAATGTCCTATAGTTTTCTGAGTACAGATCTTTTATGTCCTTAGTTAAGTTTATTCCTAGGCATCTTAATATTTTTTTTGGTGCAATGGCAAATGAAATTGTTTTTTGTGTTTCTCTTTCTGTGAGTTCATTATTGGTGTATAAAAAGGCCATAGATTTCTGGGTGTTAATTTTGTATCCTGCTACCTTGCCGAATTCATTCATTAGGTCTAGTAGTTTTTTGATGGAGTCTTTGGGGTTTTCTATATATAGTATCATGTCATCTGAAAATAAGGACAGTTTTACTTCTTCTTTTCCAATTTGGTTGCCTCTTATTTCTTCTTCTTGTCTGATCACTATGCCTAGCACATCCAGTACTATATCAACCAGGAGTGGTGAGAGTGGACATCCCTGTCTTGTTCTTGTTCTTAGGGGAAATGAGTTTAATTTTTGCCCATTGAGTATGATGTTGGCTGTAGGTTTGTTCTATAAGGCTTGTATTATGTTGAGGTATGATCCCTCTATTGCCAGTTTGCTGAGCATTTTTTCAAGAAAAGGTGTTGGATTTTGTCAAATGCTTTTTCTGTGTCGATTGATAGGATTATGTGATTTTTGTCTCTCAGTTTGTTTGTGTGATGTATCACATTTATTGATTTGCGGATACTGTACCATCCTTGCATCCCCGGAATAAATCCCACTTGGTCATGGTGTATGATCTTTCTAATGTAATGCTGAATTTGATTTGCTAGAATTTTGTTTAGGATTTTAGCATCTATGTTCATCAAGGATATTGGCCCATAGTTCTATTTTTTTGTGGTGTCTTCATCTGGTTTTGGAACTTGGGTAATGCTGGCTTCATAGAAAGAGCTTGGAAGTGTGCCTTCCTGTTGAATTTTTTGAAACAGTCTGAGGAGGATAGGTTTTTGTTCTTCTTTGAATACTTGGTAGAACTCCCCTGTAAGGCCGTCCAGACCAGGGCTTTTGTTTGCTGGAAGATTTTTGATTGTTGCTTCAATTTCTTAGGTAGTTATCAGCCTATTCAGGTTTTTTATTGTTTTTGATTGAGTTTTGGAAGCTTGTATTTTCCTGTCCATTTCATCTAGGTTGTCCCTTTTGTTGGAATAGAGTTGTTCATAATATTTTTTAACAATCCTTTGTATTTCTGTGGGGTCTGTTGTTATTTTGCCTTTTTCATTTCTGATTTTGTTTTTTTGGGGGGGTCCTCTCTCTTTGCTTCTTGGTGAGCCTGGCTAGAGGTTCATCAATCTTGTTTATCCTTTCAAAGAACCAGCTCTTGGTTTTGTTGATATTTTGTATTTTTTTTTTTTTTTTTTTTGGTCTCTATGTTGTTTATCTCTGCTCTGGTCTTTATTATTTCCTTCCTTCTGCTTACACTGGGCTTTTCTTGTTGCTCTCTTTCTAACTCTTTGAATTGTAGGGTTAGGTAATTTATTACCATTGTTTCTTGTTTTTTGCAGTAGGCTTGTAGAGCTATGAACTTCCCTCTCAAGACTGCTTTCGTTGTGTCCCACAGATTTTGGATTGTTGTGTTTTTATTATCATTTGTTGCCATGAGGATTTTATTTCTTCTTTGATCTCTTTGGTATCCCAATCATTGTTTAAATGCATGTTATTTAGTCTCCAGGTGTTTGATTTTGTAATTGTTTTTTATTGTAGTTGATTTCTAGTTTTATTCCATTGTGATCTGATAAGATGCTTGATATGATTTCTATCTTCTTGAATTTGAAGAGATTTTGCCAGTGCCCCAATATGTGGTCTATCTTTGAAAATAATCCATGTGCACTTGAGAAGAATGTATATTCTGTGGCTTTGGGGTAGAATGTTCTAAAGATGTCAACCAATGTCATCTGATCTAGTGATTCTATTAGGATTGCTATTTCTTTGCTGATTTTTTGTTTAGAGGATTTGTCTAGTCATGTTAATGGCATATTAAAGTTCCCTACTATGACTGTATTGCTGTCAATCTCTCCCTTGATATCCTCCAGAAGTTTTTTTCATGTATTTGGATGCTCCTATATTGGATACATAAATGTTTACCAGAGTTATATCTTCTTGTTGAGTTGCTCCCTTTAGTATTATGAAGTGGCCTTCCTTATTTCTTGTTATGCCCTTCCCTTTGAGGTCTAATTTGTCAGATATAAGTATTGCTACCCCAGCTTTTTTTTCATTTCCATTTGCCTGATAAACCTTTTCCAGCACTTCACCATCAGTCTGTGTGAGTCCTTTGTTCTAAGGTGGGTTTCCTGTAGACAGCAGATATATGGGTCACGTTTTCTTATCCACTCAGCTACCCCTTGTCTTTTTATTAGCGCATATAATCTATTTGCATTTAAAGTTATTATTGATAGGTACTTGTTTGTCACCATTTTTATTTTTTGTGCTTGTGTTTCTTCTTCCCTGTTTACTTCTTTTTACACCAATCTCTTTAGCATTTCATGCATTGCTGGCTTGGTAGTGATAAACTCCCTGAGCCCCACCCCCTTTTTTTGTCTGTGAATCCTTTTATTTCACCTTCAATTTTGAATGAAAGCCTTGCAGGATTGAGTATTCTTGAATTCAGTCCCTTGCTTTGCATGACTTTGTATATTTCATTCCATTCCATTCTGGCCTGATGTGTTTCTGTTGAGAAATCAGTTGATAGCCTGATGGGAGATCCTTTGTAGGTAACTTTCATTCTCTCTCTGGCAGCCTTTAATATTCTTACTTTGTCATTGGTGTTTGCCAATTTAATTATAATGTGTCTTGGTGTTGATCTTTTGGAGTTCATCTTGTTCGGGACTCTGTCAGCTTCTTGGTCTTGAGTGAGTTTTTTCTTCCTGATATCAGGGAAGTTTTCTGTCATTATTTCTTCAAACAGATTTTCTATTCCTTACTCAGTTTCCTCTCCTCCTGGAACTCCTATTATGCAGATGTTGTTTTGTTTCGTGGTGTCCCAAACTTCCCTTAGGCTCTCCTCCTGTTTTTTAAGGTTGTTTTTTTTTTTTTTTTTTTTTTTTTTGCTAGATGCTGCTCTGCTTGGATATTTTTTCCTACCTTGTCTTCTAGCTCACTGATGCAGTCCTCTGCTTCTTCTCTTCTACTCTTGATGCTTTCTATGAGTTCTTTATTGCAGTGATGTTATTTTTCATTTCTTCTTAGTTCTTCTTCATTTCCTCTTGGTTCTTACACATATTTTTGAATTTGTGCTCTGAATTCTTTCTCTGTCATATTGTTTGCCTCCATTTCTTTTACATCCTTTTCTGGTGATTCCTTCTTTTCTTTCGTATGTGGGCTGTTTCTTTGTCTTGCCATTTATTGCTCCTCACAGGGTTTCTGGTTATAAAGCTCTCTCTCTCTCCTGCATTGTCCTAAAGGCACAAAATACAACACAACAAGACAGTACAAACATGGCCCCATACACAAATGTATTCATTATACTAATACCCTGAAATAAAGGTGACAATCAGAGAAAAGAGAATTAGGTAATAGAGAAGAGTGCAAAAATGATATTGAGAAAAGGTTAAAATATAAGAGAGAAAAGAGAGAGAAGAAAAAAAGAAGGGGAAAAATATGTATATGGGGAGAAAACTCCAATAAAACAACATCTAATCCAAAAATGCAAACAACAAACCTCCAAATGGCAAACACTGAGATGAATCTGAGGAGGCAAAGCTTATCTCTATAAGGTAAGGTCAAAGAATTGAATGAATGGGGAAATAGCCACTATTCAGTAGAGAGGAGGTAGAAAGAGAATGTGTGTGTAAGAATAAGAGTAAAAAAAGTAAATATAAAAAAGAAAAAATATATTGAAATATATCTAAAAGAAAAAAAATATATAGTTTTTCCTCCTTTTTAAATCTATCTATCTATGTATTTGTTTACTATTGGAAAAGGAGGATAGAAAGTAGGTAGGCCTGAGTTGGTGATTAGAATTACTTAAGCTATTGGCAGAAGAAGAGAGCAAGTGAGGAGAGGAAACAGAAGCAAAACAACAAAAAACAAAAAAAACAAAAAATAACTAACTAATAATAAAACAAATAACAACAATACAGATAGAAAGAAAAAGGCAAAAAAAAAAAAAGAAAGAAAAAGAATTTTCATAGTGAAGAAAGCAAAGAGAGAAGTGTGTATGGGTTTGGAACAGGGGAGAGGAAATTAGATGTATGAGTAAGATCAATTTTTAACAGGGAGCAAAAAGAAAAGGTAGAGAAAAACTAAAGCAGATATACGGTAAGAGAAACAGGAAAAAAAGGGGAAAAGTGATGAAGAGAGTGTTGGCACAAAGGAAAAATTCAGATAGAATAAAATAATGCTAAAGGGAAAATCAAAATAAAATAGAATGTATAACACTAGTCCCAAAACAAAATAATATAAAGAAAAAAATAACACAAAATAAAACTTTTTAAAAAGGTAAAATAATAGTGTTAATGCTAGTAGTTTAAAAAAATATAATAAAAAATAAGGTAAAATCGAGTGAGAGAAAAAAATTAGTTCCTTAAGTAAAAGATAAAAAATAAAAATGTGAAGTAGTGAAGGTCATTCACTTCCTCCACTGTTCTGCTTGGCACGTCTTTTTCCTGGTATGTAGTCAGCACAGTGTTGAAGTTCCCTGCAATTCACGGCTCCTCTGTGTCCTAAGCCACAACCCTATTTTCAAGCAGGCGGGATCTCTCTGCTTTCTTTGGATCTCTGTTTTTAGTTGTATTTACACACAAGAGTCAATTTCTGCTACAGCCCCTGGGTTTCTGTCTTAATATCTTGGGCTAAAAGGCTGCTCTACTCTGGCTCTGTGCGCTATTCTGTGTGTGACTTTGTGCGCGACTCTGTGCACGACTCTGTGCAGCTGGTACAGTACTTCAGGCTGCCTTTCTGGGTCCAGTCCAGCTGTGGGTTAATATCTAGAATCCCCTTCTGCCAGCAGTCCTGTGGACCCCCTTCCACATTTAAGGGCTACACTGATCCCAACAGCTGTGAATTTTGTGGGGGAGCAGTCTTTCTCTGAGGCTCTAGTTCCCACTGTGTGTGCTTCTCTAGCCTGGATCCCAAATCTCACCTTTCTTTAGGCAATGCCAGCTGTGTTTAATTCGCCAGTTCCAGGTGGGTGCTCTTTGATTCAGCTGTTCCTTTTGCACTGTGAGAAGGCACAGGGCCCGTCCACAGATTTGTGTGTTTGTCTTCCCCTGTGCAGACCTCTCAGGAGTCTGTGGTTCGGGAGGTTGGAATTCCAGCCTTCTTGGATTCGCAGCTGAGATAACTGGTCCCAGGGCATTGTGGTTGTAAGGTCCCCAGGAGGCATCAGAGATGTCCTTAGTTGAAGGTAAGGCTGGGGTTACGATCACAGTCAGTCTCAGATCACAGCCTTCTCCCCTTCAAGATTGCGTGGCCTCTGCCTATGCTACATTTTTGATAATTTAGTCAGAACTATCTTCACAATTGCTTTTTCCAGAATTATGTTATTTTCTGACTTAACTATAAAGGTTAATTATATTATCCATTCAAGAAAAACCTTTTTTGCTATTTATTTATTTATTTATTTATTTATTTATTTATTTATTTATTTTTATATACCAAAAGGATCAATTTATTTATCTGCCCTAGGAAATACAACTTTCATGCAAACTGAAGATTTGAGTCAACAGGATTGGCACATTGGCTCCCAGTGACCAAACTATGTGGCCATGCAATAAGGATAATCAAAGTTTGTTTTGTTGATTGACTGTCAAATATTACAGCAACAAGGACCAAAAACAGAAAAGGAAACAAATTTCTTGGTGAGCATGAAATCAAAACAAGGGAGTTCGATGAACTGAATGTTTAATGGCAACAGGTGAGAATACTTAATTGTTCAATGTCAAAATAGAGTTGGACTTTCCATTCAGATCAGAAAGACTTGAGGGCTTCTTGGCTCCAAAGCTAAGGGTCAACCTTGCCAGTGGAAGAACAATAACTTCCAGTCCAAAAACTAGGGTCCTTTTTTAAATTCATAATTATTACCATTTGCTCATTATATGGCTTCTCTTCCTGCATCTTCATGGTCAACTGATGCCCTTTCTGTGTGGCCCCTTTTTTCTTTAAATATGTAAATATTCCAACCAGGAGACATCTGGTCTGTCATAAGTCTGCTGACCTGTTATCTAATATGGATTTATCCTTTATCTCGAAGAGAGCCAATTATTTCCTTCATTGTCAGCATTCCTAGTGGGCTCTTTATTGTAGCCCCTTAATACAAAAACAAAACGAGGAGGACACTAGGATGTGCAGTCAACAACTATTATATAAACACTAGTGGCCTGGTGCACGGGAGGGGAGGGGTGGTGTCCCTCAGCCTGGCCTGCACCGTCTCCAATCTGGGACCCCTCAAAGGATGTCCTACTGCTGGTTTACAGGGATCAGGCCTAAACCGGCAGTCAGACATCCCTCTCACAATCCAGGACTGCTGGCTCCTAACCGCTGACCTGCCTACCTGACTGCCTGATTGCCCCTAACCACTCTGCCTGCTGGCCTGCTTGCCCCCAACTGCCCCCTGCCACCGGCCTGCTTGCCCCCAAATGCCCCCCCCCCGCCAGTCTGCTCACCCCCAACTGCCTCCCCTGCTGGCCTGCTTGCCCCACCTCCCCTCCCCACTGGCCTGCTCACCCCCAACTGCCCCCTGCTGGCCTACTCACTCCAAACTGCACCCCCCTGTCCTGATCACCTCCAACTGACCCCCACTGATGGCCTGCTCACCCTCAACTGGCCCCCCTGCTGGTCTGCTTACCCCCAACGGCCCCACCCCCCACCAGCCTCATTACCCACAACTGCCGTCCCATCCTGGCCTAATCACCCACAACTGCCCTCCCCTCTTGGCCTCTAACCGCCTCTACCTCGGCCCTGACACCATGGCTTTGTCCAGAAGAACATCCGGAAGGTCTCCTGAAAGGTCTCCCAGTCTAATTAGCATATTACCCTTTTATTAGTATATATAGAGGCCTGGTGCAGGAGTGGGGGTCAGCTGGTTTGCCCTAAAGGGTGTCCTGGATCAGAGTGGGGATTCCCTTGGGGCATGGGGCAGCCTGGGCAAGGGGCCTGTAGTGGTTTGCAGGCCAGCCACACCCCCATGGGTGAGGGTTCATGCTGGGGGGGGCGTGGCCAGCCTGGGTGATGGGCTGAGGGCTGTTTTCCAGCTGGCCACATGCCCTTCAGGGTGGGGGTCCCCACTGGGGTGCCTGGCCAGCCTGGGTGAGGGGCTGATGGCTGTGTGCAGGCTGGTCAAGCCCCCCAGCAGGGCCCCTCACCCCATGGGGGTGTGGCCAGCCTGGGTGAGGGGCTAATGGCTGTTTGCAGGCTGGCCACACCCCCAGCGACCCAAGCTCCCAGCCCCTTCTTTCTTTCTTTCTTTCTTTCTTTCTTTCTTTTCTTTCTTCTTTCTTTCTTTCTTTCTTTCTTTCTTTCTTCTTCTTTCCTTCCTTCCTTCCTTCCTTCCTTTCTTCCCTCCCTCCCTCCCTCCCTCCCTCCCTCCCTCCCTCCCTCCCTCCCTCCCTCCTTTCTTTCTTTCTTCTTCTTTCTTTCTTTCTTTCTTTCTTTCTTTCTTTCTTTCTTTTCTTCCTTCCTTCCTTCCTTCCTTCCTTTCTTCCCTCCCTCCCTCCCTCCCTCCCTCCCTCCCTCCCTCCCTCCCTCCCTCCCTCCCTTCTTTCTTTCTTTCTTTTCTTTCTTTCTTTCTTTCTTTCTTTCTTTCTTTCTTTCTTTCTTTCTTTCTTTCTTTCAACGCCTCCTTGAGTGGAGGCCAGGGCAGGCTGGAAGCAGGTATCTGGGATTTGTTTATCTTCTATAATTGAAACTTTGTAGCCTTGAGTGGAGTCCAGGGCCACCCAGGGCAGGCGGGAAGCTTGGCTTCCTCCATCGCTGAGGGCAATCCAAGCCTCCTGCTTGCTCCAGCTCCATGGCCACTGTCTTTGTTGGGTTAATTTGCAAACTCGCTCTGATTGGCTGATGGGCATAGCAGAGGTATGGTCAATTTGCATGTTTCCCTTTTATTAGCGTAGATACCTATGCATTCAAGTTTAAAAAATAAAGACATTTTTGATAATTTAATGATGGATCTCCTCAGTGAGGTTTTTTTTTGCATTTTAATTTCTTTATTGATTAAGGTATTACATATTTGTCCTCATTCCCACATTACCTTCCCAACCCTCCCCCCACTCATGCTTTCACCCCCCCTGGTTAGGTTTATATGCATGCATACAAGTCCTTTAGTTGATCTCTCCTCTTTACCCCCACCTCCTCCCCTACCTTCCCTTTGAGGTTAGACAGTCTGATCGATGCTTCCCTGTCTCTGGATCTGTTTTTGTTAATCCGTTTATGTTGTTCATTATTTCGCATAAATGAGTGAGATCATGTGATATTTATCTTTCTCTGGCTGGCTTATTTCACTTAGCATAATGCTCTTTTTAAAATATATTTTTCTTGGTTTCAGAAAGGAAGGGAGAGGGAGAGAGAGATAGAAACATCAGTGATGAGAGAGAATCATTGATCAGCTGCCTCGTGCATGCTCCCTACTAGGAATTGAGCTGGCAACCCGAACATGTGCCCTGACTGGGAATTGAACTGCGACCCTCTTGTTCGTGGCTCAACCGTTGAGCCATGACAGCGAGGCCACAACTGAGTTTTGAACTGCATTAAAGGCATATGATTTTGTTAACTTAAAAATATTCAAAACTGTAGAGAATTTCTGTGAGTTTATTTGAGTCAAACTCTTCACAGTTGCTGGGAAGCAGAATTCCAATATACTGGGATAATGCTCCAGAGAATAGTAGTTTTTCACCTGGTTTTAACATTACAATCAAAGGAGGAGACATAATTGTGTTACATGAAATCCACTGGTGATAGATTAGGGAGGTGGGAGAATGTAAAGTGGGGAAACCTCTGGGATTGAATAAAAAATAGAATGATGGACACATACTTCTTTTACTTAGGTGGGTATGTGATAGTTAACAGTCAACAATTAACATGATAACTATAACAGTGAAGGTTATTGTTATCTTGTAAAGGTTAATTATATTATCCATTCAAGAAAAACCTTTTTTGCTTAAAAATTTTTATTTTCAAAATCTGCTTTATAGTATTTTATGACATCTTGTCCCTTGAAATATTCTTTCTTATATTATTAAACAGTGTAAACATTTTATTTTATAACCTGAGCTCAAAATTACAGTGTCTGATCCTAGTGGGTTTTTCTGTCATTTTTTTGTTACTTTGTATCTTTTGCTTGTGTGGGATTGCACCCTTGTTTGAGTTTGCGTTTTGGCACCATGTTTCTCTGGACTGTTCTGGGGGAATCCACTGAGTTCAAGTTGAACACAGCCTTACTAAAAGGACTTGCTGCTGCCAGGTGCCCTGGGGCCCCATCAATGCCGGCCCATTTTAAGTAGTTTCTGAAACCACACCTGTAATGTAGGTAAATTCAATCCAATGCCTAGGTAAGGGAAAGGTTTTATTTTTAAATTCTAATGCACGTCAACAGGTAATTTTTCCTCTGCTGTAAACAGATACTTATTAGCCTATCCTTTCCTGGGAGGATTTCCAATTCATTCTAAGTTTCCACTTAGGAAAACCTATCAATCTCAGCACCAAGACTTCCTCCTCTGCTCTTCTTATGGTCATTAAGAGTCCAAGATGGGCACATGCTTCAGAATGGTCACAGCTTCAGCTTCCAGGTACTACCATGATTTTCTTCTCATTTTCTACATTTGATTCCTTCAACTTTATGTTCTTGCAAGCACACCGATATAGTTCAAAATGCTAGTAATATTTCTTTTGGCATTTATAGGTGTTTTGTAGGGGGAAGGTTTTCCCCATATTTAGCCTGCCATGATTTAAAGTCTCATTATTAAATGCAGGTAGACACAATAATCTGAAGAAAAAAAAGGAATGAAGGTAAAAAAAAATAATTTCTTATGGTAAATAATTCATCTCTTAATCCATTGGCTTTAGAGGAAAAGTAATGTACCTGATTAACTAGGTACACTGTTTCTATTAGAACAGTCACAGTATTGCAACGGATTTTCACAGGTAAGTAAAATTTACATACAGCACCAATCCCATTCCTTTTGCTCAGTTCACCATAAATTCTGAGTCCACCATGGACTTCATGGATGAGACTTACACTGTGCATGCAGGGGAATGCTAATTTGGGAAGGTTTTCTATAGTGATGATACTTAGAAGATGACCTTTGTTCAGCAGAATATATTAAAGGGTTGTTGATTATACAAAGGTAGGACAGAAAACTGGTTTGGAATAATGGACTAGTCACCTGGTCACCTATACTGCTGTACATAATAATGAATAGTAGTTAGGAACTGGAGATAGATTAAAAAGAAAAGTCTCAGAGAGAAAAAAGGAGGCCTCAGAAGATGACAAGATTGACTAAATCACCCACCACCACATGAGTGCAGGCTACATAACCTTCTTAAAAAACTCAACCAGACAGGTTTATTGGGATATAGATCATATGCCATACAATTCACAAATTCAAAAGGTACAATGTAATGGTTTTATATATATTTGTGTAACCATCGCTATAATCAATGAGAAATTTTCATCAACCCACCCACTCCCCCCAAAAAACAATCCATGAAATAAGAGGTCATCAGATTGATTCTTGGTGAAGCCACATGTCTGGGTTGTGGGCTCAATCCCCAGTAGGCAGCTAATCCATGTATCTCTATCACTGATGTTTCTCTTTATCCCTTTCTCTTCTTCTCTCTCTAAAAAACAATAAAAACATTAAAAAAAATCCTAATATATAAAAACCCAGGGTTCATGACGAAAGACTGAAGGCTCGACCGAACACTGGAAGTCAGTCTTGCAATCCGTGCTAGGTTGCTTGAAGACCCAGCACTGACTGCCGCAGGTGCAGCTACTCAGCACTGACTGTCGAGGGGGCTGCAGATCAGGCCCAGAGAGAGGCCCGGAGAGAGAGGCAGAGTCTGATCTGCAGCCTCCATGGCAGCTGTTGATCAGCCATTGCCTCTCTCTTTCTCTCTGGGCTTCGCCAGCAGCTGGGACTCTGTTTCTCTCTGGGCCTCTGTGGGAGCTGCTGATCAGCCCTGCCTCTCTGATCAGGCCTGGAGATAGGCCTGGAGACACTGACTGGCACAGACACCTACCAATCAGAACCAAATCTGGGTGAAGTGCAAGGAGCCAATGGCTGCCTAGGAGGTGGAGCTTTTGACGCTGACTGGCATAGAAACCAACCAATCAGAACCAAATCTGGGTGAACTGTGAGGAGCCAATGGCTGCCTAGGAGGCAGAGCTTTTGACGCTGACTGGTATAAAAACTGACCAATCAGAACCAAATTGGCCAGTTCGGGAGGGCAGTTGGCGGTGAGATCAAGCCTGCAGGGAAGGGCAGTTGGGGGTGATCAGGCAGGCAGAGGCAGTTAGGGGTGATCAGGCTGGCAGAGGAGGGCCATTGGGGGCAACCAGGTCAGAAGGGGAGGGCAGTTGGGGGCTAGATCAGGCCTGCAGGGGAGGGCAGTTGGGGGTAAGATCAGGGTGGCAGAGGAAGGCAATTAAGGGTGATCAGGCAGGCAGGCAGAGGCATTAGGGGTGATTAGGCAGGCAAGCAGACAGAGTTGTTAGGGAAAATTAGGCAGGCAGGTAGAAGCAGTTAGGGGCAATCAGGCAGGCAGGCAGGCAGGTAAGCGGTTAGGAGCCAGCAGTCCCAGATTGCAAGAGGGATTTCTGACTGCCGGTTTAGGCCCGATCCAAAGGTCAGGCCTAAACCGGCAGTTGGACATTCTCCAAGGGATCCCCGATTGGAGAGGGTGCAGGCTGGACTGAGGGAACCCCCTCTTCATGAATGAATTTTAGGCACTGGGCCACTAGTAAATAAATAAAATCATATTTCAAATATTAAATATATACACTTATATTTATCAAAAAAGAGTTATGTCCATTTTTCAACTGCATATTATTTTAAATGCAAGATATTTTTTTGTATGTATTATGAAAGTAAATTGATGCTTTCCAGCCAGGTAATAATAGCTGTACAAACATTACATAGTTCAAATATTGTAATAGACATTGTACATTTAGCCACAGAAAGGCTACCCAGGGTAACTATGGATCTATGTATCTATCTGCCTGCCTTTCTGTCTGTCTACCCACATGTGCATTTGGGTGGATTTACAGCAATTTAATATTAGTAGTGGTTACTTGAGTCAGTGAGAATTTTTTCACAGTCTCTGAACAATTTTTAAAAAGGCGTGGACTCGGTGTGTGGCTTCCAGCTAATAGTGTTTGAATATGTCACTGCACAAGTGAGAATCCCTGTTAGAACCTGGTAGGAATTTCCCTTCTCAGGAATAGTGTTTCCTCTCTCAGTGTGGCTCCACCTACGGAATTCTTTGTTCACATGCAGGATGGAGCTCTAAAGCTTTTAGAGGCCTCTCTCTTACAGGCTTTATGCAGGCTCTCAGCTCCTGGAGGGTTTCAATGAGGACTGCCCTTTGCTCCTTCAAATTGTCCTAGGGTGCAATGTGCTCCTGGCACTGCTGCTGGTCAGCACTACCTGCTTTCTGTCAGCTAGATCCCCAGAGCAATGGCAGGAAAGTAAATCAACACTAGGTATTCTAGGTCTATGAAGAAGGAATAATGAAGAAATCCTTTATGGAGACAGAGAGGGTGAGGGAGAAGACTGTACTCTAAATAGTACAAGAATTTGATAACTATCAAATTCCTGTAATATTCAATATGATATTAAACAATCAAATGTTAATTTTTTAGGGAGAAGCATCAGCAATCTTGCTGGGATGATAAACCATTAAGTTGCTCACTCGTGTGTTTAAAAAATTTTATTGTATGGTTTACTACATGTCAGGAGCCCTTCTGGATGGCCGAGTCCATGATATATAAAATAGGTAATGTTCCTGCCCACTTGTATTCTATTGGGAGAGAAAAACAATGAAGATGGGCAAACTCTGGTGATAAAAGGTAGTGATAAAGTACTGTGAAGAGTAATAATAATACTGGCCACTAGATGGAACCCATTGCTTTCTTCATTTCTTCATTTCTTTACCAATAACTCCATGAGAGACACTGTGAGCATGACACACTGTTAATTAAAAAGGTTTTTTGGGGCCAGGTGATAGGTGCTGTCTCTCTTTCTGTCTCTCCCTCCCAAATGGGATTTCTTTTTTCCACTAATTGACTGATAAGGGAAATATGGTTAAGACATACTAAGGAGCCATCTGAGATATCTTGAGGTAGAGGGATTAGACCAACTCCTTCCTAAATCAGAAATCCTCTCCCCTCAATTTCTTGGGTATTTAGTTTTCTGTATTATTTAATCTCTGTCTTCACCACTAGACTATGAGCTCCTTAAGAGAGGGACTACAACTATATTCCCATTCCTTGGCAGAATATGTGATAGATACTCAACCAATGTTTTTTGAATGAATGATCCCTGTAGCCTAAGCAATGGCAGGTTTTCATGAAGCCTCATCTAACTCCCTAGGGACTCTGTTTTGGGGGAAAAACCCTGAGTAAGTTTTCCTGTCTGTGTTCTATGAAATCCTGTCTGTCAAAGAACTCACAGTGAGTGGGAAGGGTAGGATGTGCTTGTGTGTGTGTGTGTGTGTGTGTGTGTGTGTGCGTGTGTGTGTGTGTGTGTGTGTGTAGTAGGCATATTATGTGGCACTGAGTTCTGAGTCATATTTTTTCCTCTTTCTGTTTTGATAAAAGCCCAACACACAATGGAGATATATATATATATATATATATATATATATATATATATATATATCTTTATTGTTGAAAGTATTACAGCTTTCCCTCTTTATTCCCCATTGACCCTCTCCATACCTCCCCAGCCCCCCACAATTGACATATTTTTAGTGCTCAGCAAAACTTAACAAATACTAGGCACATGCTTTTGTCAAGGATAACTCTAAAAATAAGGGTCTTGAACATTCTTCTCTACAATGAGTAAAAGGAACATCATAAAAACAAGGGAGTTGGAATGTAAGGAAATTCATACATCATGATCGATCCCATAATCTCTTGTTCTTAGAATGTTTTTCAGCATAGAAGATCATGTTCGTGCTTAGTTATATTTCTACTTAAGTATTCCATTTTTAAAAAACAGCTATTGTAAGTGGTATTGTTTTTAAATTTTTGGTTTCCAATAGTCCATTGCTTTTATATAAAAATACAGTTGAAAGTAGATTTTTGTGTATTGACCTTGAATCTTACAACCTTTTTAAACTCACATAATTTTCCCAAGAGTTTTTGTTGTTGCTGTTTTTTCTTTTATTGCAGATTCCCTGGGATTTTTCTATGTGGATAATAATAGTGTGTGATAATAAAGGCAGTTCCTTCCTTCCTTCCTTCCTTCCTTCCTTCCTTCCTTCCTTCTTTCTTTCTTTCTTTCTTTCTTTCTTTCTTTCTTTCTTTCTTTCCTTCCTTCCTTTCTCCTTCCTCCCTCCCTCCCTCCCCTCTCCCCTCTCTTTCTCTCTCCCTTTCTTTCCTTCTTTTTCTTTCTTTCTTTCTTTCTTTCTTTCTTTCTTTCTTTCTTTCTTTCTTTCTTTCCTTTCTTTCTTTCTTTCTTTCTTTCTTTCTTTCTTTCTTTCTTTCTTTCTTTCTCTCTCTCTCTCTCTCTCTCTCTCTCTCTCTCTCTCTCTCTCTCTTTCTTTCTTTCTTTCTTTCTTTCTTTCTTTCTTTCTTTCTTTCTTCTTTCCTTCCTCCCTCCCTCCCTCCCTTCTTTCTTTCTTTCTTTCTTTCTTTCTTTCTTTCTTTCTTTCTTTCTTTCTTTCTTCTTTTGCCATTTTGTAGGAAGCCTTTCATTATACAGTTTAACAGAAGTGGAGGGACTGCCTATCCTTGCTTTATTCCTGTGTTAGGGGCAAAGCATTCCATTTTTTACCATTAGGTATGTTAAGTGAAGGTATTTTTTGTAGATTTCTTTTATCAGCTTAAAGAAGGTCATGTTTTCCCAAGTTGTGACATTTTTCCAGATTCTAAAACTGCTTGAGGTATGTATGCCTTGGGTAGAGTGACCAGGGAAGCTCTTTCCCTTCGGTCTTTAGATTAAGATACAACCGCCAGAATTTCTTGTCATGCTTTTCTTGAGATTCTCTATTTCTCTCTGAAGTTGCTTGCTCTCATTTTGGAATCCTTCCTTTAGTAACATGGCCTGTTCCTAAAAAGTGACAAATAAAGAGTAAATAAAGTACAGTAGTAAGCAAACCTCAACTTCTAGCTAGTTTCCACATTCTTAGTATTTAATTTCTTCTTGAAATTTTCTCTACCATTTAATATTCATTATACTTTCTCTTGGACATCCTAGCTGCATGATTGCTTTTCTTGAGCTTCCTTTAGCTAAGAGAGATTTTGGCTTATACCTTCTAATATAGTGATAAAATTAAATTATAAGTCCCATTAATTCTATACAACATATGTGGGCAATCTTAATCATATGTTTCTTTTCAAAATTTATAGACTCTTTTACACAAACACACACACACACACACACACACTCAGACTTTTATATACATACACATGACAGAAATAAAAATTCTCAAAATCAAAGGAAGTGTCTGAATCTTAGATCAGGGAATTTGATTTAAGCCTGCACAGCTTGGTGGCAAGAGTAGCAGGATATAAGTAAGGACATCAAGGCCCCTAACTGTCCACACTGGATTTCTGCAGAAAACTCACTACACAAACTAGGAGTAGGGCATAGCAAACAGGCAGGAGTGGCAGACACAGGTGTGAGAGGCAAGGAGTCTTTCTGCTCATAAAGGTTCTCTTAGAACCGAAGTCATACCAGCTGTGATAGAAAAACAGTGATTGTAGATTCCTCTAAGTTTGAAGGTGGTTCAGATATCTTACTGATCTGAGTGAACCTATAAAAGCTCATCTTTTCTGAACCTCTGTTTCTTCTCCTAAGGTATAGGTGCACAGCAATTCTTGCTCCATATAATATTAAGCAAGAGATACAGATAAGACATATTTACAGTGCCTGGAAGATAATAGCTACCATTGATTGAAGAATGTTCTGGTGAAGGACTGGATGTGAGATAAAGGAAAGTAATTTATTTTTTAAATAACCCGACATAGGCAGGCTCAAAGTCAGGCAGACAGACAGGGATTGAAAGGTATAAGTGGGCAAGCAAGGTCTTTCCGGGTTTCGTGTTCTAATGGCCAAACGAACAGAAAACAGAAAACAGAAAAATAGAAATATCAAGGTGATGCCATTAAATACCTTAAGTTTAAGAGCCAGAGCCTTCTCTTGCTCTGCCATTAATTGGGCCCTCTCCTGCTCCATCTTCTCAGTTAATTGTTTCACATGTTCCTGATAACTCCTTTCTTTCTCCTCCATCATCTGCTGATTCTTCTTTTGCATTTCCTCCAGCATTTTTGCTGCAGCCTCTGCAGATTCAGCTTTCACACGTTGCACTGCCAGGAGGAAAGGAAGAAGACAAATTCATGTGGGTGACCACCTCGCTTTTTCTTTATGAACTCACATGTCACTGTTGATGCTGACTGCATTTGCCCCACTGAGACTCACTTTGGCTAGTAGTAGGCATCTTTGCTCATCTGGCTCTCCTTTAAGGACCCCAGGTTGTCCAAGCCAAATTATTTAAACTTTTAAAAGCTGTTGAGGCTATCTAGTCTCCTGACTTGCTCCTCACCTTCGATCTCCTTTTCCTTTTCTGAGAGAGACTGGTCTGTTTGTAAAATTGCATCAGTCACAGACTCCTTGGACCTCAGGTATGTCTGAAGGACTTCTTCACTCTAGGATCCAGAGAAACTGGCATTAGTGAAAGGAAATCACTGGAAGCGCTTATTCCTATTTGCCCACCATCTTTTCCTGTAGGAATCACTTCTCTTGGCTCTGGTCCTTGTGCTGGTCAAGGTGCCCCTGTCACAGTGTGGGCACATGCTCCAGGTTGGCCAGGCCTGGCACCCAATGAAGCAGAATCCTTTGTAAGAGATTGATATAAATATAGATTGAGAGTCTCTGTTCTCTGAGTGAGGGCTCTACTTTTGGAGCTGTTGGTGCTGTGGTCCCATATGGGGTGAGGAATGAAGCCATCATAGAGAGAGCAGATCCCAGGAAAGGAGGTGGTGGGAGACTGGGAGGAAGGGAAGTGTGGGGTTGAGGGGAGCCAAGGAGAGACAGATAAATGCTGGTTACCTGTATTCCCTTCCTGGGTTCCTGAAGATACTTTTTCTTCAGCTCTTGCATAGTCTGCATTAAGAGATGATATCCTCCTGGTTTCGAATAGACCCCCTGCTTTATATCTTCTTCCATGGAATGGAAGATATCCTTAAGTAAAGCTGAGCAGCGATCTGATGATGCTTTCATATTCTCTTTACAAAAGTCATCTCGCCTTTTTTCTAGCTGGGCCTTTAATGTGAAAATAGGAAGTAGAAAGAGTACAGAGAAAATGCTAGCTTGACCTCAGGATTTTGTAAAGGCTTCTCAAAAACCAGTCTGTGACCCCTGTACAACTTACAGGCACCTCAGCAGGACCACATCCTTCCTCCTGATCCTATCTTTCTATTGAAGTCCCTTTGTCCTTGGAGGTGAAGTTCATGGCAGAGATTGCTAGCTTTATGTTAGCATTTATGCTACCCAGCTGCCGGTCATAGTGGGCCACGGCCTTTTGAACTGCAGCTGAGTTCTGTATCTGGGCCGAGGCCAGGACTGTGTTCTCCATGCAGGGCAGGTCCCCACTGCTGATGGCATTGACATAGGTCAGGACTAGGTTCTCTAGTCCTACAAATACACCTTTAGAAAGAAACTTCTGCTTTTCAAATTGGACCAGTGATTGCATATGGAAGAAAGGTGACTCAATGTAAGCCTGCTCAAGATAACTAAGACTACATTTTTCTTTGCTTTTGGCTATAATATTAAGTCGTCTGATAACAGCAAGCATGTAACTTGATGCAAAGCTCTGATGATTACCTGCATGCATTTATCTAAATTATGAGAAAGAGTATTAGTTTATGCATGAAAGGAAAGAAATGTTCAAACTTTTAAGTCAATGAAAATAAAATTGGTTCTTACTATAATAATAACAAATAGTGGTTTTTGTCATTTCGAAGTCTAGTGAGAATTCCTTCTCTCCTGATAAATACCCATTTTATTTTCTAGTAGTACTTTGCTTTCTGAGACCCTAATCCATATACACATAAGAAAAAAAATTACCGCTAATTCCCTTTGAAATAAATGGTCTACATCCTTGAAGGAATTCTTCATGAAGACTTCAATGGCCTCTTTCTCACTGGCCATGTGCAGGTCCAGGAGCTCTTGGAGGGTTTCTGTGGGCAGTTCAACCTTCTCACCCATCTGCTGGTCATAGTGGGCAATGGCCTTTTGCACTGCAGCCGAGTTCTCTATCTGGGCCAAGGCCAGGACTGCGTTCTCCATGCAGGGCAGGTCCCCACTGCTGATGGCATTGACATAGGTCAGCACCAGACTCTCCAGCCCTACAATAGAGACCAAAAGATAACATTTGTTATAGGTGGGGTGAGGAAACAGTCCATCCTCTAAAAATCTGGTTATATCTCTCAACACTCATTTGGCTCACAGCATCTATGTCCTCAGCATCACCTAGAAGTTTGCAAGAAATGCAGACCCTCAGCCCCTCCTCCAGATCAACTGAATTAAATCCTCCTCTGGGGAGATCTTGGATGATATGGATACATATCAAAGGGTGAGAACCTCTGTTCTAGGCACCATAGACCTGTGTTTATTGAGTGCATGTGCTTTACCCCTAAGCACCATTAGGACAGGAAACGTACCTCTTATTTATGTCTCTATCATCAGTTCTGGTCCATGGTAAGCATTTATAAAATCAATATTTGTGAAACAATGAAAAAGAAGTCCTGTACCCTGGCCAGGTGGCTCAGTTGGTTGGAGCATCGTCCCAGGCACCAAAAAGTTGTGGGTTTGATTCCTGGTCAGGGCACACACCTAGGTTGTAGGTTCAATCCCCATTTGAGTCGCATGCGGGAGGCAACTGATTAATGTTTCTCTCTCACATCGATGTTTTTTTCTTTCTCTCAAATTCATGGAAAAACATCCTTTGGTGAGGTTTAAAAAACTTATAATAAATTTGAAAAGGAGTCCTTCATTTTATTTATTCTGGCTGAACACTGTCCAAGGGAACTTTCTGTGGTGATGTTCCTGTTCTATATGCCCTGCCCAATATTGCAGCCCCTAGCCATGTAATCAGGATTATTAATTTTCTTTAATTCTAATTAGTCTACATTTAATTTTAGATAAATGTAGCTACTACACTTGTCTAGTAGCTATTATGTGGGATAGTACTGGTTTAGCTTATTAGGGCAATTTTAAGCAATAGAGTTTTTTATTTGTCCTTTTCTATCTTTTTTCACCCACGAAATCTGACTAATAAAATCTATTAGAAATGTTGTGTCATCTAGAATGTGCCACAGTAATAGTAGTAGATTTGCATTTTTCAAAGCTGAAACTAGGTGCATGCTCTTCCACATTCCTTTAGTCTTAACAGTGAGAGTAATGACTGGGGATAGGACTTACGGGCTCCATTGACCTGGATCCCTCCTGAAAGAGTTTTGACTTTGGATTTGGTAAAGATGTAGGAACAGAAGTCAGCAGCTTGTTGCACGAATTCGGGGTCCAGCTCATCATCATGCATTGTCTCAAGTTGGCCTAGCTTCTTCCTATGAGTGGGTCGATCAAAGATAAAGCATTTCTTCTTTGGGAAGAATTTTCGGATACAAAGTCGGGGCAAGTTATAATTTTTATCTTTAGCACTGGTACCTGGAGAAAGATAAAAACGGGCTTTGTTTAATATAGGGCCTTGGAAACTTTTTCTGTAAATGTCCAAATCATAAAACAGGTCAGGTGGTTTCTTTTCCTTGTATTCAATTCTGCTATATAGCATGAAAGCAGCCATGGACCATCTACATAGTATTTATCCAGTAAAACCTATTTGTACTATAGCTGGCAGGCTGCATTGACCATCATTTGCCTGTGGGCTTAGTTTGCCAACCCTGCCCTAGTGCATTGTCATGATTTAATCTATTTTTTTTTTAAATAAATGCCCATTCTACTCCATATATTTTTGCTAACTACAGCATCACAAGCCCTAAGCAGAGAGATAAAAATCAATCTGATCACAGGACAGGGAAAGATGAAAGAAAATGAAACTTGTTCTTAGAACAGGGGAGAAAATAATTCAAAATCAAATCCATGAACTTAGATATACAAGTATTAATTCTTAGAACTAGGCAGCTGAGAAGAAGTAGAAAACTATACATGTAAAACACTAAATAGAAACATAAAAGATGATGGTTCTAATGGCTGTGGTTCCCAATAATCAGTTCTCAGTCCCCGTTACCTTGCTTGAGTTTGAGTGAATTCTGCAGGTACTCATCTGCTGAGATGGGTTGCCCATCTACTTCCAATTCTAGGGAAAAATCCCTCAGCGTCCACACAAAATCTGGAAAGAAGCTCACAAAGTCAGCTGAGTCCTCAACCTCATTTGCATCAGGTGAAGATTTTGCCCTTATTTTATCTGTCAGCTCTGTCACATAGCTGAGTAGCAAACTAAGGAAAAATGGTCTAAAGGAACAGCGCCCCTCATTCCACATTAGTCCCACATATTCCAAACCTTTGTTTTGGCTTTGTTTCTAACACAAGTGTTAATTCTTCCTGCCCTTGAATTATTTTTTATACTTTCTCTTTTTGTGCTTGATTTGCCAAGATTCACATTCAGGGAGCTGGTTTTTAAGTACAGGCCTCCCCTCTGATTTTGATGCTATTCTGGACCACAAAAAGGATACTGCAGTTGGTCCATGGCCTGCTGGTTTATGGTCCCCATGCTATTGTACACCAAGGTGCTGCTCAGCAGTATTGCCAGGGCAAAGATCCAGGAGTCATTTTGGTTGTCACCCTGGAAATCAGAACACATTTGGGCCAGGATTATGCTTTATTCTCATGGCACTTTCCAGATCATCAGTAGTAAACAGATGCTCATTTAGTCAAGTAGCTTTTTTTAGATTAATGACTTATAAGAGGAAAACAAATCCAAATGAAAATGGTTGTTAGTAGGACTTGGACTTTGAAAAGTCTTCTGATTAGTATTTTTGGTGACACGTATTCTCACTAGGTCCTCTTATGACCATTGGCAGGTAATTGCAAAACAAATAGTCCAGATTGGTGGGCATTCTAAATCCTTAAATGTAATTTAATTTTCTCTATGTTTTTGCAGCAAAATTTTCTTATGTAAGAGTAATGATACTTATAGCTATTTTATCTAGTCATTATTATTCACCTAATACTTTCTATTCTTATTATATAGTCAAAACAATACTATGAGGCAAATATAGACCATTTGCATTGATTTTACAGATCAGAAAGCTGAGGGTAAAAGAAGTGAAATAATTTGCTAAGGCCAATGTGTTAATGACAGAGTTTAAATTTAAACAACAGTTTAGGACTTCTGAACATTAATCCTTAACTAAAGTTCTCTGCAAATAAGATTCATGGCTGATTTTGATTGTAATACCTTTATGCATTGGTGTTAACTGGCTTAGATTATAGCCTCTTGGTAATAATTAGAAAACTATCTAATAACCACTATGCTCTTCTGGGATTCTGCCTTATATTTTCATGATCCCTGATTGCAAAACTTGGTCTCTTAGTATGTAAACAGAAATGAGAAAAACTCATATGGTTTAGTGCCAGCTCCTATTTGAATAAAAATTAATATAATAATAATAAATTAAAAAAATTAAATAGTGTATACAATACCCAGAAATGAGGGGATTGTCTCCAAATTGCATCTTCAATGCTTACCTTCTCTATATCTCCCAGCCCCTCAGTGTCGAGCAGAACTAGGGTGCAGTTTGGTTCCTTAGGGTGAGGCACACACCACATCCAGATGCCTTTGGTGTGAGACTGAACCGTGGAGCCCAGAGAGAAGCCTTCAGGGGGAGAGGGAAGGGAGAGAGTGGAGTTTTCATAGCAGACATGTCTCAAAATGGAGATAAACATGAACATAATCAAGGTAAGGAGAGACTACAACCAGTAGCCTGGCTGACATGGCTCAGAGGTTGAGCATTGACATAAGAACCAGGAGGTCATGGTTCAATTATGGGGCAGGGTACATGCCCTGGTTATGGGCTCCATCCCTAGTGTGGGGTGTGCAGGAGGCAGATGATTAATGATTTTCTCTCTTCACTGATGTTTCTAACTCTTTATTTCTCTCCCTTCCTCTCTGAAATCAACAAAAATACATTTTTTAAAAAACACTACAATCAGTATTGATTTTACAGAGATACAGGGAAATTCAAATATCCAATGAATAAAAACATTCAACACCTCTTTATTATAAAAACGTTAACCAATTAGGCCTAGAAGAAAACTAACTCAACATAATAAAAGCCATATATGAAAACTAGAGGCCTGGTGTACGAAATTCGTGCTGGGGGGGGTGGAGGGGTGGGTGTCCCTCAGCCTGGCCTGTACCCTCTCCAATCTGGGACTCCTTGAAGGGTGTCCTACTGCCAGTTTACAGGGATTGGGCCTAAATTGGCAGTCAGACATCCCTGTCGCAATCTGGGACTGCTGGATCCTAACCGCTCACCTGCCTGCCTGCCTGATTGCTTCTAACCACTCTGCCTGCTGGCCTGCTCGCTCCCAAATGCCCCCTTCCACCAGCCTGCTGACCCCCAACTGCCCCTCCTGCCTGCCTGCTGACCCCCAACTGCCCCCACTGATGACCTGCTCACCCCCAACTGGCCCCCCTGCTGGTCTGCTCACCTCCAACTGCCCCCCACACTGGCCTGATTATCCCCAATGGCCCCCCACCAGGCTGATCACCCACAAATGCTGTCCCATCCTGGCCTGATCACCCACAACTGCCCTCCCCTCTTGGCCTCTAACTGCCTCTACCTTGGCCCCGCTGCCATGGCTTTGTCCAGAAAAACATCCAGAAGGTCTGGAAGGTCTCCCAGTTTAATTAGCATATTACCCAATTATTAGTATAGATAGAGGCCTGTTGCACGGGTAGGGGACGGCTGGTTTTCCCTGAAGGTTTTCCCAGATCAGGGTGGGGGTTCCCTTGGGGCATGGGGCAGCCCGGGCAAGGGGCCTGTGGTGGTTTGCAGGCTGGCCATGTCCCTATGGGGTGAGGGTCCTTGCTGGGGGGGGCATGGCCAGCCTGGTGAGGGGCTGAGGGCTGTTTTCCAGCTGGCCACATGCCCTTCAGGGTGGGGGTCCCCACTGGGGTGCCTGGCCAGCCTGGGTGAGGGGCTGATGGCTGTGTGCAGGCTGGTCAAGCCCCCCAGCAGGGCCCCTCACCCCATGGGGGTGTGGCCAGCCTGGCTTAGGGGCTGAGGGCTGTTTTCAGGATGGCCAAGCCCCTTGGTGAAACAGGCACCCAGCCACTCCTTGAGCAGAGGCCAGGGTGGGCTGGAAGCTTGGCTTCCTTCATCACCAGGGGCAACCCAAGCCTCCTGCTCACTCCAGGTCCATGGCCGCTGCCATCTTTGATGGGTTAATTTGCATACTTGCTCCTTATTGGGTTGTGGGCATAGTGGAGGGACGGTCAATTTGCATGTTTCTCTCTCATTTTTAATGTTTCTATCTCTCTCGCTCTCCCTGTCTGAAGTCAATAAAAACAAACAAACAAAAAAAACCAAGAAAAACACCACACATACAGCCAAATAACAGGTATTGGCAAGGATAGGGAGAAATTAGAATTCTGTGCATTTCTGGGAGAGATGTAAAATGGTAGAGTTACTGTGGGAAATGATATGGTGATTCTTTAAAAAAATTAAACAGAATTATAGGAAAAGAATACTAATTATGCTTTTAAAATGGAAATTAAGGGAAGTGGGAAGAGACAGAGAGTTGACTCTTTCAGACTACTGTAAGATAAGACCATAATGGTAGATTACAAGTTAGCTTTCAATATTCCTCCCCATCTCTACCTTGCTCTTCCTGTAACACCATACTCAAAGCTGGGAGTGTGGGTGGAGAGAAGGGATCTGGCAGAGCTTAGTTGGTGCCCCTCACCTTGTTTCTGCCCAGCCAGCTTGTTCATCAGGTAGGATTTGCCTGTGCGGTAGAGACCCACAATGGCCACCACCACAACAGGTTGTGTAATGGCAGACAGGATCTTCAAAGCTTCTGGGTTAACCACTAGTTGCGTGTTAGTGTTCTCAATGAGGCACACCGGGCCTGGCATCTGGATGTCTGAGGCCATGTCCAGGATGTCACCTTATCTGCAAGCAAAGAGATGGGATGGATTAGAACTTCCATTCTAAGTAGACCAAGAACTTTCACCAGGTTATTTTGATCCAGAAGGTAGGGTCATAAAATTCTTCAATGTCGCCAAAAGTTCTGTGTCAACAGTGAGATGGATGAGGGGAAGATCTGTATTGTTTTAGAATGTTACAGAAGTGCAATTAAAGTAGTTCATTAAAAAAACATTGGTATGAGAAGGACATAAACATTTAACCAATTTAATGGACAAAATCTTTAATTTACCATAGAAAACTTTCTTTTTAGATTCTCATTAAAATTTTTAGACTAGAGCCTGGCTGGTGTGGTTCAGTGGTTGAGCATGGTCCCGTGAACCAGGAGGTCAGGGCTCAATTCCTGGTCAGGTTACATGCCCAAGTTGCAGGCTTGATCCCCAGTAGGAGATGCATAAGAGGCAGCCAATCAATGTTTCACTCTCATTATTGATGTTTCCATCTCTCCATGTCCTTTTTTCTCTCTAAAATCAATAAAAGTATATAAAAATTTTTATTTGCTAGACATGAAATATAAAATAGAATAGAGTTTAGAGAATAGTTTACATCCTGGCCATATGTAAGAAATTTAATATTTATTTGTTTATTAATTCTACTATAAATAAAGACTGTTGGGAATAAATGTTTCATCATTTGATGTATGCTCTTTGGACAATTTTCA
Source organism: Plecotus auritus (assembly GCF_963455305.1). NCBI lineage: Eukaryota > Metazoa > Chordata > Mammalia > Chiroptera > Vespertilionidae > Plecotus > Plecotus auritus. The sequence continues at coordinate 69,408,980 of NC_137771.1, forward strand.
TAGATTTTTTTTTTGTTAATCCTCATGGGAGGATATTTTCCCATTGAATTTTAGGGAGAGTAGAAGGGAGTGGCGAGAGAGAGAGAGAGGGGAACATCAATGTGAAACAGACACTTGGATTGGTTGCCTCCTGCACATGTCCCCACTGCAGCCATTTAATCCACCCTTCAATCCAAGGGTTGACACTATAACTACTGTGCAAAAACAGGGCATTTTTCACAGGTTTGAAATGTGTGTGTTTTCTACTAGTTGTCTTTATTTTGCAGAAGTGAGGGTTCACAGAGCTGTTTACACTGCTATTCTGGAAGTAGAACCAATATAACTTTCATTTTCTAATTTTATAAAAATGTATGACTGTATGAAAAACATGACTAGGGACCTGCCCAAAGCCTTGATATGGGCTTGTGCAAGTAAAGGGCTATATACTTCAACTTCATTAGCTTCATAAAAAACTAGCCTCCAACTAAAAGGTGGTAAGAGTGCACAACTGCAAATACTGAATATTGCCCAAAACCTTGTTTGTCTGTACATGTGTTTGGTGTAAGGGAACAAAAAACTATGAAATATGGATTAAAAGGTCAGGAGGCAGATCAGGAGAGCCTAAGTTTTTTGATGAAAATATATTTCCAGTCATACACTTGTAGGTTTTCTGTTTTGTTCTGTTTTTCCATTTGGTAGATGAGAAGGAGAAGTAGGAAGAAGACAGGAGGGGAGAAACCTGGGGAAAGAGAGGGAGAGAAAGAGCTGAAAGGAGAGAGAGAGAGAGGGTTGTCAGACAAGTAGGTGATGAGTAAAGTTCTTGCCAAGCCAAGGAATTCAGAGGCAGTTTCCAGAAAGCAAAAACAAACCTGCTTGAGAGCACAGAGAGGTCATGTATACAAAATGTTGGCTTTAGCAATGCAAGTTCTTTAAAAAGAAAACTTTTTAGTAAAGTATTGGGGCCAAATTCTACTTGTAAGTGGTAAGAAAGAAGTTGGCCCTAAGAAATTGGATCTAGTGGACTGGGGCTATTTTTTATTTAAAAAATTGTTATTTTCCAATTACAGTTGACAATCAATGTTATATGAGTTTCAGTGTACTACATAGTGGTTAGACATTTGTATACCTTAAAAGGATCCCTTCTATGGGTCTAGTACGTACATGTCAGCATACATGATTATTACAATACTAGAGGCCAGGTGCATGAATTAGTGCATGAGGCAGGGGTTCCCTTGGTCTGGCTGGCAATTGGGGCCAAATGGGGTATCTTGCCCAGTTGCAATTGGGGCCGATTGGGGCTGGCCAGTCGGGGGAGTGGGGCCATGGCAGGTTGGCCAGCCTTGGGGAGGGGCCACAGGAGGTTGGCCAGTTGTGAGAGGTTAGCTGTGGGAGCACACTGACCACCAGGGTGCAGCTCTTGCTTTGAGCCTCTGTCCCCTGGTGGTCAGTGTGCATCATAGTGACAAGTCGACCATTCATTCAGCCGCTTAGGCTTTTATCTATATCTATATCTATATCTATATCTATATCTATATCTATATCTATATCTATATCTATATCTATATCTATATCTATATACACTAGATGCCTGGTGCACAAGATTCGTGCATTTAGGCGGGGTCCCTCAGCCCAGCCTGCATCTTCTCGCAGTATGGGACCCCTTGCTTCTTACACCCTCCTGCTCGCCCCTGCTTCTTACCACTCGGCTTGCTGCTCCTGAGCACTGCCGCAGAAGCAGGAGAGGCTCCTGCCACTGCCGCTGCACTCGCCAGCCGTGAGCCCAGCTTTTGCCTGAGCGGCCTTCCCCCTGTGGGAGCACACTGTCCACCAGGGATCAGCTTCTGCATTGAGCATCTGCCCCCTGGTGGTCATTGTGCATCATAGCGACCAGTTGTTCTGGTCTATCAGCTGTAATGGTCGCTTAGGCTTTTATTATATAGACGAGAGGCCTGATGCACAAACATTTGTGCAAGAGTAGGCCTTCCTTCCCCCGGCTCCTGGCACCGGCCTTCCTCCTCCAGCTGCATGTAGGCACCTGGGACCTGAGCTGGCTTCCCTTGGGCTGCTCGTAGGCACTCAGAACCTGGGCTGGCTTCCCTCCAGCCCCAGATTCATCAGGAAGGATGTCCAGAATGATGTCTGGTCTAATTAGCATATTACCCTTTTATTATAGATTATTGACTATATTCTCTAGGCTTTACTTTCCATCCCTGTGACTGTTCTGTAACTGCCAATTTGTATTCTTAATTCTTTCCCCATTTTCACCCAGCCCCCATCCTTCCTCACATATGGCAACCAGAACTTGAGTTACTTTTAAATGAAGTAATCTACTTTAAACAAAGCTCATCTGTCTGTATGACTAAAATGTCTGGTGTTTTTGTGAATCTTCATCTTTCACTCTGAGTTTCAGGTTTTTCCTTCTTCTTTTTTAACAGTGTCAGGTGGCTGTTTATGCTGCATCTCATTTTCTGTGCTTCTTTCTCATGAAAATAACATATCTACAGCCCTTTCGATGTGTCCTCTGCAGTCAGATCAGATTGAGCAATTGCCATAAAAAAAATGGTAATTTAACTGTGTCTGCAGCCAACACAACCTTGGCAAAGAGAAAGACAACCGTAATGCATTTCAAACTCTGAGCCCTAGCCCCATGTCTGCTGCTGCCTATTCCTCCAGGCACAGTAGTGACACTTAGGGATGTGCTGCCACCTGATATTGCGGGGATTGCACCTCAATGCCTGTACCACACGGGCTCTGCTGCAACCTATCTTCATGCTCATCATTCTCTGCACAATGAGCTGACCCTTATACAGCCCTTCCCACCGTGCCCTAACCTTATCCTGGACTCCATTTCTCAGAGTATAGGTCCAGAGTATAGGAGAGAAAGCTGCTCTGATGAAAAAATAAAGTTCTTACCTGTGTAGGTTGGAGTGGTTTGTTATTTCTCTGCCTTTCACTGGATGGGATGATTGGGCTTTTATTTAAACTCCAATGTGAAGTGGCTGTCCTGAATTGCTTACTTTGAAATGAAGGGTTTAGAGTAATGTGAAACTGAAAGCACTGCGTAAAAAGCAGTTACTCAACAACCATAAAAACAATATCTGCAAGCTATGCAAACAGGAGGGTACATGGACTTTATAGGATTTCTTATCTAGTTCATGACAGGTCAGCAGAGGACATTTGGCTCAGGTGGACTAGAAAGTCCTGAAGGAGAAAGTGGCTCCAGCCTCATTTCATGGAACAACCTGCAGTCGCCTTATCCAGCTCAACAGGAGGAAGTTACACCAAGGGCGAGACAGCAGGCCAAGGATAACAACTGCAGCTTACGGCCCACAGTCTCAAGGGCCAGCACTAATCAGGTTGAAGGACAATGGACTCCATCTAATCAGACTAGAACACTTACATTCCCCAGCCTCCACCCCTTGCGGTTTTGCACATAAAATTCAACCCTAAGGACAGTGCACACTGAGTGCTAACCTTTCTCTGTTGTGGCTCCATCCCCCCATTCCCTCTAATGAACTTCCCTCCTGCTTGCTCGCTGTGTCCGCCTAATTCCTTGAGTGACTTTAATCTTAGAGCTCAGTTTGACCAAAGCTCCATTGCTGGTTTCTGGTGGGTGTGGTCAATAAGATGTGGCTCCCTCTTCCCCTCTTTCAAGCAGGGTAAGTTATGTCATTGGGAGAAGCAGGCCACCAGTATTTCTTATTGCTATTTACACTGAGTTGCAGAGACTAAATTCCTGGAGGCTGGGGCTCCAACTTGTACCCAGGCCCACTTATAGAGTGAAGACTCTAGCTGATGCATAGCAGGCTGAGATTGCCTGGCCTGATCACCCTCTCTCTGGCTCACTTGCAGGAAGGAGTTTCCAAGCTGGGAGAGGCAAGTGGGGAAGACCAGAGGCTACCATCCCTGTCCAGGGGAGGAGCTGTGGCTCAGAGATATTTGTCCAGGGAGAGAGGCAGTGCATAAATACAGAGATCTCTGAAGTTCTCCCCCAAAGAACAGATTTTATTTGAAACAGTGTGGGGACTTGAAGAAACTTTATTGCTAGCACATCGACTTTACAAAAAACACAAAAGGAGGTTTTTAGCAGTTGGGAGCAAGATCAGGCCGGCAGGGGAGGGCAGTTGGGGGCGAGATCAGGCTGGCAGGGGAGGGCTGTTGAAAGCAAGTGACCTCAGATGGTAATACAAATCCATATTGAAGAACAAGAGCTCAAATAAGGGAAATGTGTAATTATAAAAGACAGTATAAATACAGATTTCCTCTCCTTTCTCCTATTAACAGGTTTTAAGAAGTAACTGTATACAACAATCCTAATATATAAAAAGCCAGGGGCCGTCACAACCAAAACAACTGGACAGATGACCTAATAACAGGCTGCATGAGGCCACAAGGTTGGCAGGGTGGGTAGTGAGGGACGACTATATGACTGAACAGCACACTGCATGGGGCAACCATGCCAGCAGGGGGGTTAGTGACAGATGACCAAATGACTGAACAGCAGGCTGTGTGGGGCAACCAGGCCAGTGGCAGGGGTGCAGTAAGGGTTGACCAGGCCAGCAGAGGGGGCAAATGGGGGTGACTAGGCTGGCAGGGAAGGCAGTAAGGGGCAACTAGGCTGGCGGGGGGGGGGGCAGTTAGGGGCAACCAGGCCAGTGGGGGTGGCAGTTGGGGGTGACCAGGCCAGCAGGGGAGGCAGTTGGGAGACTTCAGTCATTATGGACCCTAGGATATGGGTTTAGACCAGCAGTCAGACATCCCCCAAGGGGCCCCTGATTGGAGAAGGTGCAGGCTGGGCTGAGAGACCCTGTCCCCTGTGCATGAATTTCGTGTACTGGGCCACTAGTATAGATATAATATGTAACATATATGGAAAATTAATAGCACTAATTGAAGGTAAGAGGGAATAGCTTTATAGGAGTAACTGTTCAGTATTTCACTGGAATTAATTTAGCATAAAGTTGAGGTATATTCTTTTTCTTTTAAAGTTTATTAAATTTATCGGAGTGACATTGATTAGTAAACTTATATGGATTTCAAGTATACAATTCTATAATACATCATCTGTATATTGTATGTTTGCCACCCAAAGTCAAGTCTTGTTCTGTCACCATTTATCCCCCCTTTTCTCTCTTCTACCTTTCCACACCCATTTGCTTCTAGTAATCACCATACTGTTGTCTATATATATGAGGATTTTTTTTGTGTTTGTTTTTTTGGCTTAATCTTTTCACCTTTTTCACCCAATCTCTCAATTCCCTTTCCCCTCTGAGGTCCTGGAGAGTATTATGCTAAGTGAAGTAAGCCACTCAGAGGAAGACAAATACCATATGGTTTTACTTATATGTGGAGTCTAATTAACAAAATAAACTAACAAAGAAAATAGAAACACTCATAGATACAGAGAACAGATTGAAGTATATTTTGAGAAATATATACAGTATATACACTGAGTGGCCAGATTATTATAATCTCTGAATGCATAATAATCTGGCCACTCAGTGTATATCCTATATAATAAAAGGCTAATATGCAAATTGTCCCCTCAACCAGGAGTTCGACCAGCAGGCAGGCCGGCCAAACGCCCATGTCCCCTCCCACTAGCCAGGCTGGCCGGACCCCACCCATGCATGAATTCATGCACTGGGCCTCTAACATGTGTGTGTGTGTGTGTGTGTGTGTATACACACACACACACACACACACACACACACACACACACACACATTGAGTGGCCAGATTATTATACACACACACACACACACATTGAGTGGCCAGATTATTATGCATTCAGAGATCATAATAATCTGGCCATTCAGTACAGTATATGTATATATATATATATATATATATATATATATATATATATAGTATATATATACACATATATACACATACACACACACATATATATACACATATACACACACACACATATATGTGTGCGTGTGTATATATGTGTATATATATATACTGTATATATATATACTGTGTGTGTGTGTATGTATGTGTGTGTGTGTATATATATATATATATATATATATATATATATATATACTGTACTGAATGGCCAGATTATTATGATCTCTGAATGCATGATAATCTGGCCACTCAATGTGTGTGTGTGTGTGTGTGTGTGTGTGTGTGTATACATGTTAGAGGCCCAGTACATGAATATATATATATATATATATATATGTATATATATATATATATATATATGCCCTGGAGTACCATTAAGGAAACAACAGATCTCAATTAATATCCTTTCACCTTAGGACACTCTAAAATAAGAGCCAAATAAACCCAAAGCAAGCAGATGGAAAAAATAGAGATTGATGTAAATGATTTTAATGAAATAGATAATGGGAAAATACAGAAAAAAATCAGTGAAAGCAAAAGCTGGTCCTTTGTAAAGATCATCAATGTTGACACACTTTTAGCTAACCTGGTCACAAAGAGAAGAAAGGAGACTGAAATTAGTAAAATTAGGAATGAAAAATAGGATATTACTATTGACAAAAATAAAAAATAAAAAAGATTATAAGGCAATACTATGAACAACTATATGGCAACAAATTAGATTAAAAATGGACAAATTTCTAGAAAGACACAAACTACTGAAACTGCCCCAAGAAGAATAGCTCCTCTGAATAGACTTGTAACAAATAAAGAGGTTGAAACTACCACCAAGAAAAGCTCTGGCCCGAATGGCTTCACTGGTGATTTCTACCAAATCTTGAAAGAAGAATTAATATCCATTCCTCACAAACCTGGCCAAAAATACAAAATTCCCTTAATGTTATTTTACCACATACTTTCTTTCTCTGTCTGAACTACTTGAGAGTTAGTTACAGACAGAATGCCTCAATAATCCACTGTATATTTCTTTAAAAAATTACACAGAAAAGTAATTTTTTTAAAGGAAATACATCTTGTGCTTCCAATTACATAGTCCATTTCCTTCTATATTAGCCATCTGCTGATGTCCGTGTAGACAGTTGTCTGTTTGGTTGTGTGAAGCACATGTTTGTGATGGACAAATTGTTTGTCTCACAGAACTTCATGCTTTGTGTCTGACCGCCAGTCCAAATTTTCCAATGACGTTTGATTCTGCTTTATTTCCTACTTGTGCATTCTAGTCACGGATTGTTAGCATGTCTTGTTATGATGTGTGGTCAATTTCTTCTTGAATACTTGCATAAAAGCATTCAATTTCATTTTATTCAGCTCAGTAAAATGAAAAAAGAAGAGAGGGACAAAAAAATAGGAAAATGCATCAGTGTTCTAGCACTTCCTTTTGCTGTGCAGCATGTGGGTCCAAACACCATGTGTTTCGCACAATCACTAAACACGTAGTAAATGCAAACACCACTGTGGTTCTGAACTCTTTACAGGTGTTATTACCTAAATTCAATTTATTCTTCAGCACCTGCATGTAATGTAGGTTTTATTATTAGCATTTCACACACCAGTGAATACAGTTTAAAGATATGTAATGTTTTTGTTTGCTTGTTTGTTTTTGATTTTTAGAGAGAGAGGAAGGGAGGGGGAGAGGGAAAGAAACATCGATGTGAGAGCGAAACAGTCTCCTACATGCCCCACACCAGGGATCAAGCGCACATCCTGGGCAAGTGTCCAGACCTGAAACTGAACCTGCAACCTTTTTGCTGCACAGGCCTAGTGGTTAATATCAGTTAATTGAGTCACAAGGCCCTGGTGACTGATTTGGGATTTCCTCCAATGATGAGTCAGTGTGTTAAGAGGAAGGTCAAATTAAGTTCATCCATGGCTCCGTGTTTGCAAATGTGGACAGCAGTACTGGTGCTTGGAGTCTCCCTTTATCCTCACTGCCTAGGACAGTTGATCAGCTCTTTTATGAATTAAAAGTCTCTGGCTCTTGTTTTACTCACGAGTGAGGAATTTCTTGTGTCGATTAAGGACAAATGGCAAGTATTTGTATTGAACACATGTCCTTTGTAAGTGGAAGCAGGAACAAGCTCTTAGTTTCTCAGGAATAGACTAGATGTCAAGAAAACAGCCCTTTCTGTTTAGAATATGAATTCTGTGCAGTTTCCCTGCTTTTTGGTTTCATGTGAGGCTATTTGAAAAACTTTCTAGGGACATTTTCTTTTAAATGCTGGGTATGAGAAAGGCATATTTCCTCTTTTCCCAGTGTACTTGGAGTCTCTAGAATATTTGAGTTATTCTAAAAGATAGCCACAAATAAAATTAATTTGCATGTTAGTATTGTTACATTAAAAATTCATGTGTGTATATCTTCTTATTGACAGGGAGGTATTTGTTAAGGGTATAAAGTTTCAGTATGTGAGAATCATCTAAGGCAGGGATTTTCAAACTTTTTTTTTTCTCATGGCACACATAAACTAATTCCTAAAAGAGCACCCACAGTAATTAGTTTATGTGTGCCTTGAGAAAAGAAGGTTTAAAATTGCTGAGTTAGGGGAATTTTTTTTAATCTTAAAAAATATTTTTATTGATTTCAGAGAGGAAGGGAGAGAAACAGAGAGAGAAAAATAACATCAATGACGAGAGAGAATATTTGATTGGCCATCTCCTGCTCCCCCACTAGGATCAAGCCTGGATGGGCATGTGCCCTGACTGGGATCAAACGATGTCCTCCTGGTTCATAGGTTGATGCTCAACCACTGAGCGACACCAGTCAGGCAAGGGAGTTCTTTATATAATATGCATAAGAGTTCTTTGATTGATATTTGCATTGTAATTATTTTCTCCTAGTTGGTGTCTTGCTTTTTGCTTTTGATAAGTGTAGCTAACTAGCTTAACTAGGTAGACAGGAAGGGAGGGCGTCCAGAGAGAATAGAGGCATCTTGGCCTGAACAATTAAGCAGCCATAAGTTAGATCGAAAGCAGCCCTGGCCTGAGCATCTGGGAGAGTCATAGGGGTAATTAAACCTCTCTGGCCAGGAAAAAAGAGGCTGTTTTACTCTTTGAGCAGAGAAGCCAGTGGTTTCAGTCACAAGGCTTGACAAGATACAGTTGCTAGGTATTAAAGCAACCATTAGAATAGCTTGCATTTCCTGGAATTTCACAAAAAAAGGAATCAAACAGTATGTAGACATTTTTGTTTGCCTTCTTTCACTCAGCATATCTATTTTCAGATTCATAACATTCTTGTATGTATCGATACAAGATTTTTATCGTTCAGTAGTGTTTTCTTATATGGATATGTTAAAATTCATTCATCATTGACCTGTGGATGGACATTGTTTTCAGTTAATGGCTATTAACAATAAAGCTATCATATGCACACAAACTTCCATTTTTTGGGGGGGATAGATGTAGAAGCAAAATGATTACTCTGCATGGTAAGTATTTGTTTAACTTTTTAAGAAACTGACAAACTTTTTCACAGTGATTTACCATTTTTCATTCCCACCAGCAGTGCATAAGAATTCCAGTTGCTCCACATCCCCACCAACACTTGAGATGTTTAGTTCTTTTAATTTTAGCCATTCTAGTTGGTGCATAGTGATATCTCATTGTGCCTTGAATTTCCACTTTTCTAATAAGTAATGATGTTGTTAATAAAATTTATACTATGCTTATTGCCATCCAAATATACTTTTTGATGAAGTGTCTGTTTAAATTATATCATTTTTTTCCTTTTAATTGGGATGTTTGCTTTTCCAATTAATAAGATGTTTGTTGAGTTTTAAGAGTTCTTTAAATATTCGGGGTACACGTCCTAAATCTGATGTATGATTTGCAAATAGTTACTTCCAATTTGTAACTTGTTTTTTCATTCTACAGGAATGAAAAGTGTGCTTTTTCAAAGAGAAGAGTTCTTAATTTTGAAATACAATTTATTATTTTGATATCTGGAATGTTTTTAACTGTTCTCACCTTCCATCTCTTTTTTTGTCTCTGACTCTTTCTCTTTGTATTTCTTCTGTAGCTCTTCTTCCTAGTGATGCAGAGGAATTTACAATTAAGACAATTAAGAAATAAAGACTATGGGTTTAATCAAAAGCCAGAAATACATGCATTAGTTCAATTTAATTTTATGTCCCATATAACAATCATTATAGAATTAAAATAGCTATTTGATACTTTTTGTCAAATATTTCCAAACCTCTAGATCTGGTAGCAGGAGTATCCTTGGTTTATACTTTCCTAAGGTCCCTTAGGACGATCTCACTGGTGATGGGAGGACTTGGAACTGGCTCAGGTCTGACACCAATGTCAGGAATGTGTTTCAGTCCTAAGGATGTTCTTTGGGAAAGATGGAGTTTTATTTCTAACTATTTCTTGATTTCACTGAAGTATGGTGACAAAACAAATTACGCATAATGGGAACCACTGACTCTCTAGAGAACACAGGCTATCAGACTCCAGGTAGGGACAGAAAATGCATTTACTCTGGATGTGCAGGCAGATGTAGAAACCATTGTAGTGCATTTTAAAGCTTTCATTATCCTATATTTCATATCACATATAATCAGATACTTTGAGACCAGATGGTTCTATGTCAGGTGTCTTTGATCGTTGTACCAAACGTCCTAAGAATTGAAGTCCTATTCACTTAGGGACACAATAGGACCCTATAATCACCACAAATAGCAGTTCATGAGTCTGGGTCATGTTATTTGAACCCCCCTAATTCTAATACCATAGGAGGTGCTGAGTTTTAAAGACATAGGGTTTTAGGATGACATCTCACTGAATCATATGCCTTTGGATTTCATTAGGATGACATCTCACTGAATCATATGCCTTTGGATTTAGTTTTTGGTCTTCCCTTCATGAGGAACAGGGTGACTGTCCTTTTGGCTTTTCCCACATGCCACCCAGACTTACCTTCTCCATGTGCTTCAGTATACTTTGTAGCTCTCTCTGTTGGATTTCTGTTTCTCACTTTATTTTCCATCCTTCATGGTTTCTTGGAAGCTTCTCTCTTGAACCTCCATTTGTTGCAGCTTTTCTTTTTTTTAAAAATCTTTATTGTTCAGATTATTACAGTTGTTCCTCTCCCCCCCACCCCCATAGCTCCCCTCCACCCGGTTCCCACACCACCCCATGTCCTTACCACCACAACCCTGCCACTGTCCTCATCCATAAGTGTATGATTTTTGTCCAGTCTCTTCCTGCACCCCCCGCACCCCTTTCCCCACAAGGATTGTCAGTCCACTCCCTTTCTATGGCCCTGATTCTATTATATTCACCAGTTTATTCTGTTCATCGGATTTTTTATTCACTTGATTTTTAGATTCACTTGTTGATAGATATGTATTTGTTGTTCATAATTTTTATCTTTACCTTTTTCTTCTTCTTCCTCTTCTTAAAGAATACATTTCAGCATTTCATATAATACTGGTTTGGTGGTGATGAACTCTTTTAGCTTTTTCTTTTCTATGAAGCTCTTTATCTGACCTTCAATTCTGAATGATAGCTTTGCTGGGTAGAGTAATCTTGGTTGTAGGTTCTTGCTGTTCATCACTTTGAATATTTCTTTCCACTCCCGTCTGGCCTGCATAGTTTCTGTTGAGAAGTCAGCTGACAGTCATATGGGTACTCCCTTGTAGGTAACTAACTGTTTTTCTCTTGCTGCTTTTAAGATTCTCTCTTTGTCTTTTGCCCTTGGCATTTTAATTATGGTGTGTCTTGGTGTGGTCCTCTTTGGATTCCTTTTGTTTGAGGTTCTCTGCGCTTCTTGGACTTGTAAGTCTATTTCTTTCACCAGGTGGGGGAAGTTTTCGGTCATTATTTCTTCAAATAGGTTTTCAATATCTTGCTCTCTCTCTTCTTCTGGCACCCCCATAATTTGGATGTTGGTACGCTTGAAGTTGTCCCAGAGGCTCCTTACACTATCTTCATATTTTTGGATTCTTTTTTCTTTTTGCTTTTCCGGTTGAGTGTTTTTTGCTTCTTTGTATTTCAAATCTTTGACTTGATTGTTGCGATCCTCTAGTCTGCTGTTAGATCTCTGTAAAATATTTTTTTTATTTCAGTCAGTGTTTGCTTAATTTCTAGTTGGTCCTTTTTCATATCCTTGAGGGTCTCATTAAATTTATTGGCCTTTTCTAGAAAATTCTTGAGTAACCTTATAACCGTGGTTTTGAACTCTATATCCAATAGTTTGCTTTCCTCCATTTATGTCATTTGTGACCTGTTTCTTTGTCTCTGCATTTTAGCTGCTTCCCTGAGTTGATAGAGTGGCTTTGTGTGCTAGGTGTCCTATACGGCCCAGTGGCTTAGCCTCCCCAATTACCTGAGGTGGACACTCTTGGTGCACCCCTTTGTGGGTTGTGTGCACAGTCTTGTTGTAGTTAAGCCTTGATTGTTGTTGGTATCACTGGGAGGAATTGACCTCCAGGCCAATTCGCTGTGAGGATCAGCTGTGTCTACAATGGGAGAACTTCTGTGCTGGAGACACCCTTATGGTGCAAGACTTGCTTCAGTGGGGCTTTGGTGCTCACTGAGTCTGCCCCCTGAGTGTGTCCCTTATGAATCTGAGGAGTTGTAATCTGGATGGTCCCACTCTGACCACTGGGTACACTGGCTCTTGGATCTCCAAGGAGGTACTAATTTAGCCTCTGCCTGAGGCCACCCAGTGGGAGCTATGGAGAGATCTGCAGATTCCTCTTCTTTGTTTGGGTTTTGGAGGTGCCCAGATGATGCTCAGCTGTGAAGCAATGCAAGCTGCTGTGAGGCCTTGGGCCTTCTTTTGGATGTTCTGGGTCTCTCTGACTCAGCTGCAGTTTGATAGGTAAGTTTAGATTTCAAAGGACCAGGCCATTCATATGCAAAAGCCTCTGCACACAGCTTGGATGGGATGGAGTCTCAGGGCGGAGCAAACAGCAATGGCTTCCCATCAGCCCTGCCCTAAGAGGCCCCAGGTCTCAGTTTCCCATGGTAATTGCTGCAAGCACCTCTGAGAGAAATCCGCTCTCTGAGTTCTGCCCACTGCCAGACAATCCAGTTTCTCCCCGTATGAGGCTGGGTCCCCAGAGTCTCTCCCGGAACTGAAGTTCATAGCAGTCAGGAGCTTGTGTCTCCCTGCGGATTGAAAAAGACAGCCACGTACTCAGTTGCCAGCCCTCTCCGCGCACGCGCGCCTCTATACCTCTGCCTTTATTCCCGCAGCTCCTCTGAGTCTCAGTGCTCTTTTCTCTTTCCTTCTAGTTGTAGAATTTCCACTCAGCCAGCCTTCCTGTGGTTCTGGATGATGTCCGTTTTGTCTTTTAGTTGTAGTTTTGAAGTGGTTGTGCGTGGTAGCATGTTCAGGTGTTTACCTATGCCGCCATCTTGGTTTCTCTCTGTTGCAGCTTTTCTTTCAGTGTTGTATTAGCAGCTCCTCTTCTTTTTCCAATTCCTCTGTCTTGGGATGCTCAGCTGTTCCACAGTGGTTTTACAAAGTTAAGAAAATAAAAATTATATCTAGCTGTACCCTTCAAAGTTAAGAGGAGCTCCTAAAATGATTTTTAAATGGCAGTGAGTAATCTCTCAATATTCTTACCAGCAATAGGAGCAAAACATGTTTCAGAATGTGATGGAAAGGCACTGATTGCCTGAGAGAGCAATTAAAACTCACCTGCTTATTTTTGGACTTAGTTGTTCTTATCCTTTTGTGAAAACACCTTGTTTAAAGAAGGATTTGTTGTCACACATTGAGGGGTGCTGAGGAACCTGCCATATCCTCCATGATCACAGCACTGCCCTGTACCTGCCAGAGCCTTCTCCCCAGCAGTGAGGGCCTTGTCAGCCTGCAGGATGGATTCCTTTGTTGCAGCCTGTGACTGCTTGAAGTTATGGAGGACCTCCATTGCCTGAGGAAACAAGGAGCACCGACTCTTCTTGCTGGGGAAGTCAGTGTTCAATAAAACTGAAAAATTGACTCTGTAAATGCTTCATCCTTCTTAGCATCCAACAGTGGTTCCCTTCTTTCCAGGGCCACAATTAAAAATTCAACATCTTTAGTTGGGGGAAAATCTCTATTTGGCAACCCTAGCTTCTTCTTAATGATGCCACTTATGGTAGATCTACAAACACTCCTCCTCAATTGTATGCAATATCTACACATATTTTCCCTTCTGACTGGATGCTCATCTACCCTTTATATGCTCAGATACTATTTATTTATACTTCAAGTTATAGCTTCTACCGCCTCTTCTAAGAAGCTGTGTTAAATTTCCTCCTGAGATTTGACTGGATGCCAGGTACACAGACCTGCCCTACCAGCTCTACTACTTGCTGGTTGTATGTTCTTAGGTAACTTATGAGGTTCTCAGTGCATCTTATTTCTCAACTGTATTATGGGGATGACGTTGTATCTAAAGTCATATTATTCTGAACATTAAAGTGATAGTCAATTTAAATGATCAACCTAAAAATGTACTTGGTTTAGAAAGTGTGTGCTGAATATATATCAGACATCATCATCATCATCATCATCATTATCACCACTATTAGTGTATCTTATATGATAAACATTATCCTACCATTCCAACTGATATTTATATTTCCTTTTTTTAGGTGAGATCATAAGCTTCTTTAGAACATTGTTTCTTTAATTGTGTATTCCTTGTACACAGTGCTAAACTATTACATTGTTTCTAAATGAAAGATATGTTCTATTTCATCTACATTCTTGATAATAAATCTTTTGTTTTGGAAAAATATTCTTGTTTATTTAAGAGCACTTAACTACTTGTGGATGTAAAAGATAAAAATGTACCGATATCACCATGCTTTGCTATCTCTTCACATATAGTCCTATCATCTTAGATTTTTCAAAAGAACCCACAAAAATTCTGGCCCACATCTGCTGGTCTTCCCCTGTCTTTTTATTCTTCACCTTCACTTTTTTCCTGGGCACCAATTCGTAGGACCATTCAACCTTGTTCAATTTCTTCTGAGTAGAGAATGTATCCTCCAGGTTCACAGAAAGTTCCTTTCAAAATGCCTTCCATCAGCCGCTCGGAAAGCTAACTAAGCTGAGCCTGGCAATATTTGAGAGATTCCTCTTCATTCTTCAGCAAGAAATTTTCCTTCTTTTTCTCTGTGATGTCCTGCCACAGAAATGTGGAGAAATCCAAAGGAAAGAGGCTGTTATAAAAGAAGGGAAGGCCCAACTGTTATCCTCTTGGAAGAGTTAGTTTAATGCCATCAAGGTGGACTGGAGCATGGAACCATAGACCATGCTCAAGAAGTTCATTTTAGTCACAGCTTAGACCAATTCGTTCTGTGATCTGTGGAAAGTTCCGCAATTCTCTTGGGTTCAGGCTCAACATTTGTGAAATGATGGAACTGGTAGACAGAAAATCCATGGTTCATTTATTTTTTAAATTGAGATATATTGGAGATATCACATTATATTGGCTTCAGGTGTACAAAGTAATGATTTGATATTTGTATACATTGCAAAATGATCACTATATTGTTTAATTATTGTCTGCCACCTTATATCAGTATAAACATTGGTTTTTCTTTGATGATAACTTGAATTCAATTCTCTTGCAAATATCAAATATGCAATCCAGTATCATCAAGTTTCCTTTATCAGTCATAAGATTAACAGTGGTCCATCCATCAACAATGAGCAATGGAAAGTTCAACATGACTGGAAGTGGACTTTTCTCTGCAAACTTGGATTGCTATGGATAAAAATATATACACAAACATATATATACACAGTAAACCAAGTGTCCACTAATGAGGTAAGTGTTCACTGAACAGAGTTTTGAACGCCTCATGAATTAATTTAATGAGGGTTTGATTGTACCAATATATAGGGAAAGAAATTTTTTGCTACACCAGAAAAATTATAATCATATTAATTTTCTTCTGTATGAAGTGAGAGTTTTGTAACTTGTAGGATGGTCAATGACAGACTCAAAGACAAGGTGAAGGTATTTATATAGGGCAGAATTATGTTGTCCTCAAGAATTCTTTCTCCTGGTATCAATACATGATAGTCTTTAGGCCTATAAATATGCTAAATATTGATCAACTGATTAGATTTTTGGCACTGGCTAACTTTAAGAAATGGAGATTACTCAAGTGGGCATACCTAAATACATGATGCCTTTAAAGGCACTTTTCTCTAGTTGGTAGCAGAGAGGAAGTCAAATATATTAGAAACAAGACCAGGATATAATACACCATTGCTGCCTTGAAGATGGGGAGGAGTCCCCATGACCCTCCTAATGATATTATATTAGTTTCAGGTGTACAACATCTAAATCTTATTTTCAGCTCTTGGTAAACAGTAGCACACCATACATCTTGTGCTAGGAACTTACCTGGAGAATTGTGAACTAATAAATTGTGTGTTTGTGCAAACTGCTACTAAGCACATGTTAATTTGCTTTGCCATAATGGAAATAAAGAGCCAATCTTTCAGAAAAAGGATGAATAGTAGACTATAGATCCCAGACACTCATATGAATCCAAACTTCTTTTACAATGGGAAACACATGAACTATGGGTCAAAAGGGGATGTCCAGGCATCGATCTAGAAGAACAGGAGTTAGGAAGGATCTATGCTAAGAAATTTACCATAAGTTTCTTTTGGAACTTCCACTTGTCATCCTTGAAGGAGTGCTCCATGGAGATTGCATTGTCTTCCTTCTCACAGGCTGTGTGTAGGTCTAGCAGCTCCTGCAGCGTGTCTGTCGGGAAACTCACTCTCTGGGCCATCTGCTCGCTGTACTGGTCGGCTGCCTTCTGCATGGCTGCTGAATTCTCACGCTCAGCCAGAGTTATCACTGCATTTTCCAAACAAGGCACTGCTCCACTGTTGATGGCATCCACATAGGCCTTTGCCAAATTCCCGAGCCCAAAATGACACAAGATATTCAGAAAATGGACAGGAAGTTCTTACTCACTGTATCATAAGCTTTAGAGATCATCATTCTAAAAAGAACAAAAATTTTATTGAAATGAAGATTTCTGCTTTGTCTTTCTTCCTTTACTCCCCACCTTCCTTCTTGATTTCATTGTTGTCTCCTCCTCTGTTATATATTATAAACCCACTTCCTTGTAATAACATCATCATATCTCCTATATACTCTTTCCTTTATAGTTCTCAAATTTAGCATATGATAATGTAACTTAATGATTTCAACCAATATATTCAAAGGTTTCCTGAAACATTTTCCCAATTGAAATAAATTTTAAAAGAGTTTATTTTACAGGTAGAGAAAGTAAATAATTTGTGCATAAAATTTTCCAATTAAAATTTGGACCCATATAAAAAATCAAAAATTTCAGGATGGTGACTCAAATATTAAATCAAGCCTTGGCCCATCTCATCCCAAGGTACTGTATGTCTGCTGAAGTGGTATAGATCCATGAATCTAGCCCTGTACATAAGGCTATATGTTAAGTTTTCTTCTCAAGCTCTAAAGAACTTTCAGTGGCTCATGTTATGCTATATATTTTTTCTAATTTGTCTTATTATCATCATGCAGATTCCTATCCTTAACAGTAGCTTGTGCTTATGTCATTGGTGTATTAGTTTCATGAGTTACAGTAGGCTTCAATAAGCCCTCATATAGGGAAGCTTTAATGAAAAAACATGCATGTCTATGTGTGGCATGAATCTTTGCTTTCGACATCACTTAGAGAAGGCAACAGAACTATTGGCAAACCCTGGGTATAGTCACACACAATGAACGACTGTAACAATGGAGACTCACCATTTCCAGTGACAATGATTCCCTCTCTGAGGGTCTTGGTTTTTGCATCTGTGAAGATATAGTTACAGAAATGTTTGGATTGCTTCTGGAAATTGCAGTCTAGTTGGTTTTCTGACATGCACTCCATATGTTGTAACAAGTTTTTATTATTTGTAGGCCTATCAAAAACAAAGCACTTTCGCTTGGGGAAGAACTTCCTGATATACTTTCTAGGCATGTTGGATTGCCGGATTTTGGGATCTCTGCCTTTAGAAAAAAAGCAAAAAACATGAATGATCGGTGAGACAGTATTCAGGAAAGGATGTTCATTTCCAATGGTCTTTGAATCATTGTAACTCTGGTGCTTGCATATCTGCTTCTATTTAATCATGACTATCAACGTAATGCTAATCTCCACAAAACAGCTTTGTTTTTAATTTTTGTACAAATCCAGGAATAAAAGAAATACTTCTGAGGAAGAAGCGGAGGCATGGAGACATTCATCCCATCTGAAGAAACTTATGGTTGTATTCTTTAGGCCTTCCATGGTGTCCAATAGCTTGACTATTATTTAGATATTTGTGAATGATAGATTAATCCTAAAAATTTTAAGAAATACTTTTAATGTTATAGTCCCCATGTCAGAAATATAATGGGGGTTCTAAAGTAAGAGTCAAATATTTCCTGGTAGATATATGGCAATTTATGATATTGTTAAATCAGACATTACTTAGAACAGTAAAGGACAACTTCTAAAACATCAGAGTAACAAATACAGACAATATAAACATGCAAGGTTAACCTAATGCTGCTTAAAGACTTCACCTGTTCTGTATATCAGATTATATTGGAGGTGACAATGTCACACTGAGTAATTCTGGGCAAATACCAGTTGTTCCATAAATGATTCTTCAATAAATAAATAAAATATTAAATAAGCAAAAATGGATATGCTTCCAGGTATTACCCATTTTTCTCTCTGCTAAATCTATTCTGTGTAATTAATTTACTATATTAACATGATAACAGGCTGTAGAATGAAGAGAGTGATGTTATAAGAGAGCAATAATGAATGATTTGACAGTTTTACTGGAAGAATATATTCATTTGGGGGGCTATTAAGATAGACAACATGAAATATGTTTTAAAATAAGTCATTTGATATCTTTATGATCCTGTGTTAACCATCTTTCATAGAGATGGGCATTTTTCTCCAAATAGAAGCAGAGGAGCTCTAAACTTCATCAGAACACAAATATTTGAGCCGCAGAATGTCTTAGCATTGATTGTTATCCTCAAATTTTTTTCAGGGTGTCAATTTTCCTAAAATTTTTGGTACAATGTTGGATATTCCATTTCCTCAGCCAGCTTAAATTCTGATCACTTGAGTTTTTTCAGTATTAATAACAATTGAAACCCATACCCACCTGACATACTCATATCACAAGCTTCAAAACAATACAAAATAAAAATTGACCTTAATTGCCAAATGACAGGACTCAGTTGATCATATCCAGCATTGGGTTTCATTCCTGGCAGAATTGATCATCTAGATGCATTTACATGTTGCCATGTGTGCTTAAACCCAAGCAAATCATCACTGGAGGTCAGAGATTGCCATATAGAATTTTATATTATATTCCACTGGTCAGAAATATAATGTTAGTTATAAAGTAAGAGTCAAGTGTTTCATCCTCCACCTCCAGACCATCCTCTGATGCCTGGAACCAACTTCAAGGCATTCTCCAGGTACTCATCTTCAGTGATGGTGCATCCATCTAACATTAGCTCCAGCACGAAATCCCGTACAACCCAAATAAAGTCTGGAAAGAAACTCACAAACTTGGCTGAGTCATCTACGTCAGCAGAGACGGGAGAGGATTTTGCCTGGATTAGCTTTGTTAATTCAGTCACATAGCTGGGATATTAGCTAAGGAATGAGAAGTGCTCCACGCTAAAATTTCCAGAGCTCACACGGAAAGAATTTTTATGGACGTTTCTATTCACTCTGTGTCCCTTTCTCTTCAACCATGATTATTGACATGAGGAAACAACAAAAAATAGTTTCAGTTACATTCACATAGACTCCATGACACATGGAGGTTTGGTTCCTGGAAGGATACTGCAGCTACTCCGGGGCCTGGTGGTTGATGCTGCTCATGCTTTGTAGACAAACATGCTGCTCAGAAGCACGGCCAGGGCAAAGATCCATGAGTCATTTTTTGAGTCGCCCTAGAAAGTGCATAGAAGGGGACTGAGGTGTCTTCCATTTATTCATCCATTCAGTTGTTTATGCACTATGCTAGCTCTACTATAACTGAACAGTAGGGCAAATAATATACATTGTGAAGACTGATAAATTCAAACCTCATTTTGGGTATTCACATTGACATCACTCATGGCCCAAGTTCCTTAGCTATTAAAAGAAGTAAATGACACTGTAAATGTTTGCAAAATGTTTAAAACATTCCCAAGAACATAGAAGTATGCAATAAGAAGTGGCTAATGATTTATTTGCCACGTTCTCTTGATCATGGGCTTATTTGGGACACAAATGCTAGTTAAGTAAATTCACAAACTTCTCATTGTGCATCTAATAAAAAAATGCCAGATAATTAACTTACTTTTGTGGATATAAAGTTTCATAAGGCAATCTCTGACCTCCAGACATGACATGCTGGAGGTGCAAATATACCTGGGAACACGTAAATGCATCCAAGGTCATCCACTCTGCCAGGAGTGTAACCCAATGATATAACATAAAAGACAAAGGGGGAATGCAAAACCCAGAAAACTTACTCTGTGATTTCAGGCCAAGAAGGGATTATGTCTGAGTGAGAAACAATCCCATTAGGTTGAAAGTAGCTGGGCTTTACCCTAAAGCACGAGCAGAATGTGGAATTCTGGAGAGAAGAGAACCAGGCTGGTGGAAGGATCTACAGACGCCAATCAGAATTGTCAGAGAGTGTGTTCATATAAAGGTACTACATGTTATTTTATTTGACTGAAGTAGTGGTTATGTGTGTGATAGGAATAGATGATGAGGCTAAATCATAAGTGACTATATATCATATAAGTGGCAATAGAATTGGATACTGCTAAAAACCCTAGAGTTGTAAATACAGCAAGTACTTCTCCAGCTATCAGTTGACAGTTATGCTTTGGCTCCTATCAAAATATAATTAGCTAAAAAGAAGAAGGTTTATGTAAGCTACAATCTGCTAGCAATCAGTAGACCATTTTGGGATTACAGAGAAATTATTACTGAGTACTTTTAACTTGAATTGTGCTAGGTGAAATCAGCTATTCAGAGAAAGACAAGTATCATATGATTTCACTCATATGTGAAATCTAATGAACCAAATGAACCAAGAACCAACATAGAGGCAGACTTATAGAGAGCAGGCTGATAACTCTTGGAGGCGGGTGAGGGGTTGGGTTGTGGAGGGGGAAGTATTGAGCAAAAACGAAAAAAGAGAAGGTATTCATGGACAGGGTAACAGTGTGATGACTGCTGGGGAAAGGGCATGGGAGAAGTTGGATGAGGTGATAGGATGGATAAATGGTGATGGACTTTGGGTGGTAAACACACAATACAGTGTACAGATAATGTGCTGTAGAATTATATACCTGAAATCTGTATAAGTTAGTAAACCAGTGTCACCCCAATAAATTCAATTAAAAATTAATATTATAATTGAGATTATCTAATTCCTGCCCCTACTCCTTTTGGGATAATGGAAGCCAAAGATCCACCACTCCTACTTTTACTTTAGACTCTGGCTAATACAAATAAGGACACAAGATTGACCACAACTAACAGAGTAAAGATAAACTACCTAAAATTACCTTATATAAAATGCTTTTGGTGGGTCTAGCTCATGAATTTATAGAAAGGAGGAATTCATCTTTACAACCCAGAGACTTGTACTAAAACCTTAATTAATTTATATGGTGTAGCTGAAGTGTTTTTGGAGATTATTTAAATATGTTATTTTAATGAAGCCATATTTTCACATTTCCTACTTTCAAGACCATCAACTGCCAGAAGCCAATTCCAGCATGTCAGCAGGGCTGAATCATCTGGGAATGGCTAAAAAACATCTCCCCCAAACCTGAATAGGATAATTGCTTGCTGCCAGACAGCTCAGAGCATCTTAAATCTGCATATTATTGCCTCCTGTTGGCCAAACACCTGAACAGCTGTAGGCTATTCCCCAAACTGACAATGCTTCTGTACCCTACCCTATGAAGTGTATTATCTCCACCTTGCCTTAGGACAAGTTGTGTTAATAAATAGCATGGGGTCCTTAGACAAGGGGTAGTCTTTCACCTCCTTTAGTTGAAGTTCCTCTGACCCCCAATGCCTTTCAAAATTATCTTTCATCCTTGGACTCCTTCTTAATCATCTACACATCAGCCCCTTTCTCTAGATTGCTGAACCCTTTGTAATGCTGGGACAAGAACCCTGGCATATGGTGACCCGAACTGGGGCTGGACTTCAACCCTGGAAACATTAATGGCACACTTTTGGAGAAAGAAGGATTCCCCTGAGTGGAAATAATGGTATGGTCATAAGATTAACTATGCATAGAACCCATGTCAGCTTTGGAAGCCCATGGATCCATAAGTGCATGAGTTATACTTTGTGTTTAAGTCAGATTATAATGGGGAAAAATTTGGTCAACAGGCAAAATTATAAAGAATTTGGAATATCAAAAGGTACTTTTTAAAATCAGGCTGAAAAAGGAGTGCCATGGTCATCTTTATTGTGGTTTCTTGTTCAAATTAAAATCTTAATTTGTATTTGGAATCTAAAATCTGTAATAAGAAATGAAACCCCACTGCCGAAACTGCCTCTGGTGCAGAGAAATTTAAAGGTGGCAGTAGAGGGCAGAGCAATTAGCTCTCCTGCAGAAAGATTACTTAAAGTTTTGTTTAAAAATTACCAAAGAACATCTTATGATAACCAAATTTTGGCTAAGATAAGCTTAAGTGCTAGTTATTACTTTGAGAAGTGAAAAAGGAAAAAATTTAAGATCTGTCTTTATCTATAAAGCATGAAAAGATACGCAGCCAGATCTGTTACTGACTCGTTCCCCCAAAGCAAGGAAGGGAGACATGTGGCAAGCCAATATGGATACCCACTCTCCCAGTATGCTAATTTAAAGTCTCCTTCTCGCCATGAAAAATTTAGAAATGCATCTGGGATTTCTGTGCATGTGTAAAGAGAAAAGCTAGCTTAAAACAAATGTGTGCAACTGTCCAACTTTTGGACATTTAGATAGCGTTTTAAGCTTGACTCTCTTTACAAAAGCTACAGAAATGAAAAGCCCAAGACTGTTTTTTCCTGCAAAAAGGAAGATGGTGGATTTGTCCAAAAGGAAAAAATTCAGGCTAGGTTCTAGCAGTGAGATTGGTATTTCCATAATAAAGAGTAGTTTTTAAAATGCTAATGAAGCTTGGTCAAAAGTTAACTTTAAGGCCTTCAAGAAAATCAGTAAATTGTCTGTTACAAAAAAATTTGCCAAAGAAAATGCTTTAAAATAATTATAACTAACTCTAGAATCTCAAAGAAAATTTTGAAATATAGATAAATAATGTATTAATTATAAAGATCTAAGTATCCCTGGTAAAGACTGGCTACACCTTTTGTTAATGGAGGAAGTGGCTGGTCGCCCTTTCCCAGCAGAACAGACAGGTAGGCCAGTTTTCTGCCAGTAGCCATCTTTAAGGACAATTTTGCATTTGAATACCTATAAGTTTGCTAGCCGCCCTTCCCAAAGCAGAAAAAATTATGGTCATTTTAAAAAGTCAAGCAGCTAGGCCAAAAATCTGTTTGCTAGCCAAAAACAGTTTTTCCCACAGCTGCAAATTCTTTTTTTTTTTTTACATTTGAATTTTATTTATTTATTTTCAATAAATTTTTATTGTTCGGATTATTATAGATGTTCCTCTTTTTTCCCCCATAGCTCCCCTCCACCTGATTCCCCCCCCCACCCCATGCCCTTACCCCCTGTCACTGTCCTCATCGATAGGTGTAAGATTTTTGTCCAATCTCTTCCCATACCCCTCACACCCCCTTCCCCCCAAGAACTGTCAGTCCACTCCCTTTCTATGCCCCTGATTATATTATATTTACCAGTGTATTCTGTTCATCAGATTTTTTAATCACTTGATTTTTATATTCACTTGTTGATAGATATGTATTTGTTGTCACTTTGGTGTTCATAATTTTTATCTTTACCTTTTTCTTCTTCTTCCTCTTCTTAAAGAATACTTTTCAGCATTTCATATAATACTGGTTTTAGCATTTTCTTATCTGTGAAGCTCTTTATCTGACCTTCAATTCTGAATGATATAGCTTTGCTGGGTAGAGTAATCTTGGTTGTAGGTTCTTGCTATTCATCACTTTGAATATTTCTTTCCACTCCCTTCTGGCCTGCATAGTTTCTGTTGAGAAATCAGCTGACAGTCATATGGGTACTCCCTTGTAGGTAACTGTTTTGCTCTTGCTGCTTTCAAGATTCTCTCTTTGTCTTTTGCCCTTGGCATTTTAATTATGATGTGTCTTGGTGTGGTCCTCTTTGGATTCCTTTTGTTTGGGGTTCTCTGAGCTTCCTGGACTGGTAAGTCTATTTCTTTCACCAGGTAGGGAAAGTTTTCTGTCATTATTTCTTCAAACAGGTTTTCGGTATCTTGCTCTCTCTCTTCTTCTGGCACCCCCATAATTCGGATGTTGGTACGCTTGAAGTTGTCCCAGAGGCTCCTTACACATCTTCATATTTTGTATTCTTTTTTCTTTTTGTTTTTCTGGTTGGGTGTTTTTTGCTTCCTCACATTTCAAATCTTTGGTTTGATTCTTGGGGTCCTCTAGTCTAGTGTTGGATTTCTGTATATTATTCTTTATTTCAGACAGTGTATGCTTAATTTCTGACTGGTCCTTTTCCATATTTTTGGCATTCTCATTAAGATCCTTGAAGGTATCACTAAGTTCCTCGGAGATCTCACTAAGTTTCTTGGGTGTTTCTAGAGGATTCTTGAGTAATCTTATAACTGTGGTTTTGAACTCTATATTCAGTCGTTTGCTTTCCTCCATTTCTTTCATTCGTGACATGTTTCTTTGTCTCTGTATTTTGGCTGCCTCCCTGTGTTGATGGAGTGGCTTTGTGTGGTAGGTGACCTATAGGGCCCAGTAGGTCAGCTTTCCCAATCACCTGAGGTGGACACTCTTGGTGCACTCCTTTGTGGGCTGTGTGCACAGTCTTGTTGTAGTTAAGCCTTGATTGCTATTGGTACACTGGGAGGAACTGACCTCCAGGCCAGTTGGCAGTGAGGATCAGCTGTGTCTATAATGGAAGAACTGCTGTTCTGTAGACACCCTTATGGGGCAAGACTTGCTTCAGTGGGGCTTTGGTGCTCACTGAGTCTGCCTCTTGAGTGTGTTGCTCATGGATGTGAAGAGTTGAAATCTGGTGTTGTCTCACACTGACCACTAGGTACACTGGCTCCTGGATCTTCAAGGAGGTGCAAATCAGCTACTGTCTGAGGCCACCCAGCAGGAACTACAGCGAGATCTACAGATTTCTCCTCTTTGTTTGGGGTTTGGAAGTTTTGGAGCTGTCTGACCAACCTGCAGTTTGTTGGATTAAGCTGCGAAAGGGCAGGCCTTTCATACGCAAAAGCTGCTGCACTCAGATTGGGTGGGTTTGTAAATTGGATGGGGCAGGGTCTCAGGGAATCACTAGGGCATGGCAACTAGCGATGGCTGCCAGTCAGCAGTCTCTGCGTCTCCGCTTTTCCGCGTCTCCGCGTTTCTGCGTCCCTGCATCCCGCACCCCAGTGCAGTAAACAATGATTTCTGTGCGCACCTCTGTGAGAGAGCCACCCTCACTTTCTGACCCAATGCTAGACACTCCAGTTTCTCCCCATAGGATTCTGGGTCCCCAGAGTCTCGCTGGAAACTGGAGTTCAGAGCAGTCGGGAGCTTGTATCTACCTTCCAATTGAAAAAAAACAAAACAGCGCACCCAGTTGCCAGCCCGATTCGCACGCCTCTGTACCTCTGCTTTTCCATGGCTCTGCACCTCCTACACAGTCTCAATGAGCTTTTTTCTTTCTTCTAGTTGTAGAACTTCTACTCCGCCAGCTTTCCCGTGGTTCTAGGTCAGGGGTGGGCAAACTTTTTGACTCGAGGGCCACAATGGGTTCTTAAACTGGACCGGAGGCTGGAACAAAAGCATGGATGGAGTGTTTGTGTGAACTAATATAAATTCAAAGTAAAGGAGCGGAGGGGAGAGCAAGAGAACCCTCCGCTCTTTCAGCTCCGCGGGCCGGATAGAACAGCTGAACGGGCCGGATCCGGCCTGCGGGCCATAGTTTGCCCACGGCTATTCTATGTGGTAGTTGTTTTGTCTTTTAGTTGTAGTTTTGGTGTGGTTGTGAGAGGCAGCACGTAGAGGTGTATACCTTATGCTGTCATCTTGGTTTCTCTGCAAATTCTTAAAAAAAAAAAGTGGCTCTTTTGAAATTAGGCTTCCCGCTGAAACTTATCAAGACAAAGAATGTGGTAATTTATATTTGAAAAGACCAAAACTATTTTGCCATCCAGAAATGTAGGTTTGGCAGCTTAAAATTTTAGAAGTTTGCTTCCTCATGAAAAATCTAGAGGAGAAAATTGAATCCATTAATTGATTATGTCTTGTATTTTTGAAATTTATTCTTTAAAATATAAAAGGTTATTAATCAAGAACTGCTAAATATTTGACTAAAAGTTTAACGTTCAAATTAAATTGGGAGAAATTATATAGTTGTGGTAATTAAATGCCTAAAGTATAAAAACTTATTTTTGAGAACATAAAATATTGTGTTTTCTCTGAAAATTAGGAATTCAAAATATGTTACTTATTGGTCTGATTAAATAAGAAGGATTAATTCTGTGATCTCAACCAAATTTTTATTTCAAAGACCAGTTTAAATTTAATTGATATCTTAAGATAATTATAAAAGTATTATAATCTTTAAATCATATATATATACATATATATATATATACATATATATACACACATATATATATATACACATATGTATATGTATATATGTTTGATGTTTTTTCCAAGTTAAATTTCAAAGCTATAACTGAGAGATAATTTTAAGACATTTCACAGACCCTGAAATGTTTTCAAGAAGTTGTTCTCTCTTCTTAAAGGAAATATTTTTGAAATTAAATTGATTTAATATACTTGAAATCACATGGAAAGCTTTATCAAATAAAAATTAATAACTATATTTTACTTATAAATGTTATAAAGGTTTTGGCCTCTAAAAAGGGCAAAATGAAGTAACTAAATATTTCTTAAAATCCAACAGCAAAATTTTAAGACAGAATTTGAAAGACAAAAAGCTCATAGCCACCTGCATTTTTAATTAGTATGGACGTGGGGCAGCATTTGGTGCCTTGTAAATCAGAAATAAACATTTACTAAATTTGCTTTGCTTTTTAAATAAAGATACCTACTTTAATTACTTAATAAATTAGCTTTTTAAAATATAATCAAGGTTTCATAAATTAAGTTAAATGAAAAGCCAATATTTTTTATAAACAATTAAATTCTAATAAAGCCACCAGAAACAGCCAGTGAGATTTCTGTTAGTTTGCAATATAATTTTGACTATCTTTTAGGGATTTTGGTTTGCTCTTCCCTTGTTTATTGTGAAAATAAACAAACCATCTTTTCTGTCAAAGAACAGTTTAGACAGCCACCATGTTGGCCACATGGCTTGCCATACCCCTGGGGGCCGCCATCTTGAAATAGCAAAGGCCAACCCCTCCCTTTGAATTAGCCAGTGTCTTTGTAAGCAATTTGATTAAGTCTTCTAAGAAAGTTACTGAGACCTCTCATGATACAATTGTATATGCAAATAAGCCAAAAGGGATACTCTTTAAAAATAAAATTCTAGCTTAATAAAAAGGAGAAATTTGAAAAATTTGAAATCTCTTCCACTAATACTTACAGTGTAAAATTAAGATTGTTGTTAAAGTATTAAATCTGACAGCAAATAGTAGTCAAATTTATAGTAAAGTTACTTGTAATTTAGCTAGCTATTTGGCTGTACGAGTCACCATCAAGCAGCAGCCCTGTAGGTTGCTTGGTGTAAAGAAAGACAAAGATTTTTAAATGAAACTCTCTGTAGCCTGAAAATTCTTTTGGAAAGAAATAAAGAGAGGTTTCCTTCAAAGATCTGAAGAACTGTAATTAAAAGTCAATAAATTTGGCCTCATAAACGGAAGTAAATAACTTGTGTTTTTGTCTCCCTGACAAAGTTTATGTTAAGTTACTCAAAGGCTAATTGCAGAAGTTTAATTAATGTCATTTGCTGTATATAACCTAGGACAAGTAAAATTAAAGTAAATTAATGAATAAATTAACCTTATTTTGGGTTAACTTAAATTGGCTAATTAAAATAATTGAATATTCAAGAAAACTTAATTGAACTGTACAGGAAACTGTTCCTGAAGTATTAACTAAATTTTTTGATGGTTCATCTCATAGTAAAATTGCTTAACATGCAATGAATCCAAAGCAATCATATTTCTATACAAAAAATTAAAAATTATCAAGACTGCATTATAAAATTTCCAAATGCCTCCTAATATTTAAATCAAAAAAGGGGGGATAGTAGAATAATATCCTGTAAGAAAATATACTATAAGAAAATTACATCAAGAAATTTTTTACTTTGAAAATTAATTTTCTAATAGCAAGACATACATGAAAAATCACAT
Organism: Plecotus auritus; assembly: GCF_963455305.1. Taxonomy (NCBI): domain Eukaryota; kingdom Metazoa; phylum Chordata; class Mammalia; order Chiroptera; family Vespertilionidae; genus Plecotus; species Plecotus auritus. The sequence continues at coordinate 69,437,410 of NC_137771.1, forward strand.
GGTGTCAGAATAAGCCAAAGGAAAATTGGGCAAAAAATGAAATAGGATCCCAAGTCAAATTTATAGAAAATATTCCTTTATTAACCTTTGGTCAAGAATATGTTTGTATAGTTCCAGAAAACTCCAAGCCCATGTGGATTCCTGCAACAACGGATCCCAGAGAGGAATTGACAGGACTGCTCCAGCCACAGAATAAGCAGTGGCCCCTGAGAATAGAGGAGAAACAGTCCAGAAATGAAGATGGTGAAGACACCTTGCCATGCTAGCAATCAGCAGCTGTGAATCACTGCAGGTTGCCCAGGACCAAACCAGAGAGTGTCGGACCTGCATTGCTACTGTTTGTCTACCATCCAGAACTGAAATATCATTGCTAACATGTACACATAAGGAACTGTTGGACATTGAAATTGGGACTCAAAGAACTGTTGGCCCAGAAAGAAACTTACTGCCGGCTGATTTCTTTAATGCCTGACAGCAATTTAAAGGGACTTGATAGAACTCTGTTCTTTCCATTAAATTTAAAAATGTTAAAACATAAATTATTGTTAAAATTTAAAAAATCAAAAAGGGTGAGATGCCGGAAGCCAATTCCAGCATGTCAGCAGGGCTGAATCATCTGGGAATGGCTAAAAAACATCTTCCCCAAACCTGAATAGGATAATCGCTTGCTGCCAGACAGCTCAGAGCATCTTAAATCTGCATATTATTGCCTCCTGTTGGCCAAACACCTGAACAGCTATAGGCTATTCCCCAAACTGACAATGCTTCTATATCCTACCCTTTGAAGTGTATTATCTCCACCTTGCCTTAGGAAAAATTATGTTAATAAATAGCATGGGGTCCTTAGACAAGGGGTAGTCTTTCAGCTCCTTTAGCTGAAGGTCCTCTGATTCCCAATGCCTTTCAAAATTATCTTTCGTCCTTGGACTCCTTCTTAATCATCTACGCATCAGCCCCTTTCTCTAGATTGCTGAACCCTTTGTAACGCTGGGACAAGAACCCTGGCAATCAACCTCACACATCTTAACTACTAGAGCACATTGATCCCATAATTATAGCTTTCTCCAGGATGTTTTTCTTATCCTGAAGACTAGTTAAATATGTCATTCCTGTATCCATTATACCCTGTACTGATAACACTGCATATTTCTTACCTCCCAACTAAGCTCTGAGCCTTTTCCTAAATCATTCAAAATATTAGCTAGCCTACAGGCAATAGAGCAGCCATTGAATATCTGGGGGAAAGATAGGACGCTATAGCATACAGGCTTAATTGCAATTGGGAACATAAACACATATGTGTCACCCCTTTAAAATGTAACAGTAGCCCTAGCTGGTTTGGCTCAGTTGACTACTGTTCCATGTGAGGCCTGTGGACTGAAGGGTCCCAGGTTCGATTCCGGACAAGGGCACATGCCTGGGTTGTAGGATTGATCCCCAGTTGGGGGCATGCAGGAGGCAACTGATCAATGATTCTCTCTCATCATTGATGTTCCTACCTTTCTCTCCCTCTACCTTCCCCTCTGAAATCAGTAAAAATATATTTTAAAAAATAAAAAAAAAGGAACAGTAGTCATCATCATTGGATTGATGTTGAAAAGCATCAATGGGGAGTCTTTCATGATAACCTTACTAAAGAAGTAAACATTTTTTAAAATATATTTTATTGATTATTTTACAGAGAGGAAGGGAGAGGGATAGAGAGTTAGAAACATCAATGTGAGAGAAACATCGATCAGCTGCCTCCTGCACACCTCCTACTAGGGATGTGCCTGCAACCAAGGTACATGCTCTTGACTGGAATCAAACCTGGGACCCTTCAGTCCACAAGCCGATGCTCTATCCACTGAGCCAAACCAGTTAGGCCAGAAGTAAACATTTTGCAAAGGCAAATTAGAGAGTCCTTACTTGCAATCAATAATATGAAAAACAGTCTACTGCTTGTAATACAGTAAAGGAGCATTTGGAGTGGATAGACTCCACCACATAGTTTCCTAAAATCAATAGGTACCTGATCAGGCTAACCATCACTGTCATTGTAATTCTCTTTGTTTTTCTTATAGTCTACAAAATCAGAACTTGAGCAGTGAACTCACTTTACAAACCCTGACCTTCCAAAGCAGAAAGGTCACTGCCTCCCTCTGTCTTCTGCAGCCAGCAAAACAAAAAGGGGGAGATGTGGGAAAGCATGGGACTTGGTTAGAATGTCTGTAAAGTTGATTGTCCGAAAGGTTGGGGCCTCGGAAGGGACCTTGCTGAGGGCGCAGGCCCTACCTTGACTTTTCCAAACAAGTCGGATCCTGCAGGGTGTTTTGCTAGAACCTCTATGTTTAGTCTTTAAAGACCCGACCTTGTAGAAGCATGTGCTTTCTCAGGGATACTTACCCTGATCATTATACTAGAGGTTAATTTGAGTTCAAGCTGTTGTTACAATAAAAACCAATGAGGCAGTTGAACAGGACTGTTTTTACTTCTAAAGAAAAACAGTCCCTTAGCCTCTTGTTCACAGAAAAACAGTCCCTTAGCCTCTTGTTCACAGAAACCTGTGTTGGAGTAACCTGTTCATCCAGCGCTCAGCATCTGCTGGCCAGCCCTGGCATAATTTATATATATATATATATTTATATATATATATATATATTTATATATTTATATATATATATCACTGTATGAGTTTAAGCTGTATATATATATACATACATATATATATATATATATATGTATATATATAAAACACTGTATGAGTTTAAGCTGAACAGTAAGTAGATTTGAAATTGTCTAAACTAAAGGTTTTTCAGCCAGAAAAACAATCGCTTAGGTTATTCGAGGCCACTGGAAATGGCATTTCGTGGAAACATAATTCATATTGAAACTGAAAGCAGTGAAGACATTTCATGGAAACATAATTCATATTGAAACTGAAAGCAGTGAAGAGCTACTTTTATCACAGGCTCATTCCAAAATATCAGCAGCCTTTCTGTAGGAACAATATTTGAACTTGGTTTTGACGATCTAAATCCATATCAGAGTGTGTAAAAGTGTTCCAACAATTAAAGCGCTCTCCCTAATGTGCGTTGCACACTCTTTTTGGACTTCACATTCTTCCACTGGGGTCCAATTGTATTTCATGGGCCAAAAAATTCATGGAATGTGCAACTGCTGCTTGTTTGGGCACTTGACTACAACTCCAGAGTGCTATAGGGAATTTAATTTACACTGCATGCGCCTGTTTTCCTGTGGCACAATTTACCGTAGAGTTTCCAAAACAAAAGTCTCTGGGCACTATTTGCAGTCTTAGAGTTGTTCACACACAGCCTCCTTCTTTATTATAACAGAATAGATATTGGGATACCATATTATAAAAAGATAAAAAGAAGGTTTATTATTTTAACATTTGACCTCCAGTTACCTCTTAAAAATGAGTTTGTGAGAGAGAGGAATGGAGAGGGAGAGAGAAACATTGATGTGAGAAAGAACCACCCCCACCCCAAAAGCGCCCAAACCTGGGCTCAAACCCATGCTTGGGACATTGCTCCAACAAACTGAGCCATACTGGCCAGTTCTTGATAGAGAGGTAAATGAGTGTGTTTTAAAAATTCATTCATGTCTGTTGGAGAAGAGGGGAGAATACAAGGGTCTAAGTGTCAGCAGAAACCTCAGCAATAAAAAATGGTGCCCAATTGCTTTGTAAGAGAAAGTTTAATTGAAACCACAATGAGATATCACCTCACACATCTTAGAATGGCTATCATAAAAAAATCAACAAACTACAAGTGCTGATGAGGATGTGGAGAAAAGGGAACCCTAGTTCAGTGCTGGTGGGAATGCAGATTGGTGCAGCCACAATGGAAAACAGTATTGAGTTTCCTCAAAAAATTAAAAATGGAACTTTCATTTGACCCAGTGACCCACTCCTGGGAATATGTCCTAAAACCCCCAAAACACCAATCAAAAAGAATATATGCATCCCTATATTCATAGCAGCATTATTTACTATAGCTATGAGTGGGAAACAGCCCAATGCCTTTCAGTGGATGAACAGATAAAAAACCTGTGGGACATTTACACTATGAAATACTATGCAGTTGTTTGCTGTTAGTGCCTCAGTTAGATTATCTTACAAGGCTTTGCATCCAACCTTCTATTGCTGTGGGTGTTCATTGCTAAAAAGCTCACAGCTGCTCTTTCCTTTGGAGAATTTCCCTTAATAGCATAACTGATTTGATCAAGATGGATGGCCCCCAGATAATGCCTGATGGGGTACAAATGTCTAACACTTTGCTTCAAGGAGGGACAAACTCTCATGCTATTTGTGCTAGAGATCCCAGTGGATCACCTTGAAGCCATTTTCAAAAAAATATATTTTATTGATTTTTACAGAGAGGAAGAAAGAGAGACAGAGAGTCAGAAATATCAATGAGAGAGAAACATTGATCAGCCGCCTCCTGCACACATCCTACTGAGGATGTGCCTGCAACCAAGGTACATGCCCTTGACTGGAATCAAACCTGGGACCTTTCAGTCCACAGGCCGACGCTCTATCCAGTGAGACAAACTAGTTAGGGCTTAAAGCCATTTTTTGCCTGCAAACATAGCCTCTTTTCATTTCTATTTTCTTGCTCTCTCCCACTTCCCTTAGACCCTTCTATTGAAAGCACACCCTTAATAAATCACATGAACACAAACCCATCACCAAGGCTCTGAATCTAGAGAATCTGACATAAGACAACTAACCCTGCTTTGTGGTTTGGTACAGGTAAAATTCATGTGACGTTTTTAGTGTGCTTTACAAACAAGCATATTCTATTATTGTTGGGTGTAGGGTTCTATATTCATACATTACGCTAAGTGGATCATCATGTTTTCAAAATATTTTCTAACTTTACTTGACATTTTTCATCTGTTTTTTTTTTTTTTTTTTACTTACTGAGATGTATGAAAATAATTTTTATGTCTCCTAGTATAGAAATTGAAAAATTTCTCTATTCTTTAACTGATTACATTATAAATGCCAATCTTTAGACTTAAATATGAAACTCAAAAATTACTCAACTTTGTCTCCTCAAAACAATCCAAGGATCTTATAAGGACTTGATCTATATCCTGACTCTTTGGGAATTATTTTATGTTCATTTTATCTGCTCTTTTTTAATGCCAGAGTACATTATTATGATTTTTTACACAGTCAATATTTATTGTTTCACATATCTATTACAGTTTTGGATCTGCATTCACTTTTATAGTGTAGACATTATATTTAGGCTTTCTTTATTTTTGCTTAAAGTAAAATAGACTAAGTTTGTCTATTTGCAATCTACTCAAGGGAAGGGGTGAGGGGGTTTGGGAAGAGATTAACCAAATATTTTATGTGGTTACAGACAATAGGGTGGTGAAGGCCTGAGGTAGGGCAGGAACCAAGTGGTGGAGGACATGAGGAGGGGGGTAAAGGGGGACATTGTAATACTATCAACAATGAAGATTTAAAAAAATGAGACTTTTCTTGTCTCAGAATTTTTACTAGTCCACCAAGCTGAGTACACTTGGTGCCAAATAAACACACTTTCAACATGAAGATGGTTGGTCATTTTTTCTGTAGTCAAAATAATAGAACATGCAAAAATTTCATTTCAGTTCAATCAAATCTTATTAACCTTCATCAGTTTAAGAACTCATTTCAATTATTCTTCCTTTACCAATATTACACTTTTGTGACTTATAATTATATAATATATTTTTAAATATACTTTTTTAATAGAATCCAATTGGTTTTTATTTTACACAGAACACAATAGGACTGCAGGAATATAAACTGAAAAGGCAAAGCAGAAAAGACCCGGTTCTATCTAACTTACAATTAAGTAACAGGAGGGCAAGTCATCCTATATAATAAAGGGATAATATGCAAATTGACTGTCACTCCAACTCACAAGATGGCTGCCCCCATGTGGTCAAAGATGGCCATCCCCATGTGGACAGAAGATGGCCACCAGAAGATGGCCAGCAGGGGAGGGCAGTTGGGGGCAATCAGACCTGCAGGGCAGGGCAGTTGGGGGTTACCAGAATGGCAGAGGATGGCAGTTAGGGGTAATTGGGCTGGCAGGGGAGGGCAGTTAGGGGTGACCAGGCTGGCAAGGGGGGGGGGAGTTAGGGGTTACTGGGCCAGCAGGGGAGGGCAGTTAGAGGTGACCAGGCCTGCAGGTGAGGACAATTAGGGGTGGCCAGACCAGCAGAGGAGGGAAGTTGGGGGTGACCAGGCCAGCAGGGGAGGACAGTTGGAGGCAACCAGGTCTGCAGGGGAGGGCAGTTAGGGGTGACCAGGCTGGCAGAGGAGGGAAGTTGGGGGGGGCCAAGCCTGAATGGTAGGACAGTGGTGGGGACCCAGGCCTGCAGGGGAGAGCAGTTGGAGGATACCAGGCTGCCAGGGTAGGGCAGTTAGGGGCTACCAGGCTGCCAAGGGAGGGAAGTTAGGGGTGACTGGGTCAGCAGGGGAGGGCAGTTGGGGGTGACCAGGCCTGCAGGGGAGGACAGTTGGGGTGACCAGGCCTGCAGGGGAGGACAGTTAGGGGTGACCATGCCAGCAGGGGATGGAAGTTAGGGGCAATTTTGCCAGCAGGGGAGCAGTTAGGCATTGATCAGGCTGGCAGGGCAGTGGTTAGGGGTGATCAGGCTGGCAGCCAGAAGTGTTTAGGGGTAATCAGGCAGGCAGGCAGGTGAGTGGTTGGGAGCCAGTAGTCCTGGATTGTGAGAGGGATCCTATATAGGAGAGGGTCCAGGCTGGGCTGAGGGACACACCTCCCCTGTGCAAGAATTTCATGCACCAGGCCTCTAGTTAAATGAATAACAAAACCGTTGAGCTTGATGGAAGAATATTCTTTTTCTAGTGCCCATACTTTTGGAATTCCCACTCTCTGTTGTCCAGCAGATACACATGCTGTGTTTTGAGCTCAGAGAGATGTAGTGGAGGTGAAAAGCATGACAGACTCCCCACGCATGGGTGCACTCTTCAGAAGAGGCAGATGCCTGGTGAGCTTGACCCTGTGCAAAGATCCACTATGTGGTTTCTGCAGATGGCACAGTTATCAACCACAATATCCCAGGCCCAGAGGGCTGCTGCATTCCACTTTTTCACTTCAAAGCACTTCTTGCCAGTGCGCTGTGGGTGCAGCTTAGGGTGTCCACATCCATCATTGCCATCATGTTGGAAAACACAGTCTGCCCAAAGATACTTTTTCTTTCTTTCTTTTTTAAAAAATATATTTTATTGATTTTTTACAGAGAGGAAGGGAGAGGGATAGAGAGTTAGAAACATCGGTGAGAGAGAAACATCGATCAGCTGCCTCATGTACATCCCCTACTGGGGATATGCTTGCAACCAATATATATGCCCTTGACCAGAATCGAACCTGGGACCCTTCAGTCCGCAGGCTGACGCTCTAGCCACTGAGCCAAACTGGTTAGGGTGAAAGATACTTTTTCTTGCAATTAATTCCCCACCATGGAAGCTTGGAAAAGACTCCAAATGTATTTTTCTTCAATGATAATAATGATGATAATAATAATAATGAATTAAAAATAAGTTAATAAATATTAAAATATGATAAATAATACTAAAGAGAAATATGCAAATTGACCATCACTACGTGATGCCTACCAGACAATCAGGAGTGAGTATGCAAATTAACCTGACAAAGATGGAAGCGGCCCTACCCCCCAGCCGCTCTGTGCCTCAGGGCAGCATGCATGCAGGTGCATTGTGGCCAGGCAGTTCTGGACACCTGCTATAAGGGGGAGGGTGGGGAGGGTTGTGGAGGGAGCTACAGGAGTGTCGCTCTGGCTGGAGCAAACACTGAAGGCAGCGGCCAGAGCGAAAGCCTGGGTCCCAGATGCTGGAGGAACACTGGTGCCGGCAGCCAGGGGAAGGAAGGCCTATTACACGATTCTTTGTGCAACGGGTCTCTAGTATAATAATAATAAAATATTAACTTGAAGGCTAAATAATTATCTAGACCTATATTCTTTAAAGTCTACATTCACACTTTAATATTGTAGCTTTTTGGAATAAATAAAAAGTATAACAATGAAGAAAAAAGAGAGAGAATGGAAGGGCAGGCTCTTGGATCCAGTTGAGAAGAAAGAACTCTCTATCTTTGAATTGATTTGTTGCCTAACACTCACCTGCATCAATCTCTGTGTCTCAGTAAATACAGGGTCACAATACTAACCCAGCTTATGTTCAACTCTAAAAATTGCCAAGTTAGAATAAAGGTCTTTTAAAGCTGTCTCTATATTGGTGCATATAGTTTTAGAGATATGACAGAATTTTCAGCTGTAAATATTGTATGATTCTATTTAAAAGATAATCTCATGGCTACCAAGGTAGAGATTAAATCTTGTTAGCTGCTTTTGCATCTAAGTGACACCACGTGCACATGGAGAATGAGTAGAATTACAAGTATTTACTTGTGAGTCTGGCTCAGGGAACATTGAGCTCATTTGTCACTGTTAGGCAGCCAAAGGAGGAACACATGAGGCCAGAGTGGTGAGGGATTACGAATTTATTCGATCATCCGCACACCAGGTGGCAGAGCCTGGATGGCTCCAGCACCCAGTGATGGGAGTCAGCAGCTTTTAAAGGACTTTTGGCGGGCTTTTTTTCTGGGCGGAGACTTCTTTATGCATACCTGGAGGGGAGATAATGGAATGTGGTCACCGCAAGTGAAATGTGGTCTTCAGCAAAGGGAATGTCCATCGTGAAATGACCTGAAAAGCCAGTTCCTGGGAAAGGGGTATCAATTCAATTCAACAGCATTCTTTTGGCTAGTGCTCATTTGCATATATATGAAAATTTTACTTTGGACTTTACTAGAACTAGTTGCTCATAAAATATTGGCTTCTCATATGAATGAGATTGTATGAGACCTTGATTATATTGTGAAAAGCTAACTTATCAAGTAATTAAAATATGCTCCTTTACTGAAAAAGAAAAGTAAGCAGACCTATACATTTGACCCATGAAGTACAGATGCCACTCTCCCCCTCCCCCCGCCAATCTGAAGAGCAGGCTGTGTGGGGGTCTGAGGCACTATGTACACTCCTGTCTTAAAATTCCACTTCTGGATATTCCAATTTAACTTAAGATGTCTCCAGAAACCTTGTCCTGCCAGGCTTGGAGACTGAAACCTCACTTTCTTGCTCAGAGTAAAACGGCCCTTTTACAATTCCTGTAAATAGTTAACTTTAGAACGTATTTATTTCTTTCAACATTTCTCTTTTCTTTCTCATCACATATGCAACCTCCACAAATTACACATTTTCAAATTAGCCTTCAATCCTTTTTTTATATGTCCTTCAAAAATACATAACCATGCCTCAGACCTTCCATTAAGTATTTTTACCCCTGCAGGCCTGTTCCCCCAAACTGTCCTTTCCTGCTGTCCTGGTCTCCCCCAACTGCCCTCCTCTGCCAGCCAGGTAACCCCTAACTGCCCTCCCTGCTTACCTGATCGCCCACAACTGCCCTCTCCTGCAGGCCTGGTCACCCCCAACTGCCCTCCCCTGCAGGGCTGGTCCCCCCTCAACTGCCCTACCCTTCAGGGCTGGTCCCCCCCACCTGCCCTCCCCTGCAGGCTTGGTCCCCCCAACTGCCCTCCCCTGCAGGCCTGGGTCCCCCCCAACTGCCCTCCCTTGCTGGCCTGGTCTCCCCCAACTGCCCTCCCCTGCTGGCCTGGTCACCCCCAACTGCCCACAACTGCCCTCCCCTGCCAGCCATCTTGTGGTGGCCATCTTGTGTCCACATGGGTTCAGCCATCTTTGACCACATGGGGGTGGCCATTTTGTGTCTTGGAGTGATGGTCAATTTGCATATTACTCTTTTATTAGATAAGATTTCTAGTCTGCAGAAGTGGAATGAGAGTCTTAAAAGGACTCAAGCCCTACAGACAGCATACACTTTTCAAGATTTATTAAGAAAACAAAATGGGGGAGATGCAGGAAGCCACCGCTTTCCCAATACTCTCATAAGAGTGCACCAAGAAACGTGGAAGGCCGATGGAGTTTGGATTTAGCAGGGCTGTGTTGAGATTGCAGTGGCTCAAAGCAATTTGTTGACCTAATAGCCTCAAAGTAAATGTTTACTGGATCTTATTGATCTTTACTAATCTTTTTTTTTTTAAAAATAAAATATTTTATTGATTTTTTACAGAGAGTAAGGGAGAGGAGAGAGATGGAGAGTTAGAAACATTGATGAGAGAGAAACATCAATCAGCTGCCTCCTGCACACTCCCTACTAGGTATGTTCCTGCAACCAAGGTACATGCCCTTGACCAGAATCGAACCTGGGACCCTTGATTCTGCAAGCTGATGCTCTATCCACTGAGCCAAACGGTTAGGGCTTTACTGATCTTTATTGACCTTACGGACAGTCTGTCTGCTACCTGTTTGCAATGCTTTACTGAGGGCCAGATGTGTATCTAAAACTGAATAAAAAGCAGATAAAGCCAGGTTTCGGTGTGCCTCTCCAAGAGGGAGGTCTCCACCTGACCCCCCATGCCTTCTAAATTTATATTTCTTGTATAGTATTTTCATTTGTGCATCGGCCTCACCTTAAGATCCTGAACCCTCACCCTGTAGGTTGTGGCAACCCGAGGCTCTGTCCTGGTGATGTAAGTCTGTGGGGCTCTGTCAGGGCCTGGGCAGCTTCTTCGGTTGCCAGTCCCAGGAGGTCTGGGTGCTCCAAACTGGATCCAGAGGATGGCCTTGCTGGATGACTGAGGTCCCAGCCGGAGGGGCCAGATTACAGTCTGATTTCCAGTGGCCTTCCCTTCTGCACTTTGGGCAGGGCCCAGGTGTGGAGTCTTGGGTTTGAGCAGGATTTGGCTCAGTGTCTTTCCTTGCTGCATTTGAAGCATGGGCCCGGAGGAGGCTTAGCCCCTGATTTACCCTTGGTTGAAGGACTGGCACTTCATTTGGGGTTTATGAAAGCAGTGGCTAGGAGCTGGAAGGCCTCCTCCTGAGCCTCAGTCTTGGCCTGTTCTTGCCTTTGTTTTTCGATTTGGGTCTCCTCATCTCTATTATTAAAAACCTTAAAGCTCAGGTTAATGAGGTCTTTTTGAGAGGTTTGTGGAGCTGTGTCTATTTTTTGAAGTTTATGGTGTGTGTCAGGGGCTGATTGGGATATAAAATGGGTGTTCAGAAGAAGGGCTCCTTCTGAGCAGGTGGGGTCTAAAGTGGTAAATTTCTGTAGAGGAGGACAGGAGGACATAGATGTCATGCCAAGTCAGGACATAGGACTGGGTCAGGCACTCAAATTCTGTAGTAAAGATGATAGGGTCAGTGGGAAAAGACCTGAGATGCCTCTCAATCTGTGTGAGGCTGGACATAGAGAATGGGACGTGGACTCAGACTATGCTCTCAGTTCCTGCTGCCTCCCTCAGGGGTAGAATGGGCATGGGAATAGAAGAGGCTATTGAGGAAGGCAGTCTTTGGGTGGCCTGAGAATGAGTGTTAGATGGAAAAGTCTGTTTTGGAGCTCATGTTCTCAGGATTTGGGCTCTCAGGAACTGGGGAGAAGGTGGTTGCTGGTAAAGAGGGTCTGGGTTTTGGGAATCTACTGCAGGTGAGGGAGGAGATGTATAAGTGGATGGAGGTTGGTGGTCTGCTGGGTCAAGAGAAGATTCAGAATCAGAGTTGTTAGGGATAAGATGTTTTGTGTGAAGGAGAAAGATCTGATGGGTAGAGTAGGAATGAGAGAGAGGATTGGGATTGAAGGGTGAAAAAAGGCCTGGACGTAGGGAATCTCTGACCATTTTCCATTGCAGTGACAGTAATTATCTAAATTGCTCAGTATGTTAAAATTGAAAGTGCTGTTTTCAGGCCACTGAGATTTATTATCTAGTTTATGCTGTGGCCAAACAGTGTTACAAAGTAAAATGAGGTGGTTGGGGATGATCTCCCCCTCAAGTGTGCAGAGGGAGTGTGGCGCGGTCCACAATAGAGGAAGGGTGAGCGACAGACCACAAATCCAAAGGTGACTGTTTGGGGCAGGCGTCTCTGCTGCTAAACAAATAACCACGAGAAAGAAGAGGTGACCATCTGGTCAGGGCGTCCCCAATCCAGAAGGATCCAAAGCCAAACGGCTGAGGAGTCTTCTGGCCTAGCACTAGGACTTTTGAGACGATAGAGACTTTCGAGTAGTCAGTGAGAGAGAGTGAGCAGAAGACCCGAGACGAGGGGAATTGTGGAATGTCACTCACCTAGAGAAGATTGGGTGGTGTGGGATGGAGGGTCAGCAATGGAGAAGGAGAGATTCCAGGTCCGGCATCTTCCTAGGCTGGCTGGGGAAGATCCCGTAAGGGACGGAGGCCTGATTGAGGCTGACAATCGAGTCACCTGAGTAGGATTCGAAGGTAAGCCCAGGACTAGCTGCCCCTGCCTATTGCTCTCCGAGTAGCAAACTCAGGGTGACTGAAGCCGGGAGGATGGCTCCCCATTCTTATGGAACTCTCCCAGGTTTCAGCACCAAATGTTAGGTCCCAAAAGGAGGAATGCATGAGGCCAAAGTGGTGAGGGATTACGAATTTATTTGATCATCCACACACCAGATGGCTGAGCCTGGATGGCTTCAGCATCCAGTGACGGGAGTGAGCGGCTTTTAAAGGACTTTTGGCGGGCTTTTTCTGGGCAGAGACTTCTTTATGCATACCTGGAGGGGAGATAATGGAATGTGGTCACTGCAAGTGAAATGTGGTCTTCAGCAAAGGGAATGTCCATTGTGAAATGACCTGAAAAGCCAGTTCCTGGGGTGTGGTGTCAATTCAATTGCTCGATAAAACCTAACAGTCACCAGTTATTCTTTTCCATTTACTGTCTAGATAACAGAGGTAGGTGACTCAACCTTAAACCTTACAGATGTGTACAATGCCTTAGTCCAGTGGTCGGCAAACTGTGGCTCGCAAGCCACATGCGGCTCTTTGGCCCCCTGAGTGTTCTAACACCTCTTCTTCAAAAGAGACTCGCCCAGGCCGAAAACTGACTTCTGCGCATGGGCCACGAAGTTTCAATCGCACTGTACGTGCGTGCCCGCACGTGGTATTTTGTGGAAGAGCCACACTCAAGGGGCCAAAGAGCCGCATGTGGCTCACGAGCTGCGATTTGCCGACCACTGCCTTAGTCGATAAAGAACAACAGAATGGAAGGAACCTGAAATCTATGAATGACCAGTTGGGCCGATCCTGGTAGGGCTATAATATGCCTTTTAAGCGGTAGCATCAGTCTCTTAAATGATTTTTAAAAAAATTGAGATACAATTATATACCATACAATTCACCCATTTAAAAGTTTTTTTTTCATGTGTTCAGATATGTGCAACCATCACCACTCAAGTTTGGACCATTTTTATCATCTTGAAAGTGAAACCTAGTACACTTTAGCTTTTACCTCCCTTCTCCTCCCACACTCTTACCTAACTCTAAGCAAGCACCTCTACTCTCATGTCTATGAATTTGACTATTTTGGGCATTTCATATGAATGGAACACTAAAATACATGATTTTTGTGACGGCTTCCTTCACTTAGCATAATGCTTTTAAGGCTCATCCATAAAATGGATTTCCAACATGGCTCTGAGCATGCCTAGTAACCATCAAAGTCTCCACCTGCCTATGAAATTGTCCACCAGGTCCCTGTTGGTTTTTCTACTTTATTCCTAGTGAGCCCGCTATATTGGCTACATTGGACCTGACTGATAGCTAGCCTCTTGCTCCTATTTTTGTATATTTGCTCATTCCCTTCCTTTGCCTTAAAATATCTTTCCTCCAATCACTCTTTTTTCAAAAGTGAGTTATTCTTTAAGACCCAACAGAAATAAGACTTTTCTATGAAGTCATCTATAAACTGTCCTAACCCTTCCTAATATAAGTAACTGTTGCTTTTGTAGACACAAGCACTTTTTTTCTACCATCATTTCTTAACACCAATCATTTCTTGCTTTATTTTATATTTACCTCCTTCAAGGTTTAGATTATCCAAAGGTGATACCTTACTTTGTTCATCTTTAAATATGCAAAGGCAATGGGCCTCACAATTATATTACATGTACCAGTGAAATGTACCACCATGTATTGCTGGAAAACAATAGCAGTGTCAAAATTAAAAATTCCAAATATAGACAAGTTATAAAGACTGATAAACTAATATTACACAATATGATTACATTACAACTCTGAAAATAAGAAATCTAGAATATAATCTCATATTAAAAGACAAACATTCCCATGAGAACATAATCGGTAGTATTATATCCCATATTAAAGGAGGAAATTTCAATTTTCAGATTTTTAATTTATGTTATGATACTGTATTCAATGTAACAGCTTTCTTGAAACAAGTATTTCATTTTAGTAATCTACTTATGATAAATCTATAAAAATAAATCTAACATCTAGCTGCTGCTGCTTTGTTTTTACTATGTTGTCAAAGAGCCAATTTCAACCAAACATGTTGGTGAAAGTGGAATTAACATTTTAATGTCTTTGAAACCAACTCAGAATATTCTAGGCAGAGAAAAATAAGCAATGAAACTAACCCAAAATTGTTCTAATAACAGCTTCTACCTATATCCGTCCAGAAGATAAGAGGTATAAAAAAATACTTTGATTACACAGTTTTTTAATAGTCTAATAGAGTTGAATCCTGTGCAATTACATATTTTTTTCTGAATTATTCAGGTAAAAATGCAAATATGGAGAATGAACTTAATAGATGATAAAACCAGAAAACAGACAATATTTGTGGTACTTTTCAACTTTTAAAAACTTGTTCATGGTTATGATTTATTTGTTCATTTTGAATGTTCACTTTGGAGTTTGTATTTTTATGTTATTTTACTGAAATAACACTCCAAATATAAACTCAGGACCCTTACAATCCCCCACAGAGCCACCACAAAGAAAAACAACACACAACAGTAAGTGGGAGAATATGCTACAAAATACTAGTGATTATCTCTTGATTGGAAAAATAGGAGAGTTTTATGCACACAGTCATTGATAATGAAGAAGGATTAATTAAAAATAAAAGTTTTTCAAAAAGCCAGAAATGAAAAGGCAGTCTTAGCATAAAATTAAAACAACAACAACAATAAGAATACCTCATTGCCTTTCCAAAGTACCTCTGAGAGGCAGGCTGTAGACCTGTCAGCCTGCTGTTACTGGCTCACATTCAGCCCTGCAGCTGTGTTCACTGTGGGGGCAGGGGACACAAGCCCCTTGAGGAGGAGGTGCCAGCCTGGGATTTCTGAGCTGGGTGTGAGCGAAACATGTCCTCCCACCCTGGCCCATCTCATGCCTTAGGGTGGAGGGGAAAGGGTGAAAGTCCAACACTTAACTTCCCAGATAAGGATGTGTCCTTTAGATTTTAGTTCTTCTCAACCCCACTGAAACTGCTTTGCTGTAATATCGTGATGGGAGAAGGGTGAAAGTCCAACACTTAACTTCCCAGAAAAGGATGTGTCCTTTCGATTTTAGTTCTTAACCAACCTCACTGAAACTGCTTCGCTGTAATATCCGGCTTGATTTTCAGCTTCTAAAGAGAACTGTGAGCACCCTGGGGAGCCAGACTCCTGAGGAGCAAGGCCAGAGGAGAGAATTTATCCCTCTGTCTGCAGCTTAGGAAACAGGTAAGTTCGCTCAGAGACTTGGATTTCCTGCACATGTTCATTAAGTAACATCAACAATAACATCAGCCCTGGAGGCAGCTGGCCGATGGTGGGGGCAGAGGAGGGGTGGCCTGTGGGCTATAAGCTGGAGGCAGCTCAGCCCCTCTGTTTGGATGGAAGGCTGCTGCAGAGTGGCAGCGGGCACAGCTTGTTCCTGGGATGCCCTGCTCCCTTTTTGGCACCCTCCCAGGCTGCACAAAGAGCCCTGCCTGGGAGAAGGAGGAGTGCACCCTACATCACCTGCTTGAAGGGGCTGAAGTCCTTTCTGTGATTGAGGAACCAAACCTGTCCTTTCCTAAGAAGCGCTGGTTGCAGTCACTTCCTCCATCTTCCCCTCCCCATCTCACACATTTCCCTGATGTCTGTGGGACATTGAAAAAACAGAGGAAAGATGATCCTTAACATACAATTTAAACATTAAAACATTCTTTATTGTATCAACTGTATTTAATATTCCAAAAATTCTATAAAGTCGTATATAGATGAAATACTTCATTCTCACATATTTTAATCAACTATTAAAAATAACTATAAGGTCCAAGCTGGGTTTTTATTCTGCAGTTTCCAAATGTTTAGTCCCTACCAAAAAATTACACGAATTATTGTTTTTTGGTTCAGTTGTTTTGCTGCTTCCTTTGTAAGAATGGAAAAAAAAGTTTCTCAGCTTTTTTTTTTTAACTTCTGTAAACTAGTGACAGAAAAGTGGTAGGAGGAGTGGGAGCAAGGAGGAGTGAGAAGGACCTAGGAGCTTGTTCTGGGACACACTGACCTGAGGAGCTGTGGGACAGAAGTGGGAATTCAACTTTCTTTTGCCAGCAACTTGGTCCTGAGCTTAAACCTCTCACTTTCTGATTCAGAATGGACTGAGGAATGGAGAGGTAGGGACACCTGTAGCCTGGTAGCCTGGACTGCAGGGCTCAGCTGCTGGCTTTAGCTTCCCCGTTAGGGGCAGTGGTAGTTGTGAGGTGACAGCTTAGTAGGACTTCCCATAACCAGGACAGCAGCAAGTGGAGCAGGGAATGTGGGTGCATGGAGAGATGAGAGATTAGGGTCTTCTCCTGGCTGTTTAATGGGATGGGGCATGGAGGCAGCTTCTTCAGGCATGAGCTCAGTTTCCTCATTGTAATGTGCACCAGGTTGGACTATTGGTCCTATTCTAATTCCACATTAGATTCACTGCTTATACAAAATTTTAAATTTAAATTTTTTTCTCAAGAGCAGACTTGGCTCAAGAGCTCTGGTTTGCCTTTATTTATTGAATGGAAAAAGAGAAAGATGAAGAAAAAAACAATGAAAGAGAGAAAGAAAGAAAGGAAGGAAGGAAGGAAGGAAGGAAGGAAGGAAGGAAGGAAGGAAGGAAGGAAGGAAGAAAGGGGACCAGATACATATGAGCTGCCTTATGATTGTGGCCTCACCCCCAGCTCCCAGTCACATCCATAAAAGTTGGGAAAGGAGCATGCTGTCCCCTGACACGGCTATAATTCACTGCTCAGGCTCATACTTGCTTAGGACACCTCCCGGCTAGCTTCATTCTTGGTATGTTCTGAAAATTAGGAAGGACCAGCACAGCACTTCCTGGAATATAAGAAGTCCTTTCTCCGCCCTAACAAAGTCCTAGGTCAGCCATGTCCAGGAATTTTGCAGACCCACTTGATATTTTCACATGGATAGTTTTTATTTATTTATAGAGTTTGTTTTATTTATGTTTTTTTCTTTATTGATTAAGGTCTTACATATGTATCCTTATCGCCCTATTGAACCAATCCCCCCCCCTTGGTGTCCTCACCCCCCTAGTGTCTGTGTCCATTGGTTAAGCTTATATGCATGCATACAAGTCCTTTCTCTCTCCCTTCCTCCCACTCTCCCCTGTCTTCCTCTGAGGTTTGATGGTCTGATCAATGTTTCTCTGTCTCTGGTCCTGTTTTTGTTCATCAGTTTATGTTGTTTATTATATTCCACACTTGAGGCCCAATGCATGAAATTCATGCAAGAGTAGGCCTTCCTTCCCCCTGCTGCCAGCACCAGCTTCCCTCTGGCACCCAGGACCCGGGCTTCCCTTGCAGCCCTGGCTTCATCTGGAAGGTCATCCAGTCTAATTAGCATATTACACTTTTATTATTATAGATGGGAGAGATCATGTGGTATTTATCTTTCACTGACTGGCTTATTTCTCTTAGCATAATGCTCTCCAGTTCCATACACGCTGTTGCAAATGGTAAGAATTCCTTCTTTTTTACAGCAGCGTAGTATTTCATTGTGTAGATATACCACAATTTTCTAATCCACTCATCTGCTGATGGACACTTAGCTATTGTAAATTGTGCTGCTATGAACATAGGGGTGCATATATCCTTTTCTGATTGGTGTTTCTAGTTTCTTGGGATATATTCCTAGAAGTGGGATCACTGGGTCAAATGGGAGTTCCATTTTTATTCTTTCGAGAAAACTCCATACTATTCTCCACAGTGGCTGCACCAGTCTGCATTCCCACCAGCTGTGCACGAGGGTTCCTTTTTCTCTGCTTCTTAGCTAGCACTTGTCATTTGTTAATGATAGCCATCCTGACAGGTGTGAGATGATACTGAATTGTTGTTTTGATTTGCATCTCTCGGATAATTAGTGACTTTGAGCATGTTTTCATATGTCTCTTGGCCTTCCTTCTGTCCTCCTTCGAAAAGTGTCTATTTATGTCCTTTGCCCATTTTTGGATTGAGTTGTTTATCTTCCTTTTGTTAGGTTGTATGAGTTCCCTGTAAATGTTGGAGATTAACCCCTTAATGGTGATAACATTGGCAAATATGTTCTCCCATACAGTAGGCTTTCTTGTTGTTTTGTTGATGTTTCTTTTGCTGTGCAAAAGCTTTTTATTTTGATGTAGTCCCATTTGTTTATTTTCTCTTTAGTTTCCATTGCCCTAAGAGCAATATCTGTGAAGATATTGCTTCGCCATATGTCTGAGATTTTGCTGCCTATGGACTCCTCTATGATTTTTTTGGTGTCCTGTCTTACGTTTAAGTCCTTTATCCATTTTGAGTTTATTTTTGTATATGGTGTAAGTTGGTGGTCTAGTTTATTTTATTTGCATATATCTGTCCAATTTTCCCAACACCATTTATTGAAGAGACTTTCTTGACTCCATTGTATGCTCTTGCCTCCTTTGTCAAATATTAATTGAGCATAGTGGTTTGGGTCCATTTCTGGGTTCTTTATCTATTCCATTGGTCTATATGTCTATACTTTTGCCAGGCCATTTTGAGAACAAGGCCTTTGTAATAAAGCTTGATATCTGGTATTGAGATCCCTCCTAATTTCTTTTTCTTTCTCAGGATTGCTGCAGCTATTTAGGGTCTTTTTTTTTTTTTCCAGGTAAATTTTTGGAGAGTTTGTTCTAGATCTGTGAAATATGCCATTGGTATTTTAATGGGGTGTGCATTGAATCTATAGATTTTTTTTGGTAGTATGGACATTTTTAATGATGTTGATTCTATCAATCCATGAACACAGTATGTTCTTACATCTGTTTATGTCTTCCTCTATCTCTTTTTTCAGTGTCCTGTACTTTTCCGTCTATAGGTCTTTTACCTGCTTAGTTACGTTTATTCCTAGGTATCTTAATTTTTTTG
Organism: Plecotus auritus; assembly: GCF_963455305.1. NCBI lineage: Eukaryota > Metazoa > Chordata > Mammalia > Chiroptera > Vespertilionidae > Plecotus > Plecotus auritus. The sequence continues at coordinate 69,456,745 of NC_137771.1, forward strand.
GTGCAATGGTAAATGGGATTTTTTAAAAATCTCTCTTTCTGTAAGTTCACTATTGGTATATAAAAATGCCATAGATTTCTGGGCACTAATTTTGTATCCTGCTACATTGCCAAATTCATTTATTAAATCTAATGATTTTTTGATGGAGTCTTTAGGGTTTTCTATGTAGTTTCATGTCATCTGTGAATAATGACAGTTTTATGTCTTCTTTTCTAATTTAGATGCCTTTTATTTCTTCTTCTTGTCTGATCGCTATGGCTAGCACTTCCAGAACTTTGTCGAAGAAGAGTTGTCATTGTGGGCATCCCTGTCTTGTTCCTGTTCTTAGGTGAAATGATTTTAGTTTTCACCCATTGAGTATGATATTGGCTGTGGGTTTGTCATATAAGGCTTCTATTATGTTGAGGTATGATCCCTCTATCCCCTTTGCTAAGGGTTTTTGATCAAGAAATGGTGTTGGACTTTGTCAAATGCTTTTTCTGCATCAATTGATATGATTGTGAGATTTTTATGTCTCAATTTGTTTATGTGATGTATCACGTTTATTGATTTGCGGATATTGTACCATCCTTGCATTCCTGGGATAAATCCTACTTGGTCATGGTGTATGATCTTTTTGATATAATGCTGGATCTGGTTTGCTAGAAATTTGTTGAGGATTTTGGCATCTATGTTCATGAGGGATAATTGGCCTGCAATTCTCTTACTTTGCGTTGTCTTTATACAGTTTTGGTATTAGGGTAATGCTGGCTTCATAGAATGAGCTTGGAAGTGTTCTTTACTCTTGAATTTTTTGGAATAGTTTGAGGAGGATAGGTTTTAGTTCTTCTCTGAATGTTTGGTAAAACTTCCCTGTGAAGCCATCTGGTCCAGGGCTTTTGTTTGCTGGAAGATTTTTGATGACTGTTTTAATTTCCTTCATAATTATTGGCCTATTGAGATTTTTAGATTCTTCCTGATTGAGTTTTGGAAGGTTGTATTTTTCTAGGAATATGTCCATTTCCTCTAGGTTGTCTAGTCTTTTGGAACAGAGTTGTTTATAGTATTTTTAAATAATACTTTGTATTTCTGTGGGGTCTGTTGTTATTTTGCCTCTTTCATTTCTGATTTGTTTATTTGGGTCCTCTCTCTTTGCTTCTTGGTGAGCCTGGCTAGAGGTTCATCAATCTTGTTTATCTTTTCAAAGGATCTTTTTTTATTTATTTATTTTATCTCTGTTGTTTATCTCCTCTCTCATCTTTATTATCTCCTTCCTTCTGCTCACTCTGGACTTTTCTTTTTTATCTCTTTCTAATTCTTTAAGTTGTAGAGTTAGGTAATTTATTATCACTTTTTTCGTGTTTTTGTTTTTGAGATAGGCTTGTATAGCTATGAACTTCCCTCTCCACGACTGCTTTCACCGTGTCCCATAGATTTTGGATTGTTGTGTTTTCATTGTCATTTGTTTCCAGGATATTTTAAATTTCTTCTTTAATCTCTTTGGTAACCCAATCTTTGTTTAATAGAATGCTTTTTAGCTCCAAATGTTTGAATTTTTTGATTGTTTTTATTGTAGTTTATTTCTAATATTATGCCATTGTGGTCTGAGAAGATGCTTGGTATGATTTCAATCTTTTTGAATATGGAGAGACTTTGCCCGTGACTATTATGTGGTCTATCTTTGAAAATGTCCCATGTGCACTTGAGAAGAACCTTATATTTTATGTCTTTGGGGTGAAATGTTCTGAAGATATCAATTAATTCCATCTGACCTAGTGAATCATTTAGGATTGGTGTTTCTTTGCTAATTTTTTTGCCTAGAGGATTTATCCAGTGATGTGAGTGGGGTATTAAAGTCCCCTACCATGATTGTATTATTGTTGATCTCTCCCTTAATATCTTTCAGGAATTTTTTTTTTAATGTATTTGGGTGCTCCTGCATTGGGTGCATATATATTTACCAGGGTTTTATCCTCTTGTTGTATCGATCCCTTTAGTATTATGAAGTAGCCTTCCCTATCTCTTGTTATGGCATTCATTTTGTCATATATAAGTATTGCTACCCCAGCTTTTTTCTCATTTCCATTTGCCTGAAAGATATTTTTTCATCCCTTCACTTTCAGTCTATGTGAGTCCCTTGTTCTGAGGTGGGTCTTTTGTAGACAGCATATACACTGAGTGGCCAGATTATTATGATCTCTGAACACATAATAATCTGGCCACTCAGTATGTATATGTGTGTGTGTGTGTGTGTGTGTGTGTGTGTATGTGTATGTGTATATATATATATGAGACCCAGTGCATGAATTTGTGCATGGGTGAGGTCCGGCCAGCCTGGTCAGGGGGAGGGGACATGGGCGGTTGGCTGGCCTGCCTGTTGGTCGAACTCCTGGTGGAGGGGACAATTTGCATATTAGCCTTTTATTATACAGGATAAACACTGAGTGGCCAGATTATTATGCGTTCAGAGATCATAATAATCTGGCCACTCAGTTTAATGGGTCGTGTTTTCTCATCCATTCAGCCACTGATGTCTTTTGATTGGAGCACTTAGACCATTTATGTTTAAAGTTATTATTGTTAGGTACTTGTTTGTAGCCATTGTTATTTTTTGTGCTTGTGTTCCTTCTTCTGGTTTTATTTTTATTTCTTCTTTTTACACCAGTCCCTTTGGCGTTTCTTTCATTGCTGGCTTGGTAGTGATAAACTCTCTTAGCCTTATTTTTTTTATTTTTTATTTTTTTTTGTCTGTGAAGCTCCCTATTTCCTCTTCAATTTTGAATGGTAGCCTTGCTGGATAGCATATTGTTGGATTCAGTCCCTTGCTTTGCATCACTTTGTAAACTTCCTTCCATTCCTTTCTTGTCTGTTGTGTTTCTGTTGAGAAATCATTTGATAATCTAATGGGAGATCCCTTGTAAGTAACTTTCTGTCTCTCTCTTGCAGCCTTTAAGATTCTCTATTTGTCCTGAACATTTGCCATCGTAATTATGATGAGTCTTGGTGTGGGTCTTTTCAGATTCTTCTTGTTTGGGACTCTCTGTGCTTGTGTGAACTTTTTCTTCCATAAATCAGGGAAGTTTTCTGACATTATTACTTCAAATAGTTTTTCTAATCCTTGTTCCTCTTCTTGTTGCTCTGGCACACCTATTATTCATATGTTGCTTCATTACATGTTGCCCCAAAGCTCTCTTAGGCTCTCCTCCTGGCCTTTAATTATTTTCTCCAATTGGAGTTCAGTTTGGGGGTGTTTTGTTGTCCTGTCTTCTAATTCACTAATTCAGTTCTCTGCTTCTCCTAGTCTACTGTTCAAACTTTCCATAGTGTTTTTTATTGTAGCTATATCACTTTTTATTTCCTCTATAGTCTTACATAGTTGTTGATTTTTTTCAATCACAAGGATATTTTCAACAGGACTTGGATGATGCAAAAATTGGAAGGACTTCTTGTTATTCTTTATTGACATTTTTATTAATATATACTTTTTAATGCCTTATAACATCAATCAATTTTTAAATTTTGATGCACACTTCATTTTGAAAAACAAAATAAATAACACAAGACTCAGTTTCTCTAAACAGGGAATGACTGGTAAACTTTGTGGCCAAAAGAATTTTGAAGACTTCTCAAAACGGAGAAAAATCAAAAGTTGTTTCTCTTCTGGAACCCCAAACTCCTTCAGTATCATAAATAGATATTACTAGTACATTTTATTGATCTGTCATATGTCAAACCAAATTGTCAGGCTAAAAACTTAGATTGTGATGAATACTAGTCATACTCATCACTAGTTCTATAACTGTTCTCAACAATGAGGACAATGAGACAGAGAGATACATGAAACCTATGGCTTAAAATTTATTGGCTGTGCCGCCAAGTTGCTCTGGTCTCAGGCAGGTCCTTTCTCAGGATCCTCTTAACCGCTGGTTAAGCCTTATGTTTGGGGAGAGGGTATTCACATGAGGTGATGGCTTTGCTTCTCAGTGGTGATCCTGCCATTGGGTAGAGCCACTCAACTGCATTACAAGATGTGGCTGCCCAGTGCCAGCAACAGCATTCAGTCTGAGGTCCTCAAAGCATTTGGAACACTTTGGCCCTTGCAGAGATTCACTGTAAGCACAGAACCAAAAATAGATGAATTTTTCACTTCAGGGCTTGGCTTATGCTTACTATGACAGGAACAAAGTACAACACTCACATTGTCCTAAGATGATGGGTGCTTTGCACAACTCTGCTTCATTTCAAATAGCATTGTAAGCTTATTTCTACTGGGATGTTCTTCTAGGTTTGCAAGGTTGCCATGGCATCTACTCCCAACATGATGGCCCCCATTTGCCTGGTGGAAAACAACAATGAGCATCTGTCAGTGAATCAGGAAGCTCTAGAGATTCTTGACCAGATTTCTCAGCCAGTGGTGGTCGTGGCCATTGCAGGACTGTATCGTACAGGCAAATCCTACTTGATGAATCGGCTTGCAGGACAGAATCATGGTGAGTGGTATCTCAGGCAGAAAACAATTCTTTGACTCTAGCTATATCACAGTTTCTTAGTTTTCTTCACTAGTCACATGAAGAAAGAGCTAAATTCCTTTCAATAAACCAACCTTCTAATTCGAATTCTTACTAATAAATTACTACCTTAATTGGTGTTATCTTAGGCCAGGGCCAATTGTTTTTACTCTAACTATATCACAGCTTATTAGTTTTCTTCCTTCGTTACATGAAGAGAGAACTAAATTCCTCTCAATAAACCAAACTTCTAAGTCTAATTCTCATCACTAAATTATTACCTTAATCTATTCTATTACCATATTTATAGTTTTACTTCTGTTAAGGAAAATCCCTCCTAGTAATGCATAGACTCCTTCTTTTACCTGTGCCAACACTGGGGTTTTGAAATTGTGCCTCCTCTCTTGCTCATAACATTTATTGCTTTCTCTAGAATTTTGCTTTTCCCATGAATATCTACACTAAGAAAAGAGAAAGATGAAAATTTACCATACCTTCGTGACACCCACCAGCCACTCAGGAGTGAGTATGCAAATTAACCCAACAAAGATGGCACGTTAATTTGCATACACAGGTGCCAAGTGGCAAAGGGTGGGGCACTTGTGTCGTTGCCATGGCAACGACGCAGGCATTCCGCACCATCCCAACCACTCCGGGCCTCTGGGCAGTGTGGGAAGGTGAAAAAGTGGCTCTGGGCCGGAGCAAAGGTAGATAGGTGGCTCCAGGCTGGAGCACAGTGGTGCCAGCAGCCAGGGGAAGGAAGGGCCATTCTTGCATGAATCTTCATGTATCGGGCCTCTAGTATAAAGATAATTGCATATATATCATCATGTTTAAATGTTTTTGTTTGTTCATATCCCATTGTGGTTAACAAGTTCTCCCACACCATTTGCCATTTTTATTTTTATCACTTTGATTGGAAAAATATTATCTGAATTTCTTTTTCTTTAGATGTCTCTCTTCTATCCACTGATATTCGGCCTTTACTGGACCTTTCTTTAAAATGCTCTTATTATGGTATTCAGTGACCTTTATTATGTCTGATTCATGGATGCACTTCACCTCCATTGTGAGCTCTTGTTGGGTATCATTTTCACAGTTAACATTCATCTCCTCCTTCAAATAGATGACACACAAAGTAAAGCATTCTTACAAAATAGAGACAGCACCATCTTATATTCTGGGGTACTTCCATTCCAAAAAGTCTGACTGTGTAGCCCCTTGGCTGCTTAGATTGTCTGTTGTCACTGTGGGTTGGGTCTCCCCTTCCTTTATAGGTTTCCCTCTGGGCTCTACAGTGCAGTCTCAAACCAAGGGCATCTGGATGTGGTGTGTGCCTCACCCCTATAAGCCTGATTGCACTCTGGTCCTTCTAGACACCGAGGGCCTGGGCGATGTGGAAAAGGTAAGGCATAGAGTCACAGATAAAATGTTTTCAACTTGGATATTCTCATAATGAACTCTTTAACTTAACTGCTTGATCTATTTGTGAAATCTAGAAATCTAACTATATATCAGGCAAATGCTCACTTGTTTGACTCTTATTTCTAGGTAAGGTGTCATGGTACATTGAGCAATTTTTTTTCTATTTCTAGACACTGGGTGAATAATTTGATTCAGTTTAATAAACAATTGCTGAGCACCATATTCCCAGGACTCTACGTTAGTACTGTAGATACTAGTGACCAATGTAAAAACCCTGCCCTCAAAAAGTCTGCAGTCCTCTGGTGAAGTTCACCAAGTACTCACCTAGCATTCTGGAAGACTTGAGATACCTCTGAATGAGATATCTCTATAAAAGCAAGTGTTTGTCCTACAACATTTTAAGATGGGTCTTTGATATTTTAGTTTTCTATTAAAGGGTAAAATGAATGATTTCTCCTTTTCTGCTTTAGTTTGAGACTTATTTGGAAACTAGAGGCCTGGTGCACAAAATTCGTGCACTGGGGCGGGGTCCCTCAGCCCAGCCTGCGCCCTTTCGCAGTCTGGGACCTTCATTTCTTACACCCGCCTGCTTGCCGCTGCTTCTTACGGCTAGGCTTGCTGCTCCTTAGCGCTGCTGCAGAGGCAGGAGAGGCTTCTGCCATTGCTGCTGTGCTCGCCAGCTGTGAGCCCAGCTTTTGGCTGAGCAGCACTCCCCCTGTGGGAGTGCACTGTCCACCAGGGAGCAGATCCTGCAATGAGCATCTGCCCCCTGGTGGTCAGTGTGCATCATAGGGACAGTTGTTCTGGTCGTTCTGCAGTAATGGTCGCTTAGGTTTTTATTATATAGACTAGAGGCCTGGTGCACAAAATTCGTGCATGGGGGGTGTGTCCCTCAGCCCAGCTTGCACCATCTCCAATCTGGGACCCCGGTGGAATCGGGCATAAAAGGGCAGTCGGACATCCCTCTCACAATCCAGGACTGCTGGCTCCCAACTGCTCACCTTCCTGCCTTCTGGTTGCCCCTAACCGCTTCTGCCTGCCAGCCTGATCACCCCCTAACCACTCCCCTGCCAGCCTGATTGATGCCTAACTGTTTCCCTGCCAGCCTGATTGCCCCCAACTGCCCTCTACTGCAGGCCTGGTCAACCCTAACTGCCCTCCCCTGCAGGCCTGGTGGCCCCCAACTTCCCTCCCCTGCTAGCCATCTTGTGGCAGCAATCTTGTGTCCACATGGAGGCAGCCATCTTGTGTGTTGGAGTGATGGTCAATTTGCATATAACTCTTTTATTAGATAGGATAGTACCTAAATTTCTACAACTTTTTATTTCTCTCCAAGGAAGACTTAGGAATTTTGTGTTTATTTTTATATATCAAACAGTCTTGCTGTCTAAATAACCTATTGTTTGTCATAAGTGCCACTTCTTATTGTAATCATTTTTTTAAATTGGGCTTTGGAAGATAAATGGACAAATCAGCATTTCCCTCCAAAATTTCTAGGTATTATCCACTTTTTCTCTGGGGAACAACTTTAGACAGTGTTTATAATAGAAGAAAAATTCTGTATTGTGCCATTATTTAGACCTGCTGTGTTTTATACAAACAAATTAACCCCTCCTTTAAGGTCCTTCTTCTGGTTGCACTAGGTTCACTATCCAGCTTTAACTTCTTGACCTACCCTCTGTTCCAGTCAGATCAAATAACTTCACTTTTATTGAAAAAACTTCTGTATGCTGCCATGTCTACTTTTGTTTCTGGGGGTCTTTCCATGTGCAAGATATATTCACTTATTTGAATTCACACTCTGCTAACTTCTTAATTTTCAATCAAGATGCTGAGGAAGACTTCATGTTATGTAAAATTTTATAACTTTCAGAGCTCTGTTCTTCCATGATAGACTTGTAAATTTTAATTTAATACTTCTTAAAATTTATATTTATTATTGAAAGTATTACAAATTTTCCCCCTCGTAATGACCACCTCTTCCCCACACCTATCCCCTTTGCAGGCCTTCAGCTATTGTCAGTGTCCATATTTTGTGCATATATGCATATAAGTTCTTCGGTTGATCTCTTCCCTCTCTCCCTCCTTAAATTACTTTTATAGCTATAGGTTCCAATGCTTATATACATTACTTTGATAAAAACATCCTATAGATATTATTCTTGTTATATTCCTTGCTATAGATGTTCATCATGGCTTTGAAATAGTCACCTTGAAAGTAATATTTGTCACTTTAAACTGCTTTTTAATTTTAACAACAGTGGAAATATTCAGTAGCATCCCATAAATATTTCTTGAATATATCCCCAGTTATGTTAACTATGGAATATTTTATATAGTCCATGACCAACAAATATATGTAGAATAAACATGTGCTAACACGGTTCATTTAACATAATAGCACACCAGGTGCTGCACTAAATTACTTTATATGTTATTTTATTTCATCCAATTCATTAAAAAGAAAACCCTGGGATGACAAAATCACAGTCACAAGTAATGTTTTTGTAATTGATAAAGCTCATATGTATATTTATTCCCGTCTTCAAACTTACTCATTTGCATTGTGAGTGCATTACTTGAAATAAAAGGAAGGACTGTTAGACTTAGTGTCTGAATGAATTTCTATAGGGTAAACCCCTGAATGTCTTGCTCTAATGTACTTCCAGGGCGACCCTAAGAATGACTCATGGATCTTTGCCCTGGCCGTGCTTCTGTGTAGCAGCTTCGTCTACAACAGCCTGAGCACCATCAACCACCAGGCCCTGGAGCAGCTGTAGTATCCTTCCAGGAACCCAACCTCCATGTGTTATGGTGTCAATGGAAATGGAGATCCAGTCAGTTTCTCCTTTCCTCTCACTTAGTTGCTTTTGGTAGACCAAGGGAACCAGAGTGAAAGAGAGTGTTTATAATACTCTTTCTTTTAATGAGAGAAATGTGGGAATTGTGCGTAGAAAGTTTATTTTCCTTAGCCAGGTCCTAGTTATGTGACAGAGCTGACAGAACTCATCAGGGCAAAGTCCTCCCCTACACCAGATGGAATAGAAGATTCAATAGAGTTTGTGAGTTTCTTTCCAGACTTTATCTGGACTGTACGGGATTTCTCCCTGGAGCTGGAGTTAAATGGTCACCCTATCACAGAAGATGAGTACCTGGAGAATGCCTTGAAGCTGGTTCCAGGTAACAGAGCATGCTGGACAGTGGATGGTCCAATACAGGGTGGGAGGTACTAAACATCATGTCTGGAGTTGCATTTGTACCTGAGACTAGAAGTCTGCAGAAATGGTGGCTGGGAATGGGTTGAAAAGCTCTCTGGACTGGAGTTTAAGTTCACATAAGAAAAGTAGAGCCTAAAGTAGAGTAAAACTATTCATAACCCATTTGTTCTTTACACATTGTAACTGAGAATCCAACTGTAACTTTGAAAGGAGTGGTGCTAAAGCCTTCTAAAGAGCAGACATTTATGTTTATTATTTTAGCTTCTGCTTTTCTGTGTTGAGGAAATACTAGCTGATCAAATACTAGTTTGGCATAAAATTACAATGAAAAGCCTACTAATGAAAAAATATATTTCATGTAATTCACATAATTCTTCTAAAAATGAGCATATAGCTTTCTAATATCTTTATACATATGTTATTTATAAAAATGACTTTATGTTCTCATAAACCTGAAGTAGTATATTTTGTCTTTTCAATCTACCCATTTGTGTAATTTTTGATAATTATCAGAATATAATTTTAATTTCTATATCAAAGATATTTTAAAATAATTTTCTCTTTTTAAAATTTAATTTTATTGTTTAAAGTATTACAAATAGTAGTACTTATGTCTCCTTTTTTTTCCCCATTGACCTTCCCCCTGAGTCCCCTATCCTCCAGCACATGCCCTCACCTCACCCCTGCGCCCCCCCCGCCCCACCAGTGTCTTGTGTCCATTGGTTATGCTTATATGCATTCATACAAGTCCTTTGGTTGATCTCCTACCCGCCCCACCATCAACCCTCCCCTGCCTTCCCGCTGTAGTTTGACAGTCTGTTTGATGCTTTTGTGTCTCTTTATCTATTTTTGTTCATGAGTTTATAATGTTCTTTATATTTCACAAATGACTGAGATCATGTGGTATTTATCTTTCATTGACTGGCTTATTTCACTTAGCATAATGCTCTCCAGTTCTATACACGCTATTGCAAATGGTAAGAATTTCTTTTTCACAGCAGCTTAGTATTCCATTGTGTAGATGTACGAAAGTTTTCTAATCCACTCATCTGCTAATGGGCACTTAGGCTGTTTCCAAATCTTAGCTATTGCAAATTGTGCTGCTATGAACATAGGGGTGCATATATCCTTTCTGATTGGTGTTTCTGTTTTCTTGGGATATATTCCTAGAAGTGGTATTACTGGATCAAATGGAAATTCCATTTTTAATTTTTTTAAGGAAACACCATACTGCTTTCCACAGTGGCTGCACCAGTCTGTATTCCCACCATCAGTGCACAAGGGTTCCTTTTTCTCCACATCCTCTCCAGCACTTGTTGTTTGTTGATTTGTTGATGATAGCCATTTTGGCAGGTGTGAGATGGTACCTCATTGTTGTTTTGATTTGCACCTCTCGGATGATTTAGTGACTTTAAGCATGTTTTCATATGTCTCTTGACTTTCTTTATGTCCTGTTTCAAAAAGTGTCTGTTTAGGTCTTTTGCCGATTTTTTGATTGTATTGTTTATCTTCCTTTTGTTAGGTTGTATGAGTCCCTGTAAATGTTGGAGATTAAAATCTTATTGGAGATAACATTGGCAAATATGTTCTCCCATGCAGTGGGCTTTCTTGTTGTTTTGTTGATGGTTTTTTTTGCTGTGCAGAAGCTTTTTATTTTGATGTAGTCCCATTTGCTTATTTTCTCCTTAGTTACCATTGCCCTAGGAGCTGTATCAATAACGATATTGCTAAGAAAAATGTCTGCTACTTTGGTGCCTGTGGCTTCTTCTAAGATTTTATGGTTTCCCATCTTACATTTAAGTCCTTTATCCATCTTGAGTTTATTTTTGTATATGGTGTAAGATGGTGGACTAGTTTAATTTTTTTGCGTGTATCTGTCCAATTTTCCCTACACCATTTATTGAAGAGACTGTCTTGACTCCATTGTATGCTCTTGCCTCCTTTGTCAAATATTAATTGAGCATAGAGGCTTGTGTCAATTTCTGGGTTTTCTGTTCTGTTCCCCTGGTCTATGTCTGTTCTTGTGCCAGTACCAGACAGTTTTGAGAACCGTGGCTTTGTAGTTCAGCTTGGTGTCTGCTATTGTGATCCCTCCAACGTTGTTCTTCTTTCTCAAGATTGCTCCAGCTATTTCGGGTCTTTTTTTTTTTATTCCAGATGAATTTTTGGAGAGTCTGTGTTAGGTCATTGAAGTATACCATTGGTATTTTAATGGGGATTGCATTGAATTTATACACTGAGTGGCCAGATTATTACAATCTCTGAACACATAGTAATCTGGCCACTCAGTGTATATTCTATATAATAAAAGGCTAATATGCAAATTGTCCCCTATACCAGGATTTCGACCAGCAGGCAGGATGGTGAACTGCCCATGTCTCTTCCCCATGACCAAGCTGGCCAGACCCCACCCATGCACGAATTCATGCACTGGGCCTCTAATATATATCTATATATCTCTAGATCTACATATCTATATATCTATACGTCTATATATCTATATATCTATATCTATATCTATATCTATATATCTATATCTTCAGCGATCATAATAATCTGGCCACTCAGTGTAGATTGCTTTGGATAGTATTGTCATTTTTATGATGTTGATTCTACCAATTCATGAATATGGTATATTCTTCCATTTGTTCATATTTTCCTCTATCTCCTTTTTCAGCATCCTGTACAGGTCCTTTATCTCCTTGGATAAATTTATTCCTAGGTATCTTAATTTTTTTTGTTGCAATGGTAAATGGGATTGCTTTTTTAGTTTCTTTTTCTGTGAGTTCATTATTTATGTATAGAAAAGCCATAGACTTCTGGGTGTTAATTTTGTACCCTGCTAAATTGCCAAATTCTTTTACTAAGTCTAGTAGTTTTTTGATGGAGTCTTTGGGGTTTTCTATGTACAATATCATGTCATCTGCGAATAAGGACAGTTTTACTTTTTCTTTTCCAATTTGGATGCCTTTTATTTCTTCTTCTTGTCTGATCACAATGGCTAGTACTTCCAGTACTATGTCAAACAGGAGTGGTGAAAATAGGCCTCCCTGTCTTGTTCTTATTCTTAGGGGAAATGGTTTTAGTTTTTGCCCATTGAGTATGATGTTGGCTGAGGGTTTGTCATATAAGGCTTTTATTATGTTGAGGTATGATCCTTCTATTCCCACCTTGCTGAGCATTTTTATCAAGAAAGGGTGTTGGATTTTGTCAAATGCTTTTTCTCCATCAATAAATATGATTATATGGTTTTTATCTTTCAGTTTGTTTATGTGATGTATCACGTTTATTGATTTGTGGATATTGTACCATTCTTGCATCCCCGGAATAAATCTCACTTGGTCATGGTGTATAATATTTTTAATGTAATACTGAATTCGATTTGCTAGAATTTTGTTGAGAATTTCGGTGTCTATGTTCATGAAGGATATTGGCCTGTAATTTTCTTTCTTTGTATTGTCTTTATCTGGTTTTGGGATTAGGGTAATGCTGGCTTCCTAGATAGAGCTAAGAAGTATTCCTTCCTCTTGAATTGTTTGGAATAGTCAGAGGAAGGTAGGTTTTATTTCTTTTTTGAATGTTTTGTAAAACTCCCCTGTTAAGCCATCTGGTCCAGGGTTTTGGATTGTTGGAAGTTTTTTGATTACTGCTTCAATTTACTCCACAGTTATCAGCCTATTCAGATTTTTTATTCCTCCTTTTTGATTTTTGAAAGGCCATATCTTTCTAGTAATATGTGCATTTCTTCTAGGTTGACCAGTTTGTTGAAACAGAGTTCATAGTATTTTTTTTTTTTTTGCAATCCTTCATATTTCTGTGGGATCTGTTGTTATTTCACCTCTTTCCTTTCGGATTTTGTTTATTTGGGTCTTCTCTCTTTGCTTCTTGGTGAACCTAGCTTTAGGTTCATCAATCTTGTTTATTTTTTCAAAGAACCAGCTCTTGGTTTTATTGCTCTTCTGTATTTTTTTAAGTCTCTATTTCATTTATTTCTGCTCTGATCTTTATTATTTCCTTCCTTCTGCTCACTCTGGGCTTTTCTTATTGCTCTCTTTCTAATTCTTCATGTTGCAGAGTTAGATTGTTTATTATCAGTTTTTGTTTTTTGTTTTTTGAGGTAGGCTGTAAGGCTATAAACTTCCCTCTCAGGACTGCTTTCACTGTGTCCCATAGATTTTGTATTGTTGTGTTTTCATTGTTGTTTGTTTCTAGGATTTTTTTATTTCTTCTTTTATATCTTTGGTAACCCAATCATTGTTTAATAGTATGCTATTCAGCCTCCAAGTGTTTGAATTTTTGTGCTTGTTTTTATTTTAGTTGATTTCTAATTTTATGCCACTGTGATCTGAGAAGATGCTTGATATGATTTCAATCTTCTTGAATTTGGAGAGACTTTGCCTGTGTCCCAGTGTGTAGTCTGTCTTAAAATGTCCCATGTGTGCTGGAAAAGAATGTATATTTTGTAGCTTTGGGGTGGAAAGTTCTAAAGATGTCGATTAAGTCCATCTGATCTAGTGAATCATTTAGGATTGCTGTTTCTTTGCTGATTTTTCGTCTAGAGGATTTATCCAGTGATGTTAATGGGGTATAAAAGTCTCCTACTATGATTGTATTGCTGTCAATCTTTCCCCTGATATCTTCCAGAAGTTTTTTTTATGTATTTAGGTGCTCCTGCATTGGGAGCATATATGTTTACCAGAGTTATATCCTCTTGTTGCATCGATATCTTTAGAATTATGAAGTGGCCTTCCTTGTCTCTTGTTATGGACTTCACTTTGAGGTCTAATTTGTCAGATATAAGTATTGCTACCCCAGCACTTTTTTCATTTCCATTTTCCTGATAGATATTTTTCCACCCTTCACTTTCAGTCTGTGTGAGTCCCTTGTTCTGAGGTGGGTGTCCTGTAGATAGCATATACACTGAGTGGCCAGATTATTATTATCTCTGACCACATAATAATCTGGCCACTCAGTGTATATCCTATATAATAAACAGCTACTATGCAAATTGTCCCTTCGATCAGGAGTTCGACCAGCAGGTAGGCAGGTCAATTGCCCATGTCCCCTCCCCCTGGCCAGGCTGGCTAGGCTCTCCCCCATGCATGAATTCATGCACTGGGCCCCTAATATATATTGGAGGGGGACCCTCAGCCCAGCCTTCTCCCTCTTACAGACTGGGAGCCCTCAGGGAATGTCCTACTGATGGCTTAGGCCCGCTTCCCTAGGAGTGGGCCTAAGCCACAGTCTGGCCGCCATCTGCAGGAGGTGACTGGGCTTATCAGGGGAAGGTGCCAGCCCCATCACCCCGCTGCTGCAGCCACTGCCAACCACCACAGCCACCAAGGTGTTTTGATCAACATGGACTCTAGTCCCTTCACCATGAAAAAATGACAACTTTCTTTAGGCATTTTCAAGATGTGTCTTTCATAGGATATGACATTTCTTCCTTCCTTTCTTTTTTTTTAATCCTCACCTGAGGATATGTTTCCATTGATTTTTAGAGAGTGTGTAAGAGAGAGGGAAAGACAGAGAGAAACATCGAAGTGAGAGGGACACTTTGATTGGTTGCCTGCTACATGAGCCCTGACCTGGGTCCTGGCCAGGGAGGAGCCTGCAACCTAGATACATGCCCTTGATCAGAATTGAACCCAGACCCTGTGTTCGGCAGGCCAAGGCATTATCCACTGAGCAAAACCCTCTAGGGCAGGATATGACATTTCTTAGTCCTCTAGTAGTGGACCTTCGTTTTTTCCTCCAGGAGTGTGGTGCAAACACCCTAGATCACCTTTTTGGATTCTTATTACCCAAGTTACCAAGAACATTACCAGTGGCATACAGGGAGCTTAGCCAATGAGAGGTCAGAAAAGGTGTTTCATCTGCAGCTCATGCACAGAGGCAGGACTGCTGGCAAGCCAAGGCTGATACCCGCCCCCATCCCCCCGTCTCTCGGCCTGCTCAAGCCTCCACGGCTTGGGCAGGGTTTTCCCCCACCCCTCCACTCTGCTCAAGCCACCACTGTGGCTTGGGCAGGCCCTCCCCCCAGCTCTGCTCTACCTCTACCACGGCTTGGGCAGGGCTCCCTGGCTCCACTCAGGCCATGCTCAAGCCTCTGCCATGGCTTGGGCAGGGCTCTCCATCTCTGCTCAGGCCCTGCTCAAGTCTCTGCCATGGCTTGGGCAGGGCCCCCAGGCTCCAATCAAGCCTCTTCCATGGATTGGGTGCCCCAGCTTCGCTCAGGCCCTGCTCAAGCCTCTGCCACCCTGCTCCAAGCCAAGCTGCCCCAAGGCCCATAGTTGAGGAGTGGCCTGGGGCGTTCTGGGACCCCAACAGCTCAGGGCCTACAGGCTTTGAGCGGCCTGGGTCCTGAGGATGTTCCCAGGACCCAGGTCGCTGGGTGCCTGCATATGCAAATTAACCCACCATCTTTGTTGGATTAATTTGCATACTCACTCCCGATTGGCTGGTGGGTGTAGCTGAGGTATGGTCAATTTGCATCTTTCTCTTTTATTTATTTACATATATCATTTTTTCTTATCCATTCAGGTACTTCATGTCTTTTGATTGGAGCATTTAATCCATTTACATTTAATGTTATTATTGATAGGTACTTGTTTGTAGCCATTTCTGTACTTTATGCCTGTGTTCCTTCCTCCCTGTCTATTTCTTCCCTTTACAGCATTCCCTTTAGCATTTCTTGCATTGCTGGCTTGGTAGTGATAAACTCTCTTAGCATTTTCTTGTCAGTGAAGCTCCTGATTTCCCTTCAATTTTGATTGATAGTCATGCTGGATAGAGTATTTTTTGGATTCAGTCCTTTGCTTTGCATGACTTTGTATACTTTATTCCATTCCATTCTAGCTTGGTGTGTTTCTGCTGAGAAATATTTTGATAATCTGATGGGAGATCCTTTTTAGGTAACTCTCTGTCTTTCTCTTGCAGCCTTTAAGATTCTCTCTTTGTCGGTAACATTTACCATTGTAATTATGATGTGTCTTGGTATGGGTCTTTTGGGATTCATCTTGCTTGGGACTTTCTGTACTTGTGTGACTATTTTCTTCCCCATATCAGGGAAGTTTTCTGTCATTATTTCTTTAAATAGATTTTCTAGTCCTTGCTCCTTTTCTTGTCCTATGTGTTACTACATTTCATGTTGTCCCAAAGCTCCCTTAGGCTCTCCTGCTTTTTAATTTTTTTCTCCAGTTGGTGTTCAAATTGGGCTTGTTTCTCTACCTTATCTTCTATCTCACTAATTCAGTCCTCTGCTTCTTCTAGTCTACTGTTGAAACCTTCCATAGCGGTTTTGATTGTAGCTATATCACTTTTGATTTCTTCCTGATTTTTGCATTGGTTGCTGATTTTCACATCCATCCGGTGTATGAACTGTATGACCATTAGTCTGAATTCTTTTTCTGTCATATTGCATGCTTGCCTTCGTTTCACTTATTTCCTTTCTTGGTGATTCCTCTTTTTCTTTCCTCTGGTGATTGGTTCATTGTCTTCGCATTCTAACTTTCACCAGAAGCTCCAAATGCTGAGTTGCAGTGGCCTGAACCATGTGCAGTGGGAATGTCGTGCCACCCGAGTGTTGCTGAAGAGCTCTGACACCAAGACCTGTGGCTGCCATGGGTCAGGGCGTGCCACTTGCTCCGAGAATCAGAGTCACTGGTGCTCAGTGCAGCTTTGTGCATGCACCTAGAATGAGAGACCCCTTATGTGCCACGCTGAAAAAACAAGTCCCCACATTAATGCATCCAAAATAAGAGTCCCCTGGCATGCACCAGGAGTTAGAGTCCCCATGTGCACATGCCAAGAATTGAGTATCAGAGTCTCTGTCACTTGGTGTGGCCTCGCGCTGAGAATCAGGGTCCCTGTGTTCATGTGTGCTGAGAATTGGAGTCACTGGCACTCAGTATGCGTGTACTGAGAATCAGGGATCCTTGTGTGCACATGATGAGAAACAGAGTTCCAGCGTGTATGTGCCAAGAGTCAAGTTACTGGTGTTCAGTGCTGCCTTTTCCTGTGCTCTGGAAATGTGTGATTTGGTGTCTGACAGTTGGCAGCTGTGGATTGGGAAGACTCAGTTTTTGCTGCTGGGACCTTGTGCCCTTTATTGGATTCGCGCACCCAGCAGCAAATCACAGAGGCACCCAGATGCTGTTTGCCAAGGTGGAGCACTCAGAGGGGCCCTAGCCCTGAAGCTGCATGACCTGCCGTGTCTGTGAGCAGGCAGCAAGGAAGGTGGTAGTCCCAATTTCTACTGTCTGGGCATGTGGCCTTATTTGGATATGAGTGCACCCAGCTGGGGCTCACAGCAGCACCAAAGAGCGCCTTTGAGGCAGTGGGCTTAGGAGGCCTGCACACTGGAAAGGTGCGAGTGGTGTCTGGAGGTCAGCAGCCAGAGAGGAGGAAGTCACACTTACTGCTCGGGAGCCATGACCCTTGGAGGTGGAAGTCCTAGGGTCTGCAGGTCTGCAGGCAAGGCAGCAGGATTTTGACTGGAGTGGCTGCAGGGTCAGGGGCAGTGTCCAAGGCCAGTCTGGGTGGTGGTGCTGAGGAGTTCCTAGAAGAGGCTGATCTCCCCTTCAAGATGGCAAGGGCTCTGTTCCCAAACCCCACAGTCCAGGGAGTGCCCACAGTGGTGGTGGTACATGCTCCCTGTCTAGGAGAGCCTGGACTGCCAGCCTCTGATATTCCTGCCGGATTTAAATGTCCCTCACTCACTGACACTTATTTTCAATTATAGTTTACATTCAATACCATTTTGTATTTTTTTCAAATATATAGCATAGTAGTTAGATAACACATACTTTACAACGAGATCCCCCCTATATTTCAAGTACCCACCTGGCACCATGCATAGATATTACAATATTATTAACTATATTCCATATGCTGTTTTTTACATCCCCATGAATATTTTCTAAATACCAACTTGTATTTGTTAATGCCTTCACTTTTTTCACCCCCACTCTCCTCATGCAGCCATCAACTTTTTTCTCTATATGTATTAGTCTGTATCAATTTTGTTTGTTTATTTTGTTCTTTAGAATCCACAAATAAGTGAAGTAATATGATATTTGTCTTTCTCTGTCTAACTTACTTCACTGAGCACAGTACTCTCTAGATTCATACATGCTGTCTCAAATGGTACAATTTCATTCCTTTTTATCATTGAGTAGTATTCCATTGTGTATATGTACTACCTATTCTTTATCTACTTGTCTGTTTTGGGGCACATAGGTTACTTCCATATCTTGGCTATTGTAAATAATGCTGCAATGAATATAGGAGTCATATTTTCTTTTTGAATTAGTGTTTTAGATTTCTTCGGATATATAACCTGAAGTGAAGTCACTGGGCCATAAGGTAGTTCTATTTTTAATTCTTTGGAGAAACCTCCATTCTCTTTTCCATAGTAACTGTACAAATATGCATACCCACCAACAGTGCCAACACTTATTGTATGTTGATTTATTGATGAAAGCCATTTGGACAGGCATGAGGTGATATCTCATTGTGGTTTTAATTTGTATATCTTTGATGATTAGTGATGTTGAACATCTTTTCATACCTGTGTTGGCCACCTGTGTGTCCTCTTTGGAGAAGTTTTTATTCAGGTTTTCTGCTCACTTTTAAATCAGATTGTTTGTTCCTATGGTGAATAGTATAAGTTATTTATAAATTTTGGTTATTAATACCTTATCAGATGTGTCATTGGAGAATATGTTCTCCCATTCAGGTGGTTGTTTGTTTGCTGATGGCTTCCTTTGCTGTGCAAAAAGTATTTCATTTTCTGTAATCCTATTTCTTTATTTATTTTGTTTTCCTTACCAGAGGAGAGATATAAAAAGAAATACATTGCTAAGAAAAATATCTGAGATTTTACTTCCTGTTTTCTTCTAGTAGTTTTTTGATTTCAAGTCTTACATTTAAGCCTTTAATGCATTTTGAGCTTATTCTGGTATATGGTGTAAGAAGGTCATATAGTTTCTTTTTTTTGTGGGTATTTGTCCAATTTTCCCCACACCATGTATTGAATAAACTGTTTTTACCCCATTGTATATTGTTTTATCTCCTTTGTCATCTATTAATTGATCATATTTGTGTGTGTTTATTTCTGGACTCTGTCGTGTTCCATTGATCTATTTGTCTGTTTTTATTCTAGCTCTATGCTGTTTTGATTACCATAGTATCCTATATAAAGAGATAATATGCAAATGCTCATCATGCCCTCATGCCCTGGCACTGGAACTGCTCAGACACTCAACACTGGGTAGAGAGGAATGGGGACCAGCCAGGCACAAATGAGCTGGGGAGGGAGGGTTGGGAACCACCCAGGCACAAATGAGTTCATGAGACAGGAATGGGGACCAACCAGGCTACAGCCCAGGAGAGGGACAAACCACCCACCCTGTGGTCCCGGGTGCCAGCTTTTGCACTTGTGCCTGTGGCCCGGAAGAGGGACAAGCTGCCTGACCCGCAGTCCTGGGCACCAATGGCTGCACCTGCACCTGTGGCCCGGGGGAGAAACAAACTGCCTGCCCCATGGTCCAGGATGCCACTGCCTGTGGCTGTGGCCTGGGAGAGGGACAAGCTGCCTGCCTGGAGGTCCCGGGCACCAGTGGCTGTGCCTGTGCCTGCAGCCCAGGAGAGGGACAAGCTTCCTGCCCCGTGGTCCTGGGCGCCTGTGGCTGTGGCCAGGGCAAAGCTGCCCACTCACAGTCCCCTGCAGATGCAGCAGGCCTGGGCAAAGCCGGCCTGGGTCCTGGGTGCCTGTGGCTGGCCAAAGGGAGGAAAGCCCGGGTCCTGGGTGCCTGCAACCAGCCAGAGGAGGGAATCCTGGGTCCTGGGTGCTGGGAGAGGCAGAGGCGGTTAGTGGTGATCAGGCCAGCAGGGGAGTAGTTAGGGGAGATCAGGTCAGTAGGGGAGCAGTTAGGGGCAATCAGGCAGGCAGGCAGAGGGGTTAGGGGTGATCAGGCAGGCAGGCAGGTGAGCAGTTAGGAGCCAGCAGTCCCAGATTGCGAGAGGCAGTCAGACATCCCTCGAGGGGTCCAGGATTGGAGAAGGTGCAGGCCAGGCTGATGGACCTCCCGCCCCCATGCACGAATTTCATGCACCAGGCCTCTAGTTGTATTATAGTTTGATATCAGGTACCATGATACCTCCAACTTTGTCCTTCTTTCTCAGTATTTCTGTGGCTATTCAAGGTCTTTTATGGTTTCATATATACTCTTGGATTATTTATTGTAGTGATGTGAAAAACACCATTGGTATTTTGAGAGGGATTGTGTTGAATCTATAGATTGTTCTGGGCATTATAGACATTTTAATTATGTTAATTCTTTCTATCTGTATTACAGCTTTTTTTTTTTTTCAATTTCCACATATTTACCCATGCACAATTTCAAAATAATAAAAATACTTGAATGGGTTACATCTACATGGGCATGTAGGTATCTGATGAAACTTTGAAAGAAATTCCACTTCTGATTTATACACTCTTGATTTCATGTTTCCATTTATGGTTTCTCAGAACAGTGAGAAATGGGCTACACAGAACAGCAAAGCTTTCAAATGAAATATAGTTCTTTACCTTAAAGAGTTTAGAGACTAATGGTGATAACTTAAAATTATGTTTTAGCTACATTTACTCTTCACTCTTCAGAGGATTTTATTTTTATAAAAGCTAATGCTGTACACATTATTTTTAGCATCTAAACAGTTTTCCTTAAATAATCTGGTGTTATTTCTAACATTGCTTCATTAAGTCTTGTTTGGGCTCTTCATTATGATCCACAGCTTCATTTTCCCATGGCATCAAGTAGACCAAAAACTTACATTTGACCCATGTTTCTGTTATTCATTCAATAGCTAATATTGACAATATACTCTACCATTTTTAGGTCTGATAACAGCAATAGGTTGTTGTTTTTTAAGCATATTTAATCTCTTCCAAAATTTCCCCCTAAAGTTGTATCATTGGTAAATTTGATGTTAAAGAAGCATTTGGATGTCCATGCTAAAGGGGTTATAAACGGGAGTTATACAAAGAGAATATGGCAAATATACAAAAATCCCTGTCATAAAGGTCTTTAGGTCCCTTGTCCTCAGACTACTCCTACTGTAATAACTGTTTTGTTTTTGTTTTTTTAATTTTTCAGGCCTCAATCCCAAAGCTCAAATATCTAATCTCCCTAGAGAGTGCATCCGGCATTTCTTTCCAAGACGAAAGTGTTTTGTCTTTGACCGGCCAACAAATGACAAAAAACTACTAGCCAATATTGAGAAGGTTGTAGACAACCAACTGGATTCTAACTTCAAGGAACAAATAAAGAATTTCTGTTCTTACATCCTCACCCAGACGAAAACCAAGACCCTCAGGGAGGGAATCATGGTAACTGGGAAACGTGAGTCTTCATTTCACATTTTGTGGGGCCTCATATTTGTTGAATATATTACAGGATGTGTTCTCTAGGATTTGTGTTTGATTCTACATGGAATTGTGAGTCTACAGATATTCATACTCCACGAAGACACAGGTATACTTATCACACTTTTGGGTGTTTATAAATTCATCTCCAAAAGCACAACCATTAACAGCAAAATCTGCAGCATCCATACATATAAAACATCTACTAAAAAGGAATCACTAACTGGGGATAAAAAACAGAATACACTATTTCCTTAGTTGGAGTCCTTTATAATGAATGAGATTTGCAAGAAGAATACAAAAGATATTTTGTGCATTTAGAGCAATTTAATAATGCACCTTAGCCCATAAAGCTCTGAAAATTTACAGGAAACTTCAGAATTCAGAAAAATATAGGGTCACATTTACCCTGCCTCATCTATCTACCTATGTAAACAATTTGCTTCTAAGATTTTCAATGGGAAATTGTGTTTTCCAGATATCCTTTAGTACTTTAGATAAAGGTGAATATTGAATTATTTTAGCTTTGTGGCCTGAAAAAACATAGAAATTAAGAGTTAATGGAACAATAGTGTCACTGGAGGAAATATGTTCTTCTGTGGTGTTGTGTGAAAGGAATTTCAGGGACCCTGTTGTAGGAGGAGTTTTATATGATAATGGCAAGGTTTATTAAAGTGAAAAGCGAAGTATACTCTCAGGGAGACAACTGTCAGACTAGAGGGCAGCTACTGCCCTGAGGTATTTGTTAACCTTTCCCCTATATATTTGGGTATGCGAAAAAGCAGGCTTTCTTGAAAACTATCCAATCTCTTTCCCGTTTTCTTCAAGGCTTGCACCCTTCCCCTAGGCATTCTTTCCCCCAACTTTTCCCAGTTTTGTGCCCTCCCCCACATATGTTCCACATTTTGGCTCCTGTTGCACATGCTTCCTAGCTTAGTCATTGGGCTCCTATTGCTCAGGTACTTAGTAAAGGAATTCCCTCTGCACCATTTTCTCCCATCCTGGTTAGTTGGGTGGACTCCCCAGGGTGACTATAAGGCTATTTTTTTCTACTTAATCAGGCTTTATCGGATTCTGATTCTGTTAGCTCTCTGGTCTCTTGTTAATATCTAACTGTCTGAGTATACCAATGATAGTAGAAAGAAGTAGTGTGTTTGTGTGTGTTTTTTTTTGTGTGTGTGTTTGTTTCTGAGAGGCAGAAAGAGAGATTTAGCAATGTAGTTTCTGAATCATTGATCCCGTTGAATAATATCCCTTAAATTTCCTGGCTTATTAGGGCTAAGGACTCTGGTGGTGACTTATGTGGATGCCATCAACAGTGGAGCAGTGCCTTGTTTGGAGAATGCGATGACAACTCTGGCCCAAATTGAGAACTCTAGGGCTGTTCAGAATGCAGCCAACCACTACAGTGAGCAGATGGCCCAGAGAGTGAGCTTCCCCACAGATACGCTGCAGGAGCTGTTGGACCAGCATGCAGCCTGTGAGAAGGAAGCCATTGCAATCTTCATGAAGAACTCCTTCAAGGATGACAACCAGGAGTTCCAGAAGAATCTTGTGGTACTTTATCTTAGTATTTATTTACCCTTTGTGACCTTTTCATTGAAAATTAAGCTTAGAAGAACTTTTCTGATCCCAGTCCTCTTCTCTCATTCATGGATCTAGTGGTTTGGATTCTTATGAGGGATAGAGTTTCAAAAGACTGCATTTTCTTCTTCTCTCACCACCAAACCTCAGGTACTTTATGTAAAAATTTATCTGGTCTCTGATGCATAATCAGTATAGATGTCTTTCTGAACTGAATACTTATATTGAATTCAAGCCTGCCCAGAATATCTAA
Source organism: Plecotus auritus (assembly GCF_963455305.1). Taxonomy (NCBI): domain Eukaryota; kingdom Metazoa; phylum Chordata; class Mammalia; order Chiroptera; family Vespertilionidae; genus Plecotus; species Plecotus auritus. The sequence goes on from NC_137771.1 coordinate 69,480,142, forward strand.
AAGTAATTCCTTTGCTAGTCGCTTTTTGAGAACAATCTCCCATTCCCAGGAACCAAATGTCTCTTAACAGACCCTGATACCAGGCTATTTTCAACTCCTATAGCTCCTTGTTGTATCATTGAAGATGAAATTAATAAAAGTTACAGCTGCAGGGAGCCATAGAGATAAGGTAATTCAACACCAACATTTTTGATGAGAACCTGAGGCCCAAGGGGGTTAGAAGCTTTCCCCTGCTTCACATGGACTTTTCAGGGTTGTGAGTAAAGGAAGCTTTGCAACTCCTGTTTTATTCCATGTCCTTCTCCAAAAGAATGCTTTTCTCATGAGGACCACAGCTAGACTTCCTTCCACCAGATTCTTTGGAATTTTTTCTCCTGTGTTCCTTTCTCCTGGTGACACCCCTCTATACTTCTCTTGCAGGAAATCATAAAGGATAAGAAGGATAAGTTCTTGCTGCAGAATGAAGAGGCATCTGTTAAATACTGTCAGGATAAACTTGAGCAACTTTCCACGTCCCTAATGGAAAGTATTTCAGCAGGCATTTTCTCTGTTCCTGGTGGTCACAAACTCTACATGGAAACAAAGGAAAGGATTGAACAGGACTACTGGCAAGTGCCCAGGAAAGGAGTGAAGGTGAGGAATAAGGGGAGCATAGGGATCCTACAGATTAAAGTCAAGAGGGTCTCCTGGAAATTGGTCACAGCACCAGTTGTGGGTAATATCGGGGCATGGAGCTATCATGACTGTTTTAGCGTTAAAGGACCATAATTTGGTCTTTCTTCCTGATTAGAGTCACAATGTCCATTCTCACAAATGAATATGGATTTCTGAAATCCATAAGAGACAGAAGAGAAATAATCATTTTCCATCAAACAATATGACATTCAGTGTGTCAAAGGCAAACTATTTACAAATTAAGGTCAGAGTTTTTGTATTCAAGACTGATCAAAAGAGAAAAGGAAGTCAGTCATGTACACTATTGCATACAGTGTTAAAATACTTATGAATCTGAGATAGTTGGCTATATAGATGGGGGTAAAAAGTAATAATATTAAAATAATAATGATAATAATGCAGGAAACATTTATTGAACTCTTATTATTAAGACATAATATTGAGTTCTTTCCCAAGAATTTTAATTTTATCCTTCAACTAGCATTAAGAGGCATCTATACATTTTGTGAGCATTTTACACATCTGAACTGAGAGGCAGAGATGGGTTAAAATGACTTGCCTAAAGGTACAGCCAGCAAGTGGCAGAGGAGAACAGCAACACTAATTGGAGACAACATTTCTCCCTGGAAGGCAAATATACAAAAGCACCAGAAACAGGAGTTTTTGTAGCACTGAACATGGTTCTCACTGGCTGGAATGTAGAGTGAATAGAAGAATGTAGCACTAGGAGAGAGACTTCAGGGGGTATGAAGAGCTTCTGGTCTCTCTAATGAGATTGGAAACTGAGGAGACATGATGCAGTTTTAATCAGGAAAGAAAGATAACATGGACATTGTTATTTTGAAGCCTATTCTTCCCAGTGGAAATCAAAGTTTTGTTCCTTCTTGTCTCCTCAGGCAAATGAGGTTCTCCAGAGGTTCCTGCAGTCGCAGGCAGCAATAGAGAATTCCATCCTGCAGTCAGACAAAGCTCTCACAGATGGGGAGAAGGCCATGGCAGGTAAGGGGCCAGACTGGGCTCACCACGGATGGCAAGTACCTGCAGTGTCCTATGACAGCTGTGAGAATAAAACCTTCCTGAAACAAGAAGCCTTCTCTTCTTCTGTGGGACATAACTCTCTAACTCTGAATCTACTAGGGCACATTAGCCAGCCAGGACCTTTCCCATTACACTCTGAAATGTGCTCTTGATAGTGTGGCAAGGGAGCAATTCAGAGTCTTCCACCTCCCCTTCCAGTTTGGTTTGTTCTCAGAGCTCAGGAGGGTAGATGCTGGAAATAAAGATCAACAGTAATTAATATAAATGTGAGAAGTCCAGTCAGAAGGCTGAATAGGGCTTTGATATTCAGAAGGCTGAATATCTGCATATTATTATCTGCTGCTGACTGAATGGCTGAAGGCAACCCCCCTCCAACCTGATAATCTTTTGCTGTTTTCTAAACATTACCTTTGATATGCCTGTTTGCATTCCTAAAAGGCAATTGTGTATTCTAGTAAATAAAAAGAAGATGGGTGCAGAGTTTCAGTGGAGCTTAGTCACTTGAACTAACTTCACATCTGGCTTCCCTCATAATTTCCAAATTTATATTTCTTATCTTGAGTATTAATTTGCATGTCAGCCCTTTCTCCAGGCCTTTGAACCCAGGTCACACAGGCTGTGGGTTCATATCTGGAGCCTTGAAACAGGGACCTGGAGAAAAAGATTTTGCTGGAGCAAAAAAACAATCACCCAGAGAGGTGAATCACTGGAACGGTGGGAGATTAACTGTGTGCAAAGCTCATGACAGCTTTGGAAGCCTGCGGATCCATAAGTTCATGAGTAAGTTTTTTGTTTCAGCCAGACCATAATGGGCCAGAATTCGTCGAAAGGGGAGAAACTTTCTTGTAGACTTTTGGCTTGTATGCTCAAGGATAAGGGAATTGAGGTGTCAGAAGATCTTCTTTTACAGTTTCTGCAGATTATTATAGAATATAATCCTTGGTTTCCTGACGAGGGTACATTAGATGTTGAATGTTGGGAAAGAGTATGTCAGAACTTGAAAGAAGCTCAGCAGCAGGGGCAAAGCTTGCCTCCAAATTGTTTCTCCTTGTGGAAAATGGTATTGCATTTGCTAGAGTCTTTTATAAAAGAAAAACCTCCTCCCTTTGCACCTTCCACTCCTAAAGAGCAGAAAGATAAATTGGAAGAGTGGCCTTCATGTCCTGATCCTGAAACATTTAAATCGCCACTAATAGAATCACCTATGCAAAGAGCTATCCGAGAAGGGTTAAAGAACGTGACGGTGGAAGACAGACGTGCTTTTCCTACTATACAGGTAGCTAACCCACAATTCCCAAATCAAATAATAAGACAGCACAAAAAATTTGACATTAAAATGATAAAGGCCTTGCGTGACAGCATAATGCAAAATGGCCCTACTGATCCATTTACTGGAGAAATTATGACTAACATTTCTGATGCATTCCTAGCTCCTTATGACTGGTATTCTCTGGCCCATGCAGCCCTGGATGGAGGAGATTATTTGCTATGGAAGGGAGAATTTTTAGAGAAATGTCAAGAACAAGCTTCTGTAAATCTCAGACAGAATGTTCAAATAACTTTTGAGATGCTTACAGGACAGGGGCAATTTAGTGACGTGCATAATCAGCCATAGTATGTACAACAAGCTTACAAATAAATTAGACTTCGTGAAAGAAAAGCCTGGTGGACTTTACCAGCAAAAGGAGATCCTGAGGGAGCCTTTAGTAAGTGCATGCAGGGGCCCACTGAGTCATTCTCTGATTTTGTAGCTCACCTTGCTTGAGAAGTGAGATGGCAAATTCAACATGAGACAGCAGGAGACATTTTGACTCAGCAATTAGCTTATGAAAATGCCAATGCTGATTGTAAGAAATGTCTGACGCCTCTAAGAAAAAATAGTACCATTATGGAAATGATTTGAGCACGTCAGAACGTGGGGGTCAGGCATTTTTCAGGCAAGCTTACTAGCTGTGGCTGTAACAGCGGGGAATAAAAAATGCTTCAACTGTGGGCAGCAAGGACACTTCAAAAAAGAATGTAGGAAACCAAAAAGACCACAAGGTGGCACTCAAGCGAAAGACGTGAGCATTCCACCTCCCAATTCAGATAACGCAGATTTATGTCCCAGGTATCAGAAAGGAACTCATTGAGCTAGTCAGTGTAGATCTAAATTTTATAGAAATGGGCAGCCATTAAATCGAGACATAGGAAATGGCCAACCACAGGGAAGTGGCCAGAGGGGCTTCCCCAGTCCTGTCAGTAAAAAAGGGGAATTTTCACCCTGCAAGGCCCACAGTGGATTCCCTAATGTGAGCCACTCCAGGGAGCACAGGCCTGGAACTCAATAGTACAATAACAATCACCCTGATCCCTGATATGGCTAGACAAGATGTTCCTACAGGAATTTGGGACCTGTGCCACCAGGAACGTCAGGCATAATCTTAGGAAGAAGTGGAAACACTCTAAAGGGACTGACTGTCTTTCCTGGAGTCATAGATTCAGACTATGAGGAACAAATCAAGGTAATATTAGAATGCAGACATATTATGAAAATTACTCCAGGACAAAGAATTGCTCAGTTCCTGCTTTTACCTTATATTCAGCAGGGTGGAGTTATAAATAGGAAAAGAGGAACACAAGGATTTGGAAGCTCAGATATACTATATTAGATACAGGAAATTAGCAAAACCCATCCTATGATCAATCTAAAAATAGAGGGAAAACTGTTCAAAAGTTTAGTAGACACTGAAAAGTTTAGTGTTATCAGTCAAGAATTCTGGCCTCTAAGTTGGTCCATGGTAGAAGCTATGGGCTCTATTATGGGAGTTGGAGTCCCTGATAATACACAACGCAGTGCTGTTGTGTTAAAGGGGCAAGATGAGGAAGGACAAACAGGATGGTTTCAGCCCTATATAGTCTCTGGAATTGCAGTCAACTTATGGGGCCTGGATGTTTTAGAAGGTTTATAAGCTTGTATTATTACCTGCAAAGGACAACAGTTAATAACTCAGAGGGAATATCAAGCTAGTCAAGGCTTAGGAAAAGATAACCAGGGGATTAAAGAACCAATTCAAGCCAAGGGAAACACAGGAAGACAAGGATTAGAATATCAGCCTTTTTAGGAGTGGTCATTGCTCAGTCTCCTCACCCCCATGCTGATCCTATACAATGGAAAGATGATAGACCTATATGGGTGGATTAACCAAGTAGCCATTAAACGAGGAGAAATTAAATCATATTCATGAATTAATACAGGAACAAGTAGAGGCTGGCCATATAGAGCCTTCCAATAGTCCTTGGAATACTCCTATATTTACAATACCTAAGAAGGTGACAGGAAAGTGGAGCTTGTTACATGATCTTAGAGCGGTTAACACTACTATGCATACCATGGGAGCTTTACAGACTGGACTCTCTTTATAGTAGTAGATGTTATGGATTGTTTCTTCATCATTCCCTTGGCACTTCAAGATAAACTAAGATTTGCCTTTTCAGTGCCATCTATTAATAATATAGAGCCTATGAAAAGATATCAATGGAAGATTTTGCCTTAAGGAATGGCCAATAACCCTACCTTATGTCAAAAATATGTAGTTCAAGCTATTCAGCCTTTATGGGACAAATATTTCCAGTGTTATATTGTCCGTTACATGGATGACTTGCTCCTAGTGAGTCCACGGGAAGAACAAACTTAGCAATGTTTTCCCAGTTAGAAAAGGAACTTCCTAAATGGGGCTTAAAAATTGCTCCAGAAAAGGTACAGAAAGAAATGCTTTTCAAATATCTAGGAACCATAATTGAAAACCAATGTATTAGGCCTCAAAAGGTGGAAATATGAAAAGATTACCTTAAAACCTTAAATGACTTATAAAAATTATTAGGGGAAATTAATTGGTTAAGATCTTATCTAAAAATCTCTATAGGAGAAATTACAAATTTGTTTAATATACTTAGAGGTGACTCTAATCTTTCCTCACCCCGAGTATGGATAGATGAAGCTAGAAAGGAGTTACTAAGAATTGAGCAGGCAATCTCCTTAGCCCAAGTAGCACGGGTACTGCCTGAATTGCCTTTATTGGGACAGATTAATCCTATTGCAAATAGTCCCACTGGAGTCATCTTCCAAAATAAAAAATCTCCTGCTATTATTGAATGGGTCCACTTAGGGCATCAATCATCTAAAACTGTAGTTACATATATAGAACTTATGGCTCAATTGATGTCTTGACTTAGAAAGTGCTGCAGGCAGCTTAGAGGAGAAGAAAACCAATGCACCTATCTTCCCCTCACTGGGAAGCAATTAAAAATGTTATTTTAGACTGATTTAAATTGGCAAATTGGACTGAGTGGATATTCAGGGGAATTTAGTTGTCACCTACTAAAAAACAAATCATTACAATTTTTATATTATACCCTTATTATTATACCAAAAAATACTAGGCAGGAACCTATTCTTGGAGCATTAACTGTTTTTACTGATGATAAAGCTGCTTACCATGCAATGAATTCAGACTGAGTCATCCAAACTAGTCATACTTCTGTACAAAGAATTGAATTAGAAGCTATTAAGGCTGCATTGTAGGATTTCCAAGAGCCTCTTAATATTATCTCTGACTCTTCTTATGCTGCAGGTCTCATGAATAGAATTGAAATTGCTTGATTGAAATGGCTCAGTGACCGAAGTTTATTTTTACTATTTAAACTAGTTCAGCAGACTGTGCAACAGAGATAATATCCCTTTTATATTAGTCACTTCAGGGCTCACAGTTTATTACCTGGCCCGTTAACAAAAGGAAATGCACATGCTGATCAATTGGTTGCTTTATTAAAACAGGCCTCAGAATCTCATCAACTTTTACATTAGCCTGCAAAAATGTTGTCTAGACAATTCTCAATCACTCAGCAGCAGGCAAAACAGATTATCCAAGAATGTCCCACTTGCATGTTACATCTTCCCCAAGAGTCTAATACAGGAATTAACCCTCGAGGATTGAAAAGGGACCATATCGGGCAAACGGATATAACACATTATACTCCTTTTGAATGCCTTGGGGCATTGCATGTCTCTGAAGACACCTTTTCAAAAGTCATATGGGCTACTGCATCTATAGGGGAAAGGGCAAAACAGGTTATTAATCATTGCCCAGCTGCTTTTCCTGTCATGGGAATTCCAAAAATTATTAAAACTGATAATGGGCCTGCTTACACAAGCTGTCATTTCCAGCAATTTTGTAAAAAGTGGAAAATTCAGCACATTACAGGAATACCATACAATTACCAAGGATAGGCCATTATTGAACGCCAACATCAGCAACTAAAATCCCAACTTGAAAAACAAAAAGGGGGGACTATTATGGAGAAATCACCTGTGGGTAGGCTGCACCAAGCCTTAATTACTTTAAATTTTTTTCACTTGTAATGCTGACGGCAAGACACCCTTGGAGTTACACTGGTGTTGTTAGAGAGTGGAAATTTTTGAGACTATTCCCATTCCAGAGAGGCTGTGAACTATGCCCCAGATAGAGTTGTCAGTGCTGACACCAGGCCAGGCCTTGATATATGGTCTCATGACCCCTTCCCAGCACATAGGCCTTCTTTCATAGAACACTGTCAGCTTTCTGAAGAACAGGATGACCCTGTGAATAACATGGTCGTCAATGGCATGACGCTGATGTTGCTTGGGAAAAACTGTTTTGTCTTAAATTGCCTGCTCTGCAAAAACAGGATGTGGTAAATGTGCTAAAAGTGGTCCTGCACAAAGGGTCAAGGCTGCTCTCTGGACTCCCTGCGTGGAGAAAGGCAGAACAGTCGCCGGCTGGCTAGCTGGCCAGCTGGCCGGCTAATAAAGGCTCCCTAAATTTTAACTGGGTCTGGACTCCAGTGGTCGTTCACTCACGTCCGCTCCACAACATTTGGAGGCCCCAGCAAGATAACCAGCCTTTGACTGGTCCTGTGACCAGAGCCCACTGGGGTCCCCGAACTCTCTGACCCAGGGGGAGATCTCTGAGAGATGTTCCTCAGCCCCGGGACTGGTAGAGGTCGGAGACCCTGCCTGCTAAATTTCCTGATTGACTCTGATCAGAGCCACCTGGATCTGGTTCTTACCAGTAAGCAACTTATTTCTGGTTCTGTGGGTGCCCATTTAGGGTCTCTGGAAGGCTGGACACAGCGCTACTTCCCAGACCAGATCCCGGGGCACGATGGTGCCCAGTGATCCTCAGTTAGTTGTCATTGTCTTTGTTATTCTGTGTTATTGTGGTCTAATTGTTTCTATCATTAGAATGGGTCAGTCTTCTTCATGTTCTGTCTGTACTCCCCTGCAATGTTTTTTGAAAAATTTTCAGGAATTCAAGCAGCAAGCAGATGATTACAGAGCCTCCATTAACGCTTTTGATTTACAGAAATTTTGTGAGCGGGAAGGAGCGAGCGAGGGGGCGGAGGCATGGGACGGGAATGGGGAAGTGTTGGCACAGGAGCGCTGCCGCGTAAGTCAAAAACTCAGACTGTCTGGTATATAAATGTAAGTGTGAGGGTCTGTGTGAAGTGAAAGCTACTTTTGCCATCTGGCTGTACACATGAGAGTATTTGTTATCTCTTTCTATTGTTTAATTTGTTTAAAGACAGTGCACCTCCCTGCTTTAGAGGGAAGACAGTAGAGAACTTTTAATTGCTTTTCCTTGGTTTATAATTTTGCTATGTTAGTTTAAAATTTTGGAATTCTAGAGTTAATTTGTGAAGGTTTCCATTCCAGAAAAGTCTAAACAAAGGCTTGTTGGGTTAAGATTAGTCATAATTAACTGCTTTGTAGGCTGCCTTTTTCAGCCCTGCTTGCAAACAGAGAATCATGTGGTCCCGAGAACTGCAACCTGCCTGCCCTTTCTGATAGATTTACAGTGGGTCTCTGGGGGAGGAAGAGAGCCAAAAATTGCTCCAGAACAGGTGTGAGAAAGGGTAGAGGCGGTGGAATTCACTCTCAGCCTGCTGAGATAGAGAAGCCCTAGGCTGGGGAACAGGGGATGGTTGGAGATATCGGAAGTGGTGAGGGTTGAGATCCTCTGGGGCCTTGGAGTAAAGAAGGAAAATCTGAGAGGGAGAGCAGCTGTTTCTTAAGTGTAAAAAGCCTGGTTATACAGGATCTCAGACCACTTGCCTTATTTCCCCTGCTAAGGACAGAGTAAATGGTTAATGCAGAAAGGGGGAGGGGGCGTCTGCAGGGAGAGCAGGGAGAGATAGGTTTTTGTTGATTTTTCTGGGTACAACCCACTCTGCTGGCGTCCTTGGTTTCTTACTTATCTGAACTATGCTGGCAAAACACAGTGGATCTTCCTCTGCCCTGTTTTCTTCTTTTCTTCTTTCCAATACACATAAAGAAAATCTCATTGTCCAAGCTTGGCAGGGCAGGGTTACTAGGTACTCCTTGGGTGGTGGTAGAATATTCAAAGGAACTTTAAGATATATCTTTAATGTTACAACTAGTTTAAGTTTTACTTTTTCGGAATCATTAAAGGATTGAGGTTTCAAAGAATAAGGAATACTGAGTAGAAGGTCTGAGGCATGGTTATGCATTTTTAAAGGACATAGAAAGAAGGTTTAAAAGCTAATTTAGAAGTGTAAAATTTATAAAGGTTGTGTATGTAATAAGAAGGAGAAGAGAAATGTTGAAAGGAAATCAAATAATACAGGCCAGTAAGCCAGGAAGAGTAAATAATTTACATTTGCCTCCCTAAACAGAGGATAAATAGTTATGCCAAAGTACTTAGGGAGAGACTGATAAAAGAAATCTAACAGTTACTGTTTGTTCAGAAAATATTACTTTGGAAAGTCCATAAAAAGGACTGGCAAAGAAAATCCTATCTTAAAGCAGGTCAGTATATTTTTCTCCTTATACAAGTCCTCCGAAATTTGGCAATACTTAATAAATAAATCATGGCAATAAATTTCTTTGCATAAATTCAATAAGACCGGTTTCCAATAGTAGTTTTATTAACCAGAAATGTTGACTGGAGTATCATGTTTTAAAGAGCCCTGCCTGAACTCTGAAGACTTGAAGCCAATAAGAGTGCCATATAGAAAGTCTGGTATCCTGCTTGGTAGCCCTGAAAATAGCTGGTGCTGGAGCATCAGGCCCATACCCTACCATCACTGGCGGTTGGTCAGAGTACAAGGGGAGCAATAAGGGCGACTCTGTGTCCCTGCAGGACCCCCACGCACTCTGAGCCGCAATGAGTAGGAGGGCTGAGATGGGCCTTGAAACCTAGGGCATGGGCCCAGGTAGAGCCAATACAGATGAGGACTTCACCTAACTCAGCAGATACTACAGGCAGGCCTGTTGGCAGCTGGATGGCTTGGCTTCCTGGCCCTATGGGGCACATTAAGATTCAATCATGAAATTCCGGCAAAGGTAGTCAGTTACCATTTTTGTTATGTTTATGCAAACAATCAGGCCAAATTAGATACAATAGATAAATTAGTCTTGATTTGGCTCTTTTGATAAACATGGGGGTAATTTTGAGGAGAAAAATTCTATTTCAATAGAAGTTATTAAAAGTGAAAGGTTTTCTTTCCCTTCCACCAGACCATTTGTTTGTCTCCACCAAGTCACAAGCCCACCTCCTTCTGTGCCCAGGCCTCATTGTCCCTCTGACAGACAGCAAGGATCTCTTGGCTCTGAGAGAAACTTCTGACCCGCCTCAGCAGGAAGTAGCTAGAGGAGCCCACCGACGTCCATTTTCCCTAAAAGAATTTAGAGCCAGAATCCTTGAGGTAAGATATTAGGCAGTTAGACAGATATGAGCAGGGCAAGGACAATGGGCCAATTAGCACTACCAGATGTAATTAAGTCTTTCCATCTCTACCTATGTGAGACAAGGGGACTCCCTAGAAGCAAGAGGGAATGAGACTGCAGATGAAGCAGCCCAGGAGGCTGCCCTAAAACCAGTGGGGCCTCTACAGATTCTAGTGACTCTTCCAAACCCTGACCTTCCCACCTCACCAGCTTACATGGAAACCCAATCTAGAAAAGCTGAAATCCATAACCAATCTTTACTCAAGTTCTTACAGGCTTTACAGTCTACCCAGAAAGCAGTCCAGAAGCATGTCTGATCCGGTCCCTCCTTACACCCTGGTGACTCTGTTTGGGTAAAGAAATTTGCCACACAAGGACTGACTCCTACCTAGAAAGGACCACCTCCACAGCAGTCAAGGTCGACAGGATCCTGACGTGGCTTCATCACACCTGGCTTAAGACAGCCCAGGCAAAATAGAGAGTCCAGGACTCTTTGGACCCTCTAAAGATTAATCCTGGCCCTCATTCTGGACCCTTATCTTATAAACAGGCCCACTGACTTTATTCAGCAGAGAATTAATTCTATCAAGCTTATAGTCCTCAGGGGTCAATATAACTCCCTCGCCAACAATGACCCAAAAGAGTCAATGATTTGACTCAGGTACATAAAACCAGTGGGGAATGTTAGAGAGTGGGAATTTTTGAGCATACTTACTACTACCATTCCAGAGAGGCCATGGACTATGCCCCAGATAGAGTTGTCAGTGCTGACACCAGGCCAGGCCTTGATATATGGTCTCATGGGCCCTTCCCAGCATGTAGGCCTTCTTTCATAGAACACTGTCAGCTTTCTGAAGAACAGGATGACCCTGTGAATAACATGGTCGTCAATGGCATAACTCTGACGTTGCTTGGGAAAAACTGTTTAGTCTTAAATTGTCTGCTCTGCAAAAACAGGATGTGGTAAATGTGCTTAAAAGTGGTCCTGCACAAAGGGTCGGGGCTACTCTCTGGACTCCCTGCGTGGAGAAAGGCAGAGTAGTCGCCGGCTGGCTGGCCGGCTGGCCGGCCGGCTAATAAAGGCTCCCTAAATTTTAATTTGGTCTGGATTCCAGTGGTCGTTAACTCACGTTCGCTCCACAACAGTGTCAGAATAAGACAAAGGAAAATGGTCTAGTTCAGTGGTTGGCAAACTCATTAGTCAACAGAGCCAAATATGAACAGTACAACAATTGAAATTTATTTTGAGAGCCAAATTTTTTAAACTTAAACTATATAGGTAGGTACATTGTTGTTAACTAAATTAGGGTACTCTTAAGCTGGCCTTTGCTAAAAACTCAAGGGGCCAAAGAGCTGCATGTGGTTCGCGAGCCGCAGTTTGCCAACCACTGGTCTAGTTAAATGGAAAGATCCCGAGTCTGGTTTATGGAAGGGCCCCAACCTCTTGCTAACATTTGGTCGAAGATATGCTTGTGTATTTTCAAAAATTTCTCCATGCCCATGTGGATTCCCACAAGAGATATTAAACTGCAACATGGATCCGAGAGAGGAACTGGCCAGATTAATGAAAACCTTGCACCTGGAGCCCTATCTTGCAGCTGCAGACAATCCACTCTTCGAGCCACAAACAGCAGAAGCCCCAGGGAACACACTGAAGATAAGCAGTGCTAGGAAAATGAGGCAGATGATAAACAGCCCAGAGATGACTTGGGGAATGATAAAGGAAACAGTCCAGAAAACCGAGGGAATTTGTGAGGTGACCAGAACCCCAAGAATGCCTGAGAATGTCTTTCTTGCCATGCTAGCAGTCACCAGCTGTGTGGTCATACCACCAGGGGCAAATGGGGAAGTTCTCCATGGGTAAGACCCCTTATGTGGTCTGATCCCCCGCCTAGTATAGTTGCCAATAATACCAAGCACCTTGTTCATCCAGCAGGACCACAGGTGGGACAGGGAAGTGTATGGGCAAAGTATAATTACATGGGTGTCCCCACCCAGATTCCCTTTTGTATGACCCAGAATCAAATTACTGCTCCTTTAAAGAAAGGTTTTTCTGGATAGCATGGACACCAAAGGAGGGGGAAGCGAAAGCCCAAATACATTTACTATCACTACTTGCTCGTGGGAGAGGCAAAGAAAATTTAACAATATTAATACCTCCCCCGACTAAACCATTATGTAAAAAGTCTTATGAATGGCACCTAAACAGCAGCAAACTTAATAACAGTTTTTCCTTTGTGGATTGGAGTCCCTACGGATCTGCGATAGTAATAATCGCATCCTGAAACAAAAGGGGACTGCATCCTATCTATATGTTAAAGCTACTCACTCCATCTCATTGGTATGGAGGAGGATTTGTTGAACCTCAATTACAGCATAATAATTGGCCTCTGAAAAATATTCAATGGAAATCAGCTGCTGCACTTGCACCAATAAAATGATATAGTTTAAATTATAGCTTAAATAATTCTATTCATACCTTATAGAGCACTCCCAACAAGACGGTATTTACCACCGCTTGTGTCAATAAAAAATCACCTTCTTGGTGCTTGGGGTAAAGGTAACACCATCCTTAATATTTTAAAATTACAGCAGCATATTGTATGACTATCCCAGGCAAACTTAGAAACTAATTCCTTAGATGCCTGGAAGCAATTTAAAAAAGGACATGAAAGAATTTAAACCTTTTCACTGGATCTCCTTACATTTTCCTTTTAGCATAACCACTATTGCCTGTCTCATTGTTGTAATTATATGTTTAATTTTAGTCTACAGATGTGGAATAAAAGTCTTAAAAGGATCCGAGCTCTGCAAGCTGCATATACTCCTTTCAACATCTATTAAGAAATCAAAGAAGGGGGAATTGCTGGAAGCAAAGATTAACAGTAATTAATATAAATGCGAGAAGTCCAGTCAGAAGGCTGAATAGGGCTTTGATATTCAGAAGGCTGAATATCTGCATATTATTATCTGCTGCTGACTGAATGGCTGAAGGCAACCCCCCTAACCTGATAATCTTTTGCTGTTTACTAAACATTACCTTTGATATGCCTGTTTGCATTCCTAAAAGGCAATTGTGTATTCTAGTAAATAAAAAGAAGATGGGTGCAGAGATTCAGTGGAGCTTAGTCGCTTGAAATAACTTCACATCTGACTTCCCCCATAATTTCCAAATTTATATTTCTTGTCTTGAGTATTAATTTGAGCATCAGCCCTTTTTCTAGGCCTTTGAACCCAGGCAACACGGGCCGTGGCTTCACAGGTAGAGATTAGTCCTCACATAATTTTCTTCCCTCTCTCAAACCTCCCTGGGGCAGTGGAGAGGGCCAAGAAGGAGGCAGCTGAGAAGGAACAGGAGCTGCTGAGACAGAAACTACAGGAGCAGCAGCAGCAGATGGAGGCACAGAAGAGGAGTCTCGAGGAAAATATATTGCAACTGAAGGAGAAGCTGGAAAGGGACAGAGAGAATATATTAAGAGAGCAGAATATGATGTTGGAGCATAAATTGAAGGTAAGTCCTGACATGGCCACAGTAGTGCGCTATGGTCATTGTCCTGGTACCTCAGTTGGGATGGAGAAAGTTACAGCAAGACCATGGAGGCAACACCATTGCCATTTACTACTTGTGATTTGCTAAAACCTTGAATCTTCCCCTTGCCCCCTTTTTTATAAGAAAAAAATATATATAGTTTTTGTCTTTTTAAAAAAATATTTATTGTTGAGATTATCACAGATGTCCCTCGTTTTTCCCCCCATAGCTCCCCTCCACCCAGTTCCTACCCCACCCCAGGCCCTCACCACCCTGTTGTCTGTGTCCTTCAGTACTGCATACATGCATATAAAATCTTTGTCTAATCTCTTCCCACAACCCTCCACACCCCCTTCCCTCTATAATCAGTTTGTTCCATTTACATGCCCCTGATTCTATTCTAATCACCAGTTTATTCTGTTCATCAGATTTTTTATTCATTTGATTTTTAGATTAACTTGTTGATAGACATGTATTTGTTGTCACTTTGTTGTTCATATTTTTTTTATCTTTACCCTTTTCTTCTTCCTCTTCTTAAAGAATACACTTCAACATTTCATATAATACTGGTTTGGTAGTGATGAACTCCTTTAGCTTTTTCTTGTCTGTGAAGCTCTTTATCTGACCTTCAATTCTGAATGATAACTTTGCTGGGTAGAGTAATCTTGGTTGTAGGTTCTTGCTGTTCATCACTTTGAATATTTCTTGCCACTCCCGTCTGGCCTGCATAGTTTCTGTTGAGAAATCAGCTGACAGTTGTATGGGCACTTCCTTGTGGGCAACTAACTGTTTTTCTCTTGCTGCTTTTAAGATTCTCTCTTTGTCGTTTGCCCTGGGCATTTTAATTATGATATGTCTTGGTGTGGTCCTCTTTGGATTCCTCTTGTTTGGGGTTCTCTGTGTTTCCTGGACTTGTAAGTCTATTTCTTTCACCAGTTGGGGAAGTTTTCTGTCATTATTTCTTCAAATAGGTTTTCAATATCCTGCTCTCTCTCTTCTTCTGGCACCCCCATAATTCGGATGTTGGTATGCTTGAAGTTGTCCCAGAGGCTCCTTACATTATCTTCATATTTTTGGATTCTTTTTTCTTTTTGCTCTTCTGGGTTGGGTGTTTTCTGCTTCTTTGTATTTCAAATCATTGACTTGCTTCTTGGGATCCTCTAGTCTTCTGTTGAATCCCTGCATATTATTCTTTATTTCAGTCAGTGTATGCTGGTCCTTTTTTTTTTTTTTTTTTTTTTTTACATTCTCACTAAGATGTTTGAAGGTCTCACTAAGTTCCTCAGAGGTTTCTGGAAAATTCTTGACTAACCTTAGAACTGTGGTTTTGAACTCTATATTCAGTAGTTTGCTTTCTTCCATTTCTTTCATTTGTGACATGTTTCTCTGTCTCCTCATTTTGGCTGTTTCCTTTTGTTTGTTTCTATGTATTGGGTAGCTGTTAAGTCTCCTTGAGTTGACAGAGTGGCCATGTGTAGTAGGTATCCTATAGGGCCCAATGGCTCAGCCTCCCCAATTACCTGAAGTGAACACTCTTGGTGCACCCCTTTGTGGGCTATGTGCACAGTCTTGTTGTAGATGAACCTTGATTGCTGTTGGTGTCACTGGGAGGAATTGACCTCCAGGCCAATTGGCTGTTGGGACCAGCTGCAACTACAGTGGGAGAGCTGCTGTGCAGGAGACACCCTTATGGGGCAGGATTTGCTTCAGTGGGGCTTTGGTGGTCACTGAGTCTGCCCCTTGAGTGTGTCACTTATGGATGTGAAGTGTTGTAATCTGGTATGGTCTCACACTGACCACTGGGTATACTGGCTCTTGGATCTCCAAGAAGGTGCACAGAGAGATCTGCAGATTGCTCCTGGAAGTGCCCAGATGAGGCCCAGCTGTGAAGCAAGGCAGGCTGGTGCTGGTGCTGACCTTGTGCCTTTTATTGATAGCTTTGGGGCTCCCTGACCCAGCTGCAGCTTGTTTGACAGGTTTTCGGCTGAGAAAGGACAGGCCATTCATAAGCAAAAGCCACTGCTCACAGCTTGGGTGGGATTGTAAATTGGGCGGGGCAGGTCTCAGGGAATCTCCAGGGTGAAGAAAACAGCAATGGCTGCCAGTCAGTCCTGCACTGGGAGGTCCCAGCATGGGAACAATGACCACTGTGATCACCTAGATCTGGAAGAAAGCTGCCCCCGTGTTCCTGCCCTGATACCAGACAGCTCAGTTTCTCCCCATATGTGTCTGGGTATGTGTCTGGGTCCCCCAGAGCCTCACCCAGCACTGGAGCACAGAGCAAGTAGGAGCTTATAATTCAGTTCACCCAGTGCTGGCCTTTTAAGAGGAGCAGCTGGGTCTCTAGCAGCCTGTGTGTCATTCAGCCCCAATCTGCACTTGTTTTTACAGTCTGTAGTTTTTTACTGCCCATAGGGACTTCTTTCCCCAGCTCTGGAACCCTGGGCTGGGTGGGGCTGGGAGTCCTTGGTCCTCTAGGAGGCCTCTGCAGAGGCAATCTCCCTCCTGATTAAAAGAGCGATTCCAGACCAGCCTGTTCTGTGCCTCCATACCTTCAACCAGTCTCAATGCGCTTTCTTCTTCACCTCTCTAGTTGTAATGCTTCCACTCAGCCAGCTTTCCCACAATTCTGGATGATAGTTGTTTTGTATTTTAGTTGTGATTTTGATGTGGTTGTGGGAGGCAGCAAATACAGGTGCTTACCTATGCTGCCATCTTGATTCTTCCTGAAAAATATCTTTGAAATCTATTCTGTGCATACACACTGGAGCAGTCAGGAAAAGCATCTCACTTCTGAATACTTGGACAATATAAATAGGTTCTGAGGTGTGATTTTGCATTATTTTAAAATGACTTATTTGGCCTGAAGAAACAGCTATTTGAAACACATGTATTTATTATGACCAACAACTGGTTTGCTTTACCAAGATCATTGCCTATTATCAGGAACTCTGCTACCACCCAAAGACTCTAAGGTAGATCTATGCTGACAATAAACTATCAGAAATGTCCAGATTAAAAATACAGGGATGTGACAGCTTCAAACTTGCTGTGCTGTTCCCAGGTATGGAGAGTCTACCCAGGTAATCATATGGCAAAGGAAGAATTCCTGATTGGCTATTTGTACATGTTTATAATAGGGTTCTAGAGCAATGTATAATTTCCCATTATTTCTACATTTGGTTGGCCATATTATTCCAAGTGGGACCAAGAATTGGTGCCAGCAAACCAAGGTTACTTCTCAGCTGATATTGTGACTGGCACACATTACATTTGTCTTCAGGCCAGGCTTAGCATCTTAGCAAAATCCCATAGATATGTAAATATTTGTAAGACTGTAAACTATGCTTTCTTTCAGTGTTTTGGTCCAAGACAGGATTATTCCTTGTTGCAAAATTATCCTTGATTGTGTAAGAGAACAATTTTAAGAGTGAAATGAAAGAGTTCTTAAATATAAACTGAAATTCTTAAAAAACATGGGAATTTAAAATGTTTTATTTCCATTCTCATCTTTTTTAGGTTCAAGAAGATTTGCTTAGAGAAGGATTTAAAAAGAAATCTGAAGAGCTGAATGCAGAGATCAATCATTTGAGAAATATGATTGATACTACTCAAAATGATAATGCTTCCTGGATTGAAAAAGCCATAAATAGAATTGTCCCTGAGATCTTTTCAATATTGTGTGCTCCTGGTAAACTTATTGGTAATATTGTGAGAAGCATTGGCTCACTGTTTAAAAAGAAATAATTCTCCTTTGAAAGAAATTATAGACTGTGGATATATGCTATGGCTTGTTTTTAGTGTATATTCTTTCCAATTTCATTCATCCAAGTCTTAAACAAAAAGGTGCTACTAAAGGATATCAATGCCTAGCCCTCATTAGACAGAATTAATGTTCCTATGCGTTGATATAGCATGTTTACTTTATGAAGTATGCACATTTAAATAAATATACTCACAAACAATTTATCGACTTATCGCTTTAAATGACAAAAGATTGGAAACTACTAAAATATTCGTCTATATATATTGGTAATATAATTAAACATGTGCACATGCTGGAATATTATGCAGCCAGTAAATAGAGAATTCAGCTCTATTTTTATAAATATACAACAATGTTGTATATACATTGTAAAGTGAAAAAAAAGGAAGTACACAAGAAGTGTATAATGTGTTTACTAAATAAAATGTAAGTACTGTGTGCATAGGTATGTGTACACATTGAATACCTATGGGAGCCCTCAAAGAAGTAATATCAGTTCCTACTCCAGAGAAGTGTAAACAGGGTAAACATTTCACATGCTTTTCATTATATACTCTTTCTTTTGAATCCTATAAAAGATCATAAGTAAATAAATAACAAAGAAATGTAAAGTACAATACAAATAATGATAATAATAACAAGAAAATGTAAAAAAAAATGGCTATAGATCATGAAAGTTCTCACTGCTTCTAGAAATGACACCAGCCTTCAAAAGTAGGGGTTTCAGCTTAAGTCAAAGTATACAAAGTATAAAATTTGCATCCTCATCTTGTTTCCTTTTAGGCCTGGTTCTCAATCCATTTTATTTGCTTCAAAACTAAGACATACACTTGCCTGTCTCTCTTGGAAATCTCAGCTAGTGTAGCTTCTACTTCCTGTCCTGAATTGTACTTCCAAGTTATTAGAAGCAAATTACCAAACATAAGAACATGCACTGGTGAGAGAGATCCTGTCATCCTTAAAAGTGCAGTGGTAGCCTCTATGCTCTAAACAAGGGCCAAAGAGACATGTGCCACTTCAGAACTGGATGGCCTGCTGGTGTTGGGGATGATAAGCCTTGACACATGGAGGCCAGGTTTTGGCACGTAAATGCCATCAGTATCATGGTTTGCCTTAGCTCAGGCTGCTATAAAAAGTTACCATATATTGTATGGTTTAGAAAGCTTTATTTCTTCTAGTTCTGGAGGCTGTTAGTTCCAGACCAGTGTGCCAGCATTGGCGGTTCTTGGTCTGAATTCTCTTCTTGATGTGCAGAGGGCTGCTTTCTTTTTGTGTCTTCACATGGTGGAAAGGGTTGGGAGGAGCTCTCGCGATCTTTATAATTAGGGTAGTCAAACAAGAGTGCAAGAGAGAGAGTGTAAGTTAGTGAAATATAATTGCCAACCTAGATGTATGGCGGCAAAAAATAACTTTCAAAAATGGGTGCAAAATTTATATTTGGAGGAGAATTTATCTTGAAAAAGTCTGAAAATGTTCTAAATACTTTACTTCAAGCAAAAATAAAGAAAGCCTAAATATAATGTCTGCACTATAAAAGTGAATGCAGATCCAAAACTGTAATAGATATGTGAATCAATAATATTGACTGTGTAAAAAATCATAATAATGTACTCTGGCATTAAAAAAGAGCAGATAAAATGAACATAAAATAATTCCCAAAGAGTCTGGAAATAAATTATTATAAGGTTATATTATATTAATTTTGGGTTTCATGATTTAAGTCTAAAGATTGCCATTTATAATGTAATCAGTTAAAGAACAGAGAAAGTTTTCGATTTCTTTACTAGGAGACATAAAAATTATTTTCATACATCTCAGTAAGTAAAAAAAAAAAGATGAAAAATGTCAAGTAAAGTTAGAAAATATTTTGAAAACATGATGATCCACTTAGCCCAATGTATGAATGTAGAACCCTACACCCAACAATAGTAGAATATGCTTGTTTGTAAGGCACACTAAGAAACGTCACATGAATTTTACCTGTACCAAACCACAAAGCAGGGTTAGTTGTCTTATGTCAGATTCTCTAAAAGCAGAGCCTTGGTGATGGGTTTGTGTTCATGTGATTTATTGAGGGTGTGCTTTCAATAGAAGGGCCTAAGGGAAGTGGGAGAGAGCAAGAAAACAGAAATGAAAAGAGGCTATGGTTGCAGGGAAAAAATGGCTTCAAGCTGATCCACTGGGATCTCTGTAGCACAAATAGCATGAGAGTTTGTCCCTCCTTGAAGCAAAGTGCTAGATATTTGTACCCCATCAGGCATTATCTGGGGGCCATCCATCTTGAGCAGGGCAGCTACCATGCTGTTAAGGGAAATCTCCAAAGAAAAGAGTAGCTGTGAGCTTTTTAGCAATGAACACGCACAGAAATAGAAGGATGGATGCAATGCCTTGTAAGATGATCTAACTGAAGCACTAATAGCAAACAGCACCCGTATAAAGATTAATATTTGCATTCCTCCCTTGTGCCATGGTCTATGTATGCCACACTCACCACCACTGGTGGGGTCCTGTCATCTAGGCAGCCAGTTACCTAGTTTGAGAATCCCTTTACAGAAACTTATTTTTCAGACCTCTGTGGGTAAAATCTACTGCTGGTTGAATTCCCTAGAAAGCAAATTCTGTGACTGAAATTTGTATGTAAAATTTTTCTAGGGAACACTATTGGGAAGAGCATTTATGCAAGGATGTGGAAGGAAATGGGACTGGGAAGGAAGGGAAGGTTAGCTACAGTTTTAATAATTGCTTCACCCATTTCAATGGAGAACTCTGGTCATCAGTAGTTCTTTTCCCCAGTTTTTAAGAGATTGGTCATGGAATGATAAACACCCTAAGAAGAGTCAAGACTTTGGGGAAGATGACTATTCAGAAGGGAGCTGAAAATTGAGTTACATGTATTTGTAGCAGGGAATGCAGTTTAGAATCAAGGAATCTTAGAAGGTTAGGGGGCATGGGAGAGGTGGAAAGTGGTGAGAATGATGGATATGTATATTTCATTGCGGTTCAAGAGCATTCATGTAGGGTTGTAGAAGAAGGGCTCACAATACTAAAAAGAAAGTGATGGGCAAATAATTGAATTTTTAATGGCAAGTTTCATAAGTGGAAATGTTATTCTTAATTCCAAAATTTGACCCTGTGTTGTAGTTAGGGTTCTACAAACAAACAAACAAACAAACAAGGCAAAAGAAAAAACAAACCCAGAACCAATAGGATGCATGTATGTATAGAAAGAAATTTATTGAAAGGAATTGGCTCAAATAATTATGGAGGTTATCAAGTTCAAAACTTGCAAGGTGGGCCAGCAGGCCCAGGAGAGCTGATGTTCCATTTCTAGTCTGAAGGCCAGGAAGAGCCAAAGTTGCAGATGAAGTTCAAAGTCTACTGGAGATTTTAGTATACAGGTACCTATTATTTACAAATAAATGCATCCCTGCAACTCCCACGTAGATAAAAATATAAAGCATTACTTGAATCCCAGTAATGTTTCTACTTCTGATTACCCATGATTAACTACTACTCTGACTTCTATCACCAAGCAAAGTTTAGTCTGTCTTAACTTCATATAACACAACTTCATGTGCTCTTTTCTGAGTTCTTTGCTCAATGTTTTGTTTATGACAGTCATCCTTGTTGCACACAGAAGTTCATTATCTTCATTGCTACACAAAACATTTCTCAGACTTGGCACTCTTGATATTTTGGGTTGGAAATATATATATATATATATATATATATATATATATATATATATATATATATTGTGGGAGCTGTCTTGGGCATTGTAGGATGTTTAACAGGCAGCCCTGGCCTCTAAACACAAGATGCCACAGCATTTGTACTTGTAAACAACCCAGTTGTGACAACCAAATATGCTTCCAGTCATTACTAAATGTCAGCTGGGGCCAAATCACCACCTTTAGGAGCTATTAATCTGGAATCATTAAAACTGTCTCTTTTCAGTCACATCCCAATCTCATAATAGATATCCCAGAGTCTAAACAGACATAATGGCCGAGAAAGTATGGAAGAAAGGGCCACTTAACGATGCCTGAGGAAGATGTCTTTTTTTTTTTTTTATCTCAAAATATGTTTAACTTGCCTGACTCTCTGTGAAGAAACTAAAAGCAGCATGATCCAAACCACTGACTCACTTATACTTTATCAGGTCTCAGTTTTGTTGTTGTTGTGGCTTTATTAATGAGTAAGGAAGTATGTGCTACTTTATTAAAAATTTAAATGTTTTTTTTTTTTGTTGTTGTTGTTAATCCTCACCTGAGGTTATTTTTTCTATTGATTTTTAGGGAGACTGGAAGAGAAAGAAACATTGATGTGAGAGAAACACATTGATTGGTTGCCTCCTTCCTGCATGAGCCCTGACCAAGGCCCAGGCCAGGAAGGAGCCTATAACCCAGTGAATGCCCTTAACTAAAAAGGAATTCAGACCTTTTGGTCTGCAAGCCAACGTTCTATCCACTGAGCAAAACTGCCGAGGGTGGTTTTTTATTTAGAATGATTGTAAGTAAATAATTTAATTCAGAATAAAATCCAAACCCTCAATGTTAACACAAAGCA
This sequence comes from Plecotus auritus, assembly GCF_963455305.1. Taxonomy (NCBI): domain Eukaryota; kingdom Metazoa; phylum Chordata; class Mammalia; order Chiroptera; family Vespertilionidae; genus Plecotus; species Plecotus auritus. Next base: position 69,502,486 of record NC_137771.1, read on the forward strand.
AAAATTTTAGCACAACCTCTAAAGTTCCTTGGTTTTGCGTAATACATTTCTTACTTAGAGACAGTGTCTTTGAATGACAGAACAAGAAAAGGCAAACCTAACACACATGGTGATGGCGATGATGATGATAATGATGATTGTGATAAAAAGGATGATAGAAACAAATATAATATTAACAAGAGCTCACTTTGTTCAGTTCATGTGTTCTGTATTATTGATGAATTTCCATATTTTTGCAAGGTTACAATGAGAGAAAAATTCAAAAATAATTCTATATGAATCAAATGTGTACCTTTAAACATGACTGCATTTAATCACTCAGTGCATATGTACTGACCACTGACCATGGCTGAGCATTAAGGAAGGCATTGGGAAGGCATTGAGGAGTCTATGATCAGCACAACAGACATGGTTCCTGTGCTCATACATAATTTTTACCTCAGAAAGAAGACATTAAAACAAGTTATACAAATAAATGTAATATTTGAATGCCTAAGAGGCATTGTAAAGGAATCATACAGAGGGCTATGAGTAAGTGTAAAAGGAAACTGAATTTGGACAATTCAGTCAGCAATCCTTCATTGGAAAAAATGAGGTTTAAGACAAATTTTCAGTGAACACAATTAGAAAAAATGTGTGGGAAGAGAGTTTCAGACAGAGGAGAGTTTGTGTACAAAAATCCTGTTTGGTGATGTGTTGGGTGTGTTTAGTATCTGAAGCTGAGATAACATGTGATGAGGAGAGGGACAGGCAGGGGTCAGAATATGTAGAATCTTGTAGCTGTGGTATGGAGAATGCGAGCTTTTAATGCTTTAAGACTTTGTTTAGAAAAAAGTGACAAGACAATTTGTTTTAATAAACACATTTTCACTTCTGTGTAAATATAAATCAGGACTGCCAAAACTGATTATTCCTGGCCATGCATTCAGACCTAAAAACAGGCCAACTGGCAGCTTCTTAAAATTACCAGCCTGTTTGTTAAAGATTTAAAATGCTAAAAACAAATTAAGAAATAATACATAAATACATACATAACGAAGTGCCATACATTTGCTCTGGAAAATGACAAAGAGAGTTTCTGGAACTCTTAAATACAATGATTTTTCTCTTTTTCCTCTCCAATTTACCCCTTTATCGTCATTCTCCCTTTTCCAGCTTTAGTAAAATATAATTGGCATAAACATATATAGCATTGTATACGGTGAACAGTAATTAGTAATTAGGTTTTAAAATGTTGTAATCTAAAGGTTTTCCAGCCAGAAAAAGCAATATTGTAGGTCAATTAAGGTCACTGGGAATGGAATTTACTGGAAACATAATTCAGATGAAACTGAAAGCAGGGAAGAGCGAATTTTATCACAGGTTCATTTCCAAAAAAACAGCTGCCTGTCTATAGGAACAATCCTTGACCCTGATTTTGACAATCTAAATCCATTGCAGAAGATTCAGAAAATGTCAGTGGAGTAAGTGGAAGTTCACAGACATGCTCCCAGGACGCAGCTGGAATTACAACTAAAATATAAAAAAACAAAACAAAAACAAAAAAACCTTACCCTGATTAATCAACTGAAGACTAGCTGGAGTGAAGTTTGATAACCGAGGATGAAAAGTGAAGACCGCATAGAGACTGATAGGAAGGTTGGAGGCATGAAAGAGCTGGCCAAGTTCCCACAGACAGAAGCTGAAGCTCCAGAGAGATATCTCAGCTGTGCGGGTTTTCCACTGAGAACCCTGGGGTCAAATCCTCAAGCTGGGCCCTAGCAGAGAGCACCAGAACTGAGAAAGCTGTCCATATAACCTCTTGTTGTGAAAAACAGCAGGATTGCTGTCTGCCAGGGAGAGTTTGCTGGAAATGCTCACACCCTACACAATATTTTGAGTGCAGCCGCTCATGTTGGGCTCTGGCAGACAGAGGGCATAGTAGACTGGAATTGTATGAATATAAGCTAGGGTTGGAGGATCTGGGGTTAGAGCTCAGAAGGAAAACACCCCAGTTTCATGTGCTGAGTCGTTCCCTCATGCTATGGAGTTCATCTTTCTCAGGTAAACCTTACTATCCTGCTATTTTTGTCTGGGGGGGAAGATAGTTGAACCACCCTATTGAAAAATCCCTTGCTTCACCCTGTGGTTTATGGGGAGCATTAAAGGACTGTGAATAATAATTAACATTCAAGCAGAAGCAGTTGTGCCTTCCTGTTGGAAAACCTATCACTCCACCTGTGGACAATTGCTTGAGGCTACTCAGACTGAATCCAACCAGTCTATAGGCAGAGGTGGTTATCTGGAGTCTTTGAGTATTTGCCTGATTTAATTAGTCAGAAACATCTATTTGGGTCCCTGCCACAAACACCATCCCAGACTGTTCAGCGAGTGACAGCCCGTGGGACCCCAAGTGCCTGTAGCTGACACCTGTAGGACCAGTTCCATGGGGGAAAGAAGTACAGCTCAGAAAAGTGTCAATCAAAGTGTGAGGCTCAAGACAGACCCAGCCTCTGGGCTAAGGAGTCCCTGACCACTGGACAACTGACACAATGACATTGGGATTGAACCTCACTGGCAGCAAGTCAAGGGGGACAGCCATGCCACACATGGGACATCAACAATAAAGCCCCAATTACAACAGGAGAGCCCAAATCACACACACAAGGGGCATTCCTTGAGCATCCAGCTCAGATGAACAAAGAGACTACACCAATGGACCCCTCAAAACACCTTCTACGTAAGGCCATCCCACAAAGACTGGCTAGGCTTAGCAGTTCTTTCTAATACATAGAAGCAAATACAAAGAGACAGCTAAACTGGGGAGACAATGAAACAATCCCCAAACGAGATAAAAGAGGAATCTCCAGAGAAAGAAATAAATCAGATGGAAGCAAGCAACCTATCAGACAGAGTTCAAAACAATGGTTATAAAGATGCTTAAGGAACTTAGTGCAAATTACAACAGCATGAAAAGGGAATTAAAGGCCATTAACAAGAACCATACAGGAATCAAGAATGATATGTCTGACATGAAGGACACACTGAAAGGGATTTAAAGTAGATTGGATTATGCAGAGGACTGAATAAGTGATTTGTCAGACAAGGTAGAAATAAATACCCAATTAGACCAGCAAATAGAAAAACCCATCAAAAATCAGGAAGAAAGATAAAGGGGGCTCTGGGACAACATGAAACAACATCTGCATTATAGGAATAGCAAAAGGAGAAAAGGATGAGCAAGAATCAGATAACCTGTTTAAAGAAATAATGACAGAAAACTTCCCCAACCTGGTGAAGGAAAATTTTACACAAGTTCAGGAGGCATAGAGAGTGCCAATCAAGAGGAACCCAAAGAGACCCACACCTAGACACATCATAATTAAAACTAGACACCTGGTGCAGGAATTCGTGCACGGGAGGGATCCTGTGGGCCCACCACAATGGGGACACATCAGGCCAGGCCAGCAGTAGGGAGGAGCCTCAAGAGGTTGGTGGCTGGCCCAACCCCTAATTGGGATGTTGGGGGCCAATCAGGGGCCAGGTCAGCAGGGGGAGCGGCCAATCGGGGCCCGGATCAGGCTGATTGGCTACGGCAGTGCACATTATAACCACTAGTCATTCTGGTCATTCCACAGTTCTGGTTGTTTGGCTTTTATATATATAGATGGCAAATGTTAAAGACAGAGAAATAATTTTAAAGGTAGGAAGACACACAAAGAGAAAATTATATACAAAGGTGTTCCCATTAGAATGTCAACTGACTTCTCAAGAGAAACTTGAGAGGCCAGAAGGGAGTGGCATGAAGTACTTGATGTAGTAAAAAACAAGGGCCTAAATTCAAGACTGTATCCAGCGAGGCTATCATTTAAAGTTGAAGGCAAAATAAAAAGCTTTTCAGACATAAAAAGGTTAAAGGGGTACATTACCACCAAATCAGCAATGCAAGAATTATTAAAGGGACTGTTTTAAGAAGAAGAAAAGTAGAGAGAGAAGATAATAGGCATAAAGAAAATAAAATGGCAATAAATAAGTACCTATCAATAATAACTTTAAATGTAAATGGATCAAATGCTTCAGTCAAAAGTCATAAAATGACTGAATAGATAAGAAAATATGACCAACTTTTCCAACCCAAAATGAAGAAATCAATTTTTTAAACATTTTTCTGATTTTCCTATTAAGGTATTCTTCTTTTTTAAAATATATATATATTTTATTGATTTTTTACAGGGAGGAAGGGAGAGGGATAGAGAGTTAGAAACATCAATGAGAGAGAAACATTGGGGATGTGCCCGCAACCAAGGTACATGCCCTTGACAGGAATCAAACCTGGGACCTTTCAGTCCACAGGCCGACACTCTATCCACTGAGCCAAACCAGTTAGGGCAAGGTATTCTTCTTTTTGGACATCTTAAGGAGTTATTCTTCCTGTTTTCTCCACTGTCTGATCATACACTCAGTGGGAGGAGGTCCAAATTGTCTCTCTGCAGCTCTATCTCTATGCTCTTTTACATAGCTGATTACATTCAGTTTGAATTTTGCATAGTAAGACAATCACTTACTGGTATTTATCTTTTTATTTTTTGACATCTTTATGGGCTCAGAATGCTCCTGTCCCTATTTCATCTGAGCATTCTGCACCTCCACCTCCAAATACGGCATCAACTGACGTCAGTAACAATAACGCTGGTGATTGGAGGAAGCCTGTTTGACAGGGTATGTTTGGCTATGCACCCACACAGCTCCCTCCTCGGCTGACATTCATGTATAAGATGCCCCTCGATTTTCAGTCTAATGGATTTTAGAAAAAAGAGCGCCTTATATACGGAAAAATATAGTACTCAATGGGCAAAAACTTAAGAACAGGAACAAAACAAGAATATCTGCTTTCAACACTCTTATGCAACATAGTCCTGGAAATCCTAGCCACAGCAATAAGACAAGAAGGAGAGATAAAAGGCATCCAAATTGGAAAGGAGGAAGTAAAACTCTCATTATTTGCAGATGACAAGATATTGTACATAGAAAACCCTAAAGACTCCACAAGGAGACTTAGACTTAATAAATGAATTTGGCAAGATGGCAGGATACAAAATCAACATCCACAAATTGATGGAGTTTTTACACACCAATAATGAATTCTCAGGAAGAGACACCAAAAAAGCAATTCCATTTACCATTGCAACAAAAAACATAAGATACCTAGGAATAAATTTACCCTAGGAGGTAAAAAAAACCTGTACTTGGAAAACTATAGGACATTGAAAGAACAAATAGAGGAAGATACAAACAAATGGAAGCATATACCATGTTCATGGATTGGAAGCATTAACATCATTAAAATGTCTATACTACCCAAAGCAATCTGCAGATTCATTGTAATCCCCATTAAAATACCAATGGCATACTTCACAGAGCTAGAACAAGTACTCCAAAATTTCATATGGAATCATAAAAGATGACAAGTAGCTATAGTAATCTTGAGATAGATGAACAAAGTAGGAGGGATCACACTACCAGATGTCAAACTATACTACAAAGCCATTATAACCAAAATAGCCTGGTACTGGCAAAAGAAGAGGCATATACCATAGACCAGTGGATCAGAACAGACACCCTAGAAATTTACCCACAACATTACAGTCCATTAATATTTGACAATGGAGGCAAGAACATAAAATGGAGTAAAGACAGTCTCTGCAACAAAAGGTGCTGGGTAAACTGGAAAGACACATGCAAAAGAGGAAACTAGACCACCAACTTACACCATACACAAGAATAAACTCAAGGTGGATAAGACTTAAAATGTAAGACATGAAACCATAATAATCTTAGAGGATAACATAGGCAGTAAAATCTCAGACATCTCACACAGGATATGTTTTTGGATATATCTCCTAGGGCAGTGGTTGGTGAACTGCGGCTCATGAGCCACATGTGGCTCTTTGGCCCCATAAGTGTGGCTCTTCCACAAAATACCACGTGCAGGCGCACACATACAGTGCGATTGAAACTTCGTGGCCCATGCGCAGAAGTCGGTTTTCGGCTCTCAAAAGAAATTTCAATCGTTGTACTGTTGATATTTGGCTCTGTTGACTAATGAGTTTGCCGACCACTGTCCTAGGGCAAAGGAAAGAAAGGAGAAAATAAAGAAATAGGACTATCTATACTAATAAAAGCATAGGTGGCCCTTGTGCTCTCACACAATACCCTCACATCATCAAAGATGGCTGCCCCCATGTCATCACATGATGGCCACCTCATGTTGTCACAATATGGGTGCCCCCACATCATTACAAGATAGCTGCCAAGAGATGGCCACCATAAGATGGAAATCACAAGATGGCCACCACAAGATGGCCGGCAGGGGAGGGGAGTTGGGGGCGACCAGGCCTGCAGGGGAGGGTAGTTGTGTGCATTCAGGCTGGTAGGGGAGGGCAGTTGGGGGCAATCAGGCCAGCAGGGGAGCAGTTAGGCATCAATCAGGCCGGTAGGGGAGCAGTTAGGGGGTGATCAGGCTGGCAGGCAGTCAAGCAGTTAGGAGCAGCAGTCCTGGATTGTGAGAGGGATGTCCGACTGCCGGTTTAGGCCCGATTCCACAGGGGTTCCAGGTTGGAGATGGTGCAGGCCAGGCTGAGGGAGAGCCCCTCCCCCCCTCCCGTGCATGAATTTCATGCACCAGGCCTCTAGTTTATTATAAAAAAACAGAATATTATAAGACCTGTGAATAACAGGCTGTTTGTTAGTGTTCACTGGCCACCCCACCTGGAAGCCCTCTGGGCCATGTTCTGGCTGTAAGTCCCTCGTACTAAAGACATCTTCTGAAAGATCTATGGAAAGGACTCTGGTTTATTAAGTCTTGTCTATAGGTTGTGTGTGTCTATAATATTGTTCATAGAGCATTTCTGTTTATTGTTGTTTTGCATCTTTGTTGTTTAGTTTAATTTGTTTAAAAATAGGGCATATTTTACTTTGCTGGGGGGCCCCAGCTACTTATAGCAGGCTGAATTCATAGCAGGGATAGCAGGAATTTCCCAGCTACTGCCAAGAATTCTTTATCTCGGGGACACTCCCTGCTCTCCCTCTCAAGACATCAGCCTTTAAAACTCTTAGCTAGTAGAATTTCTCATCTATCATAATGTAACTTAATTACTGATTAATTTTCTTTAATTGCTTTCTTATCTTTGAGGGACTTAATTTGCACTTCACCATTTTATGAATATAAGGAATCCTTGGTCTCTACTATTTAGGCTCTATTCCAGAACCCATTTACTTTGCTGGGTTAGTATGAAATAAAATTCTAAGGCTAATGTCCCAGTCCACCTTTTATGAGTACACATTCATTTACTGTAGGGTTTTTATTTTTTTATTTCTGTTTTTAAAATCTCTTCTTTTTTTAATTTTATTTTATTGTTTAAACTATCTTACCTAATAATAGACAAACATATAAATTGACCATACCTCCACTACACCCATAGCCAATCAGAGTGAGTATGCAAATTAACCCAACAAAGATGGCGGTTAATTTGCATACATAGGCGCCCAGTGCCTGGGTCCTGGGAACATCCTGGCACCCAGTTCACTCTGAGGTAAGCCCCGTGTGGGCCCTGAGCAGCCTGGGAAGGGCCTGAGCCAGGGGGCTCCTGGGCAGGGCCAAGCCTGTGATCAGAGCCAAGGGGGCAAGGGCGGAGCCAGCGATCGGAGGGAGCTGGGGGTCCCCTGCACAGGCCCCAAGGCTTTAGGCCTGGGCAGGGGTGGAGCTGGCTATCAGAGGGAGCCTGGGTCCCTTGCCCAGGCCTAAAGGTTTGGCCAGAGGCTTTAGGCCTGGTCAGGGCCCATCTGGCGATTGGTGTGAACTACAGAGGAAACACCTTTTCTGACTGCTCATTGGCTAAGCTCCCCATGTGCCACTGGTAATATTCTTAGTAACTTGGGTATAAGAATCTAAAAAGGTGATCTAGGGTTTTTCCACCACACTCCTGGAGAAAAAAAAGAAGGTCCACTGCTGGAGAGCTAAGAAATGTCATATCCTGCCCTAGCCGGTTTGGCTCAGTGGATAATGCCTCGGCCTGCCGACCACAGGGTCTGGGATTCTGATCAAGGGCATGTACCTAGGTTGCAGGCTCCTCCCTGGCCAGGGCCCAGGTCAGGGCTCATGCAGGAGGCAACCAATCAAAGTGTTTCTCTCACTTTGATGTTTCTCTCTGTCTTTCCCTTTCTCTTCCACATTCTCTAAAAGTCAATGGAAACATATCCTCAGGTGAGGATAAAAAAAAAGAAAGAAAGAAATGTCATATCCTATGAAAGACACATATTGAAAATGCCTAAAGAAAGTTGTCATTTTTTCATGGTGAAGGGACTGGAGTCCATGTTGATAAAAACAGCTTGGTTGTCTGTGGTAACTGGCAGTGGCTGCAGCAGTGGGGTGATGGGGCTGGTGCCTTCCCCTGATTAGCCCGGTCGCCTCCCACAAAGGGACGCCAGACTGCAGCTTAGGCCCCCTCCCCATGGGGCCTAAGCCACCAGTAGGACATCCCCTGAGGGCTCCCAGTATGTGAAAGGGGGCAGGTTGGGCTGAGGGACCCCCCCTCCAGTGCACGAATTTCGTGCACTATTACAAATAATAGTACATATGTCTCCTTTTATTCCCCATTGACCTTCCCCCAGTCTCCCCTACCCCAGGCACATGCCCTCACCCCAACCCCCCAGTTGTCTTGTGTCCATTTGTTATGCTTATATACATGCATACAAGTCCTTCAGTTGATCTCTTACCGCCCCCCTAATACTCTCCAGCCTTCCCGCTGTAATTTGACAGTCTGTTCAATGCTTCTCTGCCTCTGTATCTATCTTTTTGTTCATCAGGTTATAATGTTGTTTATTATCCATAAACGAGTGAGATCATGTGGTATTTTTCTTTCATTGCCTCGATTATTTCACTTAACATAATGCTCTCCAGGTCCATCCATGCTGCTACAAATGGTAAGAATTCCTTCTTTTTTATAGCAGCATAGTATTCCATTGTGTAGATGTACCATAGTTTTCTAATCCACTCATCTGCTGATGGGCATTTAGGCTGTTTCCAAATCTTAGCTATTGTAAATTGTGCTGCTATGAACATAGGGGTGCATATATCCTTTCTGACTGGTGTTTCTGTTTTCTTGGGATATATTCCTAGAAGTGGTATTACTGGATCAAATGGCAGTTCCATTTTTAATTTTTGAGGAAACACCATACTGTTTTACACAGTGGCTGCACCAGTCTGCAGTGAAGTAGGGTTCCTTTTTCTCCACATCCTATCCAGCACTTGTCATTTGTTAATTTGTTGATGATAGCCATTCTGACAGGTGTGAGGTGGTACCGCATTGACATTTTGATTTGCATCTCTCAGATGATTAGTGACTTTGAGCATGTTTTCATCTGTCTCTTGGCTTTCTGAATGTCCTCTCAAAAAGTGTCTATTTAGGTCCTTTACCCATTTTTTGATTGGATTGTTTATCTTCCTTTTGTTAAGTTGTAGGAGTTCCCTGTAAATGTCAGAGATTAAACCCTTATCAGAGATAATACTGGCAAATATGTTCTCCCATGCAGTGGGTTTTCTTGTTCTTTGGTTGATGGTTTCTTTTGCTGTGCAGAAGCTTTTCATTTTGATGAAGTCCCATTTTTTTTTAAATTTTCTTTTTAGTCTCTCTTGCCCTAGGATCTGGGTCTGTAAAGATATTTCTATGACATATGTCTGCCTATGAAGTCTTGTAGGATTTTTATGATTTCCCATCTTACATTCAAGTCCTTTAGCCATTTTGAGTTTGTTTTTGTGTATGGTGTAAGTTGGTGATCTAGTTTCATTTTTTTACATGTATCTGTCCAATTTTCCCAACACCATTTATTAAAGAAACTGTCTTGACTCCAATGTATGTTCTTGCCTCCTTTGTCAAATATTAATTGAGTATAATGGCTTGGGTCAATTTCTGGTTCCTCTATTCTGTTCCATTGGTCTATAAGTCTGTTCTTGTGCTAGCATCAGGCAGTTTTGAGAACCATGGCTTGGTAATATAGTTTGATGTCTGGTCTTGTAATCCCTCCAAATTTGTTCTTCTTTCTCAGGACAGCTGTGGATACTCAGGGTCTTTTTTTATTCCAGATGAAATTTTGGAGAATTTGTTCTAGATCTTTGAAATATGCCATTGGTATTTTAATAGGTATTGCATTGAATCTATAGGTTGCTTTCGATAGTATGGACATTTTAATGATGTTGATTCTACCAATCCATGAACGTGGTATGTTCTTCCATTTGTTTATGTTTTCCCTAAAACTCTTTTTTCAATGTTCTGTAGTTTTCCGAGTATAGGTCTTTTACATCCTTGGTCAAGTTATTTCTAGGTATCTTAAATTTTTTGGTGCAATGGTAAATGGGATTGTTTTTTTTTTTCACTTCTCTTTCTTTGAGTTCATTATTGGTGTATAAAAAGGCCATAGATTTCTGGGTGTTAATTTTGTATCCTGCTACATTGCCAAATTCATTTATTCGGTCTAGTAGTTTTTTGATGGAGTCTTTGGCGTTTTCTATGCATAGTATCATGTCATCTGCAAATAAGAACAATTTTACTTCTTCTTTTCCAATTTGGATGCCTTTTATTTCTTCTTCTTGTCTGATTGCTATGGCTAGTACTTCTAGTACTATGTCAAACAGGAGTGGTAAAAGTGGGCATGATGTCTTGCTCCTGTTCGTAGGGGAAATGGGTTTAATTTTTGCCCATTGAGTATGATGTTGGCTGTGGGTTTTTCATATAGGGCTTTTGTTATGTTGAGGTATGATCCCTCTATTCCCACTTTGCTGAGAGTTTTTATCAAGAAAGGCTGTTGGATTTTGTCAAATGCTTTTTCTGCACCAATTGATGTGATAATGTGATTTTTGTCTCTTAGTTTGTTTATGTGATGTATCACATTTATTGATTTGCGGATATTGTACCATCCTTGCATCTCTGGAATAAGTCCCACTTGGTGATGATGTATTGCTGAATCCAATTTGCTAGAATTTTGTTGAGGATTTTAGCATGGTCATAAAGGATATTGGCCTGTAGTTCTCTTTTTTTTTGTCTTGTCTTTATCTGGTTTTGGGATTAGGGTAATGCTAGCTTCATAGAAAGAGCTTGGAAGTGTGCCTTCCTCTTGAATTTTTTGGAATAGTCTGAGGAGGACAGGTTTTAGTTCTTTGAATGCTTGGTAGAACTCCCCTGTAAAGCCATCCAGACCAGGGCTTTTGTTTGCTGGAAGATTTTTGATCGCTGTTTCAATTTCTTCGGTAGTTATCAGCCTATTCAGGTTTTTTGATTCTTCTTAGTTGAGTTTTGGGTGCTTGTATTTTTCTAAGAATATGTCCATTTCATCTAGGATGTCCATTTTGTTGGAATAGAGTTGTTCATATTATCTATACTAATAAAAGCCTAGTTGGCCCTGGCGCCCTCGCCAGTCGCCTTCATGTTGTCACAAGATGGCCACCACAAGATGGCCGGCAGAGAGTAGGGCAGTTGGGGGCACACAGGCCAGCAGGTGAGGGCAGTTGGGGGCTATCAGGCCAGAAGGGGAGGGCAGTTGGGGGGACCAGGCCAGCAGGGAAGGGCAGTTGTGGGGTGATCGGGCCAGCAGGGAAGGGCAGTTGGGGGTGATCAGGCTGGCAGGAGAGGGCAGTTGGGGGCTATTGGGCCAGCAGGGGAAGGCAGTTGGGGGTGATCGGGCTGTCAGGGGAGCAGTTAGGCATCAATCAGGCTGGCAGGGGAGCGGTTTGGGGGTGATCAGGCAGGCAGTCAGGCAAGTGGTTAGGAGCCAGCAGTCCCAGATTGTGAGAGGGATGTACGACTGCCAGTATAGACCCGATCCCGCCCAGTACATGGATTTCGTGCACCAGGCCTCTAGTTTTTTCATAATCATTTGTATTTCTGTAGGGTTGGTTGTTATTTCACCTCTTTCATTTCTGATTTTGTTTACTTGGGTCCTCTCTCTTTGCTTCTTGGTGAGCCTGGCTAGAGGTTCATCAATCTTTTTTATCCTTTCAAAGAACCAGCTCTTGGTTTTGTTGATCTTTTGTATTGTTTTTTTGGTCTCTATGTTGTTTATCTCTGCTCTGATCTTTATTATTTCCTTCCTTCTGCTTACTCTGGGCTTTTCTTGTTGCTCTCTTTCTAACTCTTTGAGTTGTAGGGTTAGGTAATTTATTACCATTGTTTCTTATTTTTTGCAGTAGGCTTGTACAGCTCTGAACTTCTGTCTCAGGACTGCTTTCACTGTGTCCCATAGATTTTTGAATTGCTGTGTTTTCATTGTCATTTGATGCCATGATATTTTTTATTTCTTCTTTGATCTCTCTGGTAATGCAATCATTATTTAAAAGCATGCTATTTAGCCTACAGGTGTTTGATTTTTTCTTATTGTTTTTATTGTAGTTGATTTCTAGTTTTATGCCATTGTGATCTGAGAAGATGCTTAATAGGATTTCTATCTTCTTGAATTTGTAGAGACTTTGCCTGTGAACCAATATATGGTCTATCTTTGCAAATGACCCATGTGCACTTGAATAGAATGTATATTCTGTGGCTTTGGGGTGAAATGTTCTGAAGATGTTAATTCCATCTGGTCTGGTGAGTCATTTAGGATTGATGTTTCTTTGCTGATTTTTTGTTTAGAGGATTTGTCCAATAGTGATAGTGGGATATTAAAGTCTCCTACTATGATTGTATTGTTGTCAATCTCTCCTTTGATATCCTCCAGAAATTTTTTTATGTATTTGGGTGCTCCTGTATTGGGTGCATATATGTGTACCAGAGTTATATCTTCTTGTTGGATTGCTCCCTTTAGTATTATGAAGTGGCCTTCCTTATGTCTTGTTATGTCCTTAACTTAGAGATCTAATTTGTCAAATATAAGTATTGCTACTCCAGCTTTTTTTCATTTCCATTTGCCTGAAAAACCTTTTTCCATCCCTTCATCAGTCTATGTGAGTCCTTTTTTCTGAGGAGGGTTTCCTGTAGACAGCATTTATATGGGTTATGTTATCTTATCCACTTAGCTACCCTATGTCTTTTGGTTGGGGCATTTAATCCATTTACAGTTAAAGTTATTATTGACTAGTGGCCCAGTTCATGAAATTCATGCATAGATGGGGCGTGTCCCTCAGCCTGGTCTACTCCCTCTCCAATCTGGGACCCCTTGGTGGATGTCCAATTGCCAGTTTAGGCCCGATCCCTATGGCAAGGGATCGGGCCTAAACTGGCAGTCGGACATCCCTCTCACAATCCGGGACCGCTGGCTCCTAAAAGCTCACCTGCCTGCCTGATTGCCCCCTAAATGCTCCTTTGCCAGCCTGATTGACACCTAACTGCTCCTCTGCCAGCCTGATTGCCCCAACTACCCTCCCCTGCTGGCCTGATCACCCCCAAGGCTTTCATTAGTATAGATATGACCCTTCACAGAAAATTTTACTAACCCTGCTTTACAATAAGGGCTTGACGATTGAATCATTGGAGCCAGACACCAAGATTTCCTTTCTTTGAACAGTGGAGGGAATAATTATCTTGTCTTTAAGTTGCCCTGAAATTCAAATGAGATTTAGAAAAGTATAAAAGCACCATATAAAGACAACTGTCTTTTTCGTGTACTGAAAAGACAATAAAGTGGTAAAATGAAAAACACTATTTTCATTCTCCCCCTTCCTTTTTTTACAGCTCATATTTAAACTTTGATATTTATAAAAATTTCACTCCTATTTTCATTTCTTTACATTCAATATTATTTTGTATTAGTTTCAGGTTTTATATTAGTTACAGAATAGTGGTTAGATAATCATATACTTTACAAAGTGTTCCCCACTATTTCCAGTACCCACCTGGCATCATACAGTCATTACAACACTATTGACTATATTCCCTATTTAAGTGACAATGGGTTTACAGGTTCCTTCCAGTCTTTCTTTTGTGTTGTTCGCCTTTCCTTTTCTTTTTCACTTCTTCCCTCATTTTCCTTATAAAGAATCTCAATTGGCCATCAAAGCTCAGTGAAGGCATTGGGACATGCTTAATACATTTTACAGACCAGGAAACTGAGGCCAATTCCAGTTGGCTGTGGATCTTGACTCAGTGCACAGGAAGCCCTCAGAGCCATGCTCTCTGCCCTTCCTAAGGGGCAGCCACTGAGCAAACAGAACAAACCTTCCTGTCAGGCTTCCAAGCCTCTTTCTCAAGCACCTCTTCACCGCAGATGCTCCACATTCTTTCCTCTCCCCAGTCCCCCTCCCCCATTCTTTACTGCCTCCCTTCTTCTCTGGAGCAGGTGGTAGGATTCGCACTCACTGCGCAGGCATGCTCTGCCATGGGGCAGGGCAGGTGCAGGCTTGATTTTGGGCCAAGGTGGGAGCAGGAGTCCCTGCCTCTGAAGTGTGAAGGCCTCCTGGGTGACGCTCGCTTAGTGGTTTAGTGCTGGGAGCTTCTCTGAATTGCGTCAGTCAGTCAGGTACCCTTCAGTGTGGCAACCCTCCACTGAGGTGGCACTGCTCCTCAACCCCCGCGTCAGGGCTGTGGGTCCTTTCATGACCCTTGATCCCCGGCCAGGCTCACCCGCGTCTTAGGGCCACTGCAAAACCTCTCTCTCTGCAGGCGAGACAGATCCCTGCCCACAGGCCACCTGCGCCGGCCCAAGCCCCCTCCCGTGCACCTGCCTCACCAGATTTTTGCCTGTGATCTATGGCATTGGTGACAGCACACTCCTAACACATCTGGTACCCGAGGGGCACAGGGTCAGTTTTTTTGCCCAGAATGTTAGAGGTTGTGAAGTATGGTAGCAACCATCTCAGGTAGAAACTGCTGTTTGGGTTCTATACTTATTTGTTTGCTAAAACAATAGAAAGTTATTTTGATTTTCTGAACTTATGTATGCTATCCCAATACTCCATTGATCATGGTTTGAATATCCCATTGATTGTGATCTCACTGGTTACTGAAGCACATTCTTCTGGGAACCAGGACAGCTCAATTATGCCAAATTGTCTCAGTAGCTACCGATAACTGAGTTTCGGTTGACTCAGTGGTCCCGGAATCAGAACAGCACAATTACCCTAATTTGCCTCAGTAGCTACAGATAGTACATTCCTCTTGACTCAGTGGTCCCAGAATCTGGACAGCACAATTATTCTAAATTGCCCCGGTGGTCCCCAATAATGTGTTTCTGTTGATTCAGTGATTCATAGATACTTTAGATAACTAACTTGCTCAATTTCGCTTCTGTAAAATGCTTTTCGCGAAACAGGTTCCTTATTCCAGACCCAAAGATGTAATAGATACTTTTGTGATGTTCTGCCAATATAAGCCAGATGTGGCAAGCTGTTCGGGGCTGCGAGGTCTGGAGTGCTTTAGCCCCTTGTATGCCGCCAGCCTTTAATAAATGACTCCATAATTCGACTTCTTGAGGCGTCCTTTGTAAGATGGGGGTTACACTACAACAGTTGCAGTTGCATTTGCAGAGCCTGCTGGCAAAGGCAGCGCCTGTGTGGGGTGTCCTCATGGAGGGACGGTGAGACTCTGCTCTGCACCCCTTGAAATGCCCGCCTCCTGGCTGGCTGCTTCGCCAGCCAAAGCCACAGCACTCGCCTCAGGCAGCCCCGCAGTCGGGCCTGGTGCCTCTGCTAGGCCTCCACCCTAACCTGGGTCACCTCCTTTCTTCCATTCTGCCTTCATCCATCCCTCTCTCCTGCAGTGCTTGTGCTCCAGGCCCGAAAGAAAAGGACCAAGGCCAAGAAGGACAAAGCCCAAAGGAAGTGAGTCTTGAACCCCCACATCCCATTCTCTGGATTTCCTCGCGCACCTCCTCTCTGTGTCACATCTTGAACGGGTACCCTGTGGCCCAGCCACATGGCCTCTGGGCGGCCTGGTAGAGTCAGTCTCCATGAAGCTATGGATCTGTGGCCAGAGGCCCGGCCTGGGTCTCAGCAACCCCATGCCTGCGATGTTCCTGGGGCCCCGTGGGCATGGCTTAGTGGACCAGTCCGCTCCTCCTGAGAGCAACGGGGAATTTAATTTACACTGCATGCACCTGTTTTCCTGTGGTACAATTTACCATAGAGTTTCCAACACAAAAGTGTCTGGGCACTATTTGCACTCTAAGAGTTGTTCACACACAGCCTCCTTCTTTCTTATAGCAGAATAGATATTGGGATACCATATCATAAAAAGATAAAGGAAGGTTTATTATTTTAACATTTGACCTCCAGTTAACTCTTAAAAATTAGTTTGAGAGAGAGAGGAAGGGAGAAGGAAAAGGAAACATTGATGTGAGAAAGAACCACCCCACCCCCCGCCAAATGTGCCCAAACCTGGGATCAAACCCATGACTCTTCCATGCCTTGTGAGTGTTCCCCCATGTCCCGCATGGTTCAGGGTTCAGGTTCAGAGATTGGGTTCTGGAGGAGGCCGTACACAAATGAAAGAGACAAGACAAGAAAATACTAATTTGGGAATTGGGGGCCAGGCGAAAGCCCAAGGGAGGACTTCGCTTTGCTCTGGCCTTGTGATCCCTTTTATTCAGGTTTGGGATACACCCATAGCCCTTGGGCAGACAATTTCCAGTAACAGGCAGACAATCTTATCAGTAAGGACTTACATAAGACTAAAAGGTGGAAGTTTCTTCAGCTACCTTTGTCTCCACCAGACAGTGGGTGTATGGCTTTGACCCTTGCCAGAGCCTCAAGGTTGACCAGCCTTCCAGACTCCTTGTCCACCCCTTTCTACTAGTGAAGGCAATGGGCAGCTTCCAACAATGTCTGGGATGTTGCTCCAACAAACTTAGCCATACTGGCCAGGATTGGCCTCCAGTTCTTGATAGAGAGGTAAATGAGTGTGTTTATAAAATTCATTCATGTCTGTTGGAGAAGAGGGGAGAATACAAGGGTCTAAGTGTCAGCAGAAACCTCAGCTATAAAAAATGGTGCCCAATTGCTTTGTAAGAGAAAGTTTAATTGAAACCACAATGAGATATCACCTCACACATCTCAGAATGGCTATCATAAAAAAATCAACAAACTACAAGTGCTGATGAGGATGTGGAGAAAAGGGAACCCTAGTTCACTGCTGGTGGGAATGCAGATTGGTGTAGCCACAATGGAAAACAGTATGGAGTTTCCTCAAAAAATTAAAAATGGAACTTTCATTTGACCCAGTGACCCACTCCTGGGAATATGTCCTAAAACCCCCAAAACACCAATCAAAAAGAATATATGCATCCCTATATTCATAGCAGCATTATTTACTATAGCTATGATTGGGAAACAGCCCAATGCCTTTCAGTGGATGAACAGATAAAAAACCTGTGGGACATTTACACTATGAAATACTATGCAGTTGTTTGCTGTTAGTGCCTCAGTTAGATTATCTTACAAGGCTTTGCATCCAACCTTCTATTGCTGTGGGTGTTCATTGCTAAAAAGCTCACAGCTGCTCTTTCCTTTGGAGAATTTCCCTTAATAGCATAACTGATATGCTCAAGATGGATGGCCCCCAGATAATGCCTGATGGGGTACAAATGTCTAACACTTTGCTTCAAGGAGGGACAAACTCTCATGCTATTTGTGCTACAGAGATCCCAGTGGATCACCTTGAAGCCATTTTTTAAAAAAATATATTTTATTGATTTTTACAGAGAGGAAGAGAGAGGGACAGAGAGTCAGAAATATCAATGAGAGAGAAACATTGATCAGCCGCCTCCTGCACACATCCTACTGAGCATGTGCCCGCAACCAAGGTACATGCCCTTGACTGGAATCAAACCTGGGACCTTTCAGTCCACAGGCTGATGCTGTATCCAGTGAGCCAAATCAGTTAGGGCTTGAAGCCATTTTTTGCCTGCAAACATAGCCTCTTTTCATTTCTGTTTTCTTGCTCTCTCCCACTTCCCTTAGACCCTTTTATTGAAAGCACACCCTCAATAAATCACATGAACACAAACCCATCACCAAGGCTCTGCATCTAGAAAATCTGACATAAGACAACTAACCCTGCTTTGTGGTTTGGTACAGGTAAAATCCATGTGATGTTTTTAGTGTGCTTTACAAACAAGCATATTCTACTATTGTTGGGTGTAGGGTTCTACATTCATACATTACACTAAGTGGATCATCATGTTTTCAAAATATTTTCTAACTTTACTTGACATTTTTCATCTGTTTTTGTTTTTTTTTTTACTTACTGAGATGTATGAAAATAATTTTTACGTCTCCTAGTACAGAAATTGAAAAATTGCTCTATTCTTTAACTGATTACATTATAGATGGCAATCTTTAGACTTAAATCATGAAATCCAAAATTACTCAACTTTGTCTCCTCAAAACAATTCAAGGATCTTATAAGGACTTGATCTATATCCAGACTCTTTGGGAATTATTTTATGTTCATTTTATCTGCTCTTTTTAAATACCAGAGTACATTATTATGATTTTTTACACAGTCAATATTATTGATTCACATATCTATTACAGTTTTGGATCTGCATTCACTTTTATAGTGCAGACATTATATTTAGGCTTTCTTTATTTTTGCTTAATGTAAAATAGACTATGTTTGTCTATTTGCAATCTACTCAAGGGAAGGGGTGAGGGGGTTTGGGAAGAGATTAACCAAAGATTTTATGTGGATACAGACAATAGGGTGGTAAAGGCCTGAGGTGGGGCAGGAACCAAGTGGTGGGGGAAAAGGGGTGGGGGATTAAGGGGGACCTTGTAATACTATCAACAATAAAGATTTAAAAAAAAAATGAGACTTTTCTTGTCTAAGAATTTCCACTGGTCCACCAAGCTGAGTACACTTGGTGCCAAATAAACACACTTTCAACAACAAGATGGTTGGTCATTTTTTCTGGAGTTAAAATAATAGAATATGCAAAAATTTCATTTCAGTTCAAATAATAATAATAATCAAATCTCATTAACCTTCATCAGTTTAAGAACTCATTTCAATTATTCTTCCTTTACCAATATTACACTTTTGTGACTTATAATTATATAATATATTTTTAAATATACTTTTTTAATGGAATCCAACTGGTTTTTATTTGACACAGAACACAATAGGACTGCAGGAATATAAAACTGAAAAGGCAAAGCAGAAAAGACCCGGTTCTATCTAACTTACAATTAAGTAACAGGAGGGCAAGTCATTAAATGAATAACAAAACCGTTGAGCTTGATGGGAGAATGTTCTTTGTCTAGTGCCCATACTTTTGGAATTCCTACTCTCTGTTGTCCAGCAGATGCATGTGCCCAGAGAGATGTAGTGGAGGTGAAAAGCATGATGACAGACTCCCCACACATGGGTGCACTCTTCAGAAGAGGCAGACGCCTGGTGAGCCTGCATTCTATGCAAAGATCCACTATGTGGTTCCTGCAGATGGCACAGTTATCAACCACAGTATCCCAGGCCCAGAGGGCTACTGCATCCCACTTTTTCACTTCAAAGCTCTTCTTGCCCGTGTGCTGTGGGTGCCACTCAGGGTGTCCACACCCATCGTTGCTGTCATGTTGGAAACACACAGTCTGTCCAAAGATACTTTTTCTTGCAATTAATTTCCCACCATGGAAGTTTGGAAAACACTCTAAGTGTATTTTTCTTCAATGATAATAATAATAATAATAATAATAATAATAATAAATAAAAATAAGTTAATAAACTTTAAATATGATAAATAATACCAAAATAACAACAATGTATTAACTTGAAGGCTAAAAGAATTATCTAGAATTATATTCTTTAAAGTCTAGACTCACATTTTAATATTGTAGCCTCCTGGAACAAATAAGAAGAATAACAATGAAGAAAAAAGAGAGAGAAGAGGAATGCAGGCTCTTGGAGCCAGTTGGTAACAAAAGACTCTCTTTCTTTGGAGCTGATTTGTCACAAAGCACTCATCTTGCATCAATCTCTGTGTCTCAGTAAATACAGAGTCACAATACTAACCCAGCTTATGTTCAACTCTAGAAATTGCCAAGTTGGAATAAAGGTCTTTTAAAGCTTTCTCTATATTGGTGCACATAGTTTTAGAGATATGATAGAATTTTCAGCTCTAAATATTATATAATCCTATTTTAAAAGATGCTCTCATGGCTACCCAGATAGAAATTAAATCTTTTTAGCTGCTCTTGCATCTAGGTAGTGCAAAGTGCATATGGAGTATGAGCAGAATTACAAGTATGTTACTTGTGGGTCTGGGTCAGGGAACTTTGAGCTCATTTGTCACCAGTTATTCTTTTCCATTTACTGTCTAGATAACAGATGTGGGTAACTCAACCTTAAACCTTACAGATGTGCACAATGTCTTAGTGCATAGAGAACAACATAATGGAAGGAACCTGAAATCTCTGAACCAGTTGGGCCTATAGTGGTGGGGCTGTAATATGCCTTCTAAGCTGTAGCATCAGCCTCTTAAATAATTTTTTTAAAAAAAATTAAGATACAATTTATATACCATACAATTAATCCATTTAAAAAGTTGTGTTTTTTTTTTTTTCATGTGTTCAGATATGTACAACCATCACCACTCAAGTTTAGAGCATTTTCACCATCTTGAAAGTGAAACCTAGTACACTTTAGCTTTTACCTCCCTTCTCCCCCCACACTCTTATCCAACCCTAAGCAACCACCTCTACTCTCATGTCTATGAATTTGGCTATTTTGGGCATTTCATATGAATGAAATACTAAAATACATGATTTTTGTAACAGCTTCCTTCACTTAGTATAATGCTTTCAAGGCTCATCCATAAAATGGATTTCCCACATGGCTCTGAGCATGCCAGTAACCATCAAGTCTCCACCTGCCTATGAAACATTGTCCATAATCCAGGCCCCAGTTGATTTTTCTACTTTACTCGAGGCTCGGTGCATGAAATTCGTGCACTGCAGGGATGGGGGGCCCCTCAGCCAGGCCTGCCCCTGTATGCAGTCCAGAACCTCTTGCTCCTTACTGCCCGCCTGCTTGCTGGTCCTTACCACTTCTGAGAAACTTGGACTTCTTCCTCTGTGGTCACACAACTGTCACATGCCAGGCAGTTGCTCAGAAATATCTTGGCATCAGCCAACTTATGGAATTCTCCCTTCTCTCCGTTCTCCTGAGCCAGACTCCAGACGTTGACTGCGACATTCTCTTGGTCATCGTTTTTTTGTTTTTGTTTTTTCCCAAAATGTTACAAAGTTTATATAAATATAACATACAAAGATGCAGCCTCCTTTGTAGGAAGAGGAAAGGAAGGGGTGGTTAAGTAAGGCATACAGAGCTGCAGCAAGCATCAGCTGTGGGGAGGGCCAAGGGGGAAAGGAGGTTGGCACTGGGGATCAGGCCCTAGAGCCATTGCTGGGGAAGTAGGGATCCCCTCTGAGTGCCACGTTTTGAGGATGAACTAATTGGTCAAGCTGAGGCAGAGGTGGGTGGCCGTACCAGCCATCTTTGGTGCTGTTTACCCTTTCCCACCCCAGCTCTGTTGTAAAACCCCAGAGGTCTGGATTCCAAAGGCCCCATCCAGAGCAGAGGCCTTGGAAGGGGGTGAGAGGAAGTGAGTAGGGCATGTTTGAAAGCCGATATGCCTGTGTGCTGAGGGATGGCTGGAGACGGTGGTGAGAGATAGCAGGGGGAGGGTTCTCATACATACCCTTCTATGGGGGCCACAGGTGAAGGAGGCCAGGGGAGTAGGGTAGGGATGGGGCACCATGGACCCAGCCTCTTAGGCATCTCTGTCTGTCCTCTGGTGTACATGGAGGAAAGGGGCAGCCTCTGAGGAGGGGCAAGGCCAGGCCAGGTGACCATCTTGAGTTCTGGCTGAGGTGATGGTCCTCACCCTGAGATGCCGTCTAAATGGTGATGGCAGAGGGCCCAGTGCTTCCTCGCTTCTTGAAGAACATGTAGTCAATGAGGAATGTGGCTCCCAGCAGTACAGCCTTCACTCACACGTCCAGATCCAGCGGGAACTGCAAGCCAAAGTCATCTGCATCCGTGAGGAGCAACCCTCCCTCCCCAACACACCGTTTGCTGATGTGGCCCACACTGTGGGACTCATCCGGAGTCTTCGCCTCAAAGTTGGTGTCTGTGCCACAGCCACAGGTCCAGCAAGGCCCCACCACTCGAAGGATCATATGGCGATTGCATCTTGAATGGAGAACTTGGGGAGGAAGGGATGCTAGGTCTGCAGCACATGGCCAATGGTGGTGCCTAGTGGCAACTGTACCTCAATCTCTGGGTCCCTGGAGTCCACCAGATGGATGCGAAGGGTCCCGCGGGCCCGCAGCACAGATGTGCACAGCAGTCTCTCTCTTCAGCCGCCTGACCCAGGGGCTGTCCAGCCCCTGAGCACAGTTCATACCAGTTACTTGTCTCCCAGCCTAGAAGCGTTTCCACTTGCGCAGCCCTCTGGTGAATCAAGATCTGATCAATTGGCAACAAGAATTTGAGGCCAGAAGGTACCCTGGGCAGTGGTAAGAGGGGGACAGCAGGCACTGCAGCAGGCCCCAGGGCACTGGGGCCGGGCGAGGGGAAGAGAGTGAAGCCGGGCCCCGGGGCAGGCATGTGGGCGGGCACTGGTGCTGGTCCAGGCCCATGATGCTGCACCTGCTCCAGGTACCCAGCGGTCACAGGGTAGGGAGCAGGGGGTGAAAGGGTGTAGCCTGTGGGAGAAAAGTATTCTGCTATAGGAAAGGGATGAGGGTTCACAGGTTGTTGCTATACCAGAAGCTTAGTTCTAGAAGTGGAGATAAGCTCGGGGACAGCCTGACAGACACAGACAGACACAAAGACAAACAGGCAAACTCAGAGAGGCGGCTGCGCCAGGTGCCCACCCAGGGTCTCTCAGGCAGCGTCTCTGACTCGAGGAGATACTGAAAGTGTCAGCGGGCAGGGCAGAGTACCTAGGACCCTGAATTCCCTCTGGGATTTGCAGAACCGCCTTCTCTCTTTGTTCTCCCATTCTCCGCAGAGGTGGCTGTTGGCAGACAGCAGGAGGGATGGATCCGAGATCAGACCAACGGCCCAACCTCCAGGGAGGTTTCCTGACCCCTCTGCATCCCCTGCTCAGCTGAAGACTCTAAAATAGTCAGGGTGCCCGGTGCTCGGAGGCTCCCGTGAGCTCGTGGAGACGGGCCCTTGGTCATCCGTTTTTATTTTTTTACTACATTTCTTCCATGTGCAGTGATTACAATTCATCTGGAGTGGGGTGGGCTCCAGTGACCTTGTGGAGCATCTAGGGAGGGGAAGTGGCCTCAGTGCCTGAAACCAAGTTCCAGGAGGCTGGCGGCGCTGTCGGGATCATGCTAGCAGCACTGGTCCGTTGGTGCCTGGCCTGTCCTCTTGAGATTGCACCTGCAGGACTACTAAGTTTCCAGTTCTGCCCTGCCTCGGCCACTGATTGATTGGAATCTGAAGGCTGGGAGGAGGAACCAACAGGTCATCCTTTCAGCTGCTTGCCAGTCACCCCTGCCACTGATCAGCTCCTGCTCCCTCAGCTCTGTAGCCTGGCGTTTGGTTGACCCATCCGTCATTTTGGATGTTACAGACCCTGGGTTTTTATATATTAGGATTCCTAGAGAGCCTGTTACACTGGTTACATTGGACCTGGCTGATAGCTAGCATCTAGCTCCTACTTTTGTATATTTGCTCATTCCTTTCCTTTGCCTTAAAATATCTTTCCTCCAATCACTCTTTTTTCAAAAGTTGGTCATTCTTTAAGAGCCAATAGAAATAAGACTTTTCTATGAAGTCATCTATAAACCTTCCTAACCTTTCCTAATGTAACTAATGGCTGCTTTTGTAGACACAAGCACTTTTTTTCTAACAATTTTTTAACACTGATCACTTCTTTCTTTATTTTATATGTACTTCCTTCAAGGTTTAGATTATACAAAGGTGAGACCCATACTTTGTTCATCTTTAATTATGCAAAGGCAATGGGCCTCACAATTATATTACACTAGAGGCCCGGTGCACGAAATTCATGCATGGGGGGAGGGGGTGTCCCTCAGCCCAGCCTGCACCCTCTCCAATGTGGGACCCCTCGAGGGATGTCCGACTGCCTGTTTAAACTGGTAGTCAGACATCCCTCTCACAATCCAGGACTGCTGGCTCCCAATTGCTCGCCTGCCTGCCTTCCTGATTGCCCCTAACTGCTTCTGCCTGCCAGACTGATCACCCCCTAACCACTCCCCTGTCAGCCTGATTGATGCCTAACTGCTCCCCTGCTAGCCTGTTTTCCCCTAACTGCCCTCCCCTGCAGGCCTGGTCCCCCCCAAATGCTCTTCCCTGCAGGCCTGGGTCCCCTCCAATTGCCTTTCCCTGCAGGCCCGGTTGCCCCCAACTTCCCTCCTCTGCCGGCCTCTATTCCCACTTTGCTGAGAGTTTTTATCAAGAAAGGCTGTTGGATTTTGTCAAATGCTTTTTCTGCACCAATTGATGTGATAATGTGATTTTTGTCTCTTAGTTTGTTTATGTGATGTATCACATTTATTGATTTATGGATATTGTACCATCCTTGCATCTCTGGAATAAATCCCACTTGGTGATGATGTATGATCATCATTTTTGAATTGTTGTGTTTTCATTGTCATTTGATGCCATGATATTTTTTATTTCTTCTTTGATCTCTCTGGTAACGCAATCATTATTTAAAAGCATGCTATTTAGCCTATAGATGTTTGATTTTTTCTTATTGTTTTATTGTAGTTGATTTCTAGTTTTATGCCATTGTGATCTGAGAAGATGCTTTTTTTTTTTTTTAAATAAATCTTTATTCAGATTATTACAATTATTTCTCCTTTTTCCCCCCATAGCTCCCCTCCACCCCTTTCCCACCCCACCTTCTGCCCTTACCTCCCCCCCACTGTCCTCATCCATAGGTGTATGATTTTTGTCCATTCTCTTCATGAACCCCCCCATACCCCTTTCCCCCTGAGAATTATCAGCCCACTCCCTTTCTATGCCCCTGATTCTATTATATTCACCAGATTATTCTGCTCCTCAGGTTTTTAATTCACTTGATTTTTAGGTTGGCTTGTTGATAGATATGTATTTGTTGTTCATAATTTTTTCTCTTTACTTTTTTCTTCTTCCTCTTCTTTAAGAATACCTTTCAGCATTTCATATAGTACTGGTTTGGTGGTGATGAACTCCTTCAGCTTTTTCTTATCTGTGAAGCTCTTTATCTGCCCTTCAATTCTGAATGATAGCTTTGCTGGGTAGAGTAATCTTGGTTGTAGGTTCTTGCTATTCATCACATTGAAAATTTCTTGCCACTCCCGTCTGGCCTGCATAGTTTCTGTTGAGAAGTCAGCTGACAGTCGTATGGGTGCTCCCTTGTAGGTAATTAACTGTTTTTCTCTTGCTGCTTTTAATATTCTCTCTTTGTCTTTTGCTCTTGGCATTTTAATTATGATGTGTCTTGGTGTGGTCCTCTTTGGATTCCTTTTGTTTGGGGTTCTGTGGGCTTCCTGGACTTGTAAGTCTATTTCTTTCACCAGGTGGGGGAAGTTTTCCGTCATTATTTCTTCAAATAGGTTTTCAGTATCTTGCTCTCTCTCTTCTTCTGGCACCCCCATAATTCTGATGTTGGTACGCTTGAAGTTGTCCCAGAGTCTTCTTACATTATCTTCAACTTTTTGGATTTTTTTTTTTTGCTTTTTGCTTTTTCGGTTGAGTGTTTTTTGCTTCTTTGTATTTCAATTCTTTGACTTGATTCTTGTGATCCTCTATTCTGTTTCTGGGTCTCTGTATAATATTTTTTATTTCAGTCAGTGTATGTTTAATTTCTAGTTGGTCCTTTTTCATATCTTCGAGGGTCTCGTTATATTTATCGGCCTTTTCTAGGATATTCTTAAAAAGTCTTATAACGGTGGTTTTGAATTCTATATCCAGTCGTTTGTTTTCCTCCATTTCTTTCGTTTGTGATCTGATTCTTTGACCCCGCATTTTCACTGAATCCCTGAGTTGGTAAGGTAGATATTTGTGCTAGGTTTCCAATATGGCCCAGTGGGTCTGCTTCCCCAGTTAACCTGAGGTGGACACTCTTGGTGCACCCCTTTGTGGACTGTGTGTACAGCCTTGTTGTAATTAAGTCTTTATTGTTGTTGGTATCACTGGGAAGAATTGACCTCCGGGCCAGTTGGCTGTAAGGATCAGCTGTGTCTATGCTGGGAGAAGTTCGGTGCTGGAGACAGACTTATAGGATTAGACTTGCCAAATTGCAATAGCCTCTGTGCTCAGCTTGGATGGGGTGGAGTCTCAGTCTTGGCTTCCTGTCTTACCCTTGCGCGCACGTGTGCGCCTTCAGACCTCCACCTTCTCTGGCTCCTGAGTCTCCGCCCGAGAGTCCAGACTCCCCCTACAAGAGCGTGGGTCCCCAGGGGCTCGCCTGGAACCGGGGTTCACTGCAGTCAGAACTGGGGCTCAGTCAGGATCCTCTGACTCCCTTTCACTAGGGAAAGCCTATGGCTACCTCCGCAGCCTTTCTGCGCACTGGCCCGTGTGCGCCTTCAGACTTCTGCCTTTCCCAGCTTGCGGTCCGAGGCTTCCTTCCCCCTTCCGCCAGAGGAAGTCAGCCAAGCTCTCAGCCGCCCTTCCTCTCTGCGCGCACAAAGCCCCTTTGCCGTACCTCCAATTCTCTATGAGCTTTTCTCCTTCCTTCTAGTTGTAGAATTTTCACTCAGCCTGCTTTCCTGTGGTTCTGGATGGTGTCCGTTCTGTCTTTTAGTTGTAGTTTTGAAATTGTTGTGCGAGGCAGCAGTTTAGGTGTTTACCTATGCCGCCATCTTGGTTTCTCCTTGAGAAGATGCTTGATAGGATTTCTATCTTCTTGAATTTGTAGAGACTTTGCCTGTGAACCAATATATGGTCTATCTTTGCAGGTTTGGTCCCTTTCAACTGCCCTGTCCACATGGGGGCAGTCATCTTTGACCATATGGGGGCAGCCATCTTGTGTGTTGGAGTGACAGTCAATTTGCATATTATTCTTTTATTAGATAGGATGAGATAGGATGGAGGCCTGGTGCATGGGTGGAAGCCAGCTGGTTAGCCCTAAAGGGTGTCCCGGATCAGGGTGGGGGTTCTTTTGGGGTGTGGGCGGCCTGGGCGAGGGGCCTGTGGTGGTTTGCAGGCTGGCCAAGCCCCCCGGTGACCCAAGCGGAGGCCCTGGTATCTGGGATTTATTTATCTTCTATAATTGAAGCTTTGTAGCCTTGAGTGGAGGCCTGGGCCAGCAAGGGCAGGTGGAAAGCTTGGCTTCCTCCATTGCCAGGGAAACCCAAGCCTCCCTCCTGCTCTCTGTGGCTGCAGCCATCTTGGTTGGGTTTATTTGCATATTTGCTCTTGATTGGCTGGTGGGCATGGCTTGTGGGTGTAGTGGAGTAACGGTCAATTTGCATATTACTCTTTTATTAGATAGGATGTACCAGTGAAATGTACCACCATGTATTGCTGGAAAACAATAGCAATGTCAAAATTAAAAATCCCAAATATAGACAAGTTATAAAGACTGATAAACTAATATCACACAATATGATTACATTACAACCCTAAAAATAAGAAGTCTAGGATATAATCTTATATTAAAAGAGAAACATTCCCATGAGAACATAATCGGTAGTATTATATCCCATACTAAAGGAGGAAATTTCAATTTTCAGATTTTTAATTTATGTTATGATATTGTATTGTTAACGTAAAAAAACATTGAAGCCTGTAAATAATTTTTGTGAGTTTATTTGAACCAAATTGTCAACACACCTTATGCTGGGAAGCAGAACCTCAATGAATTGAGATAATGCTCTGGAGAATGGCGGGTTACATCTGTATTTATACATTGCAATCAAAGGAAAGAGATGTAGGTGGGTTACATGAAATCCATTGGTGATAGACTAGAGAGGCAGGAGAAAGGAAAGCGAGGTGAGGGGGAACCCTTGGGATTGGATAAAAAGTAAAATGATGGACACATACTTAGGTGGGTGCAGGAACAATTACCATGATAATGAAGGAATTTGTGGTATCTGTCCTGGCACCCAGCACATTAGGTTGTGCCCCAAGGGGTCCAGAAAAAAAGGGAAGTTACAAGTTACCCAGACATTTCAAGGGTATGTTATCATAGGTGCAAAAAGACAGATAAGCTCAGTTAAGGTAAAGGTTGACCTTGTCAGTGAAGATACCGGCCTGGGACGTAACTGCCCACCATAACTGCTTTTAGTTAAAGTTTAATTTCAGACCATCCTTTGTGGTTCCTTTAGGTCTCTAAGTTTGCAAGGATGCCATGCAGGCCTCCCCTGAGCTTGTCAGGTTAGCATGTGGCCCCTTTCATCCACAGTATTCAATGTAACAGCTTTCTTGGAACAAGTATTTCATTTTAGTAATGTACTTATGATAAATCTATACAAATAAATCTAACATCTAGCTGCTGCTGCTATTTTGTTTTTACTATGTTGTTAAAGAGCCAATTTCAACCAAACATATTGGTGAAAGTGGAATTAACATTTTAATGTCTTTGAAACCAACTCAGAATATTCAATCTAGGCAGAGAAAAATAAGCAATGAAACTAACCCAAAATTGTTCTAATAACAGCTCCTACCTGTATCCGTCCAGAAGACAACAGGTATAACAAAAAATACTTTGATTACAGTTTTTTTTAGTAGTCTAATGGAGTGAAATCCTGTACAATTACATATTTTTACCTGAATTATTATTCAGATGAAAACGCAAATATGGGGAATGAAAATAGACGATTAAACCAGAAAACAGAAAATATTTGTGGCACTTGTAAACTTTTAAAAACTTGTTGATGGTTATGATTTATTTGTTCATTTTGAAGGTTCACTTTGGAGTTTGTATTTTTATGTAATTTCACTGAAAGAAACACTCAACATATAAACTCAGGACCCTTGCAATCCCCCACAGAGCCACCACAAAGAAAAACAACACAAAAGAGTAAGTAGGAGAATATGCTACAAAATACTAGTGATTATCTCTTGATTGGAAAAATAGGAGAGTTTTATGCACACAGTCATTGATAATGAAGAAGGATAAATTAAAAATAAAAGTTTTTCAAAAGCCAG
The DNA here is from genome assembly GCF_963455305.1 of Plecotus auritus. Classification (NCBI taxonomy): domain Eukaryota; kingdom Metazoa; phylum Chordata; class Mammalia; order Chiroptera; family Vespertilionidae; genus Plecotus; species Plecotus auritus. The sequence continues at coordinate 69,531,567 of NC_137771.1, forward strand.
AAATGAAAAGGCAGTCTTAGCATAAAATTAAAACAACAACAATAAGAATACCTCATTGCCTTTCCAAAGTACCTCTGAGAGACAGGCTGTAGACCTGTCAGCCTGCTGTTACTGGCTCACATTCAGCCCTGCGGCTGTGTTCACTGTGGGGGCAGGGGACACAAGCCCCTTGAGGAGGAGGTGCCAGCCTGGGATTTCTGAGCTGGGTGTGAGCGAAACATGTCCTCCCACCCTGGCCCATCTCATGCCTTAGGGTGGAGGGGAAAGGGTGAAAGTCCAACACTTAACTTCCCAGATAAGGATGTGTCCTTTCGATTTTAGTTCTTCTCAACCCCACTGAAACTGCTTTGCTGTAATATCATGAGGGGAGAAGGGTGAAAGTCCAACACTTAACTTCACAGATAAGGATGTGTCCTTTCGATTTTAGTTCTTATCAACCCCAATGAAATCTGCTTCGCTGTAATATCCGGCTTGATTTTCAGCTTCTAAAGAGAACTGTGAGCACCCTGGGGAGCCAGACTCCTGAGGAGCAAGGCCAGAGGAGAGAATTTATCCGCTGTCTGCAGCTTAGGAAACAGGTAAGTTCGTTCAGAGACTTGGATTTCCTGCACATGTTCATTAAGTAACATCAACAATAGCAATGCGTGCTCCAGAGCAGCACACCTGGCACTGGAAGCAAAGGCTCCCCACTGTCAGCCTTGGAGGCAGCTGGCAGATGGTGGGGGCAGAGGAGGGGTGGCCCGCGGGGCTATAAGCTGGAGGCAGCTCAGCCCCTCTGTTTGGATGGAAGGCTGCTGCAGGGTGGCAGCGGGCACAGCTTGTTCCTGGGATGCCCTGCTCCCTCTTTGGCACCCTCCCAGGCTGCACAAAGAGCCCTGCCTGGGAGAAGGAGGAGTGCACCCTACATCACCTGCTTGAAGGGGCTGAAGTCCTTTCTGTGATTGAGGAACCAAACCTGTCCTTTCCTAAGAAGCGCTGGTTGCAGTCACTTCCTCCATCTTCCCCTCCCCATCTCACACATTTCCCTGATGTCTGTGGGACATTGAAAAAACAGAGGGAAGATGATCCTTAACATACAATTTAAACATTAAAACATTCTTTATTGTATTAACTGTATTTAGTATTCCAAAGATTCTATAAAGTCGTATATAGATGAAATACTTCATTCTCACATATTTTAATCAACTATTAAAAATAACTATAAGGTCTAAGCCGGGTTTTCATTCTGCAGTTTCCAAATGTTTAGACCCTACCAAAAAATTACATCAGTTATTGTTTTTTTTTTGGTTCAGTTGTTTTGCTGAGTCCTTTGTAAGAATGAAAAAAAAAAAAAGTTTCTCAGCTTTTTTTTTTTTTTTAAACTTCTGTAGACTAGCAACAGAAAAGTGGTAGGAGGAGTGAGAAGGACCTGGGAGCTTGTTCTGGGACACACTGACCTGAGGAGCTGTGGGACAGAAGTGGGAATTCAACTTTCTTTTGCCAGCAACTTGGTCCTGAGCTTAAACCTCTCACTTTCTGATTCAGAATGGACTGAGGACTGGAGAGGTAGGGACACCTGTAGCCTGGTAGCCTGGACTACAGGGCTCAGCTGCTGGCTTTAGCTTCCCCATTAGGGGCAGTGGTAGTTGTGAGGTGACAGCTTAGTAGGACTTCACATAACCAGGACAGCAGCAAGTGGAGCAGAGAATGTGGGTGCATGGAGAGATGAGAGATTAGGGTCTTCTCCTGGCAGTTTAATGGGATGGGGCATGGAGGCAGCTTCTTCATGCATGAGCTCAGTGTTCCTCATTGTAATGTGCACTAGGTTGGATTTATGGTCCTATTCTAATTCCACATTAGATTCACCGCTTACAGAAAATTTTAAATTTAAATTTTTTTAATTTAATTTTTTTCTCAAGAGCAGACTTGGCTCAGAGAGCTCTGGTTTGGCTTTTTTTGTTGAATGGAAAAAGAGCAAGAGGAAGAAAAAAAGAATGAAAGAGAGAAAGAAAGAAATAGAAAGAAAGAAAGAAAGGAAGAAAGAAAGAAAGGAAGGAAGGAAGGAAGGAAGGAAGGAAGGAAGGAAGGAAGAAAGAAAGAAAGAAAGAAAGAAAGAAAGAAAGAAAGAAAGAAAGAAAGAAAGAAAGAAAGAAAGAGGACCAGACACAGATGGGCTGCCTTATGATTGTGGCCTCACCCCCAGCTCCCAGTCACATCCTTAAAGGTTGGGAAAGGACCATGCTGTCCCCTGACACGGCTATAATTCACTGCTCAGGCTCAAACTTGCTTAGGACACCTCCCAGCTAGCTTCATTCTTGGTATGTTCTGAAAATTAGGAAGGACCAGCACAGCACTTCCTGGAATATAAGAAGTCCTTTCTCCGCCCTAACAAAGTCCTTTGTCAGACATGTCCAGGAATTATGCACACCCACTTCATATTTTCACACAAATATTTTTAACAGGACATGGAGGATGCAGAATTTGTGAGGTCTTCTTAATCTTCTTTATTGACTGTTTTATTAATATATGCTTTTTATTGGCTTATAACATAAGTTTATTTTTAAATTTTGATGCAAACTTCATTGTGAAAAACAAAATAAATATCACATGACTCAGTTTCTCTGACCAAGGGATGACTGTTAAACTTTGTGGTCAAAAGGATTTTGAAGACTTCTAAAATAGCAGAAAACCAAAGCTGTTTCTCTTCTGGAACCTCAAACTCCTTCAGTCCCTTCAGTATCATAAATGGAGCCATAGATATTACATTTTATTGGTCTGTCATATGTCAAACAAACTTGTCCATCTAAAACCTCAGATTGTGATGAATACTAGTCATACTCATCACTAGTTCTATATCTGTTCTCAACAAGTAGGACCATGAGACAGTGAGATGCATTGTCGCAGTCTTGTCTTTCCCTGCAGCTGCTAGGGTTCATGAATCTGGAGAAGGGCTGTGCATAAATGAATGAAGAGACTAGAGAAGAAATATGAATTTGGAAGGCATTTTGGGGAAAGCCAGATGGAAACTTAGTTCTAGTGATTAAGCTCCTTGAATCTCTGGACCGAGGGCTTTTTATTCCCACATTTTGGCCTATAGCAAAGCAGATATACATATCAAAGGTAAAATTTGGTAAACAGTAAAGGATTATCAGGTTAGGGGAAATGCATACATCTGTTCATCAGCAGGAAATATGCAGATTTTCAGCCCTGCTGCAGCACCAAAATCCATTAGCCTTCTGATGAACTTCTTGCATAGTTATGATCTCATGGAATTAGCCTCCAGCAATGCATGAAACCTGTGCCTTAAAATTTCTTGGCTATGTCTTCAGGTCGCTCTGGTCCCAGTCAGGTCCTTCCTCAGCATCCTCTTAGCAGCTGGTTAAACCTTAAGTTTGGGGAGAGGATGTTCACATTAGGTGATGGGTTTGCTTCTCAGTGGTGACCCTGACATAGGGTAGAGCCACTCGACTGCATTACAAGATGTGGCTGCCCAGTGCCAGCAATAACATTCAATCTGAGGTCCTCACAGCATTGGGAACACTTTGGTCCTTGCAGAGATTCACTGTAATTATAGAATTAAAAATAGATGAATTTTTCACTGTAGGGCTTGGCCTATGCTACTGTGTCAGAATCAAAGTAGAACACGAACACTGTCTTAAGGTGATGGGTGCTTTGCACAACTCTGTTTCAGAGAATAACATTGTAAGCTTATTTCCACTGGGATGTTCTTCTAGGTTTGCAGGTTGCCATGGCATCTACTCCCAACATGATGGCCCCCATTTGTCTGGTGGAAAACAACAATGAGCATCTGTCAGTGAATCAGGAAGCTCTAGAGATTCTTGACCAGATTTCTCAGCCAGTGGTGGTCGTGGCCATTGCAGGACTGTATCGTACAGGCAAATCCTACTTGATGAATCGGCTTGCAGGACAGAATCACGGTGAGTGGTGTCTCAGGCAGAGGACAATTCTTTGACTCTAGCTATATCAGTGTCTTTTTTTTTTTTTTTTTTCACTAGGCACATGAAGAAAGAGCGAAATTTCTTTCAATAAACCAATCTACTAATTCTAATTCTTACTAATAAATTACTACCTTAATGAGTATTATCTTAGGCAGAGGCCAATTGTTTTTACTCTAACTATATCACAGCTTATTAGTTTTCTTCCCTGGTTACATGAAGTGATAACTACACTCCTCTCAACAAAACAAACTTCTAAGTTTAATTCTTACCACTAAATTATTACTTTAATATATTCTATTACCATATTCAGGTTTTACTCCTGTTAAGGAAAATCCCTCATAGTTATGCATAGACTCCTTTTACCTGTGCCAACACTGAGATCTTGAAATTGTGCCTCCTCTCTTGCTTGTAACATGTTTTGCTCTCTCTATAGAATATTCCCATTAATGTATAAAGACATTTTCATACCTATCATCATGTTTAAAGATTTTTGTGAGTTCACATCCCATTGTTGTTAACAACCTTTCCCACACCATTTGCCATTTTTATTTTTATCACTTTGATTGGAAAAATATTATCTCAATTTCTTTTTCTTTAGACATCTCTCTTCTATCGACTTCTATTTGGCCTTTACTGGACCATTCTTTAAAATGCTCTTATATGGTATTCAATGACATTTATTATGTCTGATTCATGGATGCACTTCACCTCCATTGTGAGCTCTTATTGGGTATCATTTTCACAGTTAACATTCATCTCCTCCTTCAAATAGATGACACACAAAGTAAAGAATTCTTACAAAATAGAGAAAGCACCATCTTATATTCTGGGGTACTTCCATTCCCAAAAGTCTGATTTTATAGTCCCTTGGCTGCTTAGATTGTCTATTGTCTCTGTGGGTTGGGTCTCCTCTTCTTTTATAGGTTTCCCTCTGGGCTCTACGGTGCAGTCTCAAACCAAGGGCATCTGGATGTGGTGTGTGCCTCACCCCTATAAGCCTGATTGCACTCTGGTCCTTCTAGACACTGAGGGCCTGGGCGATGTGGAAAAGGTAAGGCAGAGAGTTAAAGACAAAATTGTTTCATTATGGATTTTATCATAATGAACTCTTTAACTTAACTGCTTGATCAATTTTTGAAATCTAGAAATCCAACTATATATCAGGCAAATTCTCAGTTGTTTAACTCTTATTTCTAGTTAAGGTGTCATGGTACATTGAGCAATTTTTTTTCTATTTCTAGGCACTCATGAATAATTTGATTCAATTTAGTAAACAGTTCCTGAGCACAATATTTCTAGGTCTCTAAGTTAGTACTGTAGATACTAGTGACCCATGTAAAAGCCCTGTCCTCAAAGAGTCTTTGGTCCTCTGGTGAAGTTCACCAAGCACTCATCTAGCATTCTGGAAGATCTGAGACACCTCTGAATGAGATAGCTCTATAAAAGCATGTGGTTATCCTACAACATTTTAAGATGGGTCTTTGATATTTTACTTTTCTACTAAAGGGTAAAATGAATGATTTCTCCTTTTCTTCTTTTGTTTGAGACTTATTTGGAAATAGTAACTAAATTTCTACAACTTTCTATTTCTACCCAAAGAAGACTTAAAATTTTGTTTTTATTTTAATTTTTAAAATATATTTTATAGATTTTTTACAGAGAGGAAGGGAGAGGGTTAGAGAGTTAGAAACATTGATGAGAGAGAAACATCGATCTGCCTCCACCTGCACACTCCCTAGTGGGTATGTGCCCACAACCAAGGTACATGCTCTTGACCGGAATCAAACCTGGGACCCTTGAGTCTGCAGGCTGACATTCTATCCACTGAGCCAAACTGGTTAGGGCTGTGATTATTTTTATACTAGAGTCCTGGTGCATGAAAATTCGTGCACTCGTGTGGTCCCTCAGCCCCACTTGCACCCTCTCCCAGTGCAGGATCCCTAAGGGGGGGATGTCCACCTGCCAGCTTAGGCCCACTCCCTGGGGGATGGTGCCTAATCTGGCAGTCAGACATTCCTCTGGCAGCCGGAGAGCCCTTGGGGGATATCCAATTGCAGCTTAGGACCGCTCCTCTGCGGCCACCTCTGTGGAAGGTGTGGTGCCAGGACTAGACTGGCACAAACCACCGCCTCTCCCACTGCCTCTGTGGAAGGGGAGGGGGGGCGATGGGACTACCATGGCTGGCCTAGAGGTGAAAGCTCACTGGCCCCACCCCCACCCTCTGGTCGTTCTGGCAGGTTGTTCTGAAAGGTCATTTGGCTGTCCACTCTAATTAGCGTATTAGCTCTTTATTGTAAAGTATCCTATCAAATAAGAGAATAATATGCAAATTAACCATCACTCCGTTACACCCACAAGACATGCCCACAAGCCAAAGCCCACCAGCCAATCAGGACTGAGTATGCAAATTAACCCAACCAAGATGGCTGCGGCTATGGAGAGAGCAGAAGGGAGGCTTGGGTTTCTCCGGTGATGGAGGAAGCCAAGCTTTCCACACACCCTGGATGGCCCAGGCCTCCATTCCAGGCTACAAAGTTTCAATTATAGAAGATAAATAAATCCCAACAAAAATGGCGGCAGCCACGGAGCTGGAGAGAGCAGGAGGCTAGGGTTGCCCCCGGTGATGGAGGAAGCCAAGCTTCTGCAGCGCTGGCCTGGCTTGGCCTCCGCTTAAGGCTACAAAGTTTCAATTATAGAAGATACATAAATCCCATCAGAAATGGCTGCCGCCACGGAGCGAGCAGAAGGCTTGGCTCTGCTCCAGGCTACAAAGTTTCAATTGTAAAAGATAAATAAATCCCAGATATCTGGGCCTCCACTTGGGTTGCCGGAGGGCATGGCTGACCTGCAAACCACCACAGGCCCTTTGCCCAGGCCGCCCCATGCCCCAAGGAACCTCCACCCTGATCCGGGACACCCTTCAGGGCAAACCAACTGGCCCCCACCCATGCACCAGCCCTCTATCCTATCTAATAAAAGAGTAATATGCAAATTGACCATCACTCCAACACACAGGATGGCTGCCCCCATGTGGTCAAAGATCCTGTCCCCATGTGGACACAAAAGAGCAACCACAAGATGGCCAGCAGGGGAGGGCAGTTGGGAGGGACCAGGCCTGCAAGGGAGGGCAGTTGTGGTCAATCAGGCCAGCAGGGGAGGGCAGTCGGGGGCAATAAAGCCTGCAGGGGAGGGCAGTTAGGGGTGACCAGGCCAGCAGAGGAGGGAAGTGGGGGGTGACTGGGCCTGCAGGGAAGGACAGTTGGGGGGGACCCAGGCCTGCAAGGGAGGGTAGTTAGGGGCAAATGGGCTGGCAGGGGAGCAGTTAGGCATCAATCAGGCTGGCAGGGGAGTGGTTAGGGAGTGATCAGGCTGGCAGGTAGAAGCAATTCGGGGCAATCAGGAAGGCAGGCAGGCGAGCAGTTGGGAGCCAGCAGTCCTGGATTGTAAGAGGGATGTCCGACTGCCCGTTTAGGCCCAATTTCGGTGGGCCCCATCCCGGTGGGATCGGGCCTAAACGGGCAGTCGGACATCCCTTGAGGGGTCCCAGAGTGGAGAGGGGGCAGGCTGGGTTGAGGGACACCACCCCCGCACCATGCATGAATTTCGTGCACTGGGCCTCTAGTATCAAACAATCATGCTGACTAAATAACCTATTGTGTGTCATAAGTGCCACTTCTTATTATAGTCATTTTTTAAATTGGGCTTTGGAATGTAAATAAGCAAATCAGCATTTCACTCTGAAATTTTCTAGGTATTTTCCACTTTTGCTCTGGGCAACAACTTTAGACAGTGTTTATAAAAAAACAAAAATTCTGTATTGTGCCGTTATTTAGACCTGCTGTATTTTATACACACAAATTAACCCCTCCTTTAAGGTCTTTCATCTGGTTGCACGAGGCTCACTATCCAGCTTTAACTTCTTGACCTACCCTATGTTCCAGTCAGATCAAATAACTCTACTTTTATTGAAAAGACTTCTCTATGCTGCCATATCTACTTTTGCTTCTGTGGATCTTCCCACCTGCAGGTTACCTTCATTTAATCAAATTCACACTCTGCTAAGTCTTTAATTTTCAATCAATGTGCTGAGGAAGACTTCATGTTATATAAAATTTTCCAACTTTCAGAGCTCTGGTTTTCCATAATGGACTTGTAAATTTTACTTTAAAACTTCTTAAAATTTATATTTATTATTGAAAGTATTACATATTTTTTCCTTCTTCCCCTCCTATTGACCACCATCTATCCCCTCTGCAGGCCTTTGGCGCGCTATTGTCAGTGTCCATATTTTGTGCATATATGCATACAAGTTTTTTTGTTGATGTCTTCCCTCCCATCCTTCATTTACTACTATAGCTAAAGTTTTCAATGCTTATATATGTTATATTAATGTAAGCATTGTATAGATATTATCCTTGTAATATTCATTGCTATAGATGTTTGTTATGCTTTGAAATAGTCATTATGAAAGTAATATTTATCATTTTAAACTGCTTTTTAATTTTAACAACAGTAGAAATATTCAGTAGCTTCCCATAAATATTTCTTGAATACATCCCTAGTTACGTTAATTATGGAATATTTTATAGAGTCCATGACCAACAAATATATGTAGAATAAATATGTGCTAACACCGTTCATTTAAATATAATAGCACACTAGGTACTGCACTAAATTACTTTATATGTTATTTATTTCATCCACTTCATTAAAAAGAAAACCCTGTGATGACAAAATCCTTTTATATATGAAAGAAGCATAGTCACAAGAAATGTCTTTGTAATTGTTAAAGTTAATATGTATATTTATGCCCATCTTCAAACTTACTTGTTTGCATGGTGAGTACATACCTGAAATAAAGTGAAGGACTGTTAGACTTAGTGTCTGAATGAATTTCTATAGGGTAAACCCTGAATGTCTTGCCCTAATGTACTTCCAGGGCGACCCTAAGAATGACTCGTGGATCTTTGCCCTGGCCGTGCTTCTGTGTAGCAGCTTCGTCTACAACAGCCTGAGCACCATCAACCACCAGGCCCTGGAGCAGCTGCAGTATCTTTCCAGGAACCCAATCTCCATGTGTCATGGAGGCTATGGGAATGGAGATCCAGTCAGTTTCTCCTTCCCTCTCACTTAGTTGCCTTTGGTAGACCAAAAGGAACCAGAGTGAAAGAGAGTGTTTATAATACTCTTTCTTTTAATGAGAGAAATGTGGGAATTGTGGGTAGAAAGTTTATTTTCCTTAGCCAGGTCCTAGTTATGTGACAGAGCTGACAGAACTCATCAGGGCAAAATCCTCCCCCACACCAGATGGAATAGAAGATTCAATAGAGTTTGTGAGTTTCTTTCCAGACTTTATCTGGACTGTACGGGATTTCTCCCTGGAGCTAGAATTAAATGGTCACCCTATCACAGAAGATGAGTACCTGGAGAATGCCTTGAAGCTAATTTCAGGTAACAGAGCATGGCTGGGCAGTGGATGGTCCAATACAGATGGGAGGTACTAAACATCATGTCTGGAGTTGCATTTGTACTTGAGACTAGAAGTCTGCAGAAATGGTGGCTGGGAATGGGGTGAAAAGCTTTATGGACTGGAGTTTAAGTTTACTTAAGAAAAGTAGAGCCTAAAGTAGAGTAAAACTATTCATAACCCATTTCATAACCAATTTGTTCTTTACACATAGTAATTTAGAATCCAATTGTAACTTTGAATACAGTGGTAGTAAAGCCTTCTAAAGACCAGACACTTATATTTATTACTTTAGTTTCTGCTTTTCCGTGTTGAGGAAAACAGCTGATCAGATACTTGGTAGGCATAAAATTACAATGAAAAGCTTATCTAATTAAAAATACCTTTCATGTAATTAGATATAATTCATCTAAAATGGGCATATAACTTTTTAATGTCTTTATACATATGTAATCTATCAAAATGACTTTATGTTCTAATAATCCTGAAGAAGTATATTTTGTCTTTTCAGTCTATCCTTTTGTGTATTTTTTGATAATTATCAGAATATAATTTTAATTTATATATCATAGATATTTTATTTTAAAAATAATTCTCTTTTTCAACTGTAGTTTAAACTCAATATCATTTTGTGTTATTTTCAAATATACATAGCATAGTGGTTAGATAACACATAATTTACAACTAGATCTCCACTATATTTCAAGTACCCACCTGGCACAATGCATAGTTATTGCAATTTTATTAACTACTAGAGCCCCGGTGCACAGAATTTGTGCACCAGGGCAGGGCGGGGTGTCCCTCAGCCCAGCCTGCACCCTCTTCAATCTGGGACCCCTCTGTGGGATCGGGCCTAAACTGGCAGTCGGACATTCCTCTCACAAACTGGGACTGCTGGCTCCCAACCACTTGCCTGCCTGCCTGCCTGATTGTGCCTAACTGCTTCTGCTTACCAGCCTGATCACCCCCTAACCACGCCCCTGCCAGCCTGATTAATGCCTAACTGCTCCCCTGCCAGCCTGGTCGCCCCCAACTGGCCCCATTCCCCCCCTCCTGTGCTCCTCTCTTCATGCAGGCATCAGTATCTATTTTTTCTCGGTATCTATTAATCTATTTCAATTTTGTTTGTTTATTTTGTTCTTCAGAATCCACATATAAGTGAAATCATATGATATTTTTCTTTCTCTAACTTATTTCACTGAGCATACAATTTCATTCCTTTTTATGATAGAGTAGTATTCCATTGTGTATACTGTATGTACTACCTATTCTTTATCTACTTGTCTGTTCTTGGGCACTTAGGTTACTTCCATATCTTGGCTATTGTAAATAATGCTGCAATGAATATAGGAGTCATATTTTCTTTTTGAATTAGTGTTTTAGATTTCTTCATATATATAACCAGGAGTAAAGTCACTGGGCCATAAGGTAGTTCTATTTTTAATTCTTTTGAGAAACCTCCGTTCTCTTTTCCATAGTAACTGTACAAATATGCATACCCACCAACAGTGCCAACACGTATTCTTTGTTGATTTATTGACGAGAGCCATTCAGACCAGCATGAGGTGATATCTCATTGTGGTTTTAACTTGCATTTCTCTGATGATTAACAATGTTGAACATCTTTTCATACCTATATTGGCCACGGTATGTCCTCTTTGGAGAAGTTTTTATTCAGGTCCTCAGCTCACTTTTAAATCAGATTGTTTGTTCCTATGGTGAATAGTATAAGTACTTTATAAATTTTGGATATTAACCCCTTATTAGATGTGTCATTGGAGAAAATATTCTCCCTTTCAGGTGGTTTGTTTGTTTATGGCTTTCTTTGCTGTGCAAAAACTATTTAGCTTGCTGTAGTCCCATTTGTTTATTTATTTTGTTTCCCTTACCAGAGGAAAGATATGAAAAGAAATACATTGCTAAGAAAAATATCTGAGATTTTACTTCCTTTGTTTTCTTATAGTAATTTTATAATTTTGAGACTTACATTTAAGCCTTTAATCCATTTTGAGCTTATTCTTGTATATGGTGTAAGGTCATGTACTTTCATTTTTGTGTGTGTATTTGTCCAATTTTCCCCACACCATGTATTGAATAAACTATCTTTACCCCATTGTATGTTGTTTTGCCTCCTTTGTCATCTATTCATTGATCATATTTGTGTGGGTTTATTTCTGGACTCTGCCATGTTCCATTGATTTATATGTCTGTTTTTATTCCAGCACTATGCTGTTTTGATTACCATAGCATTGTATTATAGTTTGAGATCAGGTAGCATGATACCTCCAACTTTGTCCTTCTTTCTCAGTATTTCTGTGGCTATTCAGGGTCTTTTATGGCCTCATATACATTTTTGTATTATTTATTATCGTGATGTGAGAAACACTATTGGTATTTTGAGAGGGATTGTGTTGAATCCATAGATTCCTTTGGGCATTATAGAAATTTTAATTATGGTAAATCTTTCTTTCCGTATCATAGCTTTTTTCCATTTCCACATATTTACCCATGCTATAATTTCAAAATAATAAAAATATATGAATGGGTTCTATTTACCTGGGCATGTAGTTATCTGATGAAATCTTGAAAGAAATATCACTTCTGATTTATACACTCTTGATTTAATGTTTCTATTTATGGTTTCTCAAGTCAATGAGAAATAGGCTACACAGCAAAGCTATAAGATGAAATATAATTCTTTACCTTAAAGAATTTAGAGATTAATAGTGGTATCTTAAAATTACGTTTTAGCTACATTTACTCTTCACTCTTCAGAGGATTTTATTTTTTTAAAAGCTAATGCTGTACACTTCATTTTTAGCATCTAAACTGTTTTCCTTAAATAATCTGGTGTTATTTCTAACATTGCTTCATTAATTATTGTTTGGGCTCTTCATTTTGATCCACAGCTTCATTTCCTCATGGGATCAAATAGACCAAAAACATACGTTTGACCCATGTTTCTGTTATTCATTCTGTAAGCGATATAGACAATATACACAATACTCTTCCATTTTTAGGTCTGATAGCAACAACAGGTCATTGTTGTTGTTTTTTAACCATGTTGATGTCTTCAAAAAATTTTCCCCAGAGTTGTGTAATGGTATATTTGATGTTAAAAAATCATTTGGATGTCCATGCTAAAGAAGTTATAAACAAGTTATACAGAGAGAATGCCTCAAAGATACAAAAATCCCTGTCATAAAAATCTTTAGATCCCTTGTCCTAAGTCTGCTACTACTGTAATACCTGTTTTGTTTTTGTTTGTTTTAATCTTTCAGGCATGAGTCACAAAGCTCAAATATCTAATCTCCCAAGAGAGTGCATCCGGCATTTCTTTCCAAGGCGGAAGTGTTTTGTCTTTGACCGGCCAACAAATGACAAAAAACTCCTAGCCAATATTGAGAAGATTGCAGAAAACCAACTGGATCCTAACTTCAAGGAAGAAACAAAGAATTTCTGTTCTTACATCTTCACCCAGGCAAGGACCAAGACCCTCAGAGAGGGAATCATGATCAGTGGGAAACGTGAGTCTCCATTTCACATTTTGTGGGGCTTCATATTTTTTTAATATATTATAGGATGTGTTCTCTAGGATTTCTTTTTGATTCTATATGGAATTATGAGTCATAGATGTTCATACTCCATGAATACAATTGTGTACTTATCATACTTTTGGGTGTTTACAAATTTGTCTCCAAAATTACAACCTTTATCAGCAAAATCTGCAGTATCCATACATATAAAAATCTTCTAATCTTAATGAATCACTAACTGGGGATAAAAAACAGAATATACTGTTTTCTCAGTTGAAGTTCTTTATAATGTACTAGTGGCCTGGTGCATGAAATTTGTGCACATTAAAAGGGAATTAATTAGAGGAAATATTTTAATATTGCTATTTGCCCTTTATAATAGAAGTTTCAGGGATGAAAGAAAATTAGTAAAATGTATATGAAAATCTTCCTCTTGTCAGAGTCTGGGGTGTGCTGCAGGACCCAGAGTCAAGTCCCCACACAACCGTGTGTGCCTCAGACCCGGCTGGCCCCACCCCCATTGGGCAAGATCCAGACCCGTCAAGCCCTGCCAGGCGGGGGGTGTAGCCTCAGGGCCCCCACCAAGCCCTGCTGGATGGGAGGCATAGCCTTAGGTCCCCCGTCAAGCCCTGCCGGGTGGGGGGCTCAGCCTCAGGTCCCCCAGCCTGGGGTGGGGTGCACGGCCTGAGGTCCCCTGCCCTGAGCCAGGGCAGGGGCATACCTTGAGGTCCCCATCAAGCCCTGCCAGGTGTGGGGCACGGTCTGAGGTCCCCTGTCAAGCCCCACCAGGCAGGTGGTGCAGCTTCAGGTCCCCTGCCCCAGCCCAGCCCCATGTAGCCTCAGGTCCCTGCTCGTTAAGGCTCGTTATAGGAACTTGGCCTCCACTGTGGTCACAGCCATCTTGTGTTACTGAATCCCTGCCTCCATTGTGGGAGCAGCCATCTTGACCGTTACGGTGTGATGGTCAATTTGAATATTCCCTCTTTATTAGATAAGATGAGAGTTGCAAGAAGAATACATAAGATATTTTGGGCATTTACAGCAATTTAATAATGCACATTAGCCCATAAAGCTCTGAAAATTTATGGGAATCTTCAGAATTCAGAAAAAAATAGGATCACATTTACCCTGCCTCATCTGTCTACAATTTGCTTCTAAGATTTTCAATGGGAAATTATGTTTTCCAGATACCCTTTAGTATGTTAGATAAAGGAGTATATTGAATTATTTTAGCCTTATGGTATAAAGAAACATAAAAATTAAGAGTCAATGGGACAATAGTGTTACTGGAGGAAATATGTTCTTCTGTGGTATTGTGTGAAAGGAATTTCAGGGACCCTGATGTAGGAGGAGTTTTATGCAATAATGGCAAGGTTTATTAAAGTGAAAAGCAAAGTACACTCTCAGGCAGACAGAGAGCTGGCAGGCTAGAGGGCAGCTGCTGCCCTGAGGTATTTGTTAAGCTTCCCCATATATATTTGGGTTTGGGAAAGAGCAGGCTGTCTTTAAAACTATCCAATCTGTTTCATGTCTTCTTCAGGGCTTGTGCCTTCCCCTATGCAATCTTTTCCCAGGTTTGTGCCCTCCCCCACCTATGGTCCGCATTTTGGCTCTTTTTGCACTTTCTTCTTAGTTCCGCTTGGTTATTTGGCTTCTACCTCACAGGTACTTAGTACAGAAATTTTACCTCTGTGCCATTTTTCTCCCATCCTGGTTAGTTGGGTGGACTCCACAGAGTAACTGTAAGGCTGTTTTTTCCTACTTAGTCATGCTTTATCAGATTCTGATTCCATTAGCTCCCTGGTCTCTTATTAATATCTAACTGTGTACTCCAATAATAGTAGAAGGAATTGGTGTGTTTGTGTGTATATGTATGCATGTGTGTGTGTGTGTATGTGTGCATATATGTGTGTTTGTATGAGAGAGAAAGAGACAGAAAGTCAGAAAGAGAGATTTAGAAATGTAGTTTCACATAAATGGATCCTGTTAAGTGATAAATTGATATTTATCCCTTAAATTTCCTGGCTTATTAGGTCTAAGGTCTCTGGTGGTGACTTATGTGGATGCCATCAACAATGGATCAGTGCCTTGTTTGGAGAATGCAATGACAACTCTCGCCCAAATTGAGAACTCCAGGGCCGTTCAGAAGGCAGCCGACCACTACAGTGAGCAGATGGCCCAGAGAGTGAACTTCCCCACACACTCCCTGCAGGAGCTTCTGGACCTGCATACAGCCTGTGAGAAGGAAGCCATTGCAATCTTCATGGAGAACTCCTTCAAGGATGACAACCAGGAGTTCCAGAAGAATCTTGTGGTACTTTCTCTTAGTATTTATTTACCCTTTGTGACCTTTACATTGTAAATTAAGCCTGGAAGAACTTTTCTGACCCCAGACCTCCTCCCTCACTCATGGATCGAGTAGTCTGGATTCTTAAGAAGGATAGAGTTTCAAAAGCCTGCATTTTCTTTTCCTCTCCCCTCCAAACCTCAGGTACTTTATGTAAACATTTCTCTGGTCTCTGATAATCAGTATAGATGTCTTTCTGAACTGAATACTTATTTTGAATTCAAGCCTGCCCTGAACACCCAGCAGTCATTCCTCGGCTAGTCACTTTCTTGAGGGACTCTCCCACTCTCAGGAACAAAATGTCTCTTAACAGACCCTCATACCAGGCTGTTTTCAACTCCTATGGCTTCTTGTTGTATCACTGTGTCATTGAAGATGGAATTAACAAAAGTTACAGCTGCCGGCAGCCATAGAGATAAGGGAACTCAACACCAACATTTTTGATGAAGAACCTGAGACCCAAGGGGGTTAGAAGCTTTCCCCTGCCTCACATGGACTTTTCAGGGTTGTGAGTAAAGGAAGCTTTGCAATTCCTGTTTTATTCCATGTCCTTCTCCAACAGAATGCTTTTCTCATGAGGACCACAGCTAGACTTCCTTCCACCAGATTCTTTGGAATTTTTTCTCCTGTGTTCCTTTCTCCTGGTGACAGCCCTCTATACATCCCTTTCAGGAAATCATAAAGGATAAGCAGGATAAGTTCTTGCTACAGAATGAAGAGGCATCTGTTAAATACTGTCAGGATAAACTTGAGCAGCTTTCCAAGTCCCTAATGGAAGATATTTCAGCAGGCATTTTCTCTGTTCCTGGTGGTCTCAAGCTCTACATGGAAACAAAGGAAAGGATTGAACAGGACTACTGGCAAGTGCCCAGGAAAGGAGTGAAGGTGAGGAATAAGGGGAGCATAAGGATCCTACAGATTAAAGTCAAGAGGGTCTCCTGGAAATCGGTCACAGCATCAGTTGTGGGTAATATCATGGGGATATCATGACTCTTTTAGCATTGAAGGCCCATTATTTTGTCTTTCTTTCTATAGAGAATCAAAATGCCCACTCTCAAAAATGAATATAGATTTCTGAAATCCATAAGAGACACAAGAGTAATAATCATTTCCTTCTAACAATATTATATTCAGTGTGTCAAAGGCAGACAATTTACAGGTTAAAGTCAGAGCCTTTGTACTTAAGGCTGATCAAAAGAGAAAAGGAAGTCAAACATGTAGACAGTTGCACACAGGGTTATCATACTTATGAACCTGAGATAATTGGCTATGTAGGTGATGGTACAAGTAATAACATTAAGTAACAATGCAATTAATATTTACTGAACTTTGACTGTTAAGACATAATATTGAGCTCTTTCTCTAGAATTTTAATTTTATCCTTTATATAGCATTAGGAAGCATCTATACTTTTTTTCAACATTTTATACAAGTGAACTGAGAGGCAGAGATGGGTTAAAATGACTTGCCTAGAGTTACAGTCAGCAAGTGGCAAAGGAGAGCAGGAGCACTAATTGGAGATAACATTTCTCCCTGGAAAGCAAATATACAAAAGCAACAGAGATAGTGGGTTTGTAGAACTGAATGTGGTTCTCACTGTCTAGAATGCAGAGCGAAGAGTAGAAAGTAACACTGGGAGAGAGACTGCAGGGTGTATGAAGAGCCCCTGTTGCTCTAAGGAGTTTGGAAACTGTGTGGAGACATGATGCAGTTTTAATCAGGAAGGAAAAGTTACATGGACATACTTCGTTTTGCAGCACTATTGTTCCTTCTTGTCTCCTCAGGCAAATGAGGTTCTCTATAGGTTCCTGCAGTCGCAGGCAGCAACAGAGAATTCCATCCTGCAGGCAGACAAAGCGCTCACAGATGAGATGAAGGTCATGGCAGGTAAGGGGCAGGCTGGGGTCACAATGGGTGGCAGGTACCTGCAGTGTCCTTTGACAGCTGTGAGAACAAAACCTCCTGAAACAAGGAGCTTTTTGTCCTTCTGTGGTACATACTCTCTAACTCTGAAAACACCAGGGCACCTCAGCCAGCCAGGGCCTTTCCCATCACACTCTGAAATGTGCTCTTGATGGTGTGGACAAGGGAGCAATTCAGAGTCTTCCCACCTCCCCTTCCAGTTTGGTTTGTTCTCAGAGTTCAGGAGGGTAGAGATTAGTCCTCACTTAATTTTCCTCCCTCTCTCAAACCTCCCTGGGGCAGTGGAGCGGGCCAAGAAGGAGGCAGCTGAGAAGGAACAGGAGCTGATGAGACAGAAACTACAGGAGCAGCAGCAGCAGATGGAGGCACAGAAGAGGAGTCGCGAGGAAAATATATTGCAACTGAAGGAGAAGATGGAGAAGGAAAGAGAGAATATACTAAGAGAGCAGAATATGATGTTGGAGCATAAATTGAAGGTAAGTCCTGCCGTGGCCTCAGTAGTGCTCCGTGGTCATTGTCCTGGTACCTCAGGTGGGATGGAGAAGGTTACAGCAAGACCATGGAGGCAACACCATTGCCATTTACTACTTGTGATTTGCTAAAGCCTTGAATCTTCCCCTTGTTCCCTTTCTTTGTAAAAAATATCTTTGAAATCTCTGTGCATAGACTCTGGAGTGGTCAGGACAAGCATCTTATCTCTGAATACTTGTGGAATATAAAAGGCCCTGGCTGGCTGAGGTGCCCTGGTGTTTTCAGAGTTAGAGAGTATGTACCACAGAAGGACAGAAAGCTCCTTGTTTCAGGAGGTTTTGTTCTCACAGCTGTCAAATGATCTTATTTGGCCTGAATAAATAGGTATTAGAAATACATGTATTTATTATTACCACCAACTGGTTTGCTTTACCAAGATCATTGCCTATTATCAGGAACCCTACTACCACCCAAAGACTCTAAGGTAGATCTATGCTGACAATAAGCTATCATAAATGCCCAGATTAAAAAATCAAGGATGTGACAGCTTCAAACCTGCTGCGTTGTTCCCAGGTAAGGAGAGTCTACCCAAGTTATCATATGGCAACGGAAGAATTCCTAATTGGCTATCTGTACGTGTTTATAATAGAGTTCTAGAACATGTATAATTTCCCATGTTTTTCTGCATTTTGGTTGGCCATATTATTCCAAGTGGGACTGAGAATTAGTGGGAGCAGATTAAGGTTACTTCTCAACTGGTATTATGACTGGCACACAGTACATTTGTCCTCAGGCCAGGCTTAGTATTCTAGCAAAACCCAATAGGTATGTGAATATTTGTGAGACTGTAAACTATGCTTTCTTTCTGTGTTTAGGTCCAAGTCAGGATTATTTCATGTTGCAAAATTATCTTTGATTGTGTAAGAGAGAACAATTTTAAGAGTAGAAGGAAAACATTCTTAAATATAAAATGTAATTTTTGAAAAATATGAATTTAAAACATTTTACTTCTCTCCTCACCTTTTTTTAGGTTCAAGAAGATTTGCTTAAAGAAGGATTTAAAAAGAAATCAGAAGATATGAATGCAGAGATCAATCATTTGAGAAATGTGATTGATACTGCTCAAAGTGATAATAGTCCTTTTATTACAAAAATCATGGAAAGACTTGCCAGTGAGATTGATTCAATATTTTCTACATCTGGTAAATTTCTTGGTCATGTTTTGAGAGGCTTTGGCTCACTATTTAAAGATAAATAGTTCTCCTTGAAATAAAGTAGAGAATGTGGATATACGTTATGGCTTGTTTTTGGTGTGTATTCTTTTTGATTTCATTCATCCAAGTCTTAAACATGCAAAGTGCCTACTAAAGGATATCAATGTCTAGCCCTCATTAGATAGGATAAATGCCCATATGCTTTGATATAGGATGTTTACTTAATGAAACATACATGTTTAAATAAATATACTTACAATTAATCAAGTTATCACTTTAAATGACAAAAGTTTGGAAAGTACTAATAAATTCATCTATAGAAATTGGTAATATAAATTTAACATTTGCATATGGTGGAACATTATGCAGCCAATAAATAGAGAATTCAGCTCTATTTTTATAAATATACAACAATCTTGAAAATACATTGTAAAATGAGGTACACAAGAAGTGTATAATGTGTTTACAGGAAAAAAATGTAATTACTGTGTGCAATCATATGTATGTGTACACATTAAATATCTAAAGGAACCCTCAAAGAAATAATATCAGTTCCTACTTGGAAGAAGTGGGTGGGATCAGGGTAAACAAGTCACATGCTTTTCATTATATACTCTTTCTTTTGAATCTTGTAAAGAAATTTTATAAATAAATAAATATCAAAGAAAATGTAAAGTGTAATACTAATCTATACATATAAAAGGCTAATATGCTAAGTGTCCCACTGTTCATTTGACTGGTCAATATCACATGCACTGATGACCAGGGGGCAGACGCTTCTCCCGGTAGGTTAGCTTGCTTCTGAGGTCTGGCCAATTGGGATTGGGAGCCCTGGAGCCCTCCCGCGGTCCCTCCCCAGCCCCAATTGTGCACCAGCTGGGTCCCTCAGCATGGACTGTGCCCTCTTGCAATCCGAGATCCCTGGGGGGATCTTGGAGAGCCTGTTTCAGCCTGATCCCTTCAGGGCAGGCCAAGGGACCCCCACCGGTGCACAAATCCATGCACCGGTTCTAGTAATGATAATAATGACAAGGAAATGTAAAAAATGGCTATTAGATGATGAAAGCTCTCATGGCTTCTAGAAATGACATCAGCCTGCACAATTAGGAGTTTCAGATTAAGCCAAAGTATAGAAAGTATAAAATTTGCAAGATCATTTTGTTTCCTTTTAGGCCTGCTTCTCAATTCATTATATTTGTTTCAAAACTAAGATATACACTTTCCTATTCTCTCTTGGAATCTCAGCTAAAAAAAAAATAAATAAATAAATAAAAATAAATAAATAAATAAATAAATAAATTTCAGATAGAGTAGCTTCTACTTCCTATCTTGAATTATACTTTTAAGCTATCAGAAGCAAATTACCAAACATAAGAATATGCACTGGTGAGAGAGATCCTATCATCCTTAACAGTGCAGTGGTGGCATCTATGCTATAAGCAAGAGCCAAAGAGACATGTGCCACTGCAGAGCTGGATGGCCTGCTGGTGTTGGGGATGATAAGCCTTGTCACATGGAGGCCAAGTGGTGGCCCTGAAATACCAAAAGCCAAGCACATACAATGATAGTAATCAATATCATGGTTTGCCTTAGCTCAGGCTGCTACAAAAAGTTACCATATACTGTGTGTTTTAGAAAGCAAATATTTATTTCTTTTAGTTCTGGAGGCTGCTAGTTCCAGATCAGCA
This sequence comes from Plecotus auritus, assembly GCF_963455305.1. Classification (NCBI taxonomy): domain Eukaryota; kingdom Metazoa; phylum Chordata; class Mammalia; order Chiroptera; family Vespertilionidae; genus Plecotus; species Plecotus auritus. The sequence goes on from NC_137771.1 coordinate 69,552,151, forward strand.
TGCCAGCATTGGGGGGTTCTTGGTCAGAATTTTCTTCCTGACTTGCTGAGGGCTGCTTTCTTGTTGTGTCTTCACATGATGGGAAGGGTTGGGAGGAGCTCTCATGATTTTTATTATAAGGGTAGTCAAACAAGAGTGCAAGAGAGAGAGTGTAAGGTAGTGAAATATCATTTTTAACCTAGATGTATGGCAGGAAAAAATAACTTTCAAAATGGATGCAAAATTTATATTTGGAGGAGAGTTTTTCTTAAATAAGTCAAGGAAGTTCTACATGTTTTAGTATAGGCAAAAATAAAAATAACTTAAATATAAAGTCTGCAGTACAAAAGTAAATGCAGTTCCAAAACAGCAGTGGATATGGAAAGAATAAATATTAACTTAATAAAAACATCATAATAATGTACTCTGTATTAAAGAGAGGAGATAAAATAATTCAGGGAGAGTCTGGATATATTTCAAGTATTAGAAACCCCTTGAATTGTTTTGAGGAGAATAAGATGAGTAATTTTGAATTTCATGATTTAAGTCTAAATATTGCCATTTATAATGTAATCAATTAAAGAACAGTTTTTAATTTCTATATTGGGAGACATAAAAATGATTTTTACACATCACAGTAAATAAAAAATATAACATGAAAAATGTCAAGTAAAGTTAGAAAATATTTTTAAAAGATGAACAAATTTGGCCTAATGTATGCATGTAGAACCCTACACCCAACAATAGTAGAATATGCTTTTTTTTGTAAAGCACACTAAGAAACGTCACATGAATTTTACCTGTACCAAACCACAAAGCAGGATTAGTAGTCTTATGTCAGATTCTGTAAAAGCAGAGCCTTGGTGATGGGTTTGTGTTCATGTGATTTATTGAGGGTGTGCTTTCAATAGAAGGGGTCTAAGGGAAGCAGGAGAGGGTAAGAAAATAGAAATGAATAGAGTCTGTGGTTGCAGGCAAAAAATGGCTTCAAGCTGATCCACTGGAATCTCTGTAGCACAAATAGCATGAGAGTTTGTCCCTCCTTGAAGCAAAGTGCTAGAAATTTGTACACCATCAGGCATTATCTGGGGGCCATCCATCTTGAGCAGAGCAGCTACCATGCTGTTAAGGGAAATTCTCCAAAGAAAAGAGCAGCTGTGAGCTTTTTAGCAATGAACACCCACAGCAATAGAAGGATGGATGCAAAGCCTTGTAAGATGATCAAACTGAGGCACTAATAGCAAACAGCACCAGTATAAAGATTAATATTTACATATCTACCTTGTGCCATGGTCTATGTATGCCTACTTACCACCCCACACTGGTGGGGTTCCTGTCATCCAGACATCCAATTATCTAGATCTAGAATCCCTTTGCAGAAATTTAATTTTCAGAGCTCTCTGGGTACAATCTACTACTGTCCGAAATTCCTAGAAAGCAAATTCTGGGATTGAAATTTGCATGTAAATTGTTTATTAGGGAAAACTCCGGGGATAAGCACTTATAATGGAATGTGGAAGGAAATGGGCCTGGGAAGGAAGGGAAGTTTAGCTATAGTCTTAGCAATTGCTTCACCTAATTCAATGGATAACTCTGGACTTTAGTAATCTATCTCATTTTCCCCAGTTTTTAAGAGATTGGTCAGAATAATGAACATCCTAGGAAGGGTCGACTTTAGGCAAGGTGACTATTCAGAAGAGAGCTGAAAACATGTGTTTGCTGGAGAGCTTGCATTTCAGAACAAAGGAATCTAAGAAGGTTAGGGGACATGGAAGAGGCGAAAAGTGGAGAGAACAATGGATATATACTTCATTGATGTGCAAGAGAATTTGTGTAGGAGTTGTAGAAGAAGGGCTCACAATACAAAAAAGAAACTGTGATGGGCAAAGAATTCAATTTGTAATGGAAGATTTCATAAGTGGAAATGTTATTGTTAATTCCAAAATTTGACCTTGTGTAGCAGTTAAGGTTCTACAAACAAACAAACAAAGAAAACAAAACAACAAACAAACAAACAAACAAACCCAGAACCAATAGGATGTGTGTACATATAGAAAGAAATTTATTGAAGGGAATTGGCTCAAATAATTATGGAGGTTATCAAGTCTAAAAACCTGCAAGGTGGGCCAGCAGGCCCAGGAGAGCTGATGTTCCAGTTCTAATCTGAATGCCAGGAAGAGCCAAAGTTGCAGAATGAGTTCAAAGTCTGCTGGAGACTCTAGTACACAGGTACCTATTATCCTATATAATAAAAGGCTAATATGCAAATCTACTAAATGGCAGAACGATGGTTGCTATGATGTGCACTGACCACCAGGGTGCAGATGCTCAATGCAGGAGCTGACCCCTGGTGGTCAGTGTGCTCCACAGGGGGAGCACCACTCAGCCAGAAGCTGGGCTCACGGCTGGCAAGCGCAGTGGCAGTGGCGGGAGCTTCTCCCACCTCTGAGGCAGTGCTAAGGATGTCCAACTGGGGAGCGGACCTAAGCTGGCAGTCGGACATCCCCTAAGGGCTCCCAAACTGCAAGAGGGTCAGGCTGGGCTGAGGGACCCCCCAAGTGCACAAATTTCATGCATCGGGCCTCTAGTTTACAAATAAATGCTTCTTTGCAACTCCCACCCAGATAAAAATATAAAGCATTACGTGAATCCCAGTAATGTTTCTACTTCTGGTTACCCAAGATTAACTGCTACTCTGACTTCTATCACCAAGCAAAGTTTAGTCTGTCTTACCTTCATATAACACAACTTCATGTACTCTTTTCTGAGTTCTTTGCTCAATGTTTTGTTTGTGACAGTCATCCTTGTTGCAAGCAGAAGTTCATTCTCTGCATTGCTCTACAAAACATTTATCAACCTTAGCACTCTTGACATTTTGGGCTTGAAAATTCTTTTTTTGTGGGAGCTGTCTTGGGCATTGTAGGATGTTTAACAGGCAGCCCTAACCTCTAAACACTGGGTGCCATAGCACCTGTTTTGCTAAACAACCCAGTTGTGGCAACCAAGTATGTTTCCAGTCATTGCTAAATGTCGGCTGGGGCCAAATCACCACCTTTAGGAGTTACCAAGCTTGAATAATTAAAACCATCTCTATAAAATCACATCCCAATCTCATAATAAGTATTGCAGAGTCTAAACAGAAAAATATGGAAGAAGGTGCCACTTAACAATGCCTAAGGTAGATGTCTTCTTTATCTCAAAACTAAAGGCCGGGTGAATGAAATACATGCACTTGGGGTGGGCAGGGGGGGGGGGGGTGGTCATCCCCCAGCCTGGCCTATGCCCTGTCACAGTGCAGAGGCCCCGTAATCATCTCCCCAAAGAGGTAGGCCCCACCCACCCATCTGGGACTCCTCGATGGATTGCCCCAAAGAGGCAGGCTGGAGCCGGGGGTCCTGCCTCTGTGTGGAGCCCGGAGACGGGACCCCCAAGACCCCCAGGACCCCCAGGCATGCCTCCCCACGTGGAGACGGGGGACCCCCAAGCAGGCCTCGCTGCACAGAGCTGGGGGACCCGTCTCCAAGCTGCGTCAAGCCCAGCGCCGCCCACCTGCGCGTGCCCCCTGCCCACGCAGCATGGCGGCCTGAGGGCATCACAGCCTGATGACCACTTAGGCTTTTATTAGTAAGGATATGTTTAACTTGCCTGACACTGAGGAGAAGATAAAAGTAACATAATTGAAACTACTGACTCATTTGTACTTCCTCAGGTATCAGTTCTTTGTAGTTATTGTTGCTTTATAAATGAGTAAGGAAGTGTGTGCTACTTTATTAAATTTTTAATGTTTTTTATTTTTTATTCAGAATGATACTAAGTAAATAATTTAACCCAGAATAAAATCCAAATCCACAATAGTAATACAAAGCAAAGGTAAGCACACTCTCTAAAGTTCCTTGGTTTGCATAATACATTTCTCACTTAGACATAGGGGCTTTGTTTGAGTGACAAAACCATCAAAGACAAACCTAACATAGATGGTGATGGTGATGATAACGATAATGATGATGGTGATGATAATGATGACAGAAACAAATATAGTATTAACAAGAACTCACCTTCACCAGTTCATGTTTTGTTTATTGTTATTGAATTTTGATAATTTTTACAAGGTTACAATGCAGAAAAAAACTCAAATGTAGTCCTGACTGACATAAAATGGGTACTTTTGTTTTTTTAATCTTTATTGTTGAAAGTATTACATATGTCCTCCCCCCATCCCCATTGACTGACCCTTCTAACCTGCCTGCAGCCCAGGCCTTACCATCCTATTGTCTGTGTCCATGGGTTATGCATATATGCATACAAGTTCTTTGGTTGATCTCTTCTCCTCCCCGCCCCCCCAACACCTATCTTCTCTCTGAGAGGGTACTTTTGAACATGACCGCATTTAATCACTCAATAAACATGCACTAACCACTGACCACAGCTGAGCATTGGGGAGGCATTGAGGATTCTATGATCCGCACAGCAGCCGTGGTCCCTGTGCTCATGCATTATTTTTTATCTCAGAAGGAAGACATTAAAACAAGTTATACCAGCAAATGTAGTATTTGAATGCCTAATAGGAATCATACAGAGGTCTATGAGTAAATGCCAGAAGGGGACTGAATTTGGATTATGCACTCAGCAATCCTTCTCACAAAAAATGAGAGGTAAGATGCATTTTTGGTGAACACAGTTAGGGAAAAATGAGGGAAGAGTTTCAGACAGAGGAGAGTTTGTGTACAAAAGTCCTGATTGGTGAAGAGTTGGGTGTGTTTGGTATCTGAATGAAGGTCCATGTGCTGAAGCTGAGATAACATGTGCTGAGGAGAGGGGCAGGCAGAAGCCTGATTGTGTAGAAGCTTGCAGCCACGGTGTTGAGAATGAAAGCTTTTAAGGCTTTAGGACTTTGGGTAGAAAAAAGTGACAAAACAGTTTGTTTCAATAAACTCATAGTGACTACTGTGTGAACACGTATTAGAACTGCCCAAACTGACCATGCCTTCAGACCTAAAAATAGGTGAACCAGCAGCTTCTTAAAATTACCAGCCTCTTTGTGAAAGATTAAAAATGCTAAAAATAAATAAACAAACAAATGAATAAAATACTAAGTGCCATATATTTGCTCTGGAAAGTGACAATGAGAGGTTCTGGAACCCTTAAATACAATGTTTTTCCTCTTCTTCAAATTTCATACCATTACAGTCATTGTCCCCTACCCCAGCTTTAGTAAAATATAATTGACATATATATATAACACTGTATGAGTTTAAGCTCAACAGTAAGTAGGTTTTAAAGTGATCTAATCTAAAGGCTTTCCAGCCAACAAAACAATCTCTTAAGTTATTTGAGGCCACTGGAAATGGCATTTCGTGGAAACACAATTCATATTGAAACTGAAAGCAGTGAAGAGCTACTTTTATCACAGGCTCATCTCCAAGAAATTGGCTGCCTTTCTGTAGGAACAATCCTTGAGCCTGGTTTTGATGATCTAAATCCATATCAGAGTGTGTAAACTGTTCAGACAATTAAAGCACTCTCCCTAATGGGCTTTGCACACTCTCTTTGGACTCCACATTCTTCCACTGGGGTCCACTTGCATTTCATGGGCCAAAAGATTCGTGGAATGTGCAACTGCTGCTTGTTCGGGAACTTGACTACAACTCCAGAGTGCTACGGGGAATTTAATTTACACTGCATGCACCTGTTTTCCTGTGGCACAATTTACCATAGAGTTTCCAAAACAAAGGTGTCTGGGCACTATGTGCACTCTTAGAGTTGTTCACACACAGCCTCCTTCTTTCTTATAGCAGAATAGATATTGGGATACCATATTATAAAAAGATAAAAGGAAGGTTTATTATTTTAACATTTGACCTCCAGTTACCTTTTAAAAATTAGTTTGTGAGAGAGAGGAAGGGAGAGGGAGAAAGAAACAGTGATGTGAGAAAGATCCAACCCCTAAATGCCCCCAAACCTGGGATAAAACCTACAATTGAGTATGTGCCCTTACCGGGAATCAAACCCACGACTCTTCAGTGCCTGAAATTTTGCTCCAACCATCTGAGCCATACTGTCCAGGTGCCAGAAGCCAATTCCAGCATGTCATAAATGCAAGTTTCAAGGAAAGGTTGATGGAACTTGGAGACTTAGCAAGGGCTGAGTCACATATGTTATGGCATGTTGGAAGATGGTTTCAGGGCATCTCCCCAAACCTGAAAAGGATGATTGTTTACTGCCAGACAGATAGCTCAGGGCATCTTAATTTACATATTATTGCCTCCTACTGGCCAAACACCTGAACAGCCTATGGCTGTTTCCCCAATCCTGATAATCTGACAATGAATTCTGTGAACTGAAACTTGCCTTTGATGTGTATATCTATCTACCTTGCTTTAGGACAATTTGTGTTAATAAAAAGCACTGGGTCCTGAGTCAAAGAGAACTAAAGAAGAACTTGGAGAACTTGGTTCTTTTTGCTAAGTCTCCTCTGGCCCCAAATATGCCTTCCAAATTATGCTTTGTCTCTGGACTCTTTAATCATCTACACACAGCCCCTTCTCCAGATTCCTGAAACCCCTTGTAGATGCTGGAGAAAGACCACCCGGCAGCCAGTGATGACCCCCAATTCTTTATAGAGAGGAAAATGTGTGTGTTTTCAAAATTCATTAATGTCTGTTAAAGAAGAGGGGAGAATATAAGGGTGTAAGTGTCAGCAGAAACCTCAGCAATAAAAAATGGTGCTTAGTGCTTTGTTAGAGAAAGTTTACTTGCTCCTAAAAGCAAGGTAGTGAGTTAAGAGTAGACTAGAGTAGGGAGAGGAAGGAGAAATCAGCAAGATAAAAAGGGGCTTGGCTTCAAAGGGTTGAAGAGCTCATGGTTCCCTTCATAACCATGATGGGCAAAGAAATCACAGGACAAAAGATGTCGTCCCCCATTTTATGTAAAATCTATTACACTCACATAAGCTTTGTGGATAGTCTTGCATTTGGCAATGAGGTTATAGGAGGTGATATATGCAGTTCTATGTCTGATTGAAGTACCATCCAGGAGAGGTCATTTCTGCAAAAGTCATGCTGTGAGGAATGAGACAGTGACACAGCATGGTTTCAGCTAGGCCTTGAAATTCCCCAAATGTCACAAGAAATAATGGGAATCATTCCTTGGTCTGCTTTGCCCTTTGGGATGCCAGGTAATTGGAGACATATGTTTGTATTAGATAAATGGGGTTTTATTCCAATGAGTAACTTAAGCAGAATGAAGTTCATCATGAAATAGCAAACAGGAGCTTTGAGAGTGGATTCCTAGGGAAGAGATTGGAGGTTCAGCCACATATTCTTGGACTCTTCCAAGTTCTTTACTATGTCTCATGTATTCATGTTAGGGGCAGAAATAGAATATTAGAAATTAACTTAAGAAATTTTAATCATGCTCCATTAGCTATGATTGCTCTTTTTTGATTACAGAAAACACATTCTAACCTCGCTGAAAGTTGTACGCCCCAGGACATGGGAGCTAACATTGAAATGTGGTCATCCTCCTTCTGAGAACTGCCTGTCATTATGGAAAGATTGACAACGTCATAGCACCGAGTCCTGGAGGCACCTGCTCTTTACAACCCTCAGCCCCTATTACCTGTAATATGGTCCCACTCAGGGTACATGGAGGCGCACCCTCTCTGTGATTCCCCTCCAGCCTTCATGACTTGTAACCTGTAATGATTATCCCACGCCTACTTTCCTATACTTGTAATTCCTACTTTCCCACGTAATCTTGTCCTTCTACCCAAGATAAGCAGTTTGCTTATGGTGGAGTGGAGAGCAGATTTCTGTGGATGACCTGCTACTCTCCCATACTGCCAGCATTATTGGAATAAAAGCTCATATATGATTCAATCCTGTCTCTCCTTAATTGGCTGAAATAGTGACAGGCAGCCCGGACCCCTTGGTTGTCCAGTTACAAAGGGATGGAGTCTAATTAACTAAAGTCAGCCACTGAGCCCTCCACATCTACTTGACTGCTTCCAATTATAATACTGGATATCAAGGCTTGGGTGGGCTGTCCTGGTTGGCAATATCCCATATGTGTTGTCACACGTGGTTAATGAGAGAACTAGATGCTGTTCTGGGAGAAGACAATTGGAAGTTTGTGCCTGGCCCTTCCTGGACTTCAAGCTATGCCCCTTTTGCTTGGTTGGCTTTAATTTCTAGCCTTTCACTGTAATGAACTGTTGTTCCTCTTTGAATAAAACGTTTCAAGAGTTCTGAGTGTCATTTTGGAAATCATTGAACTGGAGGGCTGGTCTTGGGGACTCTTGAGTCCAGTTGTTCCTTAAAATGGGATTTGCTGCAGTAACTGACTCACTGAAACATGGCAAAAGCATGGTTTGGGAAAAAGAAGAATAAGTGGTAATGTAAGGATGGTCTCCTTGTGCACCAACTGTGTAGGCATTTAGTCTTCTTGCTCTATGTATAGCCATTTAATAGGACTTTGCTACAACCATCAAAAAATATGGAATAGATCCATTGACTTTTAATGTATCAGATTTGCCCTAATATGAAATACACAATGCGGAAAGCCCAAAAGTTGTGTTTGTTTCTAGATCTGTCTGCATCCACCTAAAAGGCACTGAAGAAATTTTTTTCGAGCTTGATAATTAGTTTTCCCTACAAGACCAGCATTCTATTATATTTTACTAGAGGCCCAGTGCATGAAATTTGTGCACTGGGGGAAGGAGGGGGTTTGTCCTTCAGCTCAGCCTGCACCCTCTCCAATCTGGAACCCCTCGAGGGATGTCCAACTGCCCATTTAGGCCCAATCTCACAAACGGGCAGTTGGACATCCCTCTCACAATCCGGGATTGCTGGCTCCTAACTGCTTGCCTGCCTGCCAGCCTGATTACCCCCTAACCACTCCCCAGTCAGCCTGATCGACTCCTAACTGCTCCCATACCAGCCCAATCGCCCCCAACTGCCCTCCCCTGATGGCCCGGTCACCCCTAACTGCCTTCCCCTGCCAGGTCGGTCACCCCCAACTGCCCTTCCCTACAGGCCTGGTCTCCTCCAATGGCCCTCCTCTGCAGGCCCAGTTGCCCCCAATTGCCCTCCCCTGCTGGTCTGACCATCCACAGCTGACCTCCCCTGCAGGCCATCTTGTGACCACATGGCGGTGGCCATCTTGTGCGTTGGAGTGATTGTCAATTTGCATTCAGGTCATGACTAATTAGCATATCCGGGATAATTAGCATATCCCTCTCTTATATAGGATTTGTTTTGGGATTGCAACCTCTATTGGGATTGAGTATTAATTAGCGTCATACTTATATTACCTCTCAAAGAGCGTTATTTGACTGGCACTTTACAGGGATAATTTACAGGCCTCACCTATTAACCAGCTCCTCAGCCCCAGTGAGAAGATGATGAAGGAATCTTAATAATGTTCAAATCATGGATATTCCCAGTATCTGCATTCACACATATGGAAATATTGGATGACCTTGTGAAAATGTACTCTAAGGTAGTAGAGAAGTAGACACATATGCTTAGCTGCTGACCATGATAAATACAAAATCCCAACTCTTGGGATAATTTGAGATTTTTAAGAGTGAACTCTCTTTTTTGTAATTCCAAGAAGAACTGTTTACTGAAGGATTTATAACTAAATCTAAGGAATAAAGTAACAGATATATCAACTGAAAAAAGCAAAAGATTAAAAGAATTAATGCAATGAAAGCTTATTGTCGCCATAGTCTCTTGATGAAGGTGGCAGTGTGTTTGCTATGGGACTACATGGTAATGCTAAGATAGTTGGTGTACTGAGCCCAAAAATGAAATAGGCTTTAGAATTACTGTTAATAAATTATAAAATGAAGCTTCTCCTGTTTTAATAGCTTAATGTTGAGACTCACTTTTAAAATATATGTCTTGTTTTCATTATTCAACGGAAATTTTAAAAGTAAACCATAATTTCTAAAAATTATCAGGGACTGTATTACAGAAAACAAATTGCATGTTGATTGGAAAAATTAATTTAAAGAAATGGGAAGCAAGTTAGAAAATGTAATGAAAAACAGACCAAATTTACAATATCATCAAAACAAATCAAATACTTTATTTTATTAAAAATATATATATTATTTCAGAGAGAAAGGGAGAGGGAAAGAGAGAGAAACATCAATGATAAGAGAGAATCATTGATCAGCTGCCTCCTGAATGCCCCTTACTGGAGATGGACCCTGCAACCCAGGCATGTGCCCTTGACCGAAATCAAACCCGGGACCCTTCAGTCTACAGGCCAATGCTGTATCCACTGAGCAAAACCAGCCAGGGGCAAGTAAAATATTTTAGAATAAAATTATCAAGGAGTATGTGAAATTCATATGAACTATTAAAATGTGTCTGAAAGAAACAAAAATGTGTAAAACTGCATAGATATAAAAATGTCAATCTTTATAAATGAATGAATACATTTGATATGATTCAAATAAATATGACAAAAATAATTTTTGGAAGTAGAAATACTATTTTAAATATGTATATATGTATATATACACATGTATATATCTATATCTAATCTATATCTATATCTATATCTATATCTATATCTATATCTATATCTATATCTATATGCACACACACTACAAGCAAGAATTTCCAATGCTATTTTGAAATAAAGATGATAAATGTGGAGGGACTCAACAGTAATCATATTTCAAAAAATTAGCACAATGGTACTGACATTTAAACAGTAATCAAAGACTTGAAAATTATAAGAGGGCTCAAATTCACATGAAAATTTAGTACACGATTGACTTGGTATTTAGCATTAGTTAAGAATTATGAAATATTCTGTAATTAATATTTGGATTACAGGTAGCCATTTGAAAAATATAAAGTTGGAGATTTATTTATACCTACATAAATTTCAGATGGATCAAAGTGAAACATGAAAAATTGAACTAAAAACTTAGAAAAATATTTGAGCTTTTTTAAAAAAACAGTTTTATATAAAGAGGCCACTTTTAAGTGTGATAAGAAAAAATACATAAAAGAAAAGATGTAATAAATTCACTTATATAAAATAATGAAATTCTTTTTAAAAATATGTAAACCCTGGTTGGGCGGCTCAATTGGATGGAACATCTACCCGTCCACCAAATGCTGTGGGTTTGATCGCTGGTGGCATACAGGAGGCAGGCAATTAATGTTTCTCTCTCACATCAATGTTTTTTTTCTCTCTCTCTCTCTTTTCTTCCCTCTCTCTAAAATCAATAAACATATTATTGGGTGAGGATTAAAAATTAGATATAGATGATGATTAGATATAGATATAGATATAGATATACATATAGATATACATATACATATATATACATATAGTTATACATATATATACATATACATATAGATATACATATAGATATACATATAGATATAGATAGCCCAGGGAGTGTGGCTCAGTGGTTGAGCATCAATCTATGAACCAAGAGTTCACTGGTTTGATTCCTGGTCAGGGCACATACAGGAGGCAGCTGATCAATCTCTTATTGATATTTCTATCTCTCTATCCTTCTCCTTTCCTCTCTCTCTCTATAAAATAAAAACATATTTTAAAAACCTCTAACTAAGCTTTAACATACCATATTAAAAAATAACCCTAACCGGTTTGGTTCAGTGGATAGAGCATTGGCCTGCGGACTGAAGGGTCTCAGGTTCGATTCCAGTCAAAGGCATGTACCTTGGTTGCGGGCACATCCCCAGTGGGAGGTGTGCGAGAGGAAGCTGATTGGTGTTTCTCTCTCATCAGTGTTTCCAACTCTCTATCCTTCTCCCTTCCTCTCTGTAAAAAATCAATAAAAAATATATTTAAAAAATACGCTTACTGATAATAAGGTGATGTGCAAATTAAAACTATGAGTTACCTATTTCACTTCTAATATTAGCAAAAAATAAAACATTTGCTAGGACAATGGGTTGTCAAGGGTTTGGGGATTCTTGCATATTTCCTAGTGACAGTGCAAATTGTACAATTACATATCAAAAATTTAAATGCACCCAAAGCTCTGACTCAGCAAGTCCACATACAGGAAACTATCTTATAGATATATTTGCTCTAGAGAAAGATGACATATGTGCTAGCATGTTCTAGGATGTTAGCTGCAGTGTTATTGAAACTACAAATTGTTAAAATAACTCTAACGTCATCTGTCAGGAACTAGTAATGTAAACTATGGTATATATGTATAGAAGAATACTCCTCTGTCACTAAATTAAGAGGGGAAATACTATTTTTACTAATATGAGTAAATGTCTAAAATTTATCGTAAAGTGAAAAAAAAAGATGTAGGAAGTATGTCATTTAAATTATCACATGGAAAAAAATAATAATTTGTCCCAGTTCCAACCTGCTGTTTTCATGAAGTTTTGCCTCCTTATTTGCTCACCAGAAAAAAATACTTTTTTGGTCCCTGCAAGTCTATCAAATGCTAAGCTTCTGTCCAAACCACCAGGATCAATACAACTGCTCATTACAAGCCACGTTTCCTTTCTGACCTACCTTAATATAAAATATATAAATATACCCAGTTATGTCCTAATGGGAGACGGAGTTCTGGTTGTAGTCAGTGCTTATTAAATACTTGTCTGACCACTAAATACCTGTTGACTTGCAACAGTGAGAAAAATGATTTTCTTTTTTAAAATGAAAAATATTTTATCATATATGTGTACTTTTGTGTTGAAAAAATCACACTCATTGAAAATAAATTCATAATGCACACAAAACTATAAAAATAACTTTAATTATTTTAGTGACCCAGAAATACTGTTAATTTTAATGTATATGTTGTAGGGTTTTATCTACACCTTATTGATTTATAAGTTTTTTAAAAATAGACTCTACTCTACATACAACAAATTAAATTATTCAGACAGACAGTTCCAAGTCCATGTGCATGCAATAAAGAACTTTAGCTTATCTGGAAAGTGTTTCAGAGGATAGGCAAGCATTTCAGTTCACAAAGTTCATGAAAGCATTCAGTTGTTTCTGGAGCTCTTTTTGCTTCCCTGACATAAACACTGACTTTATTCGTCAGAAGAACAAGCAGCTGATTTCTTAGCATTAGTTTGCTTTCAAAGTAGCCCTGCTCTTGCTTTCAATTTCACTTTTATTAATAGAAAGTTAAGTAACAAATTTTGTCCTGAAATTGACACCAGACCCTTGCAGTCACAGAAGGTGAGGATGAACTTTAGACCTCATCCTCTGCAAAATATTAATCAGTATTAGAGAAGGCAAGAGGAGAGACAGGCAAATTTGGTAAATTTTCCCCCAATTTCCCTCAGATGAGAGTTGCATATTGCCCCAAAATGTATTGACGTACTGGTCATTTTCACATCTGAGACTATGTTACTGGAAGCTTGGGGAAGAATCTGAATTTTGGATCAGATTTTAAATTGTCTATTAGCCTTTTTATTAGTATAAGAAGTTTTACTATAATATTTCATCTTTTAAAGCATAACCTATAAACAGAAGAGTTCTAAGCTCAAACATACGCAGTAGATGAAACACACAAAATGAACACATCCCTGTAATTTTTATCTTGGTCTTTAAAAAGGGAGCACTCCCACCTGGCCGGTGTGGCTCAGTATTTGAGAGTAGACTCATGAACCAGGAGGTCACAGTTTGATTTCTGGTTAGTGCACATACCCAGGCTTTGGGCTCAATCAGTAAAGGGCATGCAGGAGGCAGCCGATTGATGATTCTCTCTCATCACTGATGTTTGTCTCCATCTCTCCCTCTCCTTTCCTCTCTCTGAAATCAATAAAGAAAATAAAACATTTTTTTAAATATATTTTATTGATTTTATACAGAGAGGAAGGGAAAGGGATAGAGAGCTAGAAACATCGATGAGAGAGAAACATCGATCAGCTGCCTCCTGCACACCCCCCACTGGGGTTGTGCCCGCAACCAACGTACGTGCCCCCGACCGGAATCGAACCTGGGACCCTTCAGTCCGCAAGCCGACGCTCTATCCACTGAGCCAAACCGGTTTTGGCTAAAACATTTTTTTTAATGGAGCATCCCCAAATCCCAGAAATCTTGGGCTCTTTTTATGCAATAACCACGCCATCCTGATCCAAGATGGTTACTACTATTACTTTTCTCATCAAAGACTAAGTTTGCCTATTTGCCAACTTTATATAAATAGAATAAAATAACATGTATTTTCCAGTGTGCAGTTTATTTTATTCAACATTATCACTGTCAGATAAAAAAAAATCAATAAAATATATTTTTAAAAAATGATGTCCAAAACTGATGGAGGTTAATGAGACTGGATTAAACTGAAATGAATTTTTTGCATGTTATACTAATTTACCTGCAATAGTTTTAGAAAGTATGTTTATTTGGCATCAAGTACACTAGGTTTAGGGACTGGTAGGAATTCTCAGACAGGAAGAGTCTCATTTTCACATGCTGTACACAGAGCTTGGTGGAAGACCATAAAACTGCTGATATACTAGTCTTTCCAGAGAAGCACAAACTTAAAGCAGTTTCAGTTCAAAATTTGTGTTGAGTGCAGTATCTTCACTCCTGAGTCCAAGTTCCAATTTGTGGAATTAAAACAACAGACTGGCTTCCCTCCAGGTCCTGTGACATCTGGTTTGAGATAATGATAAATATGTATGCAATGACTGTTAAATTCTACTGCTGGAAATGCCTTTTAATGTATGTGCCCAAAACTTTCCAGGTATAATTCATTTTAAGCTACATACTTTTTTAAAATTTATTTTTATTGATTTCAGAGAGGAAGGGAAAGGGAGAGAAAAAAACATCAATGATGAGAGAGAATAATTGATCAGCTGCCTTCTGCACACTGCACGCTGAACACTGAGGATTGAGCCTGCAACCCTGGCATATGCCCTGACCACAGAATCAAACTGATACCTCCGGGTTCATAGGTCGAAGCTCAACCACTGAGCTGAGCGGGCTGAGCTAAGCTAAAGAATTTTTAAACTTGTGGCTCTGCTGGCAAAAGCTACTGATTTACATAGGGTGTACTTATCATTTTTATACCTCTAATGTCTTCAAAATGAGCATGTGTTGATGGAAAAGACTTATGAGAAGTAGCACCATCTCAGAAAAAGGTTCACTCCAGAAAGTGTACACATTTTTTCATTCCTTGATCCACACTCCTCCTGAGTGCTCTCTGAAGGGTCCAAGATCCCCAAAATATCCTGAGTTCTGTATGTAGATGGGCTTATTCCATGAAAGTTGAGGTGCTCCAGTCCCAATTTGAACACCTGAGTTAGGTCAGTGAGTGGAGAGCTACCCAGGAATTATCCTTCCCAAATGGTAGAATATGACCAAACCTGAAGAAGGACTTCTGTGGGGAAGCACAGGAGTTGGCTGGCAAGTCTGTAAGGAGGATTCTCCAAAAGGTCGGGGCCTCTATGGGGACCTTGCCAAAGGTGGCAACCCCTGCCTTGACTCTTCCAAACAAGTCTGAGCCCCTGCGTGTTTTACTAGAATCTTTATGTTTAGTCTTTGGACGTCCTTGCTTAAAGGACACTGCAGATGCATGTTTCTTCTCAAAGATGCTTACCCTGCTGATAGTATCTAGAAGTTAATTTTAGTTCAAGCTGTTTCTACAATAAAAGCCTAAGGAGGCAGGTGAATGGGGTTGTTTGGTTTCTCAAGCCAATCAGTTCCTTAGCCCTCTCTTTCACAGAAATGTGTGTCAGAGTAATTATTCATCCATTGCTCAGGGTCTGCTGCTCAGCCCCAGAAGACTTCAAGTCTTGTAACTGAGAGGATCTGTTATTTTGAATGTGATGCTAATTTTTCTTAAGATTATATGTCCACTACATTTCACCAAAGTTTGGCAGAATCAGCATTCTCTGTTCATTTCCACCTGTCGCTTTTCCTTCTCCTGTCTTGTCCTTCCCTCCTCTCCTCTCCAGCCCTTTTGCACCTCCCTCTTCTTGGGATATTATGCAGAGCCTGGTGAATCAGACATTTCTGTTTACAGCCAAGCATTCCACACATTTTTCTGCTGGTTGTCATGGCTTCTTTATTTCTAAGCAAATATATACTGTATTAGTTATCTGCCACTATGAAGTGGTGGAATCATTAAATATACACAAATTATTTCAGACTAGTAAGATTCAAGAAAAGCCATTTCTCTTTTAGAAACCATTGTAAATGTCAAGATGATTTGAAGCACTCTCAGGAAAACTATTTGGAAACATATACGTAAGTTAAACTGAAGGTCCATATGACCTGGCCATTTCAAACTAAGTATAGGTCCAGCAGAAATGTGGATACATGTGCATAAAAACTTGCAGAGAATGATCGTAGTAGCAATGTGGATAAAAGCTCCAAAGTGAATATGACTAAATGTCCATCTAAAATAGCTAAATAAACTTTGTTATATTGGATAGTGGAATATGTAATAGTAATGAAAATCATCAAACAACACCTAAACACAACATAGATTTATCTGACAGTGATAATGTTGAATAAAATAAACTGCACACTGGAAAATACATGTTATTTTATTCTATTTATATAAAGTTGGCAAATAGGCAAACTTAGTCTTTGATGAGAAAAGTAATAATAGTAACCATCTTGGATCAGGATGGCGTGGTTATTGCATAAAAAGAGCCCAAGATTTCTGGGATTTGGGGGTGCTCCTTTAAAAAAATGTTTTATTTTCTTTATTGATTTCAGAGAGAGGAAAGGAGAGGGAGAGATGGAGACAAACATCAGTGATGAGAGAGAATCATCAATCGGCTGCCTCCTGCATGCCCTTTACTGATTGAGCCCAAAGCCTGGGTATGTGCACTGACAGGAAATCAAACTGTGACCTCCTGGTTCATGAGTCTACTCTCAAATACTGAGCCACACCGGCCAGGTGGGAGTGCTCCCTTTTTAAAGACCAAGATAAAAATTACAGGGATGTGTTCATTTTGTGTGTTACATCTACTGCGTATGTTTGAGCTTAGAACTCTCTGTTTATAGGTTATGCTTTAAAGGATGAAATATTATAGTAAAAGTTCTTATACTAATAAAAAGGCTACTAGACAATTTAAAATCTGATCCAAAATTCAGATTCTTTCCCAAGCTTCCAGTAACATAGTCTCAGATGTGAAAATGACCAGTACGTCAATACATTTTGGGGCAATATGCAACTCTCATCTGAGGGAAATTGGGGGAAAATTTACCAAATTTGCCTGTCTCTCCTCTTGCCTTCTCTAATACTGATTAATATTTTGCAGAGGATGAGGTCTAAAGTTCATCCTCACCTTCTGTGACTGCAAGGGTCTGGTGTCAATTTCAGGACAAAATTTGTTACTTAACTTTCTATTAATAAAAGTGAAATTGAAAGCAAGAGCAGGGCTACTTTGAAAGCAAACTAATGCTAAGAAATCAGCTGCTTGTTCTTCTGACGAATAAAGTCAGTGTTTATGTCAGGGAAGCAAAAAGAGCTCCAGAAACAACTGAATGCTTTCATGAACTTTGTGAACTGAAATGCTTGCCTATCCTCTGAAACACTTTCCAGATAAGCTGAAGTTCTTTATTGCATGCACATGGACTTGGAACTGTCTGTCTGAATAATTTAATTTGTTGTATGTAGAGTAGAATCTATTTTTAAAAAACTTATAAATCAATAAGGTGTAGATAAAACCCTACAATATATACACTAAAATTAATAGTTATTTCTGGGTCACTAAAATAATTAAAGTTATTTTTATAGTTTTGTGTGCATTATGAATTTATTTTCAATGAGTGTGATTTTTTCAACACAAAAGTACACATATATGATAAAATATTTTTCATTTTAAAAAAGAAAATCATTTTTCTCACTGTTGCAAGTCAACAGGTATTTAGTGGTCAGACAAGTATTTAATAAGCACTGACTACAACCAGAACTCCGTCTCCCATTAGGACATAACTGGGTATATTTATATATTTTATATTAAGGTAGGTCAGAAAGGAAACGTGGCTTGTAATGAGCAGTTGTATTGATCCTGGTGGTTTGGACAGAAGCTTAGCATTTGATAGACTTGCAGGGACCAAAAAAGTATTTTTTCTGGTGAGCAAATAAGGAGGCAAAACTTCATGAAAACAGCAGGTTGGAACTGGGACAAATTATTATTTTTTTCCATGTGATAATTTAAATGACATACTTCCTACATTTTTTTTTCACTTTACGATAAATTTTAGACATTTACTCATATTAGTAAAAATAGTATTTCCCCTCTTAATTTAGTGACAAAGGAGTATTCTTCTATACATATATCCCACAGTTTACATTACTAGTTCCTGACAGATGACTTTAGAGTTATTTTAACAATTTGTAGTTTCAATAACACTGCAGCTAACATCCTAGAACATGCTAGCACATATGTCATCTTTCTCTAGAGCAAATATATCTATAAGATAGTTTCCTGTATGTGGACTTGCTGAGTCAGAGCTTTGGGTGCATTTAAATTTTTGATATGTAATTGTACAATTTGCACTGTCACTAGGAAATATGCAAGAATCCCCAAACCCTTGACAACCCATTGTCCTAGCAAATGTTTTATTTTTTGCTAATATTAGAAGTGAAATACGTAACTCATAGTTTTAACTTGCACATCTCCTTATTAGCAGTAAGTGTATTTTTTTAAATATATTTTTTATTGATTTTTTACAGAGAGGAAGGGAGAAGGATAGAGAGTTGGAAACATTGATGAGAGAAAAACACCAATCAGCTGCCTCTCGCACACCTCCCACTGGGGATGTGCCCGCAACCAAGGTACATGCCTTTGACTGGAATCGAACCTGAGACCCTTCAGTCCGCAGGCCAATGCTCTATCCACTGAGCCAAGACGGTTAGGGCTATTTTTTAATATGGTATGTTAAAAATTAGAGATTTTTAAAATATGTTTTTAATATGTTTTTGTTTTATATAGAGAGAGAGGAAAGGAGAAGGATAGAGAGATAGAAACATCAATAAGAGATTGATCAGCTGCCTCCTGTATGTGCCCTGACCAGGAATCAAACCAGTGAACTCTTGGTTCATAGATTGATGCTCAACCATTGAGCCACACTCCCTGGGCTATCTATATCTATATGTATATCTATATGTATATCTATATCTATATCATCTATATCTATATCTATATCTAATCATCATCTATATCTATTTTTTAATCCTCACCCAATAATATGTTTATTGATTTTAGAGAGAGGGAAAAAAAGAGAGAGAGAGAAAAAACATTGATGTGAGAGAGAAACATTAATTGCCTGCCTCCTGTAGGCCAGCAGTGATCAAACCCACAGCATTTGGTGGACGGGTAGATGTTCCAACCAACTGAGCCACCCAACCAGGGCTTACATATTTTTAAAAAGAATTTCATTATTTTATATAAGTGAATTTATTACATCTTCTCTTTTATGTATTTTTTCTTATCACACTTAAAAGTGGCCTCTTTATATAAAACTGTTTTTTTTTAAAAAGCCCAAGTATTTTTCTAAGTTTTTAGTTCAATTTTTCATGTTTTACTTTGATCCATCTGAAATTTATGTAGATATAAAAAAATCTCCAACTTTATATTTTTCAAATGGCTACCTGTAATCCAAATATTAATTACAGAATATTTCATAATTCTTAACTAATGCTAAATACCAAGTCAATCATGTACTAAATTTTCATGTGAATTTGAGCCCTCTTATAATTTTCAAGTCTTTGATTACTGTTTAAATGTCAGTACCATTGTGCTAATTTTTTGAAATGTTTTAGCATATGATTACTGTTGAGTCCCTCCACATTTATCATCTTTATTTCAAAATTGCATTGGAAATTCTTGCTTTTAGTGTGTGTGCATATAGATATAGATATAGATATAG
The DNA here is from genome assembly GCF_963455305.1 of Plecotus auritus. Taxonomy (NCBI): domain Eukaryota; kingdom Metazoa; phylum Chordata; class Mammalia; order Chiroptera; family Vespertilionidae; genus Plecotus; species Plecotus auritus. The sequence continues at coordinate 69,572,008 of NC_137771.1, forward strand.
ATATAGATATAGATATAGATATATACATGTATATATATATATATATATATATATATTTATTTATTTATTTATTTAAAATAGTATTTCTACTTCCAAAAATTATTTTTGTCATATTTATTTGAATCATATCAAATGTATTCATTCATTTATAAAGATTGACATTTTTATATTTATGCAGTTTTATACATTTTTGTTTCTTTCAGACACATTTTAATAGTTCATATGAATTTCACATACTCCTTGATAATTTTATTCTAAAATATTTTACTTGCCCCTGGCTGGTTTGGCTCAGTGGATAGAGCATCGGCCTGTAGACTGAAGGGTCCCGGGTTTGATTCCGGTCAAGGGCACATGCCTGGGTTGCGGGGTCCATCTCCAGTAGGGGGCATGCAGGAGGCAGCTGATCAATGATTCTCTCTTATCATTGATGTTTCTCTCTCTTTCCCTCTCCCTTTCTCTCTGAAATAATATATATTTTTTAATAAAATAAAGTATTTGATTTGTTTTGATGATATTGTAAATTTGGTCTGTTTTTCATTACATTTTCTAACTTGCTTCCCATTTCTTTAAATTAATTTTTTCAATCAACATGCAATTTGTTTTCTGTAATACAGTCCCTGATAATTTTTAGAAATTATGGTTTACTTTTAAAATTTCCATTGAATAATGTAAACAAGACATATATTTTAAAAGTGAGTCTCAACATTAAGCTATTAAAACAGGAGAAGCTTCATTTTATAATTTATTAACAGTAATTCTAAAGCCTATTTCATTTTTGGGCTCAGTACACCAACTATCTTAGCATTACCATGTAGTCCCATAGCAAACACACTGCCACCTTCATCAAGAGACTATGGCGACAATAAGCTTTCATTGCATTAATTCTTTTAATCTTTTGCTTTTTTCAGTTGATATATCTGTTACTTTATTCCTTAGATTTAGTTATAAATCCTTCAGTAAACAGTTCTTCTTGGAATTACAAAAAAGAGAGTTCACTCTTAAAAATCTCAAATTATCCCAAGAGTTGGGATTTTGTATTTATCATGGTCAGCAGCTAAGCATATGTGTCTACTTCTCTACTACCTTAGAGTACATTTTCACAAGGTCATCCAATATTTCCATATGTGTGAATGCAGATACTGGGAATATCCATGATTTGAACATTATTAAGATTCCTTCATCATCTTCTCACTGGGGCTGAGGAGCTGGTTAATAGGTGAGGCCTGAAAATTATCCCTGTAAAGTGCCAGTCAAATAACGCTCTTTGAGAGGTAATATAAGTATGACGCTAATTAATACTCAATCCCAATAGAGGTTGCAATCCCAAAACAAATCCTATATAAGAGAGGGATATGCTAATTATCCCGGATATGCTAATTAGTCATGACCTGAATGCAAATTGACAATCACTCCAACGCACAAGATGGCCACCCCCATGTGGCCACAAGATGGCCTGCAGGGGAGGTCAGCTGTGGATGGTCAGACCAGCAGGGGAGAGCAATTGGGGGCAACCGGGCCTGCAGGGAGGGCAGTTGGGGGCAACCAGGCCTGCAGAGGAGGGCCATTGGAGGAGACCAGGCATGTAGGGAAGGGCAGTTGGGGGTGACCGACCTGGCAGGGGAAGGCAATTAGGGGTGACCAGGCCAGCAAAGGAGGGCAGTTGGGGGCAAATGGGCTGGTATGGGAGCAGTTAGGAGTCGATCAGGCTGACTGGGGAGTGGTTAGGGGGTAATCAGGCTGGCAGGCAGGCAAGCAGTTAGGAGCCAGCAATCCCGGATTGTGAGAGGGATGTCCAACTGCCCGTTTGTGAGATTGGGCCTAAATGGGCAGTTGGACATCCCTCGAGGGGTTCCAGATTGGAGAGGGTGCAGGCTGAGCTGAAGGACAAACCCCCTCCTTCCCCCAGTGCACAAATTTCATGCACTGGGCCTCTAGTAAAATATAATAGAATGCTGGTCTTGTAGGGAAAACTAATTATCAAGCTCGAAAAAAATTTCTTCAGTGCCTTTTAGGTGGATGCAGACAGATCTAGAAACAAACACAACTTTTGGGCTTTCCGCATTGTGTATTTCATATTAGGGCAAATCTGATACATTAAAAGTCAATGGATCTATTCCATATTTTTTGATGGTTGTAGCAAAGTCCTATTAAATGACTATACATAGAGCAAGAAGACTAAATGCCTACACAGTTGGTGCACAAGGAGACCATCCTTACATTACCACTTATTCTTCTTTTTCCCAAACCATGCTTTTGCCATGTTTCAGTGAGTCAGTTACTGCAGCAAATCCCATTTTAAGGAACAACTGGACTCAAGAGTGCCCAAGACCAGCCCTCCAGTTCAATGATTTCCAAAATGACACTCAGAACTCTTGAAACGTTTTATTCAAAGAGGAACAACAGTTCATTACAGTGAAAGGCTAGAAATTAAAGCCAACCAAAGCAAAAGGGGCATAGCTTGAAGTCCAGGAAGGGCCAGGCACAAACTTCCAATTGTCTTCTCCCAGAACAGCATCTAGTTCTCTCATTAACCACGTGTGACAACACATATGGGATATTGCCAACCAGGACAGCCCACCCAAGCCTTGATATCCAGTATTATAATTGGAGGCAGTCAAGTAGGGGTGGAGAGCTCAGTGGCTGACTTTAGTTAATTAGACTCCATCCCTTTGTAACTGGACAACCAAGGGGTCCGGGTTGCCTGTCACTATTTCAGCCAATTAAGGAGAGACAGGATTGAATCATATATGAGCTTTTATTCCAATAATGCTGGCAGTATGGGAGAGTAGCAGGTCATCCACAGAAATCTGCTCTCCACTCTACCATAAGCAAACTGCTTATATTGGGTTAAAGGACAAGATTACGTGGGGAAGTAGGAATTACAAGTATAGGAAAGTAGGTGTGGGATAATCATTACAGGTTACAAGTCATGAAGGCTGGAGGGGAATCACAGAGAGGGTGTGCCTCTGGGTACCCTGAGTGGGACCATATTACAGGTAATAGGGGCTGAGGGTTGTAAAGAGCAGGTGCCTCCAGGACTCGGTGCTATGACGTTGTCAATCTTTCCATAATGACAGGCAGTTCTCAGAAGGAGGATGACCACATTTCAATGTTAGCTCCCATGTCCTGGGGCGTACAACTTTCAGCGAGGTTAGAATGTGTTTTCTCTAATCAATATATATATATATATATATATATATATATATATATATATATATAATAATCATAGTTAACGGAGCATGATTAAAATTTCTTAAGTTAATTGCTAATATTCTATTTCTGCCCCAAAATGAACACATGAGACATAGTAAAGAACTTGGGACAGTCCAAGAATGTGTGGCTGAACCTCCAATCTCTTCCCTAGGAATCCACTCTCAAAGCTCCTGTTTGCTACTTCATGATGAACTTCATTCTGCTTACGTTACTCATTGAAATAAAACCCCATTTATCTAATACAAACATATGTCTCCAATTACCTGGCATCCCAAAGGGCAAAGCAGACCAAGGAATGATTCCCATTATTTCTTGTGACATTTGGGGAATTTCAAGGCCTAGCTGAAATCATGCTGTGTCACTGTCTCATTCCTCACAGCATGACTTTTGCAGAAATGACCTCTCCTGGATGGTACTTCAATCAGACATAGAACTGCATATATCACCTCCTATAACCTCATTGCCAAATGCAAGACTATCCAAAAAGCTTATGTGATTGTAATATATTTTACATAAAATGGGGGACGACATCTTTTGTCCTGTGATTTCTTTGCCCATCATGTTTATGAAGGGAACCATGAGCTCTTCAACCCTTTGAAGCCCAGCCCCTTTTTATCTTGCTGATTTCTCCTTCCTCTCCCTACCCTAGTCTACTCTTAACTCACTACCTTGCTTTTAGGAGCAAGTAAACTTTCTCTAACAAAGCACTAAGCACCATTTTTTATTGCTGAGGTTTCTGCTGACACTTACACCCTTATATTCTCCCCTCTTCTTTAACAGACATTAATGAATTTTGAAAACACACACATTTTCCTCTCTATAAAGAATTGGGGGTCAGCCCTGGCTGCCAGGTGGTTTTTCTCCAGCATCTGCAAGGGGTTTCAGGAATCTGGAGAAGGGGCTGTGTGTAGATGATTAGAGTCCAGAGACAAAGCATAATTTGGAAGGCATATTTGGGGCCAGAGGAGACTTAGCAAAAAGAACCAAGTTCTCCAAGTTCTTCTTTAGTTCTCTTTGACTCAGGATCCTGTGCTTTTTATTAACACAAATTGTCCTAAGGCACGATAGATAGATATACACATCAAAGGCAAGTTTCAGTTCACAGAATTCATTGTCAGATTATCAGGTTTGGGGAAACAGCCATAGGCTGTTCAGGTGTTTGGCCAGTAGTAGGCAATAATATGTAGATTAAGATGCCCTGAGCTGTCTGTCTGGCAGTAAACAATCATCCTTTTCAGGTTTGGGGAAATGCCCTGAAACCATCTTCCAACATGCCATAACATATGTGACTCAGCCCTTGCTAAGTCTCCAAGTTCCATCAACCTTTCCTTGAAACTTGCATTTATGACATGCTGGAATTGGCTTCTGGCACCTGGACAGTATGGCTCAGATGGTTGGAGCAACATCTCAGGCACTGAAGAGTCGTGGGTTTGATTCCTGGTAAGGGCACATACCCAATTGTAGGTTCTATCCCAGGATTGGGCGCATTTGGGGGGTGGATCTTTCTCACATCACTGTTTCTTTCTCCCTCGTCCTTCCTCTCTCTCTCAAACTAATTTTTAAAAGGTAACTGGAGGTCAAATGTTAAAATAATAAACCTTCCTTTTATCTTTTTATAATATGGTATCCCAATATCTATTCTGCTATAAGAAAAAAGGAGGCTGTGTGTGAACAACTCTAAGAGTGCACATAGTGCCCAGACACCTTTGTTTTGGAAACTCTATGGTAAATTGTGCCACAGGAAAACAGGCGCATGCAGTGTAAATTAAATTCCCCGTAGCACTCTGGAGTTGTAGTCAAGTTCCCAAACAAGCAGCAGTTGCACATTCCATGAATCTTTTGGTCCATGAAATACAAGTGGACCCCATTGGAAGAATGTGGAGTCCAAAGAGAGTGTGCAAAGCCCATTAGGGAGAGCACTTCCATTGTCTGAACAGTTTACACACTCTGATATGGATTTAGATCATCAAAACCAGGCTCAAATATTGTTCCTACAGAAAGGCAGCTGATATTTTGGAATGAGCCTGTGATAAAAGTAGCTCTTCACTGCTTTCAGTTTCAATATGAATTATGTTTCCACGAAATGCCATTTCCAGTGGCCTCAAATAACTTAAGAGATTGTTTTATTGGCTAGAAAGCCCTTAGATTAGATCATTTTAAAACCTACTTACTGTTGAACTTAAACTCATACAGTGTTATATATATATGTCAATTATATTTTACTAAAGCTGGGGTAGGGGACAATGACTGTAATGGTGGGAAATTTGAAGAGAAGAAGAGGAAAAACATTGTATTTAAGAGTTCCAGGACCTCTCATTGTCGCTTTCCAGAGCAAATATATGGCACTTAGTATTTTATTCATTTGTTTGTTTATTTATTTTTAGCATTTTTAATCTTTCACAAAGAGGCTGGTAATTTTAAGAAGCTGCTGGTTCACCTATTTTTAGGTCTGAAGGCATGGTCAGTTTGGGCAGTTCTAATACGTGTTCACACAGTAGTCACTATGAGTTTATTGAAACAAACTGTTTTGTCACTTTTTTCTACCCAAAGTCCTAAAGCCTTAAAAGCTTTCATTCTCAACACCGTGGCTGCAAGCTTCTACACAATCAGGCTTCTGCCTGCCCCTCTCCTCAGCACATGTTATCTCAGCTTCAGCACATGGACCTTCATTCAGATACCAAACACACCCAACTCTTCACCAATCAGGACTTTTGTACACAAACTCTCCTCTGTCTGAAACTCTTCCCTCATTTTTCCCTAACTGTGTTCACCAAAAATGCATCTTACCTCTCATTTTTCCTGAGAAGGATTGCTGAGTGCATAATCCAAATTCAGTCTCCTCCCAGCACTTATTCATAGACTTCTGCATAATTCCTTTACAGTGCTTATTAGGCATTCAAATATTACATTTGCTGGTATAACTTGTTTTAATGTCTTCCTTCTGAGATAAAAAATAATGCATGAGCACAGGGACCATGGTTGCTGTGCGGATCATAGAATCCTCAATGCCTCCCCAATGCCTCCCCCAATCAATGCTCAACTGTGGTCAGTGGTCAGTGCATGTTTATTGAGTGATTAAATGCGGTCATGCTCAAAAATACCCTCTCAGAGGGAAGATGGGTTGGGGGTGGGGTGGGCGGGGAGGAGAAGAGATCAACCAAAGAACTTGTATGCATATATGCATAACCCATGGACACAGACAATAGGATGGTAAGGCCTGGGCTGCAGGCAGGTTAGAAGGATCAGTCAATGGCGGGGGGGGGGGGGGGGGCGGGGGGGGGCTGGCGGGGGGAGGACATATGTAATACTTTCAACAATAAAGATTAAAAGAACAAAAGTAGCCATTTTATGTCTGTCAGGACTACATTTGAGTTTTTTTTCTGCATTGTTACCTTGTAAAAATTATCAAAATTCATTAACAATAAAAATAACATGAACTGATGAAGGTGAGTTCATGTTAATATTATATTTGTTCCTGTCATCATTGTTGTCATTATCCTCACTATCATCATTATCATTATCATCACCATCACCATCTATGTTAGGTTTGTCTTTGATGGTTTTGTCACTCAAACAAAGCCCCTATGTCTAAGTGAGAAATGTATTATGCAAAACCAAGGAACTTTAGAGAGTGTGCTTACATTTGCTTTGTATTAATATTGGGGATTTGGATTTTATTCTGAGTTAAATTATTTACTTAGTATCATTCTGAATAAAAATAAAAAATATTAAAAATTTAATAAAAATTATCAAAATTTATTAACAATAAACAAGACAAAAGTAGCACACACTTCCTTACTTATTTATAAAGCAACAATGACAAAAACCTGAGACCTGAGGAAGTACAAGTGAGTCAGTGGTTTCAATTATGTTACTTTTATCTTCTCCACAATGTCAGGCAAGTTAAATGTATTTTGAGATAAAGAAGACATCTACCTTAGGCATTGTTAAGTTGCACCTTCTTGCATACTTTTCTGGTTAGACTCTGGATTAATTATTATGAGATTGGAATTTGATTTTATAGAGATGGTTTTAATTATTCAAGCTTGATAGCTCCTAAAGGTGGTGATTTGGCCCCTGCTGACATTTAGCAATGACTGGAAACATATTTGGTTGTCACAACTGCGTTGTTTAGCAGAACAGGTGCTATGGAACACGGTCTTTAGAGGTCAGGGCTGCCTGTTAAACATCCTACAATGCCCAAGACAGCTCCCACAAAAAAAGAATTTTCAAGCCCAAAATGTCAAGAGTGCTAAGGTTAAGAAATGTTTTGTAGAGCAATGAAGAGAATGAACTTCTGCTTGCAACAAGGATGACTGTCACAAACAAAACATTGAACTCAGAAAAGAGTACATGAAGCTGAGTTATATGAAGGTAAGACAGACTAAACTTTGCTTGGTGATAGAAGTCAGAGTAGCAGTTAATCTTGGGTAACCAGAAGTAGAAACATTACTGGGATTCAAGTAATGCTTTATATTTTTATATGGGTGGGAGTTGCAAAGATGCATTTATTTGTAAACTAGAGGCCCTGTGCATAAAATTCATGAACTCATGGCGGGGGTGGGGGGTTAGGGGGGAGGACGGTCCTTCAACCTAGCCTGCACCCTCTTGCAGTCCAGGAGCCCTCGGGGGATGTCCAACTGCCAAGGAGGCAGGAGAGGCTCCTGCCACTACCACTGCTTCGCCAGCCTGGAGCCCAGCTTCTGGCTAAACTGCACTCCCCCTGTGGGAGCACACTGACCACCGGGGGCAGCTCCTACATTGATGGTCATAGCGACCATCATTCTGCCATTCAGTCGATTTGCATATTAGCCTCTTATTATATAGGATAATAGGTACCTGTGTACTAGAGTCTCCAGTAGACTTTGAACTTCCTCTGCAACTTTGGCTCTTCCTGGCCTTCAGACTAGAATTGGAACATCAGCTCTCCTGGGCCAGTTGGCCCACCTTGCAGGTTTTGGACTTGATAACCTCCGTAATTATTTGAGCCAATTCCTTTCAATAAATTTATTTCTACATATATACACATCTTATTGGTTCTTGTTTTTTTTTTTGTTTTGTTTTATTTGTTTGTTTATTTGTTTGTAGAACCCTAACTGCTACACAAGGTCAAATTTTGGAATTAACAATAACATTTTCACTTATGAAACTTGCCATTACAAATTCAATTCTTTGCCATCACAGTTTCGTTTTTTGTATTGTGAGCCCTTCTTCTACAACCCTACATAAATGCTCTTGAACCTCAATGAAGTATATATCCATTGTTCTCACCACTTTTCACCTCTCCCATGTCCCCTAAACTTCTTAGATTCCTTTGTTCTGAAATACAAGCTCTCCTGCAAACACATGTTTTCAGCTCTCTTCTGAATGGTCACTTTGCCTAAAGTCAACCCTTTCTAGGATGTTCATTATTCTGACCAATCTCTTAAAAACTGGGGGAAATGAGATGGATTACCAAAGTCCAGACTTCTCCATTGAAATGGATGAAGCAACTGTTAAGACTATAGCTAAACTTCCCTTCCTTCCCAGGCCCATTTCCTTCCACATTCCATTATAAGTGCTTATCCCAGGAGTTTTCCCTAATAAACAATTTATATGCAAATTTCAATCCCAGAATTTGCTTTCTAGGAATTTCGGTCAGTAGTAGATAGTATCCAGAGAGCTCTGAAAATTAAATTTCTGCAAAGAGATTCTAGATCTAGATAATTGGATGTCTGGATGACAGGAATCCCACCAGTGTGGGGTGGTAAGTAGGCATACATAGACCATGGCACAAGGTAGGTATGCAAATATTAATCTTTATGCTAGTGCAGTTGCTATTAGTGCCTCAGTTTGATCATCTTACAGGGCTTTGCATCCATCCTTCTATTGCTGTGGGTGTTCATTGCTAAAAAGCTCACAGCTGCTCTTTTCTTTGGAGAATTTCCCTTAACAGCATGGTAGCTGCTCTGCTCAAGATGGATGGCCCCCAGATAATGCCTGATGGGGTACAAATGTCTAGCACTTTGCTTCTAGGAGGGACAAACTCTCATGCTATTTGTGCTTCAGAGATCCCAGTGGATCAGCTTGAAGCCATTTTTTGCCTGCAACCACAGACTCTATTCATTTCTATTTTCTTGCTCTCCCACTTCCCTTAGGCCAGGGGTGGACAAACTTTTTGACTCCAGGGCCACAATGGGTTCTTAAACTGGACCGGAGGGCTGGAACAAAAGCATGGATGGAGTGTTTGTGTGAACTAATATAAATTCAAAGTAAACATCATTACATAAAAGGGTACCGTCTTTTTTTTTATTTCAATAGTTTTATTCATTTCAAACATTTTAACAAGAAGAATGTAAACACTAATTATTATAATTTGAAACTTCAAAAAATGGAGGAATCATAGCACAATAACATACCTTATATTGAAGATGGCAAAGGCAAAATAAAATTGCCTAACAAAGGAAAGGTACAAAAGCCTTTCAAATTAAACTTAAATATAATAAAATAATTTAAAACTAAAACAAATAGAAAAGAACAAAATGTGTAAACAGTAAATTAAACATTTTCTTTAGTGCAACTTCCAAATTATGCCCGGGACGTAGATGTAGATGGCAATGTAGACTGGGTTGAAAGGTTTTTGGTCTTAAAACATCAACTTTAGTGGGAACAGTGTTGTTGGTCTCCTTTTTAGCTAATGCTCTGATACTGTGCTCCAGAAGCGTGTCTCCCTACATCATCACGATAACGTGTCTACGCATTCCCAGGGTGATGTCGGGGGACACATCCGCGGGCATTACAAGTAGCCTCTGGAAGATTGAGAGGTTGTTCCTTCCACTGAATGCGCGGATATAAATCCGCCCACTCAGAAGAAGGAGCTGCGGCCGTGTTTCCCGACGTTGCCATGTTAACACTGCTGCTGGTGAAGGAGCAGAGGGCAGAGCAAGAGAACCCTCCGCTCTTTCGGCTCTGCCTGACAGATAGAACAGCCGAAGGGGCTGGATCCTGCCCGCTGGCCGTAGTTTGCCCACCGCTGCCTTAGACCCTTCTTTTGTAAGCACTCCCTCAATAAATCACATGAACACAAACCCATCACCAAGGCTCTGCATCTAGAGAATCTGACATAAGACAACTAATCCTGCTTTGTGGTTTGGTACAGGTAAAATTCATGTGACGTTTCTTAGTGTGCCTTACAAACAAGCATATTCTACTATTGTTGGGTGTAGGGTTCTACATTCATACATTAGGCCAAATTTGTTCATCTTTTAAAAATATTTTCTAACTTTACTTGACATTTTTGTTATTTTTTTATTTACTGAGATGTATGAAAATCATTTTCATGTCTCCCAATATAGAAATTAAAAACTTACTCTGTTCTTTAATTGATTACATTATAAATGGCAATATCTAGACTTAAATCGTGAAACTCAAAATTACTCATCTTATTCTCCTCAAAATAATTCAAGGGGCTTATAATACTTGATCTATATCCAGACTGTTCCTGAATTATTTTATCTCCTCTCTTTAATACAGAGTACATTATTATGATGTTTTTATTAAGTTAATATTTATTGTTTCCATACCCACTGCTGTTTTAGAACTGCATTTACTTTTGTACTGCAGACTTTATATTTAAGCTATTTTTATTTTTGCCTATACTAAAACATGTAGAACTTTCTTGACTTATTCAAATATAAATTTTGCACCCATTTTTGAAAGTTATTTTTTCTTGCCATTTTCAGGTTAAAAATGATATTTCACTACCTTACACTCTCTCTCTTGCACTGTTGTTTGACTACCCTTATAATAAAAATCATGAGAGCACCTCCAAACCCTTCCCATCATGTGAAGACACAACAAGAAAGCAGTCCTCAGCAAGTCAGGAAGAGAATTCTGACAAGAACCCCCCAATGCTGGCATGCTGATCTGGAACTAGCAGCCTCCAGAACTAGAAGAAATAAATATTTGCTTTCTAAAACACACAATATATGGTAACTTTTTGTAGCAGCCTGAGCTAAGGCAAACCATGATACTGATTACTATCATTGCATGTGCTTGGCTCCTGGTATTTAAGTGCCACCACCTGGCCTCCATGTGACAAGGCTTATCATCCCCAACACCAGCAGGCCATCCAGTTCTGCAGTGGCACATGTCTCTTTGGCTCTTGCTTATAGCATAGATGCCACCACTGCACTGTTAAGGATGACAGGATCTCTCTCACCAGTGCATGTTCTAATGTTTGATAATTTGCTTCTGATAGCTTAAAAGTATAGTTCAGGATAAGAAGTAGAAACTACTCTAGCTGAGATTTTTTTCTTTTCTTTCTTTTCTTTTTTTTTAGCTGATATTTCCAAGAGAGATAGGAAAGTGTATATTTTAGTTTTGTAGCAAATAAAATGGATTGAGAACCAGGCCTAAAAGGAAACAAGATGAGGATGCAAATCTTATACTTTGTATATGTTGGCTTAATGTGAAACTCCTAATTATGCAGGGCTGATGTCATTTCTAGAAGCCATGAGAGCTTTCATCATCTAATAGCCATTTTTTTACATTTCCTTGTCATTACCAGAGGCCCGGTGCATGGATTTGTGCACCGGTGGGGGACCCTTGGCCTGGCCTGCAGTGATCGGACTGAAACAGGTTCTCTGACATCCCCCCCAGGGGTCCTGGATTGCAAGAGGGTGCAGTCCAGGCAGAAGGACCCCACTGGTGCACAATCAGGGCAGGGGATAGATGGCAGGATGGATCCAGGGTGCCCAATCCGGATCAGCCAGACCCCAGCAGCAAGTTAACCTACTGGTAGGAGTGTCTGCCCTCTGGTGGTCAGTGCATGTCATAGTGACAGGTCGAATGAATGGTTGGACACTTAGCATATTAGCCTTTTATAGATACAGATTGATATTACACTTTACATTTTCTTTGTTATTTATAAAATTTCTTTACAGAATTCAAAAGAAAGTATATAATGAGAAGCATGTAACTTGTTTACCCTGAACCCACCCACTTCTTCCAAGTAAGAACTGATATTACTTCTTTGAGGGTTCCCATAGATATTCAATGTGTTCACATACATATGATTGCACACAGTAATTACATTTTTTTCCTGTAAACACATTATACACTTCTTGTGTACCTCATTTTACAATGTATTTTCAAGATTGTTGTATATTTATAAAAATAGAGCTGAATTCTCTGTTTACTGGCCACATAATATTCCAGCATATGCAAATGTTAAATTTATATTACCAATTTATATAGATGAATTTATTAGTAGTTCCCGATATTTTCCCATTTAAAGCAATAACTCGATTAATTGTAAATATATTTATTTAAACATGTATGTTTCATTAATTAAACATGCTATATCAAAGCATATGGGCATTTATCCTATCTAATGAGGGCTAGACATTGATATCCTTCAGTAGGCACTTTTCATGTTTAAGATTTGGATGAATGAAATCAAAAGGAATACACAACAAAAACAAGCCATAATGTATATCCACATACTATACTTTATTTCAAAGGAGAACTATTTATCTTTAAATAGCGAGCTAACATTTTTCACAACATTACGACAAAATTTACCAGATGTAGAAAATATTGAATCAATCCCACTGGCAAATCTATCCAGGATTTCTGCAATCAAGGGATTATTATCACTTTGAGTACTATCAATCAAATTTCTCAAATGATTGATCTCTGCATTCATATCTTCTGATTTTTTTTTAAATCCTTCTCTAAGCAAATCTTCTTGAACCTATAAAAAGGTGAGGAGAGAAGAAAAATGTTTTAAATTCCCATGTGTTTTTTTTTCAAAAATTACATTTTATATTTAAGAATTCTTTCACTCTTAAAATTGTTCTCTCTTACACAATCAAAGATAATTTTGCAACATGAAATAATCCTGACTTGGACCTAAACACAGAAAGAAAGCATAGTTTACAGTCTCACAAATATTCACATACCTATTGGGTTTTGCTAGAATACTAAGCCTGGCCTGAGGACAAATGTACTGTGTGCCAGTCATAATACCAGTTGAGAAGTAACCTTAATCTGCTCCCACTAATTTTCAGTCCCACTTGGAATAATATGGCCAACCAAAATGCAGAAAAACATGGGAAATTATACATGTTCTAGAACTCTATTATAAACACGTACAGATAGCCAATTAGGAATTCTTCCGTTGCCATATGATAACTTGAGTAAACTCTCCATATCTGGGAACAGCACAGCAAGTATGAAGCTGTCACATTCTTTTTTTTGAATCTGGACATTTATGATAGCTTATTGTCAGCATAGATCTACCTTAGAGTCTTTGGGTGGTAGTAGGGTTCCTGATAATAGGCAATGATCTTGCTAAAACAAACCAGTTGGTGGTAATAATAAATACATGTGTTTCAAATAGCTGTTTATTCAGGCCAAATAAGATCATTTTTAAATAGCCCAAAATATCACCTCAAACCCTACTTATATTCCTCAAATATTCAAAGATGAGATGCTTGTCCTGACTACTCCAGAGTGTATGCACAGAATAGATTTCAAAGATATTTTTTACAAAGAAAGGGAACAAGGGGAAGATTCAAGGCTTTAGCAAATCACAAGTAGTAAATGGCAATGGTGTTGCCTCCATGGTCTTGCTGTAACCTTCTCCATCCCACCTGACGTACCAGGACAATGACCATGGAGCACTACTGAGGCCACGGTAGGACTTACCTTCAATTTATGCTCCAACATCATATTCTGCTCTCTTAATATAGTCTCTCTTTCCCTCTCCATCTTCTCCTTCAGTTGCAATATATTTTCCTCGAGAATCCTCTTCTGTGCCTCCATCTGCTGCTGCTGCTCCTGTAGTTTCTGTCTCATCAGCTCCTGTTCCTTCTCAGCTGCCTCCTTCTTGGCCCGCTCCACTGCCCCAGGGAGGTTTGAGAGAGGGAGGAAAATTAAGTGAGGACTAATCTCTACCCTCCTGAACTCTGAGAACAAACCAAACTGGAAGGGGAGGTGGAAGAATCTGAATTGCTCCCTTGTCACACCATCAAGAGCACATTTCAGAGTGTGATGGGAAAGACCCTGGCTGGCTGAGGTGCCCTGGTGTTTTCAGAGTTAGAGAGTATGTCCCACAGGACAGAAAGCTCCTTGTTTCAGGAGGTTTTGTTCTCACAGCTGTCAAAGGACACTGCAGGTACCTGCCACCCATTGTGAGCCCAGCCCTGCCCCTTACTTGCTAAGGCCTTCTCCCCATCTGTGAGCGCTTTGTCTGCCTGCAGGATGGAATTCTCTATTGCTGCCTGCGACTGCAGGAACCTCTGGAGAACCTCATTTGCCTGAGGAGACAAGAAGGAACAAAGAAATTCAATTTTCACTGGGAAGAATGGGCTTCAAAATCACAATGTCCATGTTATATTTCCTTCCTGATTAAAACTGCATCATGTCTCCACACAGTTTCCAAGTTCCTTATACCAACAGTGGCTCTTCATACACCCTGCAGTCTCTCTCCCAGTGTTACTTTCTTCTCTTCACTCTGCGTTCCATACAGTGAGAACCATGTTCAGTTCTACAAACCCACTGTCTCTGGTGCTTTTGTATATCTGCCTTCCAGGGAGGAATGTTGTCTCCATTTAGTGTTCCTGCTGACTATAACTCTAAGCAAGTAATTTTAATCCATTTCTGCCTCTCAGTTCAGATGTGTAAAATGTTGAAAAAAGTATAGATGCCTTTTAATGCTACTTAAAGGATAAAATTAAAATTCTAGAAAAAGAACTCAATATTACGTCTTAACAATAAGAATTCAATAAATATTAATTACATTGTTATTTAATATTATTGTTACCATCACCTATGTAGCCAATTATCTCAAGTTCATAAGTATGATAACCCTGTATGCAATTGTCTACATGTTTGACTTCCTTTTCACTTCTAATCAGCCTTAAGTACAAAGACTCTGACTTTAACTTGTAAATTGTCTGCCTTTGACACACTGAATATAATATTGTTGGATGGAAAATGATTACTTCTCTCCTGTCTGTTATGGATTTCAGAAATCCATATTCATTTGTGAGAATGGGCATTTTGATTCTCTATAGAAAGAAAGATGAAATAATGGGCCTTAATGCTAAAACAGTCATGATATCCCCATTCCCCCATATTACCCACAACTGGTGCTGTGACCGATTTCCAGGAGACCCTCTTGACTTTAATCTGTGGGATCCCTATGCTCCCCTTATTTCTCACCTTCACTCCTTTCCTGGGCACTTGCCAGTAGTCCTGTTCAATCCTTTCCTTTGTTTCCATGTAGAGCTTGAGACCACCAGGAACAGAGAAAATGCCTGCTGAAATATCTTCCATTAGAGACTTGGAAAGCTGCTCGAGTTTATCCTGACAGTATTTAACAGATGCCTCTTCATTCTGTAGCAAGAACTTATCCTGCTTATCCTTTATGATTTCCTGCAAGGGATATATAGAGGGGTGTCACCAGGAGAAAGGAACACAGGAGAAAAAATTCCAAAGAATCTGGTGGAAGGAAGTCTAGCTGTGGTCCTCATGAGAAAAGCATTCTGTTGGAGAAGGACATGGAATAAAACAGGAATTGCAAGGCTTCCTTTACTCACAACCCTGAAAAGTCCATGTGAGGCAGGGGAAAGCTTCTAACCCCCTTGGGTTTCAGGTTCTTCATCAAAAATGTTAGTGTTGAATTCCCTTATCTCTATGGCTGCCTGCAGCTGTAACTTTTGTTAATTCCATCTTCAATGACACAATGATACAACAAGGAGACATAGGAGTTGAAAACAGCCTGGTATGAGGGTCTGTTAAGAGACATTTGGTTCCTGGGAATGGGAGAGTGTCCTCAAGAGAGTGACTAGCCAAGGAGTGACTTTTGGGTGTTCAGGGCAGGTTTGAATTCAATACAAGTATTCAGCTCAGAAAGACATCTATACTGATTATGCATCACAGACCAGAGAAATGTTTACATAATGTACCTGAGGTTTGGCGGGGAGAGGAAGAAGAAAATGCAGTCTTTTGAAACTCTATCCCTCATAAGAATACAGACTACTCCATGAGTGAGAGAGGAGGACTGGGGTCAGAAAAGCTCTTCTAGGCTTGATTTACAATGGAAAGGTCACAAAGGGTAAATAAATACTAAGACAAAGTACCAAAAGATTCTGCTGGAACTCCTGGTTGTCATCGTTGAAGGAATTCTCCATGAAGATTGCAATGGCTTCCTTCTCACAGGCTACATGCTGGTCCAGGAGCTCCTGCAGGGTGTCTGTGGGGAAGCTCACTCTCTGGGCCATCTGCTCGCTGTAGTGGTCCACTGCCTTCTGCACAGCCACTGAGTTCTCAATTTGGGCCAGAGCTGTCACCGCATTCTCCAAACAAGGCACTGCTCCACTGTTGATGGCATCCACATAAGTCACCACCAAAGTCCTTAGGCCTAATAAGCCAGGAAATTTAAGGGATAAATATCAATTTATCACTCAATGGGATCTATTTATGTGAGACGACATTTCTAAATCTCTCCTTCTGTCTTTCTGTCTCTTACTCTCACACACAAACACACATATATGCACACACACACACATATACACATACACATACACACAAACACACTACTTCCTTCTACTATTATTGGAGTACATAGTTAGTTAGATATTAACAGGAGACCAGGGAGCTAATGGAATGAGACATCTGATAAAGCCTGATTACTTAGAAAAAAAAATAGCCTTACAGTCACCCTGGGGAGTCCACCCAACTAAACAGGATGGGAGAAAAATGGCGCAAAGAAAATTCCTTTACTAAGTACCTGTGCAATAGGAGCCAAAATGTGGACCATAAGTGGGGGAGGGCACAAAACTGGGGAAATCTGTGGGAAAGATTGCATAGGGGAAGGGCACAAGCCCTGAAGAAGACAGGAAAGATATTGGATAGTTTTCAAGAAAGCCTGCTCTTTCTCAAACCCAAAAATATAGGGTAAAGGTTAACAAATACCTCAGGGCAGTAGCTGCCCTCTAGCCTGACAGGTCTCTCTGCCTGAGAGTGTACTTCGCTTTCACTTTAATAAACCTTCTCATTATCTCATAAAACTCCTCCTACAGGAGGGTCCCTGCAATTCCTTTCACACAACACCATAGAAGAACATATTTCCTCCAGTAACACTATTGTTCCATTGACTCTTAATTTTTATGTTTCTTCAAACCACAAGGCTAAAATAATTCAGTATGTTCCTTTATCTAACATACTAAATGATACCTGAAAAATGTAATTTCCCATTGAAAATCTTAGAAGCAAATTGGTTACATAGGTAGACAGATAAGGCAGGGTAAATGTGATCCTATATTTTTCTGAATTCTGAAGCTTCCTGTAAATTTTCAGAGCTTTATGGGCTAATGTGCATTATTAAATTGCTCTAAATGCACAAAATATCTTTTGTATTCTTCTTGCAAATCTCATTCATTATAAAGGACTTCAATTAAAAAAATAGTGTATTCTATTTTTCTACCCAGTTAGTGATTCCTTTTTAGTAGATGTTTTATACGTATGGATGCTGCAGATTTTGCTGTCAATGGTTGTTATTTTGGAGAGGAATTTATAAACACCCAAAAGTGTGATGAGTATACATGTGTCTTCGTAGAGTATGGATATCTGTAGACCCATAATTCTATGTAGAATCAAACACAAATCCTAGAGAACACATCCTGTTATATATTCAACAAATATTAGGCCCCACAAAATGTGAAATGGAGACTCACGTTTCCCAGTTACAGTGATTCCCTCTCTGAGGGTCTTGGTCTTCGCCTGGGTGAGGATGTAAGAACAGAAATTCTTTGTTTGTTCCTTGAAGTTAGGATCCAGTTGGTTGTCTGCAACCTTCTCAATATTGGCTAGTAGTCCTTTGTCATTTATTGGCCGGTCAAAGACAAAACACTTTCGTCTTGGGAAGAAATTCCGGATGCACTCTCTGGGGAGATTGGATATTTTGGCTTTGGGATTCCTGCCTGAAAGATTAAAACAAACAAAAACAGGTATTACAGTAGGAACAGTCTAGGGACAAGGGACCTAAAGATTTTTATGACAGGGATTTTTGTATCTTTGCCATATTCTATCAATAGATTCTATTTATAGCTCCTTTTGAGCATAGATATCTAAATGCTTCTTTAACATCAAATTTATCAATGATACAACTCTGGGGAAATTTTTTTGAAGAGGTCAAATATGGTTAAAAAGCAACCACAGCCTATTGCTATTATCAGATCTAAAAATGGTAGAGTATTGTCTATATTGTCTATATTAGCTACTGAGTGAATAACAGAAACATAGGTCAAATGTAAGTTTTTGGTCTACTTGATCCCCTGGGGAAATGAAGCTGTGGATCAAAATTAAGAGTTCAAACAAGACTTAATGAAGCAATGTTAGAAATAACACCAGATTATATAAGGAAAACTGTTTAGATGCTAAAAATTAAGTGTATAGCCTTCACTTTTTTTAAAAAAAAAACCTCTGAAGAGTGAAGAGTAAATGTAGCTAAAACATTTTAAGATATCACCGTTAGTCTCTAAATTCTTTAAGGTAAAGGACTATATTTTATTTGATAGCTTTGCTGTTCTGTGTAGTCAATTCCTCATTGTTCTGAGAAACCATAAATAGAAATCAAGAGTATATAAATCAGAAGTGGTATTTCTTTCAAGGTTTCATTAAATAGCTACATGCCCATGTAAATGTAACCCATTCAAATATTTTTATTTTATTTTAAAATTATAGCATGGGTAAGTATGTGGAAATTGATAAAAAAAAAGGTATAATATAGATAGAAAAAATTAACATAATTAAAATGTCTATAATGCCCAGAGCAATCTATAGGTTCAACACAATCTCTCTCAAAATACCAATGGTGTTTCTCACATCACGATAATAAATAATACAAAAATGTCTATGAGGCCATAAAAGACCCTGAATAGCCACAGAAATACTGAGAAAGAAGGACAAAGTTGGAGGTATCATGCTACCTGATCTCAAACTATAATACAATGCTATGGTAATCACACAGCATAGTGCTGAAATAAAAACACATATAGATCAATGGAATACAACAGAGTCCAGAAATAAAACCACACAAATATTATCAATTAATAGATGACAAAGGAGGCAAAACAATATACAATGGGGTAAAGACAGTTTATTCAATATATGTTGTGGGGAAAATTGGACAAATAAATACAAGCAAAAAAATAAAAAGAAACTATATGACCTTCTTGCACCATATACCAGAATAAGCTCAAAATGGATTAAAGGCTTAAATGTAAGACTTGAAATTATAAAACTACCAGAAGAAAACATAGGAAGTAAAATCTCAGGTATTTTTCTTAGCAATGTATTTCTCTTTATATCTCTCCTCTGGTAAGGAAAACAAAATAAATAAACAAATGGGACTACAACAAACTAAATAGTTTTTGCACAGCAAAGGAAGCCATCAGCAAACAAACAACCACCTGAATGGGAGAACATATTCTCCACTGACACATCCGATAAGGGGTTAATAACCAGAATTTATTAAAACTAATACTATTCTCCATAGGAACAAACAATCTGATTTAAAAGCAAGCAGAGCAGTAAATAAAAACTTCTCCAAAGAGGACACACAGGTGGCCAACACAGGTATGAAAAGATGTTCAACATCGCTAATCATCAAAGATATGCAAATTAAAACCACAATGAGATAGAACCTCATGCCTGTCCAAATGGCACTCGTCAATAAATCAACAAAGAATACGTGTTTGCACTATTGGTGGGTATGCATATTTGTACAGTTACTACGGAAAAGAGAATGGAGGTTTCTCCAAAGAATTAAAAATAGAACTATCTTATGGCCCAGTGACTTCTCTTCTGATTATATATCTGAAGAAATCCAAAACACTAATTCCAAAGAATATATGATTCCTATATTCATTGCAGCATTATTTACAATAGCCAAGATATGGAAGTAACCTATGTGCCCCAAAACAGACAAGTAGATAAAGTATAGGTAGTACATATACACAATGGAATACTTCTCAATCATAATAAAGAATGGAATCGTACCCTTTGAGACAACATGGAGGAATCTAGAGAGTACTGTGCTCAGTGAAATAAGTTAGACAGAGAAAGACAAATATCATATGACTTCACTTATTTGTGGATTCTAAAGAACAAAATAAACAAACAAAATTGATACAGACTAATACATATAGAGAAAAAAATTGATGGCCACATGAGGAGAGTGGGGGTGAAAAAAGTGAAGGCATTAACAAATACAAGTTGGTATTTAGAAAATATTCATGGGGATGTAAAAAACAGCATACGGAATATAGTTAATAATATTGTAATATCTATGCCTGGTGCCAGGTGGGTACTTGAAATATAGGGGGGATCTTGTTGTACAGTATGTGTTAATTAACTATGCTATATATTTGAAACTGATACAAAATGATATTGAGTGTAATCTACAATTGAAAATAGGTGTCAATGAGTAAGGGACAGTTAAATCCAGCAGGAATATCAGGGGCTGGCAGACCGGGGCTCTCCTGGACAGGGAGAACCTACCAGCATCGCAGGCACTCCCTGGGATCCGGGGCTCAGGCACAGAGCCCTCCCCATCTTGAAGGGGAGAGTGGCCTCTTCTAGGAACTCATTAGCACCACGACCCAGACTGGCCTTGGACACTGCCCTCAACCCTGCAGTCACTCCAGTCAAAATCCTGCTGCCTCGCCCGCAAACCCGCAGACCCTAGGACTTCCACCTCCAAGGGTGCATGGCTCCCGCAGCAGTAAGTGTGACTTCACTCTCCCTGGCTGTCACCTCTGGATACTGCAGTCATGCCTTTACAGTGCATAGGCCTCCTGAGCCTGCTGTCTTAAAGGCAGCTCTTCGGTGCCACTGTGAGCCCCCACTGCTGTGCTTGTACCCAAACAAGGGCACATGCCCTGGGAGTAGATTACCCACTTAGTGGCTGCCTGCCCACAAACACAGCGGGTCACACAGATTCAGCACCAGGGCCCCTCTGAGTGTTCCACCTTGGCAAACGGGTGCCTCTATGGGTGTGTGAATCCAATCAAGGGCACAAGGTCCCGGCAGTAAAAACTGAGTCTTCCCAATCCACAGCTGCTGCCTGCCAGACACCACAGTCGCACCTTTCCAGCACAAAGAAAAAGACAGCACTGAACACCAGTAACTTAACTCTCGGCGCACACATGCTGGGACTCTGTTTCTCATCGTGTGCACATGAAATCCCTGATTCTCAGTGCACACACAGTGAGCACCAGTAACTCCAATTCTTGGCACACATGCAGACAGGGACCCTGATTCTCGGCATGAGTGACAGAGTGACAGAGTCTCCGATACTTGATTATCAGCGCATGCATACAGGGACTCTGACTCCTGGCGTGCGCCAGGGGGCTCTGATTTTTGGCGCATGACCTCGGGGACTTATTTTTTCAGCGAGGCACATTTGGGATCCCTGATTCTAGGTGCACGCATGAGCTCTCACTGAGCCCCAGTGACTCTGATTCTCAGTGCACATGGCACCCACTGACCCACGGCAGCCACAGGTCTCGGTGTCAGAGCTCTTCAGTGACATTCTGGGTGGTGCAATTTTCCCACTGCACACGGCTCAGGCCCCCGCAACTCAGTGTTTGGATCTTCTAGTGTTAGTTAAAATGGAAAGACAACAAAACAATACCCAGAGGAAAGAAAAAGAGGAATAGGCAAGAAAGGAAATAAGTGAAATTGAGGCATGCAATATGACAGATAAAGAATTCAGCATAATGGTCATATAGTTTATAAACCGGATGGACAAGAAAGTCAACAACCTATGCAAAAATCAGGAAGAAATCAGGAAGAAATCAAAAGTGATATAGCTACAATAAAAAATGCTATGGAAGGTTTCAACAGTAAACCAAAAGAACTAGAGGACCAAATTAGTGAGTTAGAAGATAAGGTAGAGAAACAAGCCCAATTTGAACACCAACTGGAGAAAATAATTAAAAAGCAGGAGGAGAGCTTAAGGGAGCTTTGGGACAACACAAAATGAAGTAACACATATCCCAGGGGTACCAGAAGGACAAGGAGAAGAGCAAGGACTAGAGTATCTATTTGAAGAAATAATTACAGAAAACTTCCCTGATATGGGGAAGAAAAAAGTCACATAAGTACAGAGAGGCCCAAGCAAGATGAATCCCAAAAGACACACCCCAAAACATGTCATATTTATAATGGCAAATGTTAATGACAAAGAGAGAATCTTAAAGGCTGCAAGAGAGTCAGAGAGTTACCTACAAAGGATCCCCCCTTAGATTATCAAATGATTTCTCAACAGAAACACACCAAGCTAGAAGGGGATGGAAGGAAGTTTACAAAGTGATGCAAAGCAAAGGACTGAATCGAAGAATACTCAAACCAGGAAGACTATCAATCAAAATAGAAGGGCAAATCAGGGGCTTGGCAGACAAAGAAAATGCTAAGGTAGTTTATCACTACCAAGCCAGCAATGCAAGAAATGCTAAAGGGAAGGCTGTGAAAAAAAGAAATAGACAGGGAGGAATGAACACAGGCATAAAGTACAGAAATGTCTATAAACAAGTACCTATCAATAATAACATTAAACTTAAATGGATTAAGCTCCAATCAAAAGACATGGAGTGACTGAATGGATAAGAAAACATGACCCATATATATATATGCTGTCTACAGGAGATCCACCTCAGAACAAGGGACTCACATAGACTGAAAGTGAGGGGTGGAAAAATATCTATCAGGCAAATGGAAATGAAAAAATTGCTGGGGTAGCAATACTTATATCTGACAAAATAGACCTCAAAGAGAAGGCCATAACAAGAGAAAAGGAAGGCCACTTCATAATTCTAAAGAAATTGATACAACAAGAGGATATAACTCTGGTAAACATATATGCACCCAATGCAGGAGCACCCTAATACATAAAAAAACTTCTGGGAGATATCAGGGGAGAGATTGACAACAATAAAATCATAGTAAGAGACTTTAACACCCCATTAACATTACCGGATAAATCCTCTAAACCAGCGCTTCTCAACCTGTGGGTCACGACCCTTTTGGGGTCAAATGACCCTTTCACAGGGGTCCCCTAAGACATCCTGTATATCAGATATTTACATTATGATTCATAACAGTAGCAAAATTACAGTTATGAAGTAGCAAAGAAAATAATTTTATGGTTGGGGGTCACCACAGCATGAGGAACTATATTAAAGGGTCGCAGCATTAGGAAGGTTGAGAACCACTGCTTTAAACAAAAAATTAGCAAAGAAACAGCAATCCTAAATGACTCACTAGATCAGATGAACTTAATTGACATCTTTAAAACATTCCACCCCAAAACTACAGAATATACATTCTTCTCAAGTACACATGGGACATTTCCAAAGATAGACCACATATTGGGACACAGGCAAAGCCTCTCCAAATCCATAATGATTGAAATCATATCAAGCATCTTCTCAGATCAGAATGGCATAAAGTTAGAAATCAACTACAATAAAAACAATTCCAAACATGCAAACACTTGGAGGCTGAATAACATACTATTAAACAATGAGTGGGTTACCAAAGAGATCAAAGAAGAAATAAAAAACATCCTGGGAAAAACAACAATGAAAACACAATAATCCGAAATCTTTGGGACATACTGAAAGCAATCCTGAGGGGGAAGTTTATAGCATTTCAGGCCTACCTCAGACAACAAGAAATACCGATAATAAACCATCTAACTCTGCCACTTGAAGAATTAGAAAGAGAGCAACAAGAAAAGCCCAGGGTGAGCAGAATGAAAGAAATAATAAAGATCAGAGTGGAAATAAATGACATATAGACCAAAAAAAGAAATACAAAAGATCAATGAAACTAAGAGCTGGTTCTTTGAAAGGATAAACAAGATTGATGAACCTCTAGCCAGGCTCACCAAGAAGCAAAGACAGAGGACCCAAATGAACAAAATCAAAAATGAAAGCAGCGAAATAACTACAGACCCCACAGAAATATGAAGAATTAAAAAAAAAATACCATGAACAACTCTATTTCAAGAAACTGGTCAAAATAGAAGAAATGCACATATTCCTAGAAAAATACAACCTTCCAAAACTCAACCAGGAGGAATCAAAAAAATCTGAATAGGCTGATAACTATGGAGGAAATTGAAGCAGTAATAAAAAAACTCCCAACAATCAAAAGCCCTGGACCAGATGGTTTCACAGGGGAGTTTTATCAAACATTCAAAAAAGAAATAAAACCTATCTTCCTCAGACTATTGCAAACAATTCAAGAGGTAAGTACACTTCCAAACCCTTTCTATGAAGCCAACATTACCCTAATCCCAAAATGAGATAAAGACAATATAAAAAAAGAGAATTATAAGCCAATATCCTTCATGAACGTAGACGCCAAAATTCTCAACAAAATTCTAGCAAATCAAATGCAGCATTGCATTAGAAAGATCATACACCATGAACAAGTGGGATTTATTACAGGAATGCAAGGATGGTACAATATCCACAATAAACATGATACATCACATAAACAAACTGAGAGATAAAAGCCATATAATCATATCCATTAATGCAGAAAAAGCATTTGACAAAATCCAACACCCTTTCTTGATAAAAAACACTCAGCAAGCTGGGAATAGAAGGATCATACCTCAACATAATATAAGCCATATATGACAAACCCACAGCCAACATCATACCCAATGGGCAAAAACTAAAATCATTTTTTTCTAAGAACAGGAACAAGACATGGATGCCCACTCTCACCACTCCTGTTTGACATAGTATTGGAAGTACTAGCCATTGAGATCAGACAAGAAGAAGAAATAAAAGGCATCAAGAAGAAGTAAAACTGTCCTTATTTGCAGATGACATGATATTGTACATAGAAAACCCCAAAGACTCCATAAAAAAACTATCAGATTTAATAAATGAATTCGGCAATGTAGCAGGATACAAAATTAGCACCCAGAAGTCTATGGCTTTTCTCTTCACAAATAATGAACTCACAGACAGAGAAACTAAAAAAGCAATCCCATTTATACCATTTCAACAAAAAACAGATTAAGATACCCAGGAATAAATTTAACCAAGGAGATAAAGGACCTGTACTCAGAAAATTTCAGGACACTGAAAAAAGAGATAGAGGAAGACATGAACAAGTGGAAGAATATACCATGTTAATGGACTGGTAGAATCAACATCATTAAAATGACCATACTACCCAAAGCAATCTATAAATTCAATGCAATTCCCATTAAAATACCAACTGCATATACTTCAAAGACCTAGGAAAGACTCTCCAAAAATTCATCTGGAATAAAAAAATACCCCAAAGAGCTGCAGCAATCATGAGAAAGAAGAATAATGTTGGAGGGATCACAATACCAGATATCAAGCTATACTACAAAGCCACTGTTCTCAAAAATGTCTGGTACTAGCACAATAACAGACATATAGACCAGTGGAACAGAATAGAGAACACAAAAATTGACACAAGTCACAATGCTCAATTAATATTTGACAAAGGAGGCAAGAACATACAATAGAGTAAAGATAGTCTCTTCAATAAATGGTGTTGGGAAATTAGACAGATATATGCAAAAAAAATAAATAAACTAGTCCACCAAATTACACCATACAAAAAATAAATTCAAAATGGATAAAGAACTTAAGCATAAGATGGGAAACCATAAAAATCTTAGAAGAAGCCATAGACACTAAAGTAGCAGACATTTGTTGTAGCAATATCTTTATGGAAACTAAGGAGAAAATAAACAAATGAGACTACATCAAAATAAAAAGCTTTTGCACAACAAAAGAAACCATCAACAAAACAACAAGAAGGCCCACTGCATGGGAGAACATATTTGCCATTGTTATCACCGATAAGGGTTTAATCTCCAGCATTTACAGGGAACTCATACAATTTAACAAAAGGAAGATAAACAACCCAATCAAAAAATGGACAACAGACCTAAATAGATACTTTTCTAAAGAGGACATAAGGAGGTCCAAGAGACATATGAAAACATGCTCAAAGTCACTAATCATCCAAGAGATGCAAATCAAAATGAGAATGCGGTACCATCGCACACCTGTCAGAATGGCTATCATCAACAAATCACCAAAGACAAGTGTTGGCGAGGATGCGGAGAAAAAGGAACTCTATTGCACTGCTGATGGGAATGCAGACTGGTGCAGTCACTGTGGAAAACAGTATGGAGTTTCCTCAAAAAACTAAAAATGAAACTCCCATTTGACCCAGTGATCCCACTTCTAGGAATATATCCCACAAAACCAGAAACATCAATCAGAAAGGATATATGCACCGCTATGTTCATAGCGGCACAATTCACAATAGCTAAGATTTGGAAACAGCCTATGTGCCAATCAGCAGATGAGTGAATTAAAAAGCGGTGGTACATCTACACAATGGAATACTGCGCTGCTGTGAAAAAGAAGGACTTCTTACCATTTGCAACAGCATGGATGGAACTGGAGAGCATTATGCTAAGTGAAATAAGCGAGTGAGTGAAAGATAACTACCACATAATCTCACTCATTTGTGGAATATGAAAAACGTTATAAACTCATGAACAAAAATAGATTCAGAGGCAAAGCAGCATCCAACAGACTGTCAAACTACGGCGGGAAGGCAGGGGAAGGTGGTGGTGGTGAGGGCGGGTAGAGATCAATTAAAGGACTTGGATGCATGCATTTAAGCATAACAAGTGGACACAAGACACTGGGGGTGGGAATGAAGGCATGTTCCAGGGGATAGGAGGCCAGGGGGAGGTCAATGAGGAAAAAGGAGACATAAGTATAATTATTTGTAATATTTTCAACAATAAAATAAAATTATTTTAAAAATAAAAAAATCTTTGCTATAGAAATTAAAATTATATTCTGATAAATATAAAAAATTACAGAAATGGGTAGATTGAAAAGAGAAAATATACTACTTCAGGTTTATGAGAACATGAAGTTATTTTTATAAATAGCTATTAGAAAGTTATATGCCCATTTTAGAAGAATTATGTGTAATTACATGAAATTTATTTTTTCATTAGTAGGCTTTTCATTGTAATTTTATGCCAAACAAGTATTTGATCAGCTGTTATCCTCAAAACAGAAAAGCAGAAGCTAAAATAATAAACATAAGTGCCTGCTCTTTAGAAGGTTTTAGCACTGCTGTTTTAAAGTTACAGTTGGATTCTAAATTTCAAGTGTAAACAACAAATGGGTTATGAATAGTTTTACTCTACTTTCAGCTCTACTTTTCTCAAGTGAACTTAAACTCCAGTCCAGAGAGCTTTTCAACCATTCCCAGCCACCATTTCTGCAGACTTCTAGTCTCAAGTACAAATGCAACTCCAGACATGATGTTTAGTACTTCCCACCCTCTATTGACCATCCACTGCCCAGCCATGCTCTGTTACCTGGAACCAGCTTCAAGGCATTCTCCAGGTACTCATCTTCTGTGATAGGGTGGCCATTTAACTTCAGCTCCAGGGAGAAATCCCGTACGGTCCAGATAAAGTCTGGAAAGAAACTCACAAACTCTATTGAATCTTCTATTCCATCTGGTGTAGGGGAGGACTTTGCCCTGATGAGTTCTGTCAGCTCTGTCACATAACTAGGACCTGGCTAAGGAAAATTAACTTTCTACCCACAATTCCCACATTTCTATAATTCAAAAAAAAAAAATAGTATTACAAACACTCTCTTTCACTCTGGTTCCCTTGGTCTACCAAAAGCAATTAAGCGAGAGCAAAAGAGAAACTGACTGGATCTCCATTCCCATTGACACCATGACACATGGAGGTTGGGTTCCTGGAAGGATACTGCAGCTGCTCCAGAACCTGGTGGTTAATGGTGCCCAAGCTGTTGTAGACAAAGCTGCTACACAGAAGCACGGCCAGGGCAAAGATCCACGAGTCATTCTTAGTGTCACCCTGGAAGTACAGTAGGGCAAGACATTCAGGGGTTTACCTTACAGAAATTTATTCAGACACTAAGTCTAACAGTCCTTCCTTTTATTTCAGGTAATGTACTCACCATGCAAACACATAAGTTTGAAGACAGGAATAAATATACATATGAGCTTTAGCAATTACAGAAACATTACTTGTGACTGTGATTTTGTCATCCTAGGGTTTTCTTTTTAATGAACTGGATGAAATAAAATAACATATAAAGTAATTTAGTGCAGCACCTGTTGTGCTATTACATTAAATGAATGGTGTTAGCACATATTTATTCTACATATATTTGTTGGTTCTGGACTATATAAAATATTCTACAGTTAACATAACTGAGGATATATCCAAGAAATGTTTATGGGAAGCTACTGAATATTTCCACTGCTGTTAAAATTAAAAAGCAGTTTAAAATGACAAATATTACTTTCAAGGTGACTATTTCAAAGCCATGACAAACATCTATAGCAAGGAATATAACAAGGATAATATCTATAGGATGCTTACATCAAAGTAATGTATCTAAGCATTGGAACCTATAGCTATAATAGTAAATTAAGGGAGAGAAAATATCAACCAAAGAATTATATGCACGTATATACAAAACATGGACACTGACAATAGCATGCTGAAGGCCTGCAGAGGAAATAGATGTGGGAAAGTGGTGGTCAATAGGAGGGGAAGAAGGGAAAAATATGTAATACTTTCAATAATAAATATAAATTTTAAGAAATGTTAAATTAAAATTTACAACTCTATCATGGAAACCAGAGCTCTGAAAGTTATAAAATTTTACATAACATGAAGTCTTCCTCAGCGTCTTGATTGAAAATTAAAAACTAAGCAGAGTGTGAATTTGAATAAGTGAAGGTATCCTACACATGGAAAGACCCACAGAACCAAAGTAGATATGACAGAAGTCTTTTCAATAAAAGTAGAGTTATTTGATCTGACTGGAACAGAGGGTAGGTCAAGAACTTAAAGCTGGATAGTGAGCCTAGTGCAACCAGATGAAGGACCTTAAAGGAGGGGTTAATTTGTGTGTATAAAATACCTCAGGTCTAAATAGCAGCACAATACAGAATTTTCGTTCTATTATAAACACTGTCTAAAGTTGTTCCCCAGAACAAAAGTGGAAAATACCTAGAAAATTTTGGAGGGAAATGCTGATTTGTCCATTTATCTTCCAAAGCCCAATTTAAAAAAATGATTACAATAAGAAGTGGCACTTGCGACAAACAATAGGTTATTTAGACAGCAAGACTATTTGATATATAAAAATAAACACAAAATTTCTAAGTCTTCTTTGGGTAGAAATAAAAAGTTGTAGAAATTTAGGTACTATGTCCAAATAAGTCTCAAACTAAAGCAGAAAAGGAGAAATCATTCATTTTACCATTTAGTAGAAAATAAAATATCAAAGACCCATCTTAAAATGTTGTAGGACAAACACTTGCTTTTATAGAGCTGTCTCATTAAGAGGTGTCTCAGGTCTTCCAGAATACTTGGTGAGTGCTTGGTGAACTTCACCAGAGGACTACAGACTTTTTAAGGGCAGGGTTTTTACATGGGTCACTAGTATCTACAGTACTAACGTAGAGTCCTGGGAATATGGTGCTCAGCAATTGTTTATTAAATTGAATCAAATTATTCATGCACTGCCAAGAAATAAAAGCAAATTTACTCAATGTACCATGACACCTTACCTAGAAATAAGAGTCAGACAATCGAGCATTTGCCTGATATATAGTTCGATTTCTAGATTTCACAAATAGATCAAGCAGTTAAGTTAAAGAGTTCATTATGAGAATATCCAGGTTAAAACCATTTTATCTGTGACTCTACGCCTTACCTTTTCCACATCGCCCAGGCCCTCAGTGTCTAGAAGGACCAGAGTGCAATCAGGCTTATTGGGGTGAGGTACACACCACATCCAGATGCCCTTGGTTTCAGACTGCACCGTAGAGCCCAGAGGGAAACCTATAAAGGAAGGGGAGACCCAACCCACAGTGACAACAGACGATCTAAGCAGCCAAGAGGCTACACAGTCAGACTTTTTGGAATGGAAGTACCCCAGAATATAAGATGGTGCTTTCTCTAGTTTGTAAGAATGCTTTACTTTGTGTGTCATCTATGTGAAGGAGGAGATGAATGTTAACTGTGAAAATGATACCCAACAAGAGCTCACAATGGAGGTGAAGTGCATCCATGAATCAGACATAATAAAGGTCATTGAATACCATAATAAGAGCATTTTAAAGAATGATCCAGTAAAGGCTGAATAGAAGTGGATAGAAGAGAGACATCTAAAGAAAATGAAATTGAGATCATATTTTTCCAATCAAAGTGATAAAAATAAAAATGGCAAATGGTGTGGGAGAGGTTGTTCACCACAATGGGATGTGAACTCACAAAAATCTTTAAATATAATGATTGATATGCAATTATCTTTATATATTCATGGGAAAAGCAAAATTCTATAGAGAAAGCAAAACAAGTTATGAGCTAGATAGGAGACACAATTTCAAGACCCCAGTGTTGGCACTGGTAAAAGATGGAGTCTATGCATTACTAGGAGGGATTTTCCTTAACAGAAGTAAAACTATAAATACAGTAATAGAATAGATTAAGGTAATAATTTAGTGATGAGAATTTGACTTAGAAGTTTGGTTTATTGAGAGGAGTTTAGTTCTCTCTTCATGTAATCAGGGAAGAAAACTAATAAGCTGTGATATAGTTAGAGTAAGAAAATTGGCCCTGGCCTGAGATAACACTAATTAAGGTCATAATTTATTAGTAAAAATTAGAATTAGAAGGTGGGTTTATTGAAAGAAATTTAGCACTTTCTTATGTGACTAGTGAAGAAAACTAAGAAGCTGTGAAATAGCTGGAGTCAAAGAATTGTCCTCTGCCTGAGACACCACTCACCGTGATTCTGTCCTGCAAGCCGATTCATCAAGTAGGATTTGCCTGTTCGATACAGTCCTGCAATGGCCACGACCACCACTGGCTGAGAAATCTGCTCAAGAATCTCTAGAGCTTCCTGATTCACTGACAGATGCTCATTGTTGTTTTCCACCAGGCAAATGGGGGCCATCATGTTAGGTGTAGATGCCATGGCAACCTGCAAACCTAGAAGAATATCCCAGTAGAAATAAGCTTACAATGCTATTTGAAATGAAGCAGAGTTGTGCAAAGTACCCATCATCTTAGGACAATATGAGTGTTCTACTTTGTTCCTGTCATAGTAAGCATAAGCCAAGCCCTGCAGTGAAAAATTCGTCTATTTTTGGTCCTATACTTGCAATGAATCTCTGCAAGGGCCAAAGTGCTCCCAATGCTGTGAGGACCTCAAATTGAATGTTGTTGCTGGCACTGGGCAGCCACATCTTATAATACAGTTGAGTGGTTCTACCCAATGTCAGAGTCACCACTGAGAAGCAAATTCATCACCTCATGTGAACATCTTCTCCCCAAACTTAAGGTTTAACCAGCCGCTAAGAGGATCCTGAGGAAGGACTGCCTAGGACAGAGTGACCTGGGGACACATCCAAGAAATTTTAAGTCACAGGTTTCATGCATCTCACTGTTGGTGGTCCTAGTTATTGAGAACAGCTATGGAAATAGTGATGAATATGACTAGAATTCATCATAATCTGAGGTTTTAGCCTGACAATTTGGTTTGACATATGACAGACCAATAAAATGTAACATCTATGGCTCCATTTATGATACTGAAGGTACTGAAGGAGTTTGGGGTTCCAGAAGAGAAATAGCTTTTAATTTTTCTCCTTTTTTAGAAGTCTTCAAAATTATTTTGGCCACAAAGTTCAGGAAACTGAGTCATGTGATATTTATTTTGTTTTTCAAAATGAAGTGTGCATCAAAATTTAAGAATAGACTTATGTTATAAGCCAATAAAAAGCATATATTAATAAAACAGTCAATAAAAAATATCAAGAAGACCTCACAAATTCTGAACCCTCCATGTCCTGTTAAAATTATCCATGTGAAAATATCAGGTGGATGTGCAAAATTCCTGGACATGGCTGACCTGGGACTTTCTTAGGGTGGAGAAAGTACTTCTTATATTCCAGGAAGTGCATGTTGGTCTGTCCTAATTTTCAGAACATACCAAGAATGAAGCTGAGCCAGGCGGTGTCCTAAGCAACGTTGGACCTGAGCAGTGACTTATAGCCTTGTCAGGGGACAGCATGCTCCTTTCCCAACTTTTAAGGATGTGACTGGGAGCTGGGGGTGAGGCCACAATCATAAGGCAGCCCATCTGTGTCTGACTGGTTTTCTTTCTTTCTTTCTCTCTTTCTCTCTTTCTCCCTTTCTCCCTTTCTCCCTTTCTTCCTTTCTTCCTTCCTTTCTTTCTTTCTTTCTTTCTTTCTTTCTTTCTTTCTTTCTTTCTTTCTTTCCTTCCTTCCTTCCTTCCTTCCTTCCTTCCTTCCTTCCTTCCTTCCTTCTTTCTTTCTTTCTTTCTTTCTTTCTTTCTTTCTTCCTTTCTTCCTTTCTTCCTTTCTTCCTTCTCTTTCTCTTTTTCCATTCAATAAATAAAGGCAAACCAGAGCTCTCTGAGCCAAGTCTGCTCTTGAGAAAAAAATTAAATTAACTAAAAATGTAAAATTTAAAATTTTGTGTAAGCGGTGAATCTAATGTGGAATTAGAATAGGACCATAAGTCCAACCTAGTGCACATTACAATGAGGAACACTGAGCTCATGCATGAAGCAGCTGCCTTCATGCCCCATCCCATTAAACAGCCAGGAGAAGACCCTAATCTCTCATCTCTCCATGAACCCACATTCTCTGCTCCACTTGCTGCTGTCCTGGTTATGTGAAGTCCTACTAAGCTGTCACCTCACAACTACCACTGCCCCTAATGGGGAAGCTAAAGCCAGCAGCTGAGCCCTGCAGTCCAGGCTACCAGGCTACAGGTGTCTCTACCTCTCCAGTCCTCAGTCCATTCTGAATCAGAAAGTGAGAGGTTTAAGCCCAGGACCAAGTTGCTGGCAAAAGAAAGTTGAATTCCCACTTCTGTCCCACAGCTCCTCTGGTCAGTGTGTCCCAGAACAAGCTCCCAGGTCCTTCTCACTCCTCCTTGCTCCCACTCCTCCTACCACTTTTCTGTCACTAGTTTATAGAAGTTTTAAAAAAAAGCTGAGGAATTTTGTTTTCATTCTTACAGGGGACTCAGCAAAACAACTGAACCTAAAAAACAATAACGGATGTAATTTTTTGGTAGGGTCTAAACATTTGGAAACTGCAGAATAAAAACCTGGCTTAGACCTTATAGATATTTCTAATAGTTGATTAAAATATGTGAGAATAAACTATTTCATCTAAATACCACTTTATAGAATCTTTGGAATACTAAATACAGTTAATGCAATAAAGAAAGTTTTAATATTTAAATTGTATGTTAAGGATCATCTTCTCTGTTTTTTCCATGTCCCACAGACATCAGTGACTGGGAGCTGAAAGAGAGGCCATTATCATAAGACATGGGAAATGTGTGAGATGGGGAGGGGAAGATGGAGGAAGTGACTGCAACCAGCGCTTCTTAGGAAAGGACAGGTTTGGTTCCTCAGTCACAGAAAGGACTTCAGCCCCTTCAAGCAGGTGATGTAGGGTGCACCCCTCCTTCTCCCAGGCAGGGCTCTTTGTGCAGCCTGGGAGGGTGCCAAAGAGGGAGCAGGGCATCCCAGGAACAAGCTGTGCCCGCTGCCACCCTGCAGCAGCCTTCCATCCAAACAGAGGGGCTGAGCTGCCTCCAGCTTATAGCCCACAGGCCACCCCTCCTCTGCCCCCACCATCGGCCAGCTGCCTCCAAGGCTGACAGTGGGGAGCCTTTGCCTCCAGTGCCAGGTGTGCTGCGCTGGAGCACGCATTGTTATTGTTGATGTTACTTAATGAACATGCGCAGGAAATCCAAGTCTCTGAGCGAACTTACCTGTCTCCTAAGCTGCAGACAGCGAATAAATTCTCTCCTCTGGCCTTGCTCCTCAGGAGTCTGGCTCCCCAGGGTGCTCACAGTTCTCTTTATAAGCTGAAAATTCTGCTGGATATTACAGCGAAGCAGATTTCATTGGGGTTGATAAGAACTAAAATCGAAAGACACATCTTTTTCTGTGAAGTTACGTGTTGGACTTTCAGCCTTCTCCCCTCATGATATTACGGCAAAGCAGTTTCAGTGGGGTTGAGAAGAACTAAAATCGAAAGGACACATCCTTATCTGTGAAGTTAAGTGTTGGAATTTCACCCCTCTCCCCTCCACCCTAAGGCATGAGATGGCCAGGGTGGGAGGACATATTTCGCTCACACCCAGCTCAGAAATCCCAGGCTGGCACCTCCTCCTCAAGGGGCTTGTGTCCCCTGACTCCACAGTGAACACAGCTGCAGGGCTGAATGTGAGCCAGTAACAGCAGGCTGACAGGTCTACAGCCTGTCTCTCAGAGGTACTTTGGAAAGGCAATGAGGTATTCTTATTGTTGTTGTTTTAATTTTATGCTAAGACTATCTTTTCATTTCTGGCTTTTTGAAAAACTTTTATTTTTAATTTATCCTTCTTCATTGTCCATGACTGTGTGCATAAAACTGGCCTGTTTTTCCAATCAAGAGATAATCACTAGTATTTTGTAGCATGTTCTCCTACTTACTCTTCTGTGTTGTTTTTCTTTGTGGTGGCTCTGTGGGGGATTGCAAGGGTCCTGAGTTTATATGTTGAGTGTTTCTTTCAGTGAAATTACATAAAAATACAAACTCCAAAGTGAACATTCAAAATGAACAAATAAATCATAACCATCAACAAGTTTTTAAAAGTTTACAAGTGCCACAAATATTTTCTGTTTTCTGGTTTAATCATCTATTAATTTGCATTCCCCATATTTGCATTTTCATCTGAATAATAATTCAGGTAAAAATATGTAATTGTACAGGATTTCACTCCATTAGACCATTAAAAAAAACTGTAATCAAAGTATTTTTTGTTATACCTGTTGTCTTCTGGACGGATACAGGCAGGAGCTGTTATTAGAACAATTTTGGGTTAGTTTCATTGCTTATTTTTCTCTGCCTAGATTGAATATTCTGAGTTGGTTTCAAAGACATTAAAATGTTAATTCCACTTTCACCAATAAGTTTGGTTGACATTGGCTCTTTAACAACATAGCAAAAACAAAATAGCAGCAGCAGCTAGATGTTAGATTTATTTGTATAGATTTATCGTAAGTACATTACTAAAATGAAATACTTGTTCCAAGAAAGCTGTTACATTGAATACTGTGGATGAAAGGGGCCACATGCTAACCTGACAAGCTCAGGGGAGGCCTGCATGGCAGCCTTGCAAACTTAGAGACCTAAAGGAACCACAAAGGATGGTCTGAAATTAAACTTTAACTAAAAGCAGTTATGGTGGGCAGTTACGTCCCAGGCCGGTATCTTCACTGACAAGGTCAACCTTTACCTTAACTGAGCTTATCTGTCTTTTTGCACCTATGATAACATACCCTTGAAATGTCTGGGTAACTTGTAACTTCCCTTTTTTCTGGACCCCTTGAGGCACAACCTAATGTGCTGGGTGCCAGGACAGATACCACAAATTCCTTCATTATCATGGTAATTATTCCTGCACCCACCTAAGTATGTGTCCATCATTTTACTTTTTATCCAATCCCAAGGGTTCCCCCTCACCTCGCTTTCCTTTCTCCTGCCTCTCTAGTCTATCACCAATGGATTTCATGTAACCCACCTACATCTCTTTCCTTTGATTGCAATGTATAAATACAGATGTAACCCGCCATTCTCCAGAGCATTATCTCAATTCATTGAGGTTCTGCTTCCCAGCATAAGGTGTGTTGACAATTTGGTTCAAATAAACTCACAAAAATTATTTACAGGCTTCAATGTTTTTTTACGTTAACAATACAATATCATAACATAAATTAAAAATCTGAAAATTGAAATTTCCTCCTTTAATATGGGATATAATACTACTGATTATGTTCTCATGGGAATGTTTCTCTTTTAATATAAGATTATATCCTAGACTTCTTATTTTTAGGGTTGTAATGTAATCATATTGTGTGATATTAGTTTATCAGTCTTTATAACTTGTCTATATTTGGGATTTTTAATTTTGACATTGCTATTGTTTTCCAGCAATACATAGTGGTACATTTCACTGGTTCATCCTATCTAATAAAAGAGTAATATGCAAATTGATGGTTACTCCGCTACACCCACAAGCAACACCCACAAGCCATGCCCACCAGCCAATCAAGAGCGAATATGCAAATAAACCCAACCAAGATGGCTGCAGCCACAGAGAGCAGGAGGGAGGCTTGGGTTTCCCTGGCAATGGAGGAAGCCAAGCTTTCCACCTACCCTTGCTGGCCCAGGCCTCCACTCAATGCTACAAAGTTTCAATGATAGAAGATAAATAAATCCCAACAAAAATGGCTGTGGCCACAAAGCAAGCAGGAGGCTTGGCTCCACTCAAGGCTATAAAGTTTCAATTATAGAAGATAAATAAATCCCAGATACCAGGGCCTCTGCTTGGGTCACAAACCACCACAGGCCTCTCGCCCAGGCCCCCCCATGCCCCAAAAGAACCCCCACCCTGATCCGGGACACCCTTCAGGGCAAACCAGCTGGCCTCCACCCATGCACCAGGCCTCTATCCTATCTCATCCTATCTAATAAAAGAATAATATGCAAATTGACTGTCACTCCAACACACAAGATGGCTGCTCCCATGTGGTCAATGATGACTGCCCCCATGTGGACACAAGATGGCCACCACAAGATGGCCAGCAGTTGAGGGCAGTTGGGAGGGACCAAGCCTGCAAGGGAGGGCAGTTAGGGGTAACTAGGCCAGCAGAGGAGGGAAGTTGGGGGCAACCGGGCCTGCAGGGAAAGGCAATTGGAGGGGACCCAGGCCTGCAGGGGAGAGCAGTTGGGGGGGGACCAGGCCTGCAGGGAAGGGCAGTTAGGGGTGACCAGGCCTGCAGGGGAGGGAAGTTAGGGGAAAACAGGCTAGCAGGGGAGCAGTTAGGCATCAATCAGGTTGGCACATTATGTAAGTGAGCCATTGTAAATGTGTACCTGCTATCAGTATAAATTGTTATGGATTTTTCTTTTGTCTACCAGAGAGCCTGAAACTGGGTGACTCGAGTGTTTGACATCCAGTGCTCTAGTGTGTTCTGGAGTAAAGCCTTGACCTCAGGTGGGGCAGTTAGGATTAGTTACTGCCCTAGGGTTAACTTATTTGCTTTTTTGATAAGCATAGCTGTGGCTGCTACAACCAAGGTACATGCCCTTGACCGGAATCGAACCCTGGACCCTTCACTCTGCAGGCCAATGCTCTATCCACTGAACCAAACCAGTCAGGGCTAGACATCATTTTAATAGTTCTTCCTTCACTCAGTGGAGGATGTGCAGGAGGCAGCTGATCAATGTTTCTCTCTCATCGATGTTTCTAACTCTCTATCACTCTCCCTTTTTCTCTGTAAAAAACAAACAAAAAAAAATAATAAAATATATTTTTAAAAAATGATGTCCAAAACTGAGGTTAATGAGACTGGATTAAACTGAAATGAAATTTTTGCATGTTATACTAATTTACCTGCAATAGTTTTAGAAAGTATGTTTATTTGACAATTTTTATTAATATACTAGAGGCCTGGTGCATGAAATTCGTGCATGTCGGGGGAGTCCCTCAGACCAGCCTGCACCCTCTCCAATCTGGAACCCCTCGAGAGATGTCCGACTGCCCATTTAGGCCTGATCCCAGTAGGATCGGGCCTAAATGGGCAGTTAGATATCCCTCTCACAATCCAGGACTGCTGGCTCCCAACTGCTCGCCTGCCTGCCTTCCTGATTGCCCCTAACCGCTTCTGCCTGCCAGCCTGATCACCCCTAACCACTCCCCTGCCAGTCTGATTGATGCCTAACTGCTCCCCTGACAGTCTGTTTGCCACTAACTTCCCTCCCCTGCAGGCCTGGTCCCCCAAAACTGCTCTCCCCTGTAGTTCTGGGTCCCTCACAACTGCCCTTCCCTGCAGGCCTGGTTACCCCCAACTTCCCTCCTCTGCTGGCCTGGTCACCCCTAACTGCCCTCCCCTGCAGGATTGATCACCCCCAACTGCTCTCCCCTGCTGACCTGATCACCCACAACTGCCCTCCCTTGCAGACCTGGTCCCTTCCAACTGTCCTCCCATGCTGGCCATCTTGTGGTGGCCATCTTGTGTCCACATGGGGGCAGTCATCTTTGACCACATGGGGGCAGCCATCTTGTGTGCTGGAGTGATGGTCAATTTGCATATTATTCTTTTATTAGATAGGATTAGATAAGATAGAGGCCTAGTGCACGGGTGGGGGCTGGCTGGTTTGCTCTGAAGGGTGTCCCATATCAGGGTAGGGGTTCCTTTAGGGCATGGGGTGGCCTGGGCAAGGAGCCTGTGGTGGTTTGCAGGCTGGCCATGTCCCCCGGCGACCCAAGTGGAGGCCCTGGTAACTGGGATTTATTTATCTTCTATAATTGAAACTTCTATAAGTTTCAATTATAGAAACTGATGATGACCCTGCTTTGGATAGAGGTCTCTACAGCACTATAAGATGTGGATGTCCAGTGACAGCAATGACATTCAATCTGAGATCCTCACAAAGTTGGGAGCACTTTGGCCCTTGCAGGGATTGTAAGGGCAAAACCAAAAATAGATGAATTTTTTGTGGCAAAATTTTTATGAAATTTTTAGCCTATGCTTACTGTGCCATGAATGTAGCAGGAAAGAACAACTAAACTCAGAGCCTGCCAAAGTATAGCCTAGATATGAAAACCTTATTTCCAGAGAAGCACAAGGTGGTGATTATCACTGTTATTGTTGGAATGGTGATTTGGGACCCCCCAGGAGAAGCTGTTGATATTAGCAATCCCTTTTGGTTACTCATTTTGTGTCTCGTTCCTTACAGTTTCCCGGAAAAATAATTAATTATGGAATTTCTACCAGGACCAAATTGTGGGCTTAGAAGCCATCAGGGCTTAGATGGACTTTTTAAGGGAAAGGGGCAAGCATTTACAGTTACCCGAGTCTTGCTTTAGTAAGGACGCTTTCCTTTTGTCAGACTGTGTCTTAGACAATAGACTCCCCCCGCCCCACCCCTCTTTAGTCCTTTGGGTCCCTGAGCTATACACATGAAGGTGACCAAGGAAAAATCCTGTATTTGGAATAGCTGAGATTCTCTTAGGCCCTTTCTCTGCCCATTTGTTTCATGACAGCAGCACCAGCGGAATATATATCTCAATAAAGGTAAATACATGGCCAATTATAACTGATAGTGTTATTATAATAGTCTGTCACTCCACTTTTTGTTTTCAACTATATTTAAGAGATCAACAACTAAAAGCCGTGGGAACAGAGCTATAAATGAGAAAGTATTTGTAAGTTATTGAAGTTAAACTGGTTAAATTTATATTAGGGTGTGATCATTTTAGTATGATAAATGTAATTAACCACAAATATAATACCTATAAGATATATACAAAAGGAAATGATTGGAGCATTAAAATATTTTAGTACAAAAAAGTCAACTAAACATGAAAGAAGGATAAAAAAAACTATAAGGCATATAGAAAACAAATAGCAAATGATAGAATAATTCCTCTTTATAAGTAACTAGGGGCCCGGTGCATGAAATTAGTGCACAGGGGGTGGGTCCCTCAGCCTGACCTGCACCCTCTCCTATCTGGGAGCTCTCAGGGGATGTCCTACTGATGGTTTAGGTCTGTTCCCCGTGGTTCTCTGCTCTCTGCAGACCTGCCTGCTTGACGCCACTGCAGGCCCTGGTGTCTGCTCTCTGTGGGGGTCTGCTTGCCCTTTGTTGCCAGGGCCAAAGGCAAGCAGGGCCCTGTTGTCTGTTCTCTGGCTTGCCACCACAGGGGCAAGCAGGGCCCTAGTGTCTGCTCTCTGTGGGGGCCCTGCGGCGGACTGCTTGCCCATTGCTGCCATGGCCAGGGGCAAGCAGGGACCTGCTGCCTACTCGCTTGCTGCGGGGGACATCCCCGCCCCGCCCTGGGCCTCTCAGTGCCTGTGCTTGTAGGCCCAGAGTGGCTGGGTGCATTCCAGGACCTGGTCCCTCAGCGCCGGCAACAGGCTTGGAGTGGCCTGACTACTGAGGACGCCCATCCCCGGGACCCAGGCCGCTTGGTGCCAATGTGCACACAAGCACCGCCCCACCCCCGGCCGCTTGGCACCTGTGTATACAAATTAACTCACCATCTTTGTTGGGTTAATTTGCATACTCACTCTTGGTTGGCTGGTGGCATCGCAAAGTGATGGTCAATTTTCATATTTCTCTTTTATTAGATAGGATTACATGTAAAAGAATGAAAGTCTACCATGAAAATATAGAAATTGGCAGAATTTATTTTAAAACAAACGTGATAAAACTACATGGTGTCCTCAAGAGACTTACTTTATATTAAAAAACACAAATAGTCTGAAAGTGAAATGGTGGAAAAAGATGTTTCAGGAAAACAGTTACGAAAGGAGAGCATGAGTGGCTATACAAATATCAGACAAACTAGACTTTAAAAATCACAAAAGTTACAAAAAAACATAGAAGGACATTATATATTAAGAAGATGTTCAATATAGAAAAAAAGTATAGTAAGTATAAGCGTGCACCTAATACCAGACATTCAAAACATACAAGGCAAAAATTGGAATAGAAATGAAAATAAACAGTCCTATTAAAATAGTTGGAGACTTCAATATCCCACTCTCAAAAATGGATAGAAAAATCAGACAGAAGATAAATAAAGACATAGAGGGGTTGTACAATGCAGGAAACCACCTAGGTCTAACAGAGCCTTCTATAAATAACAGCAGACTACACATTCATCTCAAGAGCACATGGGACACTTTCCAGAATAGAACACATGTTAACCAAAAATTAAGTCTTAATAAATATAAAAAGATAGATACCATACAAAGTACCTTCCCTTATTAAAATGGGTATAGTTAGAAATCAGTAACAGAAGTAAAACTGGAAAGTTAATTAATTTGTGGAAATAGACAACACACTCTTATACAACCAATAGATTAAAGAAGAAATCATTTGAGAAATTGAAAAATACTTAGAGACAAAAGATAATGATAAATCAGCATACCAAAACTCATGGGATTCAGTGAAAGCAGTACTAAGGGGGTGGGGGGAGTTAAAGATATAAATATTTACATTAAAAAAGAAAAAAAATCTAACTTTTTTTCTAATCTAAAGAACTAGAAAAAGGAGAACAAACTGAACAGAAGGAAGTAAATAATGAAGATTAGAGAATAGAAAAACAATAGAGAAATAAATGAAACCAAAAGCTG
This sequence comes from Plecotus auritus, assembly GCF_963455305.1. Lineage (NCBI taxonomy): Eukaryota > Metazoa > Chordata > Mammalia > Chiroptera > Vespertilionidae > Plecotus > Plecotus auritus. Next base: position 69,613,611 of record NC_137771.1, read on the forward strand.
GTTATTTGAAGTGATCAATCAATTGACAAACCTTTACCTAGATTGATTTAAAAAAAGAGAGAAGACACTAATACTGAAATGAGAAAGTTACTGGCATAGTCTCTTTTCCATGGGATAATCCCAGAAAAGAGATTACTACCAATTCTGCAGGGAACAAAGATAAAAGAGAGTACTATGAACAGTTAGTTGCACACCAACATACTAGATAACTTAGATGAAATGGACAAATTCCTAGGAAAACAAAATCTGCAAAGACGAAATCACAAAGAAAATTATTTTTGACCTACAGTTGGTAAGGATATTTAATTAGTAATAAAAAATGTCCTGACAAAAAACACACAAAAAAACACCAAAAACCAAAAAACCACCTGATGGCTCTACTGTTGATTCCTACCAAGCATTGAAGAACTAACACCAATTCTCAAACTATTTAAAACAATTGAAGAGGAGGAAATTCTTCCTCACTTATTCTATAAGGTTAATATTATGCTGATACCAAAAATACACAATGACACTACCAGAAAGGAAAACTATTGACCAATGTCCCTGATGAATATCAATGCAAAAATCCTCAACAAAATACTAGCAAAGTAAATTTAGTAGCACATTAAAAGAATTATATTCTATGACCCTCCATGAACAAGTGGTGTTTATTCTTGGGATGCAAGGATGTTACAACATAAAAAATTTGATCAATGTAGTATAGAATATATTAGTAGAATAAGGGGATGGGAGCACATGATTATCTCTAGTTATGCAGAAAAAACATTTGACAAAATTCAACACCCTTTCATGGTAAAAACACTCAGCAAAGTAGGAATTGAAGGAAACTACCTCCATATAAAAAAGCCATATATGAGAAACCCAGAGCAATTTGGCAAGAAAAAGAAAGGCATCGAAATTGGAAAGGAAGAAGTAAAATTATTTCTGTTCACAGATGATATGATTTTATGTGTAGAAAACTAAAGATCCCACACACCAAAACGTTAAAAGTAGTTAACAAATTCAGCAATGTAGCAGAATACATAGTCTACATGCAAACATTAGTTGCATTTCTATATATTAACTATGAACAGACTGAAAAGGAAATTAAGAAAACAATTTCTAGGAGTATATGGAGTAATCAATGTTGTTGAGAAAGATTATTCTGCCAGATAAGTGATTGCAAAGCATGGTATAGTGACATAGACTCACTTGGTTTCAAATCCAGGACCTACCACTTATTCATATATAAATTTGAGCATATCTCTCAGTCTTTCTGAACTTTATTGACTACACTAGAGGCCTTGTGTATGAAATTCATGGACTGGGGGAGGGTCCCTCAGCTCGGCCTGAGCCCTCTTGCAGTCTGGACCCCTCGGAGGATGTCCACCTGCCAGCTTAGGCCTGGGGAGTGGGCCTAAGCTGGCAGGTGGGCATCCCTCTTGCACTCAGGGACCCCTCGCTTCTTATCAGTCACCTGCTCGCTGTTCCTTACCACTCGGCTCGCTGCTCTTTAGCACTGCCTCGCAGGTGGGAAAGGCTCCCAGCACTGCCACTGAGCTCGTCAGTCATGAGCCCAGCTGCTGGCTGAGTGGTGCTCCCCCTTTGGGAGTGCACTGACCACCAGGGGGAAGCTCCTGTGTTGAGCTTCTGCCCCCTGGTGATCAGTGTGCATCATAGTGACCGGTCGTTCCACTGGTTGTTCCGCTGTTTGGTCTGCCATTCAGTTGATTTGCATTTAGGCTTTTATTATATAGGACATGCAAAGTGGGTACAATAAGTCCAAATTTGCAAAGTTTTTATAATGAGCAGTGAGGTCAGCTTTGCAATGCATCTGTCACAGAGCTCAGCAATGGATGAGAATCATTGCTTGAATTTTATTTTTATTATGGAAGTAAAACTTGGGAGGCTGATAGTGTCTAGTGTTTCATCACTACCATCAAATGCTATCCTACTTTTTGTGCCATAGAAAAGTACAGAGGTCCCACAGGCCCTCTGCTGATGTACACATGCTTTGATTAGCCTTTAAGCAGAGAATGAATTTGAGATGTTACTACTACAGAGAAATTATTTTGGGTTTGCAGGTTTCCATGACATCTGGACCCATCATGTTGGTCCCCATATGTTTGGTAGAAAACAAGGATGAGCAGATGTCAGTGAACCAGAAAGCCTTAAAGATTCTTTACAAGATTTCTCAACCAGTGGTGGTTGTGGCCATCATTGGGCTATATCATACAGGAAAATCCTATTTGATGAACTGTCTTGCAAGAGAAAAGTGTGGTGAGTGAAATCCTCTGACAGAGGCTGTTCGCTTAACTCCAACTGAATCTTAGCTTCTCACTACTTCTCTAGGGTCACAGGAAGGAAGATTCCAAATTTCTTATTAAACACATTTTCTAATTCTAATTCTTACCAGCAAACTTGCAACTTGACCTTTTTCTGTTCCTAGTTCTTACTCCTATGTGTCTGCTACATGTAAAAGGAAAGTCTCCCAAACTAGTGCTCTTAGAGACATCTTTTCTTACCTAACAGGCATTAAGCTCTCTCACATGAAGTTATGTCTCCCACATGAAATTTTGCTTTCTATTACTGTGGTATTCTTATTAACCAAGCAACATGCTTGAATATCTGTCATCTTAAAATTTCTCTATAGATTCCATATCTCATTATGACTACCACCTCATTTTTTTCCTTTTTACTCCTCTTCAAGCTAAAATATTTTGTCTGTCTTAATTTCCTTTCCCAATTCTATTCTTCCCAGCTCTCTTTTCAATTGACCCCCTTCTGTTTTTAGCCCTAACAGTCCACTAAATGATCTTGTTATATTTACCAGTGGACTTCATTGTGTATGATCAGTGGATGTTTTTTGGATCCATCTTAGTTCCCTGTTTGACATTTTATAGCATACTTGATATCTTTCTGCTCCTTGAAATTGTTTATTTACTCAGCTTCTGAGGACCACACTCTTCTGGGTTTCTTTCTACCCTTGTGTTTAATTCTCTTCAATCTCTTTACCAGTCTCCAACTTTTCATCTACTCATCTGAATTGTAGGTTCCTCCAGGACTTGGCCCTGAGATCTTTTCTCTGTTTATACTCTCTCAATGTGAACTCATCCAATCTCTGCACTTTGAATGCCAGTTTTATTCTCATATCTCTGCAATGGATATTTCTTGCCTCAGTACCTCTTCTGACATTCAGACTCATTAGTCAAATAGCTATCTTTTTCTTTTTTTAAGGTTTTCCACTTAAAGTTATGTTCACATTAAAAGTCTAGATAAATCCCCACTTTGAAACCCAAATGAAACCAAATAAAATAACAGCACACTTTCTGCTTTCTCAATCATTTTCTTCCCAGTAGTTTACCAACTTTCTAGTCTCAAGCCTCAAACTTGATATCCCTCACTTACCTTATTTCCCACATCCAATTCATACACCCACCCTCTTGTTACTCTTACTAAATATATCTCAAATATCTTTTTCCATTTTTCTTATCATTTTTATTTATTTTTAATCCTCACTGGAATACATGCTCAGTGATTTTAGAGACAGGGGAAAGGATAGAGGTGGGAACGGAAGGAGAGAGAGAGAGAGAGAGAGAGAGAGAGAGAGAGAGAGAGAGAGAGATCCATTTCCTTCCAGTGCTTACTCCAATGGGGGGGATCTAACCCTCAACCTAGGTATGTATGTGCCCTGACCAGGAATTGAACCCACAGCTCTTAGGTGTATAGGATGACACTCCAACCAACTGAGCCACACTGACCAGGACTAATAAAATTTTTAAGATTTTTATTTATGAGGCTAAATCAGTCTTATCTTTTGCCTGAAATATTTTTTTAATGAAGTGTCCTTTTTCTACTTTGACCCTCTCTAATAAATTATCTTCAAAGCGACCAAAGTTTCATCTAGCTGCTTTTAATGCCTTCCTTAAGCTTGCATTATTCTTACATAAAATCCACACTCCTCAGAGGCACACTGTGACCTAGTCTTTCTTATATCTTATACATTTTCTCCACCACTGGTTATGATACAACCATACCAGCCTCCTTTTTGCCCTTGCAAATTGCAAGCCCTTTCCTATCTCCAGTTCATTGAACTTGTGGTTCACTCTGCCCGCAATACTTGCTTCTTCTTTACCCAGCTAGCTCCTTTTATTCAAGGCTCTGCACAAATGTCAGTTATCAAAGAAGTCTTCCCTGCCCATCCTGTCTCATGTTGCCTCTCCACTTAAATTTAACAAAATATGAACATATTTTATATAATTACATGTTTACTTGTTTTTCTTCTCATATTAAAATTAAAATCAGTAGAGGAAAAAACCTTACCTGGAGTCTTTGTTGTCAAATTTGCAGCAACAAGGATAGTGTGTAGAACATAGTAAGCACACAGTAATTGATTAAAAGAAACACAAATCAGAATGTTTATCTTTTAGCTCACTTAGTTTATCTTTTATATGACTTTAGCTAGCCTTCATGAAAATTCTGATTAGAGCACTGTACATGGTGTTGCAGAATATCTTGTAGACTAGCATATCCAAATCCTACAAAGCCCATGAACATGGTTTACTGTAAAGAGAATCTGACACTGGGAATATAAAATAATGAATAAGAAAAATAGAGGACAACATACTGAAATTCATGGGCAGAAAAAGAGAATATAGAAACAGCATCAACCACACATCAACACCTTTTTTATCCTGTTTCAGTGTGGAGCTCTCAGAAGTTCTGTTTTCCCTCAAAATAGAAAAAAAATTAGAGTAAATGTGATGTGATAATGTTTCTCTTAAAGAATGTTTTAATTGTTGCTGGGATTCCTTGAATTAGTTGTGATTCAGAGCATCTTCAAAACAAGTAAAAGGTGAGATGCAGCCACAATCTTTTATGAGGGCTTATAAAGTATGTTTATTAATTATTTATTTGTTTATTTGTTATTTATTTATTTTTCCATTCCTGTCTCTCCATACTCCCATCCATTAAGACCAGATTTCACCTGCCTGGCTCATAAACTGGTTATAAATTACCAGGGTCTTAGCTTTCATTGGCTATAAGACTCCAAAGAGAAGTTGTTTCTATATATTTTAGCCACTACTATATCTCCTGAGCCTTGAACATATCCCCAATGCCAAGAACATAATGGGTGCTTAATAAATAATATTGAATAAGTTGTCCTGTTCATTCCTCAGACTATTGAAAAGTCTTGATCTAATTACAGTACATTCAACTTACTTCTTTAGGGAGTCGTGATTGTTGAAGGGATAAAAATCAAAGCTTTCTTATGTGTAGCATACCCCTTTTCTCATCCACTGTGTGGGTAGGGCCTCCTAGACATGAACAGGGATATATTTACATTGCAAAATGGAATTAGCAGTCTGAATAAACCAAATTTATGTGAAAAGGTGTAACTGCTAGTAAAAGTATGAGTAGTTAGATGGTATACAAATTTGGACACCCTTGAAATGGAGAAAGCACTATATTGTATCTTAGGGCATTCATAACCCTGTAAGTCTCATTTTGTGGCCCATGGGCTTCTTGGACTCTCTGTTGTCACTGTGTGTTGCATTTCCCATTCCCTTGCAGGTTTCCCTCTGGGCTCCACGGTGCAGTCTGAAACCAAGGGCATCTGGATGTGGTGTGTGCCCCACCCCTCCAAGCCCAACCACACCCTAGTCCTTCTGGACACTGAGGGCCTGGGTGATGTGGAAAAGGTAAGGCAGAGTCACAAACAGATCCTTTTTATTCTGGATTTTCTCCTTATCTTTTCATGATCCTTTGTAATTTAACTGTTGTGATCTATTCTTGAAATGCTGAAATCTAACTATATTGAATGAGGCAGACTTTGGCCTCTTTGAAACTCATTTCTAGGTAAATTAAATAATGTGTTATATTAGATAAGATCTTTTCTTTCTGAACACTGAAGTGAATAATTTTACCCTTTGCAATAAGCCTTCATTGAGAAACTTAATTCAAGAGTCTTGAGCTGAGTTATACATTGTTTATACTACAACTAGTTGCTGGCTTCTGCAATAATTTAGGCAACCAAAAATTTTTGCCGGTCTTCAAGGCTTTTCATTATTCTTCACAGGAGTTTGCTTTTGAGCTTTATCTTCTCTACCTACCTTCTGCTCTGTGCCAGTCAGAACAATAACTCTACTTATTGCATTCTAATTCTCATTCTGCTTCTGCAGATCTTTCTACTTGCATGCTTCTTTCATTTCTTCAAATCAAGATTTTATAAATCCTTTAACATTCAGCACAAAATTTTAAGGGATGTTTCATATTATAAACCTACTCTTTCTCTAACTCCAGTATATTTTGTTCCCCTTTGACCGATTCATCACTTTTATTTTATATAATGCCTGTTGTTTTCACTAACATTCACTATTACTATTAACCTTTTAATTATATTGTTGTCATCTTTGTTGCATTTGTTTTCAAATGTTTATAAATACCATATCTCAGGTATAACAATTATATTCATTTTTGCTTCCCTATAACTAAGAAAAATATGTAACATTTAGTAGTAGTTCATAAATATTTAATTTACTTGGTTTTATTTTGAGAGTTTAATTGTGACTAGCATAGTAGATATTTTATAGTTCACTTTTTGTTAAATGAACATGCGGTGTCACTTATGAGCAATGAATTGTTCAAAATTATTGTATTTACTCCCACTTAGAAACAAAGAACACTTTGAGGAAAAAATAATTAGAATTCTTTTATAGGTGAGGAAACTGAGATCACAAGAAATGTCACTGTAATTGCCAAGGCTGAGATTTGCCTTTAATTCTGATTTCAAGGTTTTTTCTTTGTACCAAACACACTATGATCTGGAATAATAAATCAAAAATGATTGAACAAATAACTGAATGAGTTTCTGAAAATAAGACTCCTAAATGTTTTTTCTAACATGTTTTCTAGGGTGATCCTAAGAATGACTCATGGATCTTTGCCCTGGCTGTGCTTCTGAGTAGCACTTTTGTGTACAACAGCATGAGCACTATCAACAATGATGCCTTGGAGAAACTGCAGTATCCTTCCCAGTTTTATTGAGAAATCGATGGGAATGGAGACAAAGCTGAGTTCTCTTTCCCTGGGGCTGAGTGGCCTTTGGTGGAGCAGAGGGAACCCAGGGCATAATAATTTTTTTGAGGGAAGTGTAGGAATTGCGGGTATAAAGTTCCTTTTCCTTAGTCAGGTCCTAGTTATGTGACAGAGTTGACAAAACTCATCAGGGCAAAGTCCTCCCCTAGACATGGTGGAGTAGAAGATGCCAAAGAGTTTGTGAGTTTCTTTCCAGACTTTATCTGGGCCGTACAAGGTTTCACCCTGGAGCTGAAGTTAAATGGCCACCCTATCACAGAAGATGAGTATCTGGAGAATTCCTTGAAGCTGATTCCAGGTAACAGGTTAGCTGGGCAGTGGATGGTCCAATACAGGGTGGGAGGTACTAAACATTGTCTATTATCTCTAATAGTTGCATTTATATTTTAAGATTAGATTGAGCCCCATAGATTTGGTTTCTGGAACCTAGGTTGCTATTTGTTGGTAAGTTCTAGTAACTATACCAATAGTTAAGCTCACCCAAGAAGACTGGGGCTTAATGTAGGGTGAAAATTATTCAAAACTAAATTTCATCTTAGATAATTTATACCTTAATATTAAAATACAGTGGATGCTAAAACTTTCCAAAGACCAGACACTTTTGTTCTTTATTATACTTCTCCCCTTTTGTGTTGATGAAAGCAATGACCTATATATTTGTTAGGCATAAAATCACACTGAAGTACATATTTCACTCAGTTCTTACTTTTCTCAAAAAGGAATTTAAATTTCTAGTGAAAGAATAATTGGATCTTGCACAAATGAATTTACACCCTAAATAGACCCAATGAACTACTATCAGTGCATATATTTTCATCATATCGCTCACTTTTTTGTAAATTGGGGTATAATTGACATACTACCTGGGAAGAATTTTTACCTGCACTATCCAAGTGCAGGAGGAATATAAACAATGGCACTCCTGGCTACTTCATCACTGATAGGTTCTTTTAGATTTTGGGAGGCTCATACATTTTCCCTGTCTTCTCTGTATGGTCTCTCTCTCTTCTTTGTTGCACAGAAACTCTTCAATTGTCCTTCAGTTGTCTCTCAGGAGGAAGTGCTCTAAATATAGGTGCACAGTTAGTGTGTTCATGCACCTGCATCTTTTTCTAGTTTCTTGAGTTGTAAAGTTAAGTTGTTTATTTGAGATTTTTCTTGTTTCTTTGGTAGACATCACTATGAACTTCTCTCTTAGAACTGCATTTGCTGAATCCCATATTTTGGCCAGTTGTATTTCCATTTTCATTTGTCTCAAGGTATATTTTTTATTTCTCTTTTGATTTCTTCATTGACCCACTGGTCATTTAGAAGCATGTTGTTTAATCTCCACATATTTGTGAAATTTTCAGTTTTCTAATTGTAATTGAATTTTTTGTTGTTGTTTTCTACCAGTGTGGTCAGAAAAGATGCTTTATATGAATTCAATCTTACTAATTTTTTTAAGACTTGTTTTGCCTAACCTATGATAGATCTGAGAGAAGTCACGTGTGCTTGAGAATAATGAGCTTTCTGATAATTTTGGGTAAAATATTCTGTTTATACCTGTTAAGTCCTTCTGACTTAATGTGTCATTTAAGGTGATTGTTTTTGTATTAGTTTTCTGTCTCCATGAGCTATTTATTGATACAAGTGGGACATTAATATCCTTTACTATTATTGTATCACTGCCTAGTTTTCCCTAGGTCTGTTCATGATTGCTTTATATATTTAAATAGGGATATATACATTAGTACATATTCCCTGTGCTGGGTGCATAAATAACTACAAATGTATATTTTTGTGTTGGATATTTGCCATTATATAATGTCTGCCTTTTTTGGTTTCTTATTACATTTTCTGTCTTAAAGTCTATTTTGTTAATATAAGTATCACTATGTTAGATTACTTTTAGTTTCCAATTGCATGGAATATTTTTTATCATTTCTTCACTTTCAGTCTATAGTGCTCTTACATCTGAAGTGCATCTCTTGTAGACAGTATATAGATGAGTCTTATTTTTTTTATTCATTTAACCTTTCTATGTTTTTTGACAAATTAGTCCATTTACATATAAAGTAATTGATATCCATGTACTTATTGAATTTGTTCATTGTTTTCTAGCCATTTTGTAGTTTCTCTCCCTTTTTTCTTTTCTTGCTACCTCCCTTTGTGGTTTGATGATTTTCTTTTGTGTATCTATTATAAGTTCTTGCTTTGTTGTTACCACAAGGTTGATATAGAACAGCATATTTATAACAGTGTATTTTAAGCTAATAACAATTTATGTGTGAAAACATTCTAAACTCTACATTTTTAGTCTCCCCCACCACATTTTATGTTTTTGATGTCACATTTTAAATATTTTTATCTTATTCCTTAAATAATTATTGTGGTTATAGTTGTTATTATTTATTTGGACCATCTTTCCTTTTTTTTTGATGAGTCTGGCTGAAGGTTATCAATATTGTTTATCTTTTCAAAGAACTAGCTCTTAATTTTATTGATCTCTTACTTTCTTGTTTTGTCTCTATTTTGTTTTTTTCCACTCTGATCTTTATTGTTTCCTTCCCTTTACTAACTTTGGGTTTTGTTTTTTCCTCTTTTTCTAATGCCTTAAGTGTAAAGTTATATTGGTATTTTGAAATTTTCTTGTTTCATGAGGTGGGCTTGTATAGCTATGAACTTCCCTCTTAGAACTGCTTCTGTTGCATTCCATGGATTTTGGAGAGTTATGTTTTCATTTTTACCTGTCTCAAGATAGTTTTTGGTTTTATGGTTGATTTCCTCTTTAATTTATGGGTTGTTTAATAGCATGTTGACTAGTCTCCATGTGTTTTTTCCCATTTTTTTCTGGTGGTTTATTTCCAGTTATATGGTGTTTTGGTAAGGTATGTGGTATGATTTTAATCATCTTAAATATATTGAAACTTTTCTATGACCTAACATGTAATCTATTGTGAAGCTATTCCATATGTACTTTAAAAAATGTTTATCCTGCATGCTTTGTATGAAATGTTATGTAAATAACTTTAATCCATCTGGTTTAATTTTTGTTTATTTAAGAACAATGTGTACTTATTGATTTTCTGTATAGATTATCTATTTATTTATTTTAGTGGGATATTAAAATACCCTTTTATTATTGTTCTGCTGCCAATCTCTCCTTTTACATCTATTAATATTTGCTGAATATAATTACATGCCTCTATGTTGGGTGTGTAAATATTTGTGAATGTTTTATCTTCTTCTCGGATTGAACTATTTATCATTTTGTAATGCCCTTCTTTGTTTCTTTTTACAGTCTTTGTTTTAAAATTTACGTTGTTTTTATAAGTTTTATTACCCCAGCTTTTAAAAAATTTTATTTGCATGGAATATTATTTTCCATCCTTCACTTATAGTCTATATGTGTGTTTTGATCCTAAGTGAGTCTCTTGTAGGCAATATTTAGATGGATCTTGTTTTTTTACTCATTCAGCCACTCTATGTCCTTTGACCAGAGCATTTAGTTAATTTATATTTAAAGTACTTATTGATAGGTATGTACTCATTACCATTTTCTTAATTGATTTTTTGGTTGTTTTTATAGTTCTTCTTGTTCCTTTTTTTTCTTGGTTTCTTTCTCTGTGATGTTTTGCTTCCCTTTAGTGTTAGTATAAAAGAAACTTTTCTGATGTCTCCTCCTCTGTGACCTTGGTGTTATAGTAGCTGCCTCTGTGAGAATGTTAACACCTCTGTACTAGACAGTTTAAACTACTTCATCCAGCTGTGATTCCAAGTGTTCAGAAGAAAGAATGGCTTTACTTTTCTAAGAGAAAAAACATACAGCAATTAATATGTGACCAATAAATGGTACGGTTCAATGGAAAAGCAAACTGTTCTATAAAAATATATGTTCCCATTGAGGGCTTAAATTGAACAGATATTCCACTCTCTTAGACTAGAGACAGACTATGTGGAAGGTTCCCAAAAGATGTCCATAGATAATCGTCAGGACCTGTGAATATGTTTTCTTATGTGGTAAAAGGACTTTCATTTGTGATTTAGTTAAGGATCTTGAGATGGGTACATGATTCAGATGGGCCCTTGTAAACACAGGGTTCCTTATAAGAAGGAGGCAGGCAGGTAAAAGTCAGGGAAAAAATGACCCAGTGATCCCACTTCTAGGAATATATCCCAAGACACTAGAAGCACAAATCAGAAAGGATATATGCACCCCTATATTCACAGCAGCACAATTCACCATAACTAAGATTTGGAAACAGCCTAAATGCCCATCAGCAGATGAGTGGATTAAAAAACTGTGGTACATCTACACAATGGAATACTGTGCTGCGGTAAAAAAGAAGGAGTTCCTATCATTTGCAACAACATGGATGGAGATGGAGAGCATTATGTTAAGGGAAATAAGCCAGGCAGAGAAAGATAAATATCACATGATCTCACTCATTTGTGGAATATAATGAACAGCATGGACTGATGAACAAGAACAGATCCAGGGACTGACAAATGTTGATCAGAACGTCAAACCTCAGGGAAGGTAGGAGTAAGGGGGAGAGATCAACCAAGGGACTTGTGTGCATGCATATGAGCCTAATCAATGGACACAGACAAGGGGGGTGGGGCAAGAGTGGAGGGTGGGGGGTAATGGGGGAATAAGGACACATATGTAAAAAAAAAATCATGATGAACAACAACAACAACAAAAAAGTCAGCTGACTACAGAAAGTGAGAGAGATTGAAAGATACTGCATTGTTCTTTTTGAAAATGCAGAAGGACCAAAGACTAGAATGCTCCTTCAGAAGCTAGAAAAGGTAAGGAAAAATTCTCCCTAAGAGCCTCTAGAACAGCGGTTCTCAACCTGTGGGTCGCGACCCCTTTGGGGGTCGAACGACTCTTTCACAGGGGTCGCCTAAGACATCCTGCATATCAGATATTTACATTATGTTTCATAACGGTAGCAAAATAACAGTTATGAAGTAGCAACGAAAATAATTTTATGGTTGGGGGTCACCACAACATGAGGAACTGTATTAAAGGGTCACGGCATTAGGAAGGTTGAGAACCACTGCTCTAGAAGGAAAGCATCCCTGCCAAGCGATTTTGGCCTTTGGTTTTCAGAACTGTAAAAGAATAAATTTGTGTTATTTTTAGACACTAAGTTTGTGATAATTTGTTACAGCAACTACAGGAAACTAATATATCATAAATTAAAACACAAAAGAGAGAAAATTTCAGGAGGAAAAAAAATGGAGGTGGAATAGACAGACTTATCCTGAGCCTTATCCCGGAGTAGATAGAAAGAACAACTGAGGGTTGCACAGGGAGTGTCTGTTGGTGAGTTAAGGGACAGCTATACTTCAGGAGAAGGAGGGGGACTTCTGGATGGGGCTCCCATGACACTGCTGCTGGGTTCCCTCCTGGAGCCACCAGCTCGGACACGGAGACCACGCATCTTGAAGGGAAAAGTGGATGTTATCGGAAGCCTGAAAATCTACAACTGCGGCATCCACGGAACAGCTGTGAACCCCAGAGCACCGGTCCCCAATTGGCTCAAACATGTGGATTCAGAGGAGCTCTACACTCCACCACGGAAAGGTCAGATTTTGCCTGGGATAAAAAGAGAGAGAACTACATAACCAGACACCCAGAGAAGAGAGACCATGGGGAGACAAAGAAACAGCCTGTATATGAAAGAAAAGCAGGCATCAACAGAAAAGGAAGTAAACGAAATGGAGGCAAGCAACCTGTCAGAGAAAGAATTCAGAGAAATGGTCATAAGGTGGCTGAAAAGAATGGAAGACAAATTCGACAATATGAGTAAGAACCAAGAGGAAATGAAGAAGAACCAAGAAGAAATGAAAAATGACATCGCTGCTGTAAAGAACTCAATAGAAAGCATCAAGAGTAGACTAGAAGAAGCAGAGGACTGCATCAGTGAGCTAGAAGACAAGGTAGGAAAAAATACCCAAGTAGAGCAGCTTCTAGAAAAAACATTAAAAAGCAGGAGGAGAGCCTAAGGCAGCCGTGGGCAAACTACGGTCCGCGGGCCGCATCTGGCCCGTTCAGCTGTTCTATCCGGCCCGCGGAGCCAAAAGAGCGAGGGTTCTCTTGCTCTCCCCTCAGCTCCTTTACTTTGAATTTATATTAGTTCACACAAACACTCCATCTATGCTTTTGTTCCGGCCATCCGCTCCAGTTTAAGAACCCGTTGTGGTTCTCGAGTCAAAAAGTTTGCCCACCCCTGGCCTAAGGGAAGTTTGGGACAACATGAAACAAAACAACATCCGCATAATATGGGTTCCAGAAGGAGAGGAAACTGAGCAAGAAATAGAAAACTTGTTTGAAGAAATAATGACAGAAAACTTCCCTGATATAAGGAAGAACAAACCCACACAAATCCAAGAAGCTCACAGAGTCCCAAGAAAAATGAACCCCAAAACCGACGCCAAGGCACATTATAATTAAATTGGCAAACACCAACGACAAAGTAAGAATCTTAAAAGCAGCCAGAGAGAGACAGAAAGTTACCTACAAAGGAACCCCCATCAGACTAGCAACTGATTTCTCAACAGAAACTCATCAGGCCAGAAGGCAATGGAATGAAATATACAAAATCATGCAAAGGAAGAGTCTGAATCCAAGAATACTGTACCCAGCAAGGCTATCAATCAAAATTGAAGGTGAAATCAGGAGCTTCACAGACAAAAAAGGACTAAGGGAATTTATTACCACCAAACCAGCAATGCAAGAAATGCTAAAGGGTCTGCTGTAAAAAAAAATAAAAAAGAAATAGGAAGTGAAGAAGGAACACAAGGATAAAGAATAAAAATGGCGACAAATAAGCACCTATCAATAATAACTTTAAATGTAAAAGGATTAAATGTCCCAATCAAAAGACATAGGGTAATGGAGTGGATAAGAAAACACGACCCATATATCTGCTGTCTACAAGAAACCCACCTCAGAAAAAAAGATGCACACAGACTGAGGGAGAAAGGATGGAAAAAGGTTTTTCAGGTGAAAGGAAATGAAAAAAAAAGCTGGGTAGCAATACTTATATCTGACGAATTAGAACTTAAACTGAGGACATAACAAGAGATAAGGAAGGCCACTTCATAATACTAAAGGGAGCAATCCAACAAGAAGAAATAACTCTGGAAAACATATATGCACCCAACACAGGAGCACCCAAATACATAAAAAAAATCCTGGAAGATATCAAAGGAGAGATTGACAGCAATACAATCATAGTAGGAGACTTTAATACCCCACTATCACTATTGGACAAATCCTCTAAACAAAAAATCAGCAAAGAAACATCAATCCTAAATGACTCACTAGACCAGATGGAATTAATTGACATCTTCAGAAGATTTCACCCCAAAGCCACAGAATATACATTCTTCTCAGGTGCACATGGGTCATTTTCAAAGATAGACCATATGTTGGGACATAGGCAAAGTCTCTTCAAATTCAAGAAGATAGAAACCATATCAAGCATCTTCTCAGATCACAGTGGCATAAAACTGGAAATCAATTACAATAAAAACAATCCAAAAAAATTAAACACCTGGAAACTAAATAGCATACTATTAAAAAAATGACTGGGTTACCAGAGACATCAGGGAAGAAATAAAAAACATCATGACAACAAATGACAATGAAAACACAACAATCCAAAATCTATGGGACACAGCGAAAGCAGTCTTGAGAGGGAAGTTCATAGCTCTACAAGCCTGCTGCAAAAAACAAGAAACAATGGTAATAAATGACCTAACCCTACAACTCAAAGCGTTAGAAAGAGAGCAACAAGAAAAGCCCAGTGTAAGCAGAAGGAAGGAAATAATAAAGATCAGAGCGTAGATAAACAACATTGACACCAAAAAAAACAATAAAAAAGATCAACAAAACCAAGAGCTGGTTCATTGAAAGGATAAACAAGATTGATGAACCTCTAGCCAGGCTCACCAAGAAGCAAAGAGAGAGGAACCAAATAAACAAAATCAGAAATGAAAGAGGTAAAATAAAAACAGACCCCACCAAAATACAAAGGATTCTTAAAAAATACTATGAACAACTCTATTCCAACAAACTGGACAACCTGGAGGAAATGGACATCTTCCTAGAAAAATATAACCTTCCAAAACTCAATCAGGAAGAATCTAAACATCTCAATAGGCCAGTAACTATGGAAAAAAATTGAAGCAGTTATTAAAAGCTTCCAGCAAACAAAAGCCAGGGGCCAGACGGCGTCCCAGGGGAGTTTTACCAAACATTCAAGGAAGAACTAAAACCTATCCTCCTCGGACTATTCCAAAAAATTAAAGAGGAAGGAACACTTCCAAGCTCATTGTATGAAGCCAGCATCACCCTAATACCAAAACCAGATAAAGACAACACACTGAAAGAGAACTACAGGCCAATATCCTTCATGAACATAGATGCCAAAATCCTCAAGAAAATTCTAGCTAATAGGATCCAGCAGTACATCAGAAAGATCATACACCATGACCAAGTATTTATCCCAGGAATGCAAGGATGGTACAATATCCACAAATCAATAAACGTGATACATTACATAAACAAATTGAGAGATAAAAATCACAGAGTCATATCAATTGATGCAGAAAAAGCATTTGACAAAATCTAACACCCTTTCTTGATAAAAACTCTCAACAAGGTGGGAATAGAAGGATCATAGCTCAACATAATGAAAGCTATATATGATAAACCCACAGCTAACATCATACTCAATGGGCAAACCTAAAAGCATTACCCCTAAGAACAGGAACAAGACAGGGATGTCCACTCTCACCACTCCTGTTCGACATAGTACTGGAAGTACTAGCCATTGCAATTGGACAAGAAGAAGAAATAAAAGGCATCCAAATTGGAAAAGAAGAAGTAAAGCTGTCCTTATTTGCAGATGATACGATATTGTACATAAAAAACCCAAAAGACTCCATAAAAAAACTAATAGACTTAATAAATGAATTCAACAATATAGCAGGATATAAAATTAACTCCAAGAAATCTATGGCATTTCTATACAACAATAGTGAACTTACAGAAAGAGAGACTAAAAAAGCAATCCCATTTACCATCACACCAAAAAAATTAAGATACCTAGGAAGAAACTTAACTAAAGAGGTAAAAGACCTATACACAGAAAACTACAGGATACTGAAAAAAAGAGATAGAGGAAGACGTAAACAGATGGCAGAACATTCCATGTTCATGGATTGGGAGAATCAACATCATTACAATGTCCATACTACCCAAAGCAATCTATAGATTCAATGCACTCCCCATTAAAATACCAACGACATATTTCACAGACCTAGAAAGAACTCTCCAAAAATTCATCTGGAATAAAAAAAGACCCCGAATAGCCACAGCAATCCTGAGAAAGAAGAACAACGTAGGTGGGATCTCAATACCAGATTTCAAGCTGTATTACAAAGCCACTGTTCTCAAACCTGCCTGATACTGGCACAAGAACAGACATATAGATCAATGGAATAGAATAGAGAACCCGAAATTGACCCAAATCACTATGCTCAATTAATATTTGACAAAGGAGGTATGAACATAAAATGGAGTCAAGACAGTCTCTTCAATAAATGGTGTTGGGAAAATTGGACAGATACATGCAAAAAAATAAAACTAGACCACCAACTTACACCATACACAAAAATAAACTCAAAATGGATCAAGGACTTAAATATATGATGAGAAACCATAAAAATACTAGAGGAATCCACTGCCAGAAAACTCTCTGACATATGCTGAAGCAATTTCTTCACTGATACTGCTCCTAGTGCAATGGAAACTAAAGAGAAAATAAACAAATGGGACTACATCAAAATAAAAAGCTTTTGCACAGCAAAGGAGACCATCAATAAAACAACAAGAAAGCCCACTGCATGGGAGAACATATTTGCCAATGATATCAACGATAAGGGTTTAATCTCCAACATTTACAGGGAACTCATGCAGCTTAACAAAAAGAAGATAAACAACCCAATCAAAAAATGGGCAAGTGATCTAAATAGACACTTTTCGAAAGAAGACAGAAGGAAGGCCAAGAGACATATGAAAACCTGTTCAAAGTCACTAATCATCCGAGAGATGCAAATCAAAACAATAATGCGGTACCATCTCACACCTGTCAGAATGGCTATTATCAACAAATCAACAAATGACAAGTGCTGCCAAGGATGCAGAGAAAAAGGAACCCTCATGCACTGCTGGTGGGAACGCAGATTGGTGCAGCCACTGTGGAGAACAGTATGGAGTTTCCTCAAAAAACTAAAAATGGAACTCCCATTTGACCCAGTGATCCCACTTCTAGGAATATATCCTAAGAAACTAGAAACACCAATCAGAAAGGATATATGCACTCCTAAGTTCATAGCAGCACAATTCACCATAGCTAAGATTTGGAAACAGCCTAAGTGCCCATCAGCAGATGAGTGGATTAAAAAACTGTGGTACATCTACACGAGGAAATACTACACTGCGGTAAAAAAGAAGGAGTTCTTACCATTTGCAACAGCATGGATGGAGATGGAGACCATTATGCTAAGTGAAATAAGCCAGGCAGAGAAAGATAAATATCACATGATCTCACTCATTTGTGGAATATAATGAACAACATAAACTGATGGACAAAAATAGATCCAGAGACAGAGAAACATCAATCAGAACGTGAAACCTCAGGGAAGGTAAGGGAGGGTGGGGGTAAGGGGAAGAGATCAACCAAAGGACTTATATGCATGCATATAAGCCTAATCAATGGACACAGACAACAGGGGGGTGGGGTCGTGAATGGGAGGTGGGGGTAATGAAGGAATAAGGACACATATGTAATACCTTAATCAATAAAGAAATTTAAAAAAAACACACAAAAGGGAAAACATTTTATTTAGTTAATTTAATACATCTATTTAATACATCTATTAAATATTAGAATCATTTATTTGGACTATTTTCTCAATTCTCATTATGTACCTACTAGGTGCCCAGTGCATGAATTCGTGCACCTTGAAAGAAACTGTGGGCCACGAGGCTGTGGTGGGTACAGGGGCAGGTCACAGCCCATCCATCGCACCCCTTCCTGTGCAGCCCCTGGTCCGTTGTCTGCCTGAAGCCCTGCTCCCGCTGCCACTGCTCCCATGCACTGACAGTGCTGGCCCCAATAGCTCTACTCTGTCAGCAGGTATGAACAGTGGCTGCTGCCCCAATCGCCCCTCAGGAGCAGGGGGAGGTGGAGAAGCCCTGATGGGCAATCAAGGCTGCCAGCTGCTGCTCGCACCTGCTGACAGCACCGAGCATTCAGGGCCAGCGCCAGGTGCTGGTAGTGGGTGCAAGCGGGCCCAGGGCCAGCAGGAGGTGCAAGCGCTGGAGGGGACCTTGTTGTGTGGGAGCAAGAAATTTTCAGTAACCACCAGAGGTTCACCCTGATGAAAACGGCTGGCGCCCCACCTTGGTCTGCGCCCCCACTCACCTGCTCCACCATCCCACCGTGGCTGACACGCACCATATTCCGCACTCTGCTGCCTGCTGCCCATGCCCGCCATGTTCTGTGCGTGCCCCTTGGTGTTCAGCGCACTTCCTAGTGACCAGTCAGTTATTCGGTTGTTCCACCATTTGGTCTATTTGTATATTAAGGTTTTATATACATAGATCATTTTATGGGCTCTATGAAGAAAGGACAGATAAAGCTCTTTTCTTCATGGAACTTATAATATACTAGGGGACCAGAACACAAATTCATGCACCTTGAAAGGAACTATGGGCTGCAAGGCTGCAGTGGGCACAGGGTGGGTCTTGGCCCATACTCCATGTCCACCCCTGGCCCCTCCTGCCACAGCCCCTGGTCCCCTCTCTGCAGGCAGCCTCACTCCTGCTGCCACTCCCACATGATGATGGTGCCAGTCCTGCTCCCAGCTGCTGACAGCGTGGAGTGATTGGTGCTGGTGTCAGCTGCGGGTGCAAGCGGGACTGGCACCATCAGCAAGTGTGAGTGGAGGTTGCTGCCCCAATTGCCCCTCAGGAGCAGGGGGAGGAAGAGAAGTCCTCAGGGGCTTTCAGGGCTGGAAGCTGCCACTCACACCCACTGATGGCACCAAGCAATTGGGACCAGCCCTGGATGCTGGCAGTGGCTGTGAGCAGCAGCTGCTGGCCCCACTCACCCCTCAGGAGCAGGACGGGGCATGGAAAAGCCCTGAGGAGAGATCAGGGCCAGCAGCCGCTGCTCACACCTGCTGATGGCGCCAAGTAATCGGGGCCAGCACCGGGTGCCAGCAGTGGGTGCGAGCGGTGGCTCTGGCGCTGGCAGTGGGTGCAAGCGGGGCCAGCCTCAGCAGCAGGTGCAAGTACCAGGCAAGACTGCAGTGCATGGGAGCAAAGAATTTTCAGTAACCACCAGAGGCTCACCCTGATGACAGCAACCGGTGCCCCACCTTGGTCTGGCACCCCTGCTCACCTGCTCCACCATCCCGCTGTGGTCGATGCCTGCCATGTTCCATGCTCTGCCTCCTGCTGCCAACGCCTGCAATGTTCCATGCATGCCCCCTGGTGGTCAGTGCACATCATAGTGACTGGTTGTTCGGTTGTTCTGCTGTTTGGTCTATTTGCATATTAGCCTTTTATTATATAGTATAAGGGCCTTAAAATATAAATAATACTATATAGGCAGTAATAAGTAAATTAAAAAAAAATCTGACTAGTGATTAAGATCTTTTGGAATAAGAACCAACAGTCTTTCTTAACTTTAGTTTCAGTCTAATTTAAACTTCCTGGGAATATAATTACATACTTCTTTAGGGGATACTCATTATTGA
Source organism: Plecotus auritus (assembly GCF_963455305.1). NCBI lineage: Eukaryota > Metazoa > Chordata > Mammalia > Chiroptera > Vespertilionidae > Plecotus > Plecotus auritus. The sequence goes on from NC_137771.1 coordinate 69,633,525, forward strand.
CTAAAGATCCAACACATAAATATTAAGGCACAGTAAAGCCCAGGGTGGATTGTTGTGGGGAAGCATGGAACTTGGTTGGAAAGTTTATAATGAGGAATCTCTGAAAGGTCGGGGGCCTCTAGGGGAAGCTGGCTAAAGGTGGCAACACCTGCCTTGACTCTTCCAAACAAGTCTGAGCCCCCAGGTGTTTTACTGGAATCTTTATGTTTAGTCTTTAGACGTCCTTGCTTAAAGGACACTGCAGAAGCATGTGTCTTCTCAGGGATGCTTACCCTGCTGATAGTATCTACAAGTTAATTTTAGTTCAAGCTGTTGCTACAATAAAAGCCTAAGGAGGCAGGTGAACGGGGCTGATTGGTTTCTCAATCCAGGCAGTCCCTTAGCCCTCTCTTTCACAGAAACGAGTGTCAGAGTAATCATTCAGACGTTGCTCAGGGTCTGCCGGTCAGCCCCGGGAAGTGGTTCACTGTGTGAGGATTGAACACAACGATGCGGCAGAAACCTTGAAAACAAAGCGGAAGAAAATGAAAGTAGCTGCTCAGTAAGTCACTGGAGCCCGCTTGAGTTTTCCAAGTTTGAGGGGATTGTTTCTCAGCTAAGGTTTCACAATGGGACAACAGCTGTCCACAGAACAACAGCAATATATCACAGTGCTTAAACAGTTATTAAAAGCAGGTGGTTCCTCTGTTACAGAAGAACAACTAAAGAGCCTGTTACAGACTGTTATAATTTATAACCCTTGGTTCCCTGATGCCGGAAACGCTAGACCTTAATCTCTGGGAACAAGTGGGCAGGGATTTAAAGAGAAATCAGGCCCAGGGAAAACGAGTGTCCTTATCATCATTAACTATGTGAGGTCTTGTTCCAGTTACACTATGCCTACTTCATATTGAGGATCAAAAGCCTACAGAATGCCAGGAGGGTTTATCACCAACCCCTCCTCCTGAGGTAGAGCCTGTAATACCTAAGGCCCCTCCGTCAGAGGAATCCTTTCCCGATCCTCCACCTCCAGTGTGGGAAGGCTCATCAACTAGATCCTCAGTTATGGGATCATGTGTCAGGCAAGCTATGTTAGAAGAAGAGCTTTTGGCTTGCCCAGTTATGCAAGGTCAGCAAGGTAATCAGATACATGAACCACCCTTCTTTAAGGAAAAGTATTAGAGAAAATGGGACTAACAGTCTATTTACAAAAGGACTCCTTAATGCCTTATCTGAAAATTATCATATGTCAGGTTGGGACTGGCAGATTTTGGCCAAAACAACTCTGAATGCTGCCAGTCAATATTTACTATGGAGAGCAGAATATGATGAGATCTGTGAACAGCAGGCTGTTTGTGGGTGTTCACTGGCGACCCCACCTGGGAGCTCTCTGGGCCACATTCTGGCTTTAAGTCCCAGGCAGTGTAAAACATCTTCTAAAAGATCTATGGAAAGGACTCTGATTTATTGAGTCTTATCTGTAGGTTGTGTGCGCCTGCAAATATTGTACATAGAGTGTCTCTTTTGAATGTTGTTTTGTGTCTTTATTTGGTTTAATTTGTTTAGAGATGGGACATATTTCACTTTGATAAGGGCCCCAGCTACTTGTGGCAGGCTGAACATGTGGTAGGGACTGCAGGAACTTCCCAGCAGCTGCTAAGAATTCTTAATCTTGGGGACCCTTCCTACTCTCCCCCTCAGGCATCAGCCACTGGAAACTCTTAGCTAGAGTTACAGAAGTCCTTGTCTGTCTGTAATGTAACTTTGTTACTAATTGATGTTCTTTGCTTGCTTTCTTATCTTTGAGGGACTTCGTTTGCACTTCATCATTTTATGAACGCAGGGAATCCTCTGTCTCTGCTGTTTGGGTTTTGTGCTACTCAGAACCCATTTGCTGTGCTGGGTTAGTGTGAGGTAAGATTCTAAGGCTAATATCCCAGTCCACCTTTTGTGAGTACTCATTCATCTACTGCAGGGTTTTTTTGTTTCGTTTTTTTCTGTTTTTAAGATCTCTTCTTATGTGCAAGATTTCATATTGTTTGTCTACTAAGAAAGAAAAGTATGGGAGATAATTATTTAAACACCCCAAATATTTATCCTAGAGGGCCAGAGCTGCAGAATACCCTTGAACAGGCTGCAGAAGCAGCAGCAGTGAGGTGGGGGTGAGGGGGTGCTCTCCTTGTAAAAAAAAATTTTTTTTAATGGTACTTTTACACTAAAGCTGTTAAAGGCCCAGAAGTTACTACAGTCCTGGGAACAAACCCAGGACCTGCTATCTCCCCACATACACACCCACCCTTTCTGCAGCCTCCTGAGAGTTGTCAAGGTCATATTATCTCTGTTATGCTTCTTAAGAATATGAATATATTTTCCATTGGAAAAATATGCCTATTTCTGAAAGTAAAGCGGGGGGGGGGGGGAGGTTTTTCCTGTATTTGCCTACGAAGCAAAGGTTATTTAAAATAATTATGTTATGTTAATCAGAGACTTGATTACTTTAAATGAATAGATTACTTAATACTGTTTGATACTAATAATATATAATCTCTTAGTCTAATGTATTTGACTACCTTCCCAGAGTTTGAATTTTAACAAACTTTTTCTTGACCTAGAATTGGCTTTAGATCATTTCAGTGGGCTCTGGAATGCCTCAAAGATTTTTTTCTCTCCTTATGAAGGAAAATCTTATACTTAAGGTATATGGGAAGCTCTGTCAAATAAGGACATAATAATTATTTTCTATTTATATATGAATATTCAATAGATTCTGATATGCTTTCATTTATAACTAATTGTTATTAGTCATAATATTGTGAAATATTGTGTTTTACAGAAAGGACAAGACTCCATGTCATTTACATTATTCTATATAGTATCTAGATTTATAGAAGTACTGGCAGGAAAAATCAGGAAACAAAAATTTTATTATAAGGCTGAATGAATAGAAAATAATTATATAGTTTTGATAACAATTGTTGAAAGTATTGCTAATTCTTAAACTTTTTGTTTTTCAGATATAAGGAAGTATTTTTAAAGCAATTTGGTAAATTATATATTCCTCTCCCTACCTGTCCCTCCAGAATTTAGCAATTCTTAATAAGTGGCAATACATTTCTTTGCATGAATTCAGTAAGCTCTGTTTCCAATTGTAGATACATTAACCGAGATAAAAACTGATAATGGGCCTGCTTATGGTAGCCATGCCTTTGCCACCTTTTGCAGGGCTTGGTCCATCCAGCATTCCATAGGAATCCCTTACAATCCACAAGGGCAGGCCATCATTAATCATTCCCATGTGACATTAAAGAGCATGCTAGTAAAACAAACAAACAAAAAAAAAGGCGGGGGTGGGGGGATGTGGGGAAGCAGGGGACTTGGTTGGAAAGTTTGTAAGGAGGAATCTCCGAAATGCCAGGGTCCTCTAGGGGGAGCTGGCCCGAAGGCAGCAACCCCTGCCTTGACTTTTCCAGGGCCCATTGGAATGATCTGAGCCCCTGGGTGTTTTACTGGAATCTTTGTGTTTAGTCTTTAGACGTCTTTGCTTAAAGGACACTGCAGATGCATGTAGCTTGAACTAAAATTAACTTCTAGATAATATCAGCAGGGTAAGCATCCCTGAAGGATGCTTCTAGAGACTATCAGCAGGATAAGCACCCCTCAGGGATGCTTACCCTGCTGATAGTATCTAGAAGTTAATTTTAGTTCAAGCTACTGCTATGAAAAAAGCCTAAGGAGACAGGCGAATGGGGCTGTTTGGTTTCTCAAGCCAAGTGGTCCCTTAGCACCCTCTTTCACAGAAATGAGTGCCAGAGTAATCATTCAGCCATTGCTCAGGGTCTGCTGGTCAGCCTGGCAGGTTGTGATTGAGAGAATGAAGAAATAGATGAATAATTGGATGAATTAATGAGTGTAACATTTGTTTGTAACTTTGAGGAGTAATACATATTTTTTTGTCTGTAATTCATAGTCAACAAAGTAAAGGCATGATGAGAATGTTGAGTTCTTGGATCTGATGAAACCAAAATATAGACAAGATCCCAAATAGGATTACATTTTACATTCAGGAACTGGTGCAAGGCTCTTGATAAACAGTTGGGAAAAACAACTACAAGGTGCACCGTCTCTCACAGAGCAGGGATTGGGCTTTGCAGCTCTGTATCTGAGTCCCAGAATGAGTTTAGTGCAAAAGGCTTTTGATTTTAAGTAAATACTCAAAGTGATTTTCCATCTTAGGGCTGAGTGTTTTATTAGCAGTAAATAATCTTGTTTAAAATAAGCTCACGGACTCCACTAAAAAACTATTAGAACTAATAATTGAATTAAAAAAGTTGCAGGATACAAAATTAATATGCAGAAATCTATTGCATTTCTATACACTAATAACAATTGATTAGTGGAGAAATTAGAAAACAATCCCACTTGCAATTGCATTAAAAAGAATAACATACCTAGGAATAAATTTAAGCGAAGAGTTAAAAGACCTGTACTTTGAAAACTATGAGACATTAAAGAAAGAAATTGAAGAGGACTAAAATTAATGGAAAGATATGCTGTGCTCAGGGATTGGAAGAGTTAATATTGTTAAAATAGCCATACTACCCAAAGCAATATACATATTCACTGCAAGGAATTCTTCTTAAGACTCGAACAAATATTTCTAAAATTTATATGAAACACAGAAGACCCTACATAGCCAAAACAACCTTAAGGAAAAAGAACAAAGTGGGGTATCATGTGTTCTGAATTAAAACTATACTAAAAAGGTACAATAATAATAAAAAATATGGTACTGGCACAAAAACAGACACACAGATCAATAGAACAGAATAGAGAGTCCAGAAATAAACCCTCACTTATACGGTCAATTAAAATATGACAAAGCAGCTGGTCTAGCATGGTTCAGTGATTGAGCGTTGGCCTGTGAACCAGGAGGACACGGTTCGATTCCTGGTCAGGGCACATGCCTGGGTTGTGGGCTCAGCCGTCGGGTGGGGCATGCAGGAGGCAGCTGATCAATGATTCTCTCATCATTGATGTTTCTATCTCTCTCTCACTCTCCCTTCCTCTCTGAAATCAATAAAAATATATTTTAAAAATAAATAAAATATGACAAAGGAAGCAAGAATGTACAATGGGAAAATGACAGTGTCTTCAATAAGTGGTGTTGGGGAAATTGGACAGATACATGCAAAAAAAGAAAACTGGATCATTTTTTATACTATATACCAAAATAAACTCAAAATGGATTTTAAAGACTTAAGTTTATGACCCAAAACCATAAAACTCCCAGAAGAAAACATAGGCAGTAAACTCTTTGATATCAGTCTTAGAAATATCATTTGGACATATCCCCTTGGGCAAGGGAAACAAAAGAAAAAATAAATAAATGGAACTACATCAAACTAAAAATGTTGTGCAAAGCAAAGGAAATCACTAATAAAACAAAAATACAACCTACTGAATGGAGAATATATTCACAAATGATATATCCAATAAAGGGTTAACATCCAAAATTATTACAACTCAATATAAAAAAAACTGCAAAAAAAAAACCAATTATATGGTATTTTTTCAAAAAAGACAAATGGATGCAAACAGACATAAAAAAAAAAGTGCTCAAATCTCTAATCATCAGAGAAATTCAAATCTAAATCACAAGTAGATACCACTTTACAACTGTCAGAATGGCTATCATCAAAAATTCAACCCATAGCAATGTTGATGAGGATGTGGAGAAAAGGAAACACTTGTGCACTGTTGGTGGGGGTGTAAACTGGTGTAGCCACTATGGAAAACAGTATGGAGGTTCCTCAGAAAATTAAAAAACAGAACTGCCAGATGACCCAGCAATTCTACTTCTGGGTATTTATCTGAAGAGAAAACAAAACAAAACACTAAGTTGAAAAGATATACCATCCCTTTGTTCGTTACAGCATTAGTTACAATAATCAAGATATGAGAATAACCTAGGTGCCCATTGATAGATGAGTGGATAAAGAAGATGTGGTATATACACAATGGATATCATTCAGCAATTAAAAGAATGAAATCTTGTCATTTGTGACAACATGGATGGATATGGAGAGTATTTTACTAAGTGAAATAAGTCAGACAGACAAACACAAATATCATGATTTTACCTATTTGTGGAAACTAAAACAAAACAAAACAAACAAACAAAACAGAAACACACCCATAGATACACAGAACAAACTGATGGTTGATAGAGGAAGGGGGTAGGGGTTGAGTGAAAAGCGTGTAGGGGAATAAAAATAAAGAATGGATTAAATTAAAGGACATCAATTTCAAGAGCAATGAAAGAAATCAGACAAAGCTTTACTGCATACATAAACCGAAAAGAAACAAATGAGCTCATGAACTTTTCTCAGCCCTTTTTCTCAAAGAAACTTTTCTCTGTCTCTCTACTACCAATACCTGGAGTTGACATCATTGCTGGTCTGGAATTTGTTAATACTTATTTTGTGTCCTAACATTTGGTCTATTTTTGAGGGTTTCCCATGTGCACTTGAGAAGAATGTATATTCTGCTGCTTTGGCATGCAATGTTCTGTAAATATCAATTAAATCCATCTAATCGAGTGTGTCATTTAAAGTTGCTGTTTCCTTGTTGATTTTTTTTTTTTTTTTGGTCTGGAAAATCTACTCAGTGATGACAGTGGGATGTTAAAGTCCCCTACTATAATTGTATTGCTACCAATCTCTCCCTTAAAGTCCTCCAGAAGTTTTTTTTAATATATCTAGGTGCTCCTATAGTGGGTACATATATGTTGACCAGGATCCTCTTGTTGGATCGATCCCTTTAGTGGTATGTAGTGACCTTCAATGTCTCTTGTTATGGCCCTTATTTTGAAGTCTATTTTGTCAGATATGATTATTGTTATCCCAGCTTTTGAAAAAAAAATTTCCATCTCTTCACTTTCATCCTGTGTAATTCTCTTGTCTCTTCTAGATAGCACATATATGGGTCATGTTTTCTTATCCATTAAGCTACTCTATGTCTTTTGATTGGAACATTTAATCCATTTACATTTAAGGTTATTATTTATTGTCATTTTTATTCTTTATGCCTTTGTTTCTCTCTATGTTGTCTTCTTACAATAGTCCCTTTAATGTTTCTTGCAGTTCTAGTTTAGTGGTAATAAGCTCCTTTAGCCTTTCAAAATACTTTCTAATTTACCCTTGTAAATTTCACCTTTTCCTCTAAAGTTGTATAGGTGTGCTTGCCTAATTTTCTAAATATTTGACCTTTTTATACATTTTTAAATTAATTTTAATCTAAATTTATATTATTTATCAATTTTATTATTTTTTTATTTTTTACTAGAGGCCTGGTGCACGAAATTCGTGCATTGGGGGGTCCCCTCAGCCCAGCCTGCACCCTCTCCAATAGGGAACCCTTCAGGGGATGTCCAACTGCCAATTTAGGCCCGATCCTGAGGTGCCTAAACTGACAGTCGGATATACCTCTCACAATCCAGGACCACTGGCTCTTAACTGCTCACCTGCCTGCCTGTCCGATCGCCCCTAACAACCCCCTCCTGCTGGCCTGGTCACTTCCAACTGCCCCCACTGCTGGCCTAGATGCACCCAACTGCCCCCCCCCCTCTGCTTGCATGGTTGCCCCTAACTGACTCCCCCACACCGGCCTGGTCGCCCCTTACTGCCCCTCCTGCTGGCCTGGTCGCCCTCAACTGCCCCCCCCCCCCCCCGCCAGTCTGATCGCCCCTCACTAGCCCCCCTCTGCCGACCTAGTCGCCCCTCACTACCCGCTTTCTGGCCTGGTCGCCCCCAACTGCCCCCCGTGTGGGCCTGGTTGCCCATGCAGCCTGCTGTTTGGTCATTTGGTTGCCCCTCACTAACATCTTGCTAGCCTGGTTGCCCCATGCAGTCAGCTGCTCAGTCATTTGGTCGCCCCTCACTAACCCCCCTGCTGGCCTGGTCATCCCATGCAGCTTGATGCTCAGTTGTTTGGTCACCCCTCACTGCTCCCCTCTGCCAGTCTGGTCCCCCCAATTGCCCCCACTGTGGGCCTGGTTGCCCATGCAGCCTGCTGTTTGGTTGTTTGGTCACTCCTCACTAACCCCGCTGCCGACCTGGTTGCTCCATGCAGTCTGTTTGGTCGTCTGTTCGGTTGCAATGGTCGCTTAGGCTTTTATTATTATAGATTGTTTAAAGTATTACATATGTCTCCTTTTTCCCCCTAGTGACCTCCCCTCTAGCAAAGCTGTTACATTCTTTGTTTATGCCCCTTTGTAAATTGGGAGTAATTAGGAAAACAGGTCTTGCAAGACCAGATTGTTAAGAAAGGGCAGTGACTTAATTATAGGCTACCAAGAATGTACACTAGGATACTGATTAACAGAGTAAGGCTACTAGCCTTTCTATATTCTTCCTCACCCTCTCCCTGCCCCCCACTTTGATCCACAGCTAGCTTTAGCCCTGGGGATTATAGAAGACCCAGGGTTTGGGGATAGGGACAAAGACTGCTCTAGCTGCTTCCGGCTGAAGGGGGATGTCTTGATAAAGGGAGTTTAGCATGCTGAGTCTTCATCATCTTCATCATTTTCCTCGAGAGGATCTTAGTAGTGAGGGGTACTGGCATGTAGTACCATTTAGAACTTAAAGGCTTCTAAATGAGAAGATACAAACTGTGTCAGCATATTGAGTATACAAGGGCCAAATAGCAGAGGTAGAAGTATCATTAAGAGGCAACCTGCTAGTGGGAGTACCCATGAGGCCCAACTCCATATATTATTCCAGGAACTCCAAGATTCCGATAATTCCTGTCTTATTTTTGAGGCCTGATCAGCTACTTTCTGGGCCCCATCCCTTACAATGCCAGACTGGTTGGCATAAAAACAGCACTCTTCCTCAAGGAACATACATAAACCCTTCTTTTCTGCTGTTAGAAGGTCTAGTCCTCTTAGATTTTGGAGGGTGACTGCTGCCAGCGAATCTACCTGGTCTTGTACTGCAATAATGCTCTGCTATTTCCTCTAAGCTGTCTGCAAGGTCTTTGGATAGGCTTTGATAATAGGAAGGTGAAGTTGTCAACCCCCTATCCCAGTGCCCAGGCCTATAGCTATTCCTAGGTCAGCAAGTAGGGGGAGGAGGGTGATGGTCTTTCTGGTTCGAGCATAGGCAGTGAATGGAATCTTAAAGAGCTGATTGTTTGGGACAATGTCTATTTCGGGGACTAAGTAAACCAGAGTACAGGTTCTAGTCCAGTTGGCAGGTAGACAGTAATATATAAATCACCCATCAGCAGATGTAAGAAACACCTAAAATCAAAGTAGAAAAAAATAGTAAATTCACACCTGGATAAATCAGAGCAAAATTATACAATACAAATATAAATTGTCTAAAGGTGTTTACAGAGAAAGGATACATTTTTTAAAAAAAATTGTAAGCTGACTCCTTGGCAGTATCAATGAAAGTCAGGCAACAGTGCAATGATATTTTTAAGGTATTGAGAAAAATGTGATCATCAACCTCATGTAACCAAAACTAAAATGTTTTGGGAGGGACCAGGTCTGCAAGGGAGGGCAGTTGTGGGTGATCAGGCCAGCAGGAGAGGGCAGGTGGGAGGGACCAGGCCTGCAAGGAGGATAGTTGGGGGCAATCAAGCCTACAGGAGAGGGCAGTTAGCGTTGACCAGGCCGGCAGAGGAGGGAAGTTGGGGACGACTGGGCCTGCAGGGAATGGCAGTTGCAGGGGACCAGGACTGCAGGGGAGGGCAGTTAGAGGTGACCAGGCCTTCAGGGGAGGGCAGTTAGGGGTAACCAGGCCTGCAGGGGAGGGCAGTTAGGGGCAATCAGTCTGGCAGGGGAGCAGTTAGTCATCAATCAGGCTGGCAAGGGAGTGGTTAGGGTGTGATCAGGCTGGCAGGCAGAAGTGGTTAGGGGCAATCAGGAGGGCATGCAGGCAAGCAGTTGGGAGCCAGCAGTCCTGGATTGTGAGAAGGATGTCTGACGGCCCTTTTAGGCCCGCTCCAGGTAGGATCGGGCCTAAAAGGGCCGTCAGACATCCCTCGAGGGTTCCCAGATTGCAGAGGGTGCAGGCTGGGCTGAGGGACACACACCCCTGTGCATGAATTTTGTGTACTGGGCCTTTAGTTATCATATAAAACTGAGAGGACACCTTCAGCATGACTGCAAAAGTGATGCTGCAAGGGATCAAACAATGACCCAGTATGATCTCAGCTAGCCTGGGAAAACTACCCAAATCTCAGATCATAGAAATGTAATGGACTCACTCTTTGATCTGATTTTCCCTTTGGAGCATTTATTAATCTGGCTTCTCCAGAGAAACAGAACCAGTAAGATGGAGATGATAGATTATAGATAGATACATGATAGATAGATAGATAATAGATAGATAGATAGATAGATAGATAGATAGATAGACAGATAGATAGATGATAGATAGATAGAGATATATAGTGTCCTGGCTGGTGTGGTTCAGGTGGTTGCTTGTTGGATTCTCTGTCAGGGCATATGCCTGGGTTGCACGCTTGATCATCGGTGGGGGGTTTGCAGGAAGAAGCTGATTAATGTTTCTCTGTCATTTATGTTTCTCTCTCTCTCTACCTTTCTCTCTCTGAAATCAATTTATGCAATTATGAAGGCTGAAAAGTCCCAGGATCTCCATTTGCGAGATGGAGACCCAGGAAATCTGGTGGTGTACTTAATTCAAGTCCCAATGCCTGAGAATCAGGGAAGCCTATGGTGTATATCCCCTGCTGAGGGCAGGAGACGAGATGTTCCAGCTCAACAGTGAAAGGTAGAAACACACACACACACACACACACACACACACACACACACACACAAGACATATGAATTCATCCTCCCACTATTTTTTGTTCTTTCAAGTCCTCAGTGGATTGCATGATGCCCACCTACAATGGAGAGAGCAATTACTTTACTGAGTTCACCAATTCAAATGATAATCTCATCTGGAAACACCTGCTCAGACACACCCAGAAATAATGTTTAATCTGGGCACTTCATAGGCAATCAAGTTGACACATAAAATTAACCATTACAAGTTTACCCCTTGTCAACTTGGCACTCAAATGCATCTCTTTAAAACATACTTTCCGAGAGGAGGAGTGAGCGGCAACGGGTGAGGCTGCAGCCAACTCTGCTCCCCTCGCACTCGGCTGCCCAGGCGCTCGGGACACAGCAGCAGCGCTTTTCCCTGGGCTGACTGCCCGCGATGACCACTTAGGAGCGGCGGCAGCGGCCAGCATTGCGACACCCTCAGCACACCGCTCCAGGTCTCAGACCGGGGCTAGAGGGTGCACCCCTGCCACAGCTCCCACCCCACCCCCCACCCTGAAATGACTTGTTTATAGGCGCAGACACTGCCTAAGGGACTCGCTGGAGTGGAATCCAAGTGGAATTTAGATTTGAAGAAGAGTTTCTTGAACATTTACCCCTTCCTTATTGGTTTTTTTATTTCTTTCTTTCTTTTTTCTGCTCCCCTTCTCAGCCTATCATTGGAGATGAACACAGAGCTTTTGCATCCCAGAAAGTAGTCGCCGCGACTGTTATCCCCAAAGAGACAAGCACACATGTAGGAATGACAAAGGCTTGTGAAGGAGAGAGCGCAGCTCGCAGCCCAGAGATCCTCTCCATAATGGATTACTAAATGGGATACACCACGCTGTACCAGCCCGCTCCGAGCCCTGGCCGCCGACCCGTCGATGCACCGAAAAGGGTGAAGTAGAGAAAGAAAGGTCTCCCCGCTGAACTACTATGAGGCCAGAAGCCTTGCTGCTATATCTCACCCTGCTACACTGCGCTGGGGCTGGCTTCCCAGAAGATTCTGAGCCAATCAGTATTTCACATGGCAACAAAACAGTATCCGGTGTTTGTGGGCCACAAGCCAGGACGGAACAGCATGCAGAGGCACCGACTGGACATCCAGATGATCATGATCATGACCAGGACCCTCTACATCGCTGCCTGGGGAGATTGGCAGCGAGTCACAAAGACAACCAAGTTCTCAGCGAAACAGGAAGGTGAACAGAAGCAAGAAACAAAAACTTAGGCTCAAGTACATTTTAGACCTTAATGGACCATCCTTGTGTGAAGAAGAGAGTGACTTCTGGAAATAATTTTCCCTTTCTCATCTTCCATCTTGCCAATCACATCACCAAAGCGAAGGCTGAGAGACGGAGACAAACGTAGCTTTCGTTCACCCCCCTGATGAACAGATGCGGCATGCTGAATACCAAGTGTCTGGGACCATATTTATACTGTTGATATAGACACATCACACACAGAAGAAATATATTGTAGAAAAAAACTGACATGGAAATCTAAACAGGCTGATGTGGACACATGCAGAATGAAGGGAAAACATAAGGATGAGTGTCACAACTTCATTAAAGTTATTCTAAAGAAAAACGATGATACTTTGTCTGTGGAACTAATGCCTTCATCCCTTCCTGCAGAAACTATAAGATGGATACTTTGGAACCTTTTGGGGATGAACTTAGTGGAATGGCCAGATGCCCCTATGATGCCAAACATGCCAACATCGCATTGTTTGCAGATGGAAAACTACACTCCGCCACAGTGACTGACTTCCTTGCCATCGATGCAATTATTTACCGGAGTTTTGGAGATAGACCAACCCTACGGACCGTCAAGCACGATTTAAAATGGTTGAAAGAGCCATATTTCGTCCAAGCAGTGGACTATGGAGACTATATCTACTTCTTCTTCAGCGAAATAGCAGTGGAGTACAGCACCATGGGAAAGTTAGTTTTCCCAAGGGTGGCCCAGGTTTGTAAGAATGACATGGGAGGGTCTCAGAGAGTTCTGGAGAAACAGTGGACATCTTTCCTTAAGGCTCGCCTCAACTGCTCAGTTCCCGGAGACTCTCACTTTTATTTCAACATACTCCAGGCGGTTACAGATGTGATTCATATTAACGGCCTTGACGTTGTTCTGGCAACCTTTTCCACACCTTATAACAGCATCCCTGGGTCTGCAGTTTGTGCCTATGACATGCTTGACATTGCCAATATTTTTACTGGGGGATTCAAAGAACAGAAGTCTCCGGATTCCACTTGGACACCAGTTCCTGATGAACGAGTGTCTAAGCCCAGGCCGGGTTGCTGTGCAGGCTCATCCTCCTTAGAAAAATATGCAGCCTCTAATGTCTTTCCTGATGATACCCTGAACTTCATCAAAACGCACCCGCTCATGGACGAGGCCGTGCTTTCTGTCATCAACAGGCCGTGGTTCCTGAGGACGATGGTCAGATACCGCCTCACCAAAATAGCGGTGGACACCGGGGCTGGGCCCTATCGGAATCACACTGTGGTTTTCCTGGGATCAGAGAAGGGACTCATCTTGAAGTTCTTGGCCAGAATAGGAAACAGTGGTTTCCTAAATGACAGCCTTTTCCTGGAGGAGATGAGCCTTTACAATCCTGGAAAGTGTAGCTATGATGGAGTAGAAGACAAGAGGACTATGGGATTGCAACTGGACAAAGCAAGCAACTCTCTGTATGTTGCATTCTCCACCTGTGAGATAAAGGTTCCCCTTGGTCGGTGTGAACGACATGGGAAGTGTAAAAAGACCTGTATCGCCTCCAGAGACCCTTACTGCGGGTGGGTGAAGGAAGGAGTTCCTGTGCCTCTCTGTTGCCCGGCAACAGACTAACTTTTGAACAGGACATAGGAGCGTGGCAATAAAGATGGCCTTGGAGACTGTCACAATTTCTTCGTGGCACTGAATGGAGTGATTCGCGAGAGTTACCTCAAAGTCCAGGACCAGCTCGTTCCTGTCATGCTCTTGGCCATTGCGGTCCTTCTGGCGTTTGTCATGGGGGCCGTATTCTCCGGGATCGTGGTCTATTGAGTCTGCGATCACTGCGCAAGGATGGGTCCTCAGCACAGCGCAAGGAGGAACTCAGCCACTCCTGCAGGGGCTCCATGAGCAGCGTCACCAAGCTCAGCGGCCTCTTCGGTGACACCTAGTCCAAAGAGCCGAAACCAGAGGCCAGCCTCACGCCGCTCATGCACAACGGCAAGCTCGCCACGCCCGGCAACACGGCCAAGATGCTCATTAAGGCGGACCAGCACCACCTGGACCTGGCGGCCCTGCCCACCCCCGAGCCCACGCCCACGCTGCAGCAGAAGCGCAAACCCAGCTGCGGCAGCCGCGAGTGGGAGAGAAACCAGAACCTCATCAACGCCTGCACGAAGGACATGCCCCCCATGGGCTCCCCGGTGATCCTCACAGACCTGCCCCTCCGGGCCTCCCCCAGCCACATCCCCAGCGTGGTGGTGCTGCCCATCATGCAGCAGGGCTACCAGCACGAGCACGTGGACCAGCCCAAAATGAGCGAGGTGGCCCAGATGGCCCTGGAGGACCAGGTGGCCACCCTGGAGTATAAGACCACCAAGGAACATCTCAGCAGCAAGAGTCCCAACCACGGGGTGAACCTAGTGGAGAACCTGGACAACCTGCCCCCCAAGGTCCCCCAGCGGGAGGCCTCCCTGGGCCCCCCGGGAGCCTCCCTGTCGCAGAGCGGCCTGAGCAAGTGGCTGGAGATGCACCACTCCTCCTTCTACGGCCTTGACTATAAGAGGAGCTACCCCACGAACTCGCTCACCAGAAGCCACCAGGCCACCACTCTCAAAAGAAACAATACTAACTCCTCCAATTCCTCGCACCTCTCCAGAAACCAGAGCTTTGGCCGGGGAGACAACCCGCCCCCCGCCCCGCAGCTGGTGGACTCCATCCAGGTGCAAGGCTCCCAGACGGCGGGTCCGGCAGTGACTGTTTCGAGGCAGCCCAACGCCTACAATTCATTGACCAGGTCGGGGCTAAAGCCGGATGTACCCCCCAAACCTACCTTTGCCCCCATTTCCACATCCATGAAGCCCAACGATGTGTGTACATAATCCCAGGGGATGGTCAGGTGTCGAGCCGGCAGGAAAGGCGAGGCGCGCTGCGCCCGCACGGTTCTCCGCTGCCTGAGTGCACACCAGACCAAGAGGGCCACGCAGCGCCCGGACGCTGGGCCTCTGGGATTCTGGGGACTCGCCAAATGGCCCACGTGGTTTGGTGAAGGTTTGGACACGGGACTCACCTCCATTCTCTTCCTTCACTCTCCCCCGACTCCCTGCTACAGGTCGTACTCACGAAAGACTTAAATTATCATCACAAACATGAGCCAAAAGCACATACCCACCCACCCCCACACGTGTGCACATGTACGCATGGACACAGAAAGACACACGTGCACACACACACTCACACACAGACATTGACACAGTCACACAGAGGTGAACAGCAATTGCAGGATTTTGTCCGTGACTGCACAGGGCACTGCCAAAGTAGGCTAGCGTTCCAACTTGCAAAACACAGATTTTTTTTTTAATCATGCAAGTTAAAAAGACAAAGGAATTCATTGAGAATTCTAACTCAGACTTTTAACAATGGCAGAAGTTTACTATGCGCAGATACTGTGAAATGCCCACCAGTGTTACAGCTTTCTGTTTTAGCAGGTTAATGCCATGTTGGGCAACTATGTCATAGATTTCTGCTCCTCTCTTTTAATGAAATAACGTGACCGTTAACGCAGGTAACTTTATTTATTGTTCATCATTTGTTTTTCCTTAAGGAATGGACTCTTCCACACACCACCCTATGAATAGCTCTTCAGAAAGCCCCTTGACGCTACACTATTTAACGTGAAATCCATTAACTGGAATAATTGAGTTTCTTTATTTTTGCAATAAATTCACTGAGTAAATAAGCTGGAATCTGAGCTTTGTGTTTGGACTGTCTGATCTCTAGCTAAAGGAGAAAAGAGGGGAGTATTTATTTAAATCTACCAGTTAATTTGCTGGTGAAATCTCTGTGCTATCACATGCAAAAAAGTAATCGGTTTAAAAGTCCTTCCAGATCCTAACTTCTAAAGCAACCAGGAGAGAAACTTCTAGAATAGCACAGCCATGTCTCATTGCTGCCAACATGGCTTTGTCAGTAGTTCCTACTTTCTTGTGAAGGCACCAGCTTGTGATACGCCATCTCATTTCACCTTGCATGTGAGACAGCAAACAAAATCCACAAACGGTGTAAACTAATTAAACTAATTAATACGCTGGCTGCTACCTTGCATAAATTAATGGTTTGATCACACAGGTTTTTCGTGGGGTTACATCTGTGAATAGCCCGTTTTCCACATGTAAATTTGTGCCTTACACCCTGAGTTGTGTACACTTGTAAACTGTCATTTATGATAAACTTTTCCCTCATTTTGAAATACAGATGGTTATTTAACCCTTGCCTCACCCCACTCCAGTCGTCTGGAGGATTAGCTGTCCAGCAGATAGAAGAAGAATGCAGTGGTGATGCTTAGAATCTCACAGCCTGGGAAAGCTGGGCGCACAACACCCTCCCAATTCACACCTCCTTCTAGTCGTGCCAACTCCAACCACCCTTTGGCCATGTTGATAAACATGGACCCTAGTGTTGTGGGTGGCAAATCTCTTCTCTCCCTCTAGAGCTCCCTGCTTCCCTTAGATTCTCAGATCATTTCAACATGGTGATACCCTCATTTGCCAGCAGAAAAAGGACTAAAGTCCCAGTCCTTATTTCTGCCAGGTTCACTGGCTGGAGAACACGTCGTGTGCAGTTGGGCAGGCATCTGAAAGGAGTCTCCAAGCCATGTGCTCCGCGCGTGCAAGCGATGCACACAAGGAAATGACATGGAAATAGATGCAGGCAGGCTGGTCACTGCTGTGATTAATGAGTAACTCCAAGTACAAGGCCAACTACAATGGATGCTGCAAAAACCTTGACTGGGGCAAAAGGTATTTAAAAATTTTTAAGTTTCTTCTTTTTGTTGTTATGGTTTGTAGGGGGTGGGGTGGGTGGGTGTTTTTCCCCTTGGTTTTCATTAGTGCAAGCACACTGAAGGGACTTTTGTTGACCATGAACAAAAGACTTGTCAACATACTGTAAACCATGAGCATTTCTGGTTGTTTTTTAAAAACAGTTAAACATATTTGGTGGTCTCTTTGTCTTTTTTTTTCTAGTTTGATCTGGGATTAGTTTGGTCTTTAAAGAAAAACTTTATAAAAAGACAATTTGGGGCAATTTCTAGTTGGCTGGTAAAAACGCGATGCCTCCATAATCAGAGAGAGACCTAGGTGTGTGGCAAAGTTGCCCGCACAACCTTTTGTCCCAAACATCTCTTGCCATTTTGCTGTTGTTTGGGGTAAGCCTTGTTGTTTTTGTGTCCTTATATTTTTGTTTTGTTAGTGGAGTCAATGTTCACATTCTGTGAACTCTGCCCTGAAACAATGAAGTCTTTTTTAGATAGAAACCAAGATACTGGTTTGTCCCTTGGATTTTCTTTAGAAATGTGGAGTTTAAGAAAGTGATGGGTGTATATTACCCTGCCCCCTTCTTCCCCAAGCTTGACTCCCAAGACTATTGACGGGGCAGTGCCCGCCGTCTCATCCCCATGTGTGGACGTCATTGCCTCAGCTGTGTTATGGAGACCTGTGTCAAAATTCCAACCCACACCCCTACTTACCACAACTCATCACTTGCAGTGTTGACCCTAGAATGCCTACGTGTATTGAGCTGGTCTTCTGCATTTGAGTATTTTTCCTCCTTTTCTTTTTTCCCCCACCCCGTGTGGGTGGAGGGTCCATAAACCTGAGTGTGTCTTGCTTTCCACCCTTGCTAGACACTGGTAGATGCAACTAATTCAGATTTATATTTGTTGTAAAGTTGTAAAAATATTGTGATGTCATCAACTTTCCTTCCATCTCCACATCTCTTAACATCTGATTCACAACTTAATGTATGTTGTAAAAAAGAAAAGAAAAAAAGGGGAAAAAAACAAAATAGCAAGTAATAAAACAAGACTGTTCATTAAATAAATAAATAAATAAATAAATAAATAAATAAATAAAATATACTTTCCCTGGTCACTGAGGCTCAGTTCATTGACCATTGTGAAATCAGTCAGACAGAGAAATCAAGTATCATATGAATTCACTTCTATGTTGCCAGGGCTGACCAGCAGATCCTGAGTGACGGATGAATAATTACTCTGGTACTCGTTTCTGTGAAAGAGAGGGCTAAGGGACTGCATGGCTTGAGAAACCAAACAGCTCCATTCGCCTGCCTCCTTAGGCTTTTATTGTAGCAACAGCTTGAACTAAAATTAACTTCTAAATACGATCAGCAGGGTAAGCATCCTTGAGAAGACATATGCGTCTGCAGTGTCCTTTAAGCAAGGACATCTAAAGATTAAACAGAGTTTCCAGTAAAACACCTGGGGTCGCAGACTTGTTTGGAAAAGTCAAGGCAGGGGTTGCAGCCTTCAGCAAGGTCCCCCTAGAGGCCCACAACCTTTTGGAGATTCTCCCTTACAGACTTTCCAACCAAGTATGGTACTTCCCCACAATATGTGGAATCTAAATAATAAAATAAATGAACAAACAATAGATAGATAAACTCACAGGTAGAGAGAACCAATTAATGATTTTCAGATGGGTGAGGTGTTGAAGGGATGGGCAGAAAAAGTGAAGGGATTAAGAAGTGCATATTGATGCCGAAACCGGTTTGGCTCGGTGGATAGAGCATCGGCCTGCGGACTCAAGGGTCCCAGGTTCGATTCCGGTCAAGGGCATGTACCTTGGTTGCGGGCATATCCCCAGTGGGAGGTGTGCAGGAGGCAGCTTATCGATGTTTCTCTCTCATCGATGTTTCTAGCTCTCTATCATTCTCCCTTCCTCTCTGTAAAAATATCAATAAAATATATATAAAAAAAAAAAGAAGTGCATATTGGCAAGTACAAAATATTCGTGAGGATGTAAAGTACAACATAGGGAATATAATGGATAATCTGTATAATGAAGGCCCTAATATGCAAATAGACTGAAGGGCAGAGCACCCAAACAACTGAACAACCAGTTGCATGACATGAGCTGACCACCAGGGGGTGTGCACAGAACATAGCGGGTATAGGCAACAGGTGGCAGAGTGCAGAACATGGTAGGCATTGGCTGTGGTGGGATGGTGGAGCAGGTAAACCAGGGTGCCAGACCAAGGAGGGGCACTGGTCTCTGTCATGGGGCGAGCCTCTGGTGGTTACTGAAAATTCTTTGCTCCTTCATGCTGCGGTCCTGCCTAGCGCTGGCACCTGCTACTGGAGCTGGCCCTGCTCACACCTGCAGCCAGCACAGGCCCTGTGCAGTCAGCAGGTGTGAGCAGGGTTGGCACCAGCAGCACATGGAAGCAACAGCGGTGGAAGCGGGGTTGACAGCTGACAGGGGACTGGGGGCTGTGGTGGGAGGGGCCAGATGGGGGCATGGAGGATGGACCGAGACCTGCCCCTATACCCACCGCAGCCTCGTGGTCCACAGTTCCTTTCAAGGTGCATGAATTCATGTACTGGGCCCATAGTATTGTATTAGCTGCATGTGATGTTCAGATGGTTACTAGATTTATTGGGGTGATCATTTTGTAAGGTATATAAATGTCTAATGATTAGGTTGTTCATTGATAGATAAATAAAACTTAATTGCAGCAATGTTGTAGATCAAAATATGAAAGAAAAAAGGGTTTTAGTAAATATAAAAGACATTGTTTTCATGTCCTCCAGGGTGGAAAACAGGACAAAGAACACTAAACAGGAACAAAAAATTGGTAAGTTTACAATAAAATTAAGATCTTACCAACATAGCTCATATTCAGAACATATAAAGCAAGAAAAAAATAAGCCAAATAACCTATTAGAAAAGTAAGCAAGAGTCTTGAATAAGCACAACAAAAAGAGGGGATTCAGGTGATTATCTGGACCCTATGCTTCAGGGTCTCTCCAGGCTGCAAAGTGCCTATTTGGACTGCAGTCATCTCAAACCTTGACTGGGGAAAGATCCACTTCTCAATCTCACTCCCATGGCATAATGGCAGGATTAATTTCCATATGGATTGTTGGACTAAAGGCCTTAGTTTCTCACTTGCTGATGTCAGGAGAGCACCCTCAATTCCTTGCCATGTAAGCTGTTCTACCACGGCAATGTTCTTCATCAATGTGACCAAGACAAGAGACACACACATACACACACACACAAACAAACACACACACACACATACACACACACACACACAGAAGAGAGATCAGTCTTTCATAATCTAGTTATGAATGTAAAATCTCATAACTTTTGCCATAACCTTAGAAGCAATATACTAGATTGGCCCACAGTCATAAGGGAGAGACTTGCACAAACCTGTATGTGCTAGGTAGTTGAATGACACTAGAATCATTCAGATCCATGTCAGAAGCTGTCTACCATAGTTTCCTTGTGGGAAGAGGGAGAAAGTCAATACTGCAAGGTACTATGACTAAGCTTCTGGGAGTATTTGTAAAAGTCTATTCCTTGACTTACATTATTTACAAGGACATATCTACTGTTTTCAAATTATCTACTGTAAAAGTATAATTTGATTACTTTTCTTTATGTGTATAATTTTTCAATTGATTTTTAACAGTGACTATTGCTAGGCCTGGAGTATAGGAGGGCAAGTGTGAACATGATTTTTGAATTAGAATTCCAGAATAGTGGCAATATGGACTTGGACTAGAAATGGTAACATTTTGCCTGATACTAAATGTATTTCATATTTAGAACTGACATAGTTTGTCATTGGATTGAATTTGAGACTGGCGATAAAACAGAAATCATGATGAGATAAAAGAGTTACTATTTACTGATACAAGGGAAACTGTAAGAGGATCAGGTTTTGGGTCACAGAAGGGGGTAATCAAGAGGTTTCATTTGGATATGTTAAATTTGAGTTATTTATTAGACACAGGTGGAGATGTCAAACAAGTAATTGAATTTTAAAGGTTGAAGCTAGAGCTGAAAGACAAATTTGGACATTATTTAAATGCATTCACTACAGCCATGGGACTGGGGACAGGATAACAAAAAATATCTCATGAACTGAGAAGCTATGATATTTGGAGATTAAGATGTACAGAGAATACAGAAGCAGAAACTGAATAGAAAGCTTGCCAGTGAGATACAGAAAAGTCATCATGTATGACAGAGAAGCAGCCATAAAAATAAAATGCTCTGGGCAGGAAGGTTAATTATTTTTGTCAAATACTGAAAATGAAGATAAATTGACCCATTTGATCTGACATCATGGAGGAGGTCTTGAGAGAGGCTGATTGTGTGGGATACTTGAAATTGATATTATGGAAGAGGTTTAGTTAATAGTAAAAGAAAATGTCCAGGCTGAGGTGAAATTATTGACAAGACTTTGGATATGAGAAAGTCAAGGGTCGAGGAAGTCAGGCCCTTAGATAGTTGTCTACTGGATGATAAAGGTCCCAAAATTAACCACAAGAGTAGTGTTGAAATGGAGAAGCATCAGGTGCTAAAATCTTGAGTAAATGAAAGGACTGGGAGATCCAGGACCCCTGGAATAAGAGGGAGTAATGAGTAGTATGATCTAATGATGTACTCTAAAGATACATCATGTATTTGCTGTGGTTTTTTATTTGTTTGTTGTGTGTGTGTGTGTGTGTGTGTGTGTGTGTGTGTGTGTGTGTGTGTGTGTGTTATGGCAGGAGGTGCTGAGGCATGGCTAAAGAAAACAAAGTAATAATGAGAAGTAAGAAAGGCAACTAACCTACCTCACTTCCACCTCTATGGAATTAAAACAGTGGAGAAAAACAGAGCCATCACAAAACATCACAGAATATTTTTCATGTAGAGATTTCTGCAAACGAATTAAGGAAGCTGAGATGGGAAGGTATTGGAAGAAGTAACTTAAAGGATTGAATAGTGACTATGTCAGCCTGAAGCACAGCGTGTGAAACACAGCAATTAAAATAGCATGGCACTAGAATAAAAAATAGACATATAGATCAATGGAACAGGTTAGAGAGCACAGAAGTAAACTCACACATATAAAGTCAATTAAGCTATGACGAAGGAGCCACA